>NW_027641090.1:0-1322008 GCF_949752795.1 Hyperoodon ampullatus
TTCCATTGTATATAAGTACCACAACATATTTATCCATTTTTTCCCTTTCCTGGGATATTTAAATTGTACCGAAGTCGAGGTTCTTGTAAACGGAGCAGCCCTAAACTTTGGGCTGGCTGTGTGTTGTGGATTTTTAGTTTTCCCGAAATACACGCCCATGAGTGGAAGTGTGCTATGCTCTGTAGCTCTGTTTTAGAAAACAACATACAGTTCTCCAGAGAGGCTGTTGGCAATTTACATCCTGTCCATCGGCATAACCAGGCTCCCTTTTCTCCATGGCCTGTCCTGTATTTGTGGTTTTTACACTATTTGCGGATGGCCCTTTTGACCGGAGGTAAGTGACACTTCTATGTAGTGTGGATTTGCAATGCCTGATGGCTTGCTTGGCCAAAAAGGGCGTATGCATTTTTTCCTGAATATATTCAAGAAAATACACATATTCCCTTTTCGGCCAAGGGCAACATTGTCGAAGATCTGTCGCTTTTCATGTGCTTTAAAGATGACTCCAATCTACCTCTTGAAATCTGTTTCCTTCAATTCTGCCTTGCATTCAAATCCTCTTCACTGCCTTACCTCAATATATTTCTGGATGATAGTTGTCCTTTATAACTCTGCAAGTTTGTGAATTGCTGTGCCCCTGATTTCCATTTTTCAACTCGCTTATTTGTGAGCTGGCTGCAATACCGCAGGATGGCTTTAGGCCCTAGTCTGGTTCCGGGGCTGCAGGCTGAGCCTTTGGTTAATTCTTCTTCCTGAGGTGAAACTAGAGAGATATGTGCACATCCAAACACCTACAGCTAATCTCTCATTTGTTTCCCCTCTTCCTGTCCATCCTCTGCACAATTTGCAAACTGTGCATAACAAGAGGGTCAATCCGCTGACACTCCAAGTGGGGAGATATTCAGTAATGCGGATGGAATGGTGAAGCCGAGCACGACGAAAGGAAAACTGAGGTACCTTTTAGAAAACTTTGCCGATTACACAGTGTACCAACCACTGGGTTTCCCAGGCATTTTTAACTGTAGGAAGATTCCCTTAAACCTGGAGAGTTGGGACCACTAGAATGGGTAGCACAAAGTATTGCTCTAAGTGGTGTTCTTTTGCTCACACAACCTCAGCAATCTTGTCAGCTCCAAGTGTCCAGTCTTATCTCTCATCCAGAGGTGGGTGTAAAGTTGGTCAATCCACGTTGCATCACAGGCCCTGAACGTAATTTTTAAGAATTTCTCTCTGTTTCACTCTTTTTGCATTTTGCTTTTGAAATTTATTTTTATACGGGGGATTTAGCTGAATTTCAGTCCAGTGTTCATGCCGTTATACACACACATGATTCCTTTATGGAGACATGAGAATAAATATGTTTTAAAATTCTTAAAGTCAGATATATTCCTCTGCAATGAATAGGGGTTGTTGAGTCCAGTTCATTGTGCTGGGAGTAGGTGTTGTCTATTACATACTTGGTTTATGTATTGGTATCTGTGCTAATTTAAAACTGTGGTTTTATGCATTACCCCACCTCTCCTTTCCCCTTAAGCAGGTAGAAGATTGTTTTCTAAATGTGTGACTCTGTTGTGTTTGTAATTCAGTTCAAGTGTAGCCATGTGTACATTCCCGCTATGAGTCATATCTTATGATAAGATTCGTTATTCTGTACTCTTACCTAACGCAGTTCATGTGTAGCCATGTTTACAGGAAATTCATAAGTGATATCTTATGATAAGTTTCTTTTTCTCCGTGACTTATTTCACTTAGAATCATCGTACCTGAATCCACTCATTTTGCTGCTACTGGCCTTATGACATTGATTTCATGGCTGAGGGATATTCCATCGTACGTAAGTATCACAATTTCTTGAAACATTTTTGTCTTTCCTGGCATATTTAAGGTGTACCCAAGTTGAGGTTCTTGTAAGCAGAGCAGCCCTAAATTTTGGGGTGGCTCTGTCTTATTGATTTTCAGTTCTCCCAAAGTATATTCCCTAGACTGGAAGTGCCCTTGGCTCTGTAGCTCTGTTTTTTACTTGTTTTAGGGAGCACAATGCACTCTTCCAGACAGGCAGTTGGCAATTTACATCCAGCCCATCAGCATACCTAGGATCCCTGTTCTACAGGGCATGTCTTGCCTTTCTGGTATTTACACATTTTGCGATGTCCGTTTTGACTGGTGGGTACTGATACTTCTTTGTAGTGCAGATTTGCATTGCCCGCTTGCTTGCTTGGCCATATAGGGCGTATGCATTTTCTCCTGAATATATTCATGAGAAAACGCATACGCCCTTTTTGGCCAAGTGCATCATTGTTGAAGTTGTGCCCCTCTTGTTGTGCTTAAAAGGCGATTGCAATGTACCTCTTTGAATCTGTTTCCTGCATTTCTGGCTCGCTTTCAAGTCCGCCTCGTTGCCTTCCCTCAACAGATTTTTGGACGATAGTTGTCCTTTATTACTCTGCCAGTTTGTGAATTGCTGTGCCCCTGAGCTCCATTTTTCAACTCGTTTTTTTGTGAGCTGACCACAAGTCCAAAATTTTGGTTCAGTACCTATACTGGTTCCCGGCGGGTGGCTGAGACTTTGGTTAATTCTTCTTCCGGCCAGGAAATTAGAGTGTCATGTGCCAGTCCAAATGCCTAACAGCTACTCTCTCATTGGTTCTCCCTCTTCCGTTTCATCTTCTGCCAAATTGGCAACCTGTGCTAACAAGGAGGTTAAACGGTCTATCTCTCCAAGTTGGGAGATTGATAGTGAAGCAGTTGGAAATTCAAACCAGAGCAACAGGAGAGGGATTATTAGTTGAGTTTCAGAAACCTTTCGTATTCACAGTGTGTCCATTGTCTAGGTTTCCCGTAAATGTTATAGCTGTAGTAATATTCCCTTCAACCTGCAGAGTTGGGACCGTTGGAATGTGTGCCACACATTATTGCTTTAAATGGTCTGCATTTGCTCACTGAATCTCACCAATCCTCTCAGTCCCAAGTGTCCTGCCTTATGCCACATCCAGCTTTCTTTGTAGATAGGGTCATTCCAGGTTTCATCAGAGACCCTGAAGGAATTGTAAAGAATTTCCCTGTTGTTTTGTTTTGTTTTTGAAATTTCTTTTTATAGTGGGTTTGAGCTGATTCTCACTGCCATGTTTATGCCAGTCTAGACACACTTGATTCCCTTATGGAGACATATCAATACATAGGTTTTAAAATACTTACTAAGCAGATATATTCCTCGGAGGGAAATAATGAGTTTTGAGTCCCTTTTACTGAGGATGGTGTAGGTCTTGTCTATTCCGTATTTGGTTTTTGGAACGGTACCTGTACTAATATCAAACTCTGGTTTTATGCATCACCCCACCTCTCCTGCCCCCTTAAGCAGGCATAAGAGTGTTTTCTCAATGTGAGACTCTGTTCTCTTTCGTAACTCAGTTCATGTGTAGCCATGTTTACAGGACCTTCATAAGTGATATCTTATGATAAGTTTCTTCTTCTCTGTGACTTATTTCACTTAGAATCATCGTACCTGAATCCACTCATTTTGCTGCTACTGGCCTTATGACATTGATTTCATGGCTGACGGATAATCCATCGTACATAAGTACCACAATGTCTTGTACCATTTTTGTCTTTCCTGGGATATTTCAGGTGTACCCAAGTTGAGGTTCTTGTAAGCAGTGCAGCCCTAAATTTTGGGGTGGTTCTGTCTTATTGATTTTCAGTTTTCCCAAGGTATATTCCCTAGAGTGGAAGTGCACTTGACTCTGTAGCTCTGTGTTTACTTGTTTTAGGGAACACATTTCACTCCTCCAGAGAGGCAGTTGGCAATTTACATCCCGCCCATCAGCATAACTAGGCTCCCTGTTCTCCAGGGCCAGTGTTGCCTTTCTAGTTTTTACACATTTTGTGCATGTCCCTTTTGTCTGCTGGGAAGTGATACTGCTTTGTAGTGCAGATTTGCATTGCCCACTTCCTTTCTTGACCAGAAAGGGCGTATGCGTTTTCTCCTGAGTATATTCAGGAGAAAACGCATACACCCTTTTTGGCCCATTGCATCATTGTCGAAGTTGTGTCCCTCTTCCTGTGCTTTAAAGGAGATTCCAATGTACCTATAGAAATCTGTTTCCTGCTATTCTGGCTCGCATTCAAGTCCACCTCGTTTCCTTCCCTCAACAGATTTTTGGACAATAGTTTTCCTTTATTACTCTGCTCTTTTGTGAATTGCTGTGCCCCTGAGCTCCATTTTTCAACTCGTTTTTTTGTGAGCTGATCGCAAGTCCAAAATTTTAGTTCAGGACCTCTACTGGTTCCCGGCGGGTGCCTGAGACTTTGGCTAATACTTCTTCCTGCCAGGAAATTAGAGTGACTAATGCCTGTCAAAATGCCTAACAGCTACTCTCTCATTGGTTATCCATCTTCCCTTTCATCCTCCGCCAAATTGGCAACATGTGAGAACCAGGAGGTTAAAGGGGGGGCTGTCTCTCCAAGTTGGGAGATTGAAAGTAAAGCATTTGGAAATTCAAATAGGAACACCAGGAAAGGGACTATTAGTTGAATTTTAGAAACCTTTCGTATTCACAGTGTGTCCATCCTCTAGGTTTCCCGTACATGTTATAGCTGTAGTAATATTCCCTTCAACCTGGAGAGTTGGGACCCGTGGAATGTGTGCCACGCATCATTGCTTTAAATGGTCTGCATTTGCTCACCGAATCTCACCAATCCTCTCAGACCCAAGTGTCCGGCCTTATGCCACATCCAGCTTTCTTTGTAGATAGGTCATTCCAGGTTTCATCAGAGCCCCTGAAGGAATTGTAAGGAATTTCCCAGTTTTTGTGTTTTGTTGTTGAAATTCCTTTTGATAGTGGGTTTGAGCTGATTCCCACTGCCATGTTTATGCCAGTTAGGACACACTTGATTCCCTTACGGAGACATATCAATACATAGGTTTTAAAATTCTTACTAGTCAGATATATTCCTCGGCGGGAAATATTGGGTTTTGACTCCCTTTTACTGAGTATGGTGTAGGTCTTGTCTATTCCGTATTTGGTTTTTGGAACGGTACATGTACTAATATCAAACTCTGGTTTTATGCATCACCCCACCTTTCCTTCCCCCTTAAGCAGGCATAAGAATATTTTCTAAATCTGAGACTCTGTTCTCTTTCCTAGCGCAGTTCATGTGTAGCCATGTTTAGAAGACCTTCATAAGTGATATCTTATGATAAGTTTCTATTTCTCTGTGACTTATTTCACTTAGAATCATCGTACCTGAATCCACTCATTTTGCTGCTACTGTCCTTAGGACATTGATTTCATGGCTGAGGGATATTCCATCGTACAGAAATACCACAATTTCTTGAACCATTTTTGTCTTTCCTGGGATATTTCAGGTGTACCCATGTTGAGGTTCTTGTAAGCAGTGCAGCCCTAAATTTTGGGCTTGCTCTGTCTTATTAATTTTCAGTTTTCCAAAGGTATATTCCCTAGACTGGAAGTGCACTTGACTCTGTAGCTCTGTTGTTTACTTGTTTTAGGGAACACAATGCACTCCTCCAGAGAGGGAGTTGGCAATTTACATCCCGCCCATCAGCATAACTAGGCTCCCTGTTCTCCAGGGCCTGTGTTGCCTTTCTAGTTTTTACACATTTTGTGGATGTCCATTTTGTCCGGTGGGAAGTGATACTGCTTTGTAGTGCAGATTTGCATTGCCCACTTGCTTGCTTGGCCAAAAAGGGTGTATGCGTTTTCTCCTGAATATATTCAGGAGAAAACACATACGCACTTTTTGGCCCATTGCAGCATTGTCGAAGTTTTGCCCTTCTTCCTGTGCTTTAAAGGCGATTCCAATTTACCTCTTGAAATCTGTTTCCTGCTATTCTGGCTCGCTTTCAAGTCCACCTCGTTGCATTCCCTCAACAGATTTTTGGACGATAGGTTTCCTTTATTACTCTGCCCGTTTGTGAATTGCTGTGCCCCTGAGCTCCATTTTTCAACTCGTTTTTTGTGAGCTGACTGCAAGTCCAAAATTTTGGTTCAGGAACTATACTGGTTCTCAGCGGGTGTCTGAGACTTTGATTAATTCTTCTTCCTGCCGGGAAATTAGAGTGACATGTGCCCGTCCAAATGACTAACAGCTACTCTCTCATTGGTTCTCCATCTTACCTTTCATCCTCTGCCAATTGGCAACATGTGCGAACTAGGAGGTTAAAGGGGCTGTCTCTCCAAGTTGGGAGATTGATAGTAAAGCAGTTGGAAATTCAAACTGGAGAACCAGGAGAGGGACTATTAGTTGAGATTTAAAAGCCTTTTGTATTCACAGTGTGTCCATTCTCTAGGTTTCCCGTATAGTTATAGCTGTAAGAATATTCCCTTCATCCTGGAGAGTTGGGACCCTTGGAATGTGTGCCACACATTATTGCTTTAAATGGTCTGCATTTGCTAACCAAATCTCACCAATCCTCTCAGGCCCAAGTGTTCAGAATTATGCCACATCCATCTGTCATGTTAGATATTGTCATTCCAGGTTTCATCAGAGCCCCTGAAGGAATTGTAAAGAATTTCGCTGTTTTATTGTTTTGTTTCTGAAATTCATTTTTATAGTGGTTTTGAGCTGATTATCAGTGCCATGTTTATGACAGCCTAGACACAATTGATTCCCTTATGGATACATATCAATACATAGGTTTTAAGATTCTTACTAGTCAGATATATTCCTCGGTGGGAAATATGTGGTTTTGAGTCCCGTTCACTGTGGAAGTTGTAGGTCTTGTCTCTTCCATAGTTGGTTTTTGGAACGGTACCTGTACTAACATCAAACTCTGGTTTTATGCATAACCCCACCTCTCCTTCCCCCTTTAGCAGGCATAAGTGTGTTTTCTAAATGTGAGACTCTGCTCTCTTTCCTAACTCAGTTCATGTGTAGCCATGTTTACAGGATATTCATAAGTGATATCTTATGATAAGTTTCATTTTCTCTATGACTTATTTCACTTAGAATCATCGTACCTGAATCCACTCATTTTGCTGCCACTGGCCTTATGACATTGATTTCATTGCTGAGGCATATTCCATCATACGTAAGTAACACAATTTCTTCAAATATTTTTGTCTTTCCTGGGATATTTATGGTGTACCCAAGTTGAGGTTCTGTAGGCAGTGCAGCCCTAAATTTTGAGGTGGCTCTGTATTATTGATTTTCAGTTTTCCCATGGTATATTCGCTAAACTGGAAGTGCCCTTGTCTCTGTAGCTCTGTTGTTTACTTGTTTTAGGGAACACAATGCACTCATCCAGAGAGGCAGTTGGCAATTTACATCCAGCCCATCAGCATAACTAGGCTCCCTGTTCTCCAGGGCCTATCTTGCCTTTCTGGTTTTTACACATTTTGAGGATGTCCCTTTTGACCGGTTGAAGTGATACTACTTTGTAGTGCAGATTTTCATTGCCCACTTGCTTGCTTGGCAAAAAAGGGTGTATGCGTTTTCTCCTGAATATATTCAGGAGAAAACCCATACGCCCTTTCTGGCCAAGTGCATCATTGTCGAATTTGTGCCCCTCTTCCTGTGCTTTAAAGGCGAATCCAATGTACCTCCTGAAATCTGTTTCCTGCTATTCTGGATCGCTTTCAAGCCCGCCTCGTTGCCTTCCCTCAACAGATTTTTGGACGATAGTTGCCCTTTATTACTCTGCCAGTTTGTGAATTATTGAGCCCCTGAGCTCCATTTTTCAACTCGTTATTTGTGAGCTGACCGCAGGTCCAAAATTGTGCTTCAGGACCTATAGTGGTTCCCAGCGGGTGGCTGAGACTTTGGTTAATACTTCTTCCTGCCAGGAAATTTGAGTGACATGTGCCGGTCCAAATGACTAACAGCTACTCCCTCATTGGTTCTCCCTCTTCTCTTTCATTCTCTGCCAAATTGGCAACCTGTGCGAACCAGGAGGTTAAAGGGTCTGTCTCTCCAATTTGGCAGATTGATAGTAAAGCAGTTGGAAAGTCAAACCGGAGCACCAGGAGAGGGACTATTAGTTGAGTTTTAGAAACCTTTCGTATTCACAGTGTGTCCTTTCTCTTTGTCTCCCATACATGTTATAGCTGTAGTAATATTCCCTTCAACCTGGAGAGTTGGGACTGTTGGAATGTGTGCCACACATTATTGCTTTAAATGGTCTGCATTTGCTCACCAAATCTCACCAATCCTCTCAGTCCCAAGTGTCCAGCCTTATGCCACATCCAGCTGTCGTTGTAGATAAGGTCATTCCAGGTTTCATCATAGACCCTGAAGGAATTGTAAAGAATTTACCTGATTTTTTGTTTTGTTTGTGAAATTCCTTTTTATATAAGTGGGTTTGAGCTGACTCTCACTGCCATGTTTACACGAGTCTAGACACACTTGATTCCCTTATGGAGACCTATCAATACATTGGTTTTAACATTCTTACTAGTCAGATATATTCCTCTGCGGGAAATATGGGGTTTTGAGTCCCTTTCACTGAGGAAGTTGTAGGTATTTTCTATTCCGTAGTTGGTTTTTGGATTGGCACATGTACTAATAGCAAACTCTGGTTTTATGCATCACCCCACCTCTCCTTCCCCCTTAAGCAGGCAAAAGAGTGTTTTCTAAATGTGAGACTCTGTTCTCTTTCCTAACTCAGTTCGGGTGTAGCCATGTTTAAAGGACCTTCATAAGTGATATCTTATGATAAGTTTATTTTTCTCTGTGACTTATTTCACTTTGAATCATCGTACCTGAATCAACTGATTTTGCTGCTACTGTCCTTATGACATTGCTTTCATGGCTGAGGGATATTCCATCGTACGTAAGTACCACAATTTTTTGAAACATTTTTGTCTTTCCTGATATATTTAAGGTGTACCTTAGTTGAGGTTGTTGTAAGCAGTGCAGCCCTAAATTTTGGGGTGGCTCTGTCTTATTGATTTTCAGTTTTCCCAAGGTATATTCCCTAGACTGGAAGTGCCCATCGCTCTGTAGCTCTGTTGTTACCTGTTTTAGGGAACACATTGCACTCCTCCAGAGAGGCTGTTGACAGTTTACATCGTGCCCATCAGCATAACTAGGCTCCCTGTTCTCCAGGGCCTGTCTTGCCTTTCTGGTTTTTACACATTTTGCGGATGTCCCTTTTGACCGGTGGGAAGTGATACTTCTTTGTAGTGCAGATTTGCATTGCCCGCTTGCTTGCTGGGCTCAGAAGGGCATATGCGTTTTTTCCTGAATATATTCTGGAGAAAACGCATATGCACTTTTTGGCCAAGTGCATCATTGTCGACAATGAGCCCCACTTGCTGTGCTTAAAAGGCGATTCCAAAGTACCTCTTGTAGTTTGTTTCATGCTATTGTGCCTCGTTTTCAAGTCCGCCTCATTGCCAACCCTCAACAGATTTTTGGACGATAGTTGTCCTTTATTACGCTGCCAGTTTGTGAATTGCTGTGCCCCAGAGCTCCATTTTTCAACTCGTTTTTTGTAAGATGACAGCAAATCCACAATTTTGGTTGAGGACCTATACTGGTTCCTGGCGGGTGTCTGAGACTTTGGTTAATTTTTCTTCCTGACGGGATATTAGAGTGACATGTGACCGTCCAAATGCCTAACAGCTACTCTCTCATTGGTTCTCCCTCTTCCCTTTCATCCTCTGCCAAATTGGCAACCTGTGCGAACCAGGAGGTTAAAGGGTCTGTCTCTCCAAGTTGGGAGCTTGATAGTAAAGCAGTTGGAAACTCAAACCGGAGCACCAGGATAGGGACTATTAGTTGAGTTTTAGAAACCTTTCATATTCACAGTGTTTCCATTTTCCACGTTTCGCATACATGTTATAACTGTAGTGATATTCCCTTTTACCTGTCGAGTTGGGACGCATGGAATTGGTGGCATGTATTATTGCTTTAAACGGTCTGCATTTTCTCATCCAATCTCACCAATCCTCTCAGTCCCAAGTGTCCCCCCTTATGTCTCATCCAGGTGTCATTTTAGATGGGGTCATTCCAGGTTTCATCAGAACACCTGAAGGAATTGTGTTAGAATTTCGCTGTTTTTTTATTTTGTTTTTGAAATTCATTTATATAATGAGGTTGAGCTGATTTTCACTGACGTGTTTATGCCGGTCTAGACACACTTGATTCCCTTACGGAGACATATCAATACGTAGGTATTAAGATTCTTACTAGTCATCACAATGCTCCACGCCATTGTCATCACAATGGATAATGACATATGTCATCACAATGCTCCCTGACACCTGTCTTCACAATATTCCATGACGTTGTCATCACAATGTTCCATGCCCCTGTCATCACAATGCGCCATGCCCACTGTCATCACAATAATCCATGAAACATGTCAGACCAATGTTCCATGCCCCTGTCATCACAAGGCTCCATGCCCTTGTCATCACAATGCTCCATGACACCTGTCATCACAATGCTCCGTGACTCCAGTCATCACAATGCTTCATGACCATTGTCATCACAGTGGTCCATGCCCTGGTCACACAAGGCTCTGTGATCTTTGTCACCACAATGCTCCATGCCCTTGTCATCACAATGCTCCATGCCCACTGTCATCACAATAATCCATGAAAATTTTCAGGCCAATGATCCATGCCCTCGTCACACGTGGCTCTGTGATCTTTGTCACCACAATGCTCCATGAACTTTTCTTCACAATGCTCTGTGTCCCTTGTCATCACAATGCTCCATGCTTTTGTCAGCATAATGCTCCATGACACTTGTCATCACAAGGCTCCATGGCCCTCTCATCACAATGCTCCAGGACCTTCTCATCGCATTGCTCCATTCCTTTCTCATCACGATGCTCCATGACCCCTGTCATCACAGTTCTCCATGAATATTTTCAGCCCAATGCTCTCTGACCTTCTCGTCACAAATTTCCATGACCCATGTCATCACAATGCTACATGACCACAGTCATCAAAATGATCCATGCCACTTGTCATCAGAATATTCCATGCGCTTGTCATCCCCATGCTCCATGACCCCTGTAATCACAATGGTCCTTGACGCTTGTCACATAGCTCCATGACACTTGTCATCACGGTGCTCCATGCCTTTGTCAGCAAAATGCTACATGACCTTGTCATCACAATGCTCCATGCATTGTCCTCACAATTCTCCATTACCAGTGTCATCACAATCCTCCATGAACCTTGGCATCACATTGCTTCATGCCCTTGTCATCACAATGCTCCATGATTCTTGAAATAAAAATGATCCATGACCTCTCTCATCACAATGCTCCCAACACTTGTGATCACAATGTTCCATAACACTTGTCATCACAACGCTCCATAACACTTGTCATCACAACGCTCCATGAAGACTGTCATCACAATAATCCATGCCCTTGTCATCACAATGCTCCATGAACTTTGTTATAACAATGCTCAATACACTTGTCATCACAATGCTCCCAGACACTTTTCCTCAGAATGCTCCTTGAACACTGTCTTGAAAAGGCTCCATGCTTTTTTCATCACAATGCTCCATGCCCTTTTTCTCACAATGCTCCATGCCATTGTAATCACAATACACCACAAGCTTGTCATCAGAATGCTCCAAGACCCTTGTCATCACAATACTCCACAAGCTTGTCATCAGAATGCTCCAAGACCCTTGTCATCACAATGCTCCATGACCCCTCTCATCACAATGCTCCATGACCCATGTCATCACAATGCTCCAAGAACCCTGACAACACAATGATCTGGGACTTTTGTCATCAAAATTCTCCATGACCCTTGTCATCACAATGATCCATTCCCTTGTCATCATAATGCTCCATTACCCTTGTCATCACAATGCTCCCAGCCCTTGTCATCACAATGCTCCATTACATTTGTCATCACATTTCTCCATGACACTTGGCATCACAATGCTCAATGCCATTGTCATCACAATGCACCGTGACATATGTTACCACAATGCTCCCTGACACCTTTTTTCACAATAATCAATGACCTTGTCATCACAATGCTCCATGCGCTAGTTATCACAATGTGCCATGCCCTCTGTCATCCCAATAATCCATGAAACATTTCAGAAAAATGCTCCATGCCCCTTTCATCCCAATTCTCCATGCCCTTGTCATCACAATGCTCCATGACCCCTGTCATCACAATGCTCCGTGACTCCAGTCATCACAATGCTCCGTGACTCCAGTCATCACAATGCTTCATGACATTTGTCACCACAATGTTCCATGCCACTTTTCATCTCAATGCTGCATGAACCCTGTCGTCAAAATGCACCATGCCCATCATCATAATGCTTCATGCTATTGTCATCACAATGAAATCAAAATGCTCCATGACCTCTGACACCAAAATGCCCCAAAACCTTGTGAGCACAATGTTCCATAACACTTGGCATCACAACGCCCCATTACGCTCGCCATCACAATTATCCATGGACTTCTCATCACAATTCTCCATGACCGTTGTCATCACAATGCTCAATAAACTTGTCATCTCAATGCTCCCTGACAATTGTCCTCAGTGTGCTCCTTGAAACCTGTCATGACAAGGCTCCATGCATTTTTCATCGCAATGATCCATGCCCTTTTCATCACAATGCTCCAAGACCCCGGTAATCACAATGCTCCATGTGCTTGTCTTCACAAAGCTCCATGACGCATGTCATCAGAAAGCTCCATGGCCTTCTCATCACCATGCTCCATGCCCTTTTCATCTCAATGCTCCAAGACCCCATTAATTACATTGCTCCATACCGTTTTTCATCAGAATACTCCATGAAAATTGTCATCAAAAGATTCCAGGGTCTTCACAGCACAATGCTCCAGGACCTTGTCATCACAATGCTCCATTCCCTTGTCATCATAATGCTCCATGACCCCTGTCATCACAATACTCCATGAATATTTTCAGCCCAATGATCCATGACCTTCTCATCACAATGCACCATGACCCATGTCATCACAATGCTCCATGACCACTGTCATCCCCGCGTTCCATGACCCCTCACAACACAATGATCCGGGACTCTTGTCACCAAAAATCTCCATGATACTTGTCATCACAATGATCCATGCCCTTGTCATCCAAATGCTCCATGACACATTTAATCAGAATATTCCGTGACGCTTGTCATCACAATGCTCCATGACCCTTGTCATCACAGTGCTCCAAGACCCCTGTAATCACAATTCTCCATGAACATTTTCAGCCCAATGTTCCATGACATTCTCATCACAATGCTCCAAGACCCCTGTAATCACAGTGCTCCATGCCTCTTTTCATCTCCGTGCTCCATGAACCCTGTCATCACAATGAACCTTGCCCATCATCATAATGTTTCATGCTATTTTCATTACAATGAAATCAAAATGCTCCATGATCTCTGTCATCACAATGTTCCAAACCCTTGTGATCACATTTTTACATAAAACTTGTCATCACAACCCCCCATGACGCTCGTCATCACAATTATCCATGCTCTTCTCATCACAATGCTCCATGACAATTGTCATCACAATGTACAATACACTTGTCATCACAGTGCTCCCTGACTCTTGTCGTCATTATGCTCCTTGAACCTTGAAATGACAAGGCTCCATGACTTTTTCATCACAATGATCCATGCCCTTTTCTTCACAATGTTCCAAGACCCATGTAATCACAAATCTCCATGCCCTTTTTCATCAGAATGCTCCATGAGACTCGTCAATACAAGGCTCCAATGTTTTCTTATCACAATGCTTCAGTACCTTCTCATCACAATGCTCCATTCCCTTGTCATCACAATGCTCCATGACCCCCGCCTTCACAATACTCCATGAATATTTTTAGCCCAATGCTCTATGACCTTCTCATCACAATGCTCCATGACCACTGTCATGACAATGCTTCATGACCCCTGACAACAAAATGATCCTTGACTCTTGTCATCAAAATGCTCCATGACACTTGTCATCACGATGATCCATGTCCTTGCCATCCCAATGCTCCTTGACCCCTGTAATCACAATGATCCGTGACGCTTGTCATCACAGTGCTCCATGACTCTTGTCATCAAAATGCTCCATGCCTTTGTCAGCAAAATGCTTCATGACATTGTCATCACAATGCTCCATGCACTTGACATCACAATACTCCATTCCCATTGTCATCAAAATCCTCGGTGAAACTTGGGTTCACATTGCTTCATGCCCTTATCATCACAATGCTCCATGCTTCTTGAAATGAAAATGATCCATGACCTCTGTCATCACAATGCTCCATGACACTTGTCATCACAAAGCTCCAGGCCCCTTGTCACTACAGTTCTCCATGACGCTCGTCATCACAATTATCCATGGTCTTCTCATCACAATGCTCCACCGTCTTCCCATCACAATGCTCCATGACACTTCAAATCACAATGTTACATGCTCTTGTAATCACATTCTCCATGCACTTGTCATCTCAATGCTAAATGACCCCTGTCATAGCAAATTCCATGTGCTTTTCATCACAGTGCTTCACGAACTTGTCATCAAAATTCTCAAAAGCCCTTGTCATGACAATGCTCCATGCCCTTTTCATCACAATGCTCCATGATCATTGTCATCACAATGCTCCATTACATTTGTCATCACAATGCTCAATACACTTGTCATCACAATGCTCCCTGACTCTTGCCATCAGTATGCTCCTTGAACACTGTCATGACAAGGCTCCATGTCTTTTTCATCACAATGATCCATGCCAATTTCATCACAATGCTGCAAGACCCCTGTAATCAAAATGCTCCTTGCCCTGGTCATCACAAAGCTCCATGACGCATGTTATCAGAATGCTCCTTGGACAACTCTCACAATTCTCCATGCCCTTGTAATCACAATGCTCCAAGACCCCTGTAATCACAATGTTCCATGCCCCTTTTCATCAGAATGCTCCATGAGATTTCTCATCACAAGGCTCCATGGTCTTCTCATCAGAGTGCTCCAGGACCTTGTCATCACAATGATCCATGACCCCCTTCATCAGAATACTCCATAAATATTTTCAGCTCAATGCTCCATGATCTTCTCATCACAATGCTCCATGACCCCTGTCATCACAATTCTCCATGCTCCTTGATATCAAAATGATCCATGACCTCTGTCTTCACCGTGCTCCAAACACTTGTGATCACAACGCTCCATGATGCCTGTCATCACAATAATCCATGCCCTTGTCATCACAATGCTCCATGACCTTTGTCATCACAATGCTCAATACACTTGTCATCACAATGCTCCCTGACACTTGTCATCAGAATGCTTCTCGAACCCTGTCATGAAAAGGCTCTATGCCTTTTTCATAACAATGCTCCATGCCCTTTTCATCAAAATGATCCATGCCCTTGTCATCACAATGTGCAATATCCACTGTCATCACAATAATCCATGAAAATTTTCAGACCGATGCTCCATGCCCCTGTCATCACAATGCTCCATGCACTTGTCATCACAATGCTCCATGACACCTGTCATCACAATGCTCTGTGACTCCAGTCATCACAATGCCTCAAGTCTTTGTCATCATAATGGTCCATGCCCTCATCATCACAAGTCTCTGTGAATTTTGTCACCACAGTGCTCCATGAACATTTCATCACAATGCTCTGTGACACTTGGCATCACAGTGATCCATGCCTTTGTCAGCACAATGTTCAATGACACCTGTCATCACAATGCTCCATGAGCTTGTCAGCACAATGCTCCATGACCGATGTGATCACACTGTGCCATGCGGTTGTCATCACAATGCCCCACATCCTTGTCATCACAGTGCTCCATAAACATTGTCATCACAATGCTCCATGCACTTCTCATGAAAATGCTCTCTCACCACCGATATCACAATGTTCCATCACTAGGCATCACAATACTCCCTCACCCCTGTCATCACAATGTTCCATGACCCCTATCATAACAATGCTACATGCTGTTATCATCACAATGCACCACTCCCTTGTCATCAAAATGCTCCATGGCCTTTGTCATCACAAAGCTCCATGACACTTGGCATCACAATGCTCCATGCCATTGTCATCAAAATGCTTCATGAAGCCTCTCATTACATGGCTCCATGCCCTTGTCATCACAAAGCTCCATGACGCTTGTCATCACAATGCTCGATGCCCTTCTCATCACAATGCTCCATGACCTTGTCATTACAATCCTCCATGACCCATGTATCACAGTGTTCCGTGTCCTTGTCATCACAATGCTCCATGCCCACTCTCATCACAATAATCCATGAAAATTTTCAGACAAATGCTCCATGCACTTGTCATCACAAAGCTCCATGACGCATGTCATCAGAATGCTCCATGGCCTTCTCATTCACAATGCTCCATGCCCTTGTCATCACAATGCTCCAAGACACCTGTAATCACAATGCTCCTGGTCCCTTTTCATCTCAATGCTCCATGAACCCTGTCATCACAATGCACCATGCCCATCATCATAATGCTTCATGCTATTGTCATCACAATGAAATCAAAATGCTCCATAACCTCTGTCATCACAATGCTCCAAACCCTTGTGATCACAATGTTCCATAACACTTGTCATCACAACACCCCATGACGCTCGTCATCACAATTGTCCATGGTCTTCTCATCAAAATGCTCCATAACATTTGTCATCACAATGCTCAATACACTTGTCATCACAATGCTCCCTGACTCTTGCCATCAGTATGCTCCTTGAACCCTGTCATGACAAGGCTCCATGCCTTTTTCATCACAATGCTCCATGCCCTTGTAATCACAATGCTCCGGGACCCCTGTAATCACAATGCTCCATGCCCCTTTTCATCAGAATTCTCCATGAGACTTCTCATCACAAGGCTCCATGGTCTTCTCATCAGAGTGCTCCAGGACCTTGTCATCACAATGCCCCATGACCCCTTTCATCAGAATACTCCATGAACATTTTCAGCTCAATACTCCATGATCTTCTCATCACAATGCTCCATGACCCCTGTCATCACAATGCTCCATGCTCCTTGATATCAAAATGATCCATGACCTCTGTCATCACAGTGATCCAAACCCTTGTGATCACATTGTTCCATAACACTTGTCATCAAAACACTCCATGATGCCTGTCATCACAATAATCCATGCCCTTATCATCACAATGCTCCATGACCTTTGTCATCAAAATGCTCAACACACTTGTCATCACAATGCTCCCTGACACTTGATGTCAGAATGCTCCTTGATCCCTGTCATGAAAAGGTTCCATGCCGTTTTCATCACAATGCTCCATGCCTTTTTCATCACAATGCTCCATGCCATTGTCATCACAATACTCCACAAGCTTGTCATCAGAATGTTCCTTGTCCCTTGTCATCACAATTCTCCATGCCCCGTGTCATTACAGTGCTCGATGACACTCGTCATCAAAATGCTCCATGGTCTTGCGATTACAATGCTCCACGGTCTTGCCATCACAATGCTCCATGACCTGGACATCACAATGCTCCATGTCCCTTTTCATTACAATGCTCCATGCGCTTCTCAGCACAATGCTCCATGACCCATGACATCACAATGCGCCATGAACTTTTCATCACAATGCTCTACATCCTTTTCATCGCTATGCTCCATAAAACTTGTCATCATAATGCTCCTTGCACTTCTCATCAAAATGCTCTCTCACCACTGATATCACAATGTTCCATCACTAGTCATCACAATACACCCTCACCCCTGTCATCACAATGTTCCATGACCATTGTAATCACAATTCTCCGTGCCCTTGTCATCACAAAGCTCCATGATGCATGTCATCAAAATGCTCCATGGATTTCTCATCACAATGCTCCATGCCCTTGCCATCACAATTATCCATTACACCTGTCATCACAATGCTCCATGACCACTGTCATCACAGCGCTCCCTGACCCCAGACAACACAATGATCTGGGACTCTTGTCATCAAAATGCTCCAAGACACTTGTCATCACAATGATCCATGCGCTTGTCATCCCAATTCTCCATGACACCTGTAATCCGAATGCTCCATGACGCTTGTCATCCCAGTGCTCCATGACCCTTGGCATCACAAAGTTCCATGCCATTGTCATCACCATGCTCCATGAACCCTCTCATCACATTGCTCCATGCCCTTGTCATCACAAAGCTCCATGACGCTTGTCATCACAATGCTCGATGCCCTTCTCATCACAATGTTCCATAACACTTGTCATCACAACGCCTCATGACGCTCGTCACCACAATTATCCATGGTCTTCTCATCACAATGCTCCATAACATTTGTCATCATAATGCTCAATACACTTGTCATCACAATGCTCCCTGACTCTTGCCATCAGTATGCTCCTTTAACCCTGTCATGACAAGGCTCCATGACTTTTTCATCACAATGACCCATGCCCTTGAAATCACAATGCTCCAAGACCCCTGTAATCACAATGCTCCATGTCCCTTTTCATCAGAATGCTCCATGAGATTTCTCATCACAAGGCTCCATGGTCTTCTCATCAGAGTGATCCAGGACCTTGTCATCACAATGCTCTATGACCCCTTTCATCAGAATAATCCTTGAACATTTTCAGCTCAATGCTCCATGATCTTCTCATCACAATACTCCATGACCCCTGTCATCACAATGCTCCATGCTCCTTGATATCAAAATGATCCATGACCTCTGTCATCACAGTGCTCCAAACCCTTGTGATCACATTGTTCTATAACACTTGTCATCACAACGCTCCATGATGCCTGTGATCACAATACTCCATGCCCTTATCATCACAATGCTCCATGACCTTTGTCATCACAATGCTCAATACACTTGTCATCACAATGCTCCCTGACACTTGTCGTCAGAATGCTTCTCGCACCCTGTCATGAAAAGGCTGTATGCCTTTTTCATCACAATGCTCCACGCCCTTTTCATCACAATGCTCCATGCTGTTGTCATCACAATACTCCACAAGCTTGTCATCAGAATGCTCCATGACCCTTGTCATCACAATTCTCCATGACCCTTTTCATCACAATTCTCCATGACCCCTGTCATCACAATGCTCCATGACACCTGTCATCACAATGCTCCAGGCCACTTGTCATTACAGTTCTCCATGACGCTCGTCATCACAATTATCCATGGTCTTCTCATCACAATGCTCCACCGTCTTGACATCACAATGCTCCATGACTCTTCAAATCACAATGTTACATGCTCTTGTAATCACATTCTCCATGCACTTGTCATCGCAATGCTCCATGACACCTGTCATAGCAAGCTCCATTTGCTTTTCAGCACAGTGCTTCACGAACTTGTCATCAAAATTCTCAAAAGCCCTTGTCATCACAATGCTCCATGCCCTTGTCATCACAAAGCTCCATGACGCTTGTCATCACAATGCTCGATGCCCTTCTCATCACAGTGCTCCATGACCTTGTCATTACAATCCTCCATGACCCATGTATCACAGGGTTCCGTGTCCTGGTCATCACAATGCTCCATGCCCTCTCTCATCACAATAATCCATGAAAATTTTCAGACAAATGCTCCATGCCCTTGTCATCACAAAGCTCCATGACGCATGTCATCAGAATGCTCCATGGCCTTCTCATTCACAATGTTCCATGCCTTTGTCATCACAATGCTCCAAGCCACCTCTAATCACAATGCTCCATGTCCCTTTTCATCTCAGTGCTCCATGAACCCTGTCATCACAATGCATCATGCTCCTTGATATCAAAATGATCCATTACCTCTCTCATCACAGTGCTCCAAACCCATGTGATCACTTTGTTCCATAACACTTGTCATCACAACGCTCCATGATGCCTGTCATCACAATACTCCATGCCCTTGTCATCACAATGCTCAATACACTTGTCATCACAATGTTCCCTGACACTTGTTGTCAGAATGCTTCTCGAACCCTGTCATGAAAAGGCTCTATGCCTTTTTCATCACAATGCTCCATGCCATTGTCATCAAAATACTCCACAAGCTTGTCTTCAGAATGCTCCATGACCCTTGTCATCACAATTCTCCATGTCCCCTGTCATCACAATGCTCCATGACACCTGAATTCACAATACTCTATGACCTTTTCTTCATAGTGCTCCATGCCCTTGTCATCACAATGTGCAATTCCCACTGTCATCACAATAATCCATGAAATTTTTCAGACCGATGCTCCATGCCCCTGTCATCACAATGCTCCATGCACTTGTCCTCACAATTCTCCATGACACCTGTCATCACAATGCTCCGTGACTCCAGTCATCACAATGCCTCAAGGCTTGTCATCACAGTGGTCAATGCCCTCATCATCACAAGTCTCTGTGACATTTGTCACCACAATGCTCCATGAACTTTTCATCACAATGCTCTGTGACCCTTGGGATCACAATGCTCCATGCCTTTGTCAGCACAATGTTCCATGACACTTGTCATCACAATGCTCCATGAGCTTGTTAGCACAATGCTCCATGACCGATGTGATCACAATGCGCCATGCAGTTGTCATCACAATGCTCCACATCCTTGTCATCACAATGCTCCATAAACATTATCATCACTATGCTCCATGCACTTCTCATGAAAATGCTCTCTCACCACTGATATCACAATGTTCCATCACTAGTCATCACAATACTTCCTCACCCCTGTCATCACAATGTTCCATGACCCCTATAATCACAATGCTACATGCCGTTATCATCACAGTGCACCACTCACTTGTCATCAAAATGCTCCATGACCTTTGTCATCACAAAGCTCCATGACCCTTGGCATCACAATGCTCCATGCCATTGTCATCACAATGCTTCATGAAGCCTCTGATCACATTGCTCCATGCCCTTGTCATCACAAAGCTCCATGACGCTTGTCATCACAATGCTGGATGCCCTTCTCATTACAGTGCTCCATGAACTTGTCATTACAATCCTCCATGACCCATGTATCACAGTGTTCCCTGTCCTTGTCATCACAATGCTCCATGCCCATTCTCATCACAATAATCCATGAAAATTTTCAGACAAATGCTCCATGCCCTTGTCATCACAAATCTCCATGACGCATGTCATCAGAATGCTCCATTGCCTCCTCATTCACAATGCTCCATGCCCTTGTCATCACAATGCTCCTAGACACCTGTAATCACAATGCTCCATGTCACTTTTCATCTCAATGCTCCATGAACCCTGTCATCACAATGCACCATGCTCATCATCATAATGCTTCATGCTATTGTCATCACAATGAAATCAAAATGCTCCATGACCTCTGTCATCACAATGCTCCAAACCCTTGTGATCACAATGTTCCATAACACTTGTCAACACAACGCCCCATGACGCTCGTCATCACAATTATCCATGGTTTTCTCATCACAATGCTCCATAATATTTGTCATCACAATGCTCAATACACTTGTCATCACAATGCTCCCTGACTCTTGCCATCAGTATGCTCCTTGAACACTGACATGACAAGGCTCCATGCCTTTTTCATCACAATGATCCATGCCAAGTTCATCACAATGCTCCAAGACCCCTGTAATCAAAATGCTCCTTGCCCTGGTCATCACAAAGCTCCATGACGCATGTCATCAGAATGCTCCTTGGACATCTCTCACAATGCTCCATGCCCTTGTAATCACAATGCTCCAAGACCCCTGTAATCACAATGCTCCATGCCCCTTTTCATCAGAATGCTCCATGAGACTTCTCATCACAAGGATCCATGGTCTTCTAATCAGAGTGCTCCAGGACCTTGTCATCACAATGATCCATGACCCCCTTCATCAGAATACTCCATAAATATTTTCAGCTCAATGCTCCATGATCTTCTCATCACGATGCTCCATGACCCCTGTCATCACAATTCTCCATGCTCCTTGATATCAAAATGATCCATGACCTCTGTCATCACAGTGCTCCAAACACTTGTGATCACATTGTTCCATAAGACTTGTCATCACAACGCTCCATGATGCCTGTCATCACAATAATCCATGCCCTTGTCATCACAATGCTCCATGACCTTTGTCATCACAATGCTCAATACACTTGTCATCAAAATGCTCCCTGACACTTGTCGTCAGAATGCTTCTCGAACCCTGTCATGCAAAGGCTCTATGCCTTTTTCATCACAATGCTCCATGCCCTTTTCATCAAAATGATCCATGCCCTTGTCATCACAATGTGCAATATCCACTGTCATCACAATAATCCATGAAAATTTTCAGACCGATGCTCCATGCCCCTGTCATCAAAATGCTCCATGCACTTGTCATCACAATGCTCCATGACACCTGTCATCACAATGCTCTGTGACTCCAGTCATCACAATGCCTCAAGTCTTTGTCATCATAATGGTCCATGCCCTCATCATCACAAGTCTCTGTGAATTTTGTCACCACAGTGCTCCATGAATATTTCATCACAATGCTCTGTGACACTTGGCATCACAGTGCTCCATGCCTTTGTCAGCACAATGTTCAATGACACCTGTCATCACAATGCACCATGCCCATCATCATACTGCTTCATGTTATTGTCAACACAATGAAATCAAGATGCTCCCTGACCTCTGTCATCCAATGCTCCAAACCTTTGTGACCACAATGTTCATAACACTTGTCATCACAACGCCCCATGACTCTCGTCATCACAATTATCCATGGTCTTCTCATCACAGTGCTCCATGACCTTTGTCATCACAATGCTCAACACATTTGTCATCACAATGCTCCCTGACACTTGTCATCAGTATGCTCCTTGAACCCTGTCATGACAAGGCTCCATGCCTTTTTCATCACAGTGATCCATGCCCTTTTCATCACAATGCTCCATGCCAATGTCATCACAATAATCCACAAGCTTATCATCAGAATGCTCCATGAAACTTGTCATCTCAATGCTCCATGACCCCTGTCATCAAAATGTTCCCTGACCCTTGTGAACACAATGCTCCATGACACCTGTCTTCAGAATGCTCCATGACCCTTGTCATTACAGTGCTCCATGATGCTCGTCATCACAGTTATTCATGGTCTTCTCATCACAGTGCTCCACGGTCTTGCCATCACAATGTTCCATTCCCTGGTAATACCAATGCTCCATGTCCCTTGTCATCACAATTCTCCATGTCCTTGTCATCACAATGCTCCATGACACTTCTCATCACAATGTTACATGATCTTGTCATCACAATTCTCCATGAACTTGTCTTCGCAATGCCCCATGACCCCTGTCATAGCAAGCTCCATGCCTTTGTCATCAAAATGCTTCATGACCTTGTCATAAAAATTCTCAATGTCCGTTGTAATCACAATGCTCCATGCCCTTGTCATCACAATGTTCCATGACCCTTGTTATCACAATGCTCCAAGCCATTGTCATCACAATGCTCCATTACCTTTGTCATCACAATCCTCCATTACACGTGGCATCACAATGCTCCATGCCATTGTCATCTCAATGGACCATGACATATGTCATCACAATGCTCCCTGTCACCTGTCTTCACAGTATTCCATGACCTTGTCATCACAATGCTCCTTGCCCACTGTCATCACAATAATCCATGAAAATTGTCAGTCCAGTGTTCCATGCCACTGTCATCACAATGCTATATGCCCTTGTCATCACAAAGCTGCATGACACATGTCATCAGAATGCTCCATTGCATTCTCATCACAATGGTCCATGGCCTTGTCATCACAATGCTCCTAGACCACTTTAATCACAATGCTCCATGCCCCTTTTCATCTCAATGCTCCATGAACCCTGTCATCACAATGTTCCAAACCATTGTGATAACAATGTTCCATAACAGTTGTCATCACAACGCCCCATGACACTCGTCATCACAAATATCCATGGTTTTCTCATCACGATGCTCCATGAACTTTGTCATCACAATGCTCCCTGACACTTGTCGTCAGTATGCTCCTTGAACCCTGTCATGACAAGGCTCCATGCATTTTCCGTCACAATGATCCATGCCCTTTTCATCACTATGCTCCAAGACCCCTGAAATCACAATGCTGCATGCCCTTGTCATCACAAAGCTCCATGACGCATGTCATCAGAATGCTCCATGGCCTTCTCATCACAATGCTGCATGCCCTTGTCATCACAATGCTCCAAGATACCTGTAATCACAAGGCTCCATGCCCTTTCCATCTCAATGCTACATGAACCCTGTCATCACAATGCACCCTGCCCATCATCATAATGCTTCATGCTATTGACATCACAATGAAATCATAATGCTCCATGTTCTTTGTCATCACAATGCTGCAAACCCTTGTGATCACAATGTTCCATAACACTTGTCATCACAACTCCCCATGACGCTCGTCTTCACAATTATCCATTGTCTTCTCATCACAATGCTCCATGAACTTTGTCATCACAATGCTCAATACCCTTTTCATCACAATGCTCCCTGACACTTGTCGTCAATATGCTCCTTGAACCCTGTCATGACAATGCTCCATGCCTTTTTCATCACAATGATCCATGCCCTTTTCTTCACAGTGCTCTTAGAGCCCTGTAATCACAATGCTCCATGCCCTTGTCATCACAAAGCTCCATGATGCATGTCATCAGAACGCTCCATGTTTTTCTCAGCAGAATGCTCCATGCCCATGTCATCACAATGCTCCATGACCCCTGTCATCACAATACTCCATGAACATTTTCAGCCCAAAGCTCCATGAATTTCTCATCTCACTTATCCAGAACCCTTGTCATCACAATGCTCCATGACCACTGTCATCACAACGCTACATGACCCCTGACAACACAATGATCCGGGACTCTTGTCATCAAAATTCTCCATAACCCTTGTCATCACAATGATCCATGCCCTTGTCATCCCAATGCTCCATGACCCCTGTAATCACAATGCTCCGTGACACTTGTCATCACAGTGCTCCATGACCCTTGTCATCACAATGCTCAATGCATTTTTCAGCAAAATGCTACATGACCTTGTCATCACAATCCTCCATGACCCTTGGGATCACATTGCTTCATGCCCTTGTCATCTCTGTCTTTCTTTTCTGGTTTTTACAGATTTTCGGATGTCCCTTTTGACCGGTGGGAATTGACAATTCTTTGTAGTGCGGATTTACATTGTGCACTTACTTGATTGGCCAAAAAGAGCGTATGTGTTTTCTCCTGAATATATTCAGCAGAAAATGCATACGCTCTTTTTGGCCAAGTGCATCATTGTCGAAGTTGTTACGCTTTTCCTGTGCTTTAAAGGCGATTCCAATTTACCTCTTGAAATATATTTTGTGCAATTCTGCCTCATTTTCAAGTCCACTTCGTTGCCTTCCCTCAACAGATTTTTGGAAGTGAGTTGTCCTTTATAACTCTGCAGGTTTGTGAACTGATCTGCCCCAAACTCCAATTTTCAACTCGCGTTTTTGTGAGCTGCCCGCAAATCCACAATTTTGCTTCAGGACATATACTGGTTCCGGGGGTGCAGGCTGACGCTTTTGTTAATTCTTCTTCCAGACGGGAAATTAGACTGACATATGTCCGTGCAAATGCCTACAGCTACTCTCTGATTGGTTCTCCCTCTTCCCTTTCATCCTCTGCACAATTTGCAAACTGTGCAAAGCAGGAGGTTATACGGGCTGACTCTCCAAGGTGGGAGATTGATAGAAAAGCAGTTGGATTGCCAAACTGGAGCAGAAGGAGAGGAAAAATTAGGAGCCTTTTACAAATCTTACGCCATCACAGGGTGTCCATTCTCTAGGTTTCCCATACATGTTATAACTGTAGTGATATTCCCTTCTACCTGGAGAGTTGGGACCCATGGAATGGGTGGCATGCAATACTGCTTTAAAGGGTCTGCATTTTCTCACCCAATCTCACCAGTCCTCTCATTCCCAAGTGTCCATCCTTATGTCTCATCTAGCTGTCTTTGCAGATAGGGTCATTCCAGGTTTCATCAGAACCCCTGAATGCATTGTGTAAGAATTTCGCTGTTTTTCTTGTTTTCTTTTGTTTTTGAAATTCATTTTTATAATGGGATTGAGCTGATTTTCACCGACGTGTTTATGCCGGTCTAGACACACTTGATTCCCTTATGGAGACATATCAATATATAGGTTTTAAGATTCTTACTAGTCAGATATATTCCTCTGCGGGGAATAGGTGTGTTGAGTCCCGTTCACTGAGGAAGGTGTAGGTTTTGTCTATTCTGTATTTGTTTTATGGAATGGTACCTGTGCTAATATCAAACTCTGGCTTTATGCATCAGCCCACCTCTCCTTGCCCCTTAAGCAGGCATAAGAGTGTTTTCTTAATGTGAGACTCTGTTCTCTTTCCTAACTCAGTTCTTGTGTAGCAATGTTTGCAGGACCTTCCTAAGTGATATCTTATGATAAGTTTCTTTTTCTGTGTGACTTATTTCACTTAGAATCATCGTACCTTAATCCACTCGTTATGCTGCTACTGGCATTATGACATTGATTTTATGTCTGAGTGATATTCTTTTGAACAAAATTACCACAAGTTCTTTACGCAATTTTCTCTTTCCTGGAATATTTAAGGTGTACTGAAGTTGAGGTTCTTGTTTGCAGAGCAGCCTTAAACACTGGGGTGCCTGTGTCTTGTTGATATTTAGTATTCCCAAGTTATAAGCCCATGAGTGGAAGTTCCCTATGCTCGGTAGCTTTGTATTTAAATGTTTTAGGAAACAGCATACACTTCTTCAGAGTGGCTCTTGGATATTTATACCCCACCCATCAGCGTGACTAGCTCCCTGTTCTCCATGGCCTCTCCTGCATTTCTGGTTTGTACACATTTTTTGGATGGCCTTTCTGAGCAGTGGAAATTGAGACTTCGTTGTTGTGCGGATTTGCATTTCCCGCTTGCTTGCTTGGCCAAAAACTCTGTATGTGTTTTTTTCCTGAAGATATTCACGAAAAAACGCATACACCGTTTTGCCCAACTGCATCATTTTAGAAATTCTCCTGCTTTTCATATGCTTTAAATGTGATTCCAATCTACCTTTTGAAATCTGTTTCCTACAATTCTGCCTCTCATTCAGATCCTCTTCGTTGCTGTACCTGAATATATTTTTGGACGTTGGTTATCATTTTTATCTTTGCAGGTCTTTGAATTATCTGCTCCTGAGCTCCATTTTGCAACTCGCATTTTTTGTGAGCTGGCCGCCAAACCATTGTATTGCTTCCGGCCCTATTCTGGTTCTGGAGAGGCAGGTTGAGCCTTTGGTTAATTCTTCTTCCTAATGGGAAATTAGAGTGACATGTGCCTGTCAAAACTCCTACAGCTAGTCTCTCATTGGTTCCCTCTCTTCCCGTTTATCCTCTGCACAAATTGCAAACTGTGTGAAACAGGAGGTTAAAGGTGCTGATTCTCCAAGTGGGGAGATTGTTAGTAATTTGGCTGGAATGGTGAACCCCAGCACCAGGAGATTAAAAATGAGGTGCATTTTCGACACCTTTCCTGATCACACAGTGTACATTCGTCTTGGTTTCCCAGGCATGTTTTCGCTGTCAGAAGATTCCCTTGAACCTGCAATTTTGGGACCCATAATGGGAATCAGGCAGTATTACTTTAAAAGGTCTGCATTTTCTCACCCAGCCTCTCTAACATCTCTTAGCGTGCATAGCTTCCTGCCTTATATATCATCCTGCTGTGGGTCTACATGTGTTCAATCCATGTTACATCATAGCCCTTCAACAAAAGTTGTAAGAGTTTTTGTCTGTCTCACTCTTTTTATAAATATTTTTAAATTTATTTTTATATTGGTTACAGCTGATTTTCAAAGCTCTGTTTTTTGCTGCTGTACATCCTCTTGATTCACATACTGTGAGACATCAATAAATTCTTTATCAGATTCTTACCAGTCATATGTATTATTTTGAGTGACTTGAGTGGGCTGAGTGCAGTTCTTTGATGTACCGTGTAGGCCTTGTCTGTTATTCAATTTGGTACTTGGAATGGTATATTTGCTAATTTCAACCTCCTGGATAATACCTCACCCTTCCCCACCTTTCCCATTTAGCAGCCTTATGTCTATTTTCTACATATTTGACTATGTTTCTGTTTTGTAAATTATTTCATGTGTAGCCATTTCTGATTCCACCTCTAAGTGACATCTTATGATATGTGTCTTTTTCTTTCTGACATACGTAACTTAGAATGATCGTATGTAACTCCTCCAGAGTTGTTACAACTGGCCTTATTTCATTGATTTCTGGGTGAGTAATATTCCACTCTACATAAGTACCCCATCTCTTTTATCAATTTTATCCTCCCAGGGACATTTAGGTTATATCCAAGTTGAGGCCCTTTTTAACAGAGAGGTGGTAAACGTTGGGTTGCCTGTTTTCTGTTGATTTTTGTTTTTCCCAAGGTATACGCCCATGAGTGCAAGTGCCCTATGCTCTGTAGCTCATTTTTTAGATGTTTTAGCAAACACAATACACTTCTCCAGAGTGGCCGTTGGCAAATTACATTTCCACTATCAGCCTCACAGGGCTCCCTTTTCTCCTCACCCTGGCCTGCATTTCGGGTGTTTACACTTTATGTGGATGGCCCTTCTGACTGATGTGAAGTGATACATTTTGTAGTATTGATTTCCAGTGCCCACCTCTTTGGTTGGATAAAAAGTGTGTATGACCTTTACTTGAATATATTCAGAAAAAATGCATACACCCTTTTTGGCCAACTGCATCATTGGCGATGTTCAGCCCCTTTTCTTGTGCTTTAATGGGGAGTCCTTTCTTCCTCTTCAAATCTGTTTGTTGACAATCTCCCTTGCTTACAAGTCCTTTTATGTGACTTACCTCAAGACATTTTTTGACGATAGATATTTTCAACTCTGCAGTTTCATGAATTTTAGTTCGCCTGAGTTCCATTTTTCAACTTGTGTTTTTGGAAACTAGCCACAAAACAGCAGGATTTCCTCTAGTCCTATTCTGTTTCCATGGGCAATTCCAGCCTTTGATGAATTTGTCTTCCGGATTGGAAATTAGAGTGGCATGTGCCTGTCTGAACACCTAAGACTTGTCTCTAAATTTTTCTCATGCTTCCGCTTCATCCTCTGGACAAATTCCAAACTGTGTGCAACAGGATGTTGACTGTGCTGATATCCCCAAGTGAGGAGACTGTTAGGAAAGATGCTGGAGGGGTGAACCCGAGCACCAGGCGATGAGGAGGTGAAGTGCCTTTTCCAAACTCTTTCCGATCAAATGATGTAGCATCCTCTAGGTGTGACAGGCATGTTTTAGCCGTAGGAAGGGTCCCGTGCATGTAAGTGGAACACCAGGGTTTTTTCCAAATTAGTGCCTCCCCGAACCCCAAATTGGGGAATGTTTATGCTACGGCTACACATATGTCCATTAAGGGCCTTGGAAAATAGGCAGAGTCCAAACTTTAGATGATTGAAATCTTCGGGATCAGAAGTGTTCACCACTGGCCTTGCTTAGGTTACATTTTATCTGTCATTGATAGATGATGTCAATAAAAATATCTATTCTTTTTCAGATTATTTCCCCTTATAGGTTATTGCAAAATATTCAGTGTAGTTCCCTGTGCTATACAGTAGTTCCTTGTTGATGATCTGTTTTGTACATAGCAGTGGGTATGTGTTAATCCCAAACTGTTAATTTATCCCTTCTCCTACCTTTCCCCTTTGCTAATAATAAATTATAAGATTTTATACTTCTCAGAAATGGGGAATCGGAAAGAGAGGTATCATTTTAAAAGGAAAAGCATTCAAAACAAAATTGAAGCTTCAGCCAAGAATATTCGATGTACATCCTTGGGAATAAATCACTTCATTTCTCTAATGTTGACCTGACAAATAAGACAGACGTCTTCACTGAACTTGCTTATAATAAAGTGATGGAAATATCAAATGTAAGTCTTAGAAACATCTTATTATACCCGAGCCTTATACACTGCTCTATGTTAACTACAGTTTGGCTCACATATCTGTTCATTGAAGTTACAATGTTCTCAATTTCTGTTACTGATCCTCCAGAGTGGACCCCAACAGGAATCCCCGTGCCCAGTGTCATTGGAGCCAACAGATCAAGACTGAGTTTGGTTCAGAAGCAAAGGAAACTTTATATTTTGAAAACAGAATGGAGAGGTGAGAGCATGAACTACCCCGCGGGCTGTGGGCTGGGCTGCTTTTTATGGGTCCCGGCAGCGTCATCGGGAGGGAGGGGATGGAGCTCTCGAGGGCTGGGTTGGCTGCAGCTCAGGCTCTATGTTGCGGAGTCTGCATGGGACCATGCTAGCTGAGGTGTCGACACAGCCATTCTGCACTAGGAAATCTGGTCTGAAGTGCCGGGTGTGGGACCTCTGCATGCGGAACCCTAGGAGCACGTGAAATTAGACAAAGCACAAAGGAAAACAGGTTAGACTTTATTTTATTGCCCAGATTCTCTTTTTATCTCCCAGGAATTTTTAATGAACGTTGCCGGAGATGAACACCTCCTCTGCATTTTGTCCCGTACCTCATTCTTGGGGTGCTGAGGGTGCAGACCCCTCTTTTGTAACTGCTTCATGCTGAGGTGGGAGCCCTCATACATGGGGGAGGGGCAAAACTTCTCCCCAGCACCCTCCAGGTGAGGTTGATTGTCCCAATGCCTCCTGCCTCACTGCTCGTCCACCTGAGCACCAGCATTGGAAGTGTGATAGATTCGATTGACCTTTAAGGGTCCAGGAAAGAGATGCACAGAGATGCTGCTGTGGCAGGTTTCACCCCACCCCACATTTGTTTGGCGACCTTAGGCTGACGGTTTTTGCCAGCCTAGATGCTCTGACCTGTAGTCTGTGCTTTCTTTAATTATGTCCCTGAATTAATGTACAAACAGCACCATGTGTCAGAGCCCTGCCCGCTCAACTCCCAGACAGTCCAGGGTCGGTGGTGATCCAGGACCATGACGTCCACTGAGTCAACGGCCTTTTGAAGTAGCCAGCAGTCCAGCCGGTCATATTGGCCACCATCACCGCGGTGTCTGTAGGGTTTTCTATGGTGAAATCCTGAATAAACTATTCCCCCGCCAAGCTTATTAGCTCCCCTCTGTGTGCAGTAAGTCCTCCAAGCTGTAGTCTGCTCTTTCTGGGTACAGACTTGTTTTCTGAGAGACACTCCAGGTCAAGTGATGGTCACACGTGTCTTCTTGGGGGCCCATTGCCCCCGTTTGTCTCTCTGGAGGTTGTAGTTGGAGGGCCTCCTCACTCGAGGTCAGTGTGTCCACAGAGCGACCACTGCAAATTCAGGGCCTGATGGGTGGTTAGGATCTCCACGTGGGGTCCTTTTCCCTTAGGAGGGAGCTGGTCTTGCGGGCTGCTGATTTCCAGCTTTTTAGATACCCCAGTATCCTGCCCTGATGGGGCGGTGAGCAAAGCCCTTGGTGACCATAGTTTATCATACCTGAAGGGCATTCTTGCGTTGCCCCATTTCAAGTGGTCCCAGTTTTTGCACTAAGGCTCCAAGGGTGATTAACCTTTGACCAGGTATGTAAAGTTCAAAGGGTTCAGCTAAATTAGGGAGTTCCTGGGCAAGGGCCTGAATTGACTGCTCTTTCCATTCTTGAAAGGCTGTTTCTGGATTCTATCCTAAAGGATCATCATCTTTTCGTGTCAGTGTTGCATGTAGAGGCCCAGCTATTAGACTGTAGTTATGGATCCAGATGCAGAAAACCTTGTCCTCCCCAGGAACCCCTAAGCTGTCTTCTAGTTTTAGAAGAGGTAAGGCTGCAAATGGCTTCTTCCCTATCCTGGGATGCATTTCTCCTAATATATGTGAGAATGAAGCCCAGGCATGTCACCTTAGCCTGGGATATTTGAGCCTTTTTTTGGACACCTTCTATTCTTTCATGGCTAGGTAGTTCAGAGGCGTCTTTAGTAGACCTGACAATCAGAATGTCATCTGCATATTGAAGGAGGGTTCCCTTTTACAGAGGTAGAACTTTTAGGTCTTTAGAGGACATTTCCCCAATGATGGTGTGGTGATTTTTCAACCATTGGTGCAGGATGGCCCAGCATTATTGCTTTTGTTGCATGTTGTGTCCTGCCACTCACAAGCCAAAAATTCTTGTGACTCTGAGATGATTGGAATACAGAAGAAGGCATCATTGAAGTCTAATACAGAATGCCATGGCCTGGTGGATGTTAGAATGACGAGCAGGGTGTAGGAAATAGGAGCTACTGGATGTATATCCTCGGTGGCTTCACGGACTGTCCTGATATCCTTTACCAGGTCTCCAGCAGCCCATGGGGCTCTCGTGGTCAGGCCAATCCAAGGATATGGAACTCACCTGGGCTGCATCCCCCACATCACAGCCCACTGGGCTCTTGTGGTCAACTCTCTCCCAGAGTATGGAGCTCATCTCTGCAGCTACACAGCAGCCCATGGGGCTCTCATAGTCAGGCCCTTCCCAGGATACGGAGCTCCCCTGGGCAGGTGCCCCAGCAGGGCTGGACCCACAGGAACCGTGCACATAGCCCACCTTGCAGAGAACCCCCAGCTCACCTGTCGCTCACAGCTGACACAGAACACCTCAGGGCAGGACTTGAACTAACAAACAGCAGCTCTGACAGGTCGGTGACCCTGGGTATCAGTCTGTGTGGCCTCTCTCTGCCTGCTCTTCCAGACACTTCCACTGCAGCCAGGGCACCAGGACTCTGTCTCCACACACCATCACTCCTCTCCCTGACCCCTGGGTTCCTCTCATTAGGATAGGGTCTTCTTGAAGTTGTTTTCCACTCATGGACCAGATAAAATGATAAGAAAACAAGCTGCAGCTGCAGCCCCTTGCCTATCCTGACTCTCAAGAGCCCACACCTGTTCCTTGGGCCTGGCCCGTTTAGCAAGGTTCATTTTCTGCAACTGTGAGCCCCTGAGGGGTGAGGATTGGCTGATTTGGGCAGCCTGACACTGCCTGCCAGCCCTCCCCAGGTGTGCCTGGGTTGAGGTCAATATAAAGACCTCTCCAGTCAGCAAGAGCTCCTGTAGCTGTGCCTGACTCCATATTCTCTGCCCCTTCAGCAGTGTCGTGGCTGGGGTGGTGGGAGGGAGTGAGGGGCCGTGGCTTTGTGGGTGGCCCAGTGTGAGTGGGGCTCGTCTGGACTTTCTGCAGGAGTTGCCAGGCTGCCACCTGCTAAAGAAGAGGATGTGTCACCCATACCAGCCGCTGGAATTTCTCCCCAGGGAGAGGTGAGGAAGTAAAAAAGCAGTGGGGGGCCGTGGCAGGAGGGGTATCTCAGGCAGGGAAATGGAAAGCTTCCAGAAGAGCATCTGGGGCCAGTACAATCCTGGCTGGCCTACAGGCACCAAGTCGGCCTGCGTGCAGTCGCTGGTGTGGCTCCACAGCCCTTCCCCTAGGCTTGCAAGTTTTTGTACATATTCAGGTGTTTTACCTGGAAAGGGTGGGAAGACTTCAGCTGCAGCAGGACTGGGGCTCAGCTCACATTTACTTACAGACGCCTCGACACAGTCCCAGAGTTTTGCAATGAGGATGCTCCTTGTGGGGGGGGATCGCTGCTGACACCATGGGAGATTATTTCCCACCACTGACCAACTTAAGAATTTTTTACCACTGGAACAAGTGTCCTTATATGATTTTCCTCTGTGTAACTGGTGGTTTCTGTTTTTATTTTTTTTTCCTTTTTTCTTTTTGGTTCAAGGTAGATTTTATTTATTCCTCTTTTTTTTTTAATTTAGAGATATAAACATAGAAATAATGCATTAATATAAAGACGTCTATATGAAGGGAAAAACTTTTTTTCTGTTTTATTTTATTAAATGTTATTTATTTATTTTTAATTTTTTAAAATTTATTTATTTCTTTTATACAGCAGGTTCTTATTGGATATCTATTTTATACATATATGTGTGCACATGTGAATCCCAGTCTCCCAATTCATCCCACCACCAACCTCACATGACGTTCCCCCCTTGGTGTCCATATGTTTGTTCTCTACATCTGTGTCTCTATCTCTGCCCTGCAAACCGGTTCATCTGTACCATTTTACTAGGTTCCACATATATGCATTAATATACAATATTTGTTTTTCTCTTTCTGACTTACTTCACTCTGTATGACAGTCTCTAGATCCATCAAGGTCTCTACAAATGACCTAATTTCATTCCTATGTATGGCTGAGTAATATTCCATTGTATGTATGTACCACATCTTTATCCATTCGTCTGTCTGTGGGCACTTAGGTTGCTTTCATTACCTGGCTACTGTAAATAGTGCTGCAATGAACATTATGGTGAATGTGTCTTTTTGATTTATGGTTTTCTCTGGGTATATGTCCAGTAGTGGGATTGCTGGATTATATGGTAATTCTATTTTTAGTTTTTTAAGGAACCTCCATACTGTTCTCCATAGAGACTGTATCGATTTACATTCACAACAATAGTGGAAGAAGGTTCCTTTTCGGCACACCCTCTCCAGCATTTGTTGTTTGTAGATTTTCTGATGATGCCCATTCTAACACGTGTGACATGATACCTCATTGTAGTTTCGATTTCCATTTCTCTAATAATTAGTGATGTTGAACAGATTTTCATGTGCGTCTTGGCCATCTCTATGTCTTCTTGGAAGAAATGTCTATTTAGATTTTTTTCCATTTTTGTATTGGGTTGTTTGTTTTATTAATATTGAGCTGCATGAGCTGTTTATATATATTGGAGATTAATCATTTGTCCATTGATTCGTTTGCAAATATTTTCTGCCATTCTGAGGGAGGTCTTTTCCTCTTGTTTGTAGTTTCCTTTGCTTTGCAAAAGCTTTTACGTTTCACTAGTTCCCATCTGTTTCGTTTCTTTTTTTTATTTCATTAGTATAGGAGGTGGATCAAAAAAGATCTTGCTGTGATTTACGTCAGAGTATTCTTCGTAAGTTTTCCTCTCAGAGTTTTATACTGTCCAGTCTTACATTAAGGTCTCTAATCCATTTTGAATATATTTTTATGTATGGTGTTGGCGAGTGTTCTAATTTCATTCTTTTACATGTAGCTGTCTATATTTCCCATCACCACTGATTGAAGAGACTCTCATTTCTCCATTGTAAAGTCTTGCCTCCTTTGCATAGTTTAGTTGAGCATAGGTGTGTAGGTTTATCCCTGGGCTTTATTTTTTTCCTTTTACACTTTTATTGGACTATATTTGCATTAAAATGGAGTGTTAGTTTCTGCTGTCTAACAAAGTGAATCAGATATACATATACAAATATCACCAGATCCCCTCCCTCTTGCATCTCCCTCCCACACTCCATATCCCACCCCTTTAGGTGGTCACAAAGCACGGAGCTGATCTCCCTGTTCTATGTGGCTGCTTCCCAGTAGCTATGGGTATTACATTTGGTAATGTATTTATGTCCATGCCACTCTCTCACTTCTTCCCATCTTACCCATCCCCCTTCTGTTGTCCTCAAATCCTTTCTCTATGTCTGTGTCCTTAATCCTGTCCTGCCACTAGGTCCTTCAAAACTTTTTTTTCTTTGTTAGAATCCATATATCTCTGTTAACATACAGTATTTGTTTTTCCCTTTCTGACTTACTTCACTGTGTAGGACAGATTCTAAGTCCATCCACCTCAGTACAAATGACTCAGTTTTGCTTCTTTTTATGGCTGAGTAATATTCCATTGTATATATATGCCAGATCTCCTTTATCCATTCATCTGTCGATGGACACTTAGGTTGCTTCCATGTCCTGGCTATTGTAAATAGAGTTGCAATGAACATTTTTGTACATAACTCTTTTTGAATTATGGTTTTCGCAAGGCAAATGCCCAGTAGTTGGATTGTTGTGTCGTATGGTACTTCTATTGTTAGTTATTTAAAGGAACCTCCGTACTGTTCTCCCTAGTGGCCATATCAATTTACATTCCCACCCACAGTGCAAGTGTGTTCCCTTTTCTCCAATAAAGGCCTCTCCAGCATTTATTGTTTTGTAGAATTTTTTGATGATTGCCACTCTGACTGCTGTGAGGTGATACCTCACGGTAGTTTTGATTTGCATTTCTATAATGTTTAGTGATGTTCAGCATCCTTTCATGTGTTTCTTGGCAATCTGTATATCTTCTTTGGAGAAATGTCTATTTAGGTCTTCTGCCCGTTTTTGAATTGGCTTGTTTGTTTTTGTGATATTGAGCTACATGAGGTGCTTGTAAAGTTTGGAGATTAATCCTTTGTCAATTGCTTCATTTGAAAATATTTTCTCCCATTCTGAGGGTTGTTTTTGCATCTTGTTTATGTTTTCCTGTACTGTGTAAAAGCTTTTAAGTTTCATTAGGTCCCATTTGTTGATTTCTGTTTTTATTTCCATTTCTGTAGGAGGTGGGTCAAAAAGGATCTTGCTGTGATTTATGTCATAGAGTGTTCTGCCTATGGTTTCCTCTAAGTGTTTTATAGTGTCTGGTCTTATATTTAGATCTCTAATCAATTTAGAGTTTATTTTTGTGTATGGTGTTATGGAGTGTCCTATTTTCATTCTTTTATGTGTAGGGGTCCAGTTTTCCAAGCACCAATTACTGAAGAGTCTGTCTTTTCTCCATTGTATATCCTTAGCTCCTTTGTCATAGATGAGATAGCCATAGGTATGTAGGTTTAGCTCTGGGCTTTCTGTCCTGTTCCATTGATCTGTGTTTGTGCCAATCTACATACACTTGATTCCATTATGGAGACATATAAATACATAGGTTTCAAAATTATTACCAGTCAGATATATTCTTCTTCATTGAATAGTGTGTTTTGTGTCCAGTTCATTGAGAAAGGAGTAGGTCTTGTGTATTACATATTTGGTGTATGGTATGGTATCCGTGCTAATTTCAAACTCTGCTTTTACACATCACACCACGTCACCTTTCCCCTTAAGGAGGCATAAGTGTGTTTCTAAATGTGTAACTCTGTTCTCTTTTGAAATTCAGTTCATTTGTAGCCATGTTTACATTCCCTCTATAAGTGATATATTACAATAAGTTTCATTTTCTTTGTGGCTCATTTCACTTAGCATCATCGTACCTAAAGCCACTCATTATGCTGCTATTGGCCTTATGACATTGATTTTATGTCTGAGTGACATTCCATTATGCAAGTACCACAACATCTTTATCCATTTTTTTTTCCTTTCCTGGCGTATTTAAAGTATACCGAAGTCGAGGTTCTTGTAAACAGAGCAGCCCTAAATTTTGGGCTGGCTGTGTGTTGTGGATTTTTATTTTTCCCAAAATACACGCCCATGAGTGGAAGTGTGCTATGCTCTGTAGCTCTGTTTTAGAAAACAACATACAGTTCTCCAGAGAGGCTGTTGGCAATTTACATCCTGTCCATCGGCATAACCAGGCTCCCTTTTCTCCATGGCCTGTCCTGCATTTGTGGTTTTTACACTATTTGCGGATGGCCCTTTTGACCGGTGGTGACACTTCTATGTAGTGTGGATTTGCAATGCCTGATGGCTTGCTTGGCCAAAAAGGGCGTATGCATTTTTTTCCCGAATATATTCAAAAAATACACATACTCCCTTTTCGGCCAAGGGCAACCTTGTCGAAGTTCTGTCGCTTTTCATGTGCTTTAAAGACGACTCCAATCTACCTCTTGAAATCTGTTTCCTTCAATTCTGCCTTACTTTCAAATCCTCTTCACTGCCTTACCTCAATATATTTCTGGATGATAGTTGTCCTTTATAACTCTGCAAGTTTGTGAATTGCTGTGCCCCTGATTTCCATTTTTAACTCGCTTATTTGTGAGCTGGCTGCAATACCGCAGGATGGCTTTAGGCCCTAGTCTGGTTCCGGGGTTGCAGGCTGAGCCTTTGTTTAATTCTTCTTCCTGATGGGAAACTAGAGTGACATGTGCCCATCCAAACACCTACAGCTAATGTCTCATTTGTTTCCCCTCTTCCTGTTCATCCTCTGCACAATTTGCAAACTGTGCATAACAGCAGGGTAAAGGCGCTGACACTCCAAGTGGGGAGATTTTCAGTATTGCAGATGGAATGGCTAAGCCGAGCATGAGGAAAGGAAAAATGAGGTACATTTTAGAAAACTTTCCCGATTACACATTGTACCATCCAACGGGTTTCCCATGCATGTTTTAACTGTGGGAAGATTCCCTTAAACCTGGAGAGTTGGGGCCACTAGAATGGGTAGTACACAGTATTGCTCTAAGTGGTGTTCTTTTGCTCACACAACCTCAGCAATCTTGTCAGCCCCAAGTGTCCAGTCTTATGTCTCCTCCAGCTGTGGGTGTAAAGGTGGTCAATCCAGGTTGTATCACAGGACCTGAAAGTAATTTTTAAGACTTTCTCTCTGTTTTGCAGTTTTTGCATTTTGCTTTTGAAATTTATTTTTACAAGGATGTTTAGCTAAATTTCAGTGCTGTGCATTCCATTATACACAGGCATGATTCCTTTATGGAGACATGAGAATACATATGTTTTAGAATTATTACAAGTCAGATATATTCTTCTGCAATGAATAGGGGTTGTTGAGTCCAGTTCATTGTGCCGGGAGTTGGTGCTGTCTATTACATACTTGGTTTATGGAACGGTATCTGTGCTAATTTAGGACACTGGATTTATGCATCACCCCACCTCTCCTTCCCCCTTAAGCAGGCATAAGAGTTTTTTCTAAATGTGAGACCCTGTTCTCTTTCCTAACTCAGTTCATGTGTAGCCATGTTTACAGGACCTTCATAAGTGATATCTTATGATAAGTTTCTATTTCTCTGTGACTTATTTCACTTAGAATCATCGTTCCTGAATCCACTCCTTTTGCTGCTATTGGCCTTATGACATTGATTTCATGGCTGAGGGATATTCCATCGTACGTAATAACACAATTTCTTCAACCATTTTTGTCTTTCCTGGGATATTTCAGGTGTACCCAAGTTGAGGTTCTTGTAAGCAGTGCAGCCCTCAATTTTGGGGTGGCTCTGTCTTATTGATTTTCAGTTTTCCCAAGGTATATTCCCTAGACTGGATGTGCACTTGGCTCTGTAGATCTGTTGTTTACTTGTTTTAGGGAAGACAATGCGCTCCTCCAGAGAGGTATTTGGCAATTTATATCCCGCCCATCAGGATAACTAGGCTCCCTGTTCTCTAGGGCCTGTCATGCCTTTCTGGTTTTTACACATTTTGCGGATGTCCCTTTTGACCGGTGGGAAGTGTTACTACTTTGTAGTGAAGATTTGCATTGCCCGCTTGCTTGCTTTGCCAAAAAGGGCGTATGCGTTTTCTCCTGAATATATTCAGGAGAAAAAGCATACGCCCTTTTGGCCAAGTGCATCACTGTCGAAGTTGTGCCCCTCTTCCTGTGCTTTACAGGCGATTCCAATGTACCTCGTGAAATCTGTTTCCTGCTCTTCAGGCTTGCTTTCAAGTCCGCCTCATTGCCTTCCATAAACAGATTTTTGTACTATAGTTTTCCTTTATTACTCTGCCAGATTGTGAATTGCTGTGCCCCAGACCTCCATTTTTCTACTAGTTTTTTTGAGCTGACCGCAAGTCCAAAATTTTGGTTCAGGACCTATACTGGTTCCCCGCGAGTGGCTGAGCCTATGGTTAATTCTTTTTCCTGACGGGAAATTGGAGTGACTTGTGCCCGTCCAAATGCCTAACACATACTCTCTCATTGGTTCTCCCTCTTCCCTTTCATCCTCTGCAAAATTGGCAACCTGTGCGAACCAGGAGGTTAAAGGGGCTGTCTCTCCAAGTTGGGAGATTGGTCGTAAAGCATTTGGAAAGTCAAAGCGGAGCACCAAGAGAGGGACTATTAGTTGAGTTTTAGAAAACTTTCGTATTCACAGTGTTTCCATTCTCTAGGTTTCCCGTACATGTTATAGCTGTAGTAATATTCCCTTCAACCTGGAGAGTTGGGACCCATGGAATGGGTGCAACACATTATTGCTTTAAAGGGTCTGCATTTGGTCACCCAATCTCATCAATCCTCTCGGTCCCAAGTGTCCAGCCTTATGCCAAATCCAGCTTTCGTTGTACATAGGGTCATTCCAGGTTTCATCAGAGAGCCTGAAGGAATTATAAAGAATTTCCTTGTTTTTTTTGTTTTGTTTTTGAAATTCCTTTTTATACTGGGTTTGAGCTGATTCTCACTGCTATGTTTATGGCAGTCTAGACACACATGATTCACTTATGGACACATATCAATACATACGTTTTAAGGTTCTTACTAGACAGATATATTTCTGTGCGGGAAGTATGGGGTTTTGAGTCCCTTTCACTGAGGAAGTTGTAAGTCTTGTCTATTACGTATTTTTTTTCCGAACGGTACCTGTACTAATATCAATCTCTGGTTTTGTGCAACACCCCACCTCTCCTTCCCCCTTAAGCAGGCATAAGAGTGTTTTCTCAATGTGAGAGTCTGTTCTCTTTCCTAACTCTATTAGTTGAGTTGTAAAAACCTTTTGTATTCACAGTGTGTCCATTCTCTAGGTTTCCCATACATGTTATACCTGTAGTAGTATTCCCTTCAACCTGGAGAGTTGGCACCATTGGAATGTGTGCCACGCATTATTGCTTTAAATGGTCTGCATTTGCTCACCGAATCTCACCAATCCTCTCAGTCCCAAGTGTCCAGACTTATGCCACATCCAGCTGTCATTGTAGATAGCGTCATTATAGATTTCATCAGAGCCCCTGAAGGAATTGTATAGAATTTCCTATTTTTTTTGTTTTGTTTTTGAAATTCCTTTTTATAGTGGGTTTGAGCTCATTCTCACTGCCATGTTTCTGCCATTCTAGACACACTTGATTCCCTGATGGAGACATATCAATACATAAGTTTTAAGATTCTTACTAGTCAGATATATTCCTCTGCGGGAAATATGGGGTTTTGCGTACTTATCACTGAGGAAGGTGTAGGGATTGACTCTTCCATAGTTGGTTTTTGGAACGGTACCTGTACTAATATGAATCTCTGGTTTTATGCATCACGCCACCTCTCCTTCCCCCTTAAGCAGGCATAAGAGTGTTTTCTAAATGTGAGACTCTGTTGTCTTTCCTAACTCAGTTCATGTGTAGCCATGTTTACAGGACCTTCATAAGTGATATCTTATGATAAGTTTCTTTTCCTCTGTGACTCATTTCACTTAGAATCATCGTACCTGAATCCACTCATTTTGCTGCTACTGGCCTTATGACTTTGATTTCATGGCTGATGGATATTCCATCGTACGTAAGTACCACAATTTCTTGAACCATTTTTGTCTTTCCTGGGATATTTCAGGTGTACCCAAGTTGAGGTTCTTGTAAGCAGTGCAGCCCTAAATTTTGAGGTGGCTCTGTCTTATTGATTTTCAGTTTTCCAAAGGTATATTCCCTACACTGGAAGTGCCCGTGTCTCTGTAGCTCTGTTGTTTACTTGTTTTAGGGAACACAATGCACTCCACCAGAGAGGCAGTTGGGAATTTACATTCCGCCCATCAGCATAATTAGGCTCCCTCTTCTCCAGGGCCTGTCTTGCCTTTCTGGTTTTTACATATTTTGCGGATGTCCCTTTTGTCTGGTGGGAAGTGATACTGCTTTGTAGTCCAGATTTGCATTGCCCGCTTGCTTGCTTGGCCAAAAAGGGCTTATGCGTTTTCTCCTGAATATATTCAGGAGAAAACGCATATGCCCTGTTTGGCCAAGTGCATCATTGTCGAAGTTTTGCCCCTCTTCCTGTGCTTTAAAGGCGATTCCAATGTGCCTCTTGAAATCTGTTTCCTGCTATTCTGGCTCGCTTTCAAGTCTGCCCTGTTGCCTTCCCTCAACAGATTTTTGGACGATAGTTTTCCTTTATTACTCTGCCCGTTTGTGAATTGCTGTGCCCCTGAGCTCCATTTCTCAACTCGTTTTTTGTGAGCTGACCGCAAGTCCAAAATTGTGGTTCAGGACCTATACTGGTTCCCGGCGGGTGGCTGAGACTTTGATTAATTCTTCTTCCTGCTGGGAAATTAGAGTGACATGTGCCCGTCCAAATGTCTCTCAGCTACTCTCTCATTGGTTCTCCATATTTCCTTTCATCCTCTGCCAATTGGCAACATGTGAGAACCAGGAGGTTAAAGGGGCTGTCTCTCCAAGTTGGGAGATTGATAGTAAAGCAGTTGGAAATTCAAACCAGAGCACCAGGAGAGGGACTATTAGTTGAGTTGTAAAAACCTTTTGTATTCACAGTGTGTCCATTCTCTAGGTTTCCCATACATGTTATACCTGTAGTAGTATTCCCTTCCACCTGGAGAGTTTGGACCCTTGGAATGTGTGCCACGCATTATTGCTTTAAATGGTCTGCATTTGCTCACCGAATCTCACCAATCCTCTCAGTCCCAAGTGTCCAGCCTTATGCCACATCCAGCTGTCGTTGTAGATAAGGGCATTCCGAGTTTAATGAGAGACCCTGAAGGAATTGTAAAGGATTTCCCTGATTTTTTGTTTTGTTTGCGAAATTCCTTTTTAGAATGGGTTTGAGCTGATTCTCACTGCCATGTTTATGCGAGTCTAGACAAACTTGATTCCCTTACGGAGACATATCAATACATAGGTTTTAAGATTTATACTAGTCAGATATTTTCCTCTGTGGGAAGTATGGGGTTTTGAGTCCCTACCCCTTAGGAAGTTGTAGGTCTTTTCTACTCCGTAGTTGGTTTTTGGAACGGTACATGTACTAATATCAAACTCTGGTTTTATGCATCACCCCACCTCTCCTTCCCCCTTAAGCAGGCATAAGAGTTTTTTCTCAATGTGAGAGTCTGTTCTCTTTCTTAACTCACTTCATGTGTAGCCATGAACAGGACCTTCATAAGTGATATCTTATGATAAGTTTCTTTTTCTCTGTGACTCATTTCACTTAGAATCATCGTACCTGAATCCACTCATTTTGCTGCTACTGGCCTTATGACATTGATTTCATGGCTGAGGGATATTCCATCATACGTAAATACCACAATTTCTTGAACCATTTTAGTCTTTCCTGGGGTATTTCAGGTGTACCCAAGTTGAGGTTCTTGTAAGCAGTGCAGCCCTAAATTTTGGGGTGGCTCTGTCTTATTGACTTTCAGTTTGCCCAAGGTATATTCCCTAGACTGGAAGTGCCCTTGGCTCTGTAGCTCTGTTGTTTACTTGTTTTAGGGAACACAATGCACTCCTCCAGAGAGGAAGTTGGCAATTTACATTCTGCCCATTAGCATAACTAGGCTCCCTCTTCTCCAGGGCCTGTCTTGCCTTTCTGGTTTTTACATATTTTGCAGATGTCCCTTTTGTCTGGTGGGAAGTGATACTGATTTGTAGTGCAGATTTGCATTGCCCGCTTGCTTGCCTGGCCAAAAAGGGCTTATGCGTTTTCTCCTGAATATATTCAGGAGAAAAGGCATACGTCCTGTTTGGCCAAGTGCATCATTGTCGAAGTTGTGCCCCTCTTCCTGCGCTTTAAAAGCGATTCCAATGTACCTCTTGAAATATGTTTCCTGTTATTCTGGCTCGCTTTCAAGTCCGCCTCGTTGCCTTTCCTGAACAGATTTTTGGATGATAGTTTTCCTTTATTAATCTGCCCGTTTGTGAATTGCTGTGCCCCTGAGCTCCATTTTTCAACTCGTTTTTTGTGAGCTGACCGCAAGTCCAAAATTTTGGTTCAGTACCTATACTGGTTCCCCGCGAATGGCTGAGCCTATGGTTAATTGTTTTTCCTGACGGGAAATTGGTGTGACTTGTGCCCGTCCAAATGCCTAACACCTACTCTCTCATTGGTTCTCCCTCTTCCCTTTCATCCTCTGCAAAATTGGCAACCTGTGCGAACCAGGAGGTTAAAGGGGCTTTCTCTCCAAGTTGGGAGATTGGTCGTAAAGCATTTGGAAAGTCAAAGCGGAGCACCAAGAGAGGGACTATTAGTTGAGTTTTAGAAAACTTTCGTATTCACAGTGTGTCCATTCTCTAGGTTTCCCGTACATGTTATAGCTGTAGTAATATTCCCTTCAACCTGGAGAGTTGGGACCCATGGAATGGGTGCAACACATTATTGCTTTAAAGGGTCTGCATTTGGTCACCCAATCTCATCAATCCTCTCGGTCCCAAGTGTCCAGCCTTATGCCAAATCCAGCTTTCGTTGTACATAGGGTCATTCCAGGTTTCATCAGAGAGCCTGAAGGAATTATAAAGAATTTCCTTGTTTTTTTTGTTTTGTTTTTGAAATTCCTTTTTATACTGGGTTTGAGCTGATTCTCACTGCTATGTTTATGGCAGTCTAGACACACATGATTCACTTATGGACACATATCAATACATACGTTTTAAGGTTCTTACTAGACAGATATATTTCTGTGCGGGAAGTATGGGGTTTTGAGTCCCTTTCACTGAGGAAGTTGTAAGTCTTGTCTATTATGTATTTTTTTTCCGAACGGTACCTGTACTAATATCAATCTCTGGTTTTGTGCATCACCCCACCTCTCCTTCCCCCTTAAGCAGGCATAAGAGTGTTTTCTCAATGTGAGAGTCTGTTCTCTTTCCTAACTCACTTCATGTGTAGCCATGTTTACAGGACCTTCATAAGTGATATCTTATGATAAGTTTCTTTTTCTCTGTGACATATTTCACTTAGAATCATCGTACCTGAATCCACTCATTTTGCTGCTACTGGCCTTATGACATTGATTTCATGGCTGAGGGATATTCCATCATACGTAAATACCACAATTTCTTGAACCATTTTAGTCTTTCCTGGGATATTTCATGTGTACCCAAGTTGAGGTTCTTGTAAGCAGTGCAGCCCTAAATTTTGGGGTGGCTCTGTCTTATTGACTTTCAGTTTTCCCAAGGTATATTCCCTTGACTGGAAGTGCCCTTGGGTCTGTAGCTCTGTTGTTTACTTGTTTTAGGGAACACAATGCACTCCTCCAGAGAGGCAGTTGGGAATTTACATTCCGCCCATCACCATAACTAGGCTCCCTCTTCTCCAGGGCCTGTCTTGCCTTTCTGGTTTTTACATATTTTGCGGATGTCCCTTTTCTCTGGTGGGAAGTGATACTGCTTTGTAGTGCAGATTTGCATTGCCCGCTTGCTTGCTTGGCCAAACAGGACGTATGCGTTATCTCCTGAATATATTCAGGAGAAAACGCATACGTCCTGTTTGGCCAAGTGCATCATTGTCGAAGTTGTGCCCCTCTTCCTGCGCTTTAAAGGCGATTCCAATGTACCTCTTGAAATCTGTTTCCTGCTATTCTGGCTCGCTTTCAAGTGCGGCTCGTTGCCTTCCCTGAACAGATTTTTGGATGATAGTTTTCCTTTATTACTCTGCCCGTTTGTGAATTGCTGTGCCCCTGAGCTCCATTTCTCAACTCGTTTTTTGTGAGCTGACCGCAAGTCCAAAATTGTGGTTCAGGACCTATACTGGTTCCCGGCGGGTGGCTGAGACTTTGATTAATTCTTCTTCCTGCTGGGAAATTAGAGTGACATGTGCCCGTCCAAATGTCTCTCAGCTACTCTCTCATTGGTTCTCCATATTTCCTTTCATCCTCTGAAAATTGGCAACATGTGAGAACCAGGAGGTTAAAGGGGCTCTCTCTCCAAGTTGGGAGATTGATAGTAAAGCAGTTGGAAATTCAAACCGGAGCACCAGGAGAGGGACTATTAGTTGAGTTGTAAAAACCTTTTGTATTCACAGTGTGTCCATTCTCTAGGTTTCCCATACATGTTATACCTGTAGTAGTATTCCCTTCAACCTGGAGATTTGGCACCATTGGAATGTGTGCCACGCATTATTGCTTTAAATGGTCTGCATTTGCTCACCGAATCTCACCAATCCTCTCAGTCCCAAGTGTCCAGACTTATGCCACATCCAGCTGTCATTGTAGATAGTGTCATTATAGATTTCATCAGAGCCCCTGAAGGAATTGTATAGAATTTCCTATTTTTTTTGTTTTGTTTTTGAAATTCCTTTTTATAGTGGGTTTGAGCTGATTCTCACTGCCATGTTTCTGCCAGTCTAGACACACTTGATTCCCTGATGGAGACATATCAATACATAAGTTTTAAGATTCTTACTAGTCAGATATATTCCTCTGCGGGAAATATGGGGTTTTGCGTACTTATCACTGAGGAAGGTGTAGGGATTGACTCTTCCGTAGTTGGTTTTTGGAACGGTACCTGTACTAATATGAAACTCTGGTTTTATGCATCACGCCACCTCTCCTTCCCCCTTAAGCAGGCATAAGAGTGTTTTCTAAATGTGAGACTCTGTTGTCTTTCCTAACTCAGTTCATGTGTAGCCATGTTTACAGGACCTTCATAAGTGATATCTTATGATAAGTTTCTTTTTCTCTGTGACTCATTTCACTTAGAATCATCGTACCTGAATCCACTCATTTTGCTGCTACTGGCCTTATGACTTTGATTTCATGGCTGATGGATATTCCATCGTACGTAAGTACCACAATTTCTTGAACCATTTTTGTCTTTCCTGGGACATTTCAGGTGTACCCAAGTTGAGGTTCTTGTAAGCAGTGCAGCCCTAAATTTTGAGGTGGCTCTGTCTTATTGATTTTCAGTTTTCCAAAGGTATATTCCCTACACTGGAAGTGCCCGTGTCTCTGTAGCTCTGTTGTTTACTTGTTTTAGGGAACACAATGCACTCCTCCAGAGAGGCAGTTGGGAATTTACATTCCGCCCATCAGCATAATTAGGCTCCCTCTTCTCCAGGGCCTGTCTTGCCTTTCTGGTTTTTACATATTTTGCGGATGTCCCTTTTGTCTGGTGGGAAGTGATACTGCTTTGTAGTCCAGATTTGCATTGCCCGCTTGCTTGCTTGGCCAAAAAGGGCTTATGCGTTTTCTCCTGAATATATTCAGGAGAAAACGCATATGCCCTGTTTGGTCAAGTGCATCATTGTCGAAGTTTTGCCCCTCTTCCTGTGCTTTAAAGGCGATTCCAATGTGCCTCTTGAAATCTGTTTCCTGCTATTCTGGCTCGCTTTCAAGTCTGCCCTGTTGCCTTCCCTCAACAGATTTTTGGACGATAGTTTTCCTTTATTACTCTGCCCGTTTGTGAATTGCTGTGCCCCTGAGCTCCATTTCTCAACTCGTTTTTTGTGAGCTGACCGCAAGTCCAAAATTGTGGTTCAGGACCTATACTGGTTCCCGGCGGGTGGCTGAGACTTTAATTAATTCTTCTTCCTGCTGGGAAATTAGAGTGACATGTGCCCGTCCAAATGTCTCTCAGCTACTCTCTCATTGGTTCTCCATATTTCCTTTCATCCTCTGCCAATTGGCAACATGTGAGAACCAGGAGGTTAAAGGGGCTGTCTCTCCAAGTTGGGAGATTGATAGTAAAGCAGTTGGAAATTCAAACCACAGCACCAGGAGAGGGACTATTAGTTGAGTTGTAAAAACCTTTTGTATTCACAGTGTGTCCATTCTCTAGGTTTCCCATACATGTTATACCTGTAGTAGTATTCCCTTCCACCTGGAGAGTTTGGACCCTTGGAATGTGTGCCACGCATTATTGCTTTAAATGGTCTGCATTTGCTCACCGAATCTCACCAATCCTCTCAGTCCCAAGTGTCCAGCCTTATGCCACATCCAGCTGTCGTTGTAGATAAGGGCATTCCGAGTTTAATGAGAGACCCTGAAGGAATTGTAAAGGATTTCCCTGATTTTTTGTTTTGTTTGTGAAATTCCTTTTTAGAATGGGTTTGAGCTGATTCTCACTGCCATGTTTATGCGAGTCTAGACAAACTTGATTCCCTTACGGAGACATATCAATACATAGGTTTTAAGATTTATACTAGTCAGATATTTTCCTCTGTGGGAAGTATGGGGTTTTGAGTCCCTACCCCTTAGGAAGTTGTAGGTCTTTTCTACTCCGTAGTTGGTTTTTGGAACGGTACATGTACTAATATCAAACTCTGGTTTTATGCATCACCCCACCTCTCCTTCCCCCTTAAGCAGGCATAAGAGTTTTTTCTCAATGTGAGAGTCTGTTCTCTTTCTTAACTCACTTCATGTGTAGCCATGAACAGGACCTTCATAAGTGATATCTTATGATAAGTTTCTTTTTCTCTGTGACATATTTCACTTAGAATCATCGTACCTGAAACCACTCATTTTGCTGCTACTGGCCTTATGACATTGATTTCATGGCTGAGGGATATTCCATCATACGTAAATACCACAATTTCTTGAACCATTTTAGTCTTTCCTGGGGTATTTCAGGTGTACCCAAGTTGAGGTTCTTGTAAGCAGTGCAGCCCTAAATTTTGGGGTGGCTCTGTCTTATTGACTTTCAGTTTGCCCAAGGTATATTCCCTAGACTGGAAGTGCACTTGGCTCTGTAGCTCTGTTGTTTACTTGTTTTAGGGAACACAATGCACTCCTCCAGAGAGGAAGTTGGCAATTTACATTCTGCCCATTAGCATAACTAGGCTCCCTCTTCTCCAGGGCCTGTCTTGCCTTTCTGGTTTTTACATATTTTGCAGATGTCCCTTTTGTGTGGTGGGAAGTGATACTGATTTGTAGTGCAGATTTGCATTGCCCGCTTGCTTGCCTGGCCAAAAAGGGCTTATGCGTTTTCTCCTGAATATATTCAGGAGAAAACGCATACGTCCTGTTTGGCCAAGTGCATCATTGTCGAAGTTGTGCCCCTCTTCCTGCGCTTTAAAGGTGATTCCAATGTACCTCTTGAAATATGTTTCCTGTTATTCTGGCTCGCTTTCAAGTCCGCCTTGTTGCCTTTCCTGAACAGATTTTTGGATGATAGTTTTCCTTTATTAATCTGCCCGTTTGTGAATTGCTGTGCCCCTGAGCTCCATTTTTCAACTCGTTTTTTGTGAGCTGACCGCAAGTCCAAAATTTTGGTTCAGGACCTATACTGGTTCCCCGTGAGTGGCTGAGCCTATGGTTAATTCTTTTTCCTGACGGGAAATTGGAGTGACTTGTGCCCGTCCAAATGCCTAACACCTACTCTCTCATTGGTTCTCCCTCTTCCCTTTCATCCTCTGCAAAATTGGCAACCTGTGCGAACCAGGAGGTTAAAGGGGCTGTCTCTCCAAGTTGGGAGATTGGTCGTAAAGCATTTGGAAAGTCAAAGCGGAGCACCAAGAGAGGGACTATTAGTTGAGTTTTAGAAAACTTTCGTATTCACAGTGTGTCCATTCTCTAGGTTTCCCGTACATGTTATAGCTGTAGTAATATTCCCTTCAACCTGGAGAGTTGGGACCCATGGAATGGGTGCAACACATTATTGCTTTAAAGGGTCTGCATTTGGTCACCCAATCTCATCAATCCTCTCGGTCCCAAGTGTCCAGCCTTATGCCAAATCCAGCTTTCGTTGTACATAGGGTCATTCCAGGTTTCATCAGAGAGCCTGAAGGAATTATAAAGAATTTCCTTGTTTTTTTGTTTTGTTTTTGAAATTCCTTTTTATACTGGGTTTGAGCTGATTCTCACTGCTATGTTTATGGCAGTCTAGACACACATGATTCACTTATGGACACATATCAATACATACGTTTTAAGGTTCTTACTAGACAGATATATTTCTGTGCGGGAAGTATGGGGTTTTGAGTCCCTTTCACTGAGGAAGTTGTAAGTCTTGTCTATTACGTATTTTTTTTCCGAACGGTACCTGTACTAATATCAATCTCTGGTTTTGTGCATCACCCCACCTCTCCTTCCCCCTTAAGCAGGCATAAGAGTGTTTTCTCAATGTGAGAGTCTGTTCTCTTTCCTAACTCACTTCATGTGTAGCCATGTTTACAGGACCTTCATAAGTGATATCTTATGATAAGTTTCTTTTTCTCTGTGACATATTTCACTTAGAATCATCGTACCTGAATCCACTCATTTTGCTGCTACTGGCCTTATGACATTGATTTCATGGCTGAGGGATATTCCATCATATGTAAATACCACAATTTCTTGAACCATTTTAGTCTTTCCTGGGATATTTCATGTATACCCAAGTTGAGGTTCTTGTAAGCAGTGCAGCCCTAAATTTTGGGGTGGCTCTGTCTTATTGACTTTCAGTTTTCCCAAGGTATATTCCCTTGACTGGAAGTGCCCTTGGGTCTGTAGCTCTGTTGTTTACTTGTTTTAGGGAACACAATGCACTCCTCCAGAGAGGCAGTTGGCAATTTACATTCCGCCCATCACCATAACTAGGCTCCCTCTTCTCCAGGGCCTGTCTTGCCTTTCTGGTTTTTACATATTTTGCGGATGTCCCTTTTCTCTGGTGGGAAGTGATACTGCTTTGTAGTGCAGATTTGCATTGCCCGCTTGCTTGCTTGGCCAAACAGGGCATATGCGTTATCTCCTGAATATATTCAGGAGAAAACGCATACGTCCTGTTTGGCCAAGTGCATCATTGTTGAAGTTGTGCCCCTCTTCCTGCGCTTTAAAGGCGATTCCAATGTACCTCTTGAAATCTGTTTCCTGCTATTCTGGCTCGCTTTCAAGTGCGCCTCGTTGCCTTCCCTGAACAGATTTTTGGATGATAGTTTTCCTTTATTACTCTGCCCGTTTGTGAATTGCTGTGCCCCTGAGCTCCATTTCTCAACTCGTTTTTTGTGAGCTGACCGCAAGTCCAAAATTTTGGTTCAGGACCTATACTGGTTCCCGGCGGGTGGCTGAGACTTTGATTAATTCTTCTTCCTGCTGGGAAATTAGAGTGACATGTGCCCGTCCAAATGTCTCTCAGCTACTCTCTCATTGGTTCTCCATATTTCCTTTCATCCTCTGAAAATTGGCAACATGTGAGAACCAGGAGGTTAAAGGGGCTGTCTCTCCAAGTTGGGAGATTGATAGTAAAGCAGTTGGAAATTCAAACCGGATCACCGAAGAGGGACTATTAGTTGAGTTGTAAAAACCTTTTGTATTCACAGTGTGTCCATTCTCTAGGTTTCCTGTACATGTTATACCTGTAGTAGTATTCCCTTCAACCTGGAGAGTTGGGACAATTGGAATGTGTGCCACGCATTATTGCTTTAAATGGTCTGCATTTGCTCACCGAATCTCACCAATCCTCTCAGTCCCAAGTGTCCGGACTTATGCCACATCCAGCTGTCATTGTAGATAGGGTCATTATAGATTTCATCAGAGACCCTGCAGGAATTGTAAAGAATTTTCCTATATTTTTGTTTTGTTTTTGAAATTCCTTTTTATAGTGGGTTTGAGCAGATTCTCACTGCCATGTTTCTGCTAGTCTAGACACACTTGATTCCCTGATGGAGACATATCAATACATAGGTTTTAAGATTCTTACTAGTCAGATATATTCCTCTGTGGTAAATATGGGGTTTTGAGACCCTTTCACTGAGGAAGATGTAGGGCTTGTCTCTTCCGTAGTTCGTTTTTGGAACGGTACCTGTACTATTATCAAACTCTGATTTTATGCATCACCCCACCTCTCCTTCCCCCTTAAGCAGGCATAAGAGTATTTTCTAAATGTGAGACTCTGTTCTCTTTCCTAAATCAGTTCATGTGTAGCCATGTTTACAGGACCTTCATAAGTGATATCTTATGATAAGTTTCTATTTCTCTGTGACTTATTTCAATTAGAATCATCGTAAATGAATCCACTCCCTTTGCTGCTACTGGCATTATGACATTGATTTTATGGCTGAGGGATATTCCATCGTATGTAATAACACAATTTCTTCAACCATTTTTGTCTTTTCAGGGATATTTTAGGTGTACCCAAGTTGAGATTCTTGTAAGCAGTGCAGCCCTAAATTTGGGGTGGCTCTGTCTTATTGATTTTCAGTTTTCCCAAGGTATATTCCCTAGACTGGATGTGCACTTTGCTCTGTAGATCTGTTGGTTACTTGTTTTAGGTAACACAATGCACTCCTCCAGAGAGGCAGTTGGCAATTTACATCCCGCCCATCAGCATACCTATGCTCCCAGTTCTAAAGGCCCTGTGTTGCCTTTCTAGGTTTTACAAATTTTGTGGATGTCTCTTTTTCTGGTGGGAAGTGATACTGCTTTGTAGTGCAGATTTGCATTGCCCACTTGCTTGCTCGGCCAAAAAGGGGGTATGCGTTTTCTTCTGAATATATTCAGGAGAAAACGCATACCCCCTTTTTAACCCATTGCATCATTGTCGAAGTTGTGCCCCTCTTCCTGTGCTTTAAAGGCAATTCCAATGTACCTCTTGAAATCTGATTCATGCTATTCTGGTTCCCTTTCAAGTCCACCCCGTTGCCTTCCCTCAACTGATTTTTGGATGATAGTTGTCCGTTGTTACTCTGCCAGTTTGTGAATTGCTGTGCCCCTGAGCTCCATTTTTCAACTCGTTTTTGTGAGCTGACCGCAAGTCCAAAATTTTGGTTCAGGACCTATACTGGTTCCCGGCGGGTGGCTGAGACTTGGGTTAATTCTTCTTCCTGCCGGGAAATTAGAGTGACATGTGCCCGTCCAAATGCCTAACAGCTACTCTCTCATTGATTCTCCCTCTTCCCTTTCATCCTCTGCCAAATTGGCAACCTGTGCGAACCAGGAGGTTAAAGGGGATGTCTCTCCATGTTGGGAGATTGATAGTAAAGGAGTTGGAAAATCAAACTGGAGCACAAGGAGAGGGATTATTAGTTGAGATTTAGAAACATTTCGTATTCACAGTGTGTCCATTCTCTAGGTTTCCCGTACATGTTATAACTGTAGTAGTATTCCCTTCAACATGGAGAGTTGGGACCCGTGGAATGTGTGCCACGCATTATTGCTTTAAATGGTCTGCATTTGCTCACCGAATCTCACCAATCCTCTCAGTCCCAAGTGTCCAGCCTTATGCCACATCCAGCTTTCGTTGTACATAGTGTCATTCCAGGTTTCATCAGAGACCCTGAAGGAATTGTAAAGGAGTTCCCTGATTTTTTGTTTTGTTTGTGAAATTCCTTTTTAGAATGGGTTTGAGCTGAGTCTCACTGCCATGTTTATGCGAGTCTAAACACACTTGATTCCCTTACGGAGACATATCAATACATAGGTTTTAAGATTTTTACTAGTCAGATTTTTTCCTTTGCGGGAAATATGGTGTTTTGAGTCCCTTTCACTTAGGAAGTTTTAGGTCTTTTCTACTCCGTTGTTGGTTTTTGGAACGGTACATGTACTAATATCAAACTCTGGTTTTATGCATCACCCCACCTCTCCTTCCCCCTTAAGCAGGCATAAGAGTTTTTTTCTCAATGTGAGAGTCTGTTGGCTTTCCTAACTCACTTCATGTGTAGCCATGTTTACAGGACCTTCATAAGTGATATCTTATGATAAGTTTCTTTTTCTCTGTGACTTATTTCACTTGGAATCATCGTACCTGAATCCACTCCTTTTGCTGCTACTGGCCTCATGATATTGATTTCATGGCTGAGGGATATTCCATCATACGTAAATACCACAATTTCTTGAACCATTTTTGTCTTTCCTGGGATATTTCAGGTGTACCCAAGTTGACGTTCTTGTAAGCAGTGCAGCTCTAAATGGTGGGGTGACTCTGTCTTATTGATTTTCAGTTTTCCAAGGTATATTCCTTAGACTGGAATTGCCCTTGGCTCTGTAGCTCTGTTGTTTACTTGTTTTAGGGAAAACAATGCACTCCTCCAGAGAGGCAGTTGGCAATTTACATTCCGCCCATCAGCATAACTAGGCTCCCTCTTCTCCAGGGCCTGTCTTGCCTTTCTGGTGTTTACACATTTTGTGGATGTCCCTTTTGACCGGTGGGAAGTGATACTTCTTTGTAGTGCAGATTTGCATTGCCCGCTTCCTTGCTTGGCCAAAAAGGACGTATGCGTTTCTCCTGAATATATTCAGGAGAAAACGCATACCTCCTTTTTGGCCAAGTGCATCATTGTCGAAGTTGTGCCCCTGTTCCTGTGCTTTAAAGGCAATTCCAATGTACCTCTTGAAATCTGATTCCTGCTATTCTGGCTCTCTTTCAAGTCTGCCCCTTTGCCTTCTCTCAACAGATTTTTGGAAGATTGTTGTCCTTTATTACTCTGCCATTTTGTGAATTGCTGTGCCCTGAGCTCCATTATTCAACTCGTTTTTGTGAGCTGACGTCAAGTCCAAAATTTCGTTTCAGGACCTATATTGGTTCCCGGTGGGTGGCTGAGACTTTGGTTAATTCTTCTTCCTGCCGGTAAATTAGAGTGACATGTGCCCGTCCAAATGCCTAACAGCTAATCTCTCATTGGTTCTCCCTCTTCCCTTTCATCCTCTGCCAATTTGGCAACTTGTGCGAACCAGGAGTTTAAAGGGGCTGTCTCTCCAAGTTGGGAGATTGATAGTAAAGCAGTTGGAAACTCAAACCCGAGCACCAGAATAGGGACTATTTGTTGAGTTTTAGAATCCTTTCGTATTCACAGTGTGTGCATTCTCTACGTTTCCCATACATGTTATAACTGTAGTGATATTCCCTTTTACCTGGTGATTTGGGACCCATGGAATTGTTGGCATGCATTATTGCTTTAAACGGTCTGCATTTTCTCGTTCAATCTCACCAATACTCTCAGTCAAAAGTGTCCAGACTTATGTCTCATCCAGCTGTCATTGTAGATAGGGTCATTCCAGGTTTCATCAGAGCCCCTAAATGAATGGTATAGAATTTCCCTGTTATTTTGTTTTGTTTTTGAAAATCATTTATATAATGAGGTTGAGCTGATTTTCACTGACGTGTTTATGCCGGTCTAGACACATTTGATTCCCTTACGGATACATATCAATACATAGGTATTAAGATTCTTACTAGTCAGATATATTCCTCTGCGTGAATAGGGCTGTTGATTCCCGTTCACTGAGGAAGGAGTAGCTCTTGTCTATTCTGTATTTGGATTATGCAACGGTACCTGTGCTAATATCAAACTCTGGTTTTGTGCATCTCCCCACTTCTCCTTTCCCCTTAAGCAGGCATAAGTATGATTTCTAAATGTGAGACTCTGTTCTCTTTCCTAATTCAGTTCATGTGTAGCCATGTTTACATTTCCTTCATAAGTGATATCTTATGTCAGAATGCTCCATGGCTCTTGTCATCATAATGCTCCATGATGCTCGTCCTCACAATTATCCATGGCCATCTCATCACAATGCTCCACCGTCTTGCCATCACATTGCTCCATGTCCTGTTCATCACAATGCTCCATGTCACTTGTCATCACAATTCTCCACCTCTTTGTCATCACAATGCTCCCTGACACTTCTCATCACAAAGTTACATGCTCTTGTCATCAGAATTCTCCATGCAATTGTCATTGCAATGTTCCCTGACCCATGTCATAGCAAGCTCCATTTGCTTGTCATCACAATGCTTCATGACATTGTTATAAAATTTTTCAATGTCCCTTGTCATGACAGTGCTCCATGCCAATGTCATCACAATGCTCCATGACACTTGTCATCACAATGCTCCAGGCCCTTGTCATCAAAATGCTCCAGGCCCTTGTCATCACAATGCTCTATGACCTCTGTCATCACAGTGTTCCCTGACAACTGTCATCACAATCCTCCATGCCCCTTGTCAGTACAGTGCTCCATGATGCTCGTCATCACAATTACCCAAGGTCTTCTCATCACAATGCTTCAGGGTTTTACCATCACAATGCTCCATGCCCTGGTCATCTCAATGCTCCATGACCCTTGTCATCACAATTCTCCACATCCTTGTCATCACAATGCTCCTTGACACTTCTCCTCACAATGTGATATGCTCTTGTCATCACAATTCTGCATGCACTTGTCATCACAATGCTCCAGGACCCCTGTCATAGCAAGCTCCATGCACTTGTCATCACAATGTTTCAAGACCTGGTCATTAAAATTCTCTATGGCCCTTGTCATCACAATGATCCATGATCTTGTCATCACAATGCTCCTTTACCTTTGTCATCACAATCCTCCATGACACTTGGCATCACAATGCTCCATGTCATTGGCATCACAATGGAACATGAAATATGTCATCACAATGCTCCCTGACACCTGTCTTAACAATAATCCATGATGTTTTCATCACAATGCTCCATGCCATTGTCATCACAATGCTCCAAGTCCTTGTCATCACAATGCTCCATGCCCTTGTCATCACAATGATCCATGACCTCTGTCATCACAATGTTCCCTGACACCTGTCATCACAGTGCTCCATGCCACTTGTCAGTACAGTGCTCCATAATGCTCGTCATCACAATTACCCAAGGTCTTCTCATCACAATGCTTCAGGGCTTTACCATCAAAATGCTCCATGCCCCTGTCATCACAATGCTCCATGCCCTTGACATACCAATGCTCCATGACCGCTGTCATCACAATGCTCCGTGACTCCATTTATCACAATGCTTCATGATCTTTGTCATCACAATGTTCAATGTCCTCATCATCACAAGGCTCTGTGACCTCTGTCACCACAATGCTCCATGAACTTTGCATCACAATTCTCCATGACCCTTGTCATCACAATGCTCCATGACCCCTGTCATCACAATGCTCCATGCCCCTTGTCATTACAGTGCTCCATGATGCTCGTCATCACAATTATCCATGGTCTTCTCATCACAGTGCTCCACGGTCTTGCCATCACAATGCTCCATGTGCCTTGTCATTACAATACTCCACGTCCTTGTCATCACAATGATCCTTAACACTTCTCATAACAATGTTAAATGATCTTGTCTTCACAATTCTCCATTTACTTGTCATCGCAATGCTCTATGACCACAGTCATAGCAAGCTCCATGTGCTTTTCATCACAATGCTTCACGACGTTTTCATCAAAATTCTCAATGGCCCTTGTCATCACAATGCTCCGTTCCCTTGCCATCAAAATGCTCCATGACCATTGTCATCACAATGTTCCAAGCCCTTGTCATCAAAATGCACCATTACCTTTGTCATCACAATCCTCCATGACACTTTGTATCACAATGTTCCATGCCATTGCATCACAATGGACAATGATATATGTCATCACAATGCTCCCGGACACCTGTCTTCAGAATACTCCATGACTTGTCATCACAATGTTCCATGTCCTTGTCATCACAATGCTCCATGACCCCTGTCATCACAGTGTTCCATGACTCCAGTTATCACAATGCTTCATGACCTTTGTCATCACAATGGTGCATGACCTCATCACACAACGCTCTGTGACCTTTGTCACTACAATGCTGCATGCCATTTTAATCACAATGCTCCAAGCTCACTGTCATCACAATAATCCATGAAACTTGTCAGACCAATGTTCCATGCCCCTGTCATCACATTGCTCCTTGCCCTTGTCATCACAATGCTCCATGCACTTCTCATCAAAATGCTCTCTCACCACATATATCACAATGTTCCATCACTAGTCATCACAATACTCCCTCACCCCTGTCATCACAGTGTTCCATGACCCCTGTCATCACAGTGCTACATGCCCTTATCTTCACAATGCACCATGACCACTGACATCACAATGTTCCATAAACTCTGTCAGAAAATGCTCCATGACCCATTTCATCACAATGCTTCATGACCCCTGACATTACAATGTTCCATAACCCCTGTCATCAAAATATTCCATGACCCTTTCCATTAAATTTCTCCATGACTTTGTCATCACAATACACCCTGCCCTTCTCATCTCAATGCACCACGCACTTGTCACCTAATGCCCCATGACTTTGTCATCACAAAGCTCCAAGACCCTATGCATCACAATGCTCCATGCCATTGTTATCAAAATGATCAATGAAATTTCTCATCACACTGCTCCATGCCCTTGTCATCACAATGCTCCATTTCACCTCTCATAACAATGCTCCATGAGCCCTGCAATCACAATGTTCCACGGCCTTGTCATCACAAGGCTCCATGACCCTTGTCATCACAATGCTCCAAGACCCCTGTAATCACAATGCTCCATGCCCTTGTCGTCACAAAGATCCATGACGCATGTCAACAGAATGCTCCATGGCCTTCTCATCACAATGCTCCATGTCCTTGTCATCACAATGCTCCAAGTCCCCTGTAATCACAATGCTCCATGCCCCTTTTCACCTCAATGCTCCATAAACCCTGTCATCACAATGCACCATGCCCATCATCATAATGCTTCATGCTATTGTCATCACAATGAAATCAAAATGCTCCATGACATTTGTCACCACAATGCTCCAAATCCTTGTGATCACAGTGTTCCATAACACTTGTCATCAAAATGCCCCATGAAGCTCGTCATCAGTATTATGAATGGTTATCTCATCACAATGCTCCATGACCTTTGTCACCACAATCCTCAATACACTTATCATCACAATGCTCCCTGACACTTGTCATTAGTATGCTTCACGAACACTGTCGTGAAAAGGCTCCATGCTTCTTTTATCACAATGATCCATTCCCTTTTCATCACAATGCTCCAAGACCCCTGTAATCACAATGCTCCCTGCCCTTGTCATCACAAAGCTCCATGACACATGTCATCAGAATGCTCCATGGCCTTCTCATCACAATGATCCATGCCCTTGGCATCACAATGCTCCAAGAACCCTGTAATCACAATGCTCCGTGACTACAGTCATCGCAGTGCTTCATGACATTTGTCATCACAATGGTCCATGACCTCGTCACAGAAAGCTCTGTGACATTTGTCACCACAATGCTCCATGGACTTTTCATCACAAAGCTCTGTCACCCTTGTCATCACAATGCTCCATGCGTTTGTCAGCACAATGCTCAATGACCCTTGTCATCACAATGTTCCATGCGCTTGTCAGCACAATGCGTCATAACCCATGTAATCACAATGCACCATGCGCTTGTCATCACAATGCTCCACATCCTTGTCATCAAAATGCTCCATAAACCTTGTCATCACAATGCTCCATACACTTCTCATCAAAATGCTCTCTCACCAATGATATAACAGTATTCCATCACTAGTCATCACAATACTCCCTCACCCCTGTCATCACAATGTTCCATGACCCCTGTCATCAAAATGCTATATGCCCTTATCATCACAATGTTCCATGACACCTGTCATCAAAATGCTCAATGACCCGTTTCATCACAATGCTCCATGCCCCCTGACATCAGAATGTTCAATAATCCCTGTCAAAAACTGCTCCATGACCCTTTTCATCACAATGCTCCATGACACCTCACATCACAATTTTCCATAACCCCTCTCATCAAAATGTTCCATGAAACTTTTCATCAAATTGCTCCATGACCCTGTCATCACAATGCTCCCTGCACTTCTCATCACAATGCACCACGGCCTTGTCATCAAAATGCTCCATGACCTTTGTCATCACAAAGCTCCATGACCCTTTGCATCACACTGCTCCATGCCATTTCATCACAATGCTACATGAAACCTCTCATCATATCGCTCCATGCCCTTGTCACCACAATGCTCCATGACACTTGTCATCACAAAGCTCGATACTCTTCTCATCACAATGCTCCATGCCCTTGTCATTACAATCCTCCATGACACAAGTATCACAGTGTTCCGTGCCCTAGTCATCACAATGTTCCATGCCGAATCTCATCACAATAATCCATGAAATTTTCAGACCAATGTTCCATGCCCTTGTCATCACAATGCTCCATTACCCCTGTCATAACAATGCTCCATGACCCCTGCCATCACAATGTTCCACCGCCTTGGCATCCAAGGCTCCATGACCCTTGTCATCACAATGCTCCAAGACCCCTGTAATCACAATTTTCCATGCCCTTGTCGTCACAAAGATTCATGACGCATGTCTTCAGAACTCTCCGAGGCCTTCTCATTACAATGCTCCATGCCCTTGTCATCACAATGCTTCCAGAACCCTGTAATCACAATGCTCCATGCCCCTTGTCATTACAGGGCTCCATGACACTCGTCATCATAATTATCCGTGATCTTCTCATCACAATGCTCCACGGTCTTGCCATCACAATGCTCCATGCCCTGGTCATCAGAATGCTCCATGTCCCATGTCATCACAATACTCCAAGTCCTTGTCATCACAATGCTCCTTGACACTTCTTATCACAATGTTACATGATATTTTCATCACAATTGTCCATGCACTTGTCATCGCAATGCTCTATGACCCCTGTAATCACAATGCTCCATGTCCTTCTCATCACAAAGCTCCATGACGCATGTCATCAGAATGCTCCTTTGCCTCCTCATCACAATACTCCATGCCCTTGTCATCACAATGTTCCATAACCCCTCTTATCAAAATGTTCCATGACAATTTTCATCAATTTGCTCCAAGACCCTCTCATCACAATGCTCCCTGAAATTCTCATCACAATTTACAACGACCTTGTCATCAAAATGCTCCATGACATTTGTCATCACAATGCACCACGCGTTTGTCATCAAAATGCCCCAAGACCTTTGTCATCAGAAAGCTCCATTACCCCTGTCATAACAATGATCCATGACCCCTGCCATCACAAGGTTCCACGGCCTTGTCATCACAAGCCTCCATGACCCTTGTCATCACAATGCTCCAAGACCCCTCTAATCACAATGCTCCGTGCCCTTGTCATCACAAAGCTCCATGACGCATGTCATCAGAATGCTCCATGGCCTTCTCATCACCATGCTCCATGCCCTTGTCATCACAATGCTCCAACAGCCCTGTAATCACAATGTTCCATGCCCCTTTTCATCTCAATGCTCCATGAAACCTGTCATCACAATGCACCGTGTCCATCACCATAATATTTCAGGCTATTGTTATCACAATGAAATCAAAACGCTCAATGACCACTGTCATCACATTGCACCAAACCCTTCTGATCACAATGTTCCATAAAAACTTGTCATCACAATGCCCCATGAGGGTGGTCATCACAATTATCCATGGATTTCTCATCACAATGCTCCATGATCTTTGTCATCACAATGCTCAATGCACTTATCATCACAATGCTCCCTGACAGTTGTCATCAGTATGCTCCTTGAACCCTGTCATGACAAGGCTCCATGCATTTTTCATCACAATGATCCATTCCCTTTTCATCACAATGCTCCAAGACCCCTGTAATCACAATGCTCCAACTCCTTGCCATCACAAAGCACCATGACGCATGTCATCAGAATGCTCCATTGCTTTCTCATCACAATACTCCATGCTCTTGTCATCACAATGCTTCAAAACCCCTGCAATCTCAATGCTCCATGCACCATTTCATCAGTATGCTCCATGACCCTTGTCATCACAAGGCTCCATGGCCCTCTCATCACAATGCTCCAGGACCTTCTCATCACATTGCTCCATTCCCTTCTCATGACAATGCTCCATGACCCCTGTCATCACAGTACTCCATGAATAATTTCAGCCGAATGCTCCATGACCTTCTCATCACAAAGCTCCATGACCCATGTCATCACAATTCTACATGACCACAGTCATCAAAATGATCCATGCCAATTGTCATCAGAATGTTCCATGTGCTTGTCATCCCAATGCTCCATGACCCCTGTAATCAAAATGCTCCTTGACGCTTGTCGTCACAGAGCTCCATGACAGTTGTCATCACAATTCTCCATGTCTTTGTCAGCAAAATGCTACATGACCTTGTCATCACAATGCTCCATGCAATTGTCATCACAATTCTCCTTTACCACTGTCATCACAATCCTCCGTGACCCTTGGGATCACATTGTTTCATGCCCTTGTCATCACAATGCTCCGTGATTCTTGAAATCAAAATGATCCATGACCTGTGTCATCACAATGCTCCAAACTCTTGTGATCACAATGTTCCATAACAATTGTCATCACAACGCTCCATGATGCCTGTCATCACAATACTCCATGCTCTTGTCATCAAAATGCTCCATGAACTTTTTCATCACAATGCTCAATACACTTGTCATCACAATGCTCCCTGACACTTTTCGTCAGAATGCTCCTTGAACCCTGTCATGAAAAGGCTCCATGCCTTTTTCATCACAATGCTCAATGGCCTTTTCATCACAATGCTCCATGCCATTGTCATCACAATACTCCACAAGCTTGTCATCAGAATGCTCCATGACCCTTGTCATCACAATGCTCCATGATCCCTGTGACCACAATGCTCCATGACACCTGTCTTCACAATGCTCCATGACACTTGTCATTACAGTGCTCCATGACGCTCGTCATCAAAATTATCCATGGTCTTCTCATCACAATGCTCCACGGTCTTACAATCACGATGCTCCAAGACACTTCTCATCACGATGTTACATGCTCTTGTCATCACAGTTCTCCATGCACTTGTCATCGAATTGCTCCATGACCCCTGTCATAGCAAGCTCCATGTGCTTTTCATCACAATGCTTCAGGAACTTGTTATCAAAATTCTCAATGGCCCTTGTCATCACAATCCTCCATGCCCTTGTCATCAAAATGCTCCCTGACCCTTGCCATCACAATGCTCCAAACCCCTGTCATCACAAAGCTCCATTAACTTTGTCATCACATTCCTCCATGACACTTGGCAACACAATACTCCATGCCATTGTCATCACAATGGACCATGACATATGTCATCACATGCCCCCATACCCCTGTTTTCACAGTACTACATGACCTTCTCATCATAATGCTCCATGCTCTTCTCATCAGAATGCGCCTTGCCCACTGTCATCACAATAAACAATGAAACTTGTCAGACCAATGCACCATGCCCCTGTCATCAGAATGCTCCATACCCTTGTCATCACAATGTTCCGTAACTCCAGTCAGCACAATGCTCCATGACCTTTGTCATCACAAGGCTCAATACACTTGTCATCACAATGCTCCCTGACACTTGTCATCAGGATGCTCCTTGAACCCTGTCATGACAAGGCTCCATGCCTTTTTCATCACAATGATCCATACCATTTTCTTCACAATGCTCCAAGACCGCTGTAATCACAATGCTCCATGACCTTTAATCACAAAGCTCCATGATGCATGTCATCAGAATGCTCCATGGCCTTCTCATCACATTGCTACATGTCCTTGTCATCACAGTGCTCCAAGACCCCTGTCATCTCAATGTTCTGTGACTCCAGTCATCACAAGGCTTCATGACATTTGTCATCACAATGGTCCATGTCCTCGCCACACAGGGCTCTGTGACATTTCTCACCACAATGCTCCATGAACTTTTCATCACAATGTTCTGTGATCCTTGTCATCACCATGCTCCATGCCTTTGTCAGCACAATGCTCCATGACCGTTGTCATCACAATGCTCCATGCGCTTGTGAGCACAATGCTCCACAACCCATGTCGTTACCATGCGCCATGTGCTGGTCATCACAGTGCTCCACATCCTTGTCATTACAGTGCTCCAAAAACCTTGTCATCACAATGCTCCATGCACTTCTCATTAAAATGCTCTCTCCCCCATGTCATCACAGTGTTCCATGATCCGTGTCATGACAATGCTACATGACCTTATCATCACAATGCTCCATGAACCCTGACATCACAATGTCCCATAACCCCTGTCATCAAAATGCTCTATGACCCTTTTCATCACAATCCTCCATGACCCCTGACATCACAATGTTCCATAACCACTGTCATCAAAATATTCCATGATACTTTTCATCAAATTGCTCCATGACCCTCTCATCACAATGCTCCCTGCCCTTCTCATCACAATGCACCACGACCTTGTCATCAAAATGCCCCATGAACTTTGTCATCACAAACTCCATGACCCTTGGCATCACAGTGCTCCATGCCATTTTCATCACAATGTTTCATGACCCCTGTAATCACAATGCTCCATGCACATTTTCATCAGAATGCTCCATGAGACTTCTCATCACAAGGCTCCATGGCTTTCTCATCACAATGCCCCAGGACCTTGTCATCACAGTGCCCCATTACCCCGTCATCACAATACTCCATGAACATTTTCAGCCCAATGCTCCATGACCTTCTTATCACAATGCTCCATGACCCTGTCATCACAATGCTCCATGACCACTGTCATCACAGAGCTCCATGACCCCTGACAACACAATGATATGGGAATCTTGTATTCAAAATGCTCCATGACCCTTGTCATCTCAATGCTCCATGCCCTTGTCATCACAATGCTCCATGAAGCCTCTCATCACATTGCCCCATGCCGTTGTCATTACGAACATCCATGATCCATGTATCACAGTGTTCCGTGCCCTTGTCATCACAATGCTCTATGCCCACTCTCATCACAGTAATCCATTAAAGTTTTCAGACGAATGCTCGATGCCCTTGTCATCACAATCCTCCACTGCCCATGTCATAACCATGCTCCATGAACCCTGCCATCACAATGTTCAAAGTTCTTGTCATCACAAGGATCCAATACCCCTGTAATCACAATGCTCCATGCCCCTTTTCATCAGAATGCTCCATGAGAATTGTCACCAAAAGGCTCCATGGTCCTCTCATTACAATGCTCCAGTAACTTGTCATCACACTGGTCCATGCCCACTTCATCAAAAGGCTCTGTGAAATTTGTCACCACAATGCTCCATGAAAATTTCATCACAATGCTCTTTTACCCATGTCTTCACTATGCTCCATGCCTTTGTCAGCACAATGCTCCATGACGCTTGTCATCACAATGCTCTATACTCTTCTCATCACAATGCTCCATGCCCTTGTCATTACAATCCTCCATGACACATGTATCAAGTGTTCCGTGCCATAGTCATCACAATGCTCCATGCCGAATCTCATCACAATAATCCATGAAATTTTCAGACCAATGTTCCATGCACATGTCATCACAATGCTCCATTACCCCTGTCATAACAATGCTCCATGAACCCTGCCATCAGAATGTTCCACAGCCTTGTCATCCAAAGCTCCATGACCCTTGTCATCATAGTGCTCCAAGACCTCTGTAATCACAATGCTCCATGCCCTTGTCGTCACAATGATTCATGACGCATGTCATCAGAATGCTCCATGGCCTTCTCATGAAAATGCTCCATTCCCTTGTCATCACAATGCTCCAGGAACCCTGGATACACAATGTTCCATGCCCCTTGTCATTACAGTGCTCCATGACGCTCGTCATCACAATTATCCGTGATCTTCTCATCACAATGCTCCACGGTCCTGACATCACAATGCTCAATGCCCTGGTCATCACAATGCTCCATGTCCCATGTCATCACAATTCTCCACGTCCTTGTCATCACAATGCTCCATGACACTTCTTATCACAATGTTACCTGATCTTGTCATCACAATTCTCCATGCACTTGTCATCGGAATGCTCTATGATCCCTGTCATAGCAAGTTTCATGAGCTTGTCATCACAATGCTTCACGACATTGTCATCAAAATTCTCAATGACCCTTGTCATCACAATGCTCCATGCCCATGTAATCACAATGCTCCATGACCCTTGTCATCACAATGTTCCAAGCCCTTGTCATCAAATGCTCCATTCCCTTTGTCATCACAATCCTCCATGACACTTGGTATCACAATGCTCCATGCCATTGTCATCTCAATGGACAATGACATATGTCATCACAATGCTCCCTGACACCTGTCTTCACAATACTCCAATACCTTGTCATCACAATGTTCCAAGACCTTGTCATCACAATGCGCCACGCCCACTGTCATCACAATAATCGATGAAACATGTAAGACCAATATTCCATGCCCCTGTCATCACAATGCACCATGCCCTTGTCATCACAATGCTCCATGACACCAGTCATCACAATGCTTCATGACCTTTGTCATCACAATGTTCCATGCCCTCGTCACACAAGGCTCTGTGACCTTTTTCACCACAATGCTCCATGTCCTTGTCATCACAAAGCTCCATGACGCATGTCATCAGAATGCTCCATTGCCTTCTCATCACAATGCTCCTTGCCCTTGTAATCACAAAGCTTCAAAACCCCTGTAATCACAATGCTCCATGCACCTTTTCATCAGAATGCTCCATGACCCTTTTGATCAAAATGCTCCATGACCCATGACATCACAATGTTCCATAACCCCTGTCATCAAAATGATCCATGACACTTTTCATCAATTTGCTCCATGACCTTGTCATCACAATGCTCCCTGCCCTTCTCATCACAATGCACCACGACCTTGTCATCAAAATGCTTCATGACATTTGTCATCACAAAGCTCCATGACCCTTGGAATCACAATGCTCCATGCCATTTCATCACAATGCTACATGAAACCTCTCGTCACATTTCTCCATGCCATTTTCAGCACAATGCTCCATGACGCTTGTCATCACAATGCTCGATACTCTTCTCATCACAATGCTGCATGCCCTTGTCACTACAATCCTCTATGACACAGGTATAACAGTGTTCCGTGCCCTAGTCATCACAATGCTCCATGCCGAATCTCATCACAATAATCCATGAAATTTTCAGACTAATGTCCCATGCCCTTGTCGTCACAATGCTCCATTACCCCTGTCATAACAATGCTCCATGACCACTGCCATCACAATGTTCCACGGCCTTGTCATCCAAGGCTCCATGACCCTTGTCATCACAGTTCTCCAAGACCACTGTAATCACAATGCTCCATGCCTTTTTCGTCACAAAGATTCATGACGCATGTCATCAGAATGCTCCGTGGCCTTCTCATGACAATGCTCCATGCCCTTGTCATCACAATGCTCCAAGAACCCTTTAATCACAATGCTCCATGCCCCTTGTCATTACAGTGCTCCATGACGCTCGTAATCACAATTATCCATGATCTTCTCATCACAATGCTCCACGGTCTTGCCATCACAATGCTCCATGCTCTGGTCATCACAATGCTCTATGACCCCTGTCATAGAAAGCTCCATGCGCTTGTCATCACAATGCTTCATGACCTTTTTCACCACAATGCTCCATGCCCTTGTCATCACAATGCTCCATGCCCACTGTCATCACAATGTTCCATACCCCTGTCATCAAAATGTTCCATGACACTTTTCATCAATTTTGCTCCATGACCCTGTCATAACAATGCTCCCTGCCCTTCTCATCACAATGCACCACGACCTTGTCATCAAAATGTTCCATGACACTTTTCATCAATTTTGCTCCACCACCTCTGTAATCACAATACTCCATGCCCCTTGTAATTACAGTACTCCATGACGCTCGTCAACACAATTATCCGTGAACTTCTCATCACAATGCTCCACGGTCTTGCCATCACAATGCTCCATGCTCTGGTCATCACAATGCTCCATGTCCCATGTCATCACAATTCTCCAGGTCATTGTCATCACAATGCTCCTTGAAACTTCTTTTCACAATGTTACATGATCTTTTCATTACAATTCTCCATGCATTTGTCATCGCAATGCTCTATGACCCCTGTCATAGCAGGCTCCATGCGCTTGTCATGACAATGCTTCACGACGTTGTCATCAAAATTCTCAATGGCCCTTGTCATCACAATGCTCCATGACCCTTGTCATCACAATGTCCCAAGCCCTTGTCATCAAAATGCTCCATTACCTTTGTCATCACAATCCTCCATGACACTTGGTATCACAATGCTCCATGCAATTGTCATCACAATGGACAATGACATATATCATCACAATGCTCCCTGACACCTGTCTTCACAGTACTCCATGACCTTGTCATCACAATGTTCCATGCCCTTGTCATCACAATGTGCCATTCCCACTGTCATCACAATAATCCATGTAACTAGTCAGACCAATGTTCCATGCCCCTGTCATCAAAATGCTCCATGCCCCTGTCATCACAATGCTCCATGTCCCTGTCATCACAAAGATCCATGACACATGTCATCAGAATGCTCCATGGCCTTCTCATCACTATGCTCCATGACCTTGTCATCACAATGCTCCAAGATCCCTGTAATCACAATGCTCCATGCCCCTATTCATCAGAATGCTCCACTAGACTTGTCATCACAAGGATCCATGGTCTTCTCATCACACTGCTCCAGGACCTTGTCATCAAAATGCTCCATTCCCTTGTCATCACAATGCTCCTTGACCACTGTAATCACAATACTCCATGAACATTTTCAGCGCAATGCTCCATGACCGTCTCATCATAATGCTCCATTACCCTTGACATCATAATGCTCCATGACGTTTCTCATCACAATGTCCCAAGCCCTTGTCATCAAAATGCTCCATTACCTTTGTCATCACAATCCTCCATGACACTTGGTATCACAATGCTCCATGACCCCTGTCATCACAATGCTCCGTGACTCCAGTCATCACAATGCTTCATGACCTTTGTCATCTCAATGGTCCATGCCATTGGCACACAAGGCTCTGTGACATTTGTCACCACAATGCTCCATGAACTTTCATCAAAATACTCTGTGACACTTGTCATCAAAATGCACCATGTCTTTGTCAGCACAGTGCTCCATGACCCATGTCATCACAATGCGCCATGTGCTTTTCATCACAAATCTCCATGAGGCTTGTCATCACAACGCTCGATGCACTTCTCATCACAATGCTCCATGACCTTGTCATTACATTCCTGCATGAACTATGTATCACAGTGTTCCATGCCCTTTTCATTACAATGCTCCATGCCCTTGTCATCACAATGCTCCATGACCCTTGTCATCACCGTGCTCCAAACCCTTGTCATCAAAATGCTCCATTACCTTTGTCATCACAATCCTCCATGACTCTTGGCATCACAATGCTCCATGTCATTGTCATCACAATGAGCCATGCCCACTGTCATCACAATAATCCATGAAACTTGTCAGACCAAAGTTCCATGGCCCTGTCATCACAGTGCTCTATGCCCTTGTCATCACAATGCTCAAGGAACCCTGTCATCACAATGCTCCGTGACTCCAGTCATCACAATGTTTTATGACATTTGTCATCACAATGTTCCATGCCCACGTCACAAAAGGCTCTGTGACCTTTATCATCACAATGCTCCATGTTCTTGTCATCACCATGTGCCATGCCCACTGTCATCACAATAATCCATGAAACTTGTCAGACCAATGTTCCATGCCCCTGTCATCACAATGCTCCATGCCCTTGTCATCACAATGTGCCAAGACCCTTGTCATTACGATGCTCTAAACCCTTGTCATCAAAATGCTCCATTATGTTTGTCATCACAATCCTCGATGACACTTGGCATCACAATGCTCCATACAATTGTCATCGCAATGGACCATGACATATTTCATCAAAATGCTCCCTGACACCTGTCTTCACAATACTCCCTGACCTTGTCATCACAATGCTCCATGCCCTTGTCATCACAATGTGTCATGCCCACTGTCATCACAATAATCTATGAAACTTGTCAGACCAAATTTCCATGCCACTTTCGTCACAATGCTCCATGGCTTTGTCATCACAATGCTCCATGACCCCTGTCATAACAGTGCTCCATGATCCCTGCCATCATAGTGTTCAACGGCCTTGTCATCCAAGGCTCCATGACCCTTGTCATAACAATTCTACAAGACCCCTGTAATCACAATGCTCCATGCCCGAGTCATAACAAAGATCTATGACGCATGTCATCAGAATGTTCCATAGACTTCTCATCACAATGCTCCATGCCCTTGTCATCACAATGCTCCAAGACCCCTGTAATCACAGTGCTCCATGCCACTTTTTATCTCAATGCTCCATGAACCCTGTCATCACAATGCACCATGCACAGCATCATAATGTTTCATGCTATTGCCATCACAATGAAATCAATATTCTCCATGACAACTGTCATCACAATGCTAAAAACCCTTGTGATCACAATGTTCCATAATACTTGTCATCACAATGCCCCATGACGCTCGTCATCACAATTATGAATGGTTTAATCATTACAATATTCCATGACCTTTGTCACCACAATCCTCAATACACTTATCACCACAATGCTCCCTGATACTTGTCATCAGTATGCTCCATGAACCCTGTCATGAAAAGGCTCCATTCCTTTTTCATCACAATGATCCTTTCCCTTTTCATCACAATGCTGCAAGACCCCTGTAATCACAATGCTCCCTGCCCTTGTCATCACAAAGCTCCATGACACATGTCATCTGAATGCTCCATGGCCTTCTCATCACAATGCTCCATGCCCTTGGCATCACAATGCTCCAAGTACACTGTCATCACAATGCTCCGTGACTACAGTCATCACAGTGCTTCATGACATTTGTCATCACAATGTTCCATGACCTCGTCACACAAGGCTTTGTGACCTTTGTCACCACAATGCTCCATGAACTATTCATCACAGTGCTCTGTGAACCTTGTCATCACAAAGTTCTATGCCATTGTCACCACAATGCTCCATGACCGCTGTCAGCACAATGCTCGATGCGCGGGTAAGCACAATGCTCCATAACCCATGTCATCACAATGCTCCCTGCACTTCTCATCGAAATGCAGCACACACTTGTTATCAAAATGCTCCATGATCTTTGTCATAACAAAGTTCCATGACACTTGGCATCACAATGCTCCATTCCATTGTCATCACAATGCTCCATGAACACTCTCATCACATTGCTCCATGCACTTGTCATCACAAATCTCCATGAGGATTGTCATCACAACGCTCGATGCCCTTCTCATCACAATGCTACATGTCCTTGTCATTACAATCCTGCATGATCTATGTATCACCGTGATCCGTGCCCTTGTCATAACAATGCACCATGACCCCTGCCATCACAAAGTTCCACGGCCTTGTCATCACAAGCCTCCATGAACCTTGTAATCACAATGCTACAAGACCCCTCTAATCAAATGCTCCAGGCCCTTGTCATCACAATGCTGCATGACGCAAGTCATCAGAATGCTCCATGGCCTTCTCATCACAATGCTCCATGCCCTTGTCATCACAATGCTCCAAGACCGCTGTAATCACAGTGCTCCATGCCCCTTTTCATCTCAATGCTCCATGAACCCTGTCATCACAATGCACCATGCCCATCACCATAATATTTCATGCTATTGTCATCACAATGAAATCAAAATGCTCAATGACCTCTGTCATCACAATGCTCCAAACCCTTCTGATCACAATGTTCCATAACTCTTGTCATCACAATGCCCCATGAGGATGGTCATCACAATTATCAATGGTCTTCTCATCACAATGCTCCTTGATCTTTGTCATCACAATGCTCAATACACTTATCATCACAATGCTCCCTGACACTTCTCATCAGTATGCTCCTTGAACCCTGTCATGGCAAGGCTCCATGCAATTTTCATCACAATGCTCCATGTCCTTGTCATCACAAAGATCCATGATGCATGTCATCAGAATGCTCCATGGCCTTCGCATCACAATGCTCCATGCCCTTGTCATCACAATGCTACAAAACCCCTGTAATCACAATGCTCCATGCACCTTTTCATCAGAATGCTCCATGACACTTGTCATCACAAGGCTCCTTGGTCCTCTCATCACAATGCTCCAGGAACTTGTCATCACAGTGCTCCATTCCCTTGTCATCACAATGCTCCATGACCCCTGTCATCACAATACTACATGTATATTTTCAGCGCAATGCTCAATGACCGTCTTATTACAATGCTCCATGACCCATGTTTTCACAATGCTCCATGACCACAGTCATCAAAATGCTCCATGACCCCTGTCATCACAGTGGTCCATGCCTTCGTCATCAAAAGGCTCTGTGACATTTGTCACCACAATTCTCCATGAAATTTTCATTACAATGTTCTCTTACTCATGTCATAACTATGCTCCATGCCTTTGTCAGCACAATGCTCCATGACACTTGTCATCACAATGCTCCATGCGCTTGTCCGCAAAATGCCCCATGACCTGTGTCATCACAATGCGACATGTGCTTGTCATCACAATGCTCCACAACCTTGTCATCACAGTTCTCAATAAACCTTGTTGTCACAATGCTCCATGCACTTCCCATCAAAATGCTCTCCCATCACTGATATCATAATGTTCCATCACTAGTCATCACAATACACCCTCACACCTGTCATCACAATGTTCCAGGACACCTGTCATCAAAATGCTCCTTGACCCTTTTCATCACAATGCTCCCTGACCCCTGACATCACAATGTTCCATAACCCCTGTCATCAAAATGTCCCATGACACTTTTCATCAAATTGCTCCATGACCCTTTCATCACAATGCTCACTGCCCTTCTCATCACAGTACACCACGCCCTTGTCATCAAAACCCTCCATGACCTTTGTCATCACAAAGCTCCGTGACCATTGGCATCACAATGCTCCATGCCCTTGTCATCAAAATGCTCCATGAACCCTCTCATCACATTGTTACATGTCCTTTTCATCACAGGCTCCATGATGCTTTTCATCACAATGCTCGATGCTCTTCTTAACACAAATCTCCAAGGCTTGTCATTACAATCCTCCATGACCCATGTATCACAGTGTTCCGTGCCCTTGTCATCACAATGCTCCATTGCCCCTCTTATCACAATAATCCATGAAAATTTTCAGACCAATGCTCCATGCCCTTGTCATGAAAATGCTCCTTTAACCTGTTATAACAATGCTCTATAAAAACTGCCATTACAATGTTCCACGGCCTTCTCATCACAAGGCTCCATGACCCTTGTCATCACAATGCTCCAAGACACCTGTAATCACAATGCTCCATGCCTTTGTCATCACAAAGCTCCATGTCTCATGTCATCAAAATGCGCCTTCGCATTCTCATCACAATGCTCCATGACCTGGTCATCGCAATGCTCCAAGACCCCTGTAATCACAATCCTCCACGCCCCTTTTCATCTCAATGCTCCATGAACCCTGTCATCACAGTGCACCATGCCCATCATCATAATGCTTCATGCTATTGTCATCACAATGAAATCAAAATGCTCCATGACCTCTCTCATCACAATGCTCTAAACCCTTTTGATCCCAATGTTCCATTACACTTGTCATCACAACGCCCCATGACGCTCATCATCACAATTATCCATGGTATTTTATTCACAATACTCCATGGCCTTTGTCATCACAATGCTCAATAAACTTGTCATCACAATGCTCCCTGACAATGGTCGTCAATATGCTCCTTGAAACTTGTCATGTCAAGGCTCCATGCATTTTTCATCACAATAATCCTTGCACTTTTCATCACAATACTCCAAGACCCCTGTAATCACAATGCTCCATGCCCTTCTCATCACAATGCTTAATGAAGCATGTCTTCAAAATGCTCCATTGCCTTCTCATCAACATGCTCCATGCCCTTTTCATCACAATGCTCCATTCCCTTGTCATCAAAATGCTCCATGACCCGTGTCATCACAGTACTCCATGAATATTTACAGCCCAATGCTCCATGACCTTCTCTTCACAATGCCCCATGAACCCAGTCATCACTATGCTCCATGACCACTGTCATCACAACGATCCATGACCCCTGACAACACAATGATCCTGGACTCTTGTCATCAAAATGCTCCATGACACTTGTCATCACAATGATCCATTCCCTTGTCATCACCATGCTCCATAACCCTTGTCATCACAAGGCTCCAAGCCCTTGTCATCACAATGCTCCATTATATTTGTCATCACATTTCTCCATGACACTTGGCATCACAGTGCTCCATGCCATTGTCATCACAATGGATCATGACATATGGCACCACAATGCTCCCTGACACCTGTCTTCACAATAATCTAAGACCTTGTCATAACAATGCTTCATGCCCTTTTTATCACAATGCACCATGCCCACTGTCATCACAATAATCCAATAAATTTATCAGACCAATGCCCCATGAACCCTGTCATCCCAATGTTCCATGACCCCTGTAATCAGAATGCTCCATGACGCTTTTCATCACAGAGCTTCATGACCCTTGTCATCACAATGCTCCATGACCCCTGCCATCACAATACTCCATGAATATTTTCAGCCCAATGCTCCATGACCTTCTCATCACAATGCTCCAAGATCCCTTTAATCACAATGCTCCTTGCCCCTTTTCATCTCAATGGTCCATGAACCCTGTCATCACAATGATCCATGCCCATCATCATAATGCTTCATGCTATTTTCATCACAATGAAATCAAAATGCCCCATGACCTCTGTAATCACAATGTTCTAAAACCTTGTGATCACAATGTTCCATAACAGTTGTCATCACAACGCCCCATTACGCTCGTCATCACAATTATCAATGGTCTTCTCATCACAATGCTCCATGACATTTGTCATCACAATGCTCAATACACTTGTCATCACAATGCTCCATGAGCTTGTCAGCACACTGCTCCATGACCGATGTCATCACAAGGTGCCATGCGCTTGTCAACACAATGCTTCACATATTTTACATCACAATGCACCATAAAACTTGTCATCACAATACTCCATGCACTTCTCAAGAAAATGATCTCTCACCACTGATATCACAATGTTCCATCACTAATCATCACAACACTCCCTAACCCCTTTAATCACAATGTTCCATGACCCCAATAATCACAATGCTACATTCCCTTATCGTCACAATGTACCACTCCCTTGTCATCAAAATGCTACATGACCTTTGTCATCACAAAGCTCCATGACCCTTCGCATCACAATGCTCCATGCCATTGTCATCACAATGCTCCATGAAGCCTCTCATCATATTGCTCCATGCCCTTGTCATCACAAAGCTCCAAGACGCTTGTCATCACAATGCTCAATGCCCTTCTCATCACAATGCTCCATGCCCTTGTCATTACAATCCTCCATGACCCATGTATCTAAGTGTACCTTGCCCTTGTCATCATAATGCTCCATGCACACTCTCATCACAATAATCCATGAAACTTTTCAGACCAATGCTCCATGCCCTTGTCATAACAATGCTCCATGACCCCTGCCATCACAAGGTTCCACGGCCTTGTCATCACAAGACTCCATGACACTTGTCATCACAATGCTCCAAGACCCTGTAATCACAATGCTCCATGCCCTTGTCATCACAAAGCTCCATGACGCATGTCATCAGAATGCTTCATGGCCTTCTCATTCACAATGCACCATGCCCTTGTCATCACAATGCTCCATGACCCCTGTCATCACAATGCTCCATGACCACAGTCATCACAACGATCCATCACCCCTGACAACACAATGATCCGGGACTCTTGTCAGCAAAATGCTCCATGACCCTTGTCATCACAATGATCCATGCCCTTGTTATCCCAATGCTCCATGACCCCTGTAATCACAATGTTCAGTGACGCTTGTCATCACAGTGCTCCATAACCCTTGTCATCAAAATGTTCCATACATTTGTCAGCAAAATGCTTCATGAACTTGTCATCACAATGCTCCATTCCCATTGTCATCAAAATCCTCGATGAAACTTGGGTTCACATTGCTTGATGCCCTTGTCTTCACAATGCGCCATGGTCCTTGAAATGAAAATGATCCATGACCACTGTTATCACAATGCTCCATGCCCACTGTCATAGCAATAATCCATGAAACTTGTCAGACCAATGCTCCATGCCCCTGTCATCACAATGCTCCATGCCCTTGTAATCACAGTGCTCCATTGCCCCTCACATCATAATGTTCCTTGACTCCAGTCATCACAAAGCTTTATGACCTTTGTCAACACAATGGTCCATCCCCTCGTCATCACAATGCTCTGTAACACTTGTCATCACAATGCTCCATGCCTTTGTCAGCACAATGCTCCATGACCCTTTTCATCACAATGCTCCATGTGCTTTTCAACACAATGCTCCGAGACACATGTCATCACAATGTGCCATGCACTTGTCATCACAATGCTCCACAACCTTGTCATCAAAATGCTCCATAAACATTTTTATCACAATGTTCCATGCACTTCTCATCTAAATGCTCTCTCACCACTGATATCACAGTGTTCCATCACTAGTCATCACAATACTCCCTCACCCCTGTCATCACAATGTTCCATGACCCCTGTCATCAAAATTGGCAACGTGTGAGACACAGGAGGTTAAAGGGGCTGTCTTTCCAAGTTGGGAGATTGGTAGTAAATCTGTTGGAAAGTCAAACCGGAGCACCAGGAGAGGGCTTATTAGTTGAGTTTTAGAAAACTTTCATATTCACAGTGTGTCCATTCTCTATGTTTCCCGTACATGTTATAGCTGTAGTAATATTCCCTGCAACCTGGAGAGTTGGGACCATTGGAATGTGTGCCACACATTATTGCTTTAAATGGTCTGCATTTGCTCACCCAATCTCACCAATCCTCTCAGTCCCAAGTGTCCAGCCTTATGCCACATCCAGCTGTCGTTGTAGATAGGGTCATTCCAGGTTTCATCAGAGCCCCTGAAGGAATTGTAAAGAATTTCTCTGTTTTATTGTTTTGTTTTTGAAATTCCTTTTTATAGTGTGTTTGAGCTGATTCTCACTGCCATGTTTATGGCAGTCAAGACACACTTCATTCCCTTATGGAGACATATCAATACATAGGTTTTAAGTTTCTTACTAGCCAGATATATACCTCTGCGGGAAATATGGGGTTTTGAGTCCCTTTCACTGAGGAAAGTATAGGCCTTTTCTATTCCATAGTTGGTTTTTGGAACGGTACATGTACTGATATCAAACTCTGGTTTTATGCATCACCCCTCCTCTCCTTCCCCCTTAAGCAGGCATAAGAGTGTTTTCTAAACGTGAGACTCTGTTCTCTTTCCTAACTCAGTTCATGTGTAGCCATGTTTACAGGTACTTCATAAGTGATATCTTATGATAAGTTTCTTTTTCTCTGTGACTTATTTCACTTAGAATCATCGTATCTGAATCCACTCATTTTGCTGCTACTGGCCTTATAAAATTGATTTCATGGCTGACGGATATTCCATCGTACGTAAGTAACAAAATTTCTTGAACCATTTTTGTCTTTCTTGGGATATTTAAGGTGTACCCAAGTTGAGGTTCTTGTAAGCAGTGCAGACCTTAATTTTGGGGTGGCTCTGTCCTATTGATTTTCAATTTTACCAAGGTATATTCCCTAGACTGGAAGTGCCCTTGGCTCTGTAGCTCTGTTGTTTACTTGTTTTAGGGAACACAATGCAGTCCTCCAGAGATGCAGTTGGCAGTTTACATCCTGCCCACCAGCATAACTAGGCTCCCTTTTCTCCAGGGCCTGTCTTGCCTTTCTGGTTTTTACACATTTGCGGATGTCCCTTTTGACTGGTGGGAAGTGATACTTCATTGTAGTGTAGATTTGCATTGCCTGTTTGATTGCTTGGCCAAAAAGGGCGTATGCGTTTTCTCCTGAATATATTCAGGAGAAAACGCATACGCCCTTTCTGGCCAAGTACATCATTGTCGAAGTTGTGCCCCTCTTCCTGTGCTTTAAATGCGATTCCAATGTACCTCTTGAAATCTGTTTCCTGCTATTCTGGCTTGCTTTGAAGTCTCCCTCGTTGCCTTCCCTCAACAGATTTCTGGACCATTTTTGTCCTTTATTACTCTGACAGTTTGTGCTTTGTTGTGCCCCTAAGCTCCATTTTTCAACTCGTTTTTTGTGTGCTGACCGCAAGTCCAAAATTTTGGTTCAGGACCTATACTGGTTCCCGGCGGGTGGCTGAGACTTTGGTTAATTCCTCTTCCTCCCGGGAAATTAGAGTGACATATGCCCGTCCAAATGCCTAACAGCTACTCTCTCATTGGTTCTCCCTCTTCCCTTTCATCCTCTGCCAAATTGGCAACCTGTGCGAACCAGGAGGTTAAAGGGGCTGTCTTTCCAAGTTGGGAGATTGATAGTAAAGCAGTTGGAAAGTCAAACTGGAGCACCAGGAGAGGGACTATTAGTTGAGTTTTAGAAACCTTTCATATTCACAGTGTGTCCATTTTCTAGGTTTCCCGTACATGTTATAGCTGTAGTAATATTCCCTTCAACCTGGATAGTTTGGAACCTTGGAATGTGTGCCACGCATTATTGCTTTAAAGGGTCTGCATTTGCTCACCGAATCTCACCAATCCTCTCAGTCCCAAGTGTCCAGCCTTATGCCACATCCAGCTGTCATTGTAGATAGGGTCATTCCAGGTTTCATCAGAGCCCCTGAAGGAATTGTAAAGAATTACCCTGTTTTTTTGTTTTGTTTTTGAAATTCCTTTTTATAGTGGTTTTGAGCTTATTCGCACTGCCATGTTTATGCCAGTCTACACACACTTGATTCCCTTTCAGAGACATATCGATACATAGGTTTTAAAATTCTTACTACTCTGATATATTCCTCTGCGGGGAATATGGGTGTTCAATCCCGTTCACTGAGGAAGGAGTAGGTCTTGTCTATTCTGTATTTGGATTATGGAACAGTACCTGTGCTAATATCAAACTCTGGTTTTGTACATCTCCCCACCTCTCTTTCCCCTTAAGCAGGCATAAGTATGTTTTCTAAATGTGGGACACTGTTCTCTTTCCTAATTCAGTTCATATGTAGGCATGTTTACATTTCCTTCATAAGTGATATCTTATGTCAGAATGCTCCATGGCTCTTGTCATCATAATGCTCTATGATGCTCTTCATCACAATTATCCATGGTCTTCTCATCACAATGCTCCACAGTCTTGCCATCACATTGCTCCATGCCCTGATCATCACAATGCTCCTTTACCTTTGTCATCACAATCGTCCATGAGACGTGTCATCACAATGCTACATGTTATTGGAATCACAATGGACCATGTCATATGTCATCACAATGCTCCCTGACACCTGTCTTCACTATAGTCCATGACGTTGTCATCACAATGTTCCATGCTCTTTTCATCACAATGCATCATGCCCACTGTCATCACAATAATCCATGAAATTTGTGAGACCAATGCTCCATACCCCTGTCATCACAATGCTCCGTGACTCCATTCATCACAATGTTTCATGATATTTGTCATCACAATGGTCAATGCCCTCGTCATCACAAGGCTCTGTGACCTGTGTAAACACAATGCACCATGAACTTTTCATCACAATGCTCCATGCCTTTCTCAGCACAACACTCAATGACACTTGTCATCACAATGCTCCATGCCTTTGTCAGCACAATGCTCCATGACATTTGTCATCACAATGCTACATGCCCTTGTCAGCACAATGCTCCATGACCCATGTCTTCACAGTGTGCCATGCGCTTGGCATCACAGTGCTCCCCAACCTTGTTATCACAATGCTCCATAAAACTTGTCATCACAAAGCTCCATGAATTTCACATCAAAATGCTGTCTCACCACTAATATCATAATTTCCCAACACTAGTCATCACAATATTCCCTCTCTCCTGTCATCACAATGTTTCCCGGCATTGTCATCACAAGGCTCCATGACCCAAGTAATAACAATGTTCCAGGCCAATTTTCATCTCAATGCTCCATGAACCTTGTCATCACAATGAACCATGCCCATCAGCATAATGCTTCACGCTATTGTCATCAAAATGAAATCAAAATGCTACATGACCTCTGTCATCACAATGCTCCAAACCCTTGTGATCACAATGCTCCATAACACTTGTCATCACAACGCCCCATGACTCTCGACATCACAATTATCCATGCACTTCTCATCACAATGTTCCATGACCTTTTTCATCACAATGTTCAATACACTTGTCATCACAATGCTCCCTGACAGTTGTCGTCAGTATGCTCCTTGAACCCTGTCATGACAAGGCTCCATGCCTTTTTCATCACAATGATCCATGTCCTTTTCTTCACAATGCTCTAAGACCCCTGTGATCACAATGCTGCATGCACCTTTTCATCAGAATTCTCCATGAGACTTCTCATCACAAGGCTCAATGGGCTTCTCATCACAATGCTCCAGGAACTTCTCATCACAATGCTCCAGGACCTTGTCATCACAATGTTCCATTCCCTTGTCAACACAATGCTCCATGACCCCTGCCATCACAAATCTCCATGAACATTTTCAGCCCAATGATCTATGACCTTCTCATCACAATGTTCCATGACCACTGTCATCACAACGCTCCATGGCCACTGACAACACAATGATCCTGGACTCTTTTCATCAAACTGCTCCATGACCCTTGTCATCACAATGATCCATTCCCTTGCCATCCCAATGCTCTATGACACCTGTAATCACAATGCTCCGTGACACTTTTCATCACAGTGCTCCATTACACTTGTCATCAAAATGCTCCATGCATTTATCAGCAAAATGCTACATGACCTTGTCATCACAATGCTCCATGCACTTGTCATCAAAATACTCTATTCCCATTGTCATCAAAATCCTCCATGAACCTTGGGTTCACATTGCTTCATGCCATGTCATGACAACGCTCCATGCTACTTGAAATGAAAATGATCCATGACCTCTGTCATCACAATGCTCCAAACCCTTGTGATCACAATGTTCCATAACACTTGTCATCACAACGCTCCATGATGCCTGTCATCACAATGCTCCATGACCATTGTCATCACAATGCTCAATACACTTGTCATGACAATGCTCCCTGACACTTGACATCAGAACGCTCCTTTAAACCTGTAATGAAAAGGTTCCATGCCTTTTTCATCACAATGCACCATGCCTTGTTCATCACAATGCTCCATGTTATTGTCATCACAACACTCCAGAAACTTGTTATCAGAATGCTCCATGACCCTTGTTATCACAATGATCCATGACACTTGTCATCACTATCCTCCATGCCCCGTGTCATTACAGTGCTCGATGACACTCGTCATCAAAATGCTCCATTGTCTTGCCATCACAATGCTCCACGGACATGCCATCACAATGCTCCATGCCCTGGACATCACAATGCTCCATGTCCCTTGTCATTACAGTGCTCCATGATGCTCATCATCACAATTATCCATGGTCTTCTCATCACAATGCTCCATGGTCTTGCCTTCACAATGCTCCATGCCCTGGTCATCACAATTCTACATGTCCTTGTCATCACAGTGCTCCATGACACTTCTCATCAAAATGTTACATGCTCTTGTCAATACAATTCTCCAAGCACTTGTCATCGCAGTGCTCCATGATCCTTGTCATAACAATGCTCCATGAACCCTGCCATCACAATGTTCCCCGGCCTTTTCATCCAAGGCTCCATGACCCTTGTCATCACAATGTTCCAAGACCCTTGTAATCACAATGTTCCATGCCTTTGTCATCACAAAGATCCATGACGCATGTCATCAGAATACTCCATGCCCTTGTCATCACAATGGTCCAAGACCCATGTAATCACAATGCTCCATGCCCCTTTTCATCTCAATGCTCCATGACCCCTGTCATCACAATGCTCTGTGACCCCAGTCATAAAAATGATTCATGACCTTTCTCATCACAATGGTCCATGCCCCTGTCACACAAGGCTCTGTGACCTTTGTCACCACAATGCTCCATGAACTTTTCATCACAGTGCTCTGTGACCCTTGTCATCACAATGCACCATGCTTTTGTCAGCACAATGATCCATGACACATGTCATCACAATGCTCCATGCGCTTTTCAGCACAATGCTCCTTGACCCATGTCATCACAATGCGCCATGCACTTGTCATCACAATGCTCCACATCCTAGTCATCACAATGCTCCATAAAACTTGTAATCACAATGCTCAATGCACTTCTCATTAAAATGCTCTCTCACCATTGATTTCACAATGTTCCATCACTATTCATCACAGTACTCCCTCAACCCTGTCATCACAATATTCCACAGCCCCAGTCATCACAATGCTACATGCCCTTATTGTCACAATGTACCAATCCCTTGTCATCAAAATGCTCCATGACCACTGTCATCACAACGCTCCATGACCCGTGACAACACAATGATCCGGGACACTTGTCATCTGAATGCTCCATTACCCTTATCATCAAAATGATCCATGCCCTTGCCATCCCAATGCTCCATGACCCCTGTAATCACCATGCTCCGTGACGCTTGTCATCACAGTGCTCCATGACACTTGTCATCAAAATGTTCCGTGCATTTGTCAGCAAAATGCTACATGACCTTGTCATCACAATGCTCCATGTGCTTGTCATCACAGTACTCCATTCCGATTGTCATCAAAATCCTCGATGAATCTTGTGTTCACATTGCTTCATGCCCTTGTCATCACAATTCTCCATGGTCGTTGAAATGAAAATGTTCCATGCCCTCTCTCATCACAATACTCCAAACCCTTGTGATCACAATGTTCCATAACCCTTGTCATCACAAAGCTCCATGATGCCTGTCATCACAATGCTGCATGAACTTTGTCATCACAATGCTCAATACACTTGTCATCACAATGCTCCCTGACACTTGTCGTCAGAATGCTCCTTGAAACCTGTCATGAAAAGACTCCATGCCTTTTTCATCACAATGCTTCATGCCCTTTTCATCACAATGCTCCATGTCAGTGTCATCACAATACTCCACAAGCTGGTCATAAGAAGGCTCCATGACCCCTCTCATCAAAATGATCCATGACACCTGTCATCACTATGCTCCATTCCCCTTGTCATTACAGTGCTCCATGATGCTCGTCATCACAATTACCCATGATCTTCTCATCACAATGTTCCACGGTCTTGCCATCACAACGCTGAATGCCCTGGTCATCACAATGCTCCGTGTCCCTTGTCATCACAATTCTCCACGTCCCTCTCATCACAATGCACCATGACACTTCTCATCACAATGTTACATGCTCTTGTCATCACAATTATCCATGCACTTGTCATCGCAATGCTCCATGACCCCTGTCATAGCAATCTCCATGTGATTGTCATCGCAATGCTTCACGACGTTGTCATCAAAATTCTCAATGGCCGTTTTCATCACAATGCTCCATGCCCTTGTCATCACAATGTTCCATGACAATTCTCATCACAATGCTCCAAGCCCTTGTCATCACAATGCTCCATTACATTTGTCATCACAATGCTCCCTGACACCTGTCTTCACAATAATCCATGACCTTGTCATCACAATGCTCCATTCCCTTGTCATCACAAGGCGCCATGCCCACTGTCATCACAATACTCCATGAAAATTGTCAGACCAATGTTCCATGCCCCTGTCATCACAATGCTCCATGAACCATGACAACACAATGATCTGGGACTCTTGTCATGAAAATGCTCCATGACCATTGCCATCACAATACTCCATGCCCTTGCCATCCCAATGATACAAGACACCTGTAATCACAATGCTCCATACCCCTTTTTCATCTCAATGCTCCTTGAACCCTCTCATCACAATGCACCATGCCCATCATCATAATGCTTCATGCTATTGTCATCACAATGAAATCAAAATGCTACATGACCGCTGTCATCACAATGCTCCAAACCCTTCTGATCACAATGTTCCATAACACTTGTCATCACAATGCCCCATAACGCTCGTCATCACAATTATCCATGGTCTTCTCATCACAATGCTCCATGACCTTCGTCATCACAATGCTCAATACACTTGTCATCACAATGCTTCCTGACTCTTTCAATCAGTATGCTCCTTGAACCCTGTCATGACAAGGCTCCATGCCTTTTTCATCACAATGATCCAGAGCCTTTTAATCATAATGCTCCAAGAGGCCTGTAATCACAATGCTCTTTGCCCTGGTCATCACAAAGCTCCATGACGCATGTCATCACAATGCTCCTTGGCCTTCTCTCACAATTTTCCATACCCTTGTAATCACAATGCTCCAAGACCCATGTAATCACAATGCTCCATGCCCCTTTTCATCAGAATGCTCCATGAGACTTGTCATCACAAGGCTCCATGGTCTTCTCATCAAAATGCTCCATGAAGCCTCTCATCACATTGCTCCATGCCCTTGTCATAACAAAGGTCCATGATGCTTGTTACAATGCTCGATGCCCTTCTCATCACAATTCTCCATGCTCTTGTCATTACAATCCTCAATGACCCATGTATCTCAGTGTTCCGTGCCCTTGTCATCACAATGTTCCAGGCCCACTCTCATCACAATGCTCCATGACACTTCTCATCAAAATGTTACATGCTCTTGTCATCACAATTCTCCATACATCTGTGATCGTAATGCCCCATGACACCTGTCATAGCAAGCTCCATGCCTTTGTCATCAAAATGCTTCATACCTTGTCATCAAAATTCCCAATGTCCGTTGTCATCACAATGCTCCATGCCCCTGTCATCACAATGCTCCATGCCATTGTCATCTCAATAGACCGTGACATATGTCATCACAACGCTTCCTGTCACCTGTCTTCACAATAATCCATGATTTTGTAATCACAATCCTCCATGCCCTTGTCATCACAATGCGCCATGCCCACTGTCATCACAATAATCCATGAAACTTGTTAGACCAATTTTCCATGTCACTGTCATCACAATGCTCCATGTACTTGTCATCACAAAGCTCCATGACGCATGTCATCAGAATGCTCCATTGCCTTCTCATCACAATGCTCCATGCCCTTGTCATCACAATGCTCCCAGACCACTTTAATCACAATGCTCCATGCCCCTTTTCATCTCAATGCTCCATGAACCCTGTCATCACAATGCACCATGCCCATCATCATAATGCTTCTTGCTATTGTCATCACAATGAAATCAAAATGCTCCATGACCTCTGTCATCACAATGCTCCAAACTGTTGTTATCACAATGTTCCATAACACTTGTCATCACAACGCCACATGACGCTCGTCATCACAATTTTACAGGGGTTTCTCATCACAATGCTCCATGACCTTTGCCATCACAATGCTCAATACACTTGTCATCACAATGTTCCCTGACACTTGTCGTCAGTATGCTCCTTGAACCCTTTCATGACAAGGCTCAATGCCTTTTCCATCACAATGATTCATGCCCTTTTCATCACAATGCTCCAAGACCACTGTAATCACAATGCTCCATGCCCTTGTCATCACAAAGCTCCATGATGCATGTCATCAGAACGCTCTATGGTCTTCTCATCCAAATGCTCCATGCCCTTGTAATCCCAATTCTCCAAGACCCTTGTAATCACAATGCTCCTTGCCCCTTTCATTCAGAATGCTCCATGAGACTTGTCATCACAAGGCTCCATGGTCTTCTCATCACAGTGCTCCAGGACCTTGTCATCACAGTGCTCCATGACCCATGTCTTAAAAATACTCCATGAACATTTTCAGCCCAAAGATCCATGACCTTCTCATCTCACTTCTCCATGACACTTTTCATCACAATGCTCCATGACCTCTGTCATCACAACCCTCCAAGACCCATGACAACACAGGGATCCGGGACTCCTGTCATCAAAATGCTCCATAACCCTTGTCATCACAATGATCCATGCCCTTTTCATCACAATGCTCCATGATCCATGTAATCACAATGCTCCGTGAGGATTGTCATCACAGTGCTCCGTGACCCTTGTCATCACAATGCTCCATGCCTTTGTCAGCACAATGCTACATGGCCTTGTCATCACAATCCTCCATGACCCCTGGGATCACATTGCAACATGCTCTTGTCATCTCTGTCTTTATTTTCTGGTTTTTACAGATTTTCGGATGTCCCTTTTGACCGGTGGGAAGTGACAATTCTTTGTAGTGTGGATTTGTATTGTGGGGTTGCTTGATTGGCCAGAAAGGGCGTATGCCTTTTCTCCTGAATATATTCAGCAGAAAATGCATACGCCCTTTTTGGCCAAGTGCATCATTGTCGAAGTTGTTACGCATTTCCTGTGCTTTAAAGGTGATTCCAGTTTAACTCTTGAAATATGTTTTCTGCAATTCGGCCTCATTTTCAAGTCTGCTTCGTTGCCTTCCCTCAACAGATTTTTGGAAGAGAGTTGTCCTTTATAACTCTGCAGGTTTGTGAATTGCTGTGCCCCTGAGCTCCAATTTTCAACTCGTGTTTTTGTGAGCTGACCGCAAATCTACAATTTTGCTACAGGACCTATACTGGTTCCGGGGGTCCAGGCTGACGCTTTGGTTAATTCTTCCTACCGGATGGGAAATTAGAGTGGCATGTGTCCGTCCAAATGCCTACAGCTACTCTCTGATTTGTTCTCCCTCTTTCCTTTCATCCACTGCACAATTTGCAAACTGTGCGAACCAGTAGCTTATAGGGGCTGACTCTCCAAGTTGGGAGATTGATAGTAAAGCAGTTGGAATGCCAAACTGGAGCACAAGGAGCAGAAAAATTAGGAGCCTTTTAGAAATCTTTTGCCATCACAGGGTGTCCATTCTCTAGTTTTCCCATACATGTTATAACTGTATTGATATTCCCTTCTACCTGGAGAGTTGGGACCCATGGAATGGGTGGCATGCATTACTGCTTTAAAGGATCTGCATTTTCTCACCCAATCTCACAAGTCCTCTCAGCCCCAAGTGTCCAGCCTTATGTCTAATCTAGCTGTCTTTTCAGATAGGGTCGTTCCAGGTTTCATCAGAACCCCTGAAGGAATTGTGTAAGAATTTCGCTGTTTTTTTTTGTTTTGTTTTTGAAATTCATTTTTATAATGGGGTTGAGCTGATTTTCACCGACGTGTTTATGCCTGTCTAGACACACTTGATTCCCTTATGGAGACATATCAATATATAGGTTTTAAGATTCTTACTAGTCAGATATATTCCTCTGTGTGGAATAGGGGTGTTGAGTCCCGTTCACAGAGGAAGGTGTAGGATTTGTCTATTCTGTATTTGCTTCATGGAATGGTACCAGTGCTAATAGCAAAGTCTGGTTTTATGCATCACCCCACCTCTCCTTTCCCCTTATCAGGCATAAGAGTGTTTTCTCAATGTGAGACTCTGTTCTCTTTCCTAACTCAGTTCATGTGTAGCCATGTTTACAGGACCTTCATAAGTGATATCTTATAAGTTTCTTTTTCTGTGTGACTTATTTCACTTAGAATCATCGTACCTAAATCCACTCATTATGCTGTTACTGGCTTTATGACATTGATTTCATGTCTGAGTGATATTCCGTTGTAAAAATTACCACAAGTTCTTTACGCAATTTTCTCTTTCCTGGAATACTTAAGTTGTACTGAAGTTGAAGTTCTTGTATGCAGTGCAGCCTTAAATTTTGGGGTGCCTATGTCTTGTTGATATTTAGTCTTCCCAAGTTATATGCCCATGAGTGGAAGTGCCCTATGCTCGGTAGCTTTGTATTTTAGATGTTTTAGGAAACAGCATACACTTCTTCAGAGTGGGTCTTGGATATTTATACCACACCCATCAGCGTGACTAGCTCCCTGTTCTCCATGGCCTCTCCTGCATTTCTGGTTTGTACACATTTTTTGGATGGCCTTTCTGAGCAGTGGAAATTGAGACTTCTTTGTTGTGTGGATTTGCATTTCCCGCTTGCTTGGTTGGCCAAAAATTCTGTATGTGTTTTTTTCCTGAAGATATTCACGAAAAAAATGCATACACCCTTTTGCCCTACTGCATCATGTTAGAAATTCTGCTGCTTTTCATATGCTTTAAATGTGAGTCCAATCTACGTTTTGAAATCTGTTTCCTGCAATTCTGCCTCTCATTCAGATCCTCTTCGTTGCCTTACCTGAATATATTTTTGGACGTTGGTTATCATTTTTATCTTTGCAGGTCTTTGAATTGTTTGCTCCTGAGCCCCATTTTGCAACTCGCATTTTTTGTGACCTGGCCGCCAAACCATTGTATTGCTTTCGGCCCTATTCTAGTTCTGGGGAGGCAGGTTGAGCCTTTGGTTAATTCTTCTTCCTAATGGGAAATTAGAGTGGCATGTGCCTGTCAAAACTCCTACAGCTAGTCTCTCATTGGTTCCCCCTCTTCCCGTTTATCCTCTGCACAAATTGCAAACTGTGTGAAACAGGAGGTTAAAGGTGCTGATTCTCCAAGTGGCGAGATTGTTAGTAATTTGGCTGGAATGGCGAACCCCAGCACCAGGAGATCAAAAATGAGGTGTATTTTAGACACCTTTCCTGTTCAAACGGTGTACATTCGTCTCGGTTTCCCAGGCATGTTTTCGCTGTCGGAAGATTCCCTTGAACCTGCAGAATTGGCACCCAAGGAATGGGAATCAGGCAGTATTACTTTAAAAGGTCTGCCTTTACTCACCCAGCCTCTCTAACATCTCTTAGCGTGCATAGCTTCCAGCCTTATATATCATCCTGCTGTGGGTCTACATGTGTTCAATCCATGTTACATCGTAGCCCTTCAACAAAAGTTGTAAGAAGTTTTGTCTGTCTCACTGTTTTTATAAATATTTTTAGATTTATTTTTATATTGGTTACAGCTGATTTTCAAAGCTCTGTTTTTTGCTGCTGTACATCCACTTGATTCATGTACTGTGAGACAACAATAAATTCTTTTTCAGATGCTTACCAGTCATTTATATTATTTTCCAGTGACTTGAGTGCGCTGAGTGCAGTTCTTTGAGGTACCATGTAGGCCTTGTCAGTTATTCAATTTGGTACTTGGAATGGTTTCTTTGCTAATTTCAACCTCCTGGATAATACCTCACCCTTCCCGACCTTTTCCATTTAGCAGCCTTATGTCTATTTTCTACATATTTGACTATGTTTCTGTTTTGTAATTTATTTCATGTGTAGCCATTTTTGATTCCACCTTTAAGTGACATCTTATGATATTTGTCTTTTTCTTTCTGTCATATGTCACTTAGAATGATCGTATGTAACTCCTCCAGAGTTGTTACAACTGGCCTGATTTCATTGATTTCTGGATGAGTAATATTCCACTCTACATAAGTACCCCAACTCTTTTATCCATTTTATCCTTCCAGGGACATTTAGGTTATATCCAAGTTGAGGCCCTTTTTAACAGAGAGGTGGAAAACGTTGGGGTTCCTGTTTTCTGTTGATTTTTGTTTTTCCCAAGGTATACGCCCATGAGTGCAAGTGCCCTATGCTCTGTAGCTCATTTTTTAGATGTTTTAGCAAACACAATACACTTCTCCAGAGTGGCCGTTGGCAAATTACATTTGCACTATCAGCCTCACAGGGCTCCCTTTTCTCCTCATCCTGTCCTACATTTCCGGTGTTTACACTTTATGTGGATGGCCCTTCTGACTGATGTGAAGTGATACATTTTATAGTATAGATTTCCAGTGCCCACCTGTTTGGTTGGATAAAATGTGTGTATGGCCTTTACTTGAATATATTCAGAAAAAAATGCATACGCCCTTTTTGGCCAACTGCATCATTGGCGATGTTCAGCCCCTTTTCTTTTGCTTTAATGGGGAGTCCTTTCCACCTCTTCAAATCTGTTTCCTGACAATCTCCCTTGCTTACAAGTCCTTTTCTGTTACTTACCTCAAGACATTTTTTGACGATAGATATTTTCAACTCTGCAGTTTCATGAATTTTAGTGCCCCTGAGTTCCATTGTCCAACTTGTGTTTTTGGAAACTGGACACAAAACAGCGGGATTTCCTCTAGCCCTATTCTGTTTCCGTGGGCAATTCTAGCCTTTGATGAATTTGTCTTCCGGATTGGAAATTAGAGTGGCATGTGCCTGTCTGAACACCTAGGACTTGTCTCTAAATATTTCTCATCCTTCCGCTTCATCCTCCAGAGAAATTACAAACTGTGTGCAACAGGATGTTGACGGTGCTGATATCCCCAAGTGAGGAGATTGTTAGGAAAGATGCTGGAGGGGTGAACCCGAGCACCAGGCGATGAGGAGATGAGGTGCCTTTTCCAAACTGTTTCTGATCAAACGGTGTACCATCCTCTAGGTGTGACAGGCATGTTTTAGCCGTAGGAATGGTCCCGTGCATGTAAGGAGAACACCAGGTATTTTTCCAAATCAGTGCCTCCCCGAACCCCAAACTGGGGAATTTTTAAGCTACGGCTACACATATGTCCATTAATGGCCTTGGGAAATACGCAGAGTCCAAACTTTAGATGATTGAAATCTTCGGGATCAGAAGTGCTCACCATCGACCTTGCTTAGTTTACATTTTATCTGTCATTGATAGATGATGTCAATAAATATATCTATTCTTTTTCAGATTATTTCCCCTTATAGGTTATTGCAAAATATTCAGTGTAGTTCCCTGTGCTATACAGTAGTTCCTTGTTGATGATCTGTTTTATACATAGCAGTGTGTATGTGTTAATCCCAAACTGTTAATTTATCCCTTCTCCTACCTTTCCCCTTTGGTAATAATAAATTATAAGATTTTATACTTCTCAGAAATGGGGAAGCTGAAAGAGAGGTATCATTTTCAATGGAAAAGCATTCAAAACAAGTTTAAAGCTTCAGCCAAGAGTATTCGATGTACATCCTTGGGAATAAATCACTTCATTTCTCTAATGTTGACCTGACAAATAAGACAGACGTCTTCACTGAACTTGCTTATAATAAAGTGATGGAAGTATCAAATGTAAGTCTTAGAAACATCTTATTTTACCCGAGCCTTATACACTGCTCTATGTTAACTACAGTTTGGCTCACACATCTGTTCATTGAAGTTACAATGTTCTCAATTTCTGTTACTGATCCTCCAGAGTGGACCCCAACAGGAGTCCCTGTGCCCAGTGTCATTGGAGTCAACAGATCAAGACTGAGTTTGGTTCAGAAGCAAAGGAAACTTTATATTTTGAAAACAGAATGGAGAGGTGAGAGCGTGCACTCCCCCGCGGGCTGTGGGCTGGGCTGCTGTGTAGGGATCCCAGCAGCGTCAGCAGGAGGGAGGGGATGGAGCTCTCAAGGGCTGGGTTGGCTGCAGCTCAGGCTCTATGTCGCGGAGTCTGCATGGGACCCCACTAGCTGAGGTGTCGACCCAGCCATTCTGCACTAGGAAATCGGGTCTGAAGTGCCGGGTGTGGGACCTCTGCATGTGGAACCCTAGGAGCACGTGAAATTAGACAAAGCACAAAGGAAAAACAGATTAGACTTTACTTTATTGCCCAGATTCTCTTTTTATCTCCCAGGAATTTTTAATGAACGTTGCCGGTGATGAACACCTCCTTTGCTTTTTGTCCCGTTCCTCATTCTTGGGATGCTGAGGGGCAGACCCCTCTTTTGTAACTGCTTCATGCAGAGGTGGGAGCCCTCATACACTGGGGGAGGGGCAAAACTTCTCCACAGCAGCCTCCAGGTGAGGTTGATTGTCCCAAGGCTTCCTGCCTCACTTCTCGTCCACCTGAGCACCAGCATTGGAAGTGTTATAGATTCTAATGACCTTTAAGGGTCCAGGAAAGACATGCACAGAGATGCTGCGGTGGCAGGTTTCACCCCACCCCACATTTGTTCAGCGACCTTAGGCTGACGGTTTTTTGCCAGCCTAGATGCTCTGACCAGTAGTCTGTGCTTTCTTTAATTAGGTCCCTGAATTAATGTATAAACAGCACCATGTGTCAGAGCCCTGCCCGCTCAACTCCCAGACAGTCCAGCGTCAGTGGTGATACAGGACCATGACGTCCACTGAGTCAACGGCCTTTTGAAGTAGCCAGCAGTCCAGCCGGTCATATTGGCCACCATCACCGTGGTTTCTGTAGGGTTTTCTATGGTGAAAGCGTGATATACGTTTCCCCCGCCAAGCTTATTAGCTCCCGTCTGGGGGCAGTAAGTCCTGCAAGCAGTAGTCTGCTCTTTTTGGGCACAGACTTGTTTTCTGAGAGAAACTCCAGGTCAAGTGATGGTCACACGAGTCATCTTAGGGGCCCATTGCCCCCGTTTGTCTCTCTGGAGGTTGGAGTTGGAGGGCCTCCTCACTCGAGGTCAGTGTGTCCACAGAGCGACCCCTGCAACTTCAGGGCATGATGGTTGTTAGGATCACCACGTGGGGTCCATTTCCCTTAGGAGGGAGCTGGCCTTGCGGGCTGCTGATTTCCAGCTTTTTAGATAACCCAGTATCCTGGCCTGATGGGGCAGTGGGCAAAGCCCTTGGTGACCATAGTTTATCATACATGAAAGGCATTCTTGTGTTGCTCCATTTCAAGTGGCCCCAGTTTTTACACTAAGGCTCCAAGGGCGATTAACCTTTGACCGGGTATGTAAAGGTCAAAGGGTTTAGCTAAATTAGGGAGTTTCTGGGCAAGGGCCTGAATTGGCTGCTCTTTCCATTCTTGAAAGGCTGCTTCTGGATTCTATTCAAAAGAATCATCATCATTTCGTGTCAGTGTTTCATGTAGAGGCCCAGCTATTAGACTGTAGTTAGGGATCCAGATGCATAAAACCTTGGCCTCCCCAGGAACCCCTAAGCTGTCTTCTAGTTTTAGAAGAGGTAAGGCTGCAAATGGCTTCTTCCCTATCCTGGGATGCGTTTCTCCTAATATCTGTGAAAATGAAGCCCAGGCATGTCACCTTAGCCTGGGATATTTGAGCCTTTTTCTTGAACACCTTCTATCCTTTCTTGGCTAGGTAGTTCAGAGGCGTCTTTAGTAGGCCTGGCGATCAGAATGTCATCTGCATATTGAAGGAGGGTTCCCTTTTACAGAGCTAGAACTTTAGGTCTTTAGAGGACATTTCCCCAATGATGGTGTGGGGATTTTTGAACCATTGGGGCAGGACGGCCCAGCATTATTGCTTTTGTTGCATGTTGTGTGCTGCCACTCACAAGCCAAAAATTCTTGTGACTCTGAGATGAGTGGAATACAGAAGAAGGCATCATTGAAGTCTAATACAGAATGCCATGGCCTGGTGGATGGTAGACTGACCAGCAGGGTGTAGGAAATAGGAGCTACTTGATGTATATCCTCGGTGGCTTCACTGACTGTCCTGATATACTTTACCAGGAATCCAGCAGCCCATGGGGCTCTCGTGGTCAGGCCAATCCCAGGATATGGAGCTCACCTGGGCTGCACCTCCACCCCCACAGCCCACAGGGGTCTTGTGGTCAAGTCCCTCCCAGGGTATGGAGCTCACTTATGCAGCTCTCCAGCAGCCCATGGGGCTCTCATAGTCAGGCCCTTCCCAGGATATGGAGCTCCCTTTGGGCAGGTACCCCAGAAGGGCTGGAAACACAAGAACCGTGCACATAGCCCACATTGCAGAGAACCCCCAGCTCACCTGTCGCTCACAGCTGACACAGAACACCTCAGAGCAGGACTTGAACTAACAAACAGCAGCTCTGACAGGTCTGTGACCCCAGGTATCACTCTGTGCGGCCTCTCTCTGCCTGATCTTCCAGACACTTCCACTGCAGCCAGGGCACCAGGCCTCTATCTCCACCCACCATCACTCCTCTCCCTGACTCCTGGGTTCCTCTCATTAGGATAGGGTCTTCTTGAAGTTGTTTTCCACTCATGGACCAGATAAAATGATAAGAAAACAAGCTGCAGCTGCAGCCCCTTGTCTATCCTGACTCTCAAGAGCCCACACCTGTTCCTTGGGCCTGGCCCGTTTAGCAAGGCTCATTTTCTGCAACTGTGTGGCCCTGAGGAGTGAGGATTGGCTGATTTGGGCAGCCTGACACTGCCTGCCAGCCCTCCCCAGGTGTGCCTGGGTTGAGATCAATATAAGCACCTCTCCAGTCAGCAAGAGCTCCTGTAGCTGTGCCTGACGCCATATTCTCTGCCCCGTCAGCAGTGTCGGGGCTGGGGTGGTGGGAGGGAGTGAGGGGCCATGGCTTTGTGGGTGGCCCAGTGTGAGAGGGGCTCTGCTGGACTTCCTGCAGGAGTTGCCAGGCTGTCACCTGCTAAAGAAGAGGATGTGTCACCCATACCAGCCGCTGGAATTTCTCCCCAGGGAGAGGTGAGGAAGTAAAAAAGCAGTGGGGGCCGTGGCAGGAGGGGTATCTCAGGCAGGGAAATGGAAAGCTTCCAGAAGAGCATCTGGGGCCAGGACCATCCTGGCTGGCCTGCTGGCACCAAGTCGGCCTGCATGCTGTCGCTGGTGTGGCTCCACAGCCCTTCCTCTAGGCTTGCAAGTTCTTGAACATATTCAGGTGTTTTACCTGGAAAGGGTGGGAAGATTTCAGCTGCAGCAGGACTGGGGTACAGCTCACATTTACTCACAGATGCCTCGACATAGTCCCCCAGCTTTGCAATGAGGATGCTCCTTGTGGGGGGGAGCGCTGCTGACTGCATGGGAGATGATTTCGCACTTCTGACCAACTTAAGAAATTGTTACCACTGGAACAATTGCCCTGATACGATTTTCCTCTGTATAACTGGTGGGTTCTGTTTTTTTTTTTTTTTTTTTCCTTTTTTCTTTTTGGTTCAATGTAGGTTTTATTTATTCATCTTTTTTTTTTAATTTAGAGATATAAACATGGAAATAATGCATTAATATAAAGACGTCTATATGAAGGGAAAAACTTTTTTTCTGTTTTATTTTATTAAATGTTATTTATTTATTTTAAATTTTTTAAAATTTATTTATTTCTTTTATACAGCAGGTTCTTATTGGATATCTATTTTATACATATAAGTGTGCACATGTGAATCCCAGTCTCCCAATTCATCCCACCACCACCCTCCCATGGTGTTCCCCCCTTGGTGTCCATATGTTTGTTCTCTACATCTGTGTCTCTATCTCTGCCCTGCAAACCAGTTCATCTGTACCATTTTTCTAGGTTCCACATATATGCATTAATATACAATATTTGTTTTTCTCTTTCTGACTTACTTCACTCTGTATGACAGTCTCTAGATCCATCAAGGTCTCCACAAATGACCCAATTTCATTCCCATGTATGGCTGAGTAATATTCCATTGTATATATGTACCACATCTTTATCCATTCGTCTGTCTGTGGGCACTTAGGTTGCTTTCATTACCTGGCTATTGTAAATAGTGCTGCAATGAACATTGTGGTGAATGTGTCTTTTTGATTTATGCTTTTCTCTCGGTATATGCCCAGTAGTGGGATTGCTGGATTATATGGTAATTCTATTTTTAGTTTTTTAAGGAACCTCCATTCTGTTCTCCATAGAGACTGTATCGATTTACATTCCCAACAATAGTGGAAGAAGGTTCCTTTTCTCCACACCCTCTCCAGCATTTGTTGTTTGTAGATTTTCTGATGATGCCCATTCTAACAGGTGTGACGTGATACCTCATTGTAGTTTCGATTTCCATTTCTCTAATAATTAGTGATGTTGAGCAGATTTGCATGTGCGTCTTGGCCATCTCTATGTCTTTTTGGAAGAAATGTCTATTTAGATCTGCTTCCATTTTTGTATTGGGTTTTTTGTCTTATTAATGTTGAGCTGCATGAGCTGTTTATATATATTGGAGATTAATCATTTGTCCATTGATTTGTTTGCAAATATATTCTGCCATTCTGAGGGTTGTCTTTTCATCTTGTTTGTAGTTTCCTTTGCTTTGCAAAAGCTTTTACGTTTCATTAGGTCCCATCTGTTTAGCTTCTTCTTTTTTTATTTAATAACTATAGGAGATGGATCAAAAAAAGATCTTGCTGTGATTTACGTCAGAGTATTCTTCGTAAGTTTTCCTCTCAGAGTTTTATACTGTCCGGTCTTACATTAAGGTCTCTAATCGATTTTGAATATATTTTTATGTATGGTGTTGGGGAGTGTTCTAATTTCATTCTTTTACATATAGCTGTCCATAATTCCCAGCACCACTGACTGAAGAAACTCTCTTTTCTCCATTGTAAAGTCTTGCCTCCTTTGTCATAGATTAGTTGAGCATAGGTGTGTAGGTTTATCCCTGGGCTTTCTTTTTTTTTTCCTTTTCCACTATAATTGGAGTATAATTGCTTTACAATGGAGTGTTAGTTTCTGCTGTATAACAAAGTGAATCAGCTATACATATACAAATATAACCAGATCCCCTCCCTCTTGCATCTCCCTCCCACACTCCATATCCCACCCCTTTAGGTGGTCACAAAGCACCGAGCTGATCTCCCTGTTCTATGTGGCTGCTTCCCAGTAGCTATCAGTATTACATGTGGTAATGTATTTATGTCCATGCCACTCTCTCACTTCGTCCCATCTTACCCATCCCCCTTCCGGTGTCCTCAAGTCCTTTCCCTATGTCTCTGTCCTTTATCCTGTCCTGCCACTAGGGTCTTCAAAATCTTTTTTTTTTTTTCTCATTAGACTCCGTATATCTCTGTTAACATACAGTATTTGTTTTTCCCTTTCTGACTTACTTCACTGTGTAGGACAGATTCTAAGTCCATCCACCTCAGTGCAAATAACTCAGTTTTGCTTCTTTTTATGGCAGAGTGATATTCCATTGTATATATGTGCCATATCTTCTTTATCCATTCATCTGTCGATGGACACTTAGGTTGCTTCCATGTCCTGGCTATTGTAAATAGAGTTGCAATGAACATTTTTGTACATAACTCTTTTTGAATTATGGTTTTCACAAAGCAAATGCCCAGTAGTTGGATTGTTGTGTCGTATGGTACTTATACTGTTAGTTATTTAAAGGAACCTCCATACTGTTCTCCCTAGTGCCCATATCAATTTACATTCCCACCCACAGTGCAAGTGTGTTCCCTTTTCTCCAATAAAGGCCTCTCCAGCATTTATTGTTTTGTAGATTTTTTTTGATGATTGCCATTCTGACTGCTGTGAGGTGATACCTTACAGTAGTTTTGATTTGCATTTCTCTAATGATTAGTGATGTTCAGCATCCTTTCATGTGTTTCTTGGTAATCTGTATATCTTCTTTGGAGAAATGTCTATTTAGCTCTTCTGCCCGTTTTTGGATTGGGTTGTTTGTTTTTGTGATATTGAGCTACATGAGGTGCTTGTAAAGTTTGGAGATTAATCCTTTGTCAATTGCTTCATTTGAAAATATTTTCTCCCATTCTGAAGGTTGTTTTTGCATCTTGTTTATGTTTTTCTGTACTGTGTAAAAGCTTTTAAGTTTCATTAGGACTCATTTGTTGATTTTTGTTTTTATTTCCATTTCTCTAGGAGGTGGGTCAAAAAGGATGTTGCTGTGATTTATGTCATAGAGTGTTCTGCCTATGGTTTCCTCTAAGTGTTTTATAGTGTCTGGTCTTATATTTACATCTCTAATCAAGTTAGAGATTATTTTTGTGTATGGTGTTATGGAGTGTTCTAATTTCATTCTTTTATGTGTAGGGGTCCAGTTTTCCCAGCACCAATTACTGAAGAGACTGTCTTTTCTCCATTGTATATCCTTAGCTCCTTTGTCCTAGGTGAGATAGGCATAGGTATGTAGGTTTATCTCTGCACTTTCTGTCCTGTTCCATTAATCTGTGTTTATGCCAATCTGCATACACTTGATTCCATTATGGAGACATATAAATACATAGGTTTCAAGATTATTACCAGTCAGATATATTCCTCTTCAGTGAATAGGGTGTTTTGTGTCCAGTTCATTGAGAAAGGAGTAGGTGTTGTCTATTACATATTTGGTATATGGAATGGTATCTGTGCTACTTTCAAACTCTGATTTTACACATCACCCCAACATCACCTTTCCCCTTAAGGAGGCATAAGTGTGTTTTCTAAATGTGTAACTCTGTTCTCTTTTGAAATTCAGTTCATGTGTATCCATGTTTACATTCCCTGTATAAGTGATATATTACAATAAGTTTCTTTTTCTTTGTGGCTCATTTCAATTAGCATCATTGTACCTAAAGCCACTCATTATGCTGCTATTGGCCTCATGACATTGATTTTATGTCTGAGTGACATTCCATTGTATATAAGTACCACAACATATTTATCCATTTTTTTCCCTTTCCTGGGATATTTAAAGTGTACCGAAGTCGAGGTTCTTGTAAACAGAGCAGCCCTAAACTTTGGGCTGGCTGTGTGTTGTGGATTTTTAGTTTTCCCAAAATACACGCCCATGAGTGGAAGTGTGCTATGCTCTGTAGCTCTGTTTTAGAAAACAACATACAGTTCTCCAGAGAGGCTGTTGGCAATTTACATCCTGTCCATTGGCATAACCAGGCTCCCTTTTCTCCATGGCCTGTCCTGTATTTGTTGTTTTTACACAATTTTCGGATGGCCCTTTTGACCAGAGGTAAGTGACACTTCTATGTAGTGTGGATTTGCAATGCCTGATGGCTTGCTTGGCCAAAAGGGGCGTATGCATTTTTCCCGAATATATTCAAGAAAACACACATACTCCCTTTTCAGCCAAGGGCCACATTGTCGAAGTTCTGTCGCTTTTCATGTGCTTTAAAGACGACTCCAATCTACCTCTTGAAATCTGTTTCCTTCAATTCTGCCTTGCTTTCAAATCCTCTTCACTGCCTTACCTCAATATATTTATGGATGATAGTTGTCCTTTATAACTCTGCAAGTTTGTGAATTGCTGTGCCCCTGATTTCTATTTTTCAACTCGCTTATTTGTGAGCTGGCTGCAATACCACAGGATGGCTTTAGGCCCTAGTCTAGTTCCGCGGTTTCAGGCTGAGCCTGTTTTTTTTTTTTTTTTTTTTTTTTTTTTTTTTTTTTTGCGGTACGCGGGCCTCTCACTGCCGTGGTCTCTCCCGTTGCGGAGCACAGGCTCCGGATGCGCAGGCTCAGCGGCCATGGCTCACGGGCCCAGCCGCTCCGCGGCATATGGGATCCTCCCAGACCGGGGCACGAACCCGTATCCCCTGCATCGGCAGGCGGACTCTCAACCACTGCGCCACCAGGGAGGCCCTTCAGGCTGAGCCTGTTTTTAATTCTTTTTCCTGATGGGAAACTAGAGAGATATGTGCTCATCCAAACACCTACAGCTAATGTCTCATTTGTTTCCCCTCTTCCTGTTCATCCTCTGCACAATTTGCAAACTGTGCACAACAGGAGGGTAAAGGCAGTGACACTCCAAGTGGGGAGATTTTTAGTAATGCAGATGGAATGGCGAAGCCGAGCACGAGGAAAGGAAAAATGAGGTACCTTTTAGAAAACTTTCCCGATTACACAGTTTACCATCCACTGGGTCTCCCATGCATGTTTTAACTGTAGGAAGATTCCCTTAAACATGGAGAGTTGGGGCCACTAGAATGGGTAGCACACAGTATTGCTCTAAGTGGTGATCTTTTGCTCACACAACCTCAGCAATCTTGTCAGCCCCAAGTGTCCAGTCTTATGTCTCATCCAGCTGTGGGTGTAAAGGTGGTCAATCCAGGTTGCATCACAGGCCCTAAACGTAATTTTTAAGACTTTCTCCCTGTTTTGCTGTTTTTGGATTTTGCTTTTGAAATTTATTTTTATAAGGGGGTTTAGCTGAATTTCAGTGCTGTGTTCATGCCATTATACACACACATGATTCCCTTATGGAGACATGAGAATACATATGTTTTAAAATTGTTACTAGTCAGATATAATCCTCTTCAATGAATAGGGGTTGTTGAGTCCAGTTCATTGTGCCGGGAGTAGGTGCTGTCTAATACATACTTGATTTATGGAACGGTATCTGTGCTAATTTTGGACTGTAGATTTATGTATCACCCCACCTCGCCTTTCCCCTTAATCAGGCAGAAGTTTGTTTTCTAAATGTGTGACTCTGTTGTGTTTGTAATTCAGTTCATGTGCAGCCATTGGTACATTCCCACTATGAATGATAGCTTATGATAATTTTCATTATTCTGTTCTCTTTCCTAACTCAGTTCATGTGTATCCAGCCATGTTTACAGGACCTTCATAAGTGATATCTTATGATAAGTTTCTTTTTTTGTGTTACTTATTTCACTTAGAATCATAGTAACTGAATCCACTCATTTTGGTGCTACTGGCATTATGACATTGATTTCATGGCTGAGGGATATTCCATCGTACGTATGTAACACAATTTCTTGAACCATTTTTGTCTTTCCTGGGATATTTTAGGTGGACCCAAGTTGAGGTTCTTGTAAGCAGTGCAGCCGTAAATTTTGGGGTGGCTCTGTCTTATTGATTTTCAGTTTTCCCAAGGTATATTCCCTAGACTGGAAGTGCCCTTCGCTCTGTAGCTCTGTTGTTTACTTGTTTTAGGGAACACAATGCATTCCTCCAGAGAGGCAGTTGTCAATTTACATCCTGCCCATAAGCATAACTAGGCTCCCTGTTCTCGAGGGCCTGTCTTGCCTTTCTGTTTTTTTACACATATTGTGGCTGTCTTTTTGACCGGTGGGATGTGATACTTCTTTGTAGTGCAGATTTGCATTGCCCGCTACCTTGCTTGGCCAAAAAGGGCATATGCGTTTTCTCCTGAATATATTCAGGAGAAAACGCATATGCCCTTTTTGTCCAAGTGCTTCACTGTTGAAGTTGTGCCACTCTTCCTGTGCTTTAAAGGTGATTCCAATGTACCTCTTGAAATCTGTTTCCTGCTATTCTGGCTCGCTTCCAAGTCTGCCTCATTGCCTTCCCTCAACAGATTTTTGCACGATAGTTGTCCATTATTACTCTGCCAGTTTGTGAATTGCTGTGCCCCTGAGCTCCATTTTTCAACTCATTTTTTGTGAGCTGACCGCAAGTCCAAAATTTTGGTTCAGGACCTATATTGTTTCCCGGAGGGTGGCTTAGATTTTGGCCTATTCTCCTTCCTGCCGGGAAATTGGAGTGACATGTGCCCGTCCAAATGCCTAACAGCTACTCTCTCATTGGTTCTCCCTTTTCCCTTACATCCTCTGACAAATTGGCAACGTTTGCGAACCAGGAGGTTAAAGGGGCTGTCTCTCTAAGTTGGGAGATTGATAGTAAAGCAGTTGGAAAGTCAAACCGGAGCACCAGGAGAGGGACTATTAGTTGAGTTTTAGAAACCTTTCGTATTCACAGTGTGTCCATTCTCTAGGTCTCCCGTACATGTTATAGCTGTAGTAATATTCCCTTCAACCTGGAGAGCTGTGACCCTCGGAATGTGTGCCACGAATTATTGCTTTAAATGGTCTGCATTGGCTCACCGAATCTCATCAATCCTCTCATTCCCAAGTGTCCAGCCTTATGCCACATCCAGCTGTCTTTGTAGATAGGGTCATTCCAGGTTTCATCAGAGACCCTGTAGGAATTATAAAGAATTTCCCCATTTTTTGTTTTGTTTTTGAAATTCCTTTTTATAGTGGGTTTGAGCTGATTCTCAGTGCCATGTTTATGCCAGTCTAGACACACTTGATTCCCTTACAGAGACATATCAATAGATTGGTTTTAAGATACTTACTAGTCAGATATATTCCTCTGTGGGAAATATAGGGTTTTGAGTCCCTTTCACTGAGGAAAGTGTAGGTCTTGTCTATTCCATATTTGGTTTTTGGAACGGTACCTGTACTAATATCAAACTCTGGTTTTATGCATCACCCTACCTTTCCTTCACCCTTAAGCAGGCACAAGTGTGTTTTCTAAATGTGAGACTCTGTTCTCTTTCGTATCTCAGTTCATGTGTAGCCATGTTTACAGGACCTTCATAAGTGATATCTTATGATAAGTTTCTTGTTCTCTGTGACTTATTTCACTTAGAATCATCGTACCTGAATCCACTCATTTTGCTGCTACTGGCCTTATGACATTGATTTCATGGCTGAGGGATATTCCATCATACGTAAGTACCACAATTTCTTGAACCATTTTTGTCTTTCCTGGGATATTTAAGGTGTACCCAAGTTGAGGTTCTTGGAAGCAGTGCAGCCCTCAATTTTGTGTTTGCTCTGTGTTATTGATTTTCAGTTTTCACAAGGTATCTTCCCTAGCCTGGAAGCGCCCTTGCCTCTGTAGCTCTGTTGTTTACTTGTTTTAGGGAACACAATGCACTCCTCCAGAGAGGCAGTTGGCAATTTACATCCTGCATATCAGCAAAACTACGCTCCCTGTTCTACAGGGCCTTTTTTGCCTTTCTGTTTTTTACACATTTTGCGGATATCCCTTTTTACAGGTGGGAAGTGGTACTTCTTTATAGTGCAGGTTTGCTTTGCCTGCGTGCTTGCTTAGCCAAATAGTGTGTATGCCTTTTCTCCTGAATATATTCAGGAGAAAACGCATACGCCCTTTTTGGCCAAGTGCATCATTGTCGAAGTTGTGCCCCTCTTCCTGTGCTTTAAAGGTGATTCCAATGAACCTCTTGAAATCTGATTCCTGCTATTCTGGCTCGCTTTCAACTCCACCTCGTTGCCTTCCCTCAACTGATTTTTGGTCGATAGTTGTCCTTAATTACTCTGCCAGTTTGTGAATTGCTGTGCCCCTGAGCTCCATTTTTCAACTCGTTTTTTGTGAGCTGACGGCAGGTCCAAAATTTTGGTTCAGAACCTATCCTGGTTCCCGGCAGTTGGCTGAGACTTTGGTTATTTCTTCTTCCTGCCAGGAAATTAGAGTGACATGTTCCAGTCCAAATGCCTAACAGCTACACTCTCATTAGTGATACCTCTTTCTTTTCATCCTCTGCCAAATTTGCAACCTGTGCGAACCAGGATGTTAAAGGGGCTATCTCTCCAATTTGAGAGATTGATAGTAAAGCAGTTGGAAATTCAAACGGGAGCACCAGGAGAGGGACTATTAGTTGAGTTTTAGAAACCTTTTGTTTTCACTGTGTGTCCATTCTCTATGTTTCCCGTATATGTTATAGCTGTAGTAATATTCCCTTCAACCTGGAGAGTTGGGACCCTTGGAATGTGTGCCACGCATTATTGCTTTAAATGGTCTGCATTTGCTCACCGAATATCACCAATCCTCTCAGTCCCAAGTGTCCAGCCTTATGCCACATCCAGCTGTCATTGTAGATAGGGTCATTCCAGGTTTCATCAGAGCCCCTGAAGGAATTGTAAAGAATTTCCCTGTTTTTTTGTTTTTTTCTTGAAATTCCTTTTTATAGTGGGTTTGAGCTTATTCTCACTGCCATGTTTATGTGAGTCTAGACACACTTGATTCCCTTACGGAGACTTATCAATACATTGTTTTTACGATTCTTACTAGTCTGATATATTCCTCTGTGGGAAATATGGGATTTTGAGTCCCTTTCACTGAGGAAGTTGTAGGCCTTGTCTATTCCGTAGTTGTTTTTTGGAACAGTACATGTACTAATATGAAACACTGGTTTTATGCATCACCCTACCTTTCCTTCACCCTTAAGCAGGCACAAGAGAGTTTTCGAAATGTGAGACTCTGTTCTCTTTCCTAACTCAGTCCATGTGTATCCAGCCATGTTTACAGGACCTTCATAAGTGATATCTTATGATAAGTTTCTTTTTCTCTGTGACTTATTTCACTTAGAATCATCGTACCTGAATCCACTCATTTTGCTGCTACTGGCCTTATGACATTGATTTCATGGCTGAGGGATATTCCATCTTACATAAGTAACACAATTTCTTGAACCATTTTTTTCTTTCCTGGGATATTTAAGGTGTACCCAAGTTGAGGTTCTTGTAAGCAGTGCAGCCCTAAATTTTGAGGTGGCTCTGGCTTATTGATTTTCCGTTTTCCCAAGGTATATTCCCTAGACTGGAAGTGTCCTTGGTCTGTAGCTCTGTTTTTAACTTGTTTTAGGGAACACAATGCACTCCTCCAGAGAGGCAGTTGGCAATTTACGTCCTGCCCAACAGCATAACTAGGTTTCTTGTTCTCCATTGCCTGTCTTGCCTTTCTGGTTTTTGTTCATTTTGTGGATGTCCCTTTTGATCGGTGGGAAGTGACACTTCTTTGTAGTGCAGATGTGCATTGCCCGCGTGCTTGCTTGGCCAAAAAGGGCATATGCGTTTTCTCCTGAATATATTCAGGAGAAAATGCATACGCCCTTTTTGGCCAAGTGCATCATTGTCGAAGTTGTGCCCCTCTTCCTGTGTCTTAAAGGTGATTCCAATGTACCTCTTGAAATCTGTTTCCTACTATTCTAGCTCGCTTTCAAGTCCACCTCGTTGACTTCCCTCAACAGATTTTTGGAAGATTGTTGTCCTATATTGCTCTGCCAGTTTGTGAATTGCTGTTCCCTGAGCTCCATTTTTCAACTTGTGTTTTGTGAGCTGACCGCAAGTCCCAAATATTGGTTCCGGACCTATACTGGTTCCCGGCGGTTGGCAGAGCCTTTGGTTTATTCTTCTTCGTGCCGGGAAATTAGAGTGACATGTGCCCGTCCAAATGCCTAACAGCTACTCTCTCATTGGTACTCCCTCTTCCCTTTCATCCTTTGCCAATTTGGCAACCTGTGAGAACCAGGAGGTTAAAGCGGCTGTCTCTCCAAGTTGGGAGATTGATAGTAAAGCAGTTGGAAAGTGAAACCAGAGCACGAGGAGAGGGACTATTAGTTGAGTTTTAGAAACCTTTCATATTAACAGTGGGTCCATTCTCTAGGTTTCCCGTACATGTTGTAGCTGTAGTAATATTCCCTTTTATTTGGAGAGTTGGGACCCAAGGAATGGGTGCCACGCATTATTGCTTTAAAGGGTCTGCATTTGCTCACCCAATCTGACCAATCATCTCAGTCTCAAGTTTCCAGCCTTATGCCACATCCAGCTGTCGTTGTAGATAGGGTCATTCCAGGTTTCATCAGAGCCCCTGAAGGAATTGTAAAGAATTTCCCTGTTTTTTTGTTTTGTTTTTAAATTCCTTTTTATCGTTTGTTTCCGCTGATTTTCACTGCCATGTTTATGCCAGTCTAGACACACTTGATTCCCTTACAGAGACATATCAATACATAGGTTTTAAGATTCTTACTAGTCAGATATATTCCTCTGCAGAGAATAGGGGTTTTGAGTCCCGTTCACTGAGGAAGGAGTTGGTCTTGTCTATTCTGTATTTGGATTATGGAATGGTACTGGTGCTAATATTAAACTATGGTTTTATGCATCTCCCCACATCTCTTTTCCCCGTAAGCAGGCATAAGTATGTTTTCTATATGTGAGACTCTCTTCTCTTTACTAATTCAGATCAAGTGTACCCATGTTCACATTTCCTTCATAAGTGATATCTTAGGTCAGAATGCTCCATGGCTCTTGTCATCATAATGCTCTATGATGCTTGTCAGCACGATTATCCATGGTCTTCTCATCACAATGCTCCAAGGTCTTGCCATCACATTGCTCCATGTCCCTTGTCATCACAATTCTCCACCTCTTTGTCATCACAATATTCCATGACATTTCTCATCACAATGTTACATGCTCTTGTCATCACAATTCTCCGTGCACTTGTCATCGTAATGCTCCCTGAACCCTGTCATAGCAAGCTCCATATGCTTGTCATCACAATGCTTCATGACATAGTTATAAAAATTCTCAATGTCACTTGACATCACAATGCTCCCTGCCATTGTCATCACGATTCTCCATGACACTTGTCATCACAAGCTCCAAGCCCTTGTCATCACAATGCTCCATGACCCTTGTAATCACAATGCTCCCAGACCTCTGTAATCACAATTCTCCATGCCACTTTTCATCTCAGTGCTCCATGAACAGTGTCATCACAATGCACCATGCCCATCATCATAATGATTCATGCTATTGTCATCAGAATGAAATCAAAATGCTCCATGTCCTCTGTCATCACAATGCTCCAAACCTTTCTGATCACAATGTTCAATAACACTTGTCATCACATGCCCCATGACGATCGTCATCACAATTATGCAAGGCCTTCTCATCACAATGCTCCATGACATTTGTCACCGCAATGCTCAATACACTTGGCATCACAATACTCACTAACACTTGTCATCAGTATGCTCCTTGAACAGTGTCATGACAAGGCTCCATGCCTTTTTCATCACAATGATCCATTCTCTTTTCATCAAAATGATCCAAGATCCCTGTTATCACAATGTTCCGTGACTCCAGTCATCACAGTGCTTCATGAAACTTATCCTCAAAATGGTCCATGACCTCGTCACACAAATCTCTGTGACCTTTGTCACCACAATGCTACAGTAAATTTTTATCACAATGCTCTGTGACCCTTGTCATCACAAAGTTCCATGCCTTTGTCAGCACAATGCTCCATGACCCTTGTCAGCACAATGCTCGATGCGTGTGTCAGCACAATGCTCCTTAACACATGTCATCACAATGCACCATGCACTTGTCATAACAATGCTCCACATCCTTGTCATCAAAATGCTCCATAAACCTTGTCATCAAAAAGCTCCATGCACTTCTCCTCAAAATGCCTTCTCACCGCTGATATCACAATGTTCCATCACTAGTCATCACAATACTCCCTCACACCTGTCATCACAATATTCCATGACCTCTGTAATCACAATTCTCCATGCCCTTGTCATCACAAAGCTGCATGACGCATGTCATCAGAATGCTCCATGGCCTTCTCTTCACAATGCTCCATGACCTTGTCATCACAATGCTCCAACACCCCTGTAATCACAATGCTCCATGCCCCTTTTCATCTCAATGCTCCATGAACCCTGTCATCACAATGCACCGTGCCCCTCACCATAATATTTCATGCTATTGTCATCACAATGAAATCAAAATGCTCAATGACCTCTGTCATCACAATGGACCAAACACTTCTGATCACAATATTCCATAACACTTGTCATCACAATGCCCCATGACGCTGGTCATCACAATTATCCATGGTCTTCTCATCACAATGCTCCATGATCTTTGTCATCACAATGCTCCATGACGCATGTCAACTGAATGCTCCATTGCCTTCTCATCACAATGCTCCATGCCCTTGTAATCACATTGCTTCAAAACCCCTGTAATCTCAATGCTCCATGCACCTTTTCATCAGAATGCTCCATGCCCTTGTCATCACAATGCTCCATGACCGTTGTCATCACAATGTTCCAAGCCCTTGTCATCAAAATGCTCCATTACCTTTGTCATCACAATCCTCCATGACACTTGGTATCACAATGCTCCATGCCATTGTCATCACAATGGACAATGACATATGTCATCACAATGATCCCTGACAACTGTCTTCACAATACTCCATGACCTTGTCATCACAGTGTTCCATGCCCTTGACATCACAATGTGCCATGCCCTCTGTCATCACAATAATCAATGAAACATGTCAGACCAATGTTCCATGCCCCTGTCATCACAATGCTCCATGCCCTTGTCATCACAATGCTCCATGACCCCTGTCATCACAATGTTCCGTGACCCCAGTCATCAAAATGCTTCATGACCTTTGTCCTCACAATGGTCCATGCCCTCGTCACACAAGGCTCTGTGACCTTTCTCACCACAATGCTCCATGCCCTTGTCATCTCAATTCTCCATGCCCACTGTCATCACAGTAATCCATGAAACTTGTCAGACCAATGTCCCATGCCCCTGTCATCACATTGCTCCATGCCCCTGTCATCACAATGCTCCATGAACCCTGTCATCACAGTGCTCCTTGACTCCAGTCATCACAGTGATTCATGACATTTCTCATCACAGTGGTCCATGCCCTTGTCACACAAGGATCTGTGATCTTTGTCACCATAATGCTCCATGAAATTTTCATCACAATGCTCTGTGTCACTTGTCATCAGAATGCTCCATGCCTTTGTCAGCACAATGCTCCATGACACTTGCTATCACAATGCTCCATGCCATTGTCATCACAATGGACAATGACATATGTCATCACAATGCTCCCTGACACCTGTCTTCACAATACTCCATGACCTTTTCATCACAATGAACCATGCCCTTGTCATCAAAATGAGCCATGCCCACTGTCATCACAATAATCCATGAAAGTTGTCAGACCAATGTTCCATGCCCCTGTCATCACATTGCTCCATGCCCTTGTCATCACAATGCTCCGTGACTCCAGTCCTCACAATGATTCATGACCTTTCTCATCACAATGGTCCATGCCCTCGTCACACAAGGCTCTGTGATCTTTGTCACCACAATGCTCCATGAAATTTTCATCACAATGCTCTGTGTCCCTTGTCATCACAAAGCTCCATGCCTTTGTCAGCACAATGCTCCATGACCCTTGTCATCAAAATACTCCAAGCGCTTGTCAGCACAATGCTCCATGACACATGTCATCACAATGTGCCATGCTCTTTTCATCACAATGCTCCACATCCTTTTCATCGCTATGCTCCATAAATCTTGTCATCACAGTGCTCCATGCACTTCTCATCAAAATGCTCTCTCACCACATATATCACAATGTTCCATCACGAGTCATCACAATACTCGCTCACTCCTGTCATCAAAATGTTCCATTACCACTGTCATCACAGTGCTACATGCCCTTATCATCACAATGCTCCATGACCCCTGACATCACCATGTTCCATAACCCCTGTCACAAAATGCTCCATGACCCATTTCATCACAGTGCTTCATGACCCCTGACATCACAGTGTTCCATAACCCGTGTCATCAAAATATTCCATGACCCTTTTATTTAAATTGCTCCATGACCCTGTCATCACAATGCTTCCTCACTTCTCATCACAATGCACCACGCCCTTGTCATCAAAATGTCCCATGACATTTGTCATCACAAAGCTCCATGACCCTTGGCATCACAATGCTCCATGCCATTGTCATCACAATGCTCAATGAAATCTCTCATCACATTGCTCCATGCCATTGTCACCTCAATGCTCCATGACGCTTGTCATCAAAATGCTCGATACACTTCTCATCACAATGCTCCATGCCCTTGTTATTACAATCCTCCATGACACATGTTTCACAGTGTTCCGAGCCCTAGTCATCACAATGCTCCATGCCTAATCTCATCACAATAATCCATGAAATTTTCAGACCAATGTTCCATGCCCTTGTCATCACAATGCTCCATTAGCCCTGTCATAACAATGCTACATGACACCTGCCATCACAATGTTCCACCGCATTGGCATCCAAGGCTCCATGACACTTGTCATCAAAATGCTCCAAGACCCCTTTGATCACAATGCTCCATGCCTTGTCATCACAAAGATCCATGACACATGTCATCGGAATGCTCCATGGCCTTCTCATCACAATGCTCCATGCCCTTGTCATCACAATGCTCAGAGACCCCTGTAATGACAATGCTCCATGCCCCTATTCATCAGAATGCTCCATGAGACTTGTCATCACAAGGTTCCATGGTCTTCTCATCACACTGCTCCAGGACCTTGTCATCACAATGCTCCATTCCCTTGTCATCACAATGCTCCATGAAGCCTCTCATCACAATGCTCCATGACACCTGTCATCACAGTGCTCCACGCCCCTTATCATTACAGTGATCCATGACACTCTTCATCATAATTATCCATGGACTTTTCATCACAATGCTCCACGGTCTTGCTATCACAATTCTCCATGCTCTGTTCATCACAATGCTCCATGTCCAATGTCATTACAATTCTCCAAGTCCTTGTCATCACAATGCTTCGTGACACTTCACATCACAATGTTACATGATCTTGTCATCACAATTCTTCATGCACTTGTCATCGCAATGCTCTATGACCCCTGGAATAGCAAGCTCCATGCGCTTGTCATCACAATGCTTCACGACGTTGTAATCAAAATTCTCAATGGCCCATGTCATCACAATGCTCAATGCCCTTGTCATCACAATGCTCCATGACCCTTGTCATCACAATGTTCCAAGCCCTTGTCATCAAAAGGCTCCATTACCTTTGTCATCAGAATCCTCCATAACACATTGTATCACAATGCTCCATGCCATTGTCATCACAATGGAAAATGACATATGTCATCACAATGCTCCCTGACACCTGTCTTCACAATACTCCATGACCTTCTCATCACAATGTTCAATGACCCTGTCATCACAATGCGCCATGCCCACTCTCATCACAATAATCCATATATCATGTCAGAGCAATGCTCCATGACCCCTGTCATCACAATGCTCCGTGACTCCAGTCATCACAATTCTTCATGAGATTTGTCATCACAATGGTCCATGCCCTCGTCACAAAGGGCTCTGTGATCTTTGTCACCACAATGCTCCATGAAATTTTCATCACAATTCTCTGTGTCCCTTGTCATCACAATGTTCCATGCCTTTGTCAGCACAATGCTCCATGACACTTGTCATCAAAATGCTCCATGCGCTTGTCAGCAAAATGCTCCTTGACACATGTCATCACAATGTGCCATGCTCTTTTCATCACAATGCTCCACATCCTTTTCATCGCTATGCTCCATAAAACTTGTCATCACAATGCTCCATGCACTTCTCATTAAAATGCTCTCTCACCACATATATCACAATGTTCCATCACTCGTCATCTCAATACTCCCTCACCCCTCTCATCACAATATTCCATGACCACTCTCATCACAGTGCTATATGTACATATCATCACAATGCTCCATGACACCTGACATCACAATGTTCCATAACCCCTGTCACAAAATGCTCCATGACCCAGTTCATCACAATGCTTCATGACCCCTGACATCACAATGTTCCATAACTGCTGTCATCAAAATATTCCATGACCATTTTCATCAAATTGCTCCATGACCCTGTCATCACAATGCTCCCTGTCCTTCTCATATCAATGCACCATGCCCTTGTCATCAAAATGCCCCATGACATTTGTCATCACAATGCTCCATGACACTTGGCATCACAATGCTCCATGCCACTGTCATCACAATGCTCAATGAAATCTCTCATCACATTGCTCCATGCCTTTGTCATCACAATGCTCCTTTACACCTGTCATAACAATGTTCCATGACCCCTGCCATCAGAATGTTCCACGGCCTTGTCATCACAAGGCTCCATGACCCTTGTCATAACAATGCACGAAGACCTCTGTAATCACAATTCTCCATACCCCTTTTCATCACATGCTCCATAACCCATGTCATCACAATGCACCATGCACTTGTCATCACAATTCCCCACATCCTTGTCATCAAAATGCTCCATAAACCTTGTCATCACAATGCTCCACACACTTCTCCTCAAAATGCTTTCTCACCACTGATATCACAATGTTCCATCACTAGTCATCACAATACTCCCTCACCCCTGTCATCACAATATTCCATGACCCCTGTAATCACAATTCTCCATGCCCTTGTCATCACAAAGCTCCATGACGCATGTCATCAGAATGCTCCATGGCCTTCTCATCAAAATGCTCCATGCCCTTGTCATCACAATGCTCCAACACCCCTGTAATCACAATGCTCCATGCCCCTTTTCATCTCAATGCTCCATGAACCCTGTCATCACAATGCACCGGGCCCATCACCATAATATTTCATGCTATTGTCATCACAATGAAATCAAAATGCTCAATGACCTCTGTCATCACAATGCACCAAACCCTTCTGATCACAATGTTCCATAACACTTGTCATCACAATGCCCCATGACGCTGGTCATCACAATTATCCATGGTCTTCTCATCACAATGCTCCATGATCTTTGTCATCACAATGCTCAATACACTTATCATCACAATGCTCCCTGACAGTTGTCATCAGTATGCTCCTTGAACCCTGTCATGACAAGGCTCCATGCATTTTTCATCACAATGATCCATTCCCTTTTCATCACAATGCCCCAAGACCCCTGTAATCACAATGCTCCATGTCCTTGTCATCACACACTGCATGATGCATGTCATCAGAATGCTCCATTGCCTTCTCATCAAATTGCTCCATGCCCTTGTAATCACATTGCTTCAAAACCCCTGAAATCTCAATGCTCCATGCAACTTTTCATCAAATGCTCCATGACCCTTTTCATCAAAAGGCTCCATTACCCCTGACATCACAATGTTCCATAGCCCCTGTCATCAAAATGTTCCATGAAACTTTCCATCAATTTGCTCCATGACCCCGTCATCACAATGCTCCCTGACCTTCTCATCACAATGCACCACGACCTTGTCATCAAAATGCTCCATGACCTTTGTCATCACAAAGCTCCATGACCCTTGGCATCACAATGCTCCATGCCATTTCATCACAATGCTACATGAAACCTCTCAACACATTGCTCCATGCCCTTGTCACCACAATGCTCCATGACGCTTGTCATCACAATGCTCGATACACTTCTCATCACAATGCTCCATCCATTGTCATTACAAACCACCATGACACATGTATCACAGTGTTCCGTGCCCTAGTCATCACAATGTTCCATGCCGAAACTCATCACAATAATCCACGAAATATTCAGACCAATGTTCCATGCCCTTGTCATCACAAAGCTCCATTATCCCTGTCATAACAATGCTCCATTACCCCTGCCATCATAATGTTCCACCGCCTTGGCATCCAAGGCTCCATGACCCTTGTCATCACAATGCTCCAAGACCCCTGTGATCACAATGCTCCATGCCCTTGTCATCACAAAGATCCATCACACATGTCATCAGAATCCTCCGAGGCCTTCTCATCACAATGCTCCATGCCCTTGTCATCAGAATGCTCCAAGACCTCTGTAATCAAAATTCTCCATGCCACTTTTCATCTCAATACTCCATGAACTCTGTCATCACAGTGCACCATCCCCATCATCATAATGGTTCATGCTATTGTCATCACAATGAATTCAAAATGCTCCAAGTCCTCTGTCATCACAATTCTCCAAAGCCTTCTGATCACAATGTTCCATAACACTTCTCATCACATGCTCCATGACGTTCGTCATCACAATTATGCAGGGTCTTCTCATCACAGTGCTCCATGACCTTTGTCACCACATTGCTCAATACACTTGGCATCACAATGCTCGCTGACACTTGTCATCAGTATGCTCCTTGAACACTGTCATGACAAGGCTCCATGCCTTTTTCATCACAATGATCCATTCCATTCTCATCACAATGCTCCAAGACCCCTGGTATCTCAATGCTCCGTGACTCCAGTCATCACAATGCTTCATGACATTTGTCATCACAATGGTCCATGACCTGGTCACACAAACCTCTGTGACCTTTGTCTCCACAATGCTCCATGAAATTTTTATCACAATGCTCTGTGACCCTTGTCATCACAAAGCTTGATGCGCGTGTCAGCACAATGCTCCATAACTCATGTCATCACAATGCACCATGCACTTGTCATCACAATGCTCCACATCCTTGTCATCAAAATGCTCCATAAAACTTGTCATCACAATGCCGCATGCACTTCTCCTCAAAATGCCTTCTCACCACTGATATCACAATGTTCCATCACTAGTCATAACAATACTCCCTCACCCCTGACATCACAATATTCCATGACCTCTGTAATCACATTTCTCCATGCCCTTGTCGTCACAAAGCTCCATGAGGCATGTCATAAGAATGCTACATGGCCTTCTCATCACAATGCTCCATGCCCTTGTCATCACAATGCTCCATGACCCCTGTCATCACAATGCTCCGTGACTCCAGTCATCACAGTGCTTCATGACCTTTCTCCTCACAATGGTCCATGCCCTCGTCACACAAGGCTCTGTGACCTTGGTCACCACAATGCTCCATGCCCTTGTCATCTCAATGCTCCATGCCCACTGTCATCACAATAATCTATGAAACTTGTCAGTCCAATGTTCCATGCCCCTGTCATCACATTGCTGCATGCCCTTGTCATCACAATGCTCCATGTCCCCTGTCATCACAATGCTCCGTGACTCCAGTCATCAAAATGATTCATGACCTTTCTCATCAAAATGGTCCATGCCCTCGTCACACAAGGCTCTGTGATATTTGTAACCACAATTCTCCATGAAATTTTCATCACAATCCTCTGTGTCCCTTGTCATCACAATGCTCCATGCCTTTGTCAGCACAATGCTCCATGACACTTGTCATCAAAATGCTCCATGCGCTTGTCAGTACGATGCTCCATGACACATGTCATCACAATGTGCCATGCCCTTTTCATCACAATGCTCCATGACCCCTGACATCACAGTGTTCCATAACCCCTGTCACAAAATGCTCCATGACCCATTTCATCACAATGCTACATGACCCCTGACAACACAATGTTCCATAACCCCTGTCATCAAAATATTCCATGACACTTTTATTCAAATTGCTGCATGACCCTGTCATCACAATGCTCCCTGCACTTCTCTTCACAATGCACCGCACATTGTCATCAAAATGCCCCATGACATTTGTCATCACAAATCTCCATGACCCTTTGCATCACAATGCTCCATGCCATTGTCATCAGAATGCTCAATGAAATCTCTCATCACATTGTTCCATGCCCTTGTCATCACAAAGCTCCATTACACCTGTCATAACAATGCTCCATGATTACGCTGGTCATCACAATTATCCATGGTTTTCTCATCACAATGCTCCATGATCTTTGTCATCACAATGCTCAATACACTTATCATCACAATGCTCCCTGACAGTTGTCATCAGTATGCTCCTTGAACCCTGTCATGAAAAGGCTCCATGCATTTTTCATCACAATAATCCATTCCCTTTTCATCACAATGCTCCAAGACCCCTGTAATCACAATGTTCCATGTCCTTGTCATCACAAAGCTCCATGACGCATGTCATCAGAATGCTCCATTGCCTTCTCATCACAATGCTCCATGCCCTTGTCATCACATTGCTTCAAAACCCCTGTAATCTCAATGCTCCATGCACCTTTTCATCAGAATGCTCCTTGCCCTTGTCATAACAATGCTCCATGTCCCTTGTCATCACAATGTTCCAAGCCCTTGTCATCAAAATGCTCCATTACCTTTGTCATCACAATCCTCCATGACACTTGGTATCACAATGCTCCATGCCATTGTCATCAAAATGGACAATGACCTATGTCATCACAATGCGCCCTGACACCTGTCTTCACAATACTCCTTGACTTTGTCTTCACAATGTTCCATGCCCTTGTCATCACAATGCGCCATGCCCACTCTCATCACAATAATCCTTGAAACATGTCAGACCAATGTTCCCTGACCAGGTCATCACAATGCTCCATGCCCTTGTCATCACAATGCTCCATGACCCCTGTCATCACAATGTTCCGTGACTCCAGTCATCTCAAAGATTCATGACTTTTGTCCTCACAATGGTCCATGCCCTCGTCACACAAGGCTCTGTGATCTTTGTCACCACAATGCTCCATGAAATTTTCATCACAATGCTCTGTGTCCCTTGTCATCACAATGCTCCATGCCTTTGTGAGCTCAATGCTCCATGACTCTTGTCATCAAAATGCCCCATGCGCTGGTCAGCACAATGCTCCATGACACATATCATCACAATGTGCCATGCCCTTTTCATCACAATGCTCCATGACCTCTGACATCACAATGTTCCATAACCCCTGTCACAAAATGCTCCATGACCCATTTCATCACAATGCTTCATGACCCCTGACATCACAGTGTTCCATAACCCCTGTCATCAAAATATTCCATGACCCTTATATTCAAATTGCTCCATGACCCTGTCATCACAATGCTCCCTGCCCTTCTCATCACAATGCACCACGCCCTTGTCATCAAAATGCCCCATGACATTTGTCATCACAAAGCTCCATGACACTTGGCATCAAAATGCTCCATGCCATTGTCATCACAATGCTCCATTACACCTGTCATAAATATGCTCCATGACCCCTGCCATCACAATGTTCCACGGCCTTGTCATCACAAGGCTCCATGACCCTTGTAATCACAAAGCTCCAAGACTTCTGTAATCACAATTCTCCATGCCACTTTTCATCTCAATGCTCAATGAACCCTGTCATCACAATGCACCATGCCCATCATCATAATGATTCATGCTCTTGTCATCACAATGAAATCAAAATGCTCCATGTCCTCTGTCATCACAATGCTCCAAACCCTTCTGATCACAATGTTCCATAACACTTGTCATCACAATGCCCGATCACGCTTGTCATCCCTATTATGCAAGGTCTTCTCATCACAGTGCTCCATGACCTTTGTCACCACAATGCTCAATACAATTGGCATCACAATGCTCGCTGACACTTGTCAAAAGTATGCTCTTTGAACACTGTCATGACTAGACTCCATGCCTTTTTCATCACAATGATCCATTCCCTTTTCATCACAATGCTCCATGACCCCTGTTATCACAATGCTCCTTGACTCCAGTCATCACAATGCTTCATGACATTTATCATCACAATGTTCCATGACCTGGTCACACAAACCTCTGTGACCTTTGTCACCACAATGCTCCATGAAATTTTTATCACAATGCTCTGTGAACCTTGTCATCACAAAGCTCCATGGCTTTGTCAGCACAATGCTCCATGACCCTTGTCATCACAATGCTCGATGCACGTGTCAGCACAATGCTCCATAACCCATGTCATCACAATGCACCATGCACTTGTCATCACAATGCTCCACATCCTTGTCATCAAAATGATCCATAAATTTTGTCATCACAATGCTCCATGCACTTCTACTCAAAATGCTTTCTCACCACTGATATCACAATACTCCCTCACCCCTGTCATCACAATATTCCATGACCCCAGTAATCACAATTCTCCATGCCCGTGTCATCACAAAGCTCCATGACGCATGTCATCAGAATGCTCCATGGCCTTCTCTTCAAAATGCTCCATGCCCTTGTCATCACAGTGCTCCAACACCACTGTAATCACAATGCTCCCTGCCCCTTTTCATCTCAATGCTCCATGAACCCTGTCATCACAATGCACCGTGCCCATCACCATAATATTTCATGCTATTGTCACCACAATGAAATCAAAATGCTCAATGACCTCTGTCATCACAATGCACCAAACACTTCTGATCACAATGTTCCATAACACTTGACATCACAATGCCCCATGACGCTGGTCATCAAAATACTCCATGCACTTGTCAGCACAATGCTCCATGACACATGTCATCACAATGTGCCATGCTCTTTTCATCACAATGCTCCACATCCTTTTCATCGCTATGCTCCATAAAACTTGTCATCACAATGCTCCATGCACTTCTCATCAAAATGCTCTCTCACCACATATATCACAATGTTCCATCACTAGTCATCACAATACTCGCTCACCCCTGTCATCACAATGTTCCATGACCACTGTCATCACAGTGCTGCATGCCCTTATCATCACAATGCTCCATGACCCCTGACATCACAATGTTCCATAACCCCTGTCACAAAATGCCCCATGACCAATTTCATCACAATGCTTCATGACCCCTGACTTCGCAATGTTCCATAACCCCTGTCATCAAAATATTCCATGACCATTTTATTCAAATTGATCCATGACACTGTCATCACAATGCTCCCTGCCCTTCTCATCACAATGCACTACGCCCTTGTCATCAAAATGCCCCATGACATTTGTCATCACAAAGCTCCATGACCCTTGGCATCACAATGCTCCATGCCCTTGTCATCACAATGCTCCATTACACCTGTCATAACAATGCTCTATGACCCCTGCCATCACAATGTTCCACGGCCTTGTCATCACAAGGCTCCATGGCCCTTGTCATCACAATGCTCCAAGACCTCTGTAATCACAATTCTCCATGCCACTTTTCATCTCAATGCTCCATGAACACTGTCATCACAATGCACCATGCCCATCATCATAATGCTATATGCTATTGTCATCACAATGAAATCAAAATGCTCCATGTCCTCTGTCATCACAATGCTCCAAACCCTTCTGATCACAATGTTCCATATCACTTGTCATCACATGCCCCATGACGCTCGTCATCAAAATTATGCAGGGTCTTCTCATCACAGTGCACCATGACTTTTGTCACCACAATGCTCAATACACTTGGCATCACAAGGCTCGCTGACACATGTCATCAGTATGCTCCTTGAACACTGTCATGACAAGGCTCCATGCCTTTTTAATCACAATGATCCATTCCCTTTTCATCACAATGCTCCAAGACCCCTGTTATCACAATGCTCCGTGACTCCAGTCATCACAATGTTTCATGACATTTGTCATCACAATGGTACATGACCTGGTCACACAAAGCTCTGTGACCTTTGTCACCACAATGCTCCATGAAATTTTTATCACAATGCTCTGTGACCTTTGTCATCACAAAGCTCCATGCCTTTGTCAGCACAATGCTCCATGACCCTTGTCATCACAATGCTCGATGCGCGTGTCAGCACAATGCTCCATAACCCAAGTCACCACAATGTACCATGCACTTGTCATCACAATGCTCCACATGCTTGTCATCAAAATGCTCCATAAACCTTGTCACCACAATGTTCCATGCACTTCTCCTCAAAATGCCCTGTCTCCACTGATATCACAATGTTCCATCACTAGTCATCACAATACTCCCTCACCGCTGTCATCACAATATTCCATGACCCCTGTAATCACAATTCTCCATGCCCTTGTCATCACAAAGCTCCATGACGCATGTCATAAGAATGCTCCATGGCCTTCTCATCACAATGCTCCATGCCCTTGTCATCACAATTCTCCAACACCCTTGTAATCACAATTCTCCATGCCCCTTTTCATCTCAATGCTCCATGAAACCTGTCATCACAATGCACCGTGCCCATCACCATAATATTTCATGCTATAGTCATCACAGTGAAATCAAATGCTCAATGACCTCTGTCATCACAATTATCCAAACCCTTCTGATCACAATGTTCCATAACACTTGTCATCACAATGCCCCATGACGGTGGTCATCACAATTATCCATGGTCTTCTCATCACAATGCTCCATGATATTTGTCATCACAATGCTCAATACACTTATCATCACAATGCTCCCTGACAGTTTTCATCAGTATGCTCCTTGAACCCTGTCATGACAAGGCTCCATGCATTTTTCATCACAATGATCCATTCCCTTTTCATCACAATGCTCCAATACCCCTGTAATCACAATGATCCATGTCCTTGTCATCACAAAGCTCCATGATGCATGTCATCAGAATGCTCCTTTGCCTTCTCATCACAATGCTCCATGCCCTTGTCATCACATTGCTTCAAAACCCCTGTAATCTCAATGCTCCATGCACCTTTTCATCAGAATGCTCCATGCCCTTGTCATCACAATGCTCCATGACGCTTGTCATCACAATGTTCCAAGCCCTTGTCATCAAAATGCTCCATTACCTTTGTCATCACAATCCTCCATGACACTTGGTATCACAATGCTCCATGCAATTGTCATCACAATGGACAATGACATATGTCATCACAATGCTCCGTGACACCTGTCTTCACAATATTCCATGACCTTGTCATCACAATGTTCCATGCCCTTGTCATCAAAATGCGCCATGCCCACTGTCATCACAATAATCTATGAAATATGTCAGACCAATGTTCCATGCCCCTGTCATCACAATGCTCCATGCCCTTGTCATCACAATGCTCCATGACCACTGTCAACACAATAATCCATGAAACTTGTCAGACCAATTATCCATGCCCCTGTAATCACATTGCTCCATGCCATTGTCATCACAATGCACCATGACCCCTGTCATCACAATGCTCCGTGACTCCAGTCATCACAATGATTCATGACCTTTCTCATCACAAAGGTCCATGCCCTCGTCACACAAGGCTCTGTGATCTTTGTCATCACAATGCTCCAAGAAATTTTCATCACAATGCTCTGTGTCCCTTGTCATCACAATGCTCCATGACACATGTCATCACAATGTGCCATGCTCTTTTCATCACAGTGCTGCACATCCTTTTCATCGCTATGCTCCATAAAACTTGTCATCACAATGCTCCATGCACTTCTCATCAAAATGCTGTCTTACCTCATATATCACAATGTTCCATCACTAGTCATCACAATACTCGCTCACCCCTGTTATCAAAATGTTCCATGACAACTGTCATCACAGTGCTACATGCCCTTATCATCACAATGCTCCACGACCCCTGACATCACAATGTTCCATAACTCCTGTCACAAAATGCTCAACGACCCATTTCATCACAATGCTTCATGACCCCTGACATCACAATGTTCCATAACCCCTGTCATCAAAATATTCCATGACCCTTTTATTCAAATTGCTCCATGACCCTGTCATCACAATGCTCCCTGCCCTTCTCATCACAATGCACCACACCCTTGTCATCAAAATGCCCCATGACATTTGTCATCACAAAGCTCCATGACCCTTGTCATCACAGTGCTCCATGCCATTGTCATCATAATGCTCAATGAAATCTCTCATCACATTGCTCCATGCCCTTGTCATCACAATGCTCCATTAGACGTGTCATAACTATGCTCCATGACACCTGCCATCACAATGTTCCACGGCCTTGTCATCACAAGGCTCCATGACCCTTGTCATCACAATGCTCCAAGACCTCTGTAATCACAATTCTCCATGCCACTTTTCATCTCAATGCTCCATGAACACTGTCATCACAATGCACCATGCCCATCATCATAATGATTCATGCTATTGTCATCACAATGAAATCAAAATGCTCCATGTACTCTGTCATCAAAATGCTCCAAACCCTTTTGATCACAATGCTCCATAACACTTGTCATCACATGCCCCATGACGCTCGTCATCACAATTATGCAGGGTCTTCTCATCACAGTGCACCATGACCTTGGTCACCACAATGCTCAATACACTTGGCATCACAATGCTCGCTGACACTTGTCATCAGTATGCTCCTTGAACACTGTCATGACAAGGCTCCATGCCTTTTTCATCACAATGATCCATTCCCTTTTCATCACAATGATCCAAGACCCCTGTTATCACAATGTTCTGTGATTCCGGTCATCACAATGCTTCATGACATTTGCCATCACCAATGGTCAATGACCGGGTCACACAAAGCTCTGTGACCTTTGTCACCACAATGCTGCATGAAATTTTTATCACAATGCTCTGTGACCCTTGTCATCACAAAGCTCCATGCCTTTGTCAGCACAATGCTCCATGACCGTTGTCATCCCAATGCTCGATGCGCGTGTCAGCACAATGCTCCATAGCCCATGTCATCACAATGCACCATGCACTTGTCATCACAATGCTCCACATCCTTGTCATCAAAATGCTCCATAAACCTTGTAATCACAATGCTCCATGCACTTCTCCTCAAAATGCCCTGTCTCCACTGATATCACAATGTTCCATCACTAGTCATCACAATACACCCTCACCCCTGTGATCACAATATTCCATGACCCCTGTAATCACAATTCTCCTTGCCCTTGTCATCACAAAGCTCCATGAGGCATGTCATCAGAATGCTCCATGGTCTTCTCATCACAATGCTCCATGCCGTTGTCATCACAATGCTCCTTGCCCTTGTCATCACAATGCTCCAACACCCCTGTAATCACAATGCTCCATGCCCCTTTTCATCTCAATGCTCCATGAACCATGTCATCACAATGCACCGTGCCCATCACCATAATATTTCATGCTATTGTCATCACAGTGAAATCAAAATGCTCAATGACCTGTGTCATCACAATGCACCAAACCCTTCTGATCACAATGTTCCATAACATTTGTCATCACAATGCCCCATGACGCTGGTCATCACAATTATCCATGGTCTTCTCATCACAATGCTCCATGATCTTTGTCATCACAATGCTCTATACACTTATCATCACAATGCTCCATGGTCTTTGTCATCACAATGCTCAATACACTTATCATCACAATGCTCACTGACTCTTGTCATTAGTATGCTTCACGAACACTGTCGTGAAAAGGCTCCATGCTTTTTTTTATCACAATGATCCATTCCCTTTTTATCACAATGCTCCAAGGCCCCTGTAATCACAATGCTCCCTGCCCTTGTCATCACAAAGCTCCATGACACATGTCATCAGAATGCTCCATGGCCTTCTCATCACAATGATCCATGCCCTTGGCATCACAATACTCCAAGAACCCTGTAATCACAATGCTCCGTGACTACAGTCATCACAGTGCTTCATGACATTTGTCATCACCATGGTCCATGACCTCGTCCCAGAAGGCTCTGTGACCTTTGTCACCACAATGCTCCATGGACTTTTCATCACAAAGCTCTGTCACCCTTGTCATCACAATGCTCCATGCGTTTGTCAGCACAATGCTCAATGACCCTTGTCATCACAATGTTCCATGCGCTTGTCAGCACAATGCTTCATAACCCATGTCATCACAATGCGCCATGTGCTTGTTATCACAATGCTCCACATCCTTGTCATCAAAATGCTCCATAAACCTCGTCATCACATTGCTCCATACACTTCTCATCACAATGCTCTCTCACCAATGATATCACAGTATTCCATCACTAGTCATCACAATACTGCCTCAACCCTGTCATCACAATGTTCCATGACCCCTGTCATCAAAATGCTATATACCCTTATCATCACAATGCTCTATGACACCTGTCATCAAAATGCTCAATGACCCATTTCATCACAATGCTCCATGCCCTTTGACATCAGAATGTTCAATAATCCCTGTCACAAACTGCTCCATGACCCTTTTCATCACAATGCTCCATGACACCTGACATCACAATTTTCCATAACCCCTCTCATCAAAATGTTCCATGAACCTTTTCATCAAACTGCTCCATGACCCTGTCATCACAATGCTCCCTGCCCTTCTCATCACAATGCACCACGGCCTTGTCATCAAAATGCTCCATGACATTTTTCATCACAAAGCTCCATGACAATTGGCATCACAGTGCTCCATGCCATTATCATCAAATGCTCCTTGAACCCTCTCAACACATTGCTCCATGCCCTTGTGATCACAAAGCTCCATGACGCTTGTCATCACAATGCTCAATACCCTTCTCATCACAATGCTCCATGCCCTTATCATTACAATCCTCCATGACCTATGTATTATAGTGTTCCGTGCCCTTGTCATCACAATGCTCCATGCCCACTCTCATCAAAATAATCCATGAAACATTTCAGACCAGTGTTCCACGTCCTTGTCATCACAATGCTCCATTATCCCTGTCATAATAATGCTCCATGACACTTACCATCACAAGGTTCCATGGTCTTGTCATCACAAGCCTCCATGACCTTGTCATCACAATGCTCCAAGAACCCTCTAATCACAATGCTCAATTTCTTTGTCATCACAAAGCTCCATGATGCATGTCATCAGAATGCTCCATGGCCTTCTCAACGCAATGCTCCATGCCCTTGACATCACAATGCTCCAACACACCTGTAATCACAATGCTCCATGCCCCTTTTCATCTCAATGCTCCATGAACCCTGTCATCACAATGCACCATGCCCATCATCATAATGCTTCATGCTATTGTCATCAAAATGAAATCAAAATGCTCCATGACCTATGTCATCACAATGCTACAAGACCACTGGCATCAAAATAATCCATGCCACTTGTCATCAGAATATTCCATGCGCTTGTCATCCCCATGCTCCATGACCCCTGTAATTACAATGGTCCTTGACGCTTGTCGTCACAGAGCTCCATGACACTTGTCATCACGGTGCTCCATGCATTTGTCAGCAAAATGCTACATGACCTTTTTATCACAATGCTCCATGCACTTGTCCTCACAATTTTCCATTACCAGTGTCATCACAATCCTCCATGAACCTTGGGATCACATTGCTTCATGCCCTTGTCATCACAATGCTCCATGATACTTGAAATCAAAATGATACATGACCTCTGTCATCACAATGCTCCAAACCCTTGTGATCACCATGTTCCATAACACTTGTCATCACAACGCTCCATGATGCCTGTCATCACAATACTCCATGCCCTTGTCATCACAATGCTTAATGAACTTTGTCATCACAATGCTATATACACCTGTCATCACAATGCTCCCTGACACTTTTCCTCAGAATGCTCCTTGAAACCTGTCATGAAAAGGCTCCATGCCTTTTTAATCACAATGCTCCATGCCCTTTTTCTCACAATGCTCCAAACCCCTGTCATCAGAATGTTCCATTAACTTTGTCATCACATTCCTCCATAACCCTTGGCATCACAATGCTCCAAACCCCTGTCATCACAATGCTCCATTAACTTTGTCATCACATTCCTCCATGACCCTTGGCATCACAATGCTCCATGATCCCTGTCATCACAATGCTCCATGACACCTGTCATCACAATGCTCCATGCCCCTTGTCATTACAGTGCTCCATGACGCTCGTCATCACAAATATCCATGATCTTCTCATCACAATGCTCCACGGTCTTTCCATCACAATGCTCCATGACACTTCTCATCACAAAGTTACATGCTCTTGTCATCACAATTCTCCATGCATTTGTCAACGCAATGCTCAATGACCCCTGTCATAGCAAGCTCCATGTGCTTTTCATCACAATCGTTCACGAAATTGTCATCAAAATTCTCAATGGCCCTTGTCATCACAATCCTCCATGCCCTTGTCATCAAAATGCTCCATGACCCTTGTCCTCACAATGCTCCAAACCCCTGTCATCACAATGCTCCATTAACTTTGTCATCACATTCCTCCATGAACCTTGGCATCACAATGCTCCATGCCATTGTTATCAAAATGCTCCATGAACACTCTCATCACATTGTTCCATGCATTTGTCATCACAGGCTCCATGATGCTTTTTATCAAAATGCTCGACGCTCTTCTTAACACAATGCTCCATGCCCTTTTCATTGCAATCTGTCATGACCCATGTATCACAGTGTTCCATGCCCTTGTCATCACAATGCTCCATGCCCCCTCTCATCACAATAATCCATGAAACTTTTCAGACCAATCCTCCATGCCCTTGTCATCAAAATGCTCCATTACCCCTGTTATAACCATGCTCCATGACACCTGTCATTAAAATGTTCCACGGCCTTGTCATCACAAGGCTCCATAACAGTTGTCATCACAATGCTCCATGTCCTTGTCATCACAAAGCTCCATGACGCATGTCATCGGAATGCTCCATGGCCTTCTCATTCACGATGCTCCATGCCCTTGTCATCACAATTCTCCTAGACCCCTGTAATCACAATGCTCCATGCCCCTTTTCATCTCAATGCTCCATGAACCGTGTCAACACAATGCACCATGCCCATCATCATAATGCTTCATGCTATTGTCATCAAATTGAAATCAAAATGCTCCATGACCTCTGTCATCACAATGCTCCAAACCCTTGTGATCCCATTGTTCCACAACACTTGTCATTGCAACGCTCCTTGATACCTGTCATCACAATAATCCATTCCCGTGTCATCAAAATGCTCCATGAACTTTGTCATCACAATGCACAATACACTTGTCATCACAATGCTCCGTGACACTTGTCGTCCGAATGCTCCTTGAACCCTTTCATGAAGAGCTCCATGCCTTTTCCATCACAATGCTCCAAGCCCTTTTCATCACAATGCTCCATGACCCCTGTCATCACAATTCTCCATGCACTTTTCAGCGCAATGCTCCATGACCCCTGTCATAGCAAGCTCCGTGCGCTTGTCATCACAATGCTTCACGACGTTGGCATCAAAATTCTCAATGGCCCTTGTCATCACAATGCTCCATGACGCTCGTCATCACAATTATCCATGGTCTTCTCATCACAGTGATCCACGGTCTTGCCATCACAATGCTCCATGACACTTCTCTTCACAATGTTACATGCTCTTGTCATCACAATTCTGCATGCACTTGTCATTGCAATGCTCCATGACCCCTGTCATACCAAGCTTCATGTGCTTTTCATCACAGTGCTTCACGAACTTGTCATCACAATTCTCAATGGCCCTTGTCATCACAATGCTCCATTACCGTTGTCATCACAATCCCCCATGACACGTGGCTTCACAATTCTCCATGTCATTGTCATCACAATGCACCATGACATATGTCATCACAATGCTCCCTGACACCTGTCTTCACAATATTCCATGACCTGGTCATAACAATGCTCCATGCCCTTGTCATCACAATGTGCCATGCCCACTATCTTCACAATAATCCATGAAACTTGTCAGACCAATGCTCCATGCCCCTGTCATCACAATGCTCCATGCCATTGTCATCACACTGCTCCGTGACTCCAGTCATCACATTGCTTCATGACCTTTGTCATCACAATGGTCCATGCCCTCCTCATCACAGTGCTCTTTGAAATTTGTAACCATAATGCTCCATAAACTTTTCATCACAATGCTCTCTGACCCTTGTCATCACAATGCTCCATGCCTTTGTCAGCAGAGTGCTCCATGACCCTTGGCATCACAATGCTCCATGCGCTTGTCAGAACAATGCTCCATGACACATGTCATCACAATGTGCCATGCGATGGTCATCACAATGTTCCACAACCTTATCTTCACAATGCTCCGTAAACATTGTCATCACAAAGCTCCATGCACTTCTCATCAAAATGCTCTTTCACCACTGATATCAAAATGTTCCATCACTAGTCATTACAATACTCCCTCACCCCTGTCATGACAATGTTCCACGGCCTTGTCATCACAAGGCTCCATGACCCTTGTCATTACAATGCTCCAATACCACAGTAATCACAATGCTCCATGCCCCTTGTCATCAGTGTGCTCCATGAGACTTGTCTTCACAAGGCTCCATGGTCTTCTCATCACAATGCTCCAGAACCTTGTCATCACAATGCTTCACGACCTCCTCATCAAAATTCTCAATGTCCCTTGTCATCATAATGTTCCAAGCCCTAATCATCACAATGCCCCATTATCTTTGTCATCACAATCCTCCATGACACTTGGCATCACAATGCCCCATGCCATTGTCATTACAATAGAACATGACATATGTCATCACAATGCTCCCTGACACCTGTCTTCACAATACTCCATGACTTTGTCATCACAGTGCTCAATACAGTTGTCATCACAAGGCTCCCTGACACTTGTCAGTATGCTCCTTGAACCCTGACATGACAAGGCTCCATGCATTTTTCATCACAGTGATCCATGCCATTTTCCTCACAATGCTCCAAGACCACTGTAATCACAATGCTCCATGCCGTTGTCATCACACAGCTTCATGACGAATGTCTTCAGAATGCTCCATGGACTTCTCATCACCATGCTACATGATATTTTCATCACAATGCTCCATTCCCTTGTCATCAAAATGCCCCATGAACCCTGTTACCACAATACTCCATGAACATTTTCAGCCCAGTGCTCCATGACTTTCTCATAACCATGACCCATGAATCCTGTCATCACAATGCCCCATGACCCATGTCATCACAATGTTCCATGAACCCTGACAACACAATGATCCGTGACTCTTGTCATCAAAATGCTCCATGACCCTTGTCATCAGAATGATCCATTCCCTTGCCATCACAATGCTCCATTACCCTTGTCATCACAATGCTCCAAGCCCTTGTCATCACAGTGCTCCATTACATTTCTCATCACATTTCTCCATGACACTTGGCATCACAATGCTCAATGCCATTGTCATCACAGTGCACCGTGACATATGTCACCACAATGCTCCCTGACAACTTTCTTCAAAATAATCAATGACCTTGTCATCACAAGGCTCCATGCACTAGTTATCACAATGTGCCATGCCCTCTGTCATCACAATAATCCATGAAACATGTCAGGCCAATACTCCATGCCACTTTCATCCCAATGCTCCATGCCCTTGTCATCACAATGCTCCATTACATTTCTCATCACATTTCTCCATGACACCTGTCATCACAATGCTTCATGACATTTGTCATTACAATTTTCCATGCCACTTTTCATCTCAATGCTGCATGAACCCTGTCATCACAGTGCACCATGCCCATCATCATAATACTTCATGCTATTGTCATCACAATGAAATCAATATGCTCTATGACCTCTGACACCAAAATGCCCCACACCCTTGTGATCACAATGTTCCATAACACTTGGCATCACAACGCCCCATTACGCTCGTCATCACAATTATCCATGGTCTTCTCATCACAATGCTCCATGACCTTTGTCATCACAATGCTCAATACACTTGTCATCTCAATGCTCCCTGACACTTGTCCTCAGTGTGCTCCTTGAACCCTGTCATGACAAGCCTCCATGCATTTTTCATCACAATGATCCATGCCATTTTCATCACAATGCTCCAAGACCCCGGTAATCACAATGCTCCATGTGCTTGTCTTCACAAAACTCCATGACGCATGTCATCAGAATGCTCCATGGCCTTCTCATCACCATGTTCCATGCCCTTGTCATCTCAATGCTCCAAGACCCCTGTAATTACAATGCTCCATGACGCTTTTCATCAGAATGCTCCATGAGTCTTGTCATCACAAGTCTCCATGGTCTTCTCCACACAATGCTCCAGTAACTTCTCATCACAATGCTCGATTCCCTTGTCATCACATTGCTCCATGACCCCTGTCATCACAATACTCCATGAACATTTTCAGCCCAATGATCCATGACCTTCTCATCACAATGCACCATGACCCCTGTCATCACAATGATCCATGACCACTGTCATCCCCGCGCTCCATGACCCCTCACAACACAATGATCCGGAAATCTTGTCATCAAAAATCTCCATGACACTTGTCATCACAATGATCCATTCCCTTGTCATCCCAATGCTCCATGACAACTTTAATCAGAATGTTCCGTGAGGCTTGTCATCACAATGCTCCATGACCTTTGTCATCACAGTGCTGCATGACCCCTGTCATCACAATGCTCCATGCACTTGTCATCACAATGCTCCATGACACCTGTCATCACAATGCTCCGTGACTCCAGTCATCACAGTGCTTCAAGACTTGTCATCACAGTGGTCCATGCCCTCAGCATCAAAAGTCTCTGTAACGTTTGTCACCACAATGCTCCATGAACTTTTCATCACAATGCTCTGTGTCCCTTGTCATCACAATGCTACAACACCACTGTAATCACAATGCTCCATGCCCCTTTTCATCTCAATGCTACATGAACCCTGTCACCACAATGCACCGTGCCCATCACCATAATATTTCATGCTATTGTCATCTCAATGAAATAAAAATGCTCAATGACCTCTGTCATCACAATGCACCATACCCTTCTGATCACAATGTTCCATAACACTTGTCATCACAATGCCCCATGATGCTGGTCATCACAGTTATCCATAGTCTTCTCATCACAATGCTCCATGATCTTTGTCATCACAATGCTCAATACACTTATCATCAAAATGCTCCCTGAGAGTTGTCTTCAGTATGCTCCTTGAACCCTGTCATGACAAGGCTCCATGCATTTTTCATCACAATGTTCCATTTCCTTTTCATCACAATGGTCCAAGACCCCTGTAATCACAATGCTCCATGTCCTTGTCATCACAAAGCTCCATGACGCATGTCATCAGAATGCTCCATAGCCTTCTCATCAAAATGCTCCATGCCCTTGTAATCACATTGCTTCAAAACCCCTGTAAACTCAATGCTCCATGCAAATTTTCATCAGAATGCTCAATGCCCTTGTCATCACAATGCTCCATGACCCTTGTCATCGCAATGTTCCAAGCCCTTGTCATCAAAATGCTCCATTACCTTTGTCATCACAATCCTCCATGACACTTGGTATCACAATGCTCCATGCCATTGTCATCACAATGAACAATGACATATGTCATCACAATGCTCCCTGACACTTGTCTTCACAATATTCCATGACCTTGTCATCACAATGTTCCATGCAATTGTCATCACAATGCGCCATGACCACGGTCATCACAATAATCCATGATACATGACAGACCAATGTTCCATGCCCCTGTCATCACAATGCTCCATGCCCTTGTCATCACCATGCTCCATAATCCCTGTCATCACAAAGCTCCGTGACTCCAGTCATCACAATGCTTCATGAAATTTGTCCTCACAATGGTCCATGCCCTCGTCACACAAGGCTCTGTGACTTTGTCAACACAATGCTCCATGCCCATAACATCTCAATGCTCCATGCCCACTGTCATCACAATAATCCATGAAATTTGTCAGACCAATGATCGATGCCCCTGTCACCACATTGCTCCATGCCCTCTTCATCACAAAGCTCCATGCCATTGTCATCACAATGCTCAATGAAATCCCTCATCACATTGCTCCATGCCCTTGTCACCACAATGCTCCATGAAATTTTCATCACAATGCTCTGTGTCCCTTCTCATCACAATGCTCCATGCCTTTGGCAGCACAATGCTCCATGACACTTGTCATCAAAATGCTCCATGCGCTTGTCAGCACAATGCTCCATGACACATGTCATCACAATGTGCCATGCTGTTTTCATCACAATGCTCCACATCCTTTTCATCGCTATGCTCCATATAACTTCTCATCACAATGCTCCATGCACTTCTCAACAAAATGCTCTCTCACCACAAATATCACAATGTTCCATCACTAGTCATCACAATACTCGCTCACCCCTGTCATCACAGTGTTCCATGACCACTGTCATCACAGTGCGACATGCCCTTATCATCACAAAGCTCCATGACCCCTGACATCACCATGTTCCATAAACCCTGTCACAAAATGCTCCATGACCCATTTCCTCACAATGCTTCATGAACCCTGACATCACAATGTTCCATAACCACTCTCATCAAAATATTCCATGACACTTTTATACAAATTGCTCAATGACCCTGTAATTGCAATGCTCCCTGCCCTTCTCATCACAATGCACCACATCCTTGTCATCAAAATGCCCCAAGACATTTGTCGTCACAAAGCTCCATGACCCTTGGCCTCACAATGCTCCATGCCCTTGTCATCACAATGCTCCATTACACCTGTCATAACAATGCTCCATGACCCCTGCCATCACAATGTTCCACGGCCTTGTCATCACAAGGCTCCATGACCCTTGTCATCACAATGCTCCAAGACCTCTGTAATCACAATTCTCCATGCCACTTTTCTTCTCAGTGTTCCATGACCACTGTCATCTCAATGCACCATGCACATCATCATAATGATTCATGCTATTGTCATCACAATGAAATCAAAATGCTCCATGTCCTCTGTCATCACAATGCTGCAAACCCTTCTGATCACAATGTTCCATATCACTTGTCATCACATGCCCCATGACGCTCGTCATCACAATTATGCAAGGTCTTCTCATCACAATGCTCCATGACCTTTGTCACCACAATGCTCAATACACTTGGCATCACAATGCTCGCTGACACTTGTCATCAGTATGCTCCTTGAACACTGTCACGACAAGGCTCCATGCCTTTTTCATCACAATGATCCATTCCCTTTTGATGACAATGCTCCAAGACCCCTGTTATCACAATGCTCCGTGACTCCAGTCATCACAATGCTTCATGACATTTGTCATCACAATGGTCCATGACCTCATCACACAAAGCTCTGTGACCTTTGTCACCACAATGCTCAATACACTTGGCATCACAATGCTCGCTGATACTTGTCATCAGTATGCTCCTTGAACACTGTCATGACAAGACCCCATGACTTTTTCACAACGATCCATTCCCTTTTCATCACAATGCTCCAAGACCCCTGTTATCACAATGCTCCGTGACTCCAGTCATCACAATGCTTCTTGACATTAGTCATCACAATGGTCCATGAACTCGTCATACAAAGCTCTGTGACCTTTGTCACCACAATGTTCCATGAAATTTTTATCACAATGCTCAGTGACCCTAGTCATCACAAAGCTCCATGCCTTTGTCAGCACAATTCTCCATGACCATTGTCATCACAATGCTCGATGCGTGTGTGAGCACAATGCTCCATAACCCATGTCATCACAATGTACCATGCACTTGTCATCACAATGCTCCACATCCTTGTCATCAAAACGCTCCATAAACCTTGTCATCACAATGCTCCATGCACGTCTCCTCAAAATGCTTTCTCACCACTGATATCACAATGTTCCATCACTAGTCATCACAATACTCCCTCACCACTGTCAACACAATATTCCATGACCCCTCTAATCACAATTCTCCATGCCCTTTTCATCACAAAGCTCCATGACGCATGTCATCAGAATGCTCCATGGACTTCTCAACACAATGCTCCATGCCCTTGTCATCACAATGCTCCAACACCCTTGTAATCACAATGCTCCATGCCCTTTTTCATCTCAATGCTCCATGAACACTGTCATCACAATGCAACGAGCTCATCACCGTAATATTTCATGCTATTGTCATCAAAATGAAATCAAAATGCTCAATGACCTCTGTCATCACAATGCACCAAACCCTTCTGACCACAATGTTCCATAACACTTGTCATTACAATGCCCCATGACGCTGGTCATCACAATTATCCATGGTCTTCTCATCACAATGCTCCATGATCTTTGTCATCACAATGCTCAATACACTTATCATCACCATGATCCCTGACACTTGTCATCAGTATGCTCCTTGAACCCTGTCATGACAAGGCTCCATGCATTTTTCATCACAATGATCCATTCCCTTTTCATCACAATGCTCCAAGACCCCTGAAATCACAATGCTCCATGTCCTTGTCATCACAAAGCTCCATGACGCATGTCATCAGAATGCTCCATTGCCTTCTCATCACAATGCTCCATGCCCTTGTAATCACATTGCTTCAAAACCCCTGTAATCTCTATGCTCCATGCACCTTTTCATCAGAAAGCTCCATGCCCTCGTCATCACAATGCTCCATGACCCTTGTCATCGCAATGTTCCAAGCCCTTGTCATCAAAGTGCTCCATTATAATTGTCATCACAATCCTCCATGACACTTGGTATCACAATGCTCCATGCCATTGTCATCACAATGGACAATTGCATATGTCATCACAATGCTCCCTGAAACCTGTCTTCACAATACTCCATTGCCTTGTCATCACAATGTTCCATGCCCTTGTCATCACAATGCGCCACGCCCACTGTCATCACAATAATCCATGAAACTTGTCCGACCAATGTTCCATGCCCCTGTCAACACAATGCTCTGTGCCCCTTGTCATCACAATGTTCCATGCCTTTGTCAGCACAATGCTCCATGACACTTGTCATCAAAATGCTCCATGCGCTTGTCAGCAAATGCTCCATGACACATGTCATCACAATGTGCCATGCTCTTGTCAACACAATGCTCCACATCATTTTCATCACTATGTTCCATAAAACTTGTCATCACAATGCTCCTCGCACTTCTCATCAAAATGCTCTCTCACCACATATATCACAATGTTCCATCACTAGTCATCACAATACACCCTCACACCTGTCATCACTATGTTCCATGACCACTGTCATCACAGTGCTCCATGCCCTTATCATCACAATGCTCCATGACCCCTGACATCACAATGTTCCATAACCCCTGTCACAAAATGCTCCATGACCCATTTCATCACAATGCTTCATGACCCCTGACATCACAATGTTCCATAACCCCTGTCATCAAAATATTCCATGACCCTTTTATTCAAATTGCTCCATGACCCTGTCATCACAATGCTCCCTGCCCTGCTCATCACAATGCACCACGCCCTTGTCATCAAAATGCCCCATGACATTTGTCATCACAAAGATCCATGACCCTTGGCATCACAAAGCTCCATGCCATTGTCATCACAATGCTCAATTAAATCTCTCATCACATTGCTCCATGCCCTTGTCATCACAATGCTCCATTACACCTGTCAAAACAATGCTCCATGACACCTGCCATCAAAATGTTCCACGGCCTTTTCATCACAAGGCTCCATGACCCTTGTCATCACAATGCTCCAAGACTTCTGTAATCACAATTCTCCATGCCACTTTTCATCTCAATGCTCCATGAACACTGTCATCACAATGCACCATGCCCATCGTCATAATGATTCATGCTATTGTCATCACAATGAAATCAAAATGCTCCACGTCCTCTGTCATCACAATGTTCCAATCCCGTCTGATCACAATGTTCCATAACACTTGTCATCACATGCCCCATGACGCTCGTCACCACAATTATGCAAGGTCTTCTCATCACAATGCTCCATGACTTTTGTCACCACAGTGCTCAATACACTTGGCATCACAATGCTCGCTGACACTTGTCATCAGTATGCTCCTTGAACACTGTCATGACAAGGCTCCATGCCTTTTTCATCACAGTGATCCATTCCCTTTTCATCACAATGCTCCAAGACGCCTGTTATCACAATGCTCCGTGACTCCAGTCATCACAATGCTTCATGACATTTGTCATCACAATGGTCCATGACCTCGTCACACAAAGCTCTGTGACCTTTGTCACCACAATGCTCCATGAAATTTTCATCACAATGCTCTGTGAACCTTGTCATCACAAAGCTCCATGCCTTTGTCAGCACAATGCTCCATGACCCTTGTCATCACAATGCTCGATGCGCGTGTCAGCAAAATGCTCCATAACCCATGTCATGACAATGCACCATGAACTTGTCATCACAATGCTCCACATCCTTGTCATCCAAATTCTCCATAAACCTTGTCATCACAATACTCCATGCACTTCTCCTCAAAATGCCTTCTCACCAATGATATCACAATGTTCCATCACTAGTCATCAAAATACTCCCTCACCACTGTCATCACAATATTCCATGACCCCTGTAATCACAATTCTCCATGCCCTTGTCATCACAAAGCTCCATGACGCATGTCATCAGAATGCTCCATGGCCTTCTCATCACAATGCTCCATGCCCTTGTCATCACAATGCTCCAACAACCGTGTAATAACAGTGCTCCATGCCCCTTTTCATCTCAATGCTCCATGAACCCTGTCATCACAATGCACCGTGCCCATCACCATAATATTTCATGCTATTGCATCACAATGAAATCAAATTCTCAATGACCTCTGTCATCACAATGCACCAAACCCTTCTGATCACAATGTTCCATAACACTTGTCATCACAATGCCCCGTGACACTGCTCCTCACAATTATCCATGGTCTTCTCATCACAATGCTCCATGGTCTTGCTATCACAATTCTCCTTGCCCTGTTCATCACAATGCTCCATGTCCCAAGTCCTTACAATTCTCCACATCCTTGTCATCACAATGCTTCGTGACACTTCTCATCACAATGTTACATGATATTGTCATCACAATTCTCCATGCAATTGTCATCGCAATGCTGTATGACCACTGTCATAGCAAGCTCCATGCGGTTGTCATCACAATGCTTCACGACGTTGTCATCAAAACTCTCAATGGACATTGTCATCACAATGATCCATGCCCTTGTCATCACAATGCTCCATGAACCTAGTCATCACAATGTTCAAAGCCCTTGTCATCAAAATGCTCCATTACCTTTGTCATCACAATCCTCCATGACACTTGGTATCACAATGCTCCATACCATTGTCATCACAATGAACAATTGCATATGTCATCACAATGCTCCCTGACACCTGTCTTCACAATATTCCATGACCTCGTCATCACAATGTTCCATGCCCTTGTCATCACAATGCGCCATGCCCACTCTCTTCACAATAATCCATAACCTTCTCAGAGCAATGCTCCCTGACCCCTGTCATCACAATGCTCCGTGACTCCAGTCATCACAATGCTTCATGACCTTTGTCAACACAGTGGTCCATGTCCTCTTCAAACAAGGCTCTGTGATCTTTTACAACACAATGCTCCATGAATGTTTCATCAGAATGCTCTGTGTCCCTTGTCATGTAAATGCTCCATGCCTTTGTCACCACAATGCTCCATGCCCTTGTTATCACAATGCTCCATGCCCACTGTCATCACAATAATCCATGAAACTTGTCAGACCAATGTTCCATGCCCCTGTCTTCACATTGCTCCATGCCCTTGTCATCACAATGCTCCATGACCCATTTCATCACAACGATCCGTGACTCCAGTCATCACAATGCTTCATGACCTATCTCATCACTATGGTCCATACCCTCGTCACACAAGGCTCTATGATCTTTTTCACCACAATGCTCCATGAATATTTCATCACAATGCTCTGTGTCCCTTGTCATCAAAATGCTCCATGCCTTTGTCAGCCCAGTGCTCCATGACTCTTGTCATCAAAATGCTCCATGTGCTTGTCAGCACAATGCTCCATGACCCCTGTCATCACAATGCTCCGTGACTCCAGTCATCACAGTGCTTCATGACCTTTGTCCTCACAATGTCCCATGCCCTTGTCATCACAATGCGCCATGCCCACTGTCATCACAATAATCCATGAAACATGTCAGACCAATGATCCATGACCCTCTCATCACATTGCTCCATGTCCTTGTCATCACAGTGCTCCATGACCCCTGTCATCACAATGCTCCGTGACTCCAGTCATCACAAAATTTCATGACCTTTGTCCTCACAATGGTCCATGCCCTCGTCACACAAGGCTCTGTGATCTTTGTCACCACAATGCTCCATGAAATTTTCATCACAATGCTCTGTGTCCCTTGTCACCACAATGCTCCATGCATTTGACAGCACAATGCTCCATGACACTTGTCATAAAAATGCTCCATGCGCATGTCAGCACAATGCTCCATGACACATGTCATCACAAAGTGCCATGATCTTTTCATCACAATGCTCCACATCCTTTTCATCGCTATGCTCCATAAAACTTCTCATCACAATGCTCCATGCACTTCTCATCAAAATGCTCTCTCACCACATATATCACAAAGTTCCATCACTAGTCATCACAATACTCGCTCACCCATGTCATCAAAATGTTCCATGACCACTGTCATCACAGTGCTCCATGCCCTTATTATCACAATGCTCCATGACCACTGACATCACAATTTTCCATAACCAATGTCACAAAATGCTCCATGACCCATTTCATCACAATGGTTTATGACCCCTGATATCACAATGTTCCATAACCACTGTCATCAAAATATTCCATTGCCCTTTTATTCAAATTGCTCCATGACCCTGTCATCACAATGCTCCATGCCATTGTCATCACAATGCTCAATGAAATCTCTCATCACATTGCTCCATGCCCTTGTCATCACAATGCTCCATTACACCTGTCATAACAATGCTCCATGACCCCTGCCATCACAATGGTCCACGGCCTTGTCATCAAAAGGCTCCATGACGCTTGTCATCACAATGCTCCAAGACCTCTGTAATCACAATTCTCCATGCCACTTTTCATCTCAATGATCCATGAACACTGTCATCACAATGCACCGTGCCCATCATCATAATGATTCATGCTATTGTCATCACAATGAAATCAAAATACTCCATGTCCTCGGTCATCACAATGCTCCAAACCCTTCTGATCACAATGTTCCATAACACTTGTCATCACATGCCCCATGACTCTCGTCATCACAATGATGCAAGGATTTCTCATCACAAAGCTCCATGACCTTTGTCACCACAATGCTCAATACACTTGGCATCACAAGGCTCGCTGACACTAGTCATCAGTATGCTCCTTGAACACTGTCATGACAAGGCCCCATGCCTTTTTCATCATAATGATCCATTCCCTTTTCATCACAATGCTCCAAGACCCCCGTTATCACAATGCTCCGTGACTCCACTCATCACAATGGTCCATGACCTCGTCACACAAAGCTCTGTGATCTTTGTCACCACAATGCTCCATGAAATTTTTATCACAATGCTCTGTGAACATTGTCATCACAAAGCTCCATGCCTTTGTCAGCACAATGCTCCATGACCCTTGTCATCACAATGCTCGATGAGAGTGGCAGCACAGTGCTCCATAACCCATGTCATCACAATGCACCATGCACTTGTCATCACAATGCTCCACATCCTTGTCATCAAAATGTTCCATAAACCTTGTCATCAAAATGCTCCGTGCACTTCTCCTCAAAATGCTTTCTCACCGCTGATATCACAATATTCCATCACTAGTCATCACAATAAACCCTCACCCCTGTCATCACAATATTCCATGACCCCTGTAATCACACTTCTCCATGCCCTTGTCATCAAAAAGCTCCATGACGCATGTCATCAGAATGCTCCATGGCCTTCTCACCACAATGCTCCATGCCCTTGTCATCACAATGCTCCAACACCCCTGTAATCACAATGCTCCATGCCCCTTTTCATCTCCATGCTCCATGAACCCTGTCATCAAAATGCACCGTGCCGATCACCATAATATTTCATGCTATTGTCATCACAATGAAATCAAAATGCTCAATGACCTCTGTCATCACAATGCACCAAACCCTTCTGATCACAATGTTCCATAACACTTGTCATCACAATGCCACATGACGCTGGTCATCACAATTATCCATGGTCTTCTCATCACAATGTTCCATGATCTTTGTCATCACAATGCTCAATACACTTATCATCACAATGCTCCCTGACAGTTGTCATCAGTATGCTCCTTGTACCCTGTCATGACAAGGCTCCATGCATTTTTCATCACAATGATCCATTCCCTTTTCATCACAATGGTCCAAGATCCCTGTAATCACAATGCTCCATGTCCTTGTCATCACAAAGCTCTATGACACATGTCATCAGAATGCTCCATTGCCTTCTCATCACAATGCTCCATGCCCTTGTAATCACATTGCTTCAAAACCCCTGTAATCTCAATGCTCCTTGCAACTTTTCATCAGAATGCTCCATGCCCTTGTCATCACAATGCTCCATGATCCTTGTCATCGCCATGTTCCAAGCACTTGTTATCAAAATGCTCCATTACCTTTGTCATCACAATCCTCCATGACATTTGGTATCACAATGCTCCATGCCATTGTCATCATAATGGACAATGACATATGTCATCACAGTGCTCCCTGACAACTGTCTTCACAATACTCCATGACCTTGTCATCACAATGATCCATGCCCTTGTCATCACAATGCACCATGCCCACTGTCATCACAATAATCCATGAAACATGTCAGACCACTGTTCCATGCCCCTGTCATCACAATGCTCCATGCCCTTGTCATCACAATGCTCCATGACCCCTGTCATCACAATGCTCCGTGACTCCAGTCATCACAATGCTTCATGACCTTTGTCCTCACAATGGTCCAGGCCCACGTCACACAAGGTTCTGTGAACTTTGTCACCACAATGCTCCATGACCCCTGTCATCACAATGCTCCGTGACTCCAGTCATCACAATGCTTCATGACCTTTGTCCTCACAATGGTCCATGCCCTCGTCATACAAGGCTCTGTGACCTTTGTCACCATAATGCTCCATGCCCTTGTCATCTCAATGCTCCATGCCCATGTCATCACAATAATCCATGAAACTGGTCAGACCAATGTTCCATGCACCTGTCATCACATTGCTCCTTGATCTTTTCACCACAATGCTCCATGACACTTGTCATCACAGTGCTCGATACTCTTCTCATCACAATGCTCCATGCCTTTGTCATTACAATCCTCCATGACACATGTATCACAGTGTTCCGTGCCCTAGTCATCACAATGTTCCATGCCGAATCTCATCACAATAATCCATGAAATTTTCAGACCAATGTTCCATGCCCTTGTCACCACAATGCTCCATTACCCCTGTCATAACAATGCTCCATGACCCCTGCCATCACAATGTTCCACCGTCTTGGCATCCAAGGCTCCATGACCCTTGTCATCACAATGCTCCAAGACCCCTGTAATCACAATGCTCCATGCCCCTGTCATCACAAAGATCCATGACACATGTCATCAGAATGCTCCATGGCCTTCTCATCCCTATGCTCCATGACCTTGTCATCACAATGCTCCAACACCCCTGTAATCACAATGCTCCATGCCCCTATTCATCAGAATGCTCCATGAGACTTGTCATCACAAGGCTCCATGGTCTTCTCATCACACCGCTCCAGTACCTTGTCATCACAATGCTCCATTCCATTGTCATCACAGTGCTCCATGACTCCTCTCATCACAATGCTCCATGACTCCAGTCATCACAATGCTTCATTAACTTTATAATCACAATGGTCCATGCCCTCGTCACACAAGGCTCTGTGACCTTTGTCACCACAATGCTCCATGCCCACTGTCATCACACTGCAACATGCCCATCATCATAATGCTTCATGCTATTGTCATCCCAATGAAATCAAAATGCTCCATGTCCTCTGTAATCACAATGCTCCAAACCCTTCTGATCACAATGTTCCATAACACTTGTCATCACAACGCCCCATGAGGCTCGTCATCACAATTATCCATGCACTTCTCATCACAATGTTCCATGACCTTTGTCATCACAATGCTCAATACACTTGTCATCACAATGCTCCCTGACTCCTGCCATCAGTATGCTCCTTGAACACTGTCATGACAAGGCTCCATGCCTTTTTCATTACAATGATCCATGCCTTTTTCATCACAATGCTCCAATACCCCTCTAATCACAATGCTCCTTGCCCTGGTCATCACAAAGCTCCATGACGCATGTCATCAGAATGCTCCTTGGAGATCTCTCACGATGCTCCATGCACTTGTAATCACAATGATCCAAGACCACTGTAATCACAATGCTCCATGCCCCTTTTCATCAGAATGCTCCATGAGACTTCTCATCACAAGGCTCCATGGTCTTCTCATCAGAGTGCTCCAGGGCCTGGTCATCACAATGCTCCATGACCACTTTCATCTGAATACTCCATGAATATTTTCCACTCAGTGCTCCATGATCTTCTCATCACAATGCTCCATGACCCCTGTCATCACAATGCTCCATGCTCCTTGATATCAAAATGATCCATGATCTCTGTCATCACAGTGCTCCAAACACTTGCGATCACATTGTTCCATAACACTTGTCATCACAGCACTCGATGATGCCTGTCATCACAATACTCCATGCTCTTGTCATCACAATGCTCCATGACTTTTGTCATCACAATGCTCAATACACTTGTCATCACAGTGTTCCCTGACACTTGTCGTCAGAATGCTTCTCGAACACTTTCATGAAATGGCTCTATGCTTTCTTCATCACAATGCTCCAGGCCCTTTTCATCACAATGCTCCATGCCATTGTCATCACAATACTCAACAAGCTTGTCATCAGAATTCTCCATGACCCTTGTCATCTCAGTGCTCCATGACCCCTGTTATCACAATGCTCCATGAAACCTGTCATCACAATGCTCCATGCCCCTTGTCATTACAGTTCTCCATGACGCTCGTTATCACAAATATCCATGGTCTTCTCATCATAATGCTCCACCGTCTTGCAATCACAATGCTCCATGACACTTCAAATCACAATGTTACATGCTCTTGTAATCACATTCTCCATGCACTTGTCATCACAATGCTCCATGACCCCTGTCATAGCAAGCTCCATGTGCTTTTCATCACAGTGCTTCACGAACTTGTCATCAAAATTCTCAAAAGTGCTTGTCATCACAATGTTCCATGATCATTGTCATCACAATGCTCCAAGCCATTGTCATCACAATGCTCCATTACCTTTGTCATCACAATCCTCCATGACACTTGTCATCACAATGCTCCATTCCACTGTCATCACAATGCACCATGACATATGTCATCACAATGCTACCTGACAACTGACTTCACAATACTCCATGACTTTTCTTCACAGTGCTCCATGCCCTTGTCATCACAATACGCAATGCCCACTGTCATCACAATAATCCATGAAATTTTTCAGACCGTTGCTCCATGCCCCTGTCATCACAATGCTCCATGCAGTTATCATCACAATGCTCCATGACCCCTGTCTTCACAATGCTCCGTGACTCCAGTCATCACAAGGCTTCAAGACTTTGTCATCACAATGATCCATGCCCTCATCATCACAAGTCTCTGTGACATTTGTCACCACAATGCTCCATGAACATTTCATCACAATGCTCTGTGACTCTTGGCATCACAATGCTCCATGCCATTGTCATCACAATGCTTCATGAAGCCTCTCATCACATTGCTCCATGCCCTTGTCATCACAAAGCTCCATGACGCTTGTCATCACAATGCTCGATGCCCTTCTCATTACAATGCTCCATTACCTTGTCATTACAATCCTCCATGACCCATGTATCACAGTGTTCCGTGTCCTTGTCATCACAATTCTCCATGCTCCCTCTCATCACTTTGTTCCATGAACCCTGTCAACACAATGCTCCATGACAACTGTCTTCAGAATGCTCCATGACCCTTGTCATTACAGTGCTCCATGATGCTTGTCATCACAGTTATTCATGGTCTTCTCATCACAGTGCTCCACGGTCTTGCCATCACAATGCTCCATTCCCTGGTAATAACAATGCTCCATGTCCCTTTTCATCACAATTCTCCATGTCCTTGTCATCACAATGCTCCATGACACTTCTCATCACAATGTTACATGACCTTCTCATCACAATTCTCCATGAACTTGTCTTCGCAATGCCCCATGACCCCTGTCATAGCAAGCTCCATGCCTTTGTCATCAAAATGCTTCAAAACCTTGTCATAAAAATTCTCAATGTCCGTTGTCGTCACAATGCTCCATGCCCTTGTCATCATAATGCTACAAGCCGTTGTCATCACAATGCTCCATTACATTTGTCATCACAATCCTCCATTACACTTTGCATCACAATGCTCCATGCCATTGTCATCTCAATGGACCATGACATATGTCATCACAATGCTCCCTGTCGCCTGTCTTCAGAGTATTCCATGACCTTGTCATCACAATGCTCTATGCCCTTGTCATCACAAAGCTCCATGACGCATGTCATCAGAATGCTCCATGGCCTTCTCATCACAATGCTCCATGATGCCTGTCATCACAATGCTCCATGAGCATTGTTATCACAATGCTCAATACACTTGTCATCACAATGCTCCCTGACACTTGACGTCAGAATGCTCCTTGATCACTATCATGAAAAGGTTCCATGTCTTTTTCATCACAATGCTCCTTGCCTTTTTCATCACAATGCTCCATGCCATTGTCATCATAATACTCCACAAGCATGTCATCAGAATGCTCCATGACCCTTGTCATCACAATGATCCATGACACCTATCATCACATTTCTCCATGCCCCGTGTCACTGCAGTGCTCGATGACACTCGTCAACAAAATGCTCCATGGTCTTGCGATCACAATGCTCCACGGTCTTGCCATCACAATGCTCCATGCCCTGGACATCCCAATGCTCCCTTTCCCTTGTCATCACAATGCTCCATGACACTTCTCATCACCATGTTACATGCTCTTGTCATCACAATCCTCCATGACACATGACATCACAATGCTCCATGCCATTGTCATCAAAATTGACCATGACATATATCATTACAATGCTCCCTGACACCTGTCTTCACAATACACCATGACCTTGTCATCACAATGCTCCATGCCCTTGTCATCACAATGCTCCATGCCCTTGTCTGCACAATGCGCCATGCACTCACTCATCACAATAATCCTTGAAAGATGTCAGACCAGTTGTCCATGCACCTATCTTCAAAATGCTCCATGCCATTGTCATCACAATGCTCCATGACCCCTGTCATCACAATAATCCATGAAACATGTCAGACCAATGTTCCATGCCCCTGTCGTCACAATGCTCCATGCCCTTATCATCACAATGCTCCATGACCCCTGTCATCACAATGCTCCGTGACTCCAGTCATCACAATGCTTCATGAGCTTTGTCCTCACAATGGTCCAAGCCCTCGTCACACAAGGCTCTGTGACCTTTGTCACCACAATGCTCCATGCCCTTGTCATCTCAATGCTCCATGCCCACCGTCATCACAATAATCCATGAAACTTGTCAGACCAATGTTCCATGCCCCTGTCATCATATTGCTCCATGACCTTGTCATTACAATGCTCCATGAACCCTGACATGACAATGTTCCATAACCCCTGTCATCAAAATATTCCATGACAAATTTATTCAAATTGCTCCATGACCCTGTCATCACAATGCTCCATGACCCCTGTCATCACAGTGCTCCGTGACTCCAGTCATCACCATGATTCATGTCCTTTCTCATCACAATGCTCCATAACCACGTCACACAAAGCTCTGTGACCTTTGTCACCACAATGCTCCATGAAATTTTTATCACAATGCTCTGTGACCCTTGTCATCACAAAGCACCTTGCCTTTGTCAGAACAATGCTCCATAACCCATTTCATCACAATGCACCATGCACTTGTCACCACAATGCTCCACATCCTTGTCATCAAAATGCTCCATAAAATTTGTCATCACAATGCTCCATGCACTTCTCGACAAAATGCTTTCTCACCACTGATATCACAATGTTCCATCACTAGTCATCACAATAATCCCTCACCCCTGTCATCACAATATTCCATGACCCCTGTAATCACAATTCTGAATGCCCTTGTCATCACAATGCTACATTACAACTTTCATAACAATGCCCCATCACCCTTGCCATCACAATATTCCACGGCCTTGTCTTCACAATGCTCCATGCCCTTGTCATCACAATGCTCCAACACCCCTGTAATCACAATGCTCCATGCCCCTTTTCATCTCTATGCTCCATGAACCCTGTCATCACAATGCACCGTGCCCATCACCATAATATTTCATGCTATTGTCATCACAATGAAATCAAAATGCTCAATGACCTCTGTCATCACAATGCACCAAACCCTTCTGATCACAATGTTCCATAACACTTTTCATCACAATGCCCCATGACGCTGGTCATCACAATTAGCCATGGTCTTCTCATCACAATGCTCCATGATCTTTGTCATCACAATGCTCAATACACTTATCATCACAATGCTCCCTGACAGTTGTCATCAGTATGCTCCTTGAACCCTGTCATGACAAGGCTCCATGCATTTTTCATCACAATGATCCATTCCCTTTTCATCACAATGCTCCAAGACCCCTGTAATCACAATGCTCCATGTCCTTGTCATCACAAAGCTCCATGACGCATGTCATCAGAATGCTCCATTGCCTTCTCATCACAATGCTCCATGCCCTTGTAATCACATTGCTTTAAAACACCTGGAATCTCAATGCTCCATGCATCTTTTCATCAGAATGCTCCATGCCCTTGTCATCACAATGCTCCATGACCCTTGTCATCGCAATGTTCCAAGACCTTGTCATCAAAATGCTCCATTATATTTGTCATCACAATCCTCCATGACACTTGGTATCACAGTGGTGCATGCCATTGTAATCCCAATGGACAATGACATATGTCATCACAATGCTCCCTGACACCTGTCTTCACAATAATCCAAGACCTTGTCATCCCAATGTTCCATGCCCTTTTCATCACAATGCGCCATGCCCACTGTCATCACAATAATCCATGAAACATGTCAGACCAATGTTCCATGCCCCTGTCATCACATTGCTCCATGCCCTTGTCATCACAATGCTCCAGGACCCCTGTCATCACAATGCTCCCTGACTCCAGTCATCACAATGATTCATGACCTTTGTCCTCACAATGGTCCATGCCCTCATCACACAAGGCTCTGTGATCCTTGACACCACAACGCTCCATGAAATTTTCATCACAGTGCTCTGTTTCCCTTGTCATCACAATGCTCCATGCCTTTGTCAGCACAATGCTCCATGACACTTGTCATCAAAATGCTCCATGCACTTGTCAGCACAATGCTCCATCACACATGTCATCAAAATGTGCCATGCTCTTTTCATCACAATTCTCCATATCCTTTTCATCGCTATGCTCCATAAAATTTGTCATCACAAAGATCAATGCACTTCTCATCAAAATGCTCTCTCACCACATATATCACAATATTCCATCAATAGTCATCACAATACTCGGTCAACCCTGTCATCACAATGCTCCCTGTCACTTGTCGTCAATATGCTCCTTGAAACCTGTCATGACAAGGCTCCATGCCTTTTTAATCACAATGATCCATGCCCTATTCCTGACAATGTTCCATGACCCCTGTCATCACAATACTCCTTGAATATTTTCAGCCCAATGCTCCATGACCTTATCATCACAAAGCCCCATGAATCCTGTCATCACAATGCTCCATGACCCCTGTCATCACAATGCTCCGTGACTCCAGTCATCACAATGCTTCATGACTTTTGTCATCAGAATGGTCCATGCCCTTGTCACACAAGGCTCTGTGTCATTTGTCACCACAATGCTCCATGAACATTTCATCATAATGCTCTGTGACCCTTGTCATCACAATGCACCATGCATTTGTCAGCACAATGATCCATGAAACTTGTCATCACAATGCTCCATGCGCTTGTCATCACAATGCTCCTTGACTCATGGCATCACAATGTACCATGCGCTTGTCATCACAATGCTCAACATCATAGTCATCACAATGCTCCATAAACCTTTTCATCACAATGTTCCATGCACTTCTCATCAAAAAGCCCTCTCACCCCTGGTATCACAATATTCCATCACTAGTCTTCACAATATTCCCTCACCGCTGTCATCACAATGTTCTATGACCCCTATCATCACAATGCTACACGCACTTATCATCAAAATGCTCCATGACCCCTGTCATCACAATGTTCCATAACCCCTGTCATCAAAATGCTACATTACCCATTTCATCTCAATGCTCCATGACCCCTGTCATCACAATTTTCCATAACCACTCTCATCATAATGTTCCATGACATTTTTCATCAAATTGCTCCATGAACCTATTATCACAATGCTCGCTGCACTTCTCATCACAACGCACCATGACTTCGTCATCAAAATGCTCCATGACATTTGTCATCACAAAGCTCCATGACCCTTGGCATCACAATGCTCCATGCCATAGTCATCACAATGCTCCATGAAGCCTCTCATCACATTGCTCCATGCCCATGTCATCACAAAGCTCCATGACGCTTGTGATCCCAATGCTCGATGCCTTTCTCATCACAATGTTCCATGCCCTTGTCATTACAATCCTCCATGACCCATGAATCAAAGTGTTCTGTGCCCTTGTCATTACCATCTTCCATGACCCATGTATCAAAGTGTTCTGTGCCCTTGTCATCACAATGCTCCATGCCCACTCTCATCATAATAATCCATGAAATATTTCACAAAAGTGCTCCATGCCCTTGTCATAACAATGCTCCATGACCCCTGCCATCACAATGTTCCACGGCCTTCTCATCACATGACACCATGACACTGGTCATCACAATGTTCCAAGACACTGTAATCACAATTCTCCATACACTTGTCATCACAAAGCTCCATGACACATGTCATCAGAATGCTCCATGGCCTTCTCATTTACGATGCTCCATGCCCTCATCATCACAATGCTCCAAGACCCCTGTAATCACAATGCTCCATGCACTTCTCATATAAACGCTCTCTCACCACTGATATCACAATGTTCCATCATCAGTCATCACAATACTCCCTCAACACTGTCATCACAATGTTCCATGACCCCTGCCATCAAAATGATACATGCCTTTATCATCACATGGCTCCATGACCACTGACATCACAATGTTCCATAAACCCTGTCATCAAAATATTCCCTGACCCTTTCCATCAAATTGTTCCATGAACCTGTCATCAGAATGCTCCCTGCCCTACTCATCACAATGAACCACGCCCTTGTCATCAAAATGCTCCATTACATTTGTCATCACAAACCTCCATGACCCTTGGCATCACAATGCTCCATTCCATTGTCATCACAATGCTCCATGAATCATCTCATCACATTACTCCATGCACTTGTCATCCCAAATCTCCATGACGCTTGTCATCACAATGCTCGATGCATTTCTCATCACAATGATCCATGCCTTGTCATTACAATCCTCCATGACCCATGTATCAACGTGTTCCCTGCCCTTGTCATCACAATGCTCCATGCCCACACTCATCACAATAATACATGAAACATTTCAAACCAATGCTCCATGCCCTTGTCATCACAATGCTCCATTACCCCTGTCATAACAATGTTCCACGGCGTTGTCATCACAAGGCTCCATGAACATTGTCATCACAATGCTCCAAGACCCCTGTAATTCCAATGCTCCATACCCCTTTTCATCTCAATTCTCCATGAACACTGTCATCAAAATGCACCATGCCAATCATCATAATGCTTCATGCTATTGTCATCACAAAGAAATCAAAATGCTCCATTACATCTGTCATCACAATCCTCCAAACCCTTCTGATCACAATGTTCCATAACACTTGTCATCACAATGCGCCATGACGCTCGTCATCACAATTATCCATGGTCTCCTCATCAAAATGCTCCATGACCTTTGTCAACACAATGCTCAATACACTTGTCATCACAATGCTCCCTGACACTTGTCTTCAGTATGCTACTTGAAAACTGTCATGACAAGGCTTTTTGCCTTTTCCTCACAATGATCCATGCACTTTTCATCACAATGCTCCAAGACCCCTGTAATCACAATGCTCCATGTGATTGTCATCACAAATCTCCATGACGCATGTCATCAGAATGCTTCATGGTATTGTCATCAACATGCTCCATGCCCTTGTCATCACAATGCTCCAAGACCCCTCTAATCACAATGCTCCATGCAGTTGTCATCGCAGTGCTCCATGACCCATGTCATAGCAAGCTCCATGCGCTTGTCATAACTATGCTTCACGACCTTGTCATCAGAGTTCTCAATGGCCCTTGTCACCACAATGCTCCAAGCCCTTGTCATCACAATGCTCCATTACCTTTGTCATCACAATCCTCCATGACACTTGGCTTCACAATGCTCCATGACATTGTCATCACAATGCACCAGGACATATGTCATCACAATACTCCCTGATACTTGTCTTCACAATAATCCATGACCTGGTCATAACAATGCTCCATGCCCTTGTCATCACAATGCGACATGCACACTTTCATCACAATAATCCATGATACTTCTCAGACCAATGCTCCATGCCCCTGTCATCACAATGCCCCATGCCCTTGTCATCACAATGCCCTGTGACTCCAGTCATCACACTGCTTCTTGACCTTTGTCATCACAGTGGTCCATGCCCTCGTAATCACAGGGCTCTCTGAAATTTGTCACGAAAATGCTCCATGAACTTATCATCACAATGGTCTGTGACCCTTGACATCACAATGCTCCATGCCTTTGTCAGCAGAGTGCTCCATGTCCCTTGTCATCACAATGCTCCATGTGCTTGTCAGCACAATGCTCCAAGACCCATGCCATCACAATACTCAATGAATACTGTCAGTCTAATGCTCCATGAACTTCTGATCACAATGCTCCATGACCCCTGTCATCACAACGCTCCATGACACCAGACAACACAATGATCCGGGACCCCCGTCATCAAAATGCTCCATGACACTTGTCATCCCAATGATCCATGCCCTTTCCATCACAATTCTCCATGAGCCCTGTCAACACAATGCTCCATGACTCCAGTCATCACAATGCTTCATGACCTTTGTAATCACAATGGTCCATGCCCTCGTTTTCACAAGGCTCTGTGACCTTTGTCACCACAATGCTCCATGGAATTTTCATCATAATGGTCTGTGACCGTTGTCATCACAATGCTCCAAGGCTTTCTCAGTACAATGCTCCATGCCCATTGTCATCACAATGCTCCATGCCATTGTCAGCACAGTGCGCTATGAACCTTGTCATCACAAGGCTCCAAGCCCTTATCATCACAATGATCCATTACATTTGTCATCACAAACCTCCATGACACTTGGCATCACAACGCTCCATGGCATTGTCATCACAATGGGCCATGACTTATGTCTTCAAAATGCTCCCAGACACCTGTCTTCAAATATTGCATGACCTTGTCATCAAAATGCTCCATGCCCTTGTCATCACAATGCGCCATTCCCACTGTCATCGCAATAAACCATGAAACTTGTAAGACCAATGCTCCATAACTCTGTCATCACAATGCTCCATGCCCTTGTCATCACAATGCTCCATGACCCATCATCATAATGCACCGTGACTCCTGTCATCACAATGCATCATGACATTTCTCATCACAATGGTCCATGCCCTCGTCATCACAAGTCTCTTTGACATTTGTCACCACAATGCTCCATGAACATTTCATCACCATGCTCTGCGACCCTTGTCATCACAATGCTCTAGGACACTTTTCATCACACTGCTCCATGACCCCTGACATCACAGTATTCTATAACCCATGTAATCAAAATGTTCCATGACCCTTTTCATCAAATTGCTCCATGACCCTGTCATCACAATGCTCCCTGCCATTCTCATCACAATGCACCATGCCCTTGTCATCAAAATGCTCCATGACATTTGTCATCACATAGCTCCATAACCCTTGGCATCACAATGCTCCATGCCATTGTCATCACAATGCTCCAAGACCCCTGTAATTACAATGCTCCATGCATTTGTCATCGCAATGCTCCATGACCCCTGTCATAGCAAGCTCCATGTGCTTGTCATAACAATGCTTCACGACCTTGTCATCAAAATTATCAATGGCCCTTATCACCACAGTGCTCCAAGCCCTTGTCATCACAATGCTCCATTACCTTTATCATCACAATCCTCCATGACACTTTGATTCACAATGCTCCATGACATTGTCATCACAATGCACAAGGACATATGTCATGACAATGCTCCCTGATACCTGTCTTCACAATAATCCATGACCTGGTCATAACAATGCTCCATGCCCTTGTCATCACAATGCTCCATGCACTTATCATCACAATGCTCCGTAACTCCAGTCATCACACTGCTTCTTGACCTTTGTCATCACAATGGTCCACGCCCTCGTAATCACAGGGCTCTGTGAACTTTGTCACCATAATGCTCCATGAACTTATCATCACAATGCTCTGTGACCCTTGTCATCACAATGCCCCATGCCTTTGTCAGCAGAGTGCTCCATGACCCTTGTCATCACAATGCTCCATGTGCTTGTCAGCACAATGCTCCATGACCCATGTCATCACAATATGCCATGCGCTTGTCATCACAATGTTCCACATCTTTGTCATCCCAGTGCTCCATAAACCTTGTCATTACAAAGCTCCATGCACTTCTCATTAAAATGCTCTTTCACCACAGATATCAAAATGTTCCGTCACTAGTCATTACAATACTCCCACATCCCTGTCATGACAATGTTCCACGGCCTTGTCATCACAAGGCTCCATGACCCTTGTCATCACAATGCTCCAAGACCCCTGTAATCACACTGCTCCATGCTCTTGTCATCACAAAGCACCATGACACATGTCATCAGACAGCTCCATGGCATTCTCATCACAATGCTCCATGCCCTTTTCATCACAGTGCTCCATGAACTCTGTCATCACAATGAACCATGCCCATCATCATAATGCTTCATGCTATTGTCATCACAATGAAATCAAAATGCACCATAACCTCTGTCATCACAATGCTCCAAACCATTGTGTTCACAATGTTCCATAACACTTGTCATCACAACTCCCCATGACGCTCATCATCACAATTATCCATGGTCTTCTCATCACAATGCTCCATGACCTTTGTCATCACAATGCTCAATACACTTGTCATCACAATGCTCCCTGACACTTGTCGTTAGTATGCTCCTTGAACCCTCTCATGACAAGGCTCCATGCTCTTTCATCACAATCATCCATGCCCTATTCTTCACAATGCTCCAAGACCCATGTAATCACAATGATCCATGCCCCTTTTCATCAGAATGCTCCATGATACTTGTCATCACAAGGCTCCATGGTCTTCTCCTCACAATGCTCCAGGACCTTGTCATCACAATGCTCCATGACCCCTGTCATCACAATACTCAATGAATACAGTCAGCCGAATGCTCCATGAACTTCTGATCACAATGCTCCATGACCCCTGTCATCACAATGAACTATGACCCCTGTCATCACAATGCTCCATGACCACTGTCAACACAACCCTCCATGACACCAGACAACACAATGATCCGGGACCCCTGTCATCAAAATGCTCCATGACACTTGTCATCACAATGATCCATGCCCTTGCCATCACAATGCTCCATGACCCCTGTCATCACAATGCTCCATGACACCAGTCATCACAATGCTTCATGACCTTTGTCATCACAATGGTCCATGCCCCGTTTTCACAATGCTCTGTGACATTTGTCACCACCGTGCTCCATGAAATTTTCATCATAATTGTCTGGGACCGTTGTCATCACAATGCTCCAAGCCTTTCTCAGTACAATGTTCCATGACCATTGTCATCACAATGCTCCATGCCCTTGTCAGCACAGTGTGCCATGACCCTTGTCAACACAAGGCTCCAAGCCCTTGTCATCACAGAGCTCCAAGACCTTTATCATCACAAACCTCCATGACACTTAGCATCACAATGCTCCATGGCATTGTCATCACAATGGGCCATGACTTATGTCTTCAAAATTCTCCCAGACACCTGTCTTCAAATATTGCATGACCTTGTCATCACAATGCTCCATGCCCTTGTCATCTCAATGTGCCATTCCCACTGTCATCGCAATAATCCATGAAACATGTAAGACCAATGTTCCATACTCCTGTCATCACAATGCTCCATGCCCCTATCATCACAATGATCCATGCCCTTGTCATCACAATGCTCCATGACCCGTCATCACAATGCTCCGTGACTCCTGTCATCACAATGTTTCATGACCTTTCTCATCAAAATGGTCCATGCCCTCGTCATCACAAGTCTCTGTGACATTTGTCACCACAATGCTCCATGAACTTTTCATCACAATTCTCCATTACTCTTGTCATCACAATGCTCCATGTGCTTATCAGCACAATGCTGCATGACCCATGTCATCACAATGCACCATGTACTTGTCATCACAATGCTCCACATCCTCGTCATCACAATGCTCCATAAAACATGTCATCACAGTGCTCCATGCACTTCTCATCAAAATGCTCTCTCACCACTGATATCACAATGTTCCATCACTAGTCATCTGAATACTCCATCACCCCTGTCATCACAATGTTCCATTACCCCTGTCATCAAAATGCTACATGCACTTATCATCACAATGTTCGATGACCCCTGACATCACAATGTTCCATAACCTCTGTCATCAAAATGCTCCATGACCCTTTTCATCACACTGCTCCATGACCCCTGACATCACAATATTCTATAACCCCTCTAATCAAAATGTTCCATGACCCTTTTCATCAAATTTCTCCATGACCCTGTGATCACAATGCTCCCTGCCCTTCTAATCGCAATGCTCTATGCCCTTGTCATCAAATTGCTCCATGACATTTGTCATCACAAAGTTCCATAACCTTTGGCATCACAATGCTCCATGCCATTGTCATCACAATGCTCCATGAACCCTCTCATCAAATTGGTCCATGCACTTGTCATCACAAAGCTCCATGACGCTTGTGATACCAATGCTCGATGCCTTTCTCATCACAATGCTCCATGCCCTTGTCATTACAATCCTCCATGACCCATGTAACACAGTGTTCCGTGACCTTGTCATCACAATGCTCCATGCCCACTCTTATCACAATAATCCATGAAACTCTTCAGAACAATGCTGATGCCCTTGTCATCACAATGCTCCATTACCCCTGTCATAACAATGCTCCATGTAAACTGCCATCACAAGGTTCCACGACCTTGTCATCACAAGACTCCATGACCCTTGTGATCACAATGCTCCAAGACCCTGTAATCACAATGCTCCATGCACTTGTCATTACAAAGCTCCATGGCGCATGTCATCAGAATGCTGCATGGCATTCTCATTCACAATGCTCCATTCCCTTGTCATCACAATGCTTCAAGACACCTGTAATCACAATGCTCCATTCCCCTTTTCATCTCAATGCTCCATGAACCCTGTCATCACAATGCACCATGCCCATCATCATAATGCTTCATGGTTTTGTCATCACAATGAAATCAAAATGCTCCATTACCTCTGTCATCACAATGCTCCAAACCCTTGTGATCACAATGTTCCATAACACTTGTCATCACAATGCCCCATGATGCACCTCATCACAGTTATCCATGGTCTTCTCATCACAATGCTCCATGAACTTTGTTAAAACAATGCTCAATACACTTGTCATCACAATGCTCCCAGACACATCATCAGTATGCTCCTTGAACCCTCTCATGACAAGGCTCCATGCCCTTTTCATCACAATGCTCCAAGAAGCCTGTAATCACAATGTTCCTTGCCCTTATCATCACAAACCTCCATGACGCATGTCATCAGAATGCACAATGGCCTTCTCATCACAATTCTCCATGCCCGTGTTATAACAATGCTCCAAGAACCCTGTCATCACAATACTCCATGAATATTTTAAGCCCAATTCTCTATGATATTCTCATCACAATGCTCCATGACCCCTTTCATCACAATGCTCCATGCTCCTTGAAATCAGAATGATCCCTGACCTCTATCATCACAATGCTCCAAACCCTTGTGATCACATTGTTCCACAACACTTGTCATTGCAACGCTCCATGATACATGTCATCATAATACTCCATGCCCGAGTCATCACAATGCTCCATGAACTTTGTCATCACAATGTCTAATACACTTGTCATCACAATGCTCACTGACACTTGTCGTCAGAATGCTGCTTGAACCCTGTCATGAAGAGCTCCATGCCCTTTTCATCACAATGCTCCATGACCCCTGTCATCACAATTCTCATTGCACTTTTCATCGCAATGCTCCATGTCCCCTGTCATAGCAAGCTCCGTGTGCTTGTCATCAATATGCTTCACGACGTTGGTATCCAAATTCTCAATGGCCCTTGTCATCACAGTGCTCCATGACGCTCGTCATCACAATTATCCATGGTCTTCTCATCACAGTGCTCCACGGTCTTGCCATCACAATGCTCCATGACACTTCTCATCACAATGTTACATGCTCTTGTCATCACAATTCTCCATGCACTTGTCATCGCAATGCTCCATGACCCCTGTCATAGCAAGCTCCATGTGCTTTTCATCACAGTGCTTCACGAACTTGTCATCAAAATGCTCAATGGCCCTTGTCATCACAATGCTCCATTACCGTTGTCATCACAATCCTCCATGACACTTGGCTTCACAATGCTCCATGCCATTGTCATCACAATGCACCATGACATATGTCATCACAATGCTCCCTGACACCTGTCTTCACAGTACTCATGACCTGGTCATAACAATGCTCCATGCCCTTGTCATCACAATGTGCCATGCCCACTATCATCACAATAATCCATGATACTTCTCAGACCAATGCTCCATGCCCCTATCATCACAATGCCCCATGCCCTTGTCATCACAGTGCTCCGGGACTCCAGTCATCACATTGCTTCATGACCTTTGTCATCACAATGGTCCATGCCCTCCTCATCACAGTGCTCTTTGAAATTTGTCACCATAATGCTCCATGAACTTTTCATCACAATGCTCTGTGACCCTTGTCATCACAATGCTCCATGCCTTTGTCAGTAGAGTGCTCCATGACACTTGGCATCACCATGCTCCATGCGCTTGTCAGAACAATGCTCCATGACCCATGTCATCACAATGTGCCATTCGCTTGTCATCACAGTGTTCCACAACCTTATCATCACAACGCTCCGTAAACATTGTCATCACAAAGCTCCATGCACTTCTCATCAAAATGCTCTTTCACCACTGATATCAAAATGTTCCATCATTAGTCATTACAATACTCCCTCACCCCTGTCATGACAATGTTCCACGGCCTTGTCATCACAAGGCTCATTGACCCTTGTCATCACAATGCTCCAAGACCCCTGTAATCACAATGCTCCATGCCCCTGGTCATCAGTGTGCTCCATGAGAGTTGTCATCACAAGGCTCCATGGTCTTCTCATCACAATGCTCCAGGACCTTGTCATCACAATGCTTCACGACCTCCTCATCAAAATTCTCAATGTCCCTTGTCATCATAAATTTCCAAGCCCTAATCACAATGCCCATTATCTTTGTCATCACAATCCTCCATGACACTTGGCATCACAGTGCCCCATGCCATTGTCATCGCAATGTAACATGACATATGTCATCACAATGCTCCCTGACACCTGTCTTCACAATACTCCATGACCTTGTCATCACAATGCTCAATACACTTGTCATCACAATGCTCAATACACTTGTCATCACAATGCTCCCTGACACTTGTCGTCAGTATGCTCCTTGAACCCTGACATGACAAGGCTCCATGCATTTTTCATCACAATGATCCATGCCCTTTTCCTCACAATGCTCCAAGACCCCTGTAATCACAGTGCTCCATGCCGTTTTCATCACACAGCGTCATGACGAATATCTTCAGAATGCTCCATGGCCTTCTCATCACCATGCTCCATGATATTTTCATCAAAATGCTCCATTCCCTTGTCATCAAAATGCCCCATGAGCCCTGTCACCACAATACTCCATGAACATTTTCAGCCCAATGCTCTATGACCTTCTCCTCACCATGCCACATGAACCCTGTCATCACAATGCTCCATGACCCATGTCACCAAAATGCTCCATGAACCCTGACAACACAATGATCCGGGACTTTTGTCATCAAAAAGCTCCATGACCCTTGTCATCACAATGATCCATTCCATTGTCATCACAATGCTCCATTACCCTTGTCATCACAATGCTCCAAGCCCTTGTCATCACAATGCTCCATTACATTTGTCCTCACATTTCTCCATGAGACTTGGAATCACAATGCTCCATGCCATTGTCATCACAATGCACCGTGACATATGTCACCACAATGCTCCCTGAAACCTTTCTTCACAATAATCAATGACCTTGTCTTCACAATGCTCTATGAGCTAGTTATCACATTGTGCCATGCCCACTGTCATCACAATAATCCATGAAACATGTCAGACCAATGCTCCATGCCCCTTTCATCCCAATGCTCCATGCCCTTGTCATCACAATGCTCCATGACCCCTGTCATCACAATGCTCCGTGACTCCTGTCATCAGAATGCTTCGTGGCATTTGTAATCACAATGTTCCATGCCACTTTTCATCTCAATGCTGCATGAACCCTGTCATCACAGTGCACCATGCCCATCATCATAATGCTTCATGCTATTGTCATCACAATGAAATCAAAATGTTCCATGACTTCTGACACCAAAATGCCCCAAACCCTTGTGATCACAATTTTCCATAACACTTGGCATCACAACGCCCCATTACGCTCGTCAACACAATTATCCATGGCCTTCTCATCACAATGCTCCATGACCTTTGTCATCACAATGCTCAATACACTTGTCATCTCAATGCTCCCTGACACATGTCCTCAGTGTGCTCCTTGAAACCTGTCATGACAAGGCTCCATGCATTTTTCATGACAATGATCCATGCCCTTTTCATCACAATGCTCCAAGACACCGGAAATCACAATGCTCCATGTGCTTGCCTTGACAAAGCTCCATGACGCATGTCATCAGAATGCTCCATGGCCTTCTCATCACCATGCTCCATGCCCTTGTCATCTCAATGCTCCAAGACCCCTGTAATTACAATGCTCCATGCTGCTTTTCATCAGAACGCTCCATGAGACATGTCATCACAAGACTCCATGGTCTTCTCAAAATAATTCTCCAGGACCTTGTCATCACAATGCTCCATTCCCTTGTCATCAAAATGCTCCATGACCCCTGTCATCACAATAGTCCATGAACATTTTCAGCCCAATGATCCATGTCCTTCTCATCAAAATGCACCATGACCCCTGTCATCACAGTGCTCCATGACCACTGTCATCCCCGCGCTCCATGACCCCTCACAACACAATGATCCGGGTATCTTGTAATCAAAAATCTCCATAACACTTGTCATCACAATGATCCATGCCCTTGTCATCCCAATGCTCTATGACAACTTTAATCAGAATGTTCCGTGACGCTTGTCATCACAATGCTCCATGACCCTTGTCATCATAGTGCTCCATGACCCCTGTAATCACAATGCTCCATGAACATTTTCAGCCCAATGCTCCATGGCCTTCTCATCACAATGCTCCAAGACCCCTGTAATCACAATGCTCCATGCCCCTTTTCATCTCCGTGCTCCATGAACCCTGTCATCACAATGAACCATGCCCATCATCATAATGTTTCATGCTATTTTCATTACAATGAAATCAAAATGCTCCATGACCTATGTCATCACAATATTCCAAACCCTTGTGATCACAGTGTTTCATAAAACTTGTCATCACAATGCCCCATGATGCTCGTCATCACAATTATCCATGGTCTTCTCATCACAATGCTCCATGACCATAGTCATCACAATGCTCAATACACATGTCATCACAATGCTCCCTGACACTTTTCGTCATTATGCTCCTTGATCCCTGTCATGACGAGGCTCCATGACTTTTTCATCACAATGATCCATGCCCTGTTCTTCACAATGTTCCAAGACCCATGTAATCACAATTCTCCATGCCCCTTTTCATCAGAATGCTCCATGAGACTCGTCAATACAAGGCTCCAATGTTTTCTCATCACAATGCTTCAGTACCTACTCACCACAATGCTCCAGTCCCTTGTCATCACAATGCTCCATGACCCCCGCCTTCACAATACTTCATGAACATTTTTAGCCCAATGCTCTATGACCTTCTCATAACAATGCTCCATGAACTCTGTCATCACAATGCTCCATTACCACTGTCATCACAATGCTCCATGACCCCTGACAACACAATGATCCGGGACTCTTGTCATCAAAATGCTCCATGACACTTGTCATCACGATGATCCATGCCTTTGCCATCCCACTGCTCCATGACCCCTGTAATCACAATGCTCCTTGACGCTTGTCATCACAGTGCTCCATGACACTTGTCATCAAAATGCTCCATGCCTTTGTCAGCAAAATGCTTCATGACATTGTCATCACAATGCTCCATGACACTTGTCATCAAAATGCTCATTGCACTTGTCAGCACAATGCTCCATGACACCTGTCATCAAAATGTGCCATGCTCTTTTCATCACAATGCTCCACATCATTTTCATCGTTATGCTCCATAAAACTTGTCATCACAATGCTCCATGCACTTCTCATCAAAATGCTCACTCACCACATATATCACAATGTGCCATCACTAGTCATCACTATACTCCCTCACCCCTGTCATCACAATGTTTCATGACAACTGTCATCACAGTGCTACATGCCCTTATCATCAAAATATTCCATCACTAGTCATCACTATACTCCCTCACCCCTGTCATCACAATGTTTCATGACCACTGTCTTCACAGTGCTACATGCCCTTATCATCACAATGCTCCCTGACCCCTGACATCACAATGTTCCATAACCCCTGTCATCAAAATATTCCATGACATTTTTCATCAATTTGCTCCATGACCCTGTCATCACAATGCTCCCTGCCCTTGTCATCACAATGAACCACGACCTTGTCATCAAAATGCTCCTTGACCTTTGTCATCACAAAGCTCCATGACCCTTGGCATCACAATGATCCATGCCATTTCATCACAATGCTACAGGAAAGGTCTCATCGCATTGCTCCATGCGCTTGTCACCACAATGCTCCATGACGCTTGTCATCACAATGCTCGATACACTTCTCATCACAATGCTCCGTGCCCTTGTCGGTACAATCCTCCATGACACATGTATCACAGTGTTCCGTGCCCTAGTCATCACAATGTTCCATGCCGAATCTCATCACAATAATCCATGAAATTTTCAGAACAATGTTCCATTCCCTTGTCATCACAATGCTCCATTACCCCTGTCATAACAATCCTCCATGACCCCTGCCATCACAATGTTCCACCGCCTTGGCATCCAAGGCTCCATTACCCTTGTCATCACAATGCTCCAAGACCCCTGTAATCACAATGCTCCATGCCCTTGTCATCAAAAAGATCCATGACACATGTCATCAGAATGCTCCATGGCCTTCTCATCACAATGCTCCATGCCCTTGTCATCACAATGCTCCAAGACCCCTGTAAACACAATGCTCCATGCCCCTATTCATCAGAATGCTCCATGAGAGTTGTCATCACAAGGCTCCATCGCCTTCTCATCACACTGCTCCAGGACCTTGTCATCACAATGCTCCATTCCCTTGTCATCACAATGCTCCTTGAACACTGTCATCACAATACTCCATGAATATTTTCAGGCCAATGCTCCATGACCTTCTCATCACAATGCTCCATGACCCTTGTCATCACAATGCTCCATGACCCCTCTCATCACAATGCTCCATGACACCTGTCATCACAATTCTCCATGCCCCTTGTCATTACAGTGATCCATGACGCTCTTCATCATAATTATCCATGGACATTTCATCACAATGCTCCACGGTCTTGCTATCACAATTCTCCATGCCCTGTTCATCACAATGCTCCATGCCCCATGTCATTACAATTCTCCACGTCCTTGTCATCACAATGCTTCGTGACACTTCTAATCACAATATTTCATGATCTTGTCATCACAATTCTCCATGCACTTTTCATCGCAAAGCTCGATGACCCCTGTCATAGCAAGCTCCATGCACTTTTCATCACAATGCTTCACAACGTTGTCATCAAAATTCTCAATGGCCCTTGTCATCACAATGCTCCATGCCCTTGTCATCAGAATGCTCCATGATGCATGTCATCACAATGTTCCAAGCCCTTGTCATCAAAATGCTCCATTACCTTTGTCATCACAATCCTCCATGACACTTGGTATCACAATGCTCCATGCCATTGTCATCACAATGGACAATGACATATGTCAACACAATGCTCCCTGACACCTGTCTTCACAATACTCCATGAGCTTGTCATCACAATGTTCCATGCCCTTGTCATCACAATGCGCCATGCCCACTCTCATCACAATAATCCATAAATGTTGTCAGAGCAATGCTCCATGACCCCTGTCATCACAATGCTCCGTGACTCCAGTCATCACATTTTTTCAAGACCTTTGTCATCACAGTGGTCCATGCCCTCTTCACACAAGGCTCTGTGATCTTTTTCACCACAATGCTCCATGAATATTTCATCGCAATGCTCTGTGTCCCTTGTCATCAAAATGCTCAATGCCTTTGTCACCACAATGCTCCATGCCCTTTTCATCACAATGCTCCATGCCCACTGTCATCACTATAATCCATGAAACTTTTCAGACCAATGTTCCATGCCCCTGTCATCACATTGCTCCATGCCCTTGTCATCACAATGCTCCATGACCCCTGTCATCACAGTGCTCCGTGACTCCAGTGATCACAATTCTTCATGACCGTTCTCATCATAATGGTCCATGCCCTCGTCACACAAGGCTTTGTGATCTTTGTCACCACAATGCTCCATGAATATTTCATCACAATGCTCTCTGTCCCTTGTCATCAAAATGCTCCATGCCATTGTCAGCACAGTGCTCCATGACACTTGTCATCAAAATGCTCCATGCGCTTGTCAGCACAATGCTCCATGACCCATGTCATCACAATGCGCCATACACTTGTCATCACAATACTCCACATCTTTATCATTGCTATGCTCCATAACACTGGTCATCACAATGCTCCATGCACTTCTCATCCAAATGCTCTCTCACCACATATATCACAATATTCCATCACTAGTCATCACAATACTCCCACACCCCTGTCATCACAGTGTTCCATGACCCCTGTCATCACAGTGTTACATGCCCTTATCATCAAAATGCTCCATGACACCTGACATCACAATGTTCCATAACCCCTGTCACAAAATGCTCCATGACACTTTTCATCACAATGCTTCACGACCATTTACATCACAATGTTCCATAACCCCTGTCATCAAAATATTCCATGACACTTTTCAACAAATTGCTCCATGACCCTGTCATCACAATGCACGAAGACCTCTGTAATCACAATTCGCCATGCCCCTTTTCATCTCAATGCTCCATGAACACTGTCATCACAATTCACCATGCCCATCATCATAATGATTCATGCTATTGTCATCACAATGAAATTAAAATGCTCCATGACCTCTGTCATCACAATGCTCCAAACCCTTCTGATCACAATGTTCCATAACACTTGTCATCACAATACCCCATGACGCTTGTCATCACAGTTATGCAAGGTCTTCTCATCACAATGCTCCATGACCTTTGTCACCACAATGTTCAATACACTTTTCATCACAATGCTCCCTGACATTTGTCATCAGTATGCTCCTTGAACACTGTCATGACAAGGATCCATGCCTATTTCATCACACTGATCCATTCCCTTTTCATTACAATGCTCGAAGACCAATGTTATCACAATGCTCTGTGACTTCAGTCATCACAATGCTTCATGACATTTGTCATCACAATGGTCCATGACCTGGTCACACAGAGCTCTGTGACCTTTGTCACCACAATGCTTCATGAAATATTTATCACAATACTCTGTGACCCTTGTCATCACAAAGCTCCATTCCTTTGTCAGCACAATGCTCCATAACCCTTGTCATCACAATGCTCGATGCGCGTGTCAGCACAATGCTCCATAAACCATGTCATCACAATGCACCATGTATTTGTCATCACAATGCTCCACATCCTTGTCATCAAAATGCTCCATAAACCTTGTCATCACAATGCTCCATGCACTTCTCCTCAAAATTCCTTCTCACCAATGATATCACAATGTTCCATCACTAGTCATCACAATACTCCCTCACCCCTGTCATCACAATATTCCATGACCCCTGTAATCACAATTCTCCATGCCCTTGTCATCACAAAGCTCCATGACGCATGTCTTTAGAATGCTCCATTGCCTTCTCATCACAATGCTCCATGCCCTTGTCATCACAATGCTCCAACACCCCTGTAATCACAATGCTCCATGCCCCTTTTCATCTCAATGCTCCATGAACCGTGTCATCACAATGCACCGTGCCCTTCACCATAATATTTCATGCTATTTTCATCACAATGAAATCAAAATGCTCAATGACCTCTGTCATCACAATGCACCAAACCCTTCTGATCACAATGTTCCATAACACTTGTCATCACAATGCCCCATGATGCTGGTCATCATAATTATCCATGGTCTTCTCATCACAATGCTCCATGATCTTTGTCATCACAATGCTCAATACACTTATCATCACAATGCTCCCTGACAGTAGTCATCAGTATGCTCCTTGAACCCTGTCATGACAAGGCTCCATGCATTTTTCATCACGATGATCCATTCCCTTTTCATCACAATGCTCCAAGACCCCTGTAATCACAATGCTCCATGTCCTTGTCATCACAAAGCTCCATGTTGCATATCATCGGAATGCTCCATTGCATTCTCATCACAATGCTCCATGCCCTTGTAATCACATTGCTTCAAAACCCCTATAATCTCAATGCTCCATGCACCTTTTCATCAGAATGCTCCATTCCCTTGTCATCACAATGCTCCATGACCCTTGTCATCGCAATGTTCCAAGCCCTTGTCATCAAAATGCTCCATTACCTTTGTCATCACAATCCTCCATGACACTTGGTATCATAATGCTCCATGCCATTGACATCACAATGGACAATGACATATGTCATCACAATGCTCCCTGACACCTGTCTTCACAATACTCAATGACCTTTTCATCACAAAGTTGCATGCCCTTGTCATCACAGTGCTCCAACACCCCTGTAATCACAATGCTCCATGCCCCTTTTCATCTCAATGCTCCATGAACCCTGTCATCACAATGCTCCAAGCCCCTCATCATAATGCTTCATGCTATTGTCATCACAATGAAATCAAAATGCTCCATGACATCTGTCACCACAATTTTCCAAATCCTTGTGATCACAGTGTTCCTTAACACTTGTCATCAAAATGCCCCATGACGGTCGTCATCACTATTATGAATGGTTTTCTCATCACAATGCTCCATGACCTTTGTCACCACAATCCTCAATACATTTATCATTACAATGCTCCCTGACACTTGTCATTAGTATGCTTCATGAACCCTGTCGTGAAAAGGCTCCATGCCTTTTTTATCACAATGATCCATTCCCTTATCATCACAATGCTCCAAGACCCCTGTAATCACAATGCTCCCTGCCCTTGTCATCACAAAGCTCCATGACACATGTCATCAGAATGCTCCATGGCCTTCTCATCACAATGATCCATGCCCTTGGCATCACAATGCTCCAAGAACCCTGTAATCACAATACTCCGTGACTACAATCATTGCAGTGCTTCATGACATTTGTCATCACAATGGTCCATGACCTCGTCACAGAAGGCTCTGTGACCTTTGTCACCACAATGCTCCATGAACTTTTCATCACAATTCTCTGTCACCCTTGTCATCACAATGCTCCATGCTTTTGTCAGCACAATGCTCAATGACCCTTGTCATCACAGTGCTCCATGCGCTTGTCAGCACAATGCTTCATAACCCATGTCATCACAGTGTGCCATGTGCTTGTCATCACAATGCTCCACATCCTTGTCATCAAAATGCTCCATTAACCTTGTCATCACAATGCTCCATGCACTTCTCATAAAAATGCTCTCTCACCAATGATATAACAGTGTTCAATCACTAGTCATCACAATACTCCCTCACCCCTGTCATCACAATGTTCCATGACCCCGGTCATCAAAATGCTATATGCCCTTATAATCACAATGCTCCATGAGCGCTGGCATCACAATGTTCCATAACACCTGTCGTCAAAATGCTCCATGACCCGATTCATCACAATGCTCCATGCCCCCTGACATCAGAATGTTCAATAATCCCTGTCACAAAATGCTCCATGACCCTTTTCATCACAATGCTCCATGACACCTGACATCACAATTTTCCAAAACCCCTCTCATCAAAATGTTCCATGACCCTTTTGATCAAATTGCTCCATGAACCTGTCATCACAATGCTCCCTGCACTTCTCATCACAATGCACCACGGCCTTGTCATCAAAATGCTCCATGAAATTTGTCATCACAAAGCTCCATGACAATTGGCATCACAATGCTCCATGCTATTATCATCAAATGCTCCTTGAACCCTCTCATCACATTGCTCCATGCCCTTGTCATCACAAAGCTCCATGACGCTTGTCATCGCAATGCTCGATGCCCTTCTCATCACAATGCTCCATGCCTTTATCATTAAAATCCTCCATGACCTATGTATCATAGTGTTCCGTGCCCTTGTCATCACAATGCTCCATGCCCACTGTCATCACAATAATCCATGAAACTTTTCAGACCAATGCTCCATGCCCTTGTCATCACAATGCTCCATTACCGCTGTCATTATAATGCTCCATGACACCTGCCATCACAAGGTTCCATGGCCTTGTCATCACAAGCCTCCATGACCCTTGTCATCACAATGCTCCAAGACCCCTCTAATCACAAAGCTCCATGTCTTTGTCATCACAAAGCTCCATGATGCATGTCATCAGAATGCTCCATGGCCTTCTCATCACAATGCTCCATTCCCCTTTTCATCTCAATTCTCCATGAACCCTGTCATCACAATGAACCATGCCCATCATCATAATGCTTCATGCTATTGTCATCACAAAGAAATCAATATGCTCCATGACCTCTGTCATCACAATGCTCAAAACCCTTGTGATCACAATGTTCCATAACACTTGTCATCACAATGCCCCATGACGCTGGTCATTACATTTATCCATGGTCTTCTCATCACAATGCTCCATGACCTTTGTCATCACAATGCTCAATACACTTGTCATCACAATGCTCCCTGACAGTTGTCATCAGTATGCTCCTTGAACCCTGTCATGACAAGGCTCCATGCATTTTTCATCACAATGATCCATGCCCTTTTCATCACAATCCTCCAAGACCCACCTAATCACAATGCTCCATGTCCTTTTCATCACAAAGCTCCATGACGCATGTCATCAGAATGCTCCATTGCCTTCTCATCACAATGCTCCATGCCCTGGTCTTCACAATGCTACAAAACCCCTGTAATCACAATGCTCCATGAACCTTTTTATCAGTATGCTCCATGACAATTGTCATCACAAGGCACCATGGCCCTCTCATCACAATACTCCAGGACCTTCTCATCGCATTGCTCCATTCCCTTCTCATCACGATGCTCCATGACCACTGTCATCACAGTACTCCATGAATATTTTCAGCCCAATGCTCCATGACCTTCTCATCACAATGCTCCATGACCCATGTCATCACAATGCTACATGACCACAGTCATCAAAATGATCCATGCCACTTGTCATCAGAATATTCCATGAGCTTGTCATCCCCATGCTCCATGACCCCTGTAATCACAATGGTCCTTGACGCTTGTCGTCACAGAGCTCCATGACACTTGTCATCACGGTGCTCCATGCCTTTGTCAGCAAAATGCTACATGACCTTGTCATCACAATGCTCCATGCACTTGTCCTCACAATTCTCCATTACCAGTGTCATCACAATCCTCCATGAACCTTGGGATCACATTGCTTCATGCCCTTGTCATCACAATGCTCCATGAACTTTGTCATCACAATGCTCAATACACCTGTCATCACAATGCTCCCTGACACTTTTCCTCAGAATGCTCCTTGAACCCTGTCATGAAAAGGCTCTATGCCTTTTTCATCACAATGCTCCATGCCCTTTTTCTCACAATGCTCCATGCCATTGTCATCACAATACTCCACAAGCTTGTCATCAGAATGCTTCAAGACCCTTGTCAATACAATGCTCCATGATCCCTGTCATCACAATGCTCCATGACGCTGGTCATTACAATTATCCATGGTCTTCTCATCACAATGCTCCATGACCTTTGTCATCACAATGCTCAATACACTTGTCATCACAATGCTCCCTGACACTTGTCGTCAGTATGCTCCTTGAACCCTGTCATGACAAGGCTCCATGCATTTTTCATCACAATGATCCATACACTTTTCATCACAATCCTCCAAGACCCCTGTAATCACATTGCTCCATGCCCTTGTAATCACAATGCTCCATTGCCCATGTCATAACAATGCTCCATGACCCCTGCCATCACAATGTTCCACGGCCTTGTCATCACAAGGATCCAAGACCCCTGTAATCACAATGCTCTATGCCAGTTTTCATCAGAATGCTCCATGAAAATTGTCATCACAAGGCTACATCGTCCTCTCATCACAATGCTCCAGGACCTTGTCATCACAATGCTCCGTGACTCCAGCCATCACAATGCTTTATGATCTTTGACAACACAATGGTCCATTCCCTCGTCATCAAAAGGCTCTGTGATATTTGTCACCACAATGCTCCATGAAATTTTCATGACAATGCTCTGTTACCCATGTCATCACTATGCTCCATACCTTTGTCAGCACAATGTTCCATGACCATTGTCATCACAATGCTCCATGTGCTTGTCCGCACAATGCCCCAAGACCTGTGTCATCACAATGCGCCATGCACTTGTCATCACAATGCTCAACAACCTTTTCATCACAGTGCTCCATAAATCTTGTCATCACAATGCTCCATGCACTTCCCATCAAAATGCTGTCCCACCACGTATATCATAATGTTCCATCAATAGTCATCACAATACTCCATCACCCCTTTCATCACAATGTTCCAGGACCCCTGTCATCAAAATGCTCCATGACCCTTTTCATCATAATGCTCCATGACCCCTGACATCGCAATGTTCCATAACCACTTTCATCAAAATATCCCATGATACTTTGCATCAAATTGCTCCATGACCATTTCATCACAATGCTCTCTGCAGTTCTCATCACAGTGCACCACATCTTTGTTATCAAAATGCTCTATGACCTTTGTCATCACAAAGCTCCATGACCCTTGGCATCACAATGCTCCATGCCATTGTCATCAAAATGCTCCATGAACACTCTCATCACATTGTTCCATGCAATTGTCATCACAGGCTCCATGATGCTTTTCATCACAATGCTCGATGCTCTTCTTAACACAATGCTCCATGCGCTTTTCATTAAAATCCGCCATGACCCATGTATCACAGTGCTCCGTGCCCTTGTCATCACAATGCTCCATGCCCCCTCTCATCACAATAAGCCATGAAACTTTTCAGACCAATGCACCATGCCCCTGTCATCAAAATGCTCCATTACCCGTTATAACAATGCTCCATGACACCTGTCATTACAATGTTCCATGGACTTATAATCACAAGGCTCCATAACCCATGTCATCACAATGCTCCATGTCCTTGTCATCACAAAGCTCCATGACACATGTCATCAGAATGCTCCATGGCCTTCTCATTCACGATGCTCCATGCCCTTGTCATCACAATTCTCCTAGACCCCTGTAATCACAATGCTCCATGCCCCTTTTCATCTCAATGCTCCATGAACCGTGTCATCACAATGCACCATGCCCATCATCATAATGCTTCATGCTATTGTCATCAAAATGAAATCAAAATGCTCCATGACCTCTGTCATCACAATGCTCCAAACCCTTGTGATCACATTGTTCCATAACACTTGTCATCACAACGCCCCATGACGCTCATCATCACAATAATCCATGGACTTCTATTTACAATACTCCATGAACTTTGTCATCACAATGCTCAATACACTTGTCATCACAATGCTCCCTGACACTTGTCGTCAGTATGCTCCTTGAAACCTGTCATGACAAGGCTCCATGCCTTTTTAATCACAATGATCCATGCCCTTTTCCTGACATTGCTCCAAGACCCCTGTAATCACAATGCTCCATGCCCTTGTCATCACAAAGCTTCATGACATATGTCTTCAGAATGCTCCATGGCCTTCTCATCACCATGCTCCATGCCCTTTTCATCACAATGCTCCTTACCCTTGTCATCAAATTGCCCCATGACCTCTTTCATCACAATACTTCTTGAATATTTTCAGCACAATGCTCCATGACCTTCTCATCACAATGCTCCATGAATCCTGTCATCACAATGCTCCATGACCCCTGCCATCACAATGCTCCGTGACTCCAGTCATCACAATTCTTCATGACTTTTGTCATCAGAATGGTCCATGCCCTTGTCACACAAGGCTCTGTGTCATTTGTCACCACAATGCTCCATGAACATTTCATCACAATCCTCTGTGAACCTTGTAATCACAATGCACCATGCCTTTGTCAGCACAATGATCCATGACACTTGTCATCACAATGCTCCATGCGCTTTTCAGCACAATGCTTTTTGACCCATGTCATCAAAATGCTCCACATCCTTGACACCACAATGCTCCATAAACCGTGTTATCAAAATGCTCCATGCACTTCTCATCAAAATGCTCTCTCACCACTGATATCACAATGTTCCATCACAAGTCTTCACAATACTCCCTCACCCCTGTCATCACAATGTTCCATGACCCCTATCATCACAATGCTACATCCACTTATCATTAAATGCTCCATGACCCTGGACATCACAATGTTCCATAAACCCTGTCATCAAAATACTCCAATACCCTTTTCATCACAATGCTCCATGACCCCTGACACCACAATTTTCCATAACCACTCTCATCAAAATATTCCATGACCTTTTTCATCAAATTGCTCTATGACCCTGTTATCACAATGCTCCCTGCCCTTCTCTTCACAACGCACCTCGACCTTGTCATCAAAATGCTCCATGACATTTGTCATCACAAAGCTCCATGACCCTTAGCATCACAATGCTCCATGCCATTGTCATCACAATGCTCCATGAAGCCTCTCATCACATTGCTCCTTGCCCTTGTCATCACAAAGCTCCATGATGCTTGTGATCCCAATGCTTGATGCCCTTCTCATCACAATGCTTCATGCCCTTGTCATTACAATCCACCATGACCCATATCATCAGAAGTCTCCATGGCCTTCTCATCACCATGCTCCATGCCCTTGTCATCACAATGTTCCCTGACATTTGTCTTCAGAATGCTCCTTGAAACCTGTCATGAAAAGGCTCCATGCCATTTTCATCACAATGTTCCATGCCCTTTTCATCACGATGCTCCAGGCCATTGTCATCACAAAACTCTACAAGCATGTCATCAGAATGCTCTATGACCCATGTCATCACAATGCTCCATGACCCCTGTCATCACAATGCTCCATGACACCTGTCATCACAATGCTCCAAGACTCCAGTAATGACAATGCTCCCTGCCCCTTTTCATCTCAATGCTCCATGTACCCGGTCATAACAATGCACCATGCCCATCATCAAAATGCTTCATACTATTGTCATCACAATGAAATTAAAATGCTCCATGACTTCTGTCATCACAATGCTCCAAACACTTGTGATCACAATGTTCCATAACACTTGTCATCACAATGCCCCATGACTCTGGTCATCACAATTATCCATGGTCTTCTCATCACAATGCTCCATGATCTTTGTCATCACAATGCTCAATACACTTGTCATCACAAGGCTCCTTGACCCCTGTCGTCAGAATGCTCCTTGAACCCTTTCATGACAAGGCTCCATGCATTTTTCATCACAATGATCCATGCCTTTTTCATCACAGTGCTCCAAGACCACTCTAATGTCAATGCTCCTTGCCCTTGTCATCACAAATCTCCATTATGCATGTCATTAGAATGATCCATGGCCTTCTCATCACTATGCTCCATGACCTTGTCATCTCAATGCTCCAAGACCACTGTCATCATAATGATCCATGCCCCTTTTCATCAGAATGCTCCATGAGACTTGTCATCACAAGGGTCCATTGTCTTCTTATCACAATGCTCCAGGACCTTGTCATCACAATGCTCCATTCCCTTGTCATCACAATGCTCCATGACCCCTTTCATAACAATACTCCAAGAACATTTTCAGCCCAATGCTCCATGAACTTCTCATCACAATGCTACATTACCCCTATCATTCCAATTCTCATGCTCCTTGAAATCAAAATGATCCATGACCTCTGTCATCACAATGTTCCAAATCATTGTGATCACATTGTTCCATAACACTTGTCTTCACAACACTCCAGGATGCCTGTCATAACAATACTCCATGCCCTTGTCTTCACAATGCTTCATGACCATTTTCATCACAATGCTCAATACACTTGTCATCACAATGCTCCCTGACACTTGTCGTCAGAATGCTCCTTGAACCCTGTCATGAAAAGGCTCCATGCCTTTTTCATCACAATGCTCCATGCCCTTTGCATCACAATGCTCCATGCAATTGTCATCACAATACTCCACAAGCTTGTCATCAGAATGCTCCATAACACCTGTCATCACAATGCTCCATGACCCCTGCTATCACAATGCTCCATGACACCTGTCATCAAAATGCTCCTTGCCCCTTGTCATTACAGTGCTCCATGACGCTCGCCATCACAATTATACATGGTCTTCTCATCATAGTGCTCCACAGTATTGCCATCACAAGGATCCATGACACTTTTCATCACAAAGTTACATGATCTTGTCATCACAATTCTCCATGCAATTGTCATCGCAATGCTCCATGAACCCTGTCATAGCAAGCTCCATATGTTTTTTATCACAATGCTTCACGACCTTGTCATCATAATTATCAATGGCCCTTGTCATCACAATGCTCCATGCTCTTCTCATCAAAATTCTCCATGACCCTTGTCATCACAATGCTCCAAGCCCTTGTCATCACAATGCTCCATTACCGTTGTCATCACAGTCCTCCATGACACTTGGCATCACAATGCTCCATGCCATTGTCATCACAATGGACCATGACATATGTCAATAAAACGCTCCCTGACACCTGTCTTCACAATACACTTGACTTTGTCATCACAATTCTCCATGCCCTTTTCATCACAATGTGTCTTCCCCACTGTCATAAAAATGATCCATGAAACTTGTCAGACCAATGTTCCATGCCACTGTTATCACAATGCTCCATGCCCTTGTGATCACAATGCTTCATGACACCAGTCATCACAAAGCTTCATGACCTTTGTCATCACGATGGGCCATGCCCTCGTCATCACAAGGCTCAGTAACCTTTGTCACCACAGTGCTCCATGAACTTTTCGTCACAAGGCTCTGTGAAACTTGTCATCACAATGCTCCTTGCCTTTGTCTGCACAATACTCCAGAAGCTTGTCATCAGAATGCTCCATGTCCCTTGTCATCACAATGATCCACCATGACACCTGTCATCACAATTCTCCATGCCACGTGTCATTGCAGTGCTCGATGACACTCGTCATCAAAATGCTCCATGGTCTTGCCATCACAATGCTCCACGGTCTTGCCATCACAATGCTCCATGCCCTGGACATCACAATGCTCCATGTCCCTTGTCATCACAATGCTCCATGACACTTCTCATCACCATGTTACATGCTCTTGTCATCAAAATCCTCCATGCCATTGTCATCACAATGGACCATGACATATGTCATCACCATGCTCCCTGACACCTGTCTTCACAATACTCCATGACGTTGTCATCACAATGATCCATGCCCTTGTCATCACAATGCTCCATGCCCTTGTCTTCACAATGCACCATGCCTACACTCATCACAATAATCCATGAAAGTTGTCAGACCAATTTTCCATGCCCCTATCATCACAGTGCTCCATGCCGTTGTCATCACAATGTACCATGAACCCTGTCATCACATTGCACCCTGAATCCACTCATCACAATGCTTCATGACCTTTGACATCACAGTGGTCCATGCCCTGGTCATCAGAAGTCTCTGTGACGTTTCTCACCACAATGCTCCATGAACTTTTCATCACAATGCTCCATGACCCTTGTCATCACAAAGCGCCATGCGCTTCTCAGCACAATGCTATATGACCCATGTCATCACAATGTGTCATGCGCTTGTCATCACAATGCTCCACAACCTTGTCATCACAGTGCTCCATAAACCTTGTCATCACAATGCACCATGCACTTCTCATCAAAATGCTCTCTCACAACTGATATCACAATGTTCCATCACTAGTCATCACTATACTCCCTCGCCCCTGTCATCACAATGTTCCATGACCCCTGTAATCACAATGCTCCATGCCCTTGTCATCACAAAGCTCCATGATGCATGTCATCAGAAAGCTCCATGGCCTTCTCATCACAATGCTCCATGCCCTTGCCATCACAATGCTCCATTACACCTGTCATCACAATGCTCCATGACCACTCTCAACAGAGCGCTCCATGACCCCTGACTGCACAATGATCTGGGACACTTGTCATCAAAATGCTCCATAACACTTGTCATCACAATGATCCATGCGCTTGTCATCCCAATTCTCCATGACCCCTGTAATCAGAATGTTCCGTGATGCTTGTCATCCCAGTGCTCCATGACACTTGGCATCACAATGCTCCATGCCATTGGCATCACAATGCTCCATAAACCCTCTCATCACATTGCTCCATGCCCTTGTCATCACAAAGCTCCATGACGCTTGTCATCACACTGCTCAATGCCATTCTCATCACAATGCTGCAGGCCCTTGTCATTACAATGTTCCATGTTCCATGTATCACCGTGTTCCGTGCCCTTGTCATCACAATGCTCCATGCCCACTCTCATCACAATAATCCATAAAACTTGTCATATCAATGCACCATGCACTTGTCATCAAAAGGCTCCATTACCCGTGTCATAACAATGCTCCATGTCCCGTGCCATCACAATGTTCCACGGCCTCATCATCACAAGGCTCCATGACCCTTGTCATCACAATTCTCCAAGAAAACTGTAATCGCAATGCTCCATGCACTTGTCATCACAAAGCTCCATGACGCATATCATCAAAATGCTCCATGACCTCTGGCATCTCAGTGCTCCAAACCATTGTGATCACAATGTACCATAACACTTGTCATCACAATTCCCCATGACGCTCCTCATCACAATTATCCATGGCCTTCTCATCACAATGCTCCATGACCTTTGTCATCACAATGCTCAATACACTTGTCAGCTCAATGCTCCCTGACACTTGTCTTCAATATGCTCCTTGAACCCTGTCATGACAAGGCTCCATGCCTTTTTCATCACAATGATCCATGCACTTTTCATCACAATACTCCAAGACCCCTGTAATCACAATGCTCCATGGCCTTCTCATCACCATGCTCCATGCCCTTGTCATCACAATGTTCCCTGACATTTGTCTTCAGAATGCTCCTTGAAACCTGTCATGAAAAGGCTCCATGCCATTTTCATCACAATGTTCCATGCCCTTTTCATCACGATGCTCCAGGCCATTGTCATCACAAAACTCCACAAGCATGTCATCAGACTGCTCTATGACCCATGTCATCACAATGCTCCATGACCCCTGTCATCACAATGCTCCATGACACCTGTCATCACAATGCTCCATGCTCCTTGTCATTACAGTGCTCCATGACTCTCGTCATCACAATTATCCATGGCCTTCTCATCACACTGCTCCACGGTCTTGCCATCACTATGCTCCATGCCCTGGTCATCACAATGCTACATGTCCCTTGTCATCACAATTCTCCACGTCCTTGTCATCACAATACTCCATGAAAATTCTCATCACAATGTTACGTGGTCTTGTCATCACATTTCTCCATGCACTTTTCATAGCAATGCTCCATGTCCCCTGTCATAGCAAGCTCCGTGCGCTTGTCATCACAATGCTTCACGACGTTTGCATCAAAATTCTCAATTGCCCTTGTCATCACAGTGCTCCATGTCCTTGTCATCACAATGTGCCATGACCCTTTTCTTCACAATTCTAAAAGAAATTTTCATCACAATGCCCCATTACCTTTGTCATCACAATCCTCCATGACACTTGGCATCACAAGGCTCCATTACAGTTGTAATCACAATCCTCCATGACACTTGGCATCACAATGCTCCATGCCATTGTCATCAAAATGCACCATGACATATGTCATCACAGTGCTCCTTGACACCTGTCTTCACAATACTACATGACCTTGTCATAACTATGTTCCATGCCCTTGTCATCACAATGTGCCCTGTCCACTCTCATAGCAATAATTCATGAAAATTGTCAGACCAATGCTCCATGCCCCTGTCATCACAATGCTCCATGCCCTTATAATCACAATGCTCCATGACACCTCACGTCATAATGCTCCATGACTCCAGGCATCACAATGCTTTATGAACTTTTTCATCACAATGGTTAATTCCCTCATCATCACAATGCTCTGTAACACTTGTCATCACAATGCTCCATGCCATTGTCAGCACAATGCTCCATGACCCTTGTCATCACAATGCTCCATGCCCTTGTCAGCACAATGCTTCAAGACACATGTCATCACAATGTGCCATGCACTTGTCATCACAATGCTCCACAACCTTGTCATCACAATTTTCCATAAACCTTGTCATCACAATGCTCCATGCACTTCTCATCTAAATGCTCTCTCACCACTGATATCACAATGTTCCATCACCAGTCATCACAATACTCCCTCAACACTGTCATCACAATGTTCCATGACCCCTGTCATCAAAATGATACATGCCCTTATCATCACAATGCTCCATGACCACTGACATCACAATGTTCCATAAACCCTGTCATCAAAATATTCCCTGACCCTTTCTATAAAATTGTTCCATGAACCTGTCATCACAATGGTCCCTTCCCTTCTCATCACAATGCACCACGCCCTTGTCATCAAAATGCTCCATTACATTTGTCATCACAAAGCTCCATGACCCTTGGAATCACAATGCTCCGTTCCATTTTCATCACAATGCTCCATGAAACATCTCATCACATTACTCCATGCACTTGTCATCCCAAATCTCCATGACGTTTGTCATCACAATGCTCGATGCCTTTCTCATCACAATGATCCATGCTTTGTCATTACAATCCACCATGACCCATGTATCACCGTGTTCCCTGCTCTTGTCATCACAATGCTCCATGCCCACACTCATCACAATAATGCATGAAACTTTTCAAACCAATGCTCCATGCCCTTGTCATCACAATGCTCCATTACCCCTGTCATAACAATGCTCCATTACCACTGCCATCACAATGTTCCACGGCGTTGTCATCAAAAGGCTCCATGAACATTGTCATCACAATGCTCCAAGACCCCTGTAATCACAATGCTCCATACCCCTTTTCATCTCAATTCTCCATGAACACTGTCATCAGAATGCACCATGCCAATCATCATAATGCTTCATGCTATTGTCATCACAAAGAAATCAAAATGCTCCATGACATCTGTCATCACAATGCTCCAAACCCTTCTGATCACAATGTTCCATAACACTTGTCATCACAATGCGCCATGACACTCGTCATCACAATTATCCATGATCTCCTCATCAAAATGCTCCATGACCTTTGTCAGCACAATGCTCAATACACTTGTCATCAAAATGCTCCCGGACACTTTACTTCAGTATGCTACTTAAAAACTGTCATGACAAGTCTCTTTGCCTTTTCCTCACAATGATCCATGCACTTTTCATCACAATGCTCCAAGACCACTGTAATCACAATGCTCCATGTGCATGTCATCACAAATCTCCAGGACGCATGTCATCAGAATGCTCCATGGCATTGTCATCACCATGCTCCATGCCCTTGTCATCACAATGTTCCAAGACCCCTCTAATCACAATGCTCCATGCACTTGTCATCGCAGTGCTCCATGACCCATGTCATAGCAAGCTCCATGTGCTTGTCATAACTATGCTTCACGACCTTGTCATCAGAAGTCTCAATGGCCCTTGTCTCCACAATGCTCCAAACCCTTGTCATCACAATGCTCCATTACCTTTGTCATCACAATCCTCCATGACACTTGGCTTCACAATGCTCCATGACATTGTCATCACAATGTACCAGGACATATGTCATCACAATACTCCCTGATAACTGTCTTCACAATAATCCATGACCTGGTCTTAACAATGCTCCATGCCCTTGTCATCACAATGCGACATGCACACTTTCATCACAATAATCCATAATACTTCTCAGACCAATGCTCCATGCCCCTGTCATCACAATGCCCCATGCCCTTGTCATCACAATGCTCCGTGACTCCAGTCATCACACTGCTTCTTGACATTTGTCATCACAGTGGTCCATGCCCTCGTAATCACAGGGCTCTGTGAAGTTTGTCACCATAATGCTCCATGAACTTCTCATCACAATGCTCTGTGACACTTGTCATCACAATGCTCCATGCCTTTGTCAGCAGAGTGCTCCATGTCCCTTGTCATCACAGTGCTCCATGTGCTTGTCAGCACAATGCTCCATGACCCATGTCATCACAATATGCCATGCGCTTGTCATCACAATGTTCCACATCTTTGTCATCCGAATGCTCCATAAACCTTGTCATCACAAAGTACCATGGACTTCTCATTAAAATCCTCTTTCACCACATATATCAAAATGTTCTGTCACTAGTCATTACAATACTCCCACACCCCTGTCATGACAATGATCCACGGCCTTGTCATCACAAGGCTCCATGACCCTTGTCATCACAATACTCCAAGACCCCTGTAATCACACTGCTCCATGCTCTTGTCATCACAAAGCACCATGACGCATGTCATCAGACAGCTCCATGGCCTTCTCATCACAATGCTCCATGCCCTTTTCATCACAATGCTCCATGAACTCTGTCATCACAATGAACCATGCCCATCATCATAATGCTTCATGCTATTGTCATCACAATGAAATCAAAATGCACCATAACCTCTGTCATCACAATGCTCCAAACCATTGTGTTCACAATGTACCATAACACTTGTCATCACAACTCCCCATGACGCTCATCATCACAATTATCCATGGTCTTCTCATCACAATGCTCCATGACCTTTGTCATCACAATGCTCAATACACTTGTCATCACAATGCTCCCTGACACTTGTCGTTAGTATGCTCCTTGAACCCTCTCATGACAAGGCTCCATGCTCTTTCATCACAATCATCCATGCCCTATTCTTCACAATGCTCCAAGACCCATGTAATCACAATGCTCCATGCCCCTTTTCATCAGAATGCTCCATGATACTTGTCATCACAAGGCTCCATGGTTTTCTCCTCACAATGCTCCAGGACCTTGTCATCACAATGCTCCATTCCATTGTCATCACAATGCTCCAAGACCCATGTCATCACAATACTCAATGAATACTGTCAGTCCAGTGCTCCATGAACTTCTGATCACAATGCTCCATGACCCCTGTCATCACAATGCTCCATGACCCCTGTCATCATAAAGCTCCATGGCACCAGACAACACAATGATCCGGGACACTTGTCATCAAAATGCTCCATGACACTTGTCATCACAATGATCCATGTCCTTGCCATCACAATGCTCCATGAGCCCTGTCAACACAATGCTCCATGAATCCAGTCATCACAATGCTTCATGACCTTTGAAATCACAATGGTCCATGCCCTCATTTTCACAATGCTCTGTGACATTTGTCACCACAGTGCTCCATGAAATTTTCAACATAATGGTCTGGGACCGTAGTCATCACAATGCTCCAAGCCTTTCTCAGTACAATGTTCCATGACCATTGTCATCACAATGCTCCATGCCCTTGTCAGCACAGTGCACCATGACACTTGGCAACACAAGGCTCCAAGCCCTTGACATCACAAACTCCATTACCTTTATCATCACAAACCTCCATGACACTTAGCATCACAATGATCCATGGCATTGTCATCACAATGGGCCATGACTTCTGTCTTCCAAATGCTCCCAGACACCTGTCTTCAAATACTGCATGACTTTGTCATCACAATGCTCCATGCCCTTGTCATCACAATGTGCCATTCCCACTGTCATCGCAATAATCCATGAAACATGTAAGACCAATGTTCCATGCTCCTGTCATCACAATGCTCCATGCCCCTGTCATCACAATGCTCCATGCCCTTGTCATCACATTGCTCCATGACCCGTCATCACAATGCTCCGTGACTCCTGTCATCACAATGCTTCATGACCATTCTCATCAAAAGGGTCCATGCCCTCATCATCACAAGTCTCTGTGCCATTTGTCACCACAATGCTCCATGAACTTTTCATCACAATTCTCCATGAACCTTGTCATCACAATGCTCCATGTGCTTATCAGCACAATGCTGCATGACCCGTGTCATCACAATGCACCATGTACTTGTCATCACAATGCTCCACATCCTCGTCATCACAGTGCTCCATAAAAGTTGTCATCACAGTGCTCCATGCACTTCTCATCAAAATGCTCTCTCACCACTGATATCAAAATGTTCCATCACTAGTCATCCCAGTACTCCATCACCCCTGTCATCACAATGTTCCATTACCCCTGTCATCAAAATGCTACATGCACTTATCATCACAATGTTCGATGACCCCTGACATCACAATGTTCCATAACCCCTGTCATCAAAATGCTCCATGACCCTTTTCATCACACTGCTCCATGATCCCGGACATCACAATATTCTATAACCCCTCTAATCAAAATGTTCCATGACCCTTTTCATCAAATTTCTCCATGACCCTGTCATCACAATGTTCCCTGCCCTTCTAATCACAATGCTCCATGCCCTTGTCATCACAAAGTTCCATAACCTTTGGCATCACAATGCTCAATGCCATTGTCATCACAATGCTCTATGAACCCTCTCATCAAATTGCTCCATGAACATGTCATCACAAAGCTCCATGACGCTTGTGATACCAATGTTCGATGCCCTTCTCATCACAATGCTCCATGCGCTTGTCATTACAATCCTCCATGACCCATGTAACACAGTGTTCCGTGACCATGTCATCACAATGCTCCATGCCCACTCTCATCACAATAATCCTTGAAACTCTTCAGACCAATGCTGATGCCCTTGTCATCACAATGCTCCATTACCCCTGTCATAACAATGCTCCATGACACCTGCCATCACAAGGTTCCACGGCATTGTCATCTCAAGACTCCATGACCCTTGTGATCACAATGCTCCAAGACCCTGTAATCACAATGCTCCATGCACTTGTCATCACAAAGCTCCATGGCGCATGTCATCAGAATGCTCCATGGCCTTCTCATTCACAATGCTCCATCCCCTTGTCATCACAATGCTACAAGACACCTGTAATCACAATGCTCCATGAACCCTGTCATCACAATGCACCATGCCCATCATCATAATACTTCATGCTTTTGTCATCACAATGAAATCAAAATGCTACATGACCTCTGTCATCACAATGCTCCAAACCCTTGTGATCACAATGTTCCATAACACTTGTCATCACAATGCCCCATGACGCTCCTCATCACAGTTATCCATGGTTTTCTCATCACAATGCTCCATGAACTTTGTTAAAGCAATGCTCAATACACTTGTCATCACAATGCTCCCAGACACTTTTCATCAGTATGCACCTTGAACCCTGTCATGACAAGGCTCCATGTCATTTTCATCACAATGCTCCAAGACCCCTGTAATCACAATGCTCCTTGCCCTTATCATCACAAACCTCCATGACGCATGTCATCAGAATGCACTATGGCCTTCTCATCACAATTCTCCATGCCCCTGTTATCACAATGCTCCAAGAACCCTGTCATCACAATACTCCATGAATATTTTCAGCCTAATTCTCTATGATATTCTCATCACAATGCTCCATGACCCCTTTCATCAAAATGCTCCATGCTCCTTGAAATCAGAATGATCCCTGCCCTCTATCATCACAATGCTCCAAACCCTTGTGATCACATTGTTCCACAACACTTGTCATTGCAACGCTCCATGATACCTGTCATCATAATACTCCATGCCCGTGTCATCACAATGCTCCATGAACTTTGTCATCACAATGCACAATACACTTGTCATCACAATGCTCACTGACACTTGTCGTCAGAATGCTCCTTGAACCCTGTCATGAAGAGCTCCATGCCTTTTCCATCACAATGCTCCATGCCCTTTTCATCACAATGCTCCATGACCCCTGTCATCACAATTCTCCATGCACTTTTCATCGCAATGCTCCGTGTCCCCTGTCATAGCAAGCTCCGTGTGCTTGTCATCAAAATGCTTCACGACGTTGGCATTAAAATTCTCAATGGCCCTTGTCATCACAATGCTCGATGACGCTCGTCAACACAATTATCCATGGTCTTCTCATCACAGTGCTCCAAGGTCTTGCCATCACAATGCTCCATGACACTTCTCATCACAATGTTACATGCTCTTGTCATCACAATTCTCCATGCACTTGTCATCGCAATGCTCCATGACCCCTGTCATAGCAAGCTCCATGTGCTTTTCATCACAGTGCTTCACGAACTTGTCATCACAATGCTCAATGGCCCTTGTCATCACAGTGCTCCATTACCGTTGTCATCACAATCCTCCATGACACTTGGCTTCACAATGCTCCATGCCATTGTCATCACAATGCACCATGACATATGTCATCACAATGCTCCCTGACACCTGTCTTCACAGTACTCATGACCTGGTCATAACAATGCTCCATGCCCTTGTCATCACAATGTGCCATGCCCAATATCATCACAATAATCCATGAAACTGGTCAGACCAATGCTCCATGCCCCTATCATCACAATGCTCCATGCCTTTGTCATCACAGTGCTCCGTGACTCCAGTCATCACATTGCTTCATGACCTTTGTTATCACAATGGTCCATGCCCTCCTCATCACAGTGCTCTTTGAAATTTGTCACCATAATGCTCCATGAACTTTTCATCACAATGCTCTGTGACCCTTGTCATCACAATGCTCCATGCCTTTGTCAGCAGAGTGCTCCATGACCCTTGGCATCACAATGCTCCATGCACTTCTCAGAACAATTCTCCATGACCCATGTCATCACAATGTGCCATGCGCTTGTCATCACAATGTTCCACAACCTTATCATCACAATGCTCCATAAACATTGTCATCACAAAGCTCCATGAACTTCTCATCAAAATGCTCTTTCACCACTGATATCAAAATGTTCCATCACTAGTAATTACAATACTCCCTCACCCCTGTCATGACAATATTCCACGGCCTTGTCATCACAAGGCTCATTGACCCTTGTCATCACAATGCTCCAAGACCCCTGTAATCACAATGCTCCATGCCCCTTGTCATCAGTGTGCTCCATGAGACTTGTCATCACAAGGCTCCATGGTCTTCTCATCACAATGCTCCAGGACCTTGTCATCACAATGCTTCACGACCTCCTCATCAAAATTCTCAATGTCCCTTGTCATCATAATATTCCAAGCCCTAATCACAATGCCCATTATCTTTGTCATCACAATCCTCCATGACACTTGGCATCACAGTGCCCCATGCCATTGTCATCGCAATGGAACATGACATATGTCATCAAAATGCTCCCTGACACCTGTCTTCACAATACTCCATGACCTTGTCATCACAATGCTCAAGACACTTGTCATCACAATGCTCAATACACTTGTCATCACAATGCTCCCTGACACTTGTCGTCAGTGTGCTCCTTGAACCCTGACATGACAAGGCTCCATGCATTTTTCATCACAATGATCCATGCCCTTTTCCTCACAATGCTCCAAGACCCCTGTAATCACAATGCTCCATGCCATTGTCATCACACAGCTTCATGACGAATGTTTTCAGAATGCTCCATGGCCTTCTCATCACCATGCTCCATGATATTTTCATCAAAATGCTCCATTCCCTTGTCATCAAAATGCCCCATGACCCCTGTCACCACAATACTCCATGAACATTTTCAGCCCAATGCTCTATGACCTTCTCATCACCATGCCCCATGAACCCTGTCATCACAATGCTCCATGAACCCTGACAACACAATGATCCGGGACTTTTGTCATCAAAATGCTCCATGACCCTTGTCATCACAATGATCCATTCCATTGTCATCACAATGCTCCATTACCCTTGTCATCACAATGCTCCAAGCCGTTGTCATCACAATGCTCCATTATATTTGTCATCACATTTCTCCATGAGACTTGGCATCACAATGCTCAATGCCATTGTCATCACAATGCACCGTGACATATGTCACCACAATGCTCCCTGACACCTTTCTTCACAATAATCAATGACCTTGTCATCACAATGCTCTATGCGCTAGTTATCACAATGTGTCATGCCCTCTGTCATCACAATAATCCATGAAACATGTCAGACCAATGCTCCATGCCCCTTTCATCCCAATGCTCCATGCCCTTGTCATCACAATGCTCCATGACCCCTGTCATCACAATGCTCCATGACCCCTGTCATCACAACGCTCCAGGACACCAGAGAACACAATGATCCGGGACACTTGTCATCAAAATGCTCCATGACATTTGTCATCACTATGATCCATGCCCTTGCCATCACAATGCTCCATGAGCCCTGTCATCACAGTGCTCCATGACTCCAGTCATCACAATGCTTCATGACCTTTGTCATCACAATGGTCCATTCCCTCGTTTTCGCAAGGCTCTGTGATATTTGTCACCACAATGCTCCATGAAATTTTCATCATAATGGTCTGTGACCGTTGTCATCACAATGCTCCAAGCCTTTCTCAGTACAATGCTCCATGACCATTGTCATCACAATGCTCCATGCCATTGTCAGCACAGTGCGCCATGAACCTTGTCATCACAAGGCTCCAAGCCCTTATCATCACAATGCTCCATTACCTTTGTCATCACAAACCTCCATGACACTTGGCATCACAACGCTCCATGGCATTGTAATCACAATGGGCCATGACTTATGTCTTCAAAATGCTCCCTGACACCTGTCTTCAAATACTGCATGACCTTGTCATCACAATTCTCCATGCCATTGTCATCACAATGGACAATGACATATGTCATCACAATGCTCCCTGACACCTGTCTTCACAATACTCCATGATGTTGTCATCACAAGGATCCATGACCCTTGTCATAACAATGCACCATGCCCATCATTATAATGCTTCATGCTATTGCCAACACAGTGAAATCAAAATGTTCCATGACCTGAGTCATCACAATGCTCCAAACATTTGTGATCACGATATTCCATAACACTTGTCATCACAATGCCCCATGATGCTCATCATCACAATTATCAATGGTCTTCTCATCACAATGCTCCGTGACTTTGTCACCACAATGCTCAATACTCATGTCATCATAATGGTCCCTGACAGTTGTCGTCAGTATACTCCTTGAACCCTGTCATGACAAGGCTCCATGCCTTTTTCATCACAATGATCCATGCCGTTTTCATCACAATGCTCCAAGTCCCCGGTATTCACAATGCTCCATGCCCTTGTCTTCACAAAACTCCATGATGAATGTCATCGGAATGCTCCATGGGCTTCTCATGACAATGCTCCATGCCCTTGTCATCACAATGCTCCAAGACCCCTGTAATCACAATGCTCCATGCCCCTTTTCATCAGAATGATCCATGAGACTTGTCATCACAGGGCTCTATGGTCTTCTCATCACAATGCTCCATTACATTTGTCATCACAATCCTCCATGACACTTGGCATCACAATGCTCCATGCCGTTGTCATCACAATGGACCACCGCATATGTCACCACAGTGCTCCCTGACACCTGTCTTCACAATACTGTAACACCTGGTCATCACAATGCTCCATGCCCTTGTCATCACAAAGCGCCATGCCCACTGTCATCACAATAATCCATAAAACTTGTCAGAGCTATGCTCTATGGCCCTGTCATCACAATGCTCCATGCCCTTTTCATCACAATGCTCCATGACCCCTGTCATCACAGTCCTCCTTGACTCCAATCATAACAATGATTCATGACCTTTGTCATCACAATGGTCCATGCCCTCTTCATCACAAGTCCCTGTGACCTTTGTCACCACAATGCTCCATGAACTTTTGATCACAATGCTCCGTGACCCTTGTCATCAAAATGCTCCATGCCTTCCTCGGCACAATGCTCCATGACCATTTTTATCACAATGCTCCATGTGCTAATTAGCACAATGCTCCATAACTCATGTCATAACAATGTGTCATGCACTTGTCATCACAATGCTCCACATCCTTGTCATCACAATGCTCCATAAACATTGTCATCACAATGCTCCATAAACTTCTTATCAAAATTCTCTCTCACCACTGATATCACAATGTTCCATCATTAGTCATCACAATAGTCCCTCACCCCTGTCATCACAATGTTCCATGACCCCAGTCATCACAATGGTACATGCCCTTATCATCACAATGTTCAATGACCCCTGACATCACAATGTTCTATAACATCTGTCATCAAAATTCTCCATGACCCATTTCATCAAAATGCTCCATGAACCCTGACATCAAAATTTTCCATAACCCCTGTCATCAAAATGTTCGATGACACTTTTCATCAAATTGCTCCATGACCCTGTCATCACAATGCACGCTGCCCATCTAATCACAATGCACGACGCACTTGTCATCAAAGTGCTCCATGACCTTTGTCATCACAAAGCTCCATGACACTTTGCATCACAATGTTCCATGCCATTGTCATCACAATGCTTCATGAAGACTCTCATCACATTGTTCCATGTCCTGGTCATCACAAATCTCCAAGACGCTTGTCATCAAAATGCTTGATGCCCTTCTCATCACAATGCTCCATGCCCTTGTCATTACAATCCTTCAAGACCCATGTTTCAGAGTGTTCCATGACCTGTCATCACAATGCTCCAAACCCTTGTGATCACAATGTTCCATAACACTTGACATCACAATGCTCCATGATGCCTGTCATCACAATACTACATGCCCTTGTCATGACAATGCTCCATGGCCATTTTCATCACAATTCTCAACACACTTGTCATCACAATGCTCCCTGACACTTGTTGTCATAATGCTCCTTTAAAACTGTCATGAAAAGGCTCTATGCATTTTTCATCACAATGATCCATGTCCTTTTCATCACAATGCTCCATGCCATTGTCATCACAATACTCCACAAGCTTATCATCAGAATGCTCCATGACCCCTGTCATCACAATGTTCCATGACCTCTGTCATCACAATGCTCCATGACGCCTGTCATCAGAATGCTCCTTGCCCCTTGTCATTACGGTGCTCCATGATGCTCGTCAACACAGTTATCCATTTTTCTTCTCATCACAGTGCTCCATGGTGTTGCGATCACAATGCTCCATTCCCTGGTCATAACAATGCTCCATGTCCCTTGTCATCACAATTCTCCACGTTCTTGTCATCACAATGCTCCATGACACTTCTCATCACAATTTTACATGCTCTTGTCATCACAATTCTCCATGCACCTGTCATCGAAATGTCCCATGACACCTGTCATAGCAAGATCCATGGCTTTGTCATAAAAATGCTTCATACCTTGTCATCAAAATTCTCAATGCCCGTTTTCATCACAATGCTCCATGACCCTTGTTATCACAATGCTCCAAGCCCTTGTCATCAAATTGCTCCATTACCTTTGTGATCAAAATCCTCCATGACACTTGGCGTCACAATGCTCCATGCCCTTTTCATCACAATTCGCCATGCCCACTGTCATCACAATAATCCATAAAACTTGTTACACCAATTTTCCATGCCACTGTCTTCACAATGCTCCATGCCCTTGTCATCACAAAACTACATGACGCATGTCATCAGAATGCTCCATTGCCTTCTTATCACAATGCTCCATGCCCATGTCATCATAATGCTCCAAAACCACTTTAATCACAATGCTCCATGCCACTTTTCATCTCAATTCTCCATGAACCCTGTCATCAAAATGCACCATGCCCAACATCATAATGCTTCATGCTATTGTCATCACAATGAAATCAAAATGATCCATGACATCTGTCATCACCATGCTCCAAACCCTGGTTATCACAATGTTCCATAACACTTGTCATGACAGCGCCCCATGACGCTCGTCATTACAATTATACATGGTTTTCTCATCACAATGCTCCATGACCTTTGTCATCACAATGCTCAATACACTTGTCATCACAATGCTCCATGACCCATGTCATCACAATGCTCCATGACCCATCTCATCACAATGCTCGATGACCCTTGTCATCACAATGTTCCAAGCCCTTGTTATCAAAATGCTCCATTACCTTTGTCATCACAATCTTCCATGACACTTGGTATCACAATGCTCCATGCCATTGTCATCACAATGGACAATGACATATGTCATCACAATGCTCCCTGACACCTGTCTTCACAATACTCCATGACCTTGTCATCACAATGTTCCATGCCCTTGTCATCACAATGCTCAATTACCCATGTCATCAAAATGCTCCGTGACTCCAGTCATCACAATGCTTCATGACTTTTGTCATCACAAAGCTCCATGCCCACTGTCATCACAATAATCCATGAAACTTGTCTGACCAATTGTCCATGCCCCCGTCACACAAGGCTCTGTGATCTTTGTCACCACAATGCTCCATTAATATTTCATCACAATGCTCTGTGTCCCTTGTCATCACCATGCTCCATGCCTTTGTCAGCACAATGCTCCATGACACTTGTCATCAAAATGCTCCATGCACTTGTTAGCACAATGCTCCATGACCCCTGCCAACACAATTCTCCGTGACTCCAGTCATCACAGTGCTTCATGACCTTTGTCAACACAATGGTCCATGCCCTCTTCACACAAGGTTCTGGGACCTTTGTCATCACAATGCTCCATGCCCACTGTCATCACAATAATCCATGAAACTTGTCAGATATATTTTCCATGCCCCTGTCATCACATTGCTCCCTGCCCTTGTCATCAAAATGCTCCATGACCCCTGACATCACAATGTTCCATAACCACTGTCACAAAATGCTCCATGACCCATTTCATCACAACGATTCATGACCACTGATATCACAATGTTCCATAACGCCTGCCATCAAAATAATCCATGACGTTTTTCATCAAATTGCTCCATGACCCTTTCGTCACAATGCTCCCTGCCATTCTCATCACAATGCACCACGCCCTTGTTATTAAAATGCCCAATGAAGTTTTTCATCACAAAGCTCCATGACCCTTGGCATCACAATGCTCCATGCCATTGTCATCACAATGCTCAATGAAATCTCTCATCACATAGCTCCATGTCCTTGTCATCACAATGCTCAATTACAGCTGTCATAACAATGTGCCATGACCCCTGCCATCACAATGTTCCACGGCCTTGTCATCACAACGCTCCATGACCCTTGTCATCACAATGCTCCAAGACCTCTGTAATCACAATTCTCCATGCCACTTTTCATCTCAATTCTCCATCAACCCTGTCATCACAATGCACCATGCCCATCATCATAATGATTCATGCAGTTGTCATCACTATGAAATCAAAATGCTCCATGACCTCTGTCATCACAAAGCTGCAAACCCTTCTGATCACAATGTTCCATGACACTTGTCATCACAATGCTCCATGACGCTCTTCTTCGCAATTATGCAAGGTCTTCTCATCACAATGCTCCATGACCTTTGTCAACACAATGCTCAATACACTTGTCATCACAATGCTCCCTGACACTTGTCATCACTATGCTCCTTGAACACTGTCATGACAAGGCTCCATGCCTTTTTCATCACAATGATCCATTCCCTTTTCATCACAATGCTCCAAGACCCCTGTTATCACAATGCTCCGTGATTCCAGTCATCAAAATGCTTCATGACGCTTGTCATCACAGTGGTCCATGACCTCGTCACACAAAGCTCTGTGACCTTTGTCACCAAAATGTTCCATGAAATTTTTATCACAATGCTCTGTGACCCTTGTCATCACAAAGCTCCATGCCTTTGTCAGCACAATGCTCCATGACGCTTTTCATCACAATGCTCGATGCGCTTGTCAGCACAATGCTCCATAACCCATGTCATCACAATGAACCATGCGCTTGTCATCACAATGCTCCACATCCTTGTCATCAAAATGCTCCATAAACCTTGTCATCACAATGCTCCATGCACTTCTCCTCAAAATGCCTTCTCACCACTGATATCACAATGTTCCATCACTAGACATCACAATACTCCCTCAACCCTGTCATCACAATGTTCCATTACCCCTGTCATCACAGTGCTCCATGCCATTATCATCACAATGCTCCATGACACCTGACATCATAAAGTTCCATAACCCCTGTAATCAAAATGCTCCATGACCCTTTTCATCACAAAGCTCCATGATCCCTCACAACACAATGTTCTATAACCCCTGTCATCAAAATGTTCCATGACCCTTTTCATCAAATTGCTCTATGACCCTGTCATCACAATGCTCCCTGCCCTTCTCATCACAATGCACCAGGCCCTTGTCATCAAAATGCTCCATGACATTTGTCATCACAAAGATCCATGACCCTTGGCATCACAATGCTCCCTTCCATTATCATCACAATGCTCCATGGACCCTCTCATCACATTGCTCCATGAACTTGTCATCCCAAATCTCCATGACGCTTGTCATCACAATGCTCGATGCCCTTCTCATCACAATGATCCATGCAATTGTCATTACAATCCTGCATGATCTATATATCACAGTGTTCCGTGCCCTTGTCATCACACTGCTCCATGCCCACTCTCTTCACAATAATCCATGAAACATTTCAGACCATTTCCCCATGTCCTTGTCATCACAATGCTCCATTACCCCTGTCATAAAAATGCTCCATGATCCCTGCCATCACAAGATTCCACGGTCTTGTCATCACAAGCCTCCATGACCCTTGTCATCACAATGTTCCAAGACCCCTGAAATCACAAATCTCGATGCCCTTGTCATCAAAAAGCTCCATGACGCATGTCATCAGAATGCTCCATGGCATTCTCCTCACAGTGCTCCATGCCCTTGTCATCACTATGCTCCAACACCCCTGGAATCACAATGCTCCAAGCCCCTTTTCATCTCAATTCTCCATCAACCCTGTCATCACAATTTACCGTGCCCATCACCATAATATTTCATGCTTTTGTCATCACAATGAAATCAAAATGCTCAATGACGACTGTCATTACAATGCACCAAATCCTTGTGATCACAATGTTCCATAACACTTGTCATCACAATGCCCCATGACGCTGGTCATCACAATTAGCCATGGTCTTCTCTCACAATGCTCCAAGCCCTTGTCATCAGAATGCTCCATTACATTTGTCATCACAATCCTCCATGACACTTGGCTTCACAATTCTCCATGCCATTGTCATCACAATGCACCGTGACATATGTCATCACAATGCTCCCTGACACCTGTCTTCACCATACTCAATGACCTGGTCATATCAATGCTCCATGCCGCTGTCATCACAGTGCGCCATGCCCACTATCTTCACAATAATCAATGAAAGATGTCAGACCAATTCTCCATTCTCCTGTCATCACAATGCTCCATGCCTTTGTAATCACAATTGTCCGTGACTCCAGTCATCACAATGCTTCATGACCTTTGTCCTCACAATGGTCCATAACCTCGTCATCACAGGGCTCTGTGAACTTTGTCAACATAATGCTCCATGAACTTTTCATAACAATGCTCTGTGACCCTTGTCATCACAATGCTCCATGCCTTTGTCAGCAGAGTGCTCCATGACCCTTGTCATCACAATGCTCCATGGGCTTGTCAGAACAATGCTCCATGACACTTGTCATCACAATGTTCCACAACTTTGTCATCACAATACTCTATAAACCTTGTCATCAGAAAGCTCCATGCACTTCTCATCAAAATGCTCTTTCACCGCTGATATAAAAATGTTCCATCACTAGTCATTACAATACTCCCTCAGGCCTGTCATGACAATGTTCCACCTCCTTGTCATCACAAGGCTCCATGACCCTTGTCATCACAATGCTCCAAGACCACTGTAATCACAATGCTGCATGCTCTTGTCATCACATAGTTCCATGACGCTTGTCATCAGACAGCTCCATGGCCATAGCATCACAATGTTCCATGCCCTTTTCATCACAATGCTCCAAGACACCTGTAATCACAATGCTCCATGCCCCTTTTCATCTCAATGCTCCATGAACTCTGTCATCACAATGAACCATGCCCATCATCATAATGCTTCATGCTATTGTCATAACAATGAAATCAAAATGCTCCATAAACACTGTCATCACAATGCTCCAAACCCTTGTGTTCACAATGTTCCATAACACTTGTCATCACAACTCCCCATGACGCTCATCATCACAATTATCCATGGTCTTCTCATCACAATGCTCCATGACCTTTGTCATCACAATGCTCAATACATTTGTCATCACAATGCTCCCTGACACTTGTCGTCAGTATGCTCCTTGAACCCTCTCATGACAAGGCTCCATGCTTTTCCATCACAATCATCCATGCCCTATTCATCACAATGCTCCAAGTCCCCTGTTATCACAATGCTCCATGCCCCTTTTCATCAGAATGCTCCATGATACTTGTCATCAAAAGGCTACATGGTCTTCTCCTCACAATGCTCCAGGAACTTGTCATCACAATGCTCCTTTCCATTGTCAACACAATGCTCCATGACCCCTGCCATCATAATACTCAATGAATATTTTCAGCCCAATGCTCCATGAAATTCTGATTACAATGCTCCATGACCCCTGTCATCACAATGTTCCATGACCACAGTCATCACAACGCTCCATGACACCAGACAACACAATGATCCGGGAACCTTGTAATCAAAATGCTCCATGACACTTGTCATCAGAATGATCCATGCCCTTGCCATCCCAATGCTTCATGACCCCTGTAATCACAATGCTCCATGATGCATGTCATCACAGTGCTCCATTACACTTGTCATCAAAATGCTCCATGCATTTGTCAGCAAAATACTACATTACATTTTCATCACAATGCTCCATGCCTTTGTCAGCACAATGCTCCATGACAGGTTTCATCGCAATGCTTCAGGCCCCTGTCAGCATAGTGCTCCGTGACCCTTGTCATCACAATGCTCCAAGCCGTTGTCATCACAATGCTCCATTACCTTTGTCATCACAAACCTCCATGAAAATTGGCATCACAATACTCCATGGCATTGTCATCACAATGGGCCACGAATTATGTCTTCACAATGCTCCCAGACACCTGTCTTCACAATACTGCATTACCTTGTCATCACCATGCTTCATGCCCTTGTCATCACAATGCACCATTCCCACTGTCATTCCAGTAATCCATGAAACTTGTAAGACCAATGTTCCATGCCCCTGTCTTCACAATGCTCCATGCACTTGTCTTCACAATGCTCCATGACCCGTCATCACAATGCTACATGACCCCTTTCATCACAATGCTCCATGCTCCTTGAAATCAAAATGATCCATGACCTCTGTCATCACAATGCTCCAAACCCTTGTGATCACATTGTTCCACAACACTTGTCATCACAACGCTCCATGATGCCTGTCATCACAATACTCCATGCCCGTGTCATCACAATGCTCCATGAGCTTTGTCATCACAATGTTCAATACACTTGTCATCACAAGTCTCTGTGACCTTTGTCACCACAATGCTCCATGAACTTTTCATCACGATGCTCTGTGACCTTTGTCATCACAATGCACTATGCGTTTCTCAGCACAATGTTCCGTGACCCTTGTCATCACAATGCTCCATGCACTTGTCATTAAAATGCTCCATGATCTTTGTCATCACCAAGCTCCATGACCCTTGGCATCAGAATGATCCATGCCATTGTCATCACAATGCTTCCTGAAGCCTCTCATCACATTGCATCCATGTCCTTATCATCACAAAACTCCACGATGATTGTCATCAAAATGAACGATTCCCTTCTCATCACAATGTTCCATGTCCTTGTCAATACAATTCTCCATGACCCATGTATCACAGTGTTCCTTTCCCTTGTCATCATAATGCTCCATGCCCACTCTCATCACAATAATCCATGAAAAGTTTCAGACCAATGTTCCATAAACTTGTAATCACAATGCTCCATTACCCCTGTCATGACAATGCTCCATAACCCCTGCCATCAAAATGTTCCACGGCCTTGTCATCACAAGGCTCCATAACCCTTGTCATTACAATGATCCAAGACCCCTGTAATCACAATGCTCCATGCCTTTGTCATCACACAGCTCAATGACGCATGTCATCAGAATGCTCCATGGCTTTCTCATCACAATGTTCCATACCCTTGCCATCACAATATTCCATTACCCCTGTCATAACAACGCTTCATGACCACTCTCATAATGATGTTCCACGGCCTTGTCATCACAATGCTACATGAACCCTGTCATCACAATGCTCCGTGACTCCAGTCATCACAGTGCTTCATGAACTTTGTCATCACAATGGTCCATGCCCTCATCATCACAATTCTCTGCGACCTTTGTCACCACAATGCTCCATGAACTTTTCATCACAATGCTCTCTGACCATTGTCATCACAATGCTCTATGCCTTTCTCAGCACAATGCTCCATGACCCTTGTCATCACAGTGCTCCATGAGCTTCTCAGCACATTGCTCCATGACCCATGTTATCAAAATGTGCCATGCGCGTGTCATCACTGTGCTCCACAATATTGTCATCACAATGCTCCATAAGCCTTGTCATCAATATGCTCCAGGCACTTCTCAACAAAATGCTCTCTCACAACTGATATCACTATGTTACATCACAAGTCATCACAATACTCCCTCACCCCTGTCATCACAATGTTCCATGACCCCTGTCATCACATTGCTACATGCACTTATCATCACAATGTTCGATGACCCCTGACATCACAATGTTCCATAACCCCTGTCATCAAAATCTTCCATGACCTTTTTCATCAAATTGCTCCATGACCCTGTCATCACAATGCTCCCTTCCCTTCACAACACAATGCACCACGAACTTGTCATCAAAATGCTCCATGACATTTGTCGTCACACATCTCCATGACAATTGGCATCACAATGCTCCATGTCATTGTGATCACAGTGCTCCATGAACCCTCTCATCACATTGTTCCATGCCATTGTCATCACAAAGCTCCAAGACGCTTGCCATCACAATGCTCGATGCCCTTCTCATCACAATGCTCCATGTCCTTGTCATTATAATCCTCCATGACCCATGTATCACAGTGTTCCTTGACCTTGTCATCAGAATGCTCCATGCCCACTCTCATCACAATAATCCATGAAACTTTTCAGACCAATGCTCCATGCCCGAGTCATCACAGTGCTCCATTACACCTGTCATAACAATGCTCCATGACCCCTGCTATCACAATGATCCATGGTCATTTAATCACAAGGCTCCATGACTCTTGTCATCACAATGCTCCAAGACCCCTGTAATCACAATGCTCCATGCAATTTTCATCACAAAGCTCCTTGACGCATGTCATCAGAATGCTCTATGGCCTTCTCATCACAATGTTCCATGCCCTTGTCATCACAATGCTCCAAGTCCCCTGTATTCACAATGCTCCATGCCCTTGTCATCACAAAGATCCATTACGCATGTCATCAGAATGCTCCTTGGCCTTCTCATCACAATGCTCCATGCCCTTGTCATCACAATGTTCCAAGACCCCTGTAAACACAATGCTCCATAGCTCTTTTCATCAGTATGGTCCATGAGACTTGTCATCACAAGGCTCCATGATCTTCTCAACACAATGCTCCAGGACTTTGTCATCACAATGTTTCACGACCTTCTCATCAAGATTCTAAATGGCCCTTGTGATCATAATGTTCCAAGCCCTAATCATCACAATGCCCCATTATCTTTGTTATCACATTCCTCCATGACACTTGGCATCACAATGCCCCACGCCATTGTCATTGCAATGGAACATGACATATGTCATCACAATGCTCCCTGACACGTGTCTTCACAATACTCCATGACCTTTACATCACAATGCTCCATGCCCTTGTCAGCACAATCCGCCATGCCGAATGTCATCACAATAATCCATGAAACTTGTCAGACCAATGCTCCATGCCCTTGTCATCACAATGCTCCATGCCCTTTTCATCACAGTTCTCCATGACCCCACACATCATAATTCTCCGTGAATCCAGTCATCACAATGCTTTATGACCATTGTCATCACAATGGTCCATTCCCTCATCATCACAGTTCTCTGTAACACGTTTCATCACAATGCTCCATGCATTTGTAAGCATAATGCTCCATGACCCTTGTCATCACAATGATCCATGCGCTTGTCAGCACAATGCTCCACAACCTTATCATCACAACACTCCATAAACCTTGTCATCACAATGCTCCTTGCACTTCTCATCTAAATGCTCTCTCACCACTGATATCACAATGTTCCATTACTACTCATCACAATACTCCCTCACCCCTTTCATCACAATGTTCCATGACCCCTATCATCAAAATGCTACATGTCCTTATCATCATAATGCTCCATGACCACTGACATCACAATGTTCCATAACCCTATCATGAAAATGTTCCCTGTCAATTTTCATCAAATTGCTACATGACCCTGTCATCACAATGCTCCCTGCCATTCTCATCACAATGCACAACGCTCTTGTCATCAAAATGCTCCATGACCTTTGTCATCACAAACTCCATGACCCTTGGCATCACAATGCTCCATGCCATTGTCATCACAATGCTCCATGAAACCTATCATCACATTGTTCCTTGCTCTTGCCATCACAAAGCTCCATGATGCTTGTCATCACAATGCTCGATGCCTTTCTCATCACAGTGATCCATGCCCTTGTCATTACAATCCACTATGACCCATGTATCACTGTCGTTCTGTGCCCTTGTCATCACAATGCTCCATGCCCACTCTCATCACAATAATCCATGAAACTTTTCAAACCAATACTCCATGCCCTTTTCATCACAATGCTCCATTACCCCTGTCATAATAATGCTCCATGCCCCCTGCCATCACAATGTTCCACGGTGTTGTCATCACAAGGCTCCATGACCCTTGTCATAACAATGCTCCAAGACCCCTGTAATCACAATGCTCCATGCCCCTTTTCATCAGAATGCTCCATGAGACTTGTCATCACAATGCTCCATGGTCTTCTCATCACGATGCTCCAGGACATTGTCATCCCAATGCTCCATTCCCTTGTCATCACAATGCTCCATGACCCCTGCCATCACAATACTCAAGGAATATTGTCAGCTCAGTGCTCCATGAAATTCTCATCACAATGCTCCATGACCCCTGTCATCACAATGCTCCATAACCACAGTCATCACAACGCTCCATGACACCAGACAACACAATGATCTGGGAATCTTGTCATCGAAATGCTCCATTACACTTGTCATCACAATGATCTATGCCCTTGCCATCCCAATGCTCCATGACCCCTGTAATCACAATGCTCCATGACGCTTGTCATCACAATGCTCCATGACACTTGTCATCAAAATGCTCCATGTATTTGTCAGCAAAATGCTACATGACCTTGTCATCACAATGCTCCATGTGCTTGTCATCACAATACTCAATTCCCATTGTCATCAAAATCCTCCATGAACTTTGGGTTCACATTGCTTCATGCCCTTGTCATCACAATGCTCCATGCTCCTTGAAATGAAAATGATACATGACTTCTGTCATCACAATGTTCCATAACACTTGTCATCATTACACTCCATGATGCCTGTCATCACAGTGCTCCATGAAATTTGTCATCACAATGCTCAATACACTTGTCATCACAATGCTCCCTGAGACTTGTCATCAGAATGCTCCTTGAACTCTGTCATGAAAAGGCTCCATGCCTTTTTCATCACAATGCTCCATGCCATTGTCATCACAGTACTCCACAAGCTTATCATCAGAATGCTCCGTGACCCTTGTCATCACAGTGCTCCATGACCCCTGTCATCACAATGTTCCATGACCCTTGTCATCACAATGCTTCATGACAACTGTCATCAGAATGCTCCATGCCCCTTGTCATTACAGTGTTCCATGAGGCTCGTCATCACAGTTATTCATGGCCTTCTCATCACAGTGCTCCACGGTCTTGCTATCACAATGCTCCATTCCCTGGTAATCACAATGCTCCATTCCCTTGTAATAACAATGCTCCATGTCCCTTGTCATCAGAGTTATCCACGTCCTTGTCATCACAATGCTCCATGACACTTCTCATCACAATGTTACATGCACTTGTCATCAAAATTTTCCATGAAATTGTCATCTAAATGCCATATGAACCCTGTCATAGCAAGCTCTATGCCTTTGTCATCAAAATTCTTCACGACATTGTCATCAAAATTCTCAGTGTCCATTGTCATCACAATGCTCCATGACACTTGTCATCGAAATGCTCCATGCATTTGTCAGCAAAATGCTCCATGCGCTTGTCATCACAAAGCTCCATGCGCTTGTCATCACAATACTCCATTCCCATTGCATCAAAATCCTCCATGAACCTTGGGTTCACATTGCTTCATGCCCTTGTCATCACAATGATCCATGCTCCTTGAAATGAAAATGATACATGACTTCTCTCATCACAATGCTCCAAAGCCTTGTGATCACAATGTTCATAACACTTGTCATCATAACGCTCCATGATGCCTGTCTTCACAATGCTCCATGAAATTTGTCATCACAATGCTCAATACACTTGTCATCACAATGCTCCCTGAGACTTGTCATCAGAATGCTCCTTGAACACTGTCATGAAAAGGCTCCATGCCTTTTTCATCACAATGCTCCATGACCTTTTCATCAAAATGCTCCATGCCATTGTCATCACATTACTCCACAAGCTTGTCATCAGAATGGTCCATGACACTTGTCATCACAATGATCCATGACACCTGTCATCACAATGCTCCATGCCCCTTGTCATTACAGTGCTCCATGATGATCCTCATCACAATTATCCGTGGTCTTCTCATAACAATGCTCCACGGTCTTGTCATCCCAATGCTCCATGCCCTGGTCATAACAATTCTACATGTCCTTTTCATCACAATTCTCCATGACACTTCTCATCAAAATGTTACATGCTCTTGTCAATACAATTCTCCATGCACTTGTCATCGCAATGCTCCATGACCCCTGTCATAGCAAGTTCCATGCGCTTGTCATCACAATGCTTCACGACCTTGTCATCAAAATTCTCAAAGGCCCTTGTCATCACAATGCTCCATGATGTTGTCATCACAATGCTTCATGACCTTGTCATCACGAAGCTCCAAGCCCTTGTCATCACAATGCTCCATTACCTTTGTCATCACAATCCTCCATGACACTTGGCATTCCAGTGCCCCATGCCATTCTCATCACAATGGACCATGACATATGTCACCCCAATACTCCCTGACACCTGTCTTCACAATACTGTATGACCTTGTCATCACAATGCTCCATGCCCTTGTAATCACAATGTTCCATGCCCACTGTCATCACAATAATCCATAAAACTTGTCAGAGCAATGCTCTATGCCCATGTCATCACAATGTTCCATTCCCGTGTCATCACAATGCTCCGTGACTCCAGTCATCACAGTGCTTTATGAACTTTGTCATCACAATGGTCCATGCTTTCATCATCACAAGTCTCTGTGACTTTGTCACCACAATGCTCCATGAACTTTTCATAACAATGCTCTCTGACCCTTGTCATCAAAATGCTCTATGCCGTTCTCAGCACAGTGCTCCATCCCCCTTTTCATCACAATGCTCCATGTGCTTGTCAGCACATTGCTCCATGACCCATGTTATCACAATGTGCCATGCGCTTGTCATCACAATGCTCCACAACCTTGTCATCACAATGCTCCATAAACCCTTGTCATCACAATGCTCCATGCACTTCTCAACAAAATGCTCTCTCACAACTGATATCACTATGTTCCATCACTAGTCATCACAATACTTCCTCACCCCTGTCATCACAATGTTCCATGACCCCTGACATCACTATGTTCCATAACCCCTGTCATCAAAATGCTCCATGACCCATTTCAGCGAAATGCTCCGTGACCCCTGACATCACAATGTTCCATAACCCATATCATCAAAATCTTCCATGACCCTTTTCATCAAATTGCTCCTCGACTCTGTCATCACAATGCTCCCTTACCTTCACAACACAATGCACCACGCCCTTGTCAAAAAATGCTCTATGACATTTGTCGTCACATATCTCCATGACACTTGGCATCACAATGCTCCATGCCATTGTCATCAAGATGATCCATGAACCCTCTGATCACATTGTTCCATGCTCTTGTCATCACAAAGCTCCATGACATTTGTCATCACAATGCTCGATGCCCTTATCATCACAAAGCTCCATGCCCTTGTCATTACAATCCTCCATGACCAATGTATCACAGTGTTCCGTGCCCTTGTCATCACAATGCCCCATGCCCACTCTCATCACAATAATCCATGAAATTTTCAGAACAATGCTCCATGCCCTTGTCATCACAATGCTCCATGACGCCTGATATCACAATGTTCCATAACACCTGGCATCAAAATGCTTCATGACCCTATTCATCACAAAGCTCCATTACCCCTGACATCACAATATTCCATATCCCCTGTCGTTCAAAATGATCCATGACCCTTTTCATCAAATTGTTCCATGACCCTGTCATCACAATGTTCCCTGCAGCTCTCATCACAATGCACAACGCCATTGTCATCAAAATGCTCCATGACCTTTGTCATCACAAAGGTCCATGACTCTGGTCATCACAATTTTCCATGGTCTTCTCATCACAATGCTCCATGACCTTTGTCATCACAATGCTCAATACACTGGTCATCACAATGCTCCCTGACACTTGTCATCAGTATGCTCCTTGAACCCTCTCATGACAACGCTCCATGCCTTTTTCATCACAATTATCCATGCCCTTTTCATCACAATGCTCCATGCCATTGTCATCAAAATACTCCACAAGCTTATCATCAGAATGCTCCGTGACCCTTGTGATCACAATGCTCCATGACCCCTGTCATGACAATGTTCCATGACCCCTGTCATCACAATGCTCCATGACAAAAGTCATCAGAATGCTCCATGCCCCTTGTCATTACAGTGCTCCATGAGGCTCGTCATCACACTTATTCATGGCCTTCTCATCACAGTGCTCCACGGTCTTGCTATCACAATGCTCCTGTCCCTGGTAATCACAATGCTCCATTCCCTGCTAATAACAATGCTCCATGTCCCTTGTCATCAGAATTCTACACGTCCTTGTCATCAAAGTGCTACATGACACTTCTCATCACAATGTTACATGCACTTGTCATCAAAATTTTCCATGAAATTGTCATCTCAATGCCATATGACCCCTGTCATAGCAAGCTCCATGCCTTTGTCATCAAAATTCTTCACGACATTGTCATCAAACATGTTTACATTTCCTTCATAAGTGATATCTTATGTCAGAATGCTCCACGGCTCTTGTCATAATAATGCTCCATGATGCTCGTCATCACAATTATCCATGGCCTTCTCATCACAATGCTCCACCGTCTTGCCATCACATTGCTCCATGTCCTGGTCATCACAATGCTCCATGTCCCTTGTCATCACAATTCTCCACCTCTTTGTCATCACAATGCTCCCTGACACTTCTCATCACAAAGTTACATGCTCTTGTCATCACAATTCTCCATGCAATTGTCATCGCAATGCTCCCTGACCCATGTCATAGCAAGCTCCATATGCTTGTCATCACAATGCTTCATGACATTGTTAAAACATTTCTCAATGTCCCTTGTCATGACAGTGCTCCATGCCAATGTCATCACAATGCTCCATGCCACTTGCCATCACAATGCTCCAGGCCCTTGTCATCACAAAGTTCCAGGCCCTTGTCATCACAATGCTCCATGACCTCTGTCATCACAATGTTCCCTGAAAACAGTCATCACAATGCTACATGCCCCTTGTCAGTACAGTTCTCCATGATGCTCGTGATCACAATTACCCAAGGTCTTCTCATCACAATGCTTCAGGGTTTTACCATCACAATGCTCCATGCCCTGGTCATCTCAATGTTCCATGACCCTTGTCATTACAATTCTCTACATCCTTGTCATCACAATGCTCCTTGACACTTCTCCTCACAATGTGATATGCTCTTGTCATCACAATTCTGCATGCACTTGTCATCACAATGCTCCAGGACCCCTGTCATAGCAAGCTCCATGCACTTGTCATCACAATGTTTCAAGACCTGGTCTTTAGAATTCTCTATGGCCCTTGTCATCACAGTGATCCATGATCTTGTCATCACAATGCTCCTTTACCTTTGTCATCACAATCCTCCATGACACTTGGCATCACAATGCTCCATGCCATTGGCATCACAATGGACCATGACATATGTCATCACAATGCTCCCTGACACCGGTCTTCACAATTCTCCATGACCTTGTCATCACAATGCTCCATGCCCTTGTCATTACAATGCACCATGCCCACTGTCATCACAATAATCCATGAAACTTGTCAGACCAATGCTCCATGCCCCTGTCATCACAGTGATCCATGCCCTTTTCATCACAATGCTACAAGAACCCTGTAATCACAATGCTCTATGCCCCTTTTCATCAGAATGCTCCATGAGATTTTTCATCACAAGGGTCCATGGTCTTCTCATCAGAATGCTCCAGAACCTTGTCATCACAATTCTCCATTACCTTGTCATCACAATGTTCTATGACACCTGTCATCTCAATACTCCATGAACATTTTAAGCCCAATGCTCCATGACCTTCTCATCACAATGTTTCATGACCCATGTCATCACAATGCTCCATGACCACTGGCATCAAAATGCTCCATGATCATTGTCATCACAATCATCCATGCCCTTGTCATCCCAGTGTTCCAAGGCCCCTGTAATCACAATGCTCTGTGACGCTTGTCATCACATTGCTCCGTGACCCTTGTCATCACAATGCTCCATGCCTTTGTCAGCAAAATGCTACATTACCTTGTCATCACAATGCTCCATGCGGTTGTCATAATAATTCTCCATTATCATTGTCATCAAAACCCTCCATGAACATTGGGATCACATTGCTTCATGCCCTTGTCATCAAAATGTTCCATGCTCCTTGAAATCAAAATGATCCATGACCTCTGTCATCACAATGCTCCAAACACTTGTGATCACAATGTTCTCTAACACTTGTCATCACAACACACTTTGATGCCTGTCATCACAATTATCCATGGACTTCTCATGACAATGCTCCATGACATTTCTCATCACAATGCTCAATACACTTGTCATCACAATGCTCCCTGTCACTTCTCATCAGAATGCTCCTTGAACCGTGTCATGAAAAGGCTCAATGCCCCTTTCATCACAATGCTCGATGCCATTGTCATCACAATACTTCACAAGCTTGTCATCAGTATCCTCCATGACCCTTGTCATCACAATGCTCCATGACCCCTGTCATCACAGTGTTCCATGCCCCTTGTCATTACAGTGCTCCATGACGCTCTTCATCACAATTATCCATGGTCTTCTCATCACAATGCTCCACGGTCTTGCCATCACAATGCTCCATGTGCCTTGTCATTACAATACTCCACGTCCTTGTCATCACAATGATCCTTAACACTTCTCATAACAATGTTACATGATCTTGTCTTCACAATTCTCCATGCACTTGTCATCGCAATGCTCTATGACCACAGTCATAGCAAGCTCCATGTGCTTTTCATCACAATGCTTCACGACGTTTTCATCAAAATTCTCAATGGCCCTTGTCATCACAATGCTCCATTCCCTTGCCATCACAATGCTCCATGACCATTGTCATCACAATGTTCCAAGCCCTTGTCATCAAAATGCTCCATTACCTTTGTCATCACAATCCTCCATGACACTTGGTATCAAAATGCTCCATGCCAATGTCATCACAATGGACAATGACATATGTCATCACAATGCTCCCTGACACCTGTCTTCAAAATACTCCATGACCTTGTCATCACAATGTTCCATGCCCTTGTCATCACAATGCTCCATGACCCCTGTCATCACAGTGCTCCATGACTCCAGTTATCACAATGCTTCATGACCTTTGTCATCACAATGCTTCATGACCTTTGTCATCACAATGGTGCATGACCTCGTCACACAATGCTCTGTGACCTTTGTCACCACAATGCTGCATGCCATTTTCATCACAATGCTCCAAGCTCACTGTCATTACAATAATCCATGAAACTTGTCAGACAGATTTTCCATGCCCCTGTCATCACATTGCTCCTTGCCCTTGTCGTCACAATGCTCCATGCACTTCTCATCAAAATGCTCTCTCACCACATATATCACAATGTTCCATCACTAGTCATCACAATACTCCCTCACCCTTGTCATCACAGTGTTCCATGACCCCTGTCATCACAGTGCTACATGCCCTTACCTTCACAATGCACCATGACCACTGACATCACAATGTTCCATAAACTCTGTCACAAAATGCTCCATGACCCATTTCATCACAATGCTTCATGACCCCTGACATTACAATGTTCCATAACCCCTGTCATCAAAATATTCCATGACCATTTTCATCAAATTTCTCCATGACCCTGTCATCACAGTGCTCCCTTCCCTTCTCATCTCAATGCACCACGCCCTTGTCACCTAATGCCCCATGACTTTGTCATCCCAAAGCTCCAAGACCCTTTGCATCACAATGCTCCATGCCATTGTCATCACAATGATCAATGAAATCTCTCATCACATTGCTCCATGCCCTTGTCATCACAATGCTCCATTACACCTGTCATAACAATGCTCCATGACCCCTGCCATCACAATGTTCACGGCCTTGTCATCACAAGGCTCCATGACCCTTGTCATCACAATGCTCCAAGACCCCTGTAATCACAATGCTCCATTCCCCTTTTCATCTCAATGCTCCATGAACCCTGTCATCACAATGCACCATGCCCATCATCATAATGCTTCATGCTATTGTCATCACAGTGAAATCAAAATGCTCCATGACATTTGTCACCACAATGCTCCAAATCCTTGTGATCACAGTGTTCCATAACACTTGTCATCAAAATGCCCCATGACGCTCGTCATCACTATTATGAATGGTTTTCTCATCACAATGCTCCGTGACCTTTGTCACCACAATCCACAATACACTTATCATCACAATGCTCCCTGACACTTCTCATTAGTATGCTTCACGAACACTGCCATGAAAAGGCTCCATGCTTTTTTTTTATCACAATGATCCATTCCCTTTTCATCACAATGCTCCAAGACCCCTGTAATCACAATACTCCGTGACTACAGTCATCACAATGCTTCATGACATTTGTCATCACAATGGTCCATGACCTCATCACAGAAGGCTCTGTGACCTTTGTCACCACAATGCTCCATGGACTTTTCATCACAAAGCTCTGTCACACCTGTCATCACAATGCTCCATGCGTTTGTCAGCACAATGCTCAATGACCCTTGTCATCACAATGCTCCATGCGCTTGTCAGCACAATGCTTCATAACCCATGTCATCACAATGCGACATGTGCTTGTCCTCACAATGCTCCACATCCTTGTCATCAAAATGCTCCATAAACATTGTCATCACATTGCTCCATACACGTCTCATCAAAATGCTCTCTCACCAAAGATATCACAGTGTTCCGTCACTAGTTATCACAATACTCCCTCACCCCCGTCATCACAATGTTCCATGACCCCTGTCATCAAAATGCTATATGCCCTTATCATCACAATGCTCCATGACACCTGTCATCAAAATGCTCAGTGACCCGTTTCATCAGAATGCTCCCTGCCCCCTGACATCAGAATGTTCAATAATCCCTGTCACACACTGCTCCATGACCCTTTTCATCACAATGCTCCATGACACCTCACATCACAATTTTCCATTACCCCTCTCATCAAAATGTTCCATGAACCTTTTCATCAAATTGCTCCATGACCCTGTCATCACAATGCTCCCTGCACTTCTCATCACAATGCACTACGGCCTTGTCATCAAAATGCTCCATGACATTTTTCATCACAAAGCTCCATGACCATTGGCATCACAGTGCTCCATGCCATTATCATCAAATGCTCCTTGAACCCTCTCATCACAATGCTCCATGCCCTTGTGATCACAAAGCTCCATGACGCTTGTCATCACAATGCTCAATGCCCTTCTCATCACAATGCTCCATGCACTTATCATTACAATCCTCCATGACCTATGTATCATAGTGTTCCATGCCCTTGTCATCACAATTATCCATGCACACTCTCATCACAATAATCCATGAAACATTTCAGACCAGTGTTCCACGTCCTTGTCATCACAATGCTCCAATACCCCTGTCATAATAATGCTCCATGACACTTACTATCACAAGGTTCCATAGCCTTGTCATCAGAAACCTCCATGACCCTTGTCCTCATAATGCTCCAAGACTCCTCTAATCACACTGCTCCATTTCTTTGTCATCACAAAGCTCCATGATGCATATCATCAGAATGCTCCATGGCCTTCTCATCACAATGCTACATGCCCTTGTCATCACAATGCTCCAACACCACTGTAATCACAATGCTCCATGCCCCTTTTCATCTCAATGCTCCATGAACCCTGTCATCACAATGCACCATGCCCATCATCATAATGCTTCATGCTATTGTCATCACAGTGAAATCAAAATGTTCCATGACCTCTGCCATCACAATGCTACAAACCCTTCTGATCACAATGTTCCATAACACTTGTCATCACAATTCCCCATGACGCTTGTCATTACAATTATCCATGGTCTTCTCATCACAATGCTCCATGACTTTTGTCATCACAATGCTCAATACACTTATCATCACAATGCTCCCTGACTCTTGCCATCAGTATGCTCATTGAACACTGTCATGACAAGGCTCCATGCATTTTTCATCACAATGATCCATTCCCTTTTCATCACAATCCTCCAAGACCCCTCTCATCACAATGTTCCATGTCCCTGTCATCAGAAAGCTCCATGACGCATGTCATCAGAATGCTCCATGGCCTTCTCATCACAATGCTCCATGCCCAGGCCTTCACAATGCTACAAAACCCCTGTAATCACAATGCTCCATGAACCTTTTTATCAGTATGATCCATGACCCTTGTCATCACAAGGTGCCATGGCCCTCTCATCACAGTGCTCCAGGACCTTCTCATCGGATTGCTCCATTCCCTTCTCATCACAATTCTCCGTGACTCTTTTCATCACAGTACTCCATGAATATTTTCAGCCCAATGCTCCATGACCTTCTCATCACAATGCTCCATGACCTATGTCATCACAATGCTACATGACCACTGGCATCAAAATAATCCATGCCACTTGTCATCAGAATATTCCATGTGCTTGTCATCCCCATGCTCCATGACCCCTGTAATCACAATGGTCCTTGACGCTTGTCGTCACAGAGCTACATGACCCTTGTCATCACAATGCTCCAATACCCCAGTAATCACAATGCTCCATGACCCTTGTCATCAGTGTGCTCCATGAGACTTGTCTTCACAAGGCTCCATGGTCTTCTCATCACAATGCTCCAGGACCTTGTCATCACAATGCTTCACGACCTCCTCATCAAAATTCTCAATGTCCCTTGTCATCATAATATTCCAAGCCCTAATCATCACAATGACCCATTATCTTTGTCATCACAATCCTCCATGACACTTGGCCTCACAATGCCCCATGCCATTGTCATCGCAATGGAACATGACATATGTCATCACAATGCTCCCTGACACCTGTCTTCACAATACTCCATGACCTTGTCATCACAATGCTCAATACACTTGTCATCACAATGCTCAATACACTTGTCATCACAATGCTCCCTGACACTTGTCATCAGTATGCTCCTTGAACCCTGACATGACAAGGCTCCATGCATTTTTCATCACAGTGATCCATGCCCTTTTCCTCACAATGCTCCAAGACCACTGTAATCACAATGCTCCATGCCGTTGTCATCACACAGCTTCATGACAAATGTCTTCAGAATGCTCCATGGCCTTCTCATCACCATGTTCCATGATATTTTCATCACAATGCTCCATTCCATTGTCATCAAAATGCCCCATGACCCCTGTTACCACAATACTCCATGAACATTTTCAGCCCAATGCTCCATGACTTTCTCATCACCATGACCCATGAACCCTGTCATCACAATGCCCCATGACACATGTCATTACAATGCTCCATGAACCCTGACAACACAATGATCCGGGACTCTTGTCATCAAAATGCTCCATGACCCTTGTCATCACAATGATCCATTCCTTTGTCATCACAATGCTCCATTAGCCTTGTCATCACAATGCTCCAAGCCCTTGTCATCACAATGCTCCATTACATTTGTCATCACATTTCTCCATGACACTTGGCATCACAATGCTCAATGTCATTGTCATCACAGTGCACCGTGACATATGTCACCACAATGCTCCCTGACACCTTTCTTCACAATAATCAATGACCTTGTCATCACAATTCTCCATGCACAAGTTATCACAATGTGCGATGCCCTCTGTCATCACAATAATCCATGAAACATGTCAGGCCAATACTCCATGCCACTTTCATCCCAATGCTCCATGCCCTTGTCATCACAATGCTCCATGACTCCAGTCATCACAATGCTTCATGACATTTGTCATTACAATTTTCCATGCCACTTTTCATCTCAATGCTGCATGAACCCTGTCATCACAGTGCACCACACCCATCATCATAATGCTTCATTCTACTGTCATCACAATGAAATCAATATGCTCCATGACCTCTGACACCAAAATGCCCCAAACCCTTGTGATCACAATGTTCCATAAAACTTGGCATCACAACGCCCCATTACGCTCGTCATCACAATTATCCATGGTCTTCTCATCACAATGCTCCATGACCTTTGTCATCACAATGCTCAATACACTTGGCATCTCAATGCTCCCTGACAATGTCCTCAGTGTGCTCCTTGAACCCTGTCATGACAAGGCTCCATGCATTTTTCATCACAATGATCCATGCCCTTTTCATAACAATGCTTCAAGACCCCGGTAATCACAATGCTCCATGTGCTTGTCTTCACAAAGCTCCATGACGCATGTCATCGGAATGCTCCATGGCCTTCTCATCACCATGTTCCATGCCCTTGTCATCTCAATGCTCCAAGACCCCTGTAATTACAATGCTCCATGCCGCTTTTCATCAGAATGCTCCATGAGACTTGTCATCACAAGATTCCATGGTCTTCTCAACACAATGCTCCGTGACTCCAGTCATCACAATGCTTCATTACCTTTGTCCTCACAATGGTCCATGCCCTCGTCACACAAGGCTCTGTGACCTTTTTCACCACAATGCTCCATGCCCTTGTCATCTCAAAGCTCCATGCCCACTGTCATCACAATAATCCATGAAACTTGTCAGACCAATGTTCCATGCCCCTGTCATCATATTGCTCCACGCCCTTGTCATCACAATGCTCCATGAAATTTTCTTCACAATGCTCTGTGTCCCTTGTCATCACAATGCTCCATGCCTTTGTCAGCACAATGCTCCATGACACTTGTCATCAAAATGCTCCATGCGATTGTCAGCACAATGCTCCATGACACATGTCATCACAATGTTCCATGCTCTTTTCATCACAATGCTCCACATCCTTTTCATCGCTATGCTCCATAAAACTTGTCATCACAATACTCCATGAACTTCTCATCAAAATGCTCTCTCACCACATATATCACAATGTTCCATCACTAGTCATCACAATACTCGCTCACTCCTGTCATCAAAATGTTCCATGACCACTGTCATCACAGTGCTACATGCCCTTATCATCACAATGCTCCATGACCCCTGACATCACCATGTTCCATAACCCCTGTCACAAAATGCTCCATGACCCATTTCATCACAGTGCTTCATGACCCCTCACATTACAATGTTCCATAACCACTGTCATCAAAATATTCCATGACCCTTTTATTCAAATTGCTCCATGACCCTGTCATCACAATGCTCCCTGCCCTTTTCTTCACAATGCACCACGCCCTTGTCATCAAAATGCCCCATGACATTTGTCATCACAAAGCTCCATGACTCTTGGCCTAACAATGCTCCATGCCATTGTCAACACAATGCTCAATGAAATCTCTCATCTCATTGTTCCATGCCCTTGTCATCACAATGGTCCATTACACCTGTCATAACAATGCTCCATGACACCTGCCATCACAGTGTTCCACGGCCTTGTCATCAGAAGCCTCCATGACCCTTGTAATCACAATGCTCCACACCTCTGTAATCACAATTCTGCATGCCACTTTTCATCTCAATGCTCCATGAACACTGTCATTAAAATGCACCATGCCCAACATCATAATGATTCCTGCTATTGTCATCACAGTGAAATCAAAATGCTCCATGTCCTCTGTCATCACAATGCTCCAAACCCTTCTGATCACAATGTTCCATAACTCTTGTCATCACATACCCCAAGAGGCTCGTCATCACAATTATGCAAGGTCTTCTCATCACAGTGCTTCATGACCTTTGTCACCACAGTGCTCAATACACTTGGCATCACAATGCTCGCTGACACTTGTCATCAGTATGCTCCTTGAACACTGTCATGACAAGGCTCCATGCCTTTTTCATCGCAATGATCCATTCCCTTTTCATCACAATGATCCAAGACCCCTGTTTTCACAATGATCCGTGACTCCAGTCATCACAATACTTCATGACATTTGTCATCACAATGGTCCATGACCTCGTCACACAAAGCTCTGTGACCATTGCCACCACAACATTCCATGAAATTTTTATCACAATGCTCTGTGACCCTTGTCATCACAAAGTTCCATGCCTTTGTCAGCACAATGCTCCATGACCCTTGTCATCACAATGCTCGATGCGTGTGTCAGCACAGTGCTCCATAACCCATGTCATCACAATGCACCATGCACTTGTCATCACAATGCTCCACATCCTTGTCATCCAAATGCTCCATAAACCTTGTCATCACAATGCTCGATGCACTTCTCCTCAAAATGCTTTCTCACCACTGATATCACAATGTTCCATCACTAGTCATCACAATACTCCCTCACCCCTCTCATCACAATATTCCATGACCCCTGTAATCACAATTCTCCATGCCCTTGTCATCACAAAGCTCCATGACGCAGGTCATCAGAATGCTCCTTGGCCTTCTCATCACAATGCTCCATGCCCTTGTCATCACAATGCTCCAACACCCCTGTAATCACAATGCTCCATGCCCATTTTTATCTCAATGCTCCATGAACCCTGTCATCACAATGCACCTTGCCCATCACCATAATATTTCATGCTATTGTCATCACAATGAAATCAAAATGCTCAATGACCTCTGTCATCACAATGCACCAAACACTTCTGATCACAATGTTCCATAACACTTGTCATCACAATGCCCCATGACGCTGCTCATCACAATTATCCATGGTCTTCTCATCACAATGCTCCATGATCTTTGTCATCACAATGCTCAATACACTTATCATCACAATGCTCCCTGACAGTTGTCATTAGTATGCTCCTTGAACCCTGTCATGACAAGGCTCCATGCATTTTTCATCACAATGATCCATTCCCTTTTCATCACAATGGTCCAAGACCACTGTAATCACAATGCTCCATGTCCTTGTCATCAAAAAGCTCCATGATGCATGTCATCAGAATGCTCCATAGCTTTCTCATCACAATGCTCCATGCCCTTGTAATCACATTGCTTCAAAACCCCTGTAATCTCAATGCTCCATGCACCTTTTCATCAGAATGCTCCATGCCCTTGTCATCACAATGCTCCATGACCCTTGTCATCGCAATATTCCAAGCTCTTGTCATCAAAATGCTCCATTACCTTTGTCATCACAATCCTCCATGACAATTGGTACCACAATGCTCCATGCCATTGTCATCACAATGGACAATGACATATGTCATCACAATTCTCCCTGACACCTGTCTTCACAATATTCCATGACCTTGTCATCACAATGTTCCATGCCCTTGTCATCACATGCGCCATGCCCACTGTCATCACAATAATCCATGAAACATGTCAGACCAATGTTCCATGCCCCTGTCATCACAGTGCTCCATGCCCTTGTCATCACAATGCTCCATAACCCCTTTCATCACAATGATCCGTGACTCCAGTCATTACAATGCTTCATGACCATTGTCATCACAATGGTCCATGCCCTCGTCACACAAGGCTCTGTGACCTTTGTCACCACAATGCTCCACGACCTTGTCATCTCATTGCACAAGGCCCACTCTCATCACAATAATCCATGAAACTTGTCAGACCAATGTTCCATGCCCCTGTCATCACATTGCTCCATGCCCTTGTCATTACAATGCTCCATGACCCCTGTCTTCACAATGCTCCGTGACTCCAGACATCACAATGATTCATGACCTTTCTCATCACAATGGTCCATGCCCACTGTCATCAAAATAATCCATGAAACTTTTCAGATCAATGTTCCATGCCCCTGTCATCACATTGCTCCATGCCCTTGTCATCACAGTGCTCCATGACCCCTGTCATCACAATGCTCCGTGACTCCAGTCATTACAATGCTTCATGACCTTTCTCATCACAATGATCCATGCCCTCGTCACACAAGGATCTGTGATCTTTTTCACCAGAATGCTCCATGAAATTTTCATCACAATGCACTGTGTCCCTTGTCATCACAAGGCTCCATGACCCTTGTCATCACAATGCTCCAAGACATCTGTAATCACAATTCTCCATGCCTCTTTTCATCTCAATGCTCCATGAACACTGTCATCACAATGCACCATGCCCTTCATCATAATGATTCAAGCTATTGTCATCACAATGAAATCAAAATGCTCCATGTCCTCTGTCATCACAATGCTCCAAACCCTTCTGATCACAATGTTCCATAACACTTGTCATCACATGCCCCATGACGCTCGTCATCACAATTATGCAAGGCCTTCTCATCACAATGCTCCATGACCTTTGTCACCACAATGCTCAATACACTTGGCATCACAATGCTCGCTGACACTTGTCATCATTATGCTCCTTGAACACTGTCATGACAAGGCTCCATGCCTTTTTCATCACAATGATCCATTCCCTTTTGATGACAATGCTCCAAGACCCCTGTTATCACAATGCTCCGTGAATCCAGTCATCACAATGCTTCATGACATTTGTCATCACAATGATCCATGACCTCGTCACAGAAAGCTCTGTGACCCTTGTCATCACAAAGCTCCATGCCTTTGTCAGCACAATGGTGCATGACCCCTTTCATCAAAATGCTCCATGACCCCTGACATCACAATGTTTCATAACCCTTGTCATCACAATGCTCCATGCCCACTCTCATCACAATAATCCATGAAACATTTCAAACCAATGTTCCATGCCCTTGTCATCACAATGCTCCATTACATCTGTCATAACAATGCTCCATGACCCCTGCCATCACAATATTGCATGGCGTTGTCATCACAAGGCTCCATGACCCTTGTCATAACAATGCTCCATGACCCCTGTAATTAAAAGGCTCCAGGCCCCTTTTCACCTCAATTCTCCATGAACACTGTCATCACAATGCACTATGCCCATCATCATAAAGATTCATGCTATTGTCATCACAATGAAATCAAAATGCTCCATGACCTCTGTCATCACAATGCTCCAAACCTTTGTGATCACAATGTACCATAACACTTGTCATCACAATTCCCCATGACGCTCCTCATCAAAATTATCCATGGTCTTCACATCACAATGCTCCATGACCTTTGTCATCACAATGCTCCTTGACATTTGTCATCAGTATGCACATTGAACCCTGTCATGACAAGGCTCCATGCCTTTTTCATCACAGTGATCCATGGACTTATCATCACCATGCTCCAAACCACTGTAATAACAATGCTCCATGCCCTTGTCATCACAAAGCTTCATGACACATGTCATCATAATCTACCATGGCTTTCTCAGCACAATGCTCCATGCCCTTGTCATCACAATGCTCCAAGGCTCCTGTAATCACAATGCTCCATGCCCCTTTTCATCAAAATGCACCATTACTTTTGTCATCACAATCCTCTATGACACTTGGCATCACAATGCTCCATGCCGTTTTCATCACAATGCACCACGACATATGTCAACACAATGTTCCCTGACACCTATCTTTAAAATATTATATGACCTTGTCATAACAATGCTCCATCCCCTTGTCATCACAAAGATCCATGACCCTTGTCATCGCAATGTTCCTAGTCCTGGTCATCAGAATGCTCCATGGCCTTCTCATCACAATGCTCCATGCCCTTGTCATCACAATGCTCCAACACCCCATTAATCACAATGCTCCATGCCCCTTTTCATCTCAATGCTCCATGAAACCTGTCATCACAATGCACCGTGCCCATCACCATAATATTTCAAGCTTTGTCATCACAATGAAATCAAAATGCTCAATGACCTCTGTCATCACAATGCACCAAACCCTTCTGATCACAATGTTCCATAACACTTGTCATCACAATGCCCCATGACGCTGGTCATCACAATTATCCATGGTCTTCTCATCACAATGCTCCATGATCTTTGTCATCACAATGCTCAATACACTTATCATCACAATGCTCCCTGACAGTTGTCATCAGTATGCTCCTTGAACCCTGTCATGACAAGGCTCCATGCATTTTTCATCACAATGATCCATTCCCTTTTCATCACAATGCTCCAAGACCCCTGTAATCAAAATGCTCCATGTCCTTGGCATCACAAAGCTCCATGACACATGTCATCAGAATGCTCCATTGCCTTCTCATCACAATGCTCCATGCCCTTGTCATCACATTGCTTCAAAACCCCTGTAATCTCAATGCTCCATGCACCTTTTCATCAGAATGCTCCATGCCCTTGTCATCACAATGCTCCATGACACTTGTCATCGCAATGTTCCAAGCCCTTGTCATCAAAATGCTCCATTACCTTTGTCATCACAATCCTCCATGACACTTGGTATCACAATGCTCCATGCCATTGTCATCACAGTGGACAATGACATATGTCATCACAATGCTCCCTGACACCTGTCTTCACAATACTCCATGATCTTGTCATCACAATGTTCCATGCCCTTGTCATCACAATGCGCCATGCCCAATGTCATCACAATAAACCATGAAATATGTCAGACCAATGTTCCATGCCCCTGTCATCACAATGCTCCATGCCCTTGTCATCAAAATGCTCCATGACCCCTGTCATCACAGTGCTCCGTGACTCCAGTCATCACAATGCTTCATGACCTTTGTCCTCATAATGGTCCATGCACTCGTCACACAAGGCTCTTTGACCTTTGTCACCACAATGCTCCATGCCCTTGTCATCTCAATGCTCCATGCCCACTGTCATCACAATAATCCATGAAACTTGTCAGACCAATGTTCCGTGCCCCTGTCATCACATTGCTCCATGCCCTTGTCGTCACAATGCTACATGACACCTGTCATCACAATGCTCCATGACACCAGTCATCACAAATTTTAATGACCTTTGTCCTCACAATGGTCCATGTCCTCTTCACACAAGGCTCTGTGATCTTTGTCACCACAATGCTCCATGAAATTTTCATCACAATGCTCTGTGTCCCTTGTCATCACAATGCTCCATGCCTTTGTCAGCACAATGCTCCATGACACTTGTCATCAAAATGCTCCATGCGCTTGTCAGCACAATGCTCCATGATACATGTCATCACAATGATCCATGCTCCTTTCATCACAGTGCTCCACATCATTTTCATCGCTATGCTCCATATAACTTGTCATCACAATACTCCATGCACTTCTCATCAAAATGCTCTCTCACCACTGATATCACAATGTTCCATCACTAGTCATCACAATACTCGCTCACCCCTGTCATCACAATGTTCCATGACGACTGTCATCAAAGTGCTACATGCCCTTATCATCGCAATGCTCCATGACCCCTGACATGACAATGTTCCATAACACCTGTCACAAAATTCTCCATGACCAATTTAATCACAATGCTTCATGACCCCTGACATCAAAATGTTCCACGGCCTTGGCATCACAAGGCTCCATGACCCTTGTCATCACAATGCTCCAAGACCTCTGTAATCACAATTCTCCATGCCACTTGTCATCTCAATGCTCCATGAACACTGTCATCACAATGCACCATGCCCATCATCATAATGATTCATGCTATTGTCATCACAATGAAATCAAAATGCTCCATGTCCTCTGTCATCACAATGCTCCAAACCCTTCTGATCACAATGTTCCATAACACTTGTCATCACATGCCCCATGACGCTCGTCATCACAGTTATGCAAGGTCTTCTCATCACAATGCTCCATGACCTTTGTCACCACAGTGCTCAGTACACTTGGCATCACAATGCTCGCTGACACTTGTCATCAGTATGCTCCTTGAACACTGTCATGACAAGGCTCCATGCCTTTTTCATCACAATCATCCATTCCCTTTTCATCACAATGCTCCAAGACCCCTGTTATCACAATGCTCCGTGACTCAATTCATCACAATGCTTCACGACATTTGTCATCACAATGGTCCATGACGTGTTCACACAAAGCTCTGTGACCTTTGTCACCACAATGCTCCATGAAATATTTATCGCAATGCTCCGTGACCCTTGTCATCACAAAGCTCCATGCCTTTTTCAGCTCAATGCTCCATGACCCTTGTCATCACAATGCTCGATGCGCGTGTCAGCACAATGCTCCATAAACCATGTCATCACAATGCACCATGAACTTGTCATCACAAGGCTCCACATCCTTGTCATCAAAATGCTCCATAAACATTGTCATCACAATGCTCCATGCACTTCTCCTCAAAATGCCTTCTCACCACTGATATCACAATGTTCCATCACTAGTCATCACAATAGTCCCTCACCCCTGTCATCAAAATATTCCATGACCCCAGTAATCACAATTCTCCACGCCCTTGTCATCACACAGCTCCATGACGCATGTCATCAGAATGCTCCATGGCCTTCTTATCACAATTATCCATGCCCTTTTCACCACAATGCTCCAACACCCCTGTAATCACAATGCTCCATGCCCCTTTTCATCTCAATGCTCCATGAACCCTGTCATCACAATGCACCGTGCCCATCACCATACTATTTCATGCTATTGTCATCACAATGAAATCAAAATGCTCAATGACCTCTGTCATCACAATGCACCAAACCCTTGTTATCACAATGTTCCATAACACTTGTCATCACAATGCCCCATGACGCTGGTCATCACAATTATCCATGGACTTCTCATCACAATGCTCCATGATCTTTGTCATCACAATGCTCAATACACTTATCATCACAATGCTCCCTGACAGTTGTCATCAGTATGCTCCTTGAACCCTGTCATGACAAGGCTCCATGCATTTTTCATCACAATGATCCATTCCCTTTTCATCAAAATGCTCCATGACCCATGACATCACAATATCCCATAACCCCTGTAATCAAAATGTTCCATGACACTTTTCATCAATTTGCTCCATGTCCCTGTCATCACAATGCTCCCTGCCTTTCTCATCACAATGCACCAAACCTTTTCCTCAAAATGCTCCATGACCTTTGCATCACAAAGCTCCATGACCCTTGGCATCACAATGCTCCATGACATTTCATCACAATGCTACATGAAACCTCTCATCACATTGCTCCATGCCCTTGTCAGCACAATGCTCCATGACGCTTGTCATCACAATGCTCGATACTCTTCTCATCACAATGCTCCATGCCCTTGTCATTATAATCCCCCTGACACATGTATCACAGTGTTCCGTGCCCTAGTCATCACAATGCTCCATGCCGAATCTCATCACAATAATCCATGAAATTTTCAGACTAATGTTCCATGCCCTTGTCATCACAATGCTCCATTACCCGTGTAATGACAATGCTCCATGACCCCTGCCATCACAATGTTCCACAGCCTTGTCATCCAATGCTCCATGACCCTTGTCATCACAGTGCTCCAAGACCTCTGTAATCACAATTCTCCATGCCCTTGTCGTAACAATGATTCATGACGCATGTCATCAGAATGCTCCTTGGCCTTCTGATCACAATGCTCCATTCCCTTGTCATCACAGTGATCCAAGACACCTGTAATCACAATGCTCCATGCCCCTTGTCATTACAGTTCTCCATGACGCTCGTCATCACAATTATCCATGATCTTCTCAATACAATGCTCCACGGTCTTGCCATCACAATGCTCCATGCCCTGGTCATCACAATGCCCCATGTCCCATGTCATCAAAATTATCCAAGTCCTTGTCATCACAATGCTTTATGACACTTCTTATCACAATGTTACATGATCTTTTCATCACAAATCTCCATGCACTTGTCATCGCAATGCTCTATGTCCCCTGTCATAGCAAGCTCCATGCGCTTGTCATCACAATGCTTCACGACGTTGTCATCAAAATTCTCAATGGCCCTTGTCATGACAATGCTCCATGCCCTTGTCATCACAATGCTCCATGACCCTTGTCATCACAATGTCCCAAGCACTTGTCATCAAAATGCTCCATTACCTTTGTTATCACAATCCTCCATGACACTTGGTTTCAGAATGCTCCATGCCATTGTCATCACAATGGACAATGACATATGTCATCACAATGCTCCCTGACACCTCTCTTCACAATACTCCATGAAATAGTCATCACAATGTTCCATGCCCTTGTCATCACAGTGCGCGATGCCCACTGTCATCACAAGAATCCATGAAACATTTCCGACCAATGTTCCATGACACTTTCATCACAATTCTCAATGCCCTTGTCATCACAATGCTCCATGACCCCAGAAATCACAATGTTCATGACCTTTGTCATCACAATGGTCCATGCCCTCATCACACAAGGCTCTGTGACCTTTGTCTCCACAATGCTCCATGTCCTTGTCATCACAAAGCTCCATGATGCATGTCATCAGAATGCTCCATTGCCTTTTCATCAAAATGCTCCTTGCCCTTGTCATCACAATTTTTCAAAACGCCTGTAATCACAATGCTCCATGCACCTTTTCATCAGAATGCTCCATGACACTTTTCATCAAAATTCTCCATGACACCTAATATCACAATGTTCCATAACCCCTGTCATAAAAAAGTTCCATGACAATTTTAATCAATTTGTTCCATGACCCTGTCACCACAATGCTCCCTGCATTTCTCTTCAAAATGCACCACGACCTTGTCATCAAAATGCTCCATGAACTTTGTCATCACAAAGCTCCATGACACTTGGCATCACAATGCTCCATGCCATTTCATCACAATGGACAATGACATATGTCATCACAATGCTCCCTGACACCTGTCTTCACAATACTCCATGACCTTGTCATCACAATGTTCTATGCACTTGTCATCACAATGCGTATGCCCACTCTCATCACAATAATCCATAATCTTGTCAGAGAAATGCTCCATGACCCCTGTCATCACAATGCTACGTGACTCTAGTCATTACAATGTTTCATGACCTTTGTCATCATAGTGGTCCATGTCCTCTTCAAACAAGGCTCTGTGATCTTTTACACCAAAATGCTGCATGAATATTTCATCACAATGCTCTTTGTCCCTTGTCATCAAAATGCGCCATGCCTTTGTCACCACAATGCTCCATGCCCTTGTCATCACAATGCTCCATGCCCACTGTCATCACAATAATACATGAAACATGTCAGACAAATGTTCCATGCCCCCGTCATCACATTGCTCCATGCCCTTGTCATCACAATGCTACATGACCCCTTTCATCACAATGCTCCGTGACTCCAGTCACCACAATGCTTCATGACTTTGTCCTCACAATGGTCCATGCCCTCGTCACACAAGGCTCTGTGACCTTTGTCACCACAATGCTCCATGCCCTTGTCATCTCAATGCTCCATGCCCACTCTCATCACAATAATCCATGAAACATGTCAGACCAATGTTCCATGCCCCTGTCATCACATTGCTCCATGCCCTAGTCATCACAATGCTCCATGACCCCTGTCATCACAATTCACCGTGACTCCAGTCATCACAAAGATTCATTACCTTTGTCCTCACAATGGTCCATACCCTCGTCACACAAGGCTCTGTGATCTTTGTCACCACAGTGCTCCATGAAATTTTCATCACAATGCTCTGTGTCCCTTGTCATCACAATGCTCCATGCCTTTGTCAGCACACTGTTCCATGACACTTGTCATCAAAATGCTCCATGCGCTTTTCAGCACAATGCTCCATGACACATGTCATCACAATGTGCCATGCTCTTTTCATCACAATGCTCCACATCCTTTTCATCGCTATTCTCCATAAAACTTGTCATCACAATGCTCCATGCACTTCTCATCAAAATGCTCTCTCACCACATATATCACAATATTCCATCATTAGTCATCAGAATACTCGCTCACCCCTGTCATCAAAATGTTCCATGACCACTGTCATCACAGTGCTACATGTACTTATCATCACAATGCTCCATGACCCCGACATCACAATGTTCCATAACCCCTGTCACAAAATGCTCCATGACCCATTTCATCACAATGCTTCATGACCCATGACATCACAATGTTCCATAACCCCTGTCATCAAAATATTCCATGACACTTTTATTCAAATTGCTCCATGACCCTGTCATCAAAATGCTCCCTGCACTTCTCATCACAATGTACCACGCCCTTGTCATCAAAATGCCCCATGACTTTTGTCATCACAAAGCTTCATGACACTTGGCATCACAATGCTCCATGCCATTGTCATCACAATGCTCAATGAAAACTCTCATCACATTGCTCCATGCCCTTGTCATCACAATGCTCCATTACATCTGTCATAACAATGCTCTATGACCCCTGCCATCACAATGTTCCACGGCCTTGTCATCACAAGGCTCCATGTCCCTTGTCATCACAATGCTCCAAGACCCAGTAATCACAATGCTCCATGCAATTGTCATCAGAAAGCTCCATGACACATGTCATAAGAATGCTCCGTGGACTTCTCATTAACTATGCTCCATGCACTTGTCATCACAATGCTCCAAGACCCCTGTAATCACAATGCTCCATGTCCTGTTTAATCTCAATGCTCCACGAACCCTGTCATCCCATGCACCATGCCCATCATCATAATGATTCATGCTATTGTCATCACAATGAAATCAATATGCTCCATGACTTCTGTCATCACAATGCTCCAAACACTTGTGATCACAATGTTCCATAACACTTGTCATCACAATGCCCCATGACGCTCCTCATCACTGTTAACCATGGTCTTCTCATCACAATGCTCCATGAACTTTGTCATCACAATGTTCAATACAATTGTCATCACAATGCTCCCTGACATTTGTCAAGAGTATGCTCCTTGAACCCGGCTCTGACAAGGCACCATGCCTTTTTCATCACAATGATCCATGCACTTTTCATCACAATGCTCAAAGACCCCTGTAATCACAATGCTCTATTCCCCTTTTCATCACAAACATCCATGACACATGTCATCAGAATGCTCCATGGCCTTCTCATCACAATGCTCCATGCCCCTGTTATCACAGTGCTCCTAGACCCCTGTCATCACAATACTCCATGAATATTTTCAGTCCAATGCTCCATGATCTTCTCATCACAATGCTCCATGATCCCTGTCATCACAACACTCCCTGCTCCTTGAAATAAAAATGATCCATGTCCTCTGTCATCACAATGCTCCAAACACTTGTGATCACATTGTTCCACAACACTTGTCATCACAACGCTCCATGATGCCTGTCATCACAATACTCCATGCCCGTGTAATCACAATGCACCATGACATTTGTGATCACAATGCTCAATACACATGTCATCACAATGCTCCCTGACACTTGTCGTCAGAATGCTCCTTGAACGCTGTCATGAAAAGCCTCCATGCCTTTTACATCACAATGCTCCATTCACATTTCATCACAATGCTCCATGCCATTGTCATCACATTACTCCACAAGCTTGTCATCAGAATGCTCCACGACCCTTGTCATCAAAATGCTCCATGCCCCCTGTCATTACAGTGCTGCATGACGCTCAACATCACAATTATCCATGGTCTTTCATCACAGTGCTCCACGGTCTTGCCATCACAATACTCCATTACACTTCTCATCACAATGTTACATGATCTTGTCATCACAATTCTCCATGCACTTGTCATCGCAATGCTCCATGAACCCTGTCATAGCAAGCACCAAGTGCTTTTCATCACAGTGCTTCACGACATTGTCATCAAAATTCTCAATGGCCGTTGTCATCACAGTGCTCCATGCCCTTGTCATCACAGTGCTCCATGAACATTGTCATCAAAAAGCTCCAAGCCCTTGTCATCACAATGCTCCATTACCTTTGTCATCACAATCCTCCATGACACTTGGCTTCACAATGCTCCATGCCATTGTCATCACAATGCACCAAGACATATGTCATCACAATGCTCCCTGACACCTGTCTGCACAGTACTCCATGACCTTCTCATAACAATGCTGCATGCCCTTGTCATCACAATGCGCCATGCCCACTGTCATCTCAATAATCCGTGAAACTTGTCAGACCAATGCTCATGCCCCTGTCATCACAATGCTCCATGCCCTTGTAATCAAAATGCTCCGTGATTCCAGTCATCACAATGCTTCATGACCTTTGGCAACAAAATGGTCCATGCCCTCGTTATCACAGGGCTCTGTGAAATTTGTCACCATAACGCTCCATGAACTTTTCATTCACAATGCTCTGTGACCATTGCCATCACAATGCTCCATTCCTTTGTCAGCAGAGTGCTCCATGACTCTTGTTATCACAATGCTCCCTGCGCTTGTTATCATTATTTTCCACAAACTTGTCATCAGAACGCTCCATAAAACTTGTCATCACAATCCTCCATGTACTTCTCATCAAAATGCTCTCTCACCACTGATATCAAAATGTTCCATCACTAGTCATCACAATACTCGCTCACCCCTGTCATGACACTGTTCCACGGCCTTGTCATCACAAGGCTCCATGACCCTTGTCATCACAATGCTCCAAGACCCCTGTAATCACAATGCTCCATGCTATTGTCATCACAAAGCTACATAACGCATGTCATCAATCTGCTCCATGGCCTTCTCATCACAATGTCCCATGCACTTGTCATCACAGTGCTCCAAGACAACTGTAATCAACATGCTCCATGCCACATTCATCTCAATGCTCCATGAAATCTGTAATCACAATGAACCATGACCATAATCATGGAGACTTATCAATACATAGGTTTTAAGATTCTTACTAGTCAGATATATTCTTCTGCGAGAAATATGGGGTTTTGAGTCCATTTCACTAGGAAAGTGTAGGTCTTGTCTATTCCGTATTTGGATTTTGGAACGGTAAATGTACTAATATCAAACTCTGGTTTTATGCATCACCCCACCTCTCCTTCCCCCTCAAGCAGGCACAAGATTGTTTTCTAAAAGTGAGACTCTGTTCTCTTTCCTAACTCAGTTCATGTGTAGCCATGTTTACAGGACCTTCATAAGTGATATCTGATGATAAGTTTCTTTTTCTCTGTGACTTATTTCACTTAGAATCATCGTACCTGAATCCAATCATTTTGCTGCTACTGGCCTTATGACATTGATTTCATTGCTGACTGATATTCCATCGTATGTAAGTAACACAATTTCCTGAACCATTTTTGTCTTTCCTGGGATATTTAAGGTGTACCCAAGTTGAGGTTCTTGTAAGCAGTGCAGCCCTAAATTTTGCGGTGGCTCTGTCTTATTGATTTTCAATTTTCCCAAGGTATACTCCCTAGACTGGTAGTGCCCTTGGCTCTGTAGCTCTGTTGTTTCCTTGTTTTAGGAAATACAGTGCACAACTCCAGAGAGGCAGTTGGCAATTTACATCCTGTCCATCAGCATAACTAGAATCCCTGTTCTCCAGGGCCTATCTTGCCTTTCTGGATTTTACACATTTTGCGGATGTCCCTTTTGACCGGTGGGAAGTGATACTTCCTTGTAGTGCAGATTTGCATTGCCTGCTTTCTTGCTTGGCCAAAAAGCGTGTATGCGTTTTCTCCTGAATATATTCAGGAGAAAACGCATAAGCCCTTTTTGGCCAAGTGCATCATTGTCGAAGCTGTGCCCTTATTCCTATGCTTTAAAGGCGATTCCAATGTACCTCTTGAAATCTGTTTCCTGCTATTCTGGTTTGCTTTCAAGTCCGCCTCGTTGCCTTCCCTCAACAGATTTTCGGACGATTGTTGTCCTTTACTACTCTGCCAGTTTGTGAATTGCTGTGCCCCTGAGCACCATTTTTCAACTCGTTTTTTGTGAGCTGACCGCAAGTCCAAAATTTTGGTTCAGGACCTATACTGGTTCCCGGCGGGTTCTGAGACTTTGGTTAATTCTTCTTCCTGCCGGAAATTAGAGTGACATGTGCCCGTCCAAATGCCTAACAGCTACTCTCTCATTGGTTCTCCCTCTTCCCTTTCATCCTCTACAAAATTGGCCACCTGTGAGAACCAGGAGGTTAAAGGGGCTGTCTCTCCAAGTTGGGAGATTGATAGTAAAGCAGTTGGAAACTCAAACCGGAGCACCAGGACAGGGATTATTAGTTGCGTTTTTGAAACCTTTCGTATTCACTGTGTGTCCATTCTCTAGGTTTCCCGTGCATGTTATAGCTGTAGTAATATTCCCTTCAACCTGGAGAGTTGGGAACCTTGGAATGTGTGCCACGCGTTATTTCTTTAAAGGGTCTGCATTTGCTCACCAATCCTCTCAGTCCCAAGTGTCCAGCCTAATGCCACATCCAGCTGTCATTGTAGATAGTGTCATTCCAGGTTTCATCAGAGCCCCTGAAGGAATTGTAAAGAATTTCCCTGTTTTTTTGTTTTGTTTTTGAAATTCCTTTTTATAGTGGGTTTGAGCTGATTCTAACTGCCATGATTATTCCAGTCTAGACACACTTGATTCCCTAATGGAGACTTATCAATACATAGGTTTTAAGATTCTTACTAGTCAGATATATTCCTTTGCGAGAAATATGGTGTTTTGAGTCCATTTCACTGAGGAATGTGTAGGTCTTGTCTATTCCGTATTATGTTTTTTGGAACGGTACGTGTACTAATATCAACTCTGGTTTTATGCATCACCCCACCTCTCCATCCCCCTTAAGCAGACATAAGAGTGTTTTCTAAAGGTGAGACACTGTTCTCTTTCCTAACTCAGTTCATCTGTAGCCATGTTTACAGGACCTTCATAAGTGATATCTTATGATAAGATTCTTTTTCTCTGTGACATATTTCACTTAGAATCATCGTACCTGAATACACTCATTTTGCTGCTACTGGCCTTATAACATTGATTTCATGGCTGAGGGATATTCCATCGTACATAAGTAACACAATTTCTTGAACCATTTTTGTCTTTCCTAGGATATATAAGTTGTACCCAAGTTGAGGTTCTTGTAAGCAGTGCAGCACTAAATTTTGCGGTGGCTCTGTCTTATTGATTTTCAGTATTCCCAAGGTATATTCCCTAGACTGGAAGTGCCCTTGGCTCTGTTGTTCTGTTGTTTACTTGTTTATGGAACACAATGCACTCCTCCAGAGAGGCAGTTGGCAATTTACATCCTGCCCATCAGCATAACTAGGATCCCTGTTCTCCATAGCCTGCCTTGCCTTTCTGGTTTTTACACATTTTGCGGATGTCCCTTTTGACCGGTGGGAAGTGATACTTCATTGTAGTTCAGTTTTGCATTGCCCGCTTGCTTGCTTGTCCAAAAAGGGCGTATGCGTTTTCTCCTGAATATATTCAGGGGAAAATACATACGGCATTTCTGGCCAAGTGCATCATTGTTGAAGTTGGGCCCTCTTCCTGTGCTTTAAAGGCGATTCCAATGTACCTCTTGAAATCTGTTTCCTTCTATTCTGGCTCACATTCAAGTCCGCCTCGTTGCCTTCCCTCAAAAGATTTTTGGACGATTGTCGTCCTTTATTTCTCTGACAGTTTGTGCATTGTTGTGACCCTATGATCCATTTTTCAACTCGTTTTTTTGTGAGCTGACCGCAAGTCCAAAATTTTGGTTCAGGACCTATACTGGTTCCCGGAGCGTGGCTGAGACTTTGGTTAATTCTTCTTCCTTCCGGGAAATTAGAGTGACATGTGCCCGTCCAAATGCCTAACAGCTACTCTCTCATTGGTTCTCCCTCTTCCCTTTCATCCTCTGCCAAATTGGCAACCTGTGCGAACCAGGAGGTTAAAGGGGCTGTCTTTCCAAGTTGCTAGATTGATAGTAAAGCAGTTGGAAAGTCACACCGGATCACCAGGAGAGGGACTATTAGTTGAGTTTTAGAAACCTTTCATATTCACAATGTGTCCATTCTCTAGGTTTCCCGTACATGTTATAGCTGTAGTAATATTCCCTTCAACCTGGAGTGTTGGGACCCTTGGAATGTGTGCCACGCATTATTGCTTTATATGGTCTGCATTTGCTCACCGAATCTCACCAATCATCTCAGTCCCAAGTGTCCAGCCTTATGCCACATTCAGCTGTCATTGTAGATAGGGTCATTCCAGGTTTCATCAGAGCCCCTGAAGGAATTGTAAAGAATTTTTCTTTTTTTTTTGTTGTTTTTGAAATTCCTTTTTATAGTGGGTTTGAGCTGATTCTCACTGCCATGTTTATGGCAGTCAAGACACACTTCATTCCCTTAAGGAAACATATCAATACATAGGTTTTAAGTTTCTTACTAGTCAGATATATACCTCTGGGGGAAATATGGGGTTTTGACTCCCTTTCACTGAGGAAATTGTAGGTCTTTTCTATTCCATAGTTGGTTTTTGGAACGGTACATGTACTAATATCAAACTCTGGTTTTATGCATCACCCCACCTCTCCTTCCCCCTTAAGCAGTCATAAGAGTGTTTTCTAAATGTGAGACTCTGTTCTATTTCCTAACTCAGTTCATGTGTAGCCATGTTTACAGGACCTTCATAAGTGATATCTGATGATAAGTTTCTTTTTCTCTGTGACTTATTTCACTTAGAATCATCGTACCTGAATCCACTCATTTTGCTGCTACTGGCCTTATGACATTGATTTCATGGCTGAATGATATTCCATCGTACGTACGTAACACAATTTCTTGAACCATTTTTGTCTCCCTGGGATATTTAAGGTGTACCCAAGTTGAGGTTCTTGTAAGCAGTGCAGCCCTAAATTTTGGGGTGGCTCTGTCTTATTGATTTTCAGTTTTCCCAAGGTATATACCCTAGACTGGAAGTGCCCTTGGCTCTGTAGCTCTGTTGTTTCCTTGTTTTTGGGAACACAATGCACTCCTCCAGAGAGGCAGTTGGCAATTTACATCCTGCCCATCAGCATAACTAGGCTCCCTGTTCTCCAAGGCCTGTCTTGCCTTTCTGTCTTTTACACATTTTGCGGATGTCCCTTTTGACAGGTGGGAAGTCATACATCATTTTTGTTCAGATTTGTGTTGCCCGCTTTCTTGCTTTGCAAAAAGGACGTATGCGTTTACTCCATAATATATTCAGGAGAAAACACAGACGCCCTTTCTGGCCAAGTGCATCATTGTCGAAGTTGTGCCCTTCTTCCTGTGCTTTAAAGGCGATTCCAATATACCTCTTGAAATCTGTTTCCTGCTATTCTGCCTCGCATTCAAATCCGCCTCGTTGCCTTCCCTCAACAGATTTTTGTACGATTGTTGTCCTTTATTACTCTGCAAGTTTGTGAATTGCTGTGCCCCTGAGCTCCATTTTTCAACTCGATTTTTTGTGAGCTGACCTCAAGTCCAACATTTTGGTTCAGGACCTATACTGGTTCCCGGTGGGTGGCTCAGACTTTGGTTAATTCTTCTTCCTGCCGGGAAATTAGAGTGACATGTGCCCGTCCAAATGCCTAACGGCTACTCTCTCATCGGTTCTCCCTCTTCCCTTTCATCCTCTGCCAAATTGGCAACCTGTGCGAACCAGGAGGTTAAAGGTGCTGTCTCTCCAAGTTGGGAGATTGATAGTGAAACAGTTTGAAATCAGACCAGAGCACCCGGAGAGGGAATATTAGTTGAGTTTTAGAAACCTTTCGTATTCACAGTGTGTCCATTCTATAGGTTTCCCGTACATGTTATAGCTGTAGTAATATTCCCTTCAACCTGGAGAGTTGGGACCCGTGGAATGTGTGCCACGCATTATTGCTTTCAATGGTCTGCATTTGCTCACCGAATCTCAACTATCCTCTCACTCCCAAAGGTCCTGCCTTATGCCACATCCTGCTTTCTTTGTAGATAGGGTCATTCCAGGTTTCATCAGAGCCCCTGAAGGAAATGTAAAGAATTTCCTGTTTTTTTGTTTTATTTTTGAAATTCATTTTTATGGTGGTTTTCAGCTGATTCTCACTTCCATGTTTATGACAGTCTAGACACTCTTGATTCCCTTATGTAGACATATCAATACATAGGTTTTAAGATTCTTACTAATCACATATATTCCTCTGCGGGAAATATGGGGTTTTCAGTCCCTTTCACTGAGGAAAGTGTAGGTCTTTTCTATTCCGTATTTGGTTTTTGGAACGGTACCTGTACTAATGTCAAACTCTGGTTTTATGCATCACCCCACCTCTCCTTCCCCCTTAAGCAGGCATAAGAGTGTTTTCTAAATGTGAGGCTCTTTTCTCTTTCCTAACTCAGTTCATGTGTAGCCATGTTTACAGGACCTTCATAAGTGATATCTTATGATAAGTTTCTTTTTCTCTGTGACTTATTTCACTTAGAATCATCATACCTGAATCCACTCATTTTGCTGCTACTGGCCTTATGACATTGATTTCATGGCTGACTGATATTCCATCGTACGTAAGTACCACAATGTCTTGAACCATTTTTGTCTTTCCTGGGATATTTCAGGTGTACCCAAGTTGAGGTTCTTGTAAGCAGTGCAGCCCTAAATTTTGGGGTGGCTCTGTCTTATTGATTTTCAGTTTTCCCAAGGTATACTCCCTAGACTGGAAGTGCCCTTTTCTCTGTATCTCTGTTGTTTACTTGTTTTAGGGAACACAATGCACTCCTCCAGAGAGGCAGTTGGCAATTTACATCCCGCCCATCAGCATAACTAGGCTCCCTGTTCTCCAGGGACAGTGTTGCCTTTCTAGTTTTTACACATTTTGTGGATGTCCCTTTTGTCCGGTGGTATGTGATACTGCTTGGTAGTGCAGATTTGCATTGCCCACTTCCTTTCTTGACCAGAAAGTGCGTATGCGTTTTCTACTGAATATATTCAGGAGAAAACGCATAAACCCATTTTGGAGCATTGCATCATTGTCGAAGTTGTGTCCCTCTTCCTGTGCTTTAAAGGCGATTCCAATGTACCTATTGAAATCTGTTTCCTGCTATTCTGGCTCGCTTTCAAGTCCACATCGTTGCCTTCCCTCAACAGATTTTTGGACGATAGTTTTCCTTTATTACTCTGCCCTTTTGTGAATTGCTGTGCCCCTGAGCTCCATTTTTCAACTCGTCTTTTGTGAGCTGATCGCAAGTCCAAAATATTGGTTCAGGACCTCTACTGGTTCCCGGCGAATGGCTGAGAGTTTGATTAATTCTTCTTTCTGCCGGGAAATTAGAGTGACATGTGCCCGTCCAAATGCCTAACAGCTACTCTCTCATTGGTTCTCCATCTTCACTTTCATCCTCTGCCAATTGGCAACATGTGAGAATCAGGAGTTTAAAAGGGATGTCTCTCCAAGTTGGGAGATTGATAGTAAAGCAGTTGGAAATTCAAACCAGAGCAACAGGAGAGGGATTATCAGTTGAGTTTTAAAAACCTTTCATATTCACAGTGTGTCCATTGTCTAGGTTTCCTGTAAATGTTATAGCTGTAGTAGAATTCCCTTCAACCTGGAGAGTTGGGACCATTGGAATGTGTGCCACACATTATTGCTTTAAATGGTCGGCATTTGCTCACCGAATCTCACCAATCCTCTCAGTCCCAAGTGTCCAGACTTATGCCACATACAGCTGTCATTGTAGATAGGGTCATTACATGTTTCATCAGAGCCCCTGAAGGAATTGTAAACAATTTCCCTGTTTTTTTGGTTTGTTTTTGAAATTCCTTTTTATATTGGATTTGATCTTAATCTCACTGCCATGTTTAAGCCAGTTAGGACACACTTGATTCCCTTATGGAGACATATCAATACATAGGTTTTATGATTCTTACTAATCAGATATATTCCTCTGCGGGAAATATGGGGGTTTGAGTCCATTCAATGAGGAAGGTGTAGGGATTGTCTCTTCCGTACTTGGTTTTTGGAACGGTACCTGTACTAATATCAAACTCTGGTTTTATGCATCACCCCACCTCTCCTTCCCCCTTAAGCAGGCATAAGATTGTTTTCTAAATGTGAGACTCTTTTCTCTTTCCTAACTCAGTTCATGTGTAGCCATGTTTACAGGAGCTTCATAAGTGATATCTTATGATAAGTTTCTTTTTCTCTGTGACTTATTACACTTAGAATCATCGTACCTGAATCCACTCATTTTGCTGCTACTGGCCTTATGACATTGATTTCATGGCTGACTGATATTCCATCATACGTAAGTACCACAATTTCTTGAACCATTTTTGTCTTTCCTGGGATATTTCAGGTGTACCCAAGTTGAGGATCTTGTAAGCAGTGCAGCCCTAAATTTTGGGGTGGCTCTGTCTTATTGATTTTCAGTTTTCCCAAGGTATATTCCCTAGACTGGAAGTGCCCTTGGCTCTGTAGCTCTGTAGTTTACTTGTTTTAGGGAACACAATGTACTCCTCCAGAAAGGCAGTTAGCAATTTACATCCCGCCCATCAGCATAACTAGGCTCCCTTTTCTCCAGGGACAGTGTTGCCTTTCTAGTTTTTACACATTTTGCAGATGTCCCTTTTGTCTGGTGGGAAGTGATACTGCTTTGTAGTGCAGATTTGCATTGCCTGCTTGCTTGCTCGGCCAAAAAGGGCGTATGCGTTTTCCCCTGAATATATTCAGGGGAAAACGCATATGCACTTTTTGGCGCATTGCATCATTGTCGATGTTGTGCCCCTCTTCCTGTGTTTTAAAGGTGATTCCAATTTACCTCTTGAAATCTGTTTCCTGCTATTCTGGCTCGCTTTCAAGTCCACCTCGTTGCCTTCCCTCAACATATTTCTGGACGATAGTTTTCCTTTATTACTCTGCCCGTTTGTGAATTGCTGTGCCCCTGAGCTCCATTTTTCAACTCGTTTTTTGTGAGCTGACCACAAGTCCAAAATTTTGGTTCAGGACCTATACTGGTTCCCGGCGGGTGGCTGAGACTTTGGCTAATACTTCTTCCTGCCAGGAAATTAGAGTGACTAATGCCGGTACAAATGCCTAACAGCTACTCTCTCATTGGTTGTCCATCTTCCCTTTCATCATCCGCCAAATTGGCAACATGTGAGAACCAGGAGGTTAAAGGGGGGGCTGTCTCTCCAAGTTGGGAGATTGATAGTAAAGCATTTGGAAATTCAAATCGGAGCACCAGGTAAGGGAATATTAGTTGAGTTTTAGAAACCTTTCATATTCACAGTGTGTCCATTCTCTAGGTTTCCCGTACATGTTATAGCTGTAGTAATATTCCCTTCAACCTGGATAGTTGGGACCCGTGGAATGTGTGCCACGCATTATTGCTTTAAATGGTCTGCATTTGCTCACCGAATCTCACCTATCCTCTCAGTCCCAAGTGTCCTGCCTTATGCCACATCCAGCTTTCTTTGTAGATAAGGTCATTCCAGGTTTGATCAGAGCCCCTGAAGCAATTGTAAAGAATTTCCCTGTTTTTTTGTTTTGTTTTTGAAATTCCTTTTTATATTCGGTTTGATCTGATTCTCACTGCCATGTTTATGCCAGTTAGGACACACTTTATTCCCTTACGAAGATATATCAATACATAGGTTTTAAGATTCTTACTAGTCAGATATATTCCTCAGCGGGAAATATTGGGTTTTGACTCCCTTTTACTGAGTAAGGTGTAGGTCTTGTCTATTCCGTATTTGGTGTTTGGAACGGTACATGTACTAATATCAAACTCTGGTTTTATGCATCACCCCACCTCTCCTTCCCCCTTAAGCAGGCATAAGAATGTTTTCTAAACGTGAGACTCTGTTCTCTTTCCTAACTCATTTCATGTGTAGCCATGTTTACAAAACCTTCATAAGTGATATCTTATGATAAGTTTCTATTTCTCTGTGACTTATTTCACTTAGAATCATCGTACTTGAATCCACTCATTTTGCTGCTTCTGGCCTTATGACATTGATTTCATGGCTAAGGGATATTCCATCGTAAGGAAATAGCACAATTTCTTGAACCATTTTTGTCTTTCCTGGGATATTTCAGGTGTACCCAAGTTGAGGTTCTTGTAAGCAGTGCAGCCCTAAATTATGGGGTGGCTCTGTCTTATTCATTTTCAGTTTTCCCAAGGAATATTCCCTAGACTGGAAGTGCACTTGGCTCTGTACCTCTGTTGTTTACTTGTTTTAGGGAACACAATGTACTCCTCCAGAGAGGGAGTTGGCAATTTACATCCCGCCCATCATCATAACTAGGCTCCCTTTTCTCCAGGGCCTGTGTTGCCCTTCTAGTTTTTACACATATTGCTGATGTCCCTTTTGTCCGTTGGGAAGTGATACTGCTTTGTAGTGTAGATTTGCATTGCCCGCTTGCTTGCTTGGCCAAAAAGGGCGTTTGCATTTTCTCCTGAATATATTCAGGAGAAAATGCATACGCCCTTTTTGGCCCATTGCATCATTGTCGAAGTTGTGCCTCTCTTCATGTGCTTTAAAGGCGATTCCAATTTACCTCTTGAAATCTGTTTCCTGCTATTCTGGCTCGCTTTCAAGTCCGCCTCGTTGCCTTCCCTGAACAGAATTTTGGACGATAATTTTCCTTTATTACTCTGCCCGTTTGTGAATTGCTGTACCCCTGAGCTCCATTTTTCAACTCGTTTTTTGTGAGCTGCCCGCAAGTCCAAAATTTTGTTTCAGGACCTATACTGGTTCCCGGCGGGTGGCTGAGACTTTGATTAATTCTTCTTCCTGCCGGGAAATTAGAGTGACATGTGCCAGTACAAATGTCTAACAGCTACTCTCTCATTTGTTCTCCATCTTCCCTTTCATCCTCTGCCAATTGGCAACATGTGAGAACCAGGAGGTTAAAGGGGCTGTCTCTCCAAGTTGGGAGATTGATATTAAAGCAGTTGTAAATTCAAACTGGAGCAACAGGAGAGGGACTATTAGTTGAGTTTTAAAAACCTTTCGTATTCACAGTGTGTCCATTCTCTAGGTTCCCCGTACATGTTATAATTGTAGTAGTATTCCCTTCAACCTGGAGAGTTGGGACCATTGGAAAGTGTGCCTCACATTATTGCTTTAAATGGTCTGCATTTGCTCACCAAATCTCACCAATTCTCTCAGTCCCAAGTTTCCTGCTTTATGCCACATCCAGCTGTCATTGTAGATAAGGTCATTTCAGGTTTCATCAGAGCCCCTGAAGGAATTGTAAATAATTTCCTTTTTTTTTGGTTTGTTTTTGAAATTATTTTTATAGTGGATTTGAGCTGATTCTTACTTCCATATTTCTGTCAGCATAGACACACTTGATTCGCTGATAGAGACATATCAGTACATAGGTTTTAAAATTCTTACTAGTCAGATATATTCCTCTGCCGGAAATATGGCATTTTGAGTCGCTTTCACTGAGGAAGGTGTATTGCTTGTCTCTTCCGTAGTTGGTTTTTGGAACGGTACCTGTACTAGTATCAAACTCTGGTTTTATGCATAACCCCACCTCTCCTTCCCTCTTTAGCAGGCATAAGAGTGTTTTCTAAATGTGAGACTCTGCTCTCTTTCCTAACTCAGTTCATGTGTAGCCATGTTTACAGTATCTTCATAAGTGATATCTTACGATAAGTTTCTTTTTCTCTATGACTTATTTCACTTAGAATCATCATACCTGAATCCACTCATTTTGCTGCCACTGGCCTTATGACATTGATTTCATGGCTGAGGGATATTCCATCGTATGTAAGTAACACAATTTCTTCAACCATTTTTGTCTTTCCTGGGATATTTATGGTGATCCCAAGTTGAGGTTCTTTAAGCAGTGCAGCCCTAAATTTTGAGGTGGCCCTGTCTTATTGATTTTCAGTTTTCCCATGGTATATTCCCTAGACTGGAAGTGCCCTGGGCTCTGTAGCTCTGTTGTTTACTTGTATTAGGGAACACAATGCACTCCTCCAGAGAGGCAGTTGGCAATTTACATCCAGCCCATCATCATATCTAGGCTCCCTGTTCTCCAGGGCCTGTCATGCATTTCTCGTTTTTACACATTTTGCGGATGTCCCTTTTGACCGTTGGGAAGTGATACTACTTTGTAGTGCAGATTTGCATTGCCCGCTTGCTTGCTTGGCCAAAAAGGGAGTATGCGTTTTCTCCTGAATATATTCAGGAGAAAACCCATAAGCCCTTTCTGGCCAAGTGCATCATTGTCGAATTTGTGCCCATCTTCCTGTGCTTTAAAGGCGAATCCAATGTACCTCTTGAAATCTGTTTCCTGCTATTTTGGATCGCTTTCAAGTCCGCCTCGTTGCCTTCCCTCAACAGATTATTGGATGATAGTTGTCCTTTATTACTCTGCCAGTTTGTGAATTGCTGTGCCCGTGAGCTCCATTTTTCAACTCGTTTTTTGTGAGCTGACCGCAAGTCCAAAATTTTGGTTCAGGACCTATACTGGTTCCTGGCGGGTGGCTGAGACTTTGGTTAATACTTCTTCCTGCCAGGAAATTTGAGTGACATGTGCACGTCCAAATGCCTAACAGCTACTCTCTCATTGGTTCTCCCTCTTCTCTTTCATTCTCTGCCAAATTGGCAACTTGTGCAAACCAGGAGGTTAAAAGGGCTGTATCTCCAATTTGGGAGATTGAGAGTAAAGCAGTTGGAAAGTCAAATCGGAGCACCAGGAGAGGGACTATTAGTTGAGTTTTAGAAACCTTTCGTATTCACAGTGTGTCCTTTCTCTCTGTTTCCCGTACATGTTATAGCTGTAGTAATATTCCCTTCAACCTGGAGAGTTGGGACCGTTGGAATGTGTGCCACGCATTATTGCTTTAAATGGTCTGCATTTGCTCACCTAATCTCACCAATCCTCTCAGTCCCAAGTGTCCAGCCTTATGCCACATCCAGCTGACGTTGCAGATAAGGTCATTCCAGGTTTCATCAGAGACCCTGAAGGAATTGTAAAGAATTTACCTGATTTTTTGTTTTGTTTGTGAAATTCCTTTTTATATAAGTGGGTTTGATCTGATTCTCACTGCCATGTTTATGTGAGTCTAGACACACTTGATTCCCTTATGGAGACCTATCAATACATTGGTTTTAAGATTCTTACTAGTCAGATATATTCCTCTGCGGGAAATATGGGGTTTTGAGTCCCTTTCACTGAGGAAGTTGTAGGTCTTTTCTATTCCGTAGTTGGTTTTTGGAATGGTACATGTACTAATAGCAAACTCTGGTTTTATGCCTCACCCCACCTCTCCTTCCCCCTTAAGCAGGCAAAAGAGTGTTTTCTAAATGTGAGACTCTGTTCTCTTTCCTCACTCAGTTCAGGTGTAGCCATGTTTACAGGACCATCATAAGTGATATCTTATGATAAGTTTATTTTTCTCTGTGACTTATTTCACTTAGAATCATCGTACCTGAATCCACTGATTTTCTGGTACTGTCCTTATGACATTGATTTCATGGCTGAGGGATATTCCATCGTATGTAAGTACCACAAATTTTTGAAACATTTTTGTCTTTCCTGAGATACTTGAGTTGTACCTTAGTTGAGGTTCTTGTAAGCAGTGCAGCCCTATATTTTGGGGTGGCTCTGACTTATTGATTTTCAGTTTTCCCAAGGTATATTCCCTAGACTGGAAGTGCCCGTGGCTCTGTAGCTCTGTTGTTACCTGTTTTGGGGAACACATTGCACTCCTCCAGAGAGGCTGTTGACAGTTTACATCCTGCCCATCAGCATAACTAGGCTCCCTGTTCTCCATGGCCTGTCTTGCCTTTCTGGTTTTTACACATTTTGCAGATGTCCCTTTTGACCGGTGTGAAGTGATACTTCTTTGTAGTGCAGATTTGCATTGCCCGCTTGCTTGCTGGGCTAAAAAGGGCATATGCGTTTTTTCCTGAATATATTCTGGAGAAAACGCATATGCAATTTTTGGCCAAGTGCATCATTGTCGACAATGAGCCCCTCTTTCTGTGCTTAAAAGGCGATTCCAAAGTACCTCTTGAAATTTGTTTCATGCTATTGTGCCTCGTTTTCAAGTCCGCCTCTTTGCCAACGCTCAACAGATTTTTGGACGATAGTTGTCCTTTATTACGCTGCCAGTTCGTGAATTGCTGTGCCCCAGAGCTCCATTTTTTCAACTCGTTTTTTGTAAGCTGACAGCAAATCCACAATTTTGGTTGAGAACCTATACTGGTTCCTGGCGGGTGTCTGAGACTTTGGTAAATTTTTCTTCCTGATGGAAAATTAGAGTGACATGTGCCCGTCCAAATGCCTAACAGCTACTCTCTCATTGGTTCTCCCTCTTCCCTTTCATCCTCTGCCAAATTGGCAACCTGTGCGAACCAGGAGGTTAAAGGGTCTGTCTCTCCAAGTTGGGAGCTTGATAGTAAAGCAGTTGGAAACTCAAACCAGAGCACCGGGATAGGGACTATTATTTGAGTTTTAGAATCCTTTCGTATTCACAGTCTCTCCATTCTCTACGTTTCCCATACATGTTATAACTGTAGTGATATTCCCTTTTACCTGTCGAGTTGGAACCCATGGAATTGGTGGCATGCATTATTGCTTTAAACGGTCTGCATTTTCTCATTCAATCTCACCAATCCTCTCAGTCCCAAGTGTCCAGCCTTATATCTCATTCAGCTGTCATTTTAGATGGGGTCATTCCAGGTTTCATCAGAACACCTGAAGGAATTGTGTTAGAATTTCGCTGTTTTTTTGTTTTGTTTTTGAAATTCATTTATATAATGAGGTTGAGCTGATTTTCACTGACGTGTTTATGCCGGTCTAGACACACTTGATTCCCTTACGGAGACATATCAATACGTAGGTATTAAGATTCTTACTAGTCAGATATATTCCTCTGCGGGAATAGGGCTGTTGAGTCCAGTTCACTGAGGAAGGAGTAGGTCTTGTCTCTTCTGTATTTGGATATGCAACGGTACCTGTGCTAATATGAAACTCTGGTTTTGGTCATCTCCCCACCTCTCCTTTCCCCTTAAGCAGGCATAAGTACGTTTTCTAAATGTGAGACTCTGTTCTCTTTCCTAATTCTGGTCATGTGTAGCCATGTTTACATTTCCTTCATAAGTGATATCTTATGTCAGAATGCTCCACGTCTCTTGTCATCACAATGCTCCATGACACCTGTCATCACAATGCTCCGTGACTCCAGTCATCACAATGCTTCATGACCTTTGTCATCACAATGGTCCATGCCCTGTTCACACAAGGCTCTGTGATCTTTGTCACCACAATGCTCCATGCCCTTGTCATCACAATGCTCCATGCCCACAGTCATCACAATAATCCTTGAAAATTGTCAGACCAATGATCCTTGCCCTCGTCACACGAGGCTCTGTGATCTCTGTCACCACAATGCTCCATGAACTTTTCTTCACAATGCTCTGTGTCCCTTGTCATCACAATGCTCCATGCCTTTGTCAGCAAAATGCTCCATGACACTTGTCATCACAAGGCTCCATTGCCCTCTCATCACAGTGCTCCAGGACCTTCTCATCACATTGCTCCATTCCTTTCTCATCACAATGCTCCACGACACCTGTCATCACAGTACTCCATGAATATTTTCAGCCCAGTGCTCCATGACCTTCTCATCACAATGCTCCATGACCCATGTCATCACAATGCTACATGACCACAGCCATCAAAATTATCCATGCCACTTGTCATCAGAATATTCCATGCGCTTGTCATCCCCATGCTCCATGACCCCTGTAATCACAATGGTCCTTGACGCTTGTTGTCACATAGCTCCATGACACTTGTCATCACGGTGCTCCATGCCTTTGTCAGCAAAATGCTTCATGACCTTGTCATCACAATGCTCCATGCACTTGTCCTCACAATTCTCCATTACCAGTGTCATCACAATCCTCCATGAACCTTGGGATCACATTGATTCATGCCCTTGTCATCACAATGCTCCATGATTCTTGAAATAAAAATGATCCATGACCTCTCTCATCACAATGCTCCAAACACTTGTGATCACAATGTTCCATAACACTTGTCATCACAATGCTCCATAACACTTGTCATCACAACGCTCCCTGATGCCTGTCATCACAATAATCCATGCCCTTGTGATCACAATATTCCATAACACTTGTCATCACAACGCTCCATAACACTTGTCATCACAACGCTCCATGATGCCTGTCATCACAATAATCCATGCCCTTGTCATCACAATGCTCCATTAGCACTATCATGACAATGCTTCATGAACCCTGACAACACAATGATCCGGGACTCTTGTCATCAAAATGCTCCATGACACTTGTCATCACGATGATCCATGCCCTTGCCATACCAATGCTCCATGACACCTGTAATCGCAATGCTCCGTGACTCTTGTCATCACAGTGCTCCATGACCCTTGTCATCAAAATGCTCCATGCATTTGTCAGCAAAATGCTTCATGACATTGTCATCACAATGCTCCATGCACTTGACATCACAATACTCCATTCCCATTGTCATCAAAATCCTCGGTGAACCTTGGGTTCACATTGCTTCATGCCCTTGTCATCACAATGATCCATGCTTCTTGAAATGAAAATGATCATTGACCTCTGTCATCACAATGTTCCTAACCCTTGTGATCACATTGTTCCATAACACTTGTCATCACAACGCTCCATGATGCCTGTCATAACAATGCTGCATGAAATTTGTCATCAAAATGCTCAATACACTTCTCATCACAATACTCCCTGACACTTGTCGTCAGAATGCTCCTTGAACACTGTCATGAAAAGGCTCCATGCCTTTTTCATCACAATGCTCCATGCCCTTTTCATCACAATGCTCCATGCTAGTATCATCACAATACTGCACAAGCTTGTCATCAGAATGCTCCATGACCCCTGTCATCACAATGATACATTACACCTGTCATCAAAATGCTCCGTTTCCCTTGTCATTACAGTGCTCCATGACGCGCGTCATCCCAATTATCCATGACCTTCTCATCACAATGCTCCACGGTCTTGTGATCACAATGCTCAATGCCCTGGTCATCACAGTGCTCCATGTCCCTTGTCATCACAATTCTCCACGTCCTTGTCATCACAATGATCCATGACCCTTCTCGTCACAAAGTTACATGCTATTTTCATCACAATTATCCATGCACTTGTCATCACAATGCTCCATGACACCTGTCATAGCAAGTTCCATGTGCTTGTCATCACAATGTTTCACGACGTTGGCATCAAAATTCTCAATGTCCTTGGTCATCACAATGCTCCATGCCCTTGTCATTACAATCCTCCATGACCCATGTATCACAGTGTTCCGTGTCCTTGTCATCACAATGCTCCATGCCCACTCCCATCACAATAATCCATGAAAATTTTCAGACAAATGCTCCATGCCCTTGTCATCACAAAGCTCCATGGCGCATGTCATCAGAATGCTCCATGGCCTTCTCATTCACAATTCTCCATGCCCTTGTCATCACAATGCTCCAAGACACCTGTAATCACAATGCTCCATGTCCCTTTTCATCTCAATGCTCCATGAACCTTGTCATCAAAATGCACCAGGCCCATCATCATAATGCTTCATGCTGTTGTCATCACAATGAAATCAAAATGCTCCATGACCTCTGTCATCACAATTCTCAAAACCCTTGTGATCACAATGTTCCATAAAACTTGTCATCACAACGCCCCATGACGCTCGTCATCACAATTATCCATGGTCTTCTCATCACAATGCTCCATAGCATTTGTCATGACAGTGCTCAATACACTTGTCATGAAAATGCTCCCTGACTCTTGCCATCAGTATGCCCCTTAAACACTGTCATGACAAGGCTCCATGCCTTTTTCATCACAATGATCCATGCCCTTGTAATCACAATGCTCCAAAACCCATGTAATCACTATGCTCCTTGCACTGGTCATCACAAAGCTCCATGACGCATGTCATCAGAATGCTCCTTGGACATCTCTCACAATGCTCCATGCCCTTGTAATCACAATGCTCCAAGACCCCTGTAATCACAATGCTCCATGCTCTTTTTCATCAGAATGCTTCATGAGACTTCTCATCACAAGGCTCCATGGTCTTCTCATCAGAGTGCTCAAGGACATTGTCATCACAATGCTCCAATATCCCTTTCATCAGAATACTCCATGAATATTTTCAGCTCAATGCTCCATGATCTTCTCATCACAATGCTCAATGAACCCTGTCATCACAATGAACCATGACCATCATCTTAATGCTTCATGCTATTGTCATCACAATGAAATCAAAATGCTCCATGACCTCTGTCATCACAATGCTCCAAACCAATGTAATCACAATGCTCCATAACACTTGTCATCACAACGCCCCATGAGGCTCGTCATCACAAATATCCATGCACTTCTCATCACAATGTTCCATTACCTTTGTCATCACAATGCTCAATACACTTGTCATCACAATGCTCCCTGAAACTTGTTGTCATTATGCTCTTGAACCCTGTCATGACAAGGCTCCATGCCTTTTCATCACAATGATCCATGCCATTTTCATCACAATGCTCCAAGTCCCCTGTAATCACAATGATCCATGCCCTGGTCTTCACAAAGCTCCATGATGCATGTCATCAGAATGCTCCTTGGACATCTCTCACAATGCTCCATGCCCTTGTAATCACAATGCTCCAACACCCCTGTAATCACAATGCTCCATGCCCATTTTCATCAGAATGCTCCATGAGACTTCTCATCACAAGGCACCATGGTATTCTCATCAGAGTGCTCCAGGACCTTGTCATCACAATGCTCCATGACCCCATTCATCAGAATCCTCCATGAACATTTTCAGCTCAATGCTCCATGATCTTCGCATCACAATGCTCCATGACCCCTGTCATCACAATGCTCCATGCTCCTTGATATCAAAATGATCCATGACTTCTGTCATCACAGTGCTCCAAACACTTGTGATCACATTTTTCCATAACACTTGTCATCACAACGCTCCATGATGCCTGTCATCACAATACTCCATGCCCTTGTCATCACAATGCTCCATGACCTTTGTCATCACAATGCTCAATACACTTGTCATCACAATGCTCCCTGACACTTGTCGTCAGAATGCTTCTCAAACCCTGTCATGAAAAGGCTCTATGCCTTTTTCATCACAATGCTCCATTCCCTTTTCATCACAATGCTCCATGCCATTGTCATCACAATACTCCACAAGCTTGTCATCAGAATGCTCCATGACCCTTGTCATCGCAATGCTCCATGACCCCTGTTATCACAATGCCCCATGACACCTGTCATTACAATGCTCCAGGCCCTTTGTCTTTACATTTCTCCATGACGCTCGTCATCACAATTATACATGGTCTTCTCATCACAATGCTCCACCGTCTTGCCATCACAATGCTCCATGACACTTCAAATCACAATGTTACATGGTCTTGTATTCACATTCGCCATGCACTTGTCATCGCAATGCTCCATGACCCCTGTCATAGCAAGCTCCATGTGCTTTTCATCACAGTGCTTCACGAACTTGTCATCAAAATTCTCAAAGCCCTTGTCATCACAATGCTCCATGCCCTTTTCATCACAATGCTCCATGACCATTGTCATCACAATGCTCCATTACATTTGTCATCAGAATCCTCCATGACACTTGTCATCACAATGCTCCATGCCGTTGTCACCACAATGCACCATGACATAGGTCATCACAATGCTCCCTGACACCTGACTTCACAATACTCCATTACATTTTCTTCATAGTGCTCAATGCCCTTGTCATCACAATGTGAAATGCCCACTGTCATCACAATAATCCAAGAGATTTTTCAGACCGAGGCTCCATGCTCCTGTCATCACAATGCTCCATGCACTTGTCATCACAGTGCTCCATGACACCTGTTATCACAATGCTCTGTGAATCCAGTCATCACAACGCCTCAAGACTTTGTCATCACAGTGGTCCATGCCCTCATCATCACAAGTCTCTGTGAACTTTGTCACCACAATGCTCCATGAACTTTTCATCACAATGCTCTGTGACCCTTGGCATCACAATGCTCCATGCCTTTGTCAGCACAATGTTCCATGACACTTGTCATCACAATGCTCCATGACCGATGTGATCACAATGTGCCATGCGGTTGTCATCACAATGCTGCACATCCTTGTCATCACAATGCTCAATAAACATTGTCATCACAATGCTCCATGCACTTCTAATGAAAATGCTCTCTCACCACTGATATCACAATGTTCCATCACTAGTCATCACAATACTCCCTCACCCCTGTCATCACAATGTTCCATGACCCCTATCATCACAATGCTACATACCGTTATCATCACAATGCACCACTCCCTTGTCATCAAAATGCTGCATGACCTTTGTCATTACAAAGCTCCATGACCCTTGGCATCACAATGTTCCATGCCATTGTCATCACAATTCTTCCTGAAGGCTCTCATTACATTGCTCCATGCCCTTGTCATCACAAAGCTCCATGACGCTTGTCATCACAATGCTCGATGCCCTTCTCATCACAATGCTCCATGACCTTGTCATTACAATCCTCCTTGACCCATGTATCACAGTGTTCCATGTCCTTTTCATCACAATGCTCCATGCCCACTCTCATCACAATAATCCATGAAAGTTTTCAGACAACTGCTCCATGCCCTTGTCATCGCAAAGCTCCATGACACATGTCATCAGAATGCTCCATGGCCTTCTCATTCACAATACTCCATGCCCTTGTCATCACAATGCTCCAAGACACCTGCAATCACAATGCTCCATCTCCCTTTTCATCTCAATGCTCCATGAACCCTGTCATCACAATGCACCATGCCCATCATCATAATGCTTCATGCTATTGTCATCACAATGAAATCAAAATGCTCCATGACCTCTGTCATCACAATGCTCCAAACCCTTGTGATCACAAAGTTCCATAACACTTGTCATCACAACGCCCCATTATGCTCGTCATCACAATTATCCATGATCTTCTCATCACAATGCTCCATGACATTTGTCATCACAATGCTCAATACACTAGTAATCACAATGCTCCCTGACACTTGCCATCAGTATGCTCCTTGAACCAGGTCATGACAAGGCTCCATGCTTTTCTCATCACAATGATCCATGCCCCTTTCATCACAATGCTCCAAGACCCCTGTAATCACAATGCTCCATGCCCCTTTTCATCAGAATGCTCCATGAGATTTCTCATCACAAGGCTCCATGCTCTTCTCATCAGAGTGCTCCAGGACCTTGTCATCACAAGGCTCTATGACCCCTTTCATCAGAATACTCCATGAACATTTTCAGCTCAATGCTCCATGATCTTCTCATCACAATACTCCATGACCCCTGTCATCACAATGCTCCATGCTCCTTGATATCAAACTGATCCATGACATCTGTCATCACAGTGCTCCAAACACTTGTGATCACATTGTTCCATAACACATATCATCACAACGCTCCATGATGCCTGTCATCACAATACTCCATGCCCTTATCATCACAATGCTCCATGATCTTTGTCATCACAATGCTCAATACACTTGTCATCACAATGCTCCCTGACTCTTTTCGTCAGAATGCTTCTCGCACCCTGTCATGAAAAGGCTGTATGCCTTTTTCATCACAATGCTCCATGCCCTTTTCATCACAGTGCTCCATGCCATTGTCATCACAATGCTTCATGAAGCCTCTCATCACATTGCTCCGTGCCCTTGTCATCACAAAGCTCCATGACGCTTGTCATCACAATGCTCGATGCCCTTCACATCACAATGCTCCATGACATGTCATTACAATCCTCCATGACCCATGTATCACAGGGTTCCGTGTCCTTGTCATCACAATGCTCCGTGCCCACTGTCATCACAATAATCCATGAAAATTTTCAGACAAATGCTCCAGGCCCTTGTCATCACAAAGCTCCATGACACATGTCATCAGAATGCTCCATGGCCTTCTCATTCACAGTGCTCCATGCCCTTGTCATCACTATGCTCCAAGAGACCTGTAATCACAATGCTCCATGCCCCTTTTCATCATAATACTCCATGAACATTTTCTGCTCAATTCTCCATGATCTTCTCATCACAATGCGCCATGACACTTGTCATCACAATACTCCATGCTCCTTGATATCAAAATGATCCTTTACATCTGTCATCACAGTGCTCCAAACCCTTGTGATCACATTGTTCCATAACACTTGTCATCACAACGCTCAATGATGCCTGTCATCACAATACTCCTTGCCCTTGTCATCACAATGCTCCATGACCTTCATCATCACAATGCTCAATACGCTTGTCATGACAATGCTCCCTGACACTTGTCGTCAGAATGCTTCTCGAACCCTGTCATGAAAAGGCTCTATGCCATTTTCATCACAATGCTCCATGCCCTTTTCATCACAATGCTCCATGCCATTGTCATCACAATACTCCACAAGCTTGTCTTCAGAATGCTCCATGACCCTTGTCATCACAATGCTCCATGACCCCTGTCATTACAATGCTCCAGGCCCCTTGTCATTACAGTTCTCCATGACGCTCGTCATCACAATTATCCATGCTCTTCTCATCACAATGCTCCACTGTCTTGCCATCACAATGCTCCATGACAATTAAAATCACAATGTTACATGCTCTTGTAATCACATTCTCCATGCAGTTGTCATCACAATGCTCCATGACCCCTGTCATAGCAAGCTCCATGTGCTTTTCTTCACAGTGCTTCACGAACTTGTCATCAAAATTCTCAAAAGCCCTTGTCATCACAATGCTCCATGCCCTTTTCATCACAATGCTCCATGACCATTGTCATCACAAGGCTCCATTACCTTTGTCATCACAATCCTCCATGACACTTGTCATCACAATGCTCCATGGCGTTGTCATCACAATGCACCATGACATAGGTCATCACAATGCTCCCTGACACCTGACTTCACAATACTCCATGACCTTTTCTTCATAGTGCACCATGCCCTTGTCATCACAATGTGCAATGCTCACTCTCATCACAGTAATCCATGAAATTTTTCAGACCGATGCTCCATGCCCCTGTCATCACAATGCTCCATGCACTTGTCATCACAATGCTCCATGACACCTGTCATCACAATGCTCCGTGACTCCAGTCATCAAAATGCCTCAAGACATTGTCATCACAGTGGTCCATTCCCTCATCATCACAAGTCTCTGTGAACTTTGTCACCACAATGCTCCATGAACTTTTCATCACAATGCTCTGTGACCCTTGGCATCACAATGCTCCATGCCTTTGTTCAGCACAATGTTCCATGACACTTGTCATCACAATGCTCCATGAGCTTGTCAGCACAATGCTCCATGACCGATGTGATCACAATGTGCCATGCGGTTGTCATCACAATGCTCCACATCCTTGTAATCAGAATGCTCCATAAACATTATCATCACAATGCTCCATGCACTTCTCATGAAAATGCTCTCTCACCACTGATATCACAATGTTCCATCACTAGTCATCACAATACTCCCTAACCACTGTCATCACAATGTTCCATGGCCCCTATCATCACAATGCTACATGCCGTTATCATCACAATGCACCACTCCCTTGTCATTAAAATGCTCCATGACCTTTGTCATCACAAAGCTCCATGACCCTTGGCATCACAATGCTCCATGCCATTGTCATCACAATTCTTCATGAAGCCTCTCATCACATTGCTCCATGCCCTTGTCATCACAAAGCTCCATGACGCCTGTCATCACAATGCTGGATGCCCTACTCATCACAATGCTCATGACCTTGTCATTACAATCCTCCATGACCCATGTATCACATTGTTCCGTGTCCTTGTCATCACAATGCTCCATGCCCACTCTCATCACTATAATCCATGAAAACTTTCAGACAAGTTCTCCATGAGCTTGTCATCACAAAGCTCCATGACGCATGTCATCAGAATGCTCCATGGCCTTCTCATTCACAATGTCCATGCCCTTGTCATCACAATGCTCCAAGACACCTGTAATCACAATGCTCCATGTCCCTTTTCATCTCAATGCTCCATGAACCCTGTCATCACAATGCACCATGCCCATCATCATAATGCTTCATGCTATTGTCATCACAATGAAATCAAAATGCTCCATGTCCTCTGTCATCACAATGCTCCAAACTCTTCTGATCACAATGTTCCATAACACTTGTCATCACAACGCCCCATGACGGTCGTCATCACAATTATCCATGGTTTTCTCATCACAATGCTCCATAACATTTGTCATCACAATGCTCAATACACTTGTCATCACAATGCTCCCTGACTCTTGCCAAAAGTATGCTCCTTGAACACTGTCATGACAAGGCTCCATGCCTTTTTCATCACAATGATCCATGCCCATTTCATCACAATGCTCCAAGACCCCTGTAATCACAATGTTCCTTGCCCTGGTCATCACAAAGCTCCATGATGCATGTCATCAGAATGCTCCTTGGACATCTCCCACAATGCTCCATGCCCTTGTAATCACAATGTTCCAAGACCCCTGTAATCACAATGCTCCATGCCCCTTTTCATCAGAATGCTCCATGAGACTTCTCATCACAAGGCTCCATGGTCTTCTCATCAGAGTGCTCCAGGACCTTGTCATCACAATGCTCCATGACCCCTTTCATCAGAATACTCCATGAACATTTTCAGCTCAATGCTCCATGATCTTCTCATCACAATGCTCCATGCTCCTTGATATCAAAATGATCCATGACCTCTGTCATCACAGTGCTCCAAACCCTTGTGATCACATTGTTCCATAACACTTGTCATCACAACGCTCCATGATGCCTGTCATCACAATACTCCTTGCTCTTGTCATCACAATGCTCCATGACTTTCATCATCACAATGCTCAATACACTTGTCATGACAATGCTCCCTGACACTTGTCGTCAGAATGCTTCTCGAACCCTGTCATGAAAAGGCTCTATGCCATTTTCATCACAATGCTCCATGCCCTTTTCATCACAATGCTCCATGCCATTGTCATCACAATACTCCACAAGCTTGTCTTCAGAATGCTCCATGACCCTTGTCATCACAATGCTCCATGACCCCTGTCATTACAATGCTCCAGGCCCCTTGTCATTACAGTTCTCCATGACGCTCGTCATCACAATTATCCATGGTCTTCTCATCACAATGCTTCACTGTCCTGCCATCACAATGCACCATGACACTTCAAATCACAATGTTACATGCTCTTGTAATCACATTCTCCATGCACTTGTCATCACAATGCTCCATGACCCCTGTCATAGCAAGCTCCATGTGCTTTTCATCACAGTGCTTCACGAACTTGTCATCAAAATTCTCAAAAGCCCTTGTCATCACAATGCTCCATGCCCTTTTCATCACAATGCTCCATGACCATTGTCATCACAATGCTGCATTACCTTTGTCATCACAATCCTCCATGACACTTTTCATCACAATGCTCCATGCCGTTGTCATCACAATGCACCATGACATAGGTCATCACAATGCTCCCTGATACCTGACTTCACAATTTTCCATGACCTTTCCTTCATAGTGCTCCATGCCCTTGTCATCACAATGTGCAATACCCACTGTCATCACAATAATCCATGAAATTTTTCAGACCGATGCTCCATGCCCCTGTCATCACAATGCTCCATGCACTTGTCATCACAATGCTCCATGACACCTGTCATCACAATGCTCCGTGACTCCAGTCAACACAATGCCTCAAGACTTTGTCATCATAATGGCCCATGCCCTCATCATTACAAGTCTCTCTGAATTTTGTCACCACAATGCTCCATGAACTTTTCATCGCAATGCTCTGTGACCCTTGGCATCACAATGCTCCATGCCTTTGTCAGCACAATATTCCATGACACTTGTCATCACAATGCTCCATGAGCTTGTCAGCACAATGCTCCATGACCGATGTGATCACAATGTGCCATGCAGTTGTCATCACAGTGCTCCACATCCTTGTCATCACAATGCTCCATAAACATTGTCATCACAATGCTCCATGAACTTCTAATGAAAATGCTCTCTCACCACTGATATCACAATGTTCCATCACTAGTCATCACAATACTCCCTCACCCTTGTCATCACAATGTTCCATGACCCCTATCGTCACAATGCTACATGCCGTTATCATCACAATGCACCACTCCCTTGTCATGAAAATGCTCCATGACCCCTGTCATAGCAAGCTCCATGTGATTTTCTTCACAGTGCTTCACGAACTTGTCATCAAAATTCTCAAAAGCCCTTGTCATCACAATGCTCCATGCCCTTTTTATCACAATGCTCCATGACCATTGTCATCACAATGCTCCATTACCTTTGTCATCACAATCCCCCATGACACTTGTCATCACAATGCTCCATGCCATTGTCATGACAATGCACCATGACATAGGTCATCACAATGCTCCCTGATACCTGACTTCACAATACTCCATGACATTTCCTTCATAGTGCTCCATGCCCTTGTCATCACAATGTGCAATGCCCACTGTCATCACAATAATCCATGAAATTTTTCAGACCGATGCTCCATGCACTTGTCATCACAATGCTCCATGACACCTGTCATCACAATGCTCCGTGACTCCAGTCATCACAATGCCTCAAGTCTTTGTCATCATAATGGCCCATGCCCTCATCATCACAATTCTCTCTGAATTTTGTCACCACAATGCTCCATGAACTTTTCATCACAATGCTCTGTGGCCCTTGGTATCACAATGCTCCATGACTTTGTCAGCACAATGTTCCATGACACTTGTCATCACAATGCTCCATGAGCTTGTCAGCACAATGTTCCATGACCGATGTGATCACAATATGCCATGCGGTTGTCATCACAATGCTCCACATCCTTGTCATCACAATGCTCCATAAACATTATCATCACAATGTTCCATGCACTTCTCATGAAAATGCTCTCTCACCACTGATATCACAATGTTCCATCACTAGTCATCACAATACTCCCTCACCCCTGTCATCACAATGTTCCATGACCCCTATCGTCACAATGCTACATGCCGTTATCATCACAATGCACCACTCCCTTGTCATTAAAATGCTCCATGACCTTTGTCATCACAAAGCTCCATGACCCTTGGCATCACAATGCTCCATGCCATTGTCATCACAATTCTTCATGAAGCCTCTCATCACATTGCTCCATGCCCTTGTCATCACAAAGCTCCATGACGCCTGTCATCACAATGCTGGATGCCCTACTCATCACAATGCTCATGACCTTGTCATTACAATCCTCCATGACCCATGTATCACATTGTTCTGTGTCCTTGTCATCACAATGCTCCATGCCCACTCTCATCACTATAATCCATGAAAACTTTCAGACAAGTTCTCCATGCACTTGTCATCACAAAGCTCCATGACGCATGTCATCAGAATGCTCCATGGCCTTCTCATTCACAATGCTCCATGCCCTTGTCATCACAATGCTCCAAGACACCTGTAATCACAATGCTCCATGTCCCTTTTCATCTCAATGCTCCATGAACCCTGTCATCACAATGCACCATGCCCATCATCATAATGCTTCATGCTATTGTCATCACAATGAAATCAAAATGCTCCATGTCCTCTGTCATCACAATGCTCCAAACTCTTCTGATCACAATGTTCCATAACACTTGTCATCACAACGCCCCATGACGCTCGTCATCACAATTATCCATGGTTTTCTCATCACAATGCTCCATAACATTTGTCATCACAATGCTCAATACGCTTGTCATCACAATGCTCCCTGACTCTTGCCATCAGTATGCTCCTTGAACACTGTCATGACAAGGCTCCATGCCTTTTTCATCACAATGATCCATGCCCATTTCATCACAATGCTCCAAGTCCCCTGTAATCACAATGCTCCATGCCCCTTTTCATCAGAATGCTCCATGAGACTTCTCATCACCAGGCTCCATGGTCTTCTCATCAGAGTGCTCCAGGACCTTGTCATCACAATGCTCCATGACCCCTTTCATCAGAATACTCCATGAACATTTTCAGCTCAATGCTCCATGATCTTCTCATCACAATGCTCCATGCTCCTTGATATCAAAATGATCCATGACCTCTGTCATCACAGTGCTCCAAACCCTTGTGATCACATTGTTCCATAACACTTGTCATCACAACGCTCCATGATGCCTGTCATCACAATACTCCTTGCCCTTGTCATCACAATGCTCCATGACCTTCATCATCACAATGCTCAATACACTTGTCATGACAATGCTCCCTGACACTTGTCGTCAGAATGCTTCTCGAACACTGTCATGAAAAGGCTCTATGCCATTTTCATCACAATGCTCCATGCCCTTTTCATCACAATGCTCCACGCCATTGTCATCACAATACTCCACAAGCTTGTCTTCAGAATGCTCCATGACCCTTGTCATCACAATGATCCATGACCCCTGTCATCACAATGCTCCAGGCCCCCTGTCATTACAGTTCTCCATGATGCTCGTCATCACAATTATCCATGGTCTTCTCATCACAATGCTCCACTGTCTTGCCATCACAATGCACCATGACACTTCAAATCACAATGTTACATGCTCTTGTAATCACATTCTCCATGCACTTGTCATCACAATGCTCCATGACCCCTGTCATAGCAAGCTCCATGTGCTTTTCATCACAGTGCTTCACGAACTTGTCATCAAAATTCTCAAAAGCCCTTGTCATCACAATGCTCCATGCCCTTTTCATCACAATGATCCATGACCATTGTCATCACAATGCTGCATTACCTTTGTCATCACAATCCTCCATGACACTTTTCATCACAATGCTCCATGCCATTGTCATCACAATGCACCATGACATAGGTCATCACAATGCTCCCTGATACCTGACTTCACAATTTTCCATGACCTTTCCTTCATAGTGCTCCATGCCCTTGTCATCACAATGTGCAATGCCCACTGTCATCACAATAATCCATGAAATTTTTCAGACCGATGCTCCATGCCCCTGTCATCACAATGCTCCATGCACTTGTCATCACAATGCTCCATGACACCTGTCATCACAATGCTCCGTGACTCCAGTCAACACAATGCCTCAAGACTTTGTCATCATAATGGTCCATGCCCTCATCATCACAAGTCTCTCTGAATTTTGTCACCACAATGCTCCATGAACTTTTCATCACAATGCTCTGTGACCCTTGGCATCACAATGCTCCATGCCTTTGTTCAGCACAATGTTCCATGACACTTGTCATCACAATGCTCCATGAGCTTGTCAGCACAATGCTCCATGACCGATGTGATCACAATGTGCCATGCAGTTGTCATCACAGTGCTCCACATCCTTGTCATCACAATGCTCCATAAACATTGTCATCACAATGCTCCATGAACTTCTAATGAAAATGCTCTCTCACCACTGATATCACAATGTTCCATCACTAGTCATCACAATACTCCCTCACCCTTGTCATCACAATGTTCCATGACCCCTATCGTCACAATGCTACATGCCGTTATCATCACAATGCACCACTCCCTTGTCATGAAAATGCTCCATGACCCCTGTCATAGCAAGCTCCATGTGCTTTTCATCACAGTGCTTCACGAACTTGTCATCAAAATTCTCAAAAGCCCTTGTCATCACAATGCTCCATGCCCTTTTCATCACAATGCTCCATGACCATTGTCATCACAATGCTCCATTACCTTTGTCATCACAATCCTCCATGACACTTGTCATCACAATGCTCCATGCCTACTCTCATCACAATAATCCATGAAACTTTTCATACCAATTCTGATGCCCTTGTCAACACAATGCTCCACTACCCTGTCATAACAATGCTCCATGACACCTGACATCACAAGTTTTCACGGCCTTGTCAATAAAAGTCTCCATGACCGTTGTCATCACCGTGCACTAAGACCCTGTAATCACAATGCTCAATGCACTTGTCATCACAAAGCTCCATGGCGCATGTCATCAGAATGCTCCGTGGCCTTCTCATTCACAATGCTCCATGCCCTTGTTATCACAATGCTCCAAGACACATTTAATCACAATGCTCCATGCCCCTTTTCATCTCAATGCTCCATGAACCCTGTCATCACAATGCACCATGCCCATCATCATAATGCTTCATGCTATTGTCATCACAATGAAATCAAAATGCTCCATTACCTCTGTCATCACAATGCTCCAAACCCTTGTGATCACAATGTTCCATAACATTTGTCATCACAATGACCCATGACACTCCTCATCACAATTATCCATGGTCTTCTCATCACAATGCTCCATGACCTTTGTCAACACAATGCTCAATACACTTATCATCACAATGCTCCCTGACATTGGTCTTCAGTATCCTCCTTGAAACCTCTCATGACAGGGTTGCATGCCATTTCCTCACAATGATCCATGCACTTTTCTTTACAATGCTCCAAGGCCCCTGTAATCACAATGCTCCATGCTCCTTGATATCAAAATGATCCATGACCTCTGTCATCACAGTGCTCCAAACCCTTGTGATCACATTGTTCCATAACACTTGTCATCACAACGCTCCATGATGCCTGTCATCACAATACTCCTTGCCCTTGTCATCACAATGCTCCATGAACTTTGTCATCACAATGCTCCATGCCATTTTCATCACAATACTCCACAAGCTTGTCTTCAGAATGCTCCATGACCCTTGTCATCACAATGCTCCATGACCCCTGTCATCACAATGCTCCATGACACCAGTCATCACAATGTTCCAGGCCCCTTGTCATTACAGTTCTCCATGACGCTCGTCATCACAATTATCCATGGTCTTCTCATCACAATGCTCCACTGTCTTGCCATCACAATGCTCCATGACACTTCAAATCACAATGTTACATGCTCTTGTAATCACATTCTCCATGCAGTTGTCATCACAATGCTCCATGACCCCTGTCATATCAAGCTCCATGTGCTTTTCATCACAGTGCTTCACGAACTTGTCATCAAAATTCTCAAAAGCCCTTGTCATCACAATGCTCCATGCCCTTTTCATCACAATGTTCCATGACCATTGTCATCACAATGCTCCATTACCTTTGTCATCACAATCCTCCATGACACTTTTCATCACAATGCTCCATGCCATTGTCATCACAATGCACCATGACATAGGTCATCACAATGCTCCCTGACACCTGACTTCACAATACTCCATGACCTTTTCTTCATAGTGCACCATGCCCTTGTCATCACAATGTGCAATGCTCACTCTCATCACAATAATCCATGAAATTTTTCAGACCGATGCTCCATGCCCCTGTCATCACAATGCTCCATGCACTTGTCATCACAATGCTCCATGACACCTGTCATCACAATGCTCCGTGACTCCAGTCATCAAAATGCCTCAAGACATTGTCATCACAGTGGTCCATTCCCTCATCATCACAAGTCTCTGTGAACTTTGTCACCACAATGCTCCATGAACTTTTCATCACAATGCTCTGTGACCCTTGGCATCACAATGCTCCATGCCTTTGTTCAGCACAATGTTCCATGACACTTGTCATCACAATGCTCCATGAGCTTGTCAGCACAATGCTCCATGACCGATGTGATCACAATGTGCCATGCGGTTGTCATCACAATGCTCCACATCCTTGTAATCAGAATGCTCCATAAACATTATCATCAAAATGCTCCATGCACTTCTCATGAAAATGCTCTCTCACCACTGATATCACAATGTTCCATCACTAGTCATCACAATACTCCCTCACCCCTGTCATCACAATGTTCCATGGCCCCTATCATCACAATGCTACATGCCGTTATCATCACAATGCACCACTCCCTTGTCATTAAAATGCTCCATGACCTTTGTCATCACAAAGCTCCATGACTCTTGGCATCACAATGCTCCATGCCATTGTCATCACAATTCTTCATGAAGCCTCTCATCACATTGCTCCATGCCCTTGTCATCACAAAGCTCCATGACGCCTGTCATCACAATGCTGGATGCCCTACTCATCACAATGCTCATGACCTTGTCATTACAATCCTCCATGACCCATGTATCACATTGTTCCGTGTCCTTGTCATCACAATGCTCCATGCCCACTCTCATCACTATAATCCATGAAAACTTTCAGACAAGTTCTCCATGCACTTGTCATCACAAAGCTCCATGACGCATGTCATCAGAATGCTCCATGGCCTTCTCATTCACAATGCTCCATGTCCTTGTCATCACAATGCTCCAAGACACCTGTAATCACAATGCTCCATGTCCCTTTTCATCTCAATGCTCCATGAACCCTGTCATCACAATGCACCATGCCCATCATCATAATGCTTCATGCTATTGTCATCACAATGAAATCAAAATGCTCCATGTCCTCTGTCATCACAATGCTCCAAACTCTTCTGATCACAATGTTCCATAACACTTGTCATCACAACGCCCCATGACGCTCGTCATCACAATTATCCATGGTTTTCTCATCACAATGCTCCATAACATTTGTCATCACAATGCTCAATACACTTGTCATCACAATGCTCCCTGACTCTTGCCATCAGTATGCTCCTTGAACACTGTCATGACAAGGCTCCATGCCTTTTTCATCACAATGATCCATGCCCATTTCATCACAATGCTCCAAGACCCCTGTAATCACAATGATCCATGCCCCTTTTCATCAGAATGCTCCATGAGACTTCTCATCACCATGCTCCATGGTCTTCTCATCAGAGTGCTCCATGCCCTTTTCATCACAATGCTCCATGCCATTGTCATCACAATACTCCACAAGCTTGTCTTCAGAATGCTCCATGACCCTTGTCATCACAATGCTCCATGACCCCTGTCATTACAATGCTCCAGGCCCCTTGTCATTACAGTTCTCCATGACGCTCGTCATCAAAATTATCCATGGTCTTCTCATCACAATGCTCCACTGTCTTGCCATCACAATGCACCATGACACTTCAAATCACAATGTTACATGCTCTTGTAATCACATTCTCCATGCACTTGTCATCACAATGCTCCATGACCCCTGTCATAGCAAGCTCCATGTGCTTTTCATCACAGTGCTTCATGAACTTGTCATCAAAATTCTCAAAAGCCCTTGTCATCACAATGCTCCATGCCCTTTTCATCACAATGCTCCATGACCATTGTCATCACAATGCTGCATACCTTTGTCATCACAATCCTCCATGACACTTTTCATCACAATGCTCCATGCCGTTGTCATCACAATGCACCATGACATAGGTCATCACAATGCTCCCTGATACCTGACTTCACAATTTTCCATGACCTTTCCTTCATAGTGCTCCATGCCCTTGTCATCACAATGTGCAATGCCCACTGTCATCACAATAATCCATGAAATTTTTCAGACCGATGCTCCATGCCCCTGTCATCACAATGCTCCATGCACTTGTCATCACAATGCTCCATGACACCTGTCATCACAATGCTCCGTGACTCCAGTCAACACAATGCCTCAAGACTTTGTCATCATAATGGTCCATGCCTTCATCATCACAAGTCTCTCTGAATTTTGTCACCACAATGCTCCATGAACTTTTCATCACAATGCTCTGTGACCCTTGGCATCACAATGCTCCATGCCTTTGTTCAGCACAATGTTCCATGACACTTGTCATCACAATGCTCCATGAGCTTGTCAGCACAATGCTCCATGACCGATGTGATCACAATGTGCCATGCAGTTGTCATCACAGTGCTCCACATCCTTGTCATCACAATGCTCCATAAACATTGTCATCACAATGCTCCATGAACTTCTAATGAAAATGCTCTCTCACCACTGATATCACAATGTTCCATCACTAGTCATCACAATACTCCCTCACCCTTGTCATCACAATGTTCCATGACCCCTATCGTCACAATGCTACATGTCGTTATCATCACAATGCACCACTCCCTTGTCATGAAAATGCTCCATGACCCCTGTCATAGCAAGCTCCATGTGCTTTTCATCACAGTGCTTCACGAACTTGTCATCAAAATTCTCAAAAGCCCTTGTCATCACAATGCTCCATGCCCTTTTCATCACAATGCTCCATGACCATTGTCATCACAATGCTCCATTACCTTTGTCATCACAATCCTCCATGACACTTGTCATCACAATGCTCCATGCCTACTCTCATCACAATAATCCATGAAACTTTTCATACCAATTCTGATGCCCTTGTCAACACAATGCTCCACTACCCTGTCATAACAATGCTCCATGACACCTGACATCACACGTTTTCACGGCCTTGTCAATAAAAGTCTCCATGACCGTTGTCATCACCGTGCACTAAGACCCTGTAATCACAATGCTCAATGCACTTGTCATCACAAAACTCCATGGCGCATGTCATCAGAATGCTCCGTGGCCTTCTCATTCACAATGCTCCATGCCCTTGTCATCACAATGCTCCAAGACACATTTAATCACAATGCTCCATGCCCCTTTTCATCTCAATGCTCCATGAACCCTGTCATCACAATGCACCATGCCCATCATCATAATGCTTCATGCTATTGTCATCACAATGAAATCAAAATGCTCCATGACCTCTGTCATCACAATGCTCCAAACTCTTGTGATCACAATGTTCCATAACACTTGTCATCACAATGTCCCATGACGCTCCTCATCACAGTTATCCATGGTCTTCTCAGCACAATGCTCCATGAACTTTGTTATCACAATGCTCAATAGACTTGTCATCACAATGCTCCCTGCCACTTGTCGTCAGTATGCTTCTTGAACACTGTCATGACAAGACTCCATGCCCTTTTCATCACAATGCTCGAAGACACCTGTAATCACAATACTCCATGAATATTTTCAGCCCAATGCTCTTTGATCTTCTCATCACAATGCTCCATGACCCCTGTCATCACAATGCTCCATGCTCCTTGAAATCAAAATGATCCATGACCACTGTCATCACAATGCTCCAAACCCTTGTGATCACATTGTTCCTCAACACTTGTCATCACAACGCTCCATGATGCCTGTCATCACAATACTCCATGCTCTTGTCATCACAATGCTCCATGCACTTTGTCATCACAATGCTCAATACACTTGTCATCACAATGCTCTCTGACACTTGTCGTCAGAATGCTCCTTGAACCCTGTCATTAAAAGGCTCCATGCCTTTTTCATCACAATGCTCCATGCCCTTTTCATCACAATGTTCCATGCCATTGTCATCACAATACTCCACAAGCTTGTCATCAGAATGTTCCATGACCCTTGTCATCACAATGCTCCATGACACATGTCATCACAATGCTCCATGACACCTGTCATCACAATGCTCCACGCCCCTTGTCATTACAGTGCTCCATGACGCTCGTCATCACAATTATCCATGGTCTTCTATTCACAGTGCTCCACGGACTTGCCATCACAATGCTCCATGACACTTCTCATCTCAATGTTACATGCTCTTGTCATCACAATTCTCCATGCACTTGTCATCGCAATGCTCCATGACCCCTGTCATAGCAAGCTCCATATGCTTGTCATCACAATGCCTCCCGACCTTGTCATCCAAATTCTCAATTGCCCTTGTCATCACAATGCTCCATTCCCTTGTCATCACAATGACCATGACCATTGTCATCACAATGCTCCAAGCCCTTGTCATCACAATGCTCCATTACCTTTGTCATCAAAATCCTCGATGACACTTGGCTTCACAATGCTCCATGCCATTGTCATCACAATGCACCATGACATATGTCATCACAATGCTCCCTGAGACCTGTCTTCACAATACTCCATGACGTGGTCATAACAATCCTCCATGCCCTAGTCATCACAATGTGCTATTCCCACTATCATCACAATAATCCATGAAACTTATCAGACCAATGCTCCATGCCCCGGTCATCACAATGCTCCATGCCCTTGTCATGACAATGCTCCGTGACTCCAGTCATCACAATGCTTTTTGACCTTTGTCATCACAGTGGTCCATGCACTCGTCATCACAGGGCTTTGTGAACTTTGTCTCCATAATTCTCCCTGAACTTTTCATCACAATGCTCTGTGACCCTTGTCATCACAATGCTCCATGCCTTTGTCAGCAGAGTGCTCCATGACCCTTGTCATCAAAAAATTCCATGCAATTGTCAGAACAATGCTCCATGACCAATGTCTTCACAATGTGCCATGCGCTTGTCATCACAATGTTCCACAACTTTGTCATCACAATGCTCCATAAACCTTGTCATCACAAAGCTCCATGCACTTCTCATCAAAATGCTCTTTCACCACTGATATCAAAATGTTTCATCACTAGTCATTACAATACTCCCTCACCCCTGTCATGACAGTGTTCCACGACCTTGTTATCACAAGGCTACATGACCCTTATCATCACAATGCTCCAAGACCCCTGTAATAACAATGCTCCATGCTCTTGTCATCACAAAGCTCCATGACGCATGTCATCAGACAGCTCCATGGCCTTCTCATCACAATTCTCCATGCCCTTTTCATCACAATGCTCCAAGACACGTGTAATCACAATGCTTCATGCCCCTTTTCATCTCAATGCTCCATGAACTCTGTCATCACAATGAACCATGCCCATCATCATAATGCTTCATGCTATTGTCATCACAATGAAATCAAAATGCTCCATAACCTCTGTCATCACGATGCTCCAAACCCTTGTGTTCACAATGTTCCTTAACACTTGTCATCACAACTCCCCATGACGCTCGTCATCACAATTATCCATGGTCTTCTCATCACAATGCTCCATGAACTTTGTCATCACAATGCTCAATACACTTGTCATCACAATGCAACATGACACTTGTCATCAGTATGCTCCTTGAAACCTCTCATGACAAGGCTCCATGCTTTTTCATCACAATCATCCATGCTCTATTCATCTCAATGCTGCAAGACCCATGTAATCACAATGCTCCAAGCCCCTTTTCATCAGTATGCACCATGATACTTGTCATCACAAGGCTCCATGGTCTTCTCCTCACAATGCTCCAGGACCTTGTCATCACAATGCTCCATTCCATTGGCATCACAATGCTCCATTACGCCTGCCATCACAGTGCTCAATGATTATTGTCAGCCCAATCCTCCATGAACTTCTGATCACAATGCTCCATGACCCGTCATCACAATGCTCTATGACCCCAGTCATCACAATGCTCCATGACCACTGTCATCACAACACTCCATTACACCAGACAACAAAATGATCTGGGACTATTGTCATCAAAATGCTCCATGACACTTGTCATCACAAGGATTCATGCCCTTGCCATCTCAATGCTCCAAGACCCCTGTAATCCCAATGCTCCATGACGCTTGTCATCACAGTGCTCCATGACCCTTGTCATCAAAATGTAACATGCATTTGTCATCACAATGCTCAATACACTTGTCATCACAATGCTCCCTGACACTTGTCGTCAGAATGCCCCTTGAACACTCTCATGAAAAGGCTCCATGCCTTTTTCATCACAATGCTCCATGCCCTTTTCATCACAATGCTCCATGCCATTGTCTTCACATTACTCCACAAGCTTGTCATCAGAATGCTCCATGACCCTTGTCATCACAATGCTCCATGACCCCTGTCATCACAATGCTCCACGCCATTGTCATCACAATGGACCATGACATATGTCATCACAATGCTCGCGGACCCCTGTCTTCACAATTCTGCATGACCTTGTCATCACAATGATCCATGCCCTTGTCATCACAGTGCGCCATGTGCACTGTCATCACAATAATCCATGAAACTTGTCAGACCAATGCTCCATGCCCCTGTCATCACAATGCTCCACGCACTTGTCATGACAATGCTCCATGAACCCAGTCATCACAATGCTCCGTGACTCCAGTCATCACAATGCTTCATGACTTTTGTCATCACAATGGTCCATGCCCCCATCATCACAAGGCTCTGTGACATTTGTCACCACAATGATCCATGAACTTTTCATCATAGTGGTCTCTGACCGTTGTCATCACAATGCTCCAAGCCTTTCTCAGCAGAATGCACCATGACCATAGTCATCACAGTGCTCCATGCCCGTCTCAGCACAGTGCTCCATGACCCTTGTCATCACAATGCTCCAAGCCCTTGTCATCACAATGCTCCATTACATTTGTCATCACAAACCTCCATGACAATTGGCATCACAATGCTCCATGGCATTGTCATCACAATGGGCCATGACTTATGTCTTCACAATGCTCCCAGACACCTGTTTTCACAATACTGCATGACCTTGTCATCACAATGCTCCATGCCCTTGTCATCACAATGTGCCATTCCCAATGTCATCGCAATAATGCATGAAACTTGTAAGACCAATGCTCCATGACCCTGTCATCACAATGCTCCATGCCCTTGTCATCACAATGCTTCATGAGCTGTCAACACAATGCTCCGTGACTCCAGTCATCACAATGCTTCATAACATTTGTCCTCACAATGGTCCATGCCCTCGTTACGCAAGGCTCTGTGGCCTTTGTCACCACAATGCTCCATGAACTTTTCATCACAATGCTCTGTGACTCTTGTCATCACAATGCTCCCTGCCTTTCTCATCACAATGCACCACGCCCTTGTCATCAAAATGCCCCATGACGTTTGTCATCACAAAGCTCCATGACCATTGGCATCACAATGCTCCATGCCATTGTCATCACAATGCACAATGAAATCTCTCATCACATTGCTCCATGCCCTTGTCATCACAATGCTCCATTACACCAGTCATAACAGTGCTCCATGACCCCTGCCATCAAAATGCTCCATTACACCTGTCATAACAATGCTCCGTGACCCCTGCCATCACAATGTTCCACGGCCTTGTCATCACAAGGCTCCATGACCCTTGTCATCACAATGCTCGAAGACCTCTGTAATCACAATTCTCCATGCCACTTTTCATCTCAATGGGCCATGAACACTGTCATCACAATGCACCATGCCCATCATCATAATGAATCATGCTATTGTCATCACAATGAAATCAAAATGCTCCATGTCCTCTGTCATCACAATCCTCCAAAACCTTCTGATCACAATGTTCCATAACGCTTGTCATCACATACCCCATGACGCTCGTCATCACCATTATGCAAGGTCTTCTCATCACAATGCTCCAAGACCTTTGTCAACACAATGCTTAATACACTTTGCATCACAATGCTCGCTGACACTTGTCATAAGTATGCTCCTTGAACCCTGTCATGACAAGGCCCCATGCATTTTTCATCACAATGATGCATTCCTTTTTCATCACAATGCTCCAAGACCCCTGTTTTAACAATGCTCCGTGACTCCAGTCATCACATTACTTCATGACATTTGTCATCACAATGGTCCATGACCTCGTCACACAAAGCTCTGTGACCTTTGTCACCACAGTGCTCCATGAAATTTTTATCACAATGCTCTGTGACCCTTGGCATCACAAAGCTTCATGCCTTTGACAGCACAATGCTCCATGACCCTTGTCATAAAAATGCTCGATGTGCGTGTCAGCACAATGCTCCATAACACATGTCATCACAATGCACCATGCAGTTGTCATCACAATGCTCCACATTCTTGTCATCAAAATGCTCCATAAACCTTGTCATCACAATGCTCCATTCACTTCTCCTCAAAATGCCTTCTCACCACTGATATCACAATGTTCCATAACACTTGTCATCACAATGCCCCATGACGCTGGTCATCACACTTATCCATGGTCTTCTCATCACAATGCTCCATGATCTTTGTCATCACAATGCTCAATACACTTATCATCACAATGCTCCCTGACACTTGTCATCAGTATGCTCCTTGAACCCTGTCATGACAAGGCTCCATGCATTTTTCATCACAATGATCCATTCCCTTTTCATCACAATGCTCCAAGACCCCTGTAATCACAATGCTCCATGTCCTTGTCATCTCAAAGCTCCATGACGCATGTCATCAGAATGCTCCATTGCCTTCTCATCACAATGCTCCATGCCCTTGTAATCACATTGCTTCAAAACCCCTGTAATCTCAATGCTCCATGCACCTTTTCATCAGAATGCTCCATGCCCTTGTCATCGCAATGTTCCAAGCCGTTGTCATCAAAATGCTCCATTACCTTTGTCATCACAATCCTCCATTACACTTGGTATCACAATGCTCCATGGCATTGTCATCACAACGGACAATGACATATGTCATCACAATGCTCCCTGATACCTGTCTTCACAATATTCCATGACCTTGTCATCACAATGTTCCATGCCCTTGTCATCACATGTGCCTTGCCCACTGTCATCACAATAATCCATGAAACATGTCAGACCAATATTCCATGCCACTTTCATCACAGTGCTCCATGCCCTTGTCATCACAATGCTCCATGACTCCAGTCATCACAATGCTTTATGACCTTTGTCCTCACAATGGTCCATGCCGTCGTCACACAAGGCTCTGTTACCTTTGTCACCACAATGCTCCATGCCCTTGTCATCTCAATGCTTCATGCTCACTGTCATCACAATACTCCATGAAATTTGTCAGACCTATGTTCCATGCCCCTGTCATCACATTGCTCCATGCCCTTGACATCACAATGCTCCATGACACCTGTCTTCACAATGCTCCGTGACTCCAGTCATCTCAATGATTCATGACCTTTCTCATCACAATGGTCCATGCCCACTGTCATCACAATAATCCATGAAACTTGCCAGACCAATGTTCCATGCCCCTGTCATCACATTGCTCCATGACCACTCTCATCACAATAATCCATGAAACTTGTCAGACCAATGTTCCATGCCCCTGTCATCACATTGCTCCATGCCCTTGTCATCACAATGCTCCATGACACCTGTTATCACAATGTTCCGTGACTCCAGTCATTACAGTGATTCATAACCTTTCTCATCACAGTGGTCCATGCCCTCGTCACACAAGGCTCTGTGATCTTTGTCACCACAACGCTCCATGAAATTTTCATCACAATGCTCTGTGTCCCTTGTCATCACAATTCTCCATGCCCTTGTCATCAAAATGCTGAATTACACCTGTCATAACAATGCTCCATGAACCCTGCCATCACAATGTTCCATGGCCTTGTCTCCACAAGGCTCCATGGCCCTTGGCATCACAATGCTCCAAGACGTCTGTATTCACAATTCTCCATGCCACTTTTCATCTCCATGCTCCATGAACACTGTCATCACAATGCACCATGCCATTCATCATAATGATTCATGCTATTTTCATCACAATGAAATCAAAATTCTCCATGTCCTCTGTCATCACAATGCTCCAAACCCTTCTGATCACAATGTTCCATAACACTTGTCATCATATGCCCCATGACGCTGGTTATCACAATTATCCATGGTCTTCTCATCACAATGCTCCATGATCTTTGTCATCACAATGCTCAATACACTTATCATCACAATGCTCCCTGTCAGTTGTCATCAGTATGCTCCTTGAACACTGTCATGACAAGGCTCCATGCATTTTTCATCACAATGATCCATTCCCTTTTCATCACAATGCTCCAAGACCCCTGTAATCACAATGCTCCATGTCCTAGTCATCACAAACCTCCATGACGCATGTCATCAGAATGCTCCATTGCCTTCTCATCACAATGCTCCATGCCCTTGTAATCACATTCCTTCAAAACCCCTGTAATCTCAATGCTCCATGCACCTTTTCATCAGAATGCTGCATGCCCTTGTCATCGCAGTGCTCCATGACCCTTCTCATCGAAAAGTTCCAAGCCCTTGTCATCAAAATGCTCCATTACATTTGTCATCACAATCCTCCATGACACTTGGTATCACAATGCTCCATGCCATTGTCATCACAATGGACAATGACATATGTCATCACAATGCTCCCTGACACCTGTCTTCACAATATTCCATGACCTTGTCATCACAATGTTCCATGACCTTGTCATCACAATGCTTCATGCCCTTGTCATCACAATGTGCCATGCCCACTGTCATCACAATAATCCATGAAACATGTCAGACCAATGTTCCATGGTCCTGTCATCACAATGCTCCATGCCCTTGTCATCACAATGCTCCATGACCCCTGTCATCACAATGCTCCACGGCCCCTGTAATCACAATGCTCCATGCCCTTGTCATCACAAAGCTCCATGACGCATGTCATCAGAATGCTCCATGGCCTTGTCATCACAATGCTCCATGCCCTTGTCATCACAATGCTCCAAGAGTGCTGTTATCACAATGCTCCATGCCCCTTTTCATCTCAATGCTCCATGAACCCTGTCATCAAAATTCACCATGCCCATCATCATGATGCTTTATGCTATTGTCATAACAATGAAATCAAAATGCTCCATGACCTCTGTCATCACAATGCTCCAAATCCTTGTGATCTAAATGTTCCATAACACTTATCATCACAACACCCCATGACGCTCGTCATCACAATTATCCATTGTCTTCTCATCACAATGCTCCATGACCTTTGTCATCACAATGCTCAATACTCTTTTCATCACAATGCTCCCTGACTCTTGTCGTCAGTATGCTCCTTGAACCCTGTCATGACAAGGCTCCATGCCTTTTTCATCACAATGATCCATGCCCTTTTCATCACAGTGCTCCAAGACCCGTGTAATCACAATGCTCCATACCGTTGTCATCACAATGCTCCGTGATGCATGTCATCAGAACGCTCCATGTCCTTCTCATCCCAATGCTCCATGCCCTTGTCATCTCAATGCTCCAAGACCCCTGTAATCACAATGCTCCATGCCCCTTTTCATCAGAATGCTCCATGAGACTTGTCATCACAAGTCTCCATGGTCTTATTATCACAATGCTCCAGTACCTTGTCATCACAATGCTCCATGACCCCTGTCATCACAATACTCCTTAAATATTTTCAGCCCACTGCTCCATGCCCTTCTCATCTCAGTGCTCCGTGACCACTCTCATCACAATGCTCCATGACCACTGTCATCACAACGCTCCATGAATCCTGAAAACACAATGATCCGGGACTCTTGTTATCAAAATTCTCCATGACCCTTGTCATCACAATGATCCATGCCGTTGTCATCCCAATGCTCCATGACCACTCTAATCACAATGCTCCTTGAGGCTTGTCATCACAGTGCTCCATGAAACTTGTCATCACAATGCTCCATGCCTTTGTCAGCAAATGCTACATAATCTTGCTATCACAATGCTCCATGCACTTGTCATCACAATCCTCCATGACCCTTGGGATCACATTGCTTCATGCCCTTGTCATCTCTCTCTTGCCTTTGTGGTTTTTACAGATTTTCGGATATCCCTTTTTACCGGTGGGAAGTGACAATTCTTTGTAGTGTGGATTTGCATTGTGTGCTTGCTTGATTGTCAATAAAGGGCGTATGCGTTTTCTCCTGAATATATTCAGGAGAAAAGTCATACGCCCTTTTTGGCCAAGTGCATCATTGTCGAAGTTGTGATGCTTTTCCTGAGCTTTAAAGGCGATTCTAATTTACCTCTTGAAATATGTTTTGTGCATTTCTGCCTCATTTTCAAGTCCACTTCTTTGCCTTTCCTCAACAGATTTTTGGAATTGAGTAGTTCGTTATAACTGCAGGTTTGTGAATTTCTGTGCCCCTGAGCTCCAATTTTGAAATCCCATTTTTGTGAGCTGACCGCAAATCCACAATATTGCTTCAGGACCTATACTGGTTCCAGGGCTGGCTATACTGGTTCCCTGCTGTTGGCTGAGGCTTTGGTTAATTCTTCTTCCTGAACGGGAAATTAGAGTGACATGTGCCCGTCCAAATGCCTTCATCTACTCTCTGATTGTTTCTCCCTCTTCCCTTTCATCCTCCGCACAATTAGCAAACTGTGCGAAACAGGAGGTTATAGGGGTTGACTCTCCAAAGTTGGGAGATTGATAGTAAAGCAGTTGGAATGCCAAACTGGAGCACAAGGAGAGGAAAAATTAGGAGACTTTTAGAAACCTTTCGCCAAAACAGTGTGTTCATTCACTAGGTTTCCCATACATGATATAACTGTAGTGATATTCCCTTCTACCTGGATATTTGGGACCCATGGAATGGTGACATGCATTACTACTTTAAAGGGTGTGCATTTTCTCTCCCAATCTCACCAGTCCTCTCATTCCCCGGTGTCCAGCCTTATGTCTCTTCCAGCTGTCTTTGCAGATAGGGTCATTCCAGGTTTCATCAGAACCTCTGAAGGAATTGTGTAAGAATTTCGCTGTTATTTTGTTTTGTTTTTGAAATTCATTTTTATAATGGGGTTGAACTGATTTTCATGGACGTGTTTATGCCAGTCTAGACACAAATGATTCCCTTACGGAGACATATCAATATATAGGTTTTAAGATTTTAACTAGTCAGATATATTCCTCTGCGGGGAATAGGGGTGTTGAGTCCCGTTCACTGAGGAAAGTGTAGGTCTTGTCTATTCTGTATTTGGTTTATGGAATGGTACCTGTGCTAATATCAAACTCTGGTTTTATGCATCACCCCACCTCTACTTTCCCCTTAAGCAGGCATAAGTGTGTTTTCTAAATGTGAGACTCTGTTCTCTTTCCTAATTCAGTTCATGTGTTGTGATGTTGACATTACCTCTATAAGTGATTCTTATGATTAGATTCTTTTTCTGTGTGACTTATTGCACTTAGAATCATCGTACCTTAATCCACTCATTATGCTGCTACTGGCCTTATGGCACTGATATCACGTCTGAGTGATATTCCGTTGTACAAAATTACCACATGTTCTTTATGCATTTCTCTTTATCGTGGGATATTTTAGGTGTACCGAAGTGGAGGTTCTTGTATGCAGAGCAGCCCTAAATTTTGGGGTGCCTTTGTCTTGTTGACATTTAGTCTTCCCAAGTCATATACCCATGAGTTGAATTCCCCTTTGCTCGGCGGCTTTGTATTTTAGATGTTTTAGGAAACAGCATACACTTCTTCAGAGTGGCTCTTGGATATTTATACGCCACCCATCAGGGTGACGAGGCTCCCTGTTCTCCATGGCCGCTCCTGCATTTCTGGTTTGTACACATTTTTTGGACAGCCTTTCTGAGCAGTGGAAATTGAGACTTCTTTGTTGTGCTGATTTGCATTTCCCGCTTGCTTGGTTGGCCTAAATCTCTGTATGTGTTTTTTTCCTGAAGATATTCACGAAAAAAACGCATACACCCTTTTGCCCAACTGCATCATTTTAGAAATTCTGCTGCTTTTCATATGTTTTAACTGTGAGTACAATCTGCCTTTTGAAATCTGTTTCCTGCAATTTTGCCTCTCATTCAGATCTTCTTCGTTGCCTTACCTGAATATATTTTTGGACGTTGGTTATCATTTATATCATTGCAGGTCTTTGAATTATCTGCTCCTGAGCTCCATTTTTCAACTCGCCTTTATTGTGAGCTGGCCGCCAAACCATTGTATTGCTTCCGGCCCTATTCTGGTTCTGGGGAGGCAGGCTGAGCCTTTGGTTAATTTTTCTTCCTAATGGGAAATTAGAGTGACATGTGCCTGTCAAAACTCCTACAGCTAGTCTCTCATTGTTTCCCCCTCTTCCCGCTTATCCTCTGCACAAATTGCAAACTGTGTGAAACAGGAGGTTAAATTCTCCAAGTGGGGAGATTGTTAGTAATGTGGCTGGAATGGCGAACCCCAGCACCAGGAGATCAAAAATAAGGTGCATTTTAGACACCTTTCCTGAGCACACGGTGTACGTTCATCTTGGTTTTCCAGGCATGTTTTCGCTGTCAGAAGATTAACTTGAACCTGCAGATTTGGGAACCATGGAATGGGTACCAGGCAGTATTACTTTAAAGGTCTGCATTTCCTCACCCAGCCTCTCTAACATCTCTTAGCGTGCATAGCTTCCAGCCTTTTATATCATCCTGCTGTGGGTCTACATGTGTTCAATCCATGGTACATCATAGCCCTTCAACAAAAGTTGTAAGAATTTTTGTGTGTCTCACTGTTTTTCTAAATATTTTTAAATTTATTTTTATATTGGTTTCAGCTGATTTTCAAAGCTCTGTTTTTTGCTGCTGTACATCCACTTGATTCATGTACTGTGAGACAACAATAAATTCTTTTTCAGATGCTTACCAGTCATATGTATTATTTTCCAGTGACTTGAGTGGGCTGAGTGCAGTTCTTTGATGTACCGTGTAGGCCTTGTCAGTTATTCAATTTGGTACTTGGAATGGTATCTTTGCTAATTTCAACCTCCTGGATAATACCTCACCCCTCCCCACCTTTCCCATTTAGCAGCCTTATGTCTATTTTCTACATATTTGACTATGTTTCTATTTTGTAATTTATTTCATGTGTAGCCATTTTTGATTCCACCTTTAAGTGACATCTTATGATATGTGTCTTTTTCTTTCTGACATACGTCACTTAGAATGATCGTATGTATCTCCTACAGAGTTGTTACAACTGGCCTTATTTCATTCATTTCTGGGTGAGTAATATTCCACTCTACATAAGTACCCCATTTCTTTTATCCATTTTCTCCTTCCAGGGACATTTATTTTATATCCAAGTTGAGGCCCTTTTTAACAGAGAGGTGGTAAACGTTGGGGTGCCTGTTTTCTGTCGATTTTTGTTTTTCCCAAGGTATACGCCCATGAGTGCAAGTGCCCTATGCTCTGTAGCTCATTTTTTCGATGTTTTAGCGAACACAATACACTTCTCCAGAGTGGCCGTTGTCAAATTACATTTCCACTATCAGCCTCACAGGGCTCCCTTTTCTCCTCACCCTGTCCTGCATTTCGGGTGTTTACACTTTATGTGGATGGCCCTTCTGACTGATGTGAAGTGATACATTTTGTAGTATTGATTTCCAGTTCCCACCTGTTTGGTTGGATAAAAAGTGTGTATGGCCTTTACTTGAATATATTCAGAAAAAATGCATATGCCCTTTTTGGCCAACTGCATCATTGGCGATGTTCAGCCCCTTTTCTTTTGCTTTAATGGGGAGTCCTTTCCACCTCTTCAAATCTGTTTCCTGCCACTCTCCCTTGCTTACAAGTCCTTTTCTGTGACTTACCTCAAGACATTTTTTGACGATAGATATTTACAACTCTGCAGTTTCATGAATTTTAGTCCCCCTGAGTTCCATTTTTGAACTTGTGTTTTTGGAAACTGGACACAAAACAGCGGGATTTCCTGTAGCCCTATTCTGTTTCTGTGGGCAATTCTAGACTTTGATGAATTTGTCTTCCGGATTGGAAATTAGAGTGGCATGTGCCTGTCCGAACACCTAGGACTTGTCTCTGAATTTTTCTCATCCATCCGTTTCATCCTCTGGACAAATTCCAATCTGTGTGCCACAGGATGTGGACGGTGCTGATATCCTCAAGTGAGGAGATTGTTAGGAAAGATGCTGGAGGGGTGAACCCGAGCAACAAGCGATGAGGAGGTGAGGTGCCTTTTCCAAACGGTTTCCGATCAAACGGTGTACCATCCTCTAGGTGTGACAGGCATGTTTTAGCCATAGGAATGGTCCCGTGCATGTAAGGAGAACACAAGGGATTTTTCCAAATCAGTGCCTCCCTGAACCCCAAACTGGGGAGTTTTTAAGCTACGGCTACATATATATCCATTAAGGGCCTTGGGAAATAGGCAGAGTCCAAACTTTAGATGATTGAAATCTTCAGAGTCAGAAGTGCTCACCATCGGCCTTGCTTAGGTTACATTTTATCTGTCATTGATAGATGATGTCAATAAAAATATCTATTCTTTTTCAGATTATTTCCCCTTATAGGTTATTGCAAAATATTCAGTGTAGTTCCCTGTGCTATAGAGTAGTTCCTTGTTGATGATCTGTTTTATATATAGCAGTGTGTATGTGTTAATCCAAAACTGTTAATTTATGCCTTCTCCTAACTTTCCACTTTGGTAATAATAAATTATAAGATTTTATACTTCTCAGACATGGGGAAGCTGAAAGAGAGGTATCATTTTCTATGGAAAAGCATTCAAAACAAGATTAAAGCTTCAGCCAAGAGTATTCGATGTAGATCCTTGGGAATAAATCACTTCATTTCTCTAATGTTGACCTGACAAATAAGACAGACGTCTTCACTAAACTTGCTTATAATAAAGTGATGGAAATATCAGATGTAAGTCTTAGAAACATCTTATTTTACCCGAGCCTTATACACTGCTCTAGGATGACTACAGTTTGGCTCACACATCTGTTCATTGAAGTTACAATGTTCTCAATTTCTGTTACTGATCCTCCACAGTGGACCCCAAAAGGAGTCCCCGTGCCCAGTGTCATTAGAGCCAACAGATCAAGACTGAGTTTTGTTCAGAAGCAAAGGAAACTTTATATTTTGAAAACAGAATGGAGAGGTGAGAGCGTGCACTCCCCTGCGAGCTGTGGGCTCGGCTGCTGTGTAGGGATGCCGGCAGCATCAGCAGGAGGGAGGGGATGGAGCTCTCGAGGCCTGGGTTGGCTGCAGCTCAGGCTCTATGTCGCAGAGTCTGCATGGGACCCCGCTAGCTGAGGTGTCGACCCAGCCATTCTGCTCTAGGAAATCGGATCTGAAGTGCCGGGTGTGGGACCTCTGCATGCGGAACCCTAGGAGAACGTGAAATTAGACAAAGCACAAAGGAAAAACAGGTTAGACTTTATTTTATTGCTCAGATTCTCTTTTTATCTCCCAGGTATTTTTAATGAACGTTGCCAGAGACAAACACTTCCTCTGTTTTTTCTCCCGTTCCTCATTCTTGGGGTGCTGAGGGTGAAGACCCCTCTTTTGTAACTGCTTCATGCTGAGGTGGGAGCACTCATACACGGGGGGAGGGGCAAAACTTCTCCCCAGCAGCCTCCAGGTGAGGTTGATTGTCCCAAGGCCTACTGCCTCACTGCTGGTACACCTGAGCACCAGCTTTGGAAGTGTTATAGATTCTATTGACCTTTAAGGGTCCAGGAAAGAGATGCACAGAGATGCTGCTGTGGCAGGTTTCACCCAACCCCACATTTGTTCGGTGACCTTAGGCTGACGAATTTGCCAGCCTAGGTGCTCTGAGCAGTAGTCTGTGCTTTCTTTAATTAGGTCCCTGAATTAATGTACAAACAGCACCATGTGTCAGAGCCCTGCCCGCTCAACTCCCAGACAGTCCAGGGTCAGTGGTGATCCAGGACCATGACGTCCACTGAGTCAACGGCCTTTTGAAGTAGCCAGCAGTCCAGCCAGTCACATTGGCCACCATCACCGCAGTGTCTGTAGGGTTTTCTATGGTGAAATCATGATATACTGTTCCTCCGCCAAGCTTGTTATCTCCCGTCTGGGTGCAGTAAGTCCTCCAAGCAGTAGTCTGCTCTTTCGGGGCACAGACTTGTTTTCTGAGAGAAACTCCAGGTCAAGTGATGGTCACACGAGTCATCTTGGGGGCCCATTGCCCCCGTTTGTCTCTCTGGAGGTTGGAGTTGGAGGGCCTCCTCACTCGAGGTCAGTGTGTCCGCAGCGAGACCCCTGCAACTTCAGGGCATGATGGGTGGTTAGGATCACCACATGGGTTCCTTTTCCCTTAGGAGGGAGCTGGCCTTGCGGGCTGCTGATTTCCAGCTTTTTAGATACCCCAGTATCCTGGCCTGATGGGGCAGTGGGCAAAGCCCTTGGTGACCATAGTTTATCATACCTGAAGGGCATTCTTGTGTTGCTCCATTTCAAGTGGTCCCAGTTTTTGCACTAAGGCTCCAAGGGTGATTAACCTTGACCGGGTATGTAAAGGTCAAAGGGTTTAGCTAAATTAGGGAGTTCCTGGGCAAGGGCCTGAATTGACTGCTCTTTCCATTCTTGAAAGTCTGCTTCTGGATTCTATTGAAAAGGATCATCATCATTTCATGTCAGTGTTTCATGTAGATGCCCAGGTATTAGACTGTAGTTAGGGATCCAGATGCATAAAACCTTGGCCTCCCCAGGAACCCCTAAGCTGTCTTCTAGTTTTAGAAGAGGTAAGGCTGCAAATGGCTTCTTCCCTATCCTGGGATGCGTTTCTCCGAATATCTGTGAGAATGAAGCCCAGGCATGTCACCTTAGCCTGGGATATTTGAGCCTTTTCCTTGGACACCTTCTATCCTTTCTTGGCTAGGTAGTTCAGAGGCGTCTTTAGTAGGCCTGGCGATCAGAATGTCATCTGCATATTGAAGGAGGGTTCCCTTTTACAGAGGTAGAACTTTGAGTTCTTTAGAGGACATTTCCCCAATGATGGTGAGGGGATTCTTGAACCATTGGGGCAGGACGGCCCAGCATTATTGCTTTTGTTGCATGTTGTGTCCTGCCACTCACAAGCCAAAAGTTCTTGTGACTCTGAGATGAATGGAATACAGAAGAATGCATCATTGAAGTCTAATACTGAATGCCATGGCCTGGTGGATGGTAGTATGACCAGCAGGGTGTAGGAAATAGGAGCTACTGGATGTATATCCTCGGTGGCTTCACTGACTGTCCTGATATCTTTTACCAGGTCTCCAGCAGCCCATGGGGCTCTCGTGGTCAGGCCAATACCAGGATATGGAGCTCACCTGGCCTGCGCCGCCCACCCCAAAGCCCACGGGGCTCACGTGGTCGTCCCTCCCAGTGTATGGAGCTCACCTGTGCAGCTACCCAGCAGCCCATGGGGCTCTCCTAGTCAGGCCCTTCCCAGGATAGAGAGCTCCCCTGGGCCTGTACACCAGCAGGGATGGACATATAGGAACTGTGCACATAGCCCACCTTGCAGAGAAACCCCAGCTCACCTGTCGCTCACAGCTGACACAGAACACCTCAGAGCAGGACTTGAACTAACAAACAGCAGCTCTGACAGTTCTCTGACCCTGGGTATCACTCTGTGTGGCCTCTCTCTGCCTGCTCTTCCAGACACTTCCACTGCAACCAGGGCACCAGGCCTCTGTCTCCACACATCATCACTCCTCTCCCTGACTCCTGGGTTCCTCTCATTAGGATAGGGTCTTCTTGAAGTTGTTTTCCACTCATAGACCAGATAAAATGATAAGAAAACAAGCCGTAGCTGCAGCCCCTTGTCTATCCTGACTCTCAGGAGCCCACACCTTTTCCTTGGGCCTGGCCCGTTTAGCAAGGTTCATTTTCTGAAACTGTGAGCCCCTGAGGGGTGAGGATTGGCTGATTTGGGCAGCCTGACACTGCCTGCCAGCCCTCCCCAGGTGTGCCTGGGTTGAGGTCAATATAAAGACCTCTCCAGTCAGCAGGAGCTCCTGTAGCTGTGCCTGATGCCATATTCTATGCCCCGTCAGCAGTGTCGGGGCTGGGGTGGTGGGAGGGAGTGAGGGGCCGTGGCTTTGTGGGTGGCCCAGTGTGAGTGGGGCTCTGCTGGACTTCCTGCAGGAGTTGCCAGGCTGCCACCTGCTAAAGAAGAGGATGTGTCACCCATACATGCCGTTGGAATTTCTCCCCAGCAGAGGTGAGGAAGTAAAAAAGCAGTGGGGGCCGTGGCAGGAGGGGTATCTCAGGCAGGGAAATGGAAAGCTTCCAGAAGAGCATCTGCGGCCAGGACCATCCTGGCTGGCCTGCAGGCACCAAGTCGGCCTGCGTGCTGTCGCTTGTGTGGCTCCACAGCCCTTCCTCTAGGCTTGCAAGTTCTTGTACATATTCAGGTGTTTTACCTGGAAAGGGTGGGAAGAGTTCAGCTGCAGCAGGATTGTGGCTCAGCTCACATTTACTTACAGACGCCTCAGCACAGTCCCCCAGCTTTGCAATGAGGATGCTCCTTGAGGGGGGGAACGCTGCTGACTGCATGGGAGATGATTTCCCACCTCTTACCAACTTAAGAATTTTTTACCACTGGAGCAAGTGCCCTGATACGATTTTCCTGTTTATAACTGGTGGTTTCTGTTTTTTGTTTTTTTCCTTTTTTCTTTTTGGTTCAACTTAGATTTTATTTATTCCTCTTTTTTTAATTTAGAGATATAAATATAGACATAATGCATTAATATAACGACGTCTATATGAAGGGAAAAACTTTTTTCTGTTTTATTTTATTAAATGTTATTTATTTATTTTTAACTTTTTAAAAATTTATTTATTTCTTTTATACAGCAGGTTCTTATTGGATATCTATTTTATACATATAAGTGTGCACATGTGAATCCCAGTCTCCCAATTCATCCCACCACCACCCTCACATGACGTTCCCCCCTTGGTGTCCATATGTTTGTTCTCTACATCTGTGTCTCTATCTCTGCCCTGCAAACCGGTTCATCTGTACCATTTTTCTAGGTTCCACATATATGCATTAATATACAGTATTTGTTTTTCTCTTTCTGACTTACTTCACTCTGTATGACAGTCTCTAGATCCATCAAGGTCTCTACAAATGACCTAATTTCATTCCTATGTATGGCTGAGTAATATTCCATTGTATGTATGTCCAACATATTTATCCATTCGTCTGTCTGTGGGCACTTAGGTTGCTTTCATTACCTGGCTACTGTAAATAGTGCTGCAATGAACATTATGGTGAATGTGTTTTTTTTGATTTATGGTTTTCTCTGGGTATATGTCCAGTAGTGGGATTGCTGGATTATATGGTAATTCTATTTTTAGATTTTAAGGAACCTCCATACTGTTCTCCATAGAGATTGTATCGATTTACATTCCCAACAATAGTGGAAGAAGGTTCCTTTTCTCCACACCCTCTCCAGCATTTGTTGTTTGTAGATTTTCTGATGATGCCCATTCTAACAGGTGTGACGTGATACCTTATTGTAGTTTCGATTTCCATTTCTCTAATAATTAGTGATGTTGAGCAGATTTTCATGTGCGTCTTGGCCATCTCTATGTCTTCTTGGAAGAAATGTCTATTTAGATCTTCCATTTTTGTATTGGGTTGTTTGTTTTTTTAATATTGAGCTGTTTTTATATATTGGAGATTAATCATTTGTCCATTGATTCGTTTGCAAATATTTTCTGCCATTCTGAGGGTGGTCTTTTCGTCTTGTTTGTAGTTTCCTTTGCTTTGAAAAAGCTTTTACGTTTCACTAGGTCCCATCTGTTTTGTTTCTTTTTTTTATTTCATTACTATAGGAGGTGGATCAAAAAAGATCTTCCTGTGATTTACGTCAGAATATTCTTCGTAAGTTTTCCTCTCAGAGTTTTATACTGTCCAGTCTTACATTAAGGTCTCTAATCCATTTTGAATATATTTTTATGTATGGTGTTGGGGAGTGTTCTAATTTCATTCTTTTACATGTAGCTGTCCATATTTCCCAGCACCACTGATTGAAGAGACTCTCTTTTCTCCATTGTAAAGTCTTGCCTCCTGTGTCATAGATTAGTTGAGCATAGGTGTGTAGGTTTATCCCTGGGCTTTCTTTTTTTTTAACTTTTACACGTTTATTGGAGTATATTTGCATTACAATGGAGTGTTAGTTTCTGCTGTCTAACAAAGTGAATCAGCTATACATATACAAATATCACCAGATCACCTCCCTCTTGCATCTCCCTCGCACACTCCATATCCCACCCCTTTAGGTGGTCACAAAGCACCGAGCTGATCTCCCTGTTCTATGTGGCTGCTTCCCAGTAGCTATCGGTATTACATTTGGTAATGTATTTATGTCCATGCCACTCTCTCACTTCGTCCTATATTACCCATCCCCCTTCTGTTGTCCTCAAATCCTTTCTCTATGTCTGTGCCCTTAATCCTGTCCTGCCACTAGGTTCTTCAAATTTTTTTTTTTCTTCATTAGATTCCATATATCTCTGTTAACATACAGTATTTGTTTTTCCCTTTCTGACTTACTTCACTGTGTAGGACAGATTCTAAGTCCATCCACCTCAGTACAAATAACTCAGTTTTGCTGCCTTTTATGGCTGAGTAATATTCCATTGTATATATATGCCAGATCTTCTTTATCCATTCATCTGTCGATGGACACTTAGGTTGCTTCCATGTCCTGGCTATTGTAAATAGAGCTGCAATGAATATTTTTGTACATAAACCTTTTTGAATTATGCTTTTCACAAGGCAAATGCCCAGTAGTTGGATTGTTGTGTCGTATGGTACTTCTATTGTTAGTTATTTAAAGGAACCTCCTTACTGTTCTCCCTAGTGGCCATATCAATTTACATTCCCACCCACAGTGCAAGTGTGTTCCCTTTTCTCCAATAAAGGCCTCTCCAACATTTATTGTTTTGTAGAATTTTTTGATGATTGCCACTCTGACTGCTGTGAGGTGATACCTCACAGTAGTTTTGATTTGCATTTCTCTAATGATAAGTGATGTTCAGCATCCTTTCATGTGTTTCTTGGCAATCTGTATATCTCCATTGGAGAAATGTCTATTTAGGTCTTCTGCCCGTTTTTGGATTGGGTTGTTTGTTTTTGTGATATTGAGCTACATGTGGTGCTTGTAAAGTTTGGAGATTAATCCTTTGTCAATTGCTTCATTTGAAAGTATTTTCTCCCATTCTGAGGGTTGTTTTTCCATCTTGTTTATGTTGTCCTGTACTGTGTAAAAGCTTTTAAGTTTCATTAGGTCTCATTTGTTGATTTTTGTTTTTATTTCCATTTCTCTAGGAAGTGGGTCAAAAAGGATCTTGCTGTGATTTATGTCATAGAGTGTTCTGCCTATGGTTTCCTCTAAGTGTTTTATAGTGTCTGGTCTTATATTTAGATCTCTAATTAAGTTAGAGATTATTTTTGTGTATGGTGTTATGGAGTGTCCTAATTTCATTCTTTTATGTGTAGGGGTCCAGTTTTCCCAGCACCAATTACTGAAGAGTCTGTCTTTTCTCCATTGTATATCCTTAGCTCCTTTGTCATAGATGAGATAGCCATAGGTATGTAGTTTTGGCTCTGGGCTTTCTGTCCTGTTCCATTGATCTGTTTTTATGCCAATCTACATACACTTGATTCCATTATGGAGACATATAAATACATAGGTTTCAAGATTATTACCAGTCAGATATATTCTTCTTCAGTGAATAGGGTGTTTTGTGTGCAGTACATTGAGAAAGGAGTAGGTCTTGTCTATTACATATTTGGTATATGGTATGGTATCTGTGCTAATTTCAAACTCTGCTTTTACACATCACCCCACGTCACCTTTCCCGTTAAGGGGGCATAAGTGTTTTCTAAATGTGTAACTCTGTTCTCTTTTGAAGTTCAGTTCATGTGTAGCCATGCTTACATTCCCTTTATAAGTGATATATTACAATAAGTTTCTTTTTCTTTGTGGCTTATTTCACTTAGCATCATTGTACCTAAAGCCACTCATTATGCTGCTATTGGCCTTATGACATTGATTTTATGTCTGAGTGACATTCCATTGTATACAAGTACCACAACATCTTTATCCATTTTTTTTTCCTTTCCTGGGATATTTAAAGTGTACCGAAGTTGAAGTTCTTGTAAACAGAGCAGCCCTAAATTTTGGGCTGGCTGTGTGTTGTGGATTTTTAGTTTTCCCAAAATACACGCCCATGAGTGGAAGTGTGCTATGCTCTGTAGCTCTGTTTTAGAAAACAACATACAGTTCTCCAGAGAGGCTGTTGGCAATTTACATCCTGTCCATCGGCGTAACCAGGCTCCCTTTTCTCCATAGCCTTTGCTGCATTTGTGGTTTTTACACTATTTGCGGATGGCCCTTTTGACCGGTGGTAAGTGACACTTCTATGTAGTGTGGATTTGCAATTACTGATGGCTTGCTTGGCCAAAAAGGGTGTATGCATTTTTTTCCCGAATATATTCAAGAAAATACACATACTCCCTTTTCGGCCAAGGGCAACATTGTCGAAGTTCTGTCGCTTTTCATGTGCTTTAAAGATGACTCCAATCTACCTCTTGAAATCTGTTTCCTTCAATTCTGCCTTGCTTTCAAATCCTCTTCACTGTCTTACCTCAATATATTTCTGGATGATAGTTGTCCTTTATAACTCTGCAAGTTTGTGAATTGCTGTGCCCCTGGTTTCCATTTTTCAACTCGCTTATTTGTGAGCTGGCTGCAATACCGCAGGATGGCTTTAGGCCCTAGTCTGTTTCCAGGGTTGCAGGCTGAGCCTTTGTTGAATTCTTCTTCCTGATGGGAAACTAGAGTGACATGTGCCCATCCAAACACCTACAGCTAATGTCTCATTTGTTTCCCCTCTTCCTGTTCATCCTCTGCACAATTTGCAACCTGTGCATAACAGGAGGGTAAAAGCGCTGACACTCCAAGTGGGGAGATTTTCAGTATTGCAGATGGAATGGCTAAGCCAAGCACGAGGAAAGGAAAAATGAGGTACATTTTAGAAAACTTTCCCGATTACACAGTGTACCATCCAACGGGTTTCCCATGCATGTTTTATCTGTAGGAAGATTCCCTTAAACCTGGAGAGTTGGGGCCACTAGAATGGGTAGCACACAGTATTGCTCTAAGTGGTGTTCTTTTGCTCACACAACCTCAGCAATCTTGTCAGCCCCAAGTGTCCAGTCTTACGTCTCCTCCAGCTGTGGGTGTAAAGGTGTCAATCCAGGTTGCATCACAGGCCCTGAACGTAATTTTTAAGACTTTCTCTCTGTTTTGCTGTTTTTGCATTTTGCTTTTGAAATTTATTTTTATAAGGGTGTTTAGCTGAATTTCACTGCTGTGTTCATGCCGTTATACAAACGCATGATTCATTTATGTAGACATGAGAATACATATGTTTTAGAATTATTACAAGTCAGATATATTCCTCTGCAATGAATAGGGGTTGTTGAGTCCAGTTCATTGTGCCAGGAGTAGGTGCTGTCTATTACATACTTGGTTTATGGAACGGTATCTGTGCTAATTTAGGACTCTGGATTTATGCATCACCCCACCTCTCCTTCCCCCTTAAGCAGGCATAAGAGCGTTTTCTAAATGTGAGACTCTGTTCCCTTTCCTAACTCAGTTCATTTGTAGCCATGTTTACAGGACCTTCATAAGTGATATCTTATGATAAGTTTCTTTTTCTCTGTGACTTATTTCACTTAGAATCATCGTACCTGAATACACTCATTTGGCTACTACTGGCCTTATGACATTGATTTCATGGCTGACGGATATTACATGGCAAATAAATACCACAATATCTTGAAACATATTTGTCTTTCCTGGGATATTTCAGGTGTACCCAATTTGAGGTTCTTGTAAGCAGTGCAGCCCTAAATTTTGGGGTGGCTCTGTCTTATTGATTTTCAGTTTTCCCAAGGTATATTCCCTATACTGGAAGTGCTCTTGGCTCTGTAGCTCTGTTGTTTACTTGTTTTAGGGAACACAATGCAATCCTCCAGAGAGGCAGTTGGCAATTTACATCCTGCCCATCAGCATAACTAGGATCCCTGTTCTCCATGGCCTGTCTTGCCTTTCTGGTTTTTACACATTTTGCAGATCTGCCTTTTGACTGGTGGGAAGTGATACTTCTTTGTAGTGCAGATTTGCATTGCCCGCTTGCTTGCTTGGCCACAAAGGGAGTATGCATTTTCTCCTGAATATATTCAGGATTAAACGCAAACGCCGTTTTTGGCCACGTGCATCATTGTCGAAATTGTGCCCCTCTTCCTGTGCTTTAAAGGCGATTCCAATGTACCTCTTGAAATCTGTTTCCTGATATTCTGGCTCGCTTTCAAGTCCGCCTAGTGGCCTTCCCTCAAGAGATTTTTGGACGATAGTTGTCCTTTATTACTCTGCCAGTTTGTGAATTCCTGTGCCCCTGAGCTCCATTTTTCAACTCGTTTTTTGTGAGCTGACCGCAAATCCAAAATTTGGGTTCAGGACCTATACTGGTTCCAGGCGGGTGGCTGAGACTTTGGTTAAATCCTCTTCCTGCTGGGAAATTAGAGTGACATGTGTCCGTCCATATTCCTAACATCTAATCTCTCATTGGTTCTCCCTCTTCCCTTTCATCCTCTGCCAAATTGGCAACCTGTGCGAACCAGGAGGTTAAAGGGGCTGTCTCTCCAAGTTGGGAGATTGATAGTAAAGCAGTTGGAAAGTCAAACCAGAGCACAAGGAGAGGGACTATTAGTTGAGTTTTAGAAACCATTCGTATTCACAGTGTGTCCATTCTCTAGGTTTCCTGTACATGTTATAGCTGTAGTAATATTCCCTTCAACCTGGAGAGTTGGGACCCTTGGAATGTGTGCCACGCATTATTGCTTTAAATGGTCTGCATTTGCTCACTGAATATCAACAATCCTCTCAGTCCCAAGTGTCCTGCCTTATGCCACATCCAGCTGTCGTTGTACATAGGGTCATTCCAGGTTTCATCAGAGCCCCTGAAGGAATTGTAAAGAATTTCCATGTTTTTTTGTTTTGTTATTGAAATTCCTTTTTATACTGAGTTTGAGCTGATTCTCACTGCCATGATTCTGCCAGTGTAGGCACACTTGATTCCCTGATGGAGACATATCAATATATAGGTTTTAAGATTCTTACTAGTCAGATATATTCCTCTGCGGGAAATATGGGGTTTTGAGTCTCTTTCACTGAGGAAGGTGTAGGGCTTCTCTCTTCCGTAGTTGGTTTTTGGAACGGTACGTGTACTAATATCAAACTCTGGTTTATGCATCACCCCACCTCTCCTTCCCCCTTAAGCAGGCATAAGAGTGTTTTCTAACTGTGAAACTCTGTTCTCTTTCCTAACTCAGTTCATGTGTTGCCATGTTTACAGGACCTTCATAAGTGATTTCTTATGATAAGTTTCTTTTTCTCTGTGACTTATTTCACTTAGAATTATCGTCCCTGAATCCACTCATTTTGCTGCTACTGTCCCTATGACGTTGATTTCATGGCTGAGGGATATTCCATCGTACGAAAGTAACACAATTTCTTGAAACATTTTTTTCTTTCCTGGGATATTTAAGGGGTACCCAAGTTGAGGTTCTTGTAAGCAGTGCAGCCCTAAATTTTGGGGTGGCTCTGTCTTATTGATTTTCAGTTTTCCCAAGGTATATTCCCTAGACTTGAAGGGCCTTTGCTCTGTAGCTCTGTTGTTTACTTCTTTTAGGGAACACAATGCACTCCTCCAGAGGGGTAGTTGGCAATTTACATCCTGCCCATCAGCATAACTAGGTTCCCTGTTCTCCTGGGCCTATCTTGCCTTTCTGGTTTTTACACATTTGCGATGTCCCTGTTGACCAGTGGGAAGTGATACTGCTTTGTAGTGCAGATTTGCATTACCCGCTTGCTTGCTTGGACAAAAAGGGCGTATTCGTTTTTTCCTGAATATATTCAGGAGAAAACGCATACGCCCTTTTTGGCCAAGTGCATCATTGTCGAAATTGTGCCCCTCTTCCTGTGCTTTAAAGGCGATTCCAATGTACCTCTTGAAATCTGATTCCTGCTATTCTGGCTCCATTTCAATTCTGCCATGTAGGCTTCGTCAACAGATTTTTGGACGATTGTTGTCCTTTATTACTCTGCCATTTTGTGAATTGCTGTGCCCTGAGCTTCATTTTTCAACTCGTTTTTTGTGAGCTGAGGTCAAGTCCAAAATTTTGGTTCAGGACCTATACTGGTTCCCGGTGGGTGGCTGAGACTTTGGTTAATTCTTCTTCCTGCCGGGAAATTAGAGTGACATGTGCCCGTCCAGATGCCTAACAGCTACTCTCTCATTGGTTCTCCCTCTTCCCTTTCATCCTCTGCCAAATTGGCAACCTGTGTGAACCAGGAGGTTAAAGGTGCTGTCTCTCCAAGTTGGGAGATTGATAGTAAAGCAGTTGGAAAGTGAAACCGGAGCACCAGGAGAGGGACTATTAGTTGAGTTTTAGAATCCTTTCGTATTCACAGTGTGTGCATTCTCTACGTTTCCCATACATGTTATAACTGTAGTGATATTCCCTTTTACCTGGCGAGTTGGGACCCATGGAATTGTTGGCATTCATTATTGCTTTAAACGGTCTGCGTTTTCTCGTCCAATCTCACCAATCCTCTCAGTCCCTAGTGTCCAACCTTATGTCTCATCCAGCTGTCATTTTAGATAGGGTCATTCCAGGTTTCATCAGAACACCGCAAGGAATTGTGTTAGAATTTCGCTGTTTTATTGTTTTGTTTTTGAAATTCATTTATATAATGAGTTTGAGCTGATTTTCACTGACGTGTTTATGCCGGTCTAGACACACTTGATTCCCTTACAGAGACATATCAATATATACGTTATAAGTTTCTTACTAGTCAGATATATTCCTCTGCGGGAATAGGGCTGTTGAGTCCCGTTCACTGAGGTTGGAGTAGCTCTTGTCTATTCTCTATTTGGATTATGCAACGGAACCTGTGCTAATATCAAACTCTGGTTTTGTGCATCTCCCCACCTCTCCTTTCCCCTTAAGCAGGCATAAGTATGTTTTCTAAATGTGAGACTCTGTTCTCTTTCCTAATTCAGTTCATGTGTAGCCATGTTTACATTTCCTTCATAAGTGATATTTTATGTCAGAATGCTCCATGGCTCTTGTCATCATAATGCTCCATGATGCTCATCATCACAATTATCCATGTCCTTCTCATCACAATGCTCCAACCTCTTGCCATCACAATGCTCCATGCCCTGGTCATCACAATGCTCCATGTCCCTTGTCATCAGAATTCTCCACCTCTTTGTCATCACAGTGTTCGATGACACTTCTCATCACAATGATACATGCTCTTGTCATCACAGTTCTCCATGCACTTGTCATCGCAGTGCTCCCTGACCCATATAATAGCAATCTCCATATGCTTGTCATCACAATGCTTCATGACATTGTTATAAAAATTCTCAATGTCCTTTGTTATGACAATGCTGCATGCCAATGTCATCACAATGCTCCATGACACTTGTCATCACAATGTTCCAGGCCCTTGTCATCACAATGCTCCATGCCCTTGTCATCACAATGCTTCATGACCTCTGTCATCACAATGTTCCCTGACACCTGTCATCACAATGCTCCATGCCCCTTGTCAGTACAGTGCTCCATGATGCTCGTCATCCCAATTACCCAAGGTCTTCTCATCACAATGCTTCAGTGTTTTACCATCACAATGCTCCATGCCCTGGTCATCTCAATGCTCCATGACCCTTGTCATCACAATTCTCCTCATCCTTGTCATCACAAGTCTCCTTGACACTTCTCCTCACAGTGTTATATGCTCTTGTCATCACAATTCTGCATGCACTTGTCATCACAATGCTCCAGGATCCCTGTCATAGCAAGCTCCATGCGCTTGTCATCACAATGTTTCAAGACCTTGTCATTAAAATTCTCAATGGCCCTTGTCATCACAATGATCCATGTCCTTGTCATCCCAATGTTCCTTTACCTTTGTCATCACATTCCTCCATGACACTTGGCATCACAATGCTCCATGTCATTGGTATCACAATGGAACATGACATATGTCATCACAATGCTCCATGCCACCTGTCGTAACAATGTTCCCTGACACCTGTCATCACAATGCTCCATGCCTCTTGTCAGTACCTTGCTCCATGATGCTCCTCAACACAATTACCCAAGATCTTCTCATCACAATGCTTCATGGTTTTACCATAAAAATGTTCCATGCCCCTGTCATCACAATGCTCCATGCCCTTGACATCCAAATGCTCCATGACCACTGTCATCACAATGGTCCGTGACTCCATTCATCACAATTCTTCATGACCTTTGTCATCACAATGGTCAATTCCCTCGTCATCACAAGACTCTGTGACCTCTGTCACCACAATGATCCATGAACTTTTCATCACAATGGTCCATGACCCTTGTCATCACAATGCTCCATGCCTTTCTCAGCACAATACGCAAAGACACTTGTCATCACAATGCTCCATGCGCTTGTCAACACAGTGCTCCACCAGCTTTTCAACACAATGCTCCAAGCACTTCTCATCAAAATGCTCTGTCACCACTGATATCACAATATTCCATAACTAGTCATCACAATACACCCTCACCCTTCTCATCACAGTGTTCCATGACCCCTGTCATCACAATACTACATGCCCTTATCATCAGAGTGCTCCATGACCCCTGACCTCACAATGCTCCATAACACATGTCATCAAAATGCTCCATAACATTTGTCATCACAAAGCTCAATGACTCTTGGAATCACAATGCTCCATGTCATTGTCATCACAATGCCTCAGGAACCTTCTCATCACATTGCCCCATGCCCTTGTCATCACAAATCTCCATGACGCTTGTCATCACAATGCTTGATGCCATTCTCATAACAATGCTCCATGGCCTTGTCATTACAGTCCTCCATGAACCCTGTACCACAGTGTTCCAGGCCCTTGTCATCACAATGCTCCAGGCCCACTCTCATCACAATAATCCATGAAATTTTTCAGACCAATGCCCCATGGCCTTGTCATCACAATGCTCCATTACCCCTGTCATAACAATGCTCCATGATCCCAGTCATCACAATGTTCCACAGCCTTGTCATCACAAGGCTCCATGACCCTTGTTATCACAAGGCTCCATACACATGAAATCACAATGCTCCATGCCGTTGTCATCACAAAGCTCCATGATGCATGTCTTCAGAATGCTCCATGGCCTTCTCATCACAATGCACCATTACCTTGTCATCAGAATGCTCCACGACCCCTGTAATCACAATGCTCCATGCCCATTTCCATTAGAATGCTCCATGAGAATGTCATCACATGGCTCCATGGTTTTCTCATCACAGTGCTCCAGGATCTTGTCAGCACAATGCTCCTTTCTCTTCTCATCATAATGCTCCATGACTCCTGTCATCACAATACTCCATGAACATTTTCAGCCCAGTGTTCCATGACATTCTCATCACAATGCTCCATGACACCTGTCATCACAATGCTCCATGACCAATGTCATCACAACCCTCCATGACACCTGAGAACATAATGATCTGGGACTCTTGTCATCAAAATGCTCCATGACACTTGTCATCACAATGATCAATGGCCATGTCATCCATATGCTCCATGACCCCGTAATCACAATGCTCCATGACGCTTGTCATCACAGTGCTCCATGACACTTGTCATCACAATGCTCCATGCCTTTGTCATCAAAAAGCTCCATGACCTTGTCATAACAATGCTCCAGGCCCTTCTCATCACAATGCACAACCACCTTGTCATCAAAATGCTCCATGACCTTTGTCATCACAAAGCTCCATGACCATTGGCATCACAATGCTCCATGCTCCTTTAAATCAATATGGTCCATGACCCCTCTCATCACAATGCTCCAAACATTTGTGATCACAGTGGTCCATAACTATTGTCATGACAACGCTCCATGATGCCTGTCATAACAATACACCATGCCCTTGTCATCACAATGCTCCATGACCTTTGTCATCACAATTCTCAATAAACATGTCATCACAATGCTCCCTAACCCTTGTCTTCAGAATGCTCCTTGAACCCTGTCATGAAAAGGCTCCTTGCGTTTTTCATCACAATGCTCCATGCCCTTTTCATCACAATGCTCTATGCCATTGTCGTCACAATACTCCACAAGCTTGTCATCAGAATGCTCCATGACCCTTGTCATCACAATGCTTCATGACCTCTGTCATCACAGTTCTCCATAACACTTGTCATCACAATGCTCCATGCCCCTTGTCATTACAGTGCTCCATGACACTCATCTTCACAATTATCCATGGTCTTCTCTTCACAATGCTCCACGGTCTTGCCATCACAATGCTGCATGCCCTGGTCATCACAAAGTTCCATGTCATTGGTGATCAAAATTCTCCACGTCCTTGGCATCACTACGCTCCATGACACTTCTACTCACAGTTTTATATGCTTTGTCATCACAAATCTCTATGAATTATTAATCACAATGCTCCAACACCCCTGTCATAACAAGCTCCATGTGGTGGTCATCACAATGCTTCATGAATTGTCATCAAAATTATCAACGGCCCTTGTCATCACCATGGTCCATGCCCTCGTCATCACAATGCTCCAAGCCTATGTCATCACAATGCTCCATTACCTTTGTCATCACAATCCTCCATGACACTTGGCATCACAATGCTCCATGCCATTGTCATCACAATGGTCCATGACATATATCATCACAATGCTCCCTGACAAAGGTCTTCACAATTCTCCACGACCATGTCATCACAATGCTCCATGCCCTGTCATCACAATGCACCATGTCCACTGTCATCACAATAATCCATGAAACTTGTCAGACCAATGCTGCATGTCCCTGTCATCACAATGCTCTATGCCATTTTCATCACGATGCTCCAAGAACCCTGTAATCACAATGCTCTATGCCCCTTTCATCAGAATGCTCCATGAGACTTTTAATCACAAGGGTCCATGGTCTTCTCATCATAATGCTCCAGGACCTTGTCATCACAATTCTCAATTCCCTTGTCATCACAATGTTCTATGACAACTGTCATCTCAATACTCCATGAACATTTTCAGCCCAATGCTCCATGGCCTTCTCATCACAATGTTTCATGACCCAAGTCATCACAATGCTCCATGACCACTGGCATCAAAATGCTCCATGATCATTGTCATCACAATGATCCATGCCCTTGTCATCCCAGTGTTCCATGGCCCCTGTAATCACAATGCTCTGTGACGCTTGTCATCACATTGCTCTGTGACACTTGTCATAACAATGCTCCATGCCTTTGTCAGCAAAATGCTACATTACCTTGTCATCACAATGCTCCATGCGCTTGTCATCATAATTCTCCATTACTATTGTCATCAAAATCCTCCATGAACTTTGAGATCACATTGCTTCATGCCCCTGTCATCAAAATGCTCCATTCTCCTTGAAATCAAAATGATCCATGAACTCTGTCATCACAATGCTCCAAACACTTGTGATCACAATGTTCCATAACACTTGTCATCACAACACACTTTGATGCCTGTCATCACAATTATCCATGGACTTCTCATGACAATGCTCTATGATATTTGTCATCACAATGCTCAATACACTTGTCATCACAATGCTCCCTGTCACTTCTCATCAGAATGCTCCTTGAACCGTGTCATGAAAAGGCTCCATGCCCCTTTCATCACAATGCTCGATGCCATTGTTATCACAATACTTCACAAGCTTGTCATCAGTATCCTTCATGACCCTTGTCATCACAATGCTCCATGACCCCTGTCATCACAATGCCCCATGCTGCTTGTCATTACAGTGTTCCATGATGATCGTCATCACAATTATCCATGGTCTTCTCATCACAATGCTCCACGGTCTTGCCATCACAATGCTCCATGTGCCTTGTCATTACAATAATCCACGTCCTTGTCATCACAATGATCCTTAACACTCCTCATAACAAAGTTACATGATCTTGTCATCACAATTCTCCATGCACTTGTCATCGCAATGCTCTATGACCACAGTCATAGCAATCTCCATGTGCTTTTCATCACAATGCTTCACGACGTTGTCATCAAAATTCTCAATGGCCATTGCCATCACAATTCTCCATGCCCTTGTCATCACAATGCTCCATGATCATTGTCATCACAATGTTCCAAGCCCTTGTCATCAAAATGCTCCATTACCTTTGTCATCACAATCCTCCATGACACTTGGTATCACAATGCTCCATGCCATTGTCATTACAATGAACAATGACATATGTCATCACAATGCTCCCTGACACCTGTCTTCAAAATACTCCATGACCTTGTCATCACATGTTCCGTGCCTTTGTCATCACAATGCGCCATGCCCACTGTCATCACAATAATCCATGAAACTTGTCAGACCTTTGTTCCATGCCCCTGTCATCAAAATGCTCCATGCTCTTATCATCACAATGCTCCAGGACCCCTGTCATCACAATGCTCCGTGACTCCAGTTATCAGAATGCTTCATGACCTTTGTCATCACAGTGGTGCATGACCTCGTCACACAAGGCTCTGTGAACTTTGTCTACACAATGCTCCATGCCCTTTTCATCACAGTGCTCCAAGCTCACTGTCATCACAATAATCCATGAAACATGTCAAACCAATGTTCCATGCCCCTGTCATCACATTGCTCCATGCCCTTGTGATCACAATGCTCCATGACCCCTGTCATCACAATGCCCTGTGACTCCAATCATCACAATGCTTCATGACCTATCTCATCACAATGGTCCATGCCCTCGTCACACAAGGCTCTGTGATCTTTGTCACCACAATGCTCCATGAAATTTTCATCACTACGCTCCATAAAACTTGTCATCACAATGCTCCATGCCCTTCTCTTCAAAATGCTCTCTCAACACATATATCACAATGTTCCATCACTAGTAATCACAATACACCCTCACCCCTGTCATCACAATGTTCCATGGCCCCTGTCATCACAATGTTCCATGGCCGCTGTGATCACAGTGCTACATGCCCATATCTTCACAATGCAACATGACCACTGACATAACAGTGTTCCATAAACCTTGTCACAAAATGCTCCATGACCCATTTCATCACAATGCTCCATGACACCTGACATCACAATTTTCCATAACCCCTCTCATCAAAATGTTCCATGACCCTTTTGATCAAATTGCTCCATGACCCTGTCATCACAATGCACCCTGCACTTCTCATCACAATGCACCACGGCCTTGTCATCAAAATGCTCCATGACATTTGTCATCACAAAGCTCCATGACCATTGGCATCACAATGCTCCATGCCATTATCATCAAATGCTCCTTGAACCCTCTCATCACATTGCACCATGCCCTTGTCATCACAATGCTCCAACACCCCTGTAATCACAATGCTCCATTCCCCTTTTCATCTCAATGCTCCATGAACCCTGTCATCACAATGCACCATGACCATCATCATAAAGCTTCATGCTATTGTCATCAAAATGAAATCAAAATGCTCCATGACCTCTGTCATCACAATGCTCCAAACCCTTTTGATCACTATGTTCCATAACACTTGTCATCACAATGCCCCATGACGCTGGCCATTACAATTATCCATGGTCTTCTCATCACAATGCTCCATGACCTTTGTCATCACAATGCTCAATACACTTGTCATCACAATGCTCCCTGACACTTGTCGTCAGTATTCTCCTTGAAACCTGTCATGACGAGGCTCCATGCATTTTTCATCACAATGATCCATTCCCTTTTCATCACAATCCTCCAAGACCCCTCTAATCACAATGCTCCATGTCCTTTTCATCTAAAATCTCCATGACGCATGTCATGAGAAGGCTCCATGGCCTTCTCATCTCAATGATCCATGCCCTGGTCTTCACAATGCTACAAAACCCCTGTAATCACAATGCTCCATGAACCTTTTTATCAGTATGCTCCATGACAATTGTCATCACAAGGCGCCATGGCCCTCTCATCACAATTCTCCAGGCCCTTCTCATCGTATTGCTCCATTCCCTTCTCATGACAATGCTCCATGACCCCTGTCATCACAGTACTCCATGAATATTTTCAGCCCAATGCTCCATGACCTTCTCATCACAATGCTCCATGACCCATGTCATCACAATGCTACATGACCACAGTCATCAAAATGATCCATGCCACTTGTCATCAGAATATTCCATGTGCTTGTCATCCCCATGCTCCATGACCCCTATAATCACAATGGTCCTTTATGCTTGTCGTCACAGAGCTCCATGACACATGACATCATGGTGCTCCATGCCTTTGTCATCAAAATGCTGCATGACCTTGTCATCACAATGCTCCATGCACTTCTTCTCACAATTCTCCATTACCAGTGTCATCACAATCCTCCATGAACCTTGGGATCACATTGCTTCATGCCCTTGTCATCACAATACTCCATGATTCTTGAAATCAAAATGATCCATGACCTCTGTCATCACAATGCTCAAAACACTTGTGATCACCATGTTCCATAACACTTGTCATCACAACGCTCCATGATGCCTGCCATCACAATACTCCATGCCCTTGTCATCACAATGCTCCATGAACTTTGTCTTCACAATGCTCAATACACCTGTCATCACAATGCTCCCTGACACTTTTCCTCAGAATGCTCCTTGAACCCTGTCATGAAAAGGCTCCATGTCTTTTTCATCACAATGCTCCATGCCCTTTTTCTCACAATGCTCCATGCCATTGTCATCACAATACTCCACAAGCTTGTCATCAGAATGCTCCAAGACCCTTGTCATCACAATGCTGCATGATCCCTGTCATCACAATGCTCCATGACGCCTGTCATCACAATGCTCCATGCCCCTTGTCATTACAGTGCTCCATGACGCTCTTCATCACAAATATCCATGATCTTCTCATCACAATGCTCCACGGTCTTTCCATCACAATGCTCCATGACACTTCTCATCACAATGTTACATGCTCTTGTCATCACAATTCTCCATGCACTTGTCATCGCAATGCTCCATGACCCCTGTCATAGCAAGCTCCATGTGCTTTTCATCACAAAGCTTCACGAAATTGTCATCAGAATTCTCAATGGCCCTTGTCATCACAAACCTCCATGCCCTTTTCATCAAAATGCTCCATGACCCTTGTCCTCACAATGCTCCAAACCCCTGTCATCACAATGCTCCATTAACTTTGTCATCACATTCCTCCATGACACTTGGCATCACAATGCTCCATGCCATTGTCATCAAAATGGACCATGACATATGTCATCACAATGCTCCCTGACACCTGTCTTCACAGTACTCCATGATCTTCTCATCACAATGCTCCATGACCTTGTCATAAGAATGTGCCATGCCCACTGTCATCACAATAAACCATGAAACTTGTCAGAACAATGCACCATGCCCCTGTCATCACAATGCTCCATACCCTTGTCATCACAATGCTCCGTGACTCTAGTCATCACAATGCTTCATGACCTTTTTCATCACAATGGTCCATGCCCTCGTCATCACAAGGCTCTGTGACCATTGTCACAACAGTGCTCCATGAATTTTTCATCACAGTGCTCTGTGATCGTTGTCATCACAATGTTCCATTCCTTTGTCAGCACAATGCTCCATGACCCTTGACTTCACAATGCTACATTCGGTTCTCAGCACAATGCTCCATGATCCATGTCATCAAAATGCGCCTTGCACTTGTTATCACAATTCTCCACAGCCTTGTCATCACAATGCTCCATAAATTTTGTCATCACAATGCTCCATACACTTTGTTATCACAATGCTCCATGCACTTCTCATCAAAATGCTCTCTCAGCACTGATATCACAATGTTCCATCACTAGTCATCAAAATACTCCATCACCACTGTCATCACAATTTTCCATGACCTCTGTCATCACAATGCTACATGCCCTTATCATCACAATGCTCCATGACTCCTGACATCAAAATGTTTCATATCCTCTGACATCAAAATGCTCCATCACCCTTTTCATCACAATGCTCCAAGACCCCTGAAATCACAATGTTCCATAAACACTCTCATCAAAATATTCCATGACACTTTTCATCAAATTGCTCCATGACCCTGTCATCACAATGCACCATGTCCAACGTCATCATGCTTCATGCTATTTTCATCACAATGAAATCAATATGCTCCATGACGTCTGTCATCAAAATGCTCCGAACCCCTGTGATCACAATGTTCCATAACCATTGTCATCACAATGCACCATGACACTCATGATCACAATTATCCATGGTCTTCTCATCACAATGTTCCATGAACTTTGTCATCACAATGCTCAAAACACTTGTCATCACAATGCTCCCTGACACTTTTCATCAGTATGGTCCTTGAACCCTGTCATGACAAGGCTCCATGCCTTTTTCATCACAATGATCCATACCATTTTCATCACATTGCTCCAAGACACGTGTAATCACAATGCTCCATGACCTTAATCACAAAGCTCCATGATGCATGTCATCAGAATGCTCCATGACTTTCTCATCACAATGCTCCAAGACCCCTGTCATCTCAATGCTCTGTGATTCCAGTCATCACAATTCTCCATGACATTTGTCATCACAATGCTCAATACACTTGTCATCACAGTGCTCCATGATCTTGTCAGCACAATGCTCTCTGACACCTGTCATCAGTATGCTCCTTGAACACTGTCATGACAAGAATCCATGCCTATTTCATCACAATGATCCATTCCCTTTTCCTCACAATGCTCCAAGACCACTGTTATCACAATGCTCCGTGACTTCAGTCATGACAATGCTTCATGACATTTGTCATCACAATGGTCCATGTCCTCGTCACACAAGGCTCTGTGACCATTGTCACCACAATGCTCCATGAACTTTTCATCACAATGCTCTGTGATCCTTGTCATCACCATGCTGCATGCCTTTGTCAGCACAACGCTCCATGACCCTTATCATCACAATGTTCCATGCACTTGTCAGCACAATGCTCCATAAACCATGTCATCATAATGCGCCATGCGCTTGTCATCACAATGCTCCACATCCTTGTCGTTACAGTGCTCCAAAAACCTTGTCATCACAATGCTCCATGCACTTCTCATCAAAATGCTCTCTCCCCCCTGTCATCACAATGTTCCATGATCCCTGTCATGACAATGCTACATGATCTTTTCATCACAATGCTCCATGAACCATGACATCACAATGTTCCATAACACTTGTCATCAAAATGCTCCATGACCCATTTCATCACAATGCTCCATGAGCCCTGACATAACAATGTTCCATAACCACTGTCATCAAAATGTTCCATGATCCTTTTCATCAAATGGCTCCATGACCCTGTCATCACAATGCTCCCTGCCCTTCTCATCACAATGCACCACGACCTTGTCATCAAAATGCTCCATGAACTTTGTCATCACAAAGCTCCATGACCATTGTCATCACAATGCTCCATGCCATTTTCATCAAATGCTCCATGACCACTGTAATCACAATGCTCCATGCCAGTCTTCATCAGAATGCTACTTGAGAATTGTCATCACAAGGCTACATCGTCCTCTCATCACAATGCTCCAGGACCTTGTCATCACAATGCTCCGTGACTCCAGTCATCACAATGCTTCATGACCTTTGTCAACACAATGGTCCATGACCTCGTCATCAAAAGGCTCTGTGATATTTGTCACCACAATGCTCCATGAAATTTTCATCACAATGTTCTGTTACCCATGTCATCACTATGCTCCATACCTTTGTCAGCACAATGCTCCATGGCCATTATGATCACAATGCTCCATGTGCTTGTCCGCAAAATGACCCACGACCTGCATCATCACAATGCGCCATGCACTTGTCATCACAATGCTCCACAAACTTTTCATCACAGTGCTCCATAAATCTTGTCATCACAATGCTCCATGCACTTCCCATCAAAATACTGTCCCACCACGGATATCATAATGTTCCATCAATAGTCATCACAATACTCCCTCACCCCTTTCATCACAATATTCCAGGACCCCTGTCATCAAAATGCTCCATGACCCTTTTCATCATAAAGCTCCATGAACCCTGACATCACAATGTTCCATAACCACTTTCATCAAAATATCCCATGACAAGTTTCATCAAATTGCTCCATGACCATTTCATCACAATGCTCTCTGCCCTTCTCATCACAGTGCACCACGCCCTTGTCATCAAAATGCTCCATGACTTTTGTCATCCCAAAGCTCCATGACCCTTGGCAACACAATGCTCCATGCCATTGTGATCAAAATGCTCCATGAACACTCTCATCACATTGTTCCATGCCATTGTCATCACAGGCTCCATGATGCTTTTCATCACAATGCTCAATGCTCTTCTTAAACAATGATCCATGCCCTTGTCATTACAATCCGCCCTGACCCATGTATCACAGTGTTCCGTGCCCTTGTCATCACAATGCTCCATGCCCCCTCTCATCACAATAAGCCATGAAACTTTTCAGACCAATGCTCCATGCCCTTGTCATCTAAATGCTCCATTACCTGTTATAACAATGCTCCATGACACCTGCCATTACAATGTTCCACGGCCTTGTCATCACAAGGCTCCATAACACTTGTCATCACAATGCTCCATTTCCTTGTCATCACAAAGCTCCATAACCCTTGTCATCACAATGCTCCATTTCCTTGTCATCACAAAGCTCCATGACGCATGTCATCAGAATGCTCCATGGCCTTCTCATTCACGGTGCTCCATGCCCTTGTCATCACAATTCTCCTAGACCCCTGTAATCACAATGCTCCATGCCCCTTTTCATCTCAATGCTCCATGAACCGTGTCATCACAATGCACCATGCCCATCATCATAATGCTTCATGCTATTGTCATCAAAATGAAATCAAAATGCTCCATGAACTCTGTCATCACAATGCTCCAAACCCTTGTGATCACAATGTTCCATAACACTTGTCATCGCAGCGCCCCATGACGCTCATCATCACAATTATCCATGGTCTTCTATTCACAATACTCCATGACCTTTGTCATCACAATGATCAATACACTTGTCATCACAATGCTCCCTGACACTTGTCGTCAGTATGCTCCTTGAAACCTGTCATGACAAGGTTCCATGCCTTTTTAATCACAATGATCCATGCCCTTTTCCTGACAATGCTCCAAAACCCCAGTAATCACAATGCTCCATGGCCTTCTCATCACCATGCTCCATGCCATTTTCATCACAATGCTCCTTTCCCTTGTCATCAAATTGCCCCATGACCCCTGTCATCACAATACTCCTTGAATATTTTCAGCCCAATGCTCCATGACCTTCTCATCACAATGCACCATGAATACTGTCATCACAATGCTCCATGATCCCTGTCTTCACAATGATCCGTGACTCCAGTCATCACAATGCTTCATGACTTTTGTCATCAGAACGGTCCATGCCATTGTCACACAAGGCTCTCTGTCATTTGTCACCACAATGCTCCATGAACATTTCATCACAATGCTCTGTGACCCTTGTCATCACAATGCACCATGCATTTGTCAGCACAATGATCCATGACACTTGTCACCACAATGCTCCATGCGCTTGTCATCACAATGCTCCTTGACCCATGGCATCACAATGTACCATGCGCTTGTCATCACAATGCTCCACATCATAGTCATCACAATGCTCCATAAACCTTGTCATCACAATGTTCCATGCACTTCTCATCAAAACGTCCTCTCACCAATGGTATCACAATATTCCATCAATAGTCTTCACAATATTCCCTCACCGCTGTCATCACAATGTTCCATGACCCCTATCATCACAATGCTACATGCACTTATCATCACAATGCACCATGACCCCTGCCATCACAATGTTTCATAACCCCTGTCATCAAAATGCTACATTACCCATTTCATCTCAATGCTCCATGACCCCTGTCATCACAATTTTCCATAACCACTCTCATCAAAATGTTCCATGACCTTTTTCATCAAATTGCTCCATGAACCTATTATCACAATGCTCGCTGCACTTCTCATCACAACGCACCACGACCTCGTCATCAAAATGCTCCATGACCTTTGTCATCACAAAGCTCCATGACCCTTGGCATCACAATGCTCCATGCCATAGTCATCACAATGCTCCATGAAGCCTCTCATCACATTGCTCCATGCCCTTGTCATCACAAAGCTCCATGACGCTTATGATCCCAATGCTCGATGCCTTTCTCATCACAATGTTCCATGCCCTTGTCATTACAATCCTCCATGACCCATGTATCAAAGTGTTCTGTGCCCTTGTCATTACCATCCTCCATGACCCATGTATCAAAGTGTTGTGTGCCCTTGTCATCACAATGCTCCATGCCCACTCTCATCAAAATAATCCATGAAATATTTCAGACCAGTGCTCCATGCCCTTGTCATCACAATGCTCCATTGCCCCTGTCATAACAATGCTCCATGACCCCTGCCATCACAAAGTTCCACGGCCTTGTCATCACAAGACTCCATGACACTTGTCATCACAATGTTCCAAGACACTGTAATCACAATTCTCCATACACTTGTCATCACAAAGCTCCATGACGCATGTCATAAGAATGCTCCATGGCCTTCTCATTTACAATGCTCCATGCCCTCATCATCACAATGCTCCAAGACCCCAGTAATCAGAATGCTCCACGCCCCTTTTCATCTCAATGCTCCATGAACCGTGTCATCACAATGCACCATGCCCATCATCATAATGCTTCATGCAATTGTCATCAAAATAAAATCAAAACGCTCCAGGACCTCTGTGATCACAATGCTCCAAACCCTTGTGATCACAATGTTCCATAACACTTGTCATCACAACGCCCCATGACGCTCATCATCACAATTATCCATGGTCTTCTATTCACAATACTCCATGACTTTGTCATCACAATGCTCAATACACTTGTCATCACAATGCTCCCTGACACTTGTCATCAGTATGCTCCTTGAACCCTGTCATGACAAGGCTCCATGCCTTTTTAATCACAATGATCCATGACCTTTTCCTCACAATGCTCCAAGACCCATGTAATCACAATGCTCCATGCCCTTGTCATCCCAAAGCTTCATGACACATGACTTCAGAATTCTCCATGGCCTTCTCATCACAATGCTCCATGCCCTTTTCATCACAGTGCTCCATTCCCTTGTCATCAAAATGCCACATGAGCCCTGTCATCACAATACTCGATGAACATTTTCAGCCCAATGCTCCATGACCTTCTCATCACAATGCCCCATGAACCCTGTCATCACAATGCTCCTTGACCCGTGTCATCCCAATGCTCCGTGACTCCAGTCATCAAAATGCTTCATGAACTTTGTCATCACAATGTTCCATGAACTTTTCACACAAGGCTCTGTGACATTTGTCACCAGAATGCTCCATGCCCTTGTCATCTCAATGCTCCAAGACTCCTGTAATGACAATGCTCCCTGCCCATTTTCATTTCAATGCTGCATGAACCCTGTCATAACAATGCACCATGCCCATCATCAAAATGCTTCATACTATTGTCATCACCATGAAATTAAAATGCTCCATGACCTCTGTCATCACAGTGCTCCAAACCCTTGTGATCACAATGTTCCATAACACTTGTCATCACAATGCTCCATGACTCTGGTCATCACAATTATCCATGGTCTTCTCATCACAATGCTCCATGATCTGTGTCATCACAATGCTCAATACACTTGTCATCACAATGCTCCATGACACTTGTCGTCAGAATGTTCCTTGAACCCTTTCATGACAAGGCTCCATGCATTTTTCATCACAATGATCCATGCCCTTTTCATCACAATGCTCCTAGACCACTCTAATCTCAATGCTCCTTGCTCTTGTCATCACAAAGCTCCATTATGCATGTCATCAGAATGCTCCATGGCCTTCTCATCACTATGCTCCATGACCTTGTCATCTCAATGCTCCAAGACCACTGTCATCATAATGATCCATGCCCCTTTTTATCAGAATTCTCCATGAGACTTGTCATCACAAGGCTCCATTGTCTTCTCATCACAATGCTCCAGGACCTTGTCATCACAATGCTCCATTCCCTTGTCATCACAATGCTCCATGACCCCTTTCATAACAATACTCCAAGAACATTTTCAGCCCAATGCTCCATGAATTTCTCATTACAATGCTCCATTACCCCATCATTACAATTCTCCATGATCCTTGAAATCAAAATGATCCATGACCTCTGTCATCACAATGTTCCAAATCATTGTCATCACATTGTTCCATAACACTTGTCTTCACAACACTCCAGGATGCCTGTCATAACAATACTGCATGCCATTGTCATCACAATGCTCCATGACCTTTTTCATCACAATGCTCAATACACTTGTCATCACAATGCTCCCTGACACTTGTCGTCAGAATGCTCCTTGGAACCTTTCATGAAAAGGCTCCATGCCTTTTTCATCACAATGCTCCATGCCCTTTGCATCAGAATGCTCCATGCCATTGTCATCACAATACTCCACAAGTTTGTCATCAAAATGCTCCATAACACCTGTCATCACAATGCTCCATGACCCCTGCTCTCTCAATGCTCCATGACACCTGTCATCAAAATGCTCCTTGCCCCTTGTCATTACAGTGCTCCATGACGCTCGTCATCACAGTTATACATGGTCTTCTCATCACAGTGCTCCACGGTATTGCCATCACAAGGATCCATGACACTTTTCATCACAATGTTACATGATCTTGTCATAACAATTCTCCATGCAATTGTCATCGCAATGCTCCATGAACCCTGTCATAGCAAGCTCCATATGTTTTTTATCACAACGCTTCACGACCGTGTCATCATAATTATCAATGGCCCTTGTCATCAAAATGCTCCATGCTCTTCTCATCAAAATGCTCCATGACCCTCGTCATCACAATGCTCCAAGCCCTTGTCATCACAATGCTCCATTACCTTTCTCATCACAATCCTCCATGACACTTGGCATCACAATGCTCCATGACATTGTCATCACAATGAACCATGACATATGTCAATAGAACGCTCCCTGACACCTGTATTCACAATACACTTGAGTTTGTCATCACAATTCTCCATGCCCTTGTCATCACAATGTGCCTTGCCCACTGTCATCAAAATAATCCATGAAACTTGTCAGACCAATGTTCCATGCCACTGTTATCACAATGCTCCATGCACTTGTCATCACAATGCTCCGTGACACCAGTCATCACAATGCTTCATGACCTTTGTCATCACAATGGGCCATGCCCTCGTCATCACAACGCTCAGTGACATTTGTCACCACAGTGCTCCATAAACTTTTCGTCACAATGCTCTGTGAACCTTGTCATCACAATGCTCCTTGCCTTTGTCTGCACAATACTCCAGAAGCTTGTCATCAGAATGCTCCATGTCCCTTGTAATCACAATGATCTATGACACCAGTCATCACAATTCTCCATGCCACGTGTCATTACAGTGCTCGATGACACTCGTCATCAAAATACTCCATGGTCTTGCCATCACAATGCTCCACGGTCTTGTCATCACAATGCTTCATGCCCTGGACATCACAATGCTACATGTCCCTTGTCATCACAATGTTCCATGACCCCTGTCATCACATTGCTACATGCACTTATCATCACAATGTTTGATGACCCCTGACATCACAATGTTCCATAACCCCTGTCATCAAAATCTTCCATGACCTTTTTCATCAAATAGCTCCATGACCCTGTCATCACAATGCTCCCTTCCCTTCAGAACACAATGCACCACGAACTTGTCATCAAAATGCTCCATGACATTTGTCCTCACACATCTCCATGACAATTGGCATCACAATGCTCCATGTCATTGTGATCACAATGCTCCATGAACACTCTCATCACATTGTTCCATGCCCTTGTCATCACAAAGCTCCATGACGCTTGCCAGCGCAATGCGCAATACCCTTCTCATCACAATGCTCCATGTCCTTGTCATTATAATCCTCCGTGACCCATGTATCACAGTGTTCCTTGCCCTTGTCATCAGAATGCTCCATGCCCACTGTCATCACAATAATCCATGAAACTTTTCAGACCAATGCTCCATGCCCTAGTCATCACAGTGCTCCATTAAACCTGTCATAACCATGCTCCATGACCCCTGCTATCACAATGATCCACGGCGTTTTAATCACAAGGCTCCATGACTCTTGTCATCACAATGCTCCAAGACCCCTGTAATCACAATGCTCCATGCAATTGTCATCACAAAGCTCCTTGACGCATGTCATCAGAATGCCCCATGGCCTTCTCATCACAATGTTCCAAGCCCTTTTCATCACAATGCTCCAAGTCCCCTGTATTCACAATGCTCCATGCCCTTGTCATCACAAAGATCCATTACGCATGTCATCAGAATGCTCCTTGGCCTTCTCATCACAATGCTCCATGCCCTTGTCATCACAATGTTCCAAGACCCCTGTAAACACAATGCTCCATGCCTCTTTTCATCACTATGGTCCATGAGACTTGTCATCACAAGGCTCCATGGTCTTCTCAACACAATGCTCCAGGACTTTGTCATCACAATGCTTCACGACCTTTTCATCAAGATTCTAAATGGCCCTTGTGATCATAATGTTCCAAGCCCTAATCATCACAATGCCCCATTATCTTTGGCATCACATTCCTCCATGACACTTGGCATCACAATGCCCCACGCCATTGTCATCGCAATGGAACATGACATATGTCATCACAATGCTCCCTGACACCTGTCTTCACAATACTCCATAACGTTTTCATCACAATGCTCCATGCCCTTGTCACCACAATCTGCCATGCCGAATGTCATCACAATAATCCATGAAACTTGTCAGACCAATGCTCCATGCCCTTGTCATCACAATGATCCATGCCCTTGTCATCACAATTCTCCATGACCCCACACATCATAATTCTCCATGAATCCAGTCATCACAATGCTTTATGACTTTTGTCATCACAATGGTCCATTCCCTCATCATCACAGTTCTCTGTAACACGTTTCATCACAATGCTCCATGCCTTTGTCAGCATAATGCTCCATGACCCTTGTCATCACAATGATCCAAACGCTTGTCAGCACAATGCTCCACAACCTTATCATCACAACGCTCCAAAAACCTTGTCATCACAATGCTCCTTGCACTTCTCATCTAAATGCTCTCTCACCACTGATATCACAATGTTCCATTACTACTCATCACAATACTCCCTCACCCCTTTCATCACAATGTTCCATGACCCGTATCATCAAAATGCTACATCTCCTTATCATCATAATGCTCCATGACCACTGACATCACAATGTTCCATAACCCTCTCATGAAAATGTTCCCTGACGATTTTCATCAAATTGCTCCATGACCCTGTCATCACAATGCTCCCTGCCCTTCTCATCACAATGCACAGCGCTCTTGTCATCAAAATGCTCCATGACATTTGTCATCACAAACTCCATGACCCTTGGCATCACAATGCTCCATGCCATTGTCATCACAATGCTCCATGAAACCTATCATCACATTGTTCCTTGCTCTTGTCATCACAAAGCTCCATGATGCTTGTCATTACAATGTTCGATGCCTTTCTCATCACAGTGATCCATGCCCTTGTCATTACAATCCTCCATGACCCATGTATCACCGTCGTTCTGTGCCCTTGTCATCACAATGCTCCATGCCCACTGTCATCACAATAATCCATGAAACTTTTCAAACCAATGCTCCATGCCCTTGTCATCACAATGCTCCATTACCCCTGTCATAACAATGCTCCATGACCCCTGCCATCACAATGTTCCACGGTGTTGTCATCACAAGGCTCCATGACCCTTGTCATAACAATGCTCCAAGACCCCTGTAATCACAATGCTCCATGCCCCTTTTCATCAGAATGCTCCATGAGACTTGTCATCACAATGCTCCACAACCTTGTCATCACAATGGTCCATAAACCCTTGTCATCAGAATGTTCCATGCACTTCTCAACAAAATGCTCTCTCACAACTGATATCACTATGTTCCATCACTAGTCATCACAATACTTCCTCACCCCTATCATCACAATGTTCCATGACCCCTGACATCACTATGTTCCATAAACCCTGTCATCAAAATGCTACATGACCCTTTTCAGCGAAATGCTCCATGACCCCTGAAATCAGAATGTTCCATAACCCATATCATCAAAATCTTCCATGACCCTTTTCATCAAATTGCTCCTGGACTCTCTCATCACAATGCTCCCTTCCCTTCACAACACAATGCACCACACCCTTGTCATCAAAATGCTCCATGACATTTGTCGTCACATATCTCCATGACCCTTGGCTTCACAATGCTCCATGCCATTGTCATCAAGATGCTCCATGAACCCTCTGATCACATTGTTCCATGCTCTTGTCATCACAAAGCTCCATGACATTTGTCATCACAATGCTCGATGCCCATCTCATCACAATGCTCCATGCCCTTGTCATTACAATCCTCCATGACCCATGTATCACAGTGTTCCGTGCCCTTGTCATCACAATGTCCCATGCCCACTCTCATCACAATAATCCATGAAATTTTCAGAACAATGCTCCATGCCCTTGTCATCACAATGCTCCATGACGCCTGATATCACAATCTTCCATAACCCCTGGTATCAAAATGCTTCATGACCCTATTCATCACAAAGCTCCATGACCCCTGACATCACAATGTTCCATATCCCCTGTCATCAAAATGATCCATGACCCTTTTCATCAAATTTTTCCATGACCCTGTCATCACAATGTTCCCTGCCCTTCTCATCACAATGCACAACGCCATTGTCATCAAAATGCTCCATGACCTTTGTCATCACAAAGGTCCAAGACTCTCGTCATCACAATTTTCCATGGTCTTCTCATCACAATGCTCCATGACCTTTGTCATCACAATGCTCAATACATTGGTCATCACAATGCTCCCTGACACTTGTCATCAGTATGCTCCTTGAACCCTCTCATGACAACGCTCCATGCCTTTTTCATCACAATGATCCATGCCCTTTTCATCACAATGCTCCATGCCATTGTCATCACAATATTCCACAAGCTTATCATCAGAATGCTCCGTGACCCTTGTCATCACAATGCTCCATGACCCCAGTCATCACAATGTTCCAAGACCCCTGTCATCACAATGCTCCATGACAACTGTCATCAGAATGCTCCATGCCCCTTGTCATTACAGTGCTCCATGAGGCTCGTCATCACAGTTATTCATGGCCTTCTCATCACAGTGCTCCACGGTCTTGCTATCACCATGCTAGATTCTCTGGTAATCACTATGCTCCATTCCCTGGTAATAACAATGCTCCATGTCCCTTGTCATCAGAATTCTCCATGTCCTTGTCATCAAAGTGCTCCATCACACTTCTCATCCCAATGTTACATGCACTTGTCATCAAAATTTTCTATGAAATTGTCATCTCAATGCCATATGACCACTGTCATAGCAAGCTCCATGCCTTTGTCATCCAAATTCTTCACGACATTGTCATCAAAATTCTCAATGTCCGTTGTCCTCACAATGCTCCATGCCCTTGTCATCAAAATGCCCCATGACCCTTGATATCACAGTGCTCCAAGCCGTTTTCAACACAATGCTCCATTACCTTTGTCATCACAATACTCCATGACACCTGGCATCACAATGCCCCATGCCATTGTCACTACAATGGGCCATGACATATGTCATCACAATGCTCCCTGACACCTCTCTTCAAAATACTCTATGACCTTGTCATCACAATGCTCCATGCCCTTGACATCACAATGCGCCATGCCCAATCTCATCACAATAGTCCATAAATCTTGTCAGAGCAATGCTCTATAACCCTGTCATCACAATGCTCCATGCCCTTGTCATCACAATGCTCCATGACCCTGTCTTCACAATGCTCCATGACACTGTCATCACAATGCTCCGTGACTCGTCATAACAATAATTCATGATCTTTGTCATCACAATGGTCCATACACTCGTCATCACAAGTCCCTGTGACTTTGTCACCACAATGCTCCATGAACTTTTCATCACAATGCTCTCTGACACAGGTCATCACCATATTCTATGCCTTCCTCAGCACAATGCTCCCTAACCCTTGTCATAAGAGTGCTCCATGTGCTTGTCAGCACATTGCTCCATGACCCCTGTTATCACAATGTGCCATGCACTTGTCATCAAAATGTATCCAAGTTGAGGTTCTTGTAAGCAGTGCAGCCCTATATTTTGGGGTGGCTCGGTCTTTTTGATTTTCAGTTTTCCCAAGGTATATTCCCTAGACTGGAAGTTCCCTTGGCTCTGTAGCTCTGGTGTTTACTTGTTTTAGGGAACACAATGCACTCCTCCAGAGAGGCAGTTGGCAATTTACATCCGGCCAATCAGCATAACTAGGCTCCCTGTTCTACAGGGCCTGTCTTGCCTTTCTGGTTTTACACATTTTGTGGATGTCCCTGTTCACCTGTGGGAAATGATACTTCTTAGTAGTGCAGATTTGCATTGCCCGCTTTTTTGCTTGGCCAAATGGGCCTATGTGTTTTCTCCTGAATATATTCAGGAGAAAACGCATATGCACTTTTTGGCCAAGTGCATCATTGTTGAAGTTGTGCCCCTCTTCCTGTGCTTTAAAGGGGATTCCAATGTACCACTTGAAATCTGTTTCCTGGTATTCTGCCTTGTTTTCAAGTCCGCCTCATTGTCTTCTCTCAACAGATTTTTAGACGATAGTTGTCCTTTATTACTCTGCCAGTTTTTGAAATGCTGTGCCCCGGAGCTCCATTGTTCAACTCGTTTTTTGTGAGCAGACCGCAAATCCACAATTCTGGTTCAGGACATATACTGGTTCCTTTTGGGTGGCTGAGACTTTGGTTAATTCTCCTTCCTGCCAGGAAATTAGAGTGACATGTGCCCGTCCAAATGCCTAACAGCTACTCTCTCATTGGTTCTCCTTCATCCCTTTCTTCCTCTGCCAAATTGGCAACTTCTGCGAACCAGGAGGTTAAAGGGGCTGTCTCTCCAAGTTGGGACATTGATAGTAAAGCAGTTGGAAATTCAAACCGGAGCACCAGGAGAGGTACTATTAGTTGAGTTTTAGAAACCTTTCGTATTCACAGTGTGTCCATTCTCTAGGTCTCCCGTACATGTTATAGCTGTAGTAATATTCCCTTCAACCTGGAGAGTTGGGACCCTTGGAATGTGTGCCACGCATTATTGCTTTAAATGCTCTGCATTGGCTCATCGAATCTAATCAATTCTCTCAGTCCCAAGTATCCAGCCTTATGCCACATCCAGCTGTCGTTGTAGATAGGGTCGTTCCAGGTTTCATCAGAGCCCCTGTAGGAATTGTAAAGAATTTCCCTGTTTTTTGTTTTGTTTTTGAAATTCCTTTTTATAGTGGGTTTGAGCTGATTCTCACTGCCATGTTTATGCCAGTCTAGACACACTTGATTCCTTACAGAGACATATCAATAGATTGGTTTTAAGATACTTACAAGTCAGATATATTCCTCTGTGGGAAATATGGGGTTTTGAATCCCTTTCACTGAGGAAAGTGTAGGTCTTGTCTATTCCATAGTTGTTTTTTGGAACGGTTCCTGTACTAATATCAAACTCTGGTTTTATGCATCACTCCACCTTTCCTTCACCCTTAAGCAGGCACAAGAGTGTTTTCTAAATGTGAGACTCTGTTCTCTTTCCTAACTCAGTCCATGTGTAACCAGCCATGTTTACAGGACCTTCATAAGTGATATCTTATAAGTTTCTTTTTCTCTGTGACTTATTTCACTTAGAATCATCGTACCTGAATCCACTCATTTTGGTGCTACTGGCCTTATGACATTGATTTCATGGCTGAGGGATATTCCATCTTACGTATGTAACACAATTTCTTGAACCATTTTTGTCTTTCCTGGGATATTTAAGGTGTACCCAAGTTGAGGTTCTTGTAAGCAGTGCAGCCCTAAATTTTGGGGTGGCTCTGTCTTATTGATTTTCAGTTTTCCCAAAGTATATTCCCTAGACTGGAAGTGTCCTTGGCTCTGTAGCTCTGTTTTTACTTGTTTTAGGAAACACAATGCACTCCTCCAGAGAGGCAGTTGGCAATTTACATCCTGCCCATCAGCATAACTAGGTTCCCTGTTCTCTAGTGCCTGTCTTGCCTTTCTGGTTTTTACACAATTTGTGGATGTCCCTTTTGACCGGTGGGAAGTGATACTTCTTTGTAGTGCAGATTTGCATTGCCCGCTTGCTTGCTTGGCCAAAAATGGTGTATGCGTTTTTCTCTTGAATATAATCTGGAGAAAACGCATACGCCTTTATTGGCCAAGTGCATGATTGGCGAAGTTGTGCCCTTGTCATCAAAATTCTCCATAAACTTTGTCATCACAATGCTCCATGCACTTCTCCTCAAAATGCCTTCTCACCACTGATATCACAATGTTCCATCACTAGGCACCACAATACTCCCTCACCCCTGTCATCACAATATTCCATGACCCCTGTAATAACAATTCTCCATGCCCTTGTCATCACAAAGCTCCATGACGCATGTCATCAGAATGCTCCATGGCCTTCTCATCACAAGGCTCCATGCCCCATTTCATCTCAATGCTCCATGAACACAGTCATCACAATGAACCGTGCACATCACCATAATATTTCATGCTATTGTCATCACAATGAAATCAAAATGCTCAATGACCTCTGTCATCACAATGCACCAAGCCCTTCTGATCACAATGTTCCATAACACTTGTCATCGCAATGCCCCTTGACGCTGGTCATCACAATTATCCATGGTCTTCTCATCACAATGCTCCATGATCTTTGGCATCACAATGCTCAATACACTTATCATCACAATGCTCCCTGACAGTTGTCATCAGTATGCTCCTTGAACCCTGTCATGACAAGGCTCCATGCATTTTTCATCACAATGATCCATTCCCTTTTCATCACAATGCTCCAAAACCCCTGTAATCACAATGCTCCATGTCCTTGTCATCACAAAGCTCCATGACGCATGTCATCAGAATGCTCCATTGCCTTCTCATCAGTATGCTCCATGCCCTTGTAATCACATTGCTTCAAAACCCATGTAATCTCAATGCTCCATGCACATTTTCATCAGAATGCTCCACACCCTTCTCATCTCAATGCTCCATGCCCAGTGTCATCACAAAAATCTATGAAACTTGTCAGACCAATGTTCCATGCCCCTGTCATCAGATTGCTCCATGCCCTTGTCATCACAATGCTCCATGACCCCTGTCATCACAGTGTTCCGTGACTCCAGTCATCACAATGATTCATGGCCTTTGTCCTCACAATGGTCCATGCCCTCGTCACACAAGGCTCTGTGATCTTTGTCACCACAATGCTCCATGAATTTTTCATCACAATGCTCTGTGTCCCTTGTCATCACAATGCTCCATGCCTTTGTCAGCACAATGCTCCATGACACTTTTAATCAAAATGCTCCAAGCGCTTGTCAGCACAATGCTCCAAGACACATGTCATCACAATGTGCCATGCTCTTTTCATCACAATGCTCCACATCCTTTTCATCGCTGTGCTCCATAAAACTTGTCATCACAATGCTCCATGCACTTCTCATCAAAATGCTCTCTCACCACATATATCACAATGTTCCATCACTAGTCATCACAATACTCGCTCACCCCTGTCATCACAATGTTCCATGACCACTGTCATCACAGTGCTACATGCCCTTATCATCACAATGCTCCATGAACCCTGACATCACAATGTTCCATAACCCCTGTCACAAAATGCTCCATGACCCATTTCTTCACAATGCTTCATGTCCCCTGACATCACAATGTTCCATAACCACTGTCATCAAAATATTCCATGACCCTTTTATTCAAATTGCTCCATGACCCTGTCATCACAATGCTCCCTGCCCTTCTCATCACAATGCACCACGCACTTGTCATCAAAATGCCCTTTGACATTTGTCATCATAAAGCTCCATAACCCTTGGCATCACAGTGTTCCATGCCATTGTCATCACAATGCTCAATGAAATCTCTCATCACATTGCTCCATGCCCTTGTCATCACAATGCTCCATTACACCTGACATAACAATGCTCCATGACCCCTGCCATCACAATGTTCCACGGCCTCGTCATCACAAGGCTCCATGACCATTGTAATCACAATGCTCCAAGACCTCTGTAATCACAATTCTCCATGCCACTTTTCATCTCAATGCTCCATGAACACTGTCATCACAATGCAACATGCCCAACACCATAATATTTCATGCTATTGTCATCACAATGAAATCAAAATGTTCCATGTCCACTGTCATCACAATGCTCCAAACCCTTCTGATCACAATGTTCCATAACAATTGTCATCACATGCCCCATGACGCTCGTCATAACAATAATGCAAGGTCTTCTCATCACAATGCTCCATGACCTTTGTCACCACAATGCTCAATACACTTGGCGTCACAATGCTCGCTGACACTTGTCATCAGTATGCTCCTTGAACACTGTCATGACAAGGCTTCATGCCTTTTTCATCACAATGATCCATTCCCTTTTCATCACAATGCCCCAAGACCCCTGTTATCACAATGCTCCGTGACTCCAGTCATCACAATGCTTCATGACATTTGTCATCACAATGGTCCATGACCTCGTCACACAAAGCTCTGTGACCTTTGTCACCACAATGCTCCATGAAATTTTTATCACAATGCTCTGTGACCCTTGTCATCACAATGCTCGATGCGCGTGTCAGCACAATGCTCCATAACCCATGTCATCACAATGCACCATGCACTTGTCATCACAATATTCCACATCCTTGTCATCAAAATTCTCCATAAACCTTGTCATCACAATGCTCCATGCACTTCTCCTCAAAATGCCTTCTCACCACTGACATCACAATTTTCCATCACTAGTCATCACAATACTCCCTCACCCCTGTCATCACAATATTCCATGACCCCTGTTATCACAATTCTCCATGCCGTTGTCATCACAAAGCTACAACACCCTTGTAATCACAATGCTCCTTGCCCCTTTTCATCTCAATGCTCCATGAACCCTGTCATCACAATGCACCGTGCCCATCACAATAATATTTCATGCTATTGTCATCACAATGAAATTAAATGCTCAATGACCTCTGTCATCACAATGCACCAAACCCTTCTGATCACAATGTTCCATAACACTTGTCATCACAATGCCCCATTACGCTCGTCATCACAATTATCCATGGTCTTCTCATCATAATGCTCCATGCCCTTGTCATCACAATGCACCATGCCCACTGTTATCACAATAATCCATGAAAATTGTCAAACCAATGCTCCATGCCCCTTTCATACTAATTCTCCATGTCCTTGTCATCACAATGATCCATGACCACTGTCATCCACGCGCTCCATGACCCCTCACAACACGATGATTCAGGACTCTTGTCATCAAAAATCTCCATGACACTTGTCATCACAATGATCCATGCCCTTTTCATCCCAATGCTCCATGACACATTTAATCAGAATGTTCCATGATGCTTGTCATCACAATGCTTCATGACCCTTGTCATCACAGTGCTCCATGACCCATGTAATCACAATTCTCCATGAACATTTTCAGCCCAATGCTCCATGACCTTCTCATAACAATGCTCCAAGACCCCTGTAATCACAATGCTCCATGCCCCTTTTCATCTCCGTGCTCCATGAACCCTGTCATCACAATGAACCAGTCCCATCATCATAATGTTTCATGCTATTTTCATTACAATGAAATCAAAATGCTCCATGACCTCTGTCATCACAATGTTCCAAACCCTTGTGATTACAGTGTTCCATAAAACTTGTCATCACAACGCCCCATGACGCTCGTCGTCACAATTATCCATGGTATTCTCATCACAATGCTCCATGACCTTTTTCATCACAATGTTCAATACACTTGTCATCACAATGCTCCCTGACACTTTTCGTCATTATGCTCCTTGAACCCTGTCATGACAAGGCTCCATGACTTTTTCATCACAATGATCCATGCCCTTTTCTTCACAATGTTCCAAGACCCATGTAATCACAATTCTCCATGCTCCTTGTCATCAGAATGCTCCAAGAGATTCGTCAATACAAGGCTCCAATGTTTTCTCATCACAATGCTTCAGTACCTTCTCATCACAATGCTCCATTCCCTTGTCATCACAATGTTCCATGACCCACGCCTTCACAATACTCCATGAACATTTTTAGCCCAATGCTCTTTGACCTTCTCATCAAAAAGCTCCACGAAACCTGTCATCACAATGCTCCATTACCACTGTCATCACAATGCTCCATGACCCCTGACAACACAATGATCCGAGATTCTTGTCATCAAAATGCTCCATGACCCTTGTCATCACGATAATCCATGCCCTTGCCATCCCAATGCTCCATGACCCCTCTAATCACAATGCTCCGTGACGCTTCTCATCACAGTGCTCCATGACTCTTGTCATCAAAATGCTCCATGCCTTTGTCAGCAAAATGCTTCAGGACATTTTCATCACAATGCTCCATGCGCTTGTCATCACAATACTCCATTCCCATTGTCATCAAAATCCTCGGTGAACCTTGGGTTCACATTGCTTCATGCCCTTGTCATCACAATGCTCCATGGTACTTGAAATGAAAATGATCCATGACCTCTGTCATCACAATGCTCCAAACCCTTGTGAGCACAATGTTCCATAACACTTGTCATCACAACAGTCCGTGATGCCTGTCATCACAATGCTGCATGAAATTTGTCCCCAAAATGCTCAATACACATGTCATCACAATGCTCCCTGACACTTGTCATCAGAATGCTCCTTGAACCCTGTCATGAAAAGGTTCCATGCCTTTTTCATCACAATGCTCCATGCCCTTGTAATCACAAAGCTCCACATGCTTGTCATCAGAATGCTCCATGACCCCTGTCATCACAATGATCCATGACACCTGTCATCACAATGCTCCATGACACCTGTCATCACAATGCTCCATACCCCTTGTCATTACAGTTCTCCATGATGCTCGTCATCACAATTATCCAAGGTCTTCTCATCACAATGCTCCATGATCTTTGTCATCACAATGCTCAATACACTTATCATCACAATGCTCCCTGACAGTTGTCATCAGTATGCTCCTTGAACCCTGTCATGACAAGGCTCCATGCATTTTTCATCACAATGATCCATTCCCTTTTCATCACAATGCTCCAAGACCCCTGTAATCACAATGCTCCATGCGCTTGTCATCCCAAAGCTCCATGACACATGTCATCAGAATGCTCCATGACGCTTGTCATCCCAGTGCTCCATGACCCTTGGCATCACAATGCTCCATGAACCCTCTCATCACATTGCTCCATGCCCTTGTCATCACAAATCTCCATGACGCTTGTCATCACAATGCTCGATGCCTTTCTCATCACAGTGCTCCATGCCCTTGTCATTACAATCCTCCATGATCCATGTATCACCGTGTTCCTTGCCCTTGACATCACAATGCTTCATGCCCACACTCATCACAATATTCCATGAAACTTTTCACACAAATTCTTCATGCCCTTATCAACAAAAGGCTCCATTACCCGTTTCATAACAATGCTCCATGACCCCTGCCATCGCAATGTTCCATGGCCTCGTCATCACAAGGCTCAATGACCCTTGTCATCACAATTCTCCAAGACCACTTTAATCAAAATGCTCCATGCCCTTGTCATCACGAAGCTCAATGACTTATGCCATCAGAATGCTCCATGGCCTTCTCATCACAATGCTCCATGCCCTTGTGATAACAGTGCTCCAAGACCCCTGTATTCACAATGCTCCATGCCCCTTTTCATCTCAATTCTCCATGAACTCTGTCATTCCAATGCACCATGCCCATCATCATACTGCTTAATGGTATTGTCATCACAATGAAATCAAAATGCTCCATGACCTCTGTCATCACAATGCTCCAAACCCTTGTGATCACAATGTTCCATAACACTTGTCATCACAATTCCCCATGATGCTCCTCATGACAATTATCCATGGTATTGTCATCACATTGAAATCAAAATGCTCCATGACCTCTGTCATCACAATGTTCCAAACCCTTGTGATCACAATGTTCCATAACACTTGTCATCACAATTCCCCATGATGATCCTCATGACAATTATCCATGGTCTTCTCATCACAATTCTCCATAACCTTTGTCATCACAATGCCCAATACACTTGTCATCTCAATGCTCCCTGCCACTTGTCGTCAGTATGCTTCTTGAACCGTGTCATGACAAGGCTCCATGCCTTTTTCATCACAATGATCCATGCGCTTTTCATAACAATGTTCCAAGACCCCAGTAATCACAATGCTCCATTAGCCCTGTCATAACAATGCTCCATGACCCCTGCGATCACAATATTCCACAGCATTGTCATCACAAGGCTCCATGTACCTTGTCATCACAATGCTCCAAGATCCCTGTAATCACAATGCTCCATGCCCCTTTACATCTCAATTCTCCATGAACACTGTGATCACAATGCACCATGCCCATCATCATAATGCTTCATGCTATTGTCATCACAATGAAATCAAAATGTTCCATGACCTTTGTCATCACAATACTCCAAACCCTTCTGATCACAGTGTTCCATAACACTTGTCATCACAATGCCCCGTGACGCTCCTCATCACAATTATCCATGGTCTTCTCATCACAATGCTCCATGACCTTTGTCAACACCATGCTCAATACACTTGTCATCACGATGCTCCCTGACACTGGTCTTCAGTATGCTCCTTGCAACCTGTCATGGCAAGGCTGCATGCCTTTTCCTCACAGTGATCCATGCACTTTTCATTACAATGCTCCAAGGCCCCTGTAATCACAATGCTCCATGCGCTTGTCATCACAAAGCTCCATGACGCATGTCATCAGAATGCTCCATGGCATTGTCAGCAAAATGCTACATTTCTTTGTCATCACCATGCTCCATGCCCTTGTCATAACAGTGCTCCAAGAAACCTGTAATCACAATGCTCCATGCCCCTTTTTATCAGATTGCTCCATGAGACTTGTCATCACAATGCTCCATGGTCTTCACATCACAATGCTCCAGGACCTTGTCATCACAATACTCCATGAATATTTTCAGCCCAAAGCTCCATGACTTTCTCATCTCACTTCTCCAGAACCCTTGTCATCACAATGCTCCATGACAACTGTCATCACAACGCTCCATGACCCCTGACAACATAATGATCTGTGACTCTTGTCATCAAAATGCTCCATAACCCTTGTCATCACAATGATGCATGCCCTTGTCATCCCAATGCTCCATGACCCCTGTAATCACAATGTTCCGTGACACTTGTCATCACAGTGCTCTGTTACACTTTTAATCACAATGCTCCATGCCTTTTTCAGCAAAATGCTACATGACCTTGTCATCACAATCCTCCATGACACTTGGGATCACATTGCTTCATGCCCTTGTCATCTATGTCTTTCTTTTCTTGTTTTTACAGATTTTCGGATGTCCCTTTTGACCGGTGGGAATTGACAATTCTTTGTAGTGCGGATTTGCATTGTGCACTTACTTGATTGGCCAAAAAGAGCGTATGTGTTTTCTCCTGAATATATTCAGCAGAAAATGCATACGCTCTTTTTGGCCAAGTGCATCATTGTCGAAGTTGTTACACTTCTCATGTGCTTTAAAGGTGATTCCAATTTACCTCTTGAAATATGTTTTGTGCAATTCTGCCTCATTTTCAGGTCCCCTTCGTTGCCTTCCCTCAACAGACTTTTGGAAGTGAGTTGTCCTTTATAACTATGAAGGTTTGTGAATTGATCTGCCCCGAACTCCAATTTTCAACTCGCGTTTGTGTGAGCTGACCACAAATCCACAATTTTGCTTCAGGACTCATACTGGTTCCGGGGGTGCAGGCTGATGCTTTGGTTATTTCTTCTTCCAGACCGGAAATTAGACTGACACATGTCCGTCCAAATGCCTACAGCTACTCTCTGATTGGTTCTCCCTATTCCCTTTCATCCTCTGCACAATTTGCAAACTGTGCAAAGCAGCAGGTTAAAGGGGCTGACTCTCCAACGTGGGAGATTGATAGTAAAGCAGTTGGATTGCCAAACTGGAGCACAAGGAGAGGAAAAATTAGGAGCCTTTTAGAAATCTTACGCCATCACAAGGTGTCCATTCTCTAGGTTTCCCATACATGTTATAACTGTAGTGATATTCCCTTCTACCTGGAGAGTTGGGACCCATGGAATGGGTGGCATGCAATACTGCTTTAAAGGGTCTGCATTTTCTCACCCAGTCTCACCAGTCCTCTCATTCCCAAGTGTCCAGCCTTATGTCTCATCTAGCTGTCTTTGAAGATAGGGTCATTCCACGTTTCATCAGAACCCATGAATGCATTGTGTAAGAATTTTGCTGTTTTTTTTTGTTTTGTTTTGTATTTGAAATTCATTTTTATAATGGGATTGAGCTGATTTTCACCGACGTGTTTATGCCGGTCTAGACACACTTGATTCCCTTATGGAGACATATCAATATATAGGTTTTAAGATTTTACTAGTCAGATATATTCCTCTGCGGGGAATAGGTGTGTTGAGTCCCGTTCACTGAGGAAGGTGTAGGTTTTGTCTATTCTGTATTTGGTTTATGGAATGGTACCTGTGCTAATATCAAACTCTGGCTTTATGCATCAGCCCACCTCTGCTTCCCCCTTAAGCAGGCATAAGAGTGTTTTCTCAATGTGAGACTCTGTTCTCTTTCCTAACTCAGTTCATGTGTAGCAATGTTTACAGGACCTTCCTAAGTGATATCTTATGATAAGTTTCTTTTTCTGTGTGACTTATTTCACTTAGAATCATTGTACCTAAATCCACTCATTATGCTGCTACTGGCCTTATGACATTGATTTTATGTCTGAGTGATATTCTTTTAAACAAAATTACCACAAGTTCTTTACGCAATTTTCTCTATCCCGGAATACTTAAGGTGTACTGAAGTTGAGGTTCTTTTTTGCAGAGCAGCCTTAAATTTTGGGGTGCCTGTGTCTTGTTGATATTTAGTCTTCCCAAGTTATATGCCCATGAGTGGAAGTGCCCTATGCTCCGTAGTTTTGTATTTAAATATTTTTGGAAACAGCATGCACTTCTTCAGAGTGGCTCTTGGATATTTATACCATACCCATCAGCGTGAGTAGCTCCCTGTTCTCCATGGCCTCTCCTGCATTTCTGGTTGTTGTGCGGATTTGCATTTCCCGCTGGCTTGTTTGGCCAAAAACTCTGTATGTGTTTTTTTCCTGAAGATATTCACGAAAAAAACGCATACACCCTTTTGCCCAACTACATCATTTTAGAAATTCTCCTGTTTTTCATATGCTTTAAATGTGAGTCCAATCTACCTTTTAAAATCTGTTTCCTGCAATTCTGCCTCTCATTCAGATCCTCTTCGCTGCCTTACCTGAATATATTTTTGGACGTTGGTTATCATTTTTATCTTTGCAGGTCTTTGAATTATCTGCTCCTGAGCTTCACTTTGCAACTCGCATTTTTTGTGAGCTGGCCGACAAACCATTTTATTGCTTCCGGCCCTATTCTGGTTCTGGGGACGCAGGCTGAGCCTTTGGTTAATTTTTCTTCCTAATGGGAAATTAGAGTGACATGTACCTGTCAAAACTCCTACAGCTAGTCTCTAATTGGTTCCCCCTCTTCCCGTTTATCCTCTGCACAAATTGCAAACTGTGTGAAACAGGAGGTTAAAGGTGCTGATTCTCCAAGTGGGGAGATTGTTAGTAATTTGGCTGGAATGGCGAACCCCAGCAGCAGGAGATCAAAAATGAGGTGCATTTTCGACACCTTTCCTGATCACACGGTGTACATTCGTCTCGGTTTCCCAGGCATGTTTTCGCTGTCAGGAGATTCCCTTGAACCTGCAGTTTTGGGACCCATGGAATGGGAATCAGGCAGTATTACTTTAAAAGGTCTGCATTTTCTGACCCAGCCTCTCTAACATCTCTTAGCGTGCATAGCTTCCTGCCTTATATATCATCCTGCTGTGGGTCTACAGGCATTCAATCCATGTTACATCGTAGCCCTTCAACAAAAGTTGTAAGAATTTTTGTCTGTCTCACTGTTTTTATAAATATTTTTATATTTATTTTTATATTGGTTACAGCTGATTTTCAAAGCTCTGTTTTTTGCTGCTGTACATCCACTTGATTCATGTACTGTGAGACATCAATAAATTCTTTATAAGATGCTTACCATTCATATATATAATTTTCCAGTGACTTGAGTGGGCTGAGTGCAGTTCTTTGATGTACCGTGTAGGTCTTGTCTGTTATTCAATTTGGTACTTGGAATGGTATCTTTGCTAATTTCAACCTCTTGGATAATACCTCAACCTTCCTCACCTATCCCATTTAGCAGCCTTATGTCTATTTTCTACATATTTGACTATGTTTCTGTTTTGTAATTTATTTCATGTGTAGCCATTTTTGATTCCACCTTTAAGTGACATCTTATGATATGTGTCTTTTTCTTTCTGACATACGTCACTTAGAATGATCGTATGTAACTCCTCCAGAGTTCTTACAACTGGCCTTATTTCATTGATTTCTGGATGAGTAATATTCCACTCTACATAAGTACCCCATTTCTTTTATCAATTTTATCCTCCCGGGGACATTTAGGTTATATCCAAGTTGAGGCCCTTTTTAACAGAGAGGTGGTAAACGTTGGGGTGCCTGTTTTCTCTCGATTTTTGTTTTTCCCAAGGTATACGCCCATGAGTGCAAGTGCCCTATGCTCTGTAGCTCATTTTTTAGATGTTTTAGCAAACACAATACACTTCTCCAGAGAGACCGTTGACAAATTACATTTCCACTATCAGCCTCACAGGGCTCCCTTTTCTCCTCACCCTGTCCTGCATTTCTGGTGTTTACACTTTATGTGGATGGCCCTTCTGACTGATGTGGAATGATACATTTTGTAGTATTGATTTCCAGTGCCCACCTCTTTGGTTGGATAAAATGTGTGTATGGCCTTTACTTGAATATATTCAGAAAAAATGCATACGCCCTTTTTGGCCAACTGCATCATTGGCGATGTTCAGCCCATTTTCTTGTGCTTTAATGGGGAGTCCTTTCTACCTCTTCAAATCTGTTTCTTGCCACTCTCCCTTGCTTACAAGTCCTTTTCTGTGACTTACCTCAAGACATTTTTTGACGATAGATATTTTCAACTCTGCAGTTTCATGAATTTTAGTGCCCCTGAGTTCCATTTTTCAACCTGTGTTTTTGGAAACTGGACACAAAACAGCGGGATTTCCTCTAGCCCTATTCTGTTTCCGTGGGCAATTCTAGCCTTTGATGAATTTGCCTTCCAGATTGGAAATTAGAGTGGCATGTGCCTGTCTGAAAACCTAGGACTTGTCTCTAATTTTTTCTCATCCTTCCGCTTAATTCTCTGGACAAATTCCAAACTGTGTGCAACAGGATGTTGACGGTGCTGATATCCCCAAGTGAGGAAATTGTTAGGAAAGATGCTGGAGGGGTGAACCTGAGCACCAGGCGATGAGGAGATGAGGTGCCTTTTCCAAACTCTTTCCAATCAAACGGTGTACCATCCTCTAGGTGTGACAGACATGTTTTAGCTGTAGGAATAGTCCCGTGCTTGTAAGGGGAACACCAGAGTTTTTTCCAAATTAATGCCTCCTCGAACCCCAAACTGGGGAATGTTTAAGCCACGGCTACACATATGTCCATTATGGGGCTTGGAAAATAGGCAGAGTCCAAACTTTAGATGATTGAAATCTTCGGGATCAGAAGTGCTCACCATCGGCCTTGCATAGGTTACACTTTATCTGTCATTGATAGATGATGTCAATAAAAATATCTATTCTTTTTCAGATTATTTCCCCTTATAGGTTATTGCAAAATATTCAGTGTAGTTCCCTGTGCTATACAGTAGTTCCTTGTTGATGATCTGTTTTATACATAGCAGTGTGTATGTGTTAATCCCAAACTGTTAATTTATCCCTTCAACTACCTTTCCCCTTTGGTAATAATAAATTATAAGATTTTAGACTTCTCAGAAATGGGGAAGCTGCAAGAGAGGTATCATTTTCAATGGAAGAGCATTCAAAACAAGATTAAAGCTTCAGCCAAGAGTATACGATGTACATCCTTGGGAATAAATCACTTCATTTCTCTAATGTTGACCTGACAAATAAGACAGACGTCTTCACTAAACTTGCTTATAATAAAGTGATGGAAATATCAGATGTAAGTCTTAGAAACATCTTATTTTACCCGAGACTTATACACTGCTCTGGGATGTCTACAGTTTGGATCAAACATCTGTTCATTGAAGTTACAATTTTGTCAATTTCTGTTACTGATCCTCCACAGTGGACCCCAACAGGAATCCCCGTGCCCAGTGTCATTGGAGCCAACAGATCAAGACTGAGTTTGGTTCAGATGCAAAGGAAATTTATATTTTGAAAACAGAATGGAGATGTGAGAGCGTGCACTCCCCCGCGGGCTGTGGGCTGGGCTGCTGTGTAGGGATCCCGGCAGCGTCATCGGGAGGGAGGGGATGGATCTCTCCAGGACTGGGTTGGCTGCAGCTCAGGCTCTATGTCGCAGAGTCTGCATGGGACCCTGCCAACTGAGGTGTCGACCCAGCCATTTTGCACTAGGAAATCGGGTCTGAAGTGCCGGCTGTGGGACTTCTGCATGTTCAACCCTAGGAGCACATGAAATTAGACAAACCACAAAGGAAAAACAGGTTAGACTTTATTTTATTGCCCAGATTCTCTTTTTATCTCCCAGGAATTTTTAATGAATGTTGCCAGAGCTGAACACCTCCTCTGCTTTTTGTCCCGTTCCTCATTCTTGGGGTGCTGAGGGTGCAGAACCCTCTTTTGTAACATCTTCATGCTGAGGTTGGAGCCCTCATACACGGGGGGAGGGGCGAAACTTCTCCCCAGCAGCCTCCAGGTGAGGTTGATTGTCCCAAGGCCTCCTGCCTCACTGCTCGTCCACCTGAGCACCAGCATTGGAAGTGTTATAGATTCGAATGACCTTTAAGGATCCAGGAAAGAGATGCACAGAGATGCTGCTGTGGCAGGTCTCACCCCACCCCACATTTGTTCGGCGACCTTAGGCTGACGGGTTTTGCCAGCCTAGATGCTCTGACCAGTAGTCTGTGCTTTCTTTAATTAGGTCCCTGAATTAATGTACAAACAGCACCATGTGTCAGAGCCCTGCCCTCTCAACTCCCAGACAGTCCAGGGTTGGTGGTGATCCAGGACCATGATGTCCACTGAGTCAACGGCCTTTTGAAGTAGCCAGCAGTCCAGCCGGTCATATTGGCCACCATCACCACGGTTTCTGTAGGGTTTTCTATGGTGAAATCGTGAATATACGATTCCCCCGCCAAGCTTATTAGCTCCCCTCTGGGTGCAGTAAGTCCTGCAAGCAGTAGTCTGCTCTTTCGGGGTACAGACTTGTTTTCTGAGAGAAAATCCAGGTCAAGTGATAGTCACACGTGTCTTCTTGGGGGCCCATTGCCCCCGTTTGTCTCTCTGGAGTTTGGAGTTGGAGGGCCTCCTCACTCGAGGTCAGTGTGTCCACAGAGCAACCCCTGCAACTTCAGGACATGATGGGTGGTTAGGATCACCACATGGGGTCCTTTTCCCTTAGGAGGGAGCTGGCCTTGCGGGCTGCTGATTTCCAGGTTTTTAGATACCCCAGTATCCTGGCCTGGTGGGGCGGTGGGCAAAGCCCTTGGTGACCATAGTTTATCATACCTGAAGGGCATTCTTGTGTTGCCCCATTGCAAGTGGTCCCAGTTTTTGCACTAAGGCTCCAAGGGTGATTAACCTTGACCGGGTATGTAAAGGTCAAAGTGTTTAGATAAATTAGGGAGTTCCTGGGCAAGGGCCTGAATTGACTGCTCTTTCCATTCTTGAAAGGCTGTTTCTGGATTCTATTCTAAAGGATCATCATCTTTTCGTGTCAGAGTTTCATGTAGAGGCCCAGCTATTAGACTGTAGTTAGGGATCCAGATGCAGAAAACCTTGGCCTCCCCAGGAACCCCTAAGCTGTCTTCTAGTTTTAGAAGAGGTAAGGCTGCAAGTGGCTTCTTCCCTATCCTGGGATGCGTTTCTCCGAATATCTGTGGGAATGAAGCCCAGTCATGTCACCTTAGCCTGGGATATTTGAGCCTTTTTCTTGGACACCTTCTATCCTTCCTTGGCTAGGTAGTTCAGAGGCGTCTTTAGTAGGCCTGGCGATCAGAATGTCATCTGCATATTGAAGGAGGGTTCCCTTTTACAGAGGTAGAACTTTTAGGTCTTTAGAGGACATTTCCCCAATGATGGTGTGGGGATTTTTGAACCATTGGGGCAGGATGGTCCAGCATTATTGCTTTTGTTGTATGTTGTGTCCTGCCACTCACAAGCCAAAAATTCTTGTGACTCTGAGATGAATGGAATACAGAAGAAGGCATCATTGAAGTCTAATACAGAATGCCATGGCCTGGTGGATGGTAGAATGACCAGCAGGGTGTAGGAAATAGGAGCTACTGGATGTATATCCTCGGTGGCTTCACTGACTGTCCTGATATCTTTTACCAGGTCTCCAGCAGCCCATGGGGCTCTCGTGGTCAGGGAAATCCCAGGATATGGAACTCACCTGGGCTGCCCCCCCCACCCCACAGCCCACGGGGCTCTTGTGGTCAACTCTCTCCCAGAGTATGTAGCTCATCTCTGCAGCTACACAGCAGCCCATGGGGCTCTCATAGTCAGACCCTTCCCAGGATACGGAGCTCCCCTGGGCAGGTACCCCAGCAGGGCTGGAGCAACAGGAACAATGCACATAGCCCAACTTGCAGAGAACCCCCAGCTCACCTGTCGCTCACAGCTGACACAGAACACCTCAGAGTAGGACTTCAACTAACAAACAACAGCTCTGACAGTTCTGTGTCCCTGGGTATCACTCTGTGTGGCCTCTCTCTGCCTGCTCTTCCAGACACTTCCACTGCAGCCAGGGCACCAGAACTCTGTCTCCACCCACCATCACTCCTCTCGCTGACTCCTGGGTTCCTCTCATTAGGATATGGTCTTCTTGAAGTTGTTTTCCACTCATGGACCACATAAAATGATAAGAAAACAAGCCGCAGCTGCAGCCCCTTGTCTATCCTGACTCTCAAGAGCCCACACCTGTTCCTTGGGCCAGGCCCGTTTAGCAAGGTTCATTTTCTGCAACTGTGAGCCCCTGAGGGGTGAGGATTGGCTGATTTGGGCAGCCTGACACTGCCTGCCAGCCCTCCCCAGGTGTGCCTGGGTTGAGGTCAATATAAAGACCTCTCCAGTCAGCAAGAGTTCCTGTAGCTGTGCCTGACGCCATATTCTCTGCCCCGTTAGCAGTGTCGGGGCTGGGGTCGTGGGAGGGAGTGAGGGGCCGTGGCTTTGTGGGTGGCCCAGTTTGAGTGGAGCTCTGCTGGACTTCCTGCAGGAGTTGCCAGGCTGCCACCTGCTAAAGAAGAGGATGTGTCACCCATACCTGCCGCTGGAATTTCTCCCCAGGCAGAGGTGAGGAAGTAAAAAAGCAGCGGGGGCCGTGGCAGGAGGGGTATCTCAGGCAGGGAAATGGAAATCTTCCAGAAGAGCATCTGGGGCCAGGACCATCCTGGCTGGCCTACAGGCACCAAGTCGTCCTGCGTGCAGTCGCTGGTGTGGCTCCACAGCCCTTTCTCTAGGCTTGCAAGTTCTTGTACATATTCAGGTGTTTTACCTGGAAATGGTGGGAAGAGTTCAGCTGCAGCAGGACTGGGGCTCAGCTCACATTTACTTACAGACGCCTCGACACTGTCCCCCAGCTTTGCAATGAGGATGCTCCTTATGGGGGGAGAGCGCTGCTGACTGCATGGGAGATTATTTCCCACGTCTGATCAACTTAAGAATTTTTTACCACTGGAGCAACTGCCCTGATACGATTTTCCTGTTTATAACTGGTGGTTTCTGTTTTTTTTTTTTTTTTTCCTTTTTTCTTTTTGGTTCAACGTAGATTTTATTTATTCCTCTTTTTTATAATTTAGAGATATAAACATAGAAATAATGCATTAATATAACGACGTCTATATGAAGGGAAAAACTTTTTTTCTGTTTTATTTTATTAAATATTATTTATTTATTTTTATTTTTTTTAAATTTATTTATTTCTTTTATACAGCAGGTTCTTATTGGATATCTATTTTATACATATAAGTGTGCACATGTGAATCCCAGTCTCCCAATTCATCCCACCACCAACCTCACATGACGTTCCCCCCTTGGTGTCCATATGTTTGTTCTCTACATCTGTGTCTCTATCTCTGCCCTGCAAACCGGTTCATCTGTACCATTTTTCTAGGTTCCACATATATGCATTAATATACAATATTTGTTTTTCTGTTTCTGACTTACTTCACTCTGTATGACAGTCTCTAGATCCATCAAGGTCTCTACAAATGGCCTAATTTCATTCCTATGAATGGCTGAGTAATATTCCATTGTATGTAAGTACCACATATTTATCCATTCGTCTGTCTGTGGGCACTTAGGTTGCTTTCATTACCTGGCTATTGTAAATAGTGCTGCAATGAACATTATGGTGAATGTGTCTTTTTGATTTATGGTTTTCTCTGGGTATATGTCCAGTAGTGGGATTTCTGGATTATATGGTAATTCTATTTTTAGATTTTAAGGAAGCTCCATACTGTTCTCCATAGAGACTGTATCGATTTACATTCCCAACAATAGTGGAAGAAGGTTCCTTTTCTCCACACCCTCTCCAGCATTTGTTGTTTGTAGATTTTCTTATGATGCCCATTCTAACAGGTGTGACGTGATAACTCATTGTAGTTTCGATTTCCATTTCTCTAATAATTAGTGATGTTGAGCAGATTTTCATGTGCGTCTTGGCCATCTCTATGTCTTCTTGGAAGAAATGTCTATTTAGATCTTCCATTTTTGTATTGGGTTGTTTGTTTTATTAATATTGAGCTGCATGAGCTGTTTATATATATTGGAGATTAATCATTTGTCCATTGATTCGTTTGCAAATATTTTCTGCCATTCTGACGGTGGTCTTTTCGTCTTGTTTGTAGTTTCCTTTGCTTTGCAAAAGCTTTTACGTTTCACTAGGTCCCATCTGTTTCGTTTCTTTTTTTTATTTCATTACTATAGGAGTTGGATCAAAAAAGATTGTGCTGTGATTTACGTCAGAGTATTCTTCGTAAGTTTTCCTCTCAGAGTTTTATACTGTCCAGTCTTACATTAAGGTCTCTAATCCATTTTGAATATATTTTTATGTACGGTGATGGGGAGTGTTCTAATTTCATTCTTTTACATGTAGCTGTCCATATTTCCCAGCACCACTGATTGAAGAGACTCTCTTTTCTCCATTGTAAAGTCTTGCCTCCTTTGTCATAGATTAGTTGACCATAGGTGTGTAAGTTTATCCCTCGGCTTTCTTTTTTTTTTTTTTTTTCCTTTTACACGTTTATTGGAGTATATTTGCATTACAATGGAGTGTTAGTTTCTGCTGTCTAACAAAGTGAATCAGCTATACATATACAAATATCACCAGATCACCTCCCTCTTGCATCTCCCTCCCACACTCCATATCCCACCCCTTTAGGTGGTCACAAAGTACCGAGCTGATCTCCCTGTTCTATGTGGCTGCTTCCCAGTAGCTATCGGTATTACATTTGGTAATGTATTAATGTCCATGCCACTCTCTCACTTCTTCCCATCTTACCCATCCCCCTTCTGTTGTCCTCAAATCCTATCTCTATGTCTGTGCCCTTAATCCTGTCCTGCCACTAGGTTCTTCAAAACTTATTTTTTTCTTCATTAGATTCCATATATCTCTGTTAACATACAGTATTTGTTTTTCCCTTTCTGACTTACTTCACTGTGTAGGACAGATTCTAAGTCCATCCACCTAAGTACAAATAACTCAGTTTTGCTTCTTTTTATGGCTGAGTAATATTCCATTGTATATATATGCCAGATCTTCTTTATCCATTCATCTGTCGATGGACACTTAGGTTGATTCCATGTCCTGGTTATTGTAAATAGAGCTGCAATGAACATTTTGGTACATAACTCTTTTTGAATTATGGTTTTCGCAAGGCAAATGCCCAGTAGTTGGATTGTTGTGTCGTATGGTACTTCTATTGTTAGGTATTTAAAGGAACCTCCGTACTGTTCTCCCTAGTGGCCATATCAATTTACATTCCCACCCACAGTGCAAGTGTGTTCCCTTTTCTCCAATAAAGGCCTCTCCAGCATTTATTGTTTTGTAGAATTTGTTGATGATTGCCACTCTGACTGCTGTGAGGTGAAACCTCATGGTAGTTTTGCTTTGCATTTCTCTAATGATTAGTGATGTTCAGCATCCTTTCATGTGTTTCATGACAATCTGTATATCTCCTTTGGAGAAATGTCTATTTAGGTCTTCTGCCCGTTTTTGGATTGGGTTGTTTGTTTTTGTGATATTGAGCTACATGAGGTGCTTGTAAAGTTTGGAGATTAATCCTTTGTGAATTGCTTCATTTGAAAATATTTTCTCCCATTCTGAGGGTTGTTCTTCCATCTTGTTTATGTTTTCCTGTAGTGTGTCAAAGCTTTTAAGTTTCATTAGGTCTCATTTGTTGATTTTTGGTTTTATTTCCATTTCTCTAGGAGGTGTGTCAAAAAGGATTTTGCTGTGATTTATGTCATAGAGTGCTCTGCCTATGGTTTCCTCTAAGTGTTTTATAGTGTCTGGTCCTATATTTAGATCTCTAATAAATTTAGAGATTATTTTTGTGTATGGTGTTATGGAGTGTCCTAATTTCATTCTTTTATGTGTAGGGGTCCAGTTTTCCCAGCACCAATTACTGAAGAGTCTGTCTTTTCTACATTGTATATCCTTAGCTCCTTTGTCATAGATGAGATAGCCATAGGTATGTAGGTTTAGCTCTGGGCTTTCTGTCCTATTCCATTGATCTGTTTTTATGCCAATCTACATACACTTGATTCCATTATGGAGACATATAAATACATAGGTTTCAAGATTATTACCAGTCAGATATATTATTCTTCAGTGAATAGGGTGTTTTGTGTCAGGTACATTGAGAAAGGAGTAGGTCTTGTCTATTACATATTTGGTATATGGTATGGTATCTGTGCTAATTTCAAACTCTGCTTTTACACATCACCCCACGTCACCATTCCCCTTAAGGAAGCATAAGTGTGATTTCTAAATGTGTAACTCTGTTCTCTTTTGAAATTCAGTTCATGTGTAGCCATGTTTACATTTCCTCTATAAGTGATATAGTACAATAAGTATCTGTTTCTTTGTGGCTCATTTCACTTAGCATCATCGTACCTAAAGCCACTCATTATGCTGCTATTGGCCTTATGACATTGATTTTATGTCTGAGTGACATTCCATTGTATACAAGTACCACAACATCTTTATCCTTTTTTTTTTCCTTTCGTGGGATATTTAAAGTGTACCGAAGTTGAGGTTCTTATAAACAGAGCAGCCCTAAATTTTGGGCTGGCTGTGTGTTGTGGATTTTTGTTTTCCCAAAATACATGCCCATGAGTGGAAGTGTGCTATGCTCTGTAGCTCTGTTTTAGAAAACAACGTACAGGTCTCCAGAGAGGCTGTTGGCAATTTACATCCTGTCCATCGGCGTAACCAGGCTCCCTTTTCTCCATGGCCTGTCCTGCATTTGTGGTTTTTACACTATTTGTGGATGGCCCTTTTGACCGGTGGTAAGTGACACTTCTATGTAGTGTGGATTTGCAATACCTGATGGCTTGCTTGGCCAAAAAGTGTGTATGAATTTTTTTCCCGAATATATTCAAGAAAATACACATACTCCCTTTTCGGCCAAGGGCAACATTGTCGAAGTTCTGTCGCTTTTCATGTGCTTTAAAGACGACTCCAATCTACCTCTTTAAATCTGTTTCCTTCAATTCTGCCTTACTTTCAAATCCTCTTCACTGCCTTACCTCAATATATTTCTGGATGATAGTTGTCCTTTATAACTCTGCAAGTTTGTGAATTGCTGTGCCCCTGACTTCCATTTTTCAACTCGCTTATTTGTGAGCTGGCTGCAATACCGCAGGATGGCTTTAGGCCCTAGTCTGGTTCCAGGGTTGCAGGCTGAGCCTTTGTTTATTTCTTCTTCCTGATGGGAAACTAGAGTGACATGTGCCCATCCAAACACCTACAGCTAATGTCTCATTTGTTTCCCCTCTTCCTGTTCATCCTCTGCACATTTTGCAAACTGCATAACAGGAGGGTAAAGGCGCTGACACTCCAAGTGGGGAGATTTTCAGTATTGCAGATAGAATGGCTAAGCCGAGCACGAGGAAAGGAAAAACAAAGTACATTTTAGAAAACTTTCCCTATTACACAGTGTACCATCCAACGGGTTTCCCATGCATGTTTTAACTGTAGGAAGATTCCCTTAATCCTGGAGAGTTGGGGCCACTAGAATGGGTAGCACACAGTATTGCTCTAAGTGGTGTTCTTTTGCTCACACAACCTCAGCAATCTTGTCAGCCCCAAGTGTCCAGTCTTATGTCTCCTCCAGCTGTGGGTGTAAAGGTGGTCAATCCAGGTTGCATCACAGGACCTGAAAGTAATTTTTAAGACTTTCTCTCTGTTTTGCTGTTTTTGCATTTTGCTTTTGAAATTTATTTTTATAAGGGTGTTTAGCTGAATTTCAGTGCTGTGCATTCCATTATACACACACATGATTCCTTTATGGAGACATGAGAATACATATGTTTTAGAATTATTACAAGTCAGATATATTCCTCTGCAATGAATAGGGGTTGTTGAGTCCAGTTCATTGTGCCGGAAGTAGGTGCTGTCTATTACATACTTGGTTTATGGAACGGTACCTGTGCTAATTTAGGTCTCTGGATTTATGCATCACCCCACCTCTCCTTCCCACTTAAGCAGGCATAAGAGTGTTTTCTAAATGTGAGACTCTGTTCTCTTTCCTAACTCAGTTCATGAGTAGCCATGTTTACAGGACCTTCATAAGTGATATCTTATGATAAGTCTCTTTTACTCTGTGACTTATTTCTCTTAGAATCATCGTACCTAAAACCGGGGTAAGATGGCGGAAGAGTAAGACGCGGAGATCACCTTCCTCCCCACGGATACACCAGAAATACAGCTACACGTGGAACAACTCCTACAGAACACCTACTGAACGCTGGCAGAAGACCCCAGACCTCCCAAAAGGCAAGAAACTCCCCACATACCTGGGTAGGGCAAAGCGGAGAGATTCCCGCACAGAGGATCGGTGCCGAGCGGCACTCACCAGCCCGAGAGGCTTGTCTGCTCGCCCGCCGGGGCGGGCGGCGCTGGAAGCTGAGGCTCGGGCTTCGGTCAGAGCGCAGGGAGAGGACTGGGGCTGGCGGCGAGAACTCAGCCTGAAGGGGGCTAATGTGCCACAGCTAGCCGGGAGGGAGTCCGGGAAAACTCTGGAGCTGCCGAAGAGGCAAGAGACTTGTTCTTCCCTCTTGGTTTCCTGCTGCGCGAGGAGAGGGGATTAAGAGCGCTGCTTAAAGGGGCTCCACAGACGGGCGCGAGTCGCGACTGAAAGCGCGGAGCCCAGTGACGGGCGTGGGACGCTGGGGCTGCTGCTGCCGCCGCCAAGAAGCCCGTGTGCGAGCGCAGGTCACTGTCCACACCGCCCTTCCGGGAGCCTGAGCAGCCCGCCACTGCCGGGGTCCCGGGATCCAGGGGCGGCTTCCCTGGGAGAACGCACGGCGCGCCTCGGGCTGGTGCAACGTCACGCCGACCTCTGCCGCTGCAGGCTCGCCCCGCACTCCGTGCCCCTCCCTCCCGCCCGGCCTGAGTGAGCCAGAGTTCCCGAAGAGGCTGCTCCTTTAACCCTTTCCTGTCTGAGCGAAGAACAGACGCCCTCCGGCGACCTACACGCAGAGGCGGGGCCAAATCCAAAGCTGAGACCCGGGAGCTGTGAGAACAAAGAAGAGAAAGGGAAACCTCTCCCAGCAGCCTCAGAAGCAGCGGATTAAAGCTCCACAATCAACTTGATGTACCCTGCATCTGTGGAATACATGAATAGACAACAAATCATCCCAAATTGAGGAGCCAGGAGTCAGTACTGTGCCTCTGAGGTGGGAGAGCCAACTTCAGGACACTGGTCCACAAGAGACCTCCCAGCTCCACATAATATCAAACGGCGAAAATCTTCCAGAGATCTCCATCTCAACACCAGCACCCAGCTTCACTCAACGACCAGCAAGCTACAGTGCTGGACACCCTATGCCAAACAACTAGCAAGACAGGAACACAACGCCACCCATTAGCAGAGAGGTGGCCTAAAATCATAAAAAGTCTGCAGACACCCCAAAACACACCACCAGACGTGGACCTGCCCACCAGAAAGACAAGATCCAGCCTCATCCACCAGAACACAGGCACTAGTCCCCTCGACCAGGAAGCCTACACAACCCACTAAACCAACCTTAGCCACTGGGGACAGACACCAAAAACAACAGGAACTACGAACCTGCAGCCGGCAAAAAGGAGACCCCAAACACAGTAACATAAGCAAAATGAGAAGACAGAAAAACACACAGCAGGAGAAGGAGCAAGATAAAAACCCACCAGACCTAACAAATGAAGAGGTAATAGGCAGTCTATCTGAAAAAGAATTCAGAATAATGATAGTAAAGATGATCCAAAATCTTGGAAATAGAATAGACAAAATGCAAGAAACAGTTAACAAGGACCTAGTAGAACTAAAGATGAATCAAGCATCGATTAAAAACACAATAAATGAAATGAAAAATACTCTAGATGGGATCAATAGCAGAATAACTGAGGCAGAAGAACGGATAAGTGAGGTGGAAGATAAAATAGTGGAAATAACTAATGCAGAGCAAAATAAAGAAAAAAGAATGAAAAGAACAGAGGACAATATCAGAGACCTCTGGGACAACATTAAACGCACCAACATTCGAATTATAGGGGTTCCAGAAGAAGAAGAGAAAAAGAAAGGGACTGAGAAAATATTTGAAGAGATTATAGTTGAAAACTTCCCTAATATGGGAAAGGAAATAGTTAATCAAGTCCAAGAAGCACAGAGAGTCCCATACAGAATAAATCCAAGGAGAAATACGCCAAGACACATATTAATCAAACTGTCAAAAATTAAACACAAAGAAATCATATTAAAAGCAGCAAGGCAAAAACAACAAGTAACACACAAGGGAATCCCCATCAGGATAACAGCTGATCTCTCAGCAGAAACTCTACAAGCCAGAAGGGAGTGGCAGGACATAATTAAAGTGATGAAGGAGAAAAACCTGCAACCAAGATTACTCTACCCAGCAAGGATCTCATTCAGATTTGATGGAGAAATTAAAACATTTACAGACAAGCAAAAGCTGAGAGAGTTCAGCACCACCAAACCAGCTTTACAACAAATGCTAAAGGAACTTCTCTAGGCAAGAAACACAGCAGAAGGAAAAGACCTACAATAACGAACCCAAAACAATTAAGAAAATGGGAATAGGAACATACATATCGATAATTACCTTAAATGTAAATGGACTAAACGCTCCCACCAAAAGACACAGATTGGCTGAATGGATACAAAAACAAGACCCATATATATGCTGTCTACAAGAGACCCACTTCAGACCTAGAGACACATACAGACTGAAAGTAAGGGGATGGAAAAAGATATTCCATGCAAATGGAAACCAAAAGAAAGCTGGAGTAGCAATTCTCATATCAGACAAAATAGACTTTAAAATAAAGACTACTAGAAGAGACAAAGAAGGACACTACATAATGATCAAGGGATCGATCCAAGAAGAAGATATAACAATTGTAAATATTTATGCACCCAACATAGGAGCACCTCAATACATAAGGCAAACACTAAGAGCCATAAAAGGAGAAATCGACAGTAACACAATCATAGTAGGGGACTTTAACACCCCACTTTCACCAATGGACAGATCATCCAAAATGAAAATAAATAAGGAAACACAAGCTTTAAATGATACATTAAACAAGATGGACTTAATTGATATTTATAGGACATTCCATCCAAAAACAACAGAATACACATTTTTCTCAAGTGCTCATGGAACATTCTCCAGGATAGATCATATCTTGGGTCACAAATCAAGCCTTGGTAAATTTAAGAAAATTGAAATTGTATCAAGTATCTTTTCCGACCACAATGCTATGAGACTAGATATCAATTACAGGAAAAGAGCTATAAAAAATACAAACACATGGAGGCTAAACAATACATTACTTAATAACGAAGTGATCACTGAAGAAATCAAAGAGGAAATTAAAAAATACCTAGAAACAAATGACAATGGAGACACGACGACCCAAAACCTATGGGATGCAGCAAAAGCAGTTCTAAGAGGGAAGTTTATAGCAATACAATCCCACCTTAAGAAACAGGAAATATCTCGACTAAACAACCTAACCTTGCACCTAAAGCAATTAGAGAAAGAAGAACAAAAACATCCCAAAGTTAGCAGAAGGAAAGTAATCATAAAAATCAGATCAGAAATAAATGAAAAAGAAATGAAGGAAACAATAGCAAAGATCAATAAAACTAAAAGCTGGTTCTTTGAGAAGATAAACAAAATTGATAAACCATTAGCCAGACTCATCAAGAAAAAAAGGGAGAAGACTCAAATCAATAGAATTAGAAATGAAAAAGGAGAAGTAACAACTGACACTGCAGAAATACAAAAGATCGTGAGAGATTACTATAAGCAACTCTATGCCAATAAAATGGACAACCTGGAAGCAATGGACAAATTCTTAGAAATGCACAACCTGCCAAGACTGAATCAGGAAGAAATAGAACATATGAACAGACCAATCACAAGCACTGAAATTGAAACTGTGATAAAAAATCTTCCAACAAACAAAAGCCCAGGACCAGATGGCTTCACAGGCGAATTCTATCAAGCATTTAGAGAAGAGCTAACGCCTATCCTTCTCAAACTCTTCCAAAATATAGCAGAGGGAGGAACACTCCCAAACTCATTCTACGAGGCCACCATCACCTTGATACCAAAACCAGACAAGGATGTCACAAAGAAAGAAAACTACAGGCCAATATCACTGATGAACATAGATGCAAAAATCCTCAACAAAATACTAGCAAACAGAATCCAACAGCACATTAAAAGGATCATACACCATGATCAAGTGGGGTTTATCCCAGGAATGCAAGGATTCTTCAATATACGCAAATCAATCAACGTGATACACCATATTAACAAATTGAAGGAGAAAAACCATATGATCATCTCAATAGATGCAGAGAAAGCTTTCGACAAAATTCAACACCCATTCATGATAAAAACCCTGCAGAAAGTAGGCATAGAGGGAACTTTCCTCAACATAATAAAGGCCATATATGACAAACCCACAGCCAGCATCGTCCTCAATGGTGAAAAACTGAAACCATTTCCACTAAGATCAGGAACAAGACAAGGTTGCCCACTCTCACCACTCTTATTCAACATAGTTTTGGAAGTTTTAGCCACAGCAATCAGAGAAGAAAAGCAAATAAAAGGAATCCAAATTGGAAAAGAAGAAGTAAAGCTGTCACTGTTTGCAGATGACATGATACTATACATAGAGAATCCTAAAGATGCTACCGAAAAACTACTAGAGCTAATCAATGAATTTGGTAAAGTTGCAGGATACAAAATTAATGCACAGAAATCTCTGGCATTCCTATATACTAATGATGAAAAATCTGAAAGTGAAATCAAGGAAATACTCCCATTTACCATTGCAACAAAAAGAATAAAATATCTAGGAATAAACCTACCTAAGGAGACAAAAGACCTGTATGCAGAAAATTATAAGACACTGATGAAAGAAATTAAAGATGATACAAATAGATGGAGAGATGTACCATGTTCTTGGATTGGAAGAATCAACATTGTGAAAATGACTCTACTACCCAAAGCAATCTACAGATTCAATGCAATCCCTATCAAAATACCACTGGCATTTTTCACAGAACTAGAACAAAAAATTTCACAATTTGTATGGAAACACAAAAGACCCCGAATAGCCAAAGCAATCTTGAGAACGAAAAATGGAGCTGGAGGAATCAGGCTCCCTGACTTCAGACTATACTACAAAGCTGCAGTAATCAAGACAGTATGGTACTGGCACAGAAACAGAAAGATAGATCAATGGAACAGGATAGAAAGCCCAGAGATAAACCCACGGACATATGGTCACCTTATCTTTGATAAAGGAGGCAGGAATGTACAGTGGAGAAAGGACAGTCTCTTCAATAAGTGGTGTTGGGAAAACTGGACAGGGACATGTAAAAGTATGAGATTCGATCACTCCCTAACACCATACACAAAAATAAGCTCAAAATGGATTAAAGACCTAAATGTAAGGCCAGACACTATCAAACTCTTAGAGGACAACATAGGCAGAACACTCTATGACATAAATCACAGCAAGATCCTTTTTGACCCACCTCCTAGAGAAATGGAAATAAAGACAAAAATAAACACATGGGACCTAATGAAACTTAAAAGCTTTTGCACAGCAAAGGAAACCATAAACAAGACCAAAAGACAACCCTCAGAATGGGAGAAAATATTTGCAAATGAAGCAACTGACAAAGGATTAATCTCCAAAATTTATAAGCAGCTCATGCAGCTCAATAACAAAAAAACAAACAACCCAATCCAAAAATGGGCAGAAGACCTAAATAGACATTTCTCCACAGAAGATATACAGACTGCCAACAAACACATGAAAGGATGCTCAACATCTTTACTAATTAGAGAAATGCAAATCAAAACTACAATGAGATATCATCTCACACCAGTCAGAATGGCCATCATCAAAAAATCTAGAAACAATAAATGCTGGAGAGGGTGTGGAAAAAAGGGAACACTCTTGCACTGCTGGTGGGAATGTGAATTGGTACAGCCACTATGGAGAACGGTATGGAGGTTCCTTAAAAAACTACAAATAGAACTACCATATGACCCTTCAATCCCACTACTGGGCATATACCCTGAGAAAACCATAATTCAAAAAGAGACATGTACCAAAATGTTCATAGCAGCCCTATTTACAATAGCCCGGAGATGGAAACAACCTAAGTGTCCATCATCGGATGAATGGGTAAAGAAGATGTGGCACATACATACAATGGAATATTACTCAGCCATAAAAAGAAATGAAATTGAACTATTTGTAATGAGGTGGATGGACCTAGAGTCTGTCATACAGAGTGAAGTAAGTCAGAAAGAGAAAGACAAATACTGTATGCTGACACATATATATGGAATTTAAGAAAAAAAAAGGTCATGAAGAACATAGGGGTAAGACAGGAATAAAGACACAGACCTACTAGAGAATGGACTTGAGGATATGGGGAGGGGGAAGGGTAAGCTGTGACAAAGTGAAAGAGCGGCATGGACATATATACACTACCAAACGTAAGGTAGATAGCTAGTGGGAAGCAGCCGCATAGCACAGGGAGATCAGCTCGGTGCTTTGTGACCACCTGGAGGGGTGGGATAGGGAGGGTGGGAGGGAGACGCAAAAGGGAGGGGATATGGGAACATATGTATACATATAACTGATTAAATTTGTGATAAAGCAAAAAAAAAAAAAAGAAAACTACCTCCTGGACATGGAAAAAAAAAAAAAAAAAAAGAATCCTAAAGATGCTACCAGAAAACTACTAGAGCTAATCAATGAATTTGGGAAAGTAGCAGGATACAAAATTAATGCACAGAAATCTCTGGCATTCCTATACACTAATGATGAAAAATCTGAAAGTGAAATTAAGAAAACACTCCCATTTACCATTGCAACAAAAAGAATAAAATATCTAGGAATAAACCTACCTAAGGAGACAAAAGACCTGTATGCAGAAAATTATAGGACACTGATGAAAGAAACTAAAGATGATACAAATAGATGAGAGATAAAGCATGTTCTTGGATTGGACGAATCAACATTGTGAAAATGACTATACTACCCAAAGCAATCTACAGATTTAATGCAATCCCTATCAAACTACCACTGACATTTTTTACAGAACTAGAACAAAAAATTTCACAATTTGTATGGAAATACAAGTAGATTTGTTCTCATTCTTCTTAAAAAAAAAAAAATAAATAAATATAATAAAAACCAAAAAAAAAAAAAAAAAAAAAAAAGAATCATCGTACCTGAATCCAGTCATTTTGCTGCAACTGGCCTTATGACATTGATTTCATTGCTGAAGGATATTACATCGTAAGTAAATACCACAATTTCTTGAACCAATTTTGTCTTTCCTGGGATATTTCAGGTGTACCCTAGTTGAGGTTCTTGTAAGCAGTGCAGCCCTAAATTTTGGGGTGGCTCTGTCTTATTTATTTTCAGTTTTCCCTAGGTATATTCCCTAGACTGGAAGTGCCCTTGGCTCTGTAGCTCTGTTGTTTACTTGTTTTAGGGAACACAATGCACTCCTCAAGAGAGGCAGTTGGCAATTTACATCCTGCCCATCAATATAACTAGGCTCCCTGTTCTCCATGGCCTGTCTTGCCTTTCTGGTTTTTACACATTTGCAGATCTCCCTTTTGACTGCTGGGAAGTGATACTTCTTTGTAGTGCATATTTGCATTGCCCAATTGCTTGCTTGGCCAAAAAGGGCGTATGCGTTTTCTCCTGAATATATTCAGGAGAAAACGCAAACGCCCTTTTTGGCCACGTGCATCATTGTCGAAACTGTGCCCCTCTTCCTGTGCTTTAAAGGCGATTCCAATGTACATCTTGAAATCTGTTTCCTGCTATTCTGCCTCGCATTCAAGTGCGCCTCGTTGCCTTCCCTCAACAGATTTTTGGAAGATAGTTGTCCTTTATTACTCTGCCAGTTTGTGGATTGCTGTGCCCCTGAGCTCCATTTTCCAACTCGTTTTTTTGTGAGCTGACCGCAAGTCCAATATTTTGGTTCAGGACCTATACTGGTTCCCAGCGGGTAGCTGAGACTTTGGTTAATTCTTCTTCCTGCCAGGAAATTAGAGTGACATATGCCCATCCAAATGCCTAACAGCTACTCTCTCATTGGTTCTCCCTCTTCCCTTTCATCCTCTGCCAAATTGGCAACGTGTGCGAACCAGGAGGTTAGAGTGGCTGTCTCTCCAAGTTGGGAGATTGATAGTAAAGCACTTTGAAAATCAGACCAGAGCACCAGGAGAGGGACTATTAGTTGAGTTTTAGAAACCTTTCGTATTCACAGTGTGTCCATTCCCTAGATTTCCCGTACATTTAATAGCTGTAGTAATATTCACTTCAACCTGGAGAGTTGTGACCATTGGATTGTGTGCCACGCATTATTGCTTTAAATGGTCTGCATTTGCTCACCGAATATCAACAATCCTCTCAGTCCCAAGTGTCCTGCCTTATGCCACATCAAGCTGTCATTGTAGATAGTGTCATTCCAGGTTTCATCAGAGACCCTGAAGGAATTGTAAAGAATTTCCCTGTTTTTTCGTTTTGTTTTTTGAAATTCCTTTTTATAGTGGGTTTGAGCTGATTCTCACTGCCATGTTTCTGCCAGTCTAGACACACTTGATTCCCTAATGGAGACATATCTATAAATACGTTTTAAGATTCTTACTAATCAGATATATTCCTCTGCGGGAAATATGGGGTTTTGCGTCCTTTTCACTGAGGAAGGTGTTGGGATTGACTCTTCCGTAGTTGGTTTTTCGAACGGTACCTGTATTAATATCAAACTCTGGTTTTATGCATCACCCCACCTCTCCTTCCCCCTTAAGCAGGCATAAGAGTGTTTTCTAAATGTGAGACTTTGTTCTCTTTCCTAACTCAGTTCATGTGTAGCCATGTTTACAGGACGTTCATAAGTGATATCTTATGATAAGTTTATTTTTCTCTGTGACTTATTTCACTTAGAATCATCGTACCAGAATCCAGTCATTTTGCTGCCACTGGCCTTATGACATTGATTTCATGGTTGAGGGATATTCCGTCGTACGTAAGTAACACAATTTCTTGAACCATTTTTTTCTTTCCTGGGATATTTCAGGTGTACCCAAGTTGAGGTTCTTGTAAGCAGTGCAGCCCTAAATTTTGAGGTGGCACTGTCTTATTGATTTTCAGTTTTCCCAAGGTATATTCCCTAGACTGGAAGTATCCTTGGCTCTGTAGCTCTGTTGTTTACTTGTTTTAGGGAACACAATGCACTCCTCGAGAGAGGCAGTTGGCAATTTACATCCCACCCATCAGCATAACTAGGCTCCCTCTTCTCCAGGGCCTGTCTTGCCTTTCTGGTTTTTACACATTTTGCAGATGTCCCTTTTTTTCATTGGGAAGTGATACTGCTTTGTAGTGCAGATTTGCATTGCCCGCTTGCTTGCTTGGCCAAAAAGGGCGTATTCGTTTTTTCCTGAATATATAAAGGAGAAAACGCATACACCCTTTTTGGCCAAGTGCATCATTGTCGAAGTTGTGCCCCCCTTTCTGTGCTTTAAAGGCGATTACAATGTACCTCTTGAAATCTGTTTCCTGCTATTCTGGCTCGCTTTCAAGTCCGCCTCGTTGCCTTCCCTCAACAGATTTTTGGATGATAGTTTTCCTTTATTACTCTGCCAGTTTGTGAATTGCTGTGACCCTGAGCTCCATTTTTCAACTCGTTTTTTGTGAGCTGACCGCAGGTCCAAAATTTTGGTTCAGGAACTATACTGGTTCCCAGCGGGTGGTTGAGACTTTGATTAATTCTTCTTCCTGCCGGGAAATTAGAGTGACATGTGCCCGTCCAAATGTCTAACAGCTACTCTCTCATTGGTTCTCCATCTTACCTTTCATCCTGTGCCAATTGGCAACATGTGAGAACCAGGAGGTTAAAGGGGCTGTGTCTCCAAGTTGGGAGATTGATAGTAAAGCAGTTTGAAATTCAAACCGGAGCACCAGAAGAGGGACTATTAGTTGAGTTTTAAAAACCTTTTGTATTCACAGTGTGTCCATTCTCTAGGTTTCCTGTACATGTTATAGCTGTAGTAGTATTCCCTTCAACCTGGAGAGTTAGGACCCTTGGAATGTGTGCCACCCATTATTGCTTTAAATGGTCTGCATTTGCTCACAGAATCTCACCAATCCTCTCAGTCCCAAGTATCCTCCTTTATGCCACATCCAGCTGTCGTTGTAGATAGGGTCATTCCAGGTTTCATCAGAGCCCCTGAAGGAATTGTAAAGAATTTCCCTGTTTTTTTGTTTTGTTTTTGAAATTCCTTTTTATACTGGGTTTGAGCTGATTCTCACTGCCATGATTCTGCCAGTGTAGGCACACTTGATTCCCTGATGGAGACATATCGATACATAGTTTTAAGATTCTTACTAGTCAGATATATTCCTCTGCGGGAAATATGGGGTTTTGAGTCCCTTTCACTGAGGAAGGTGTAGGGCTTGTCTCTTCCGCAGTTGGTTTTCGGAACTGTACCTGTACTAATATCAAACTCTGGTTTTATGCATCACCCCACCTCTCCTTCACCCTTAAGCAGGCATAAGAGTGTTTTCTAACTCTGAAACTCTGTTCTCTTTCCTAACTCAGTTCATGTGTAGCCATATTTACAGGAACTTCATAAGTGATTTCTTATGATAAGTTTCTTTTTCTCTGTGACTTATTTCACTTAGAATCATCGTACCTGAATCCACTCATTTTGCTTCTACTATCATTATGACATTGATTTCATGGCTGAGTGATATTCCATCGTACGTAAGTAACACAATTTCTTGAACCATTTTTTTCTTTCCTGGGATATTTAAGGTGTACCCAAGTTGAGGTTCTTGTAAGCAGTGCAGCCGTAAATTTTGTGGTGGCTCTGTCTTATTGATTTTCAGTTTTCCCAAGGAATATTACCTAGACTGGAAGTGCCCTTGGCTCTGTACCTCTATTGTTTACTTGTTTTAGGGAACACAAGGCACTCCTCCAGAGAGGTAGCTGGCAATTTACATCCTGCCCATCAGCATAACTAGGTTCCCTGTTCTCCAGGGCCTGTCTTGCCTTTCTGGTTTTTACAAATTTGCGGATGTCCCTTTAGACCGGTGTGAAGTGATACTGCTTTGTAGTGCAGATTTGCATTGACCCCTTGCTTGCTTGGCCAAAAAGGGCGTATTCGTTTTTTCCTGAATATATTCAGGAGAAAACACATATGCCCTTTTTGGCCAAGTGCATCATTGTCGAAGTTGTGCCCCTCTTCCTGTGCTTTAAAGGCGCTTCCAATGTACCTCTTGAAATCGGATTCCTGATATTCTGGCTGCCTTTGAAGTCTGTCCCGTAGCCTTCCCTGAATAGATTTTTGGACGATTGTTGTCCTTTATTACTCTGCCATTTTGTGAATTGCTGTGCCCTGAGCTCCAGTTTTCAACTCGTTTTTTGTGAGCTGACCGCAAGTCCAAAATTTTGGTTCAGGACCTATACTGGTTCCCGGTGGGTGGCTGAGAATTTGGTTAATTCTTCTTCCTGCCGGGAAATTAGAGTGACATGTGCCCGTCCAAATGCCTAACAGCTACTCTCTCATTGGTTCTCCCTTTTCCCTTTCATCCTCTGCCAAATTGGCAACGTGTGTGAACCAGGAGTTTAAAGGGGCTGTCTCTCCAAGTTGGGAGATTGATAGTAAAGCAGGTGGAAACTCAAACTGGAGCACCAGGATAGGGACTTTTAGTTGAGTTTTAGAATCCTTTCGTATTCACAGTGTGTGCATTCTCTACGTTTCCCATACATGTTATAACTGTAGTGATATTCCCTTTTACCTGGCGAGTTGGGACCCATGGAATTGTTGGCATGCATTATTGCTTTAAACGGTCTGCATTTTCTTTTCCAATCTCACCAATCCTCTCAGTCCCAAGTGTCCAGCCTTATGTCTCATCCAGCTGTCGTTTTAGATAGGGTCATTCCACGTTTCATCAGAACACCTGAAGGAATTGTGTTAGAATTTCGCTGTTTTATTGTTTTGTTTTTGAAATTCATGTATATAATGAGGTTGAGCTGATTTTCACTGACGTGTTTCTGCCAGTCTAGACACACTTGATTCCCTTATGGAGACATATCAATATATAGTTATTAAGATTCTTACTACTCAGATATAATCCTCTGCGGGAATAGGGCTGTTGAGTCCCGATCACTGAGGTATGAGTAGGTCTTGTCTATTCTGTATTTGGATTATGCAACGGTACCTGTGCTAATATCAAACTCTGGTTTTGTGCATCTCCCCACCTCTCTGTTCCCCTTAAGCAGGCATAAGTATGTTTTCTAAATGTGAGACTCTGTTCTCTTTGCTAATTCACTTCATGTGTAGCCATGTTTACATTTCCTTTATAAGTGATATTTTATGTCAGAATGCTCCACGGCTCTTGTGATCATAATGCTCCATGATGCTCGTCATCACAATTATCCATGGCCTTCTCATCACAATGCTCCTCCGTCTTGCCATCACATTACTCGATGACCTGGTCATCACAAAGCTCCATGTCCCTTGTCATCACAATTCTCGACCTCTTTGTCATCACAATGCTCGATGACACTTCTCATAACAATGTTACATGCTCTTGTCATCACAATTCTCCATGCACTTGTCATCGCAATGCTCCCTGACCCATATAATAGCAATCTCCATATGCTTGTCATCACAATGCTTCATGACATTGTTATAAAAATTCTCAATGTCCCTTGTCATGACAGTGCTGCATGCCAATGTCATCACAATGCTCCATGACACTTGTCATCACAATGCTCCAGGCCCTTGTCATCACAATGCTCCAGGCCCTTGTCATCACAATGCTCCATGACCTCTGTCATCACAGTGTTCCCTGACACCTGTCATCACAATGCTCCATGCCCCTTGTCAGTACAGTGCTCCATGATGCTCGTGATCACAATTACCCAAGGTCTTCTCATCACAATGCTTCAGGGTTTTACCATCACAATGCTCCATGCCCTGGTCATCTCAATGATCCATGACCCTTGTCATCACAATTCTCCTCATCCTTGTCATCACAGTGCTCCTTGACACTTCTCCTCACAGTGTTATATGCTCTTGTCATCACAATTCTGCATGCACTTTCATCACAATGCTCCAGGACCCCTGTCATAGAAAGCTCCATGTGCTTGTCATCACAATGTTTCAAGACCTTGTCATTAAAATTCCCAATGGCCCTTGTCATCACAATGATCCATGCCCTTGTCATCACAATGCTCCTTTACCTTTGTCATGACAATCCTCCATGACACTTGGCAGAACAATGCTGCATGTCATTGGCATCACAATGGAACGTGACATATGTCATCACAATACTCCCTGACACCTGACTTAACAATAATCCATGACGTTGTCATCACAATGCTCCATGCCATTGTCATCGCAATGCTCCATGACACTTGTCATCACAATGACCCAAGCCCTTGTCATCACAATGCTCCATGACCTCTGTCATCACAATGTTCCCTGACACCTGTCATCACAAATCTCCATGCCCCTTGTCAGTACAGTGCTCCATGATGATCCTCATCACAATTACCCTAGGTCTTCTCATCACAACGCTTCATGGTTTTACCATCAAAATGCTCCATGACCCTGTCATCACAATGCTTCATGCTCTTGACATCCCAATGCTCCCTGACCACTGTCATCACAATGCTCCGTGACTCCATTCATCACAATGCTTCATGATCTTTGTCATCACAATGGTCAATGCCCTCGTCATCACAAGACTCTATGACATCTGTCACCACAATGCTCCATGAACTTTTCATCAAAATGTTCCATGACCCTTGTCATCACAATGCTCCATTCCTTTCTCAGCACAATACGCAAAGACGCTCGTCATCACAATGCTCCATGCACTTGTCAACACAGTGCTCTACCAGCTTGTCATCACAATGCTCCATGCACTTCTCATCAAATTGCTCTGTCACCATTGATATCACAATGTTCCATAACTAGTAATCACAATAGTCCCTCACCCTTCTCATCACAATGTTCCATGACCCCTGTCATCACAATACTACATGCCCTTATCATCACAGTGCTCCATGACCCCTGACCTCACAATGATCCATAACACATGTCATCAAAATGCTCCATAACTTTTGTCATCACAAAGCTCAATGAATCTTGGCATCACAATGCTCCATGTCATTGTCATCACAATGCCTCAGGAACCTTCTCATCACATTGCTCCATGCCCTTGTCATCACAAATCTCCATGACCTTTGTCATCACAATGCTCAATACACTTGTCATCACAATGCTCCCTGACACTTGTCGTCAGTATGCTCCTTGAACCCTTTCATGACAAGGCTCCATGCATTTTTCATCACAATGATCCATGCCCTTTTCATCACAATCCTCCAAGACCCCTCTAATCACAATGCTCCATGTCCTTTTCATCACAAAGCTCCATGACACATGTCATCAAAATGCTCCATGGCCTTCTCATCACAATGCTCCATGCCCTGGTCTTCACAATGCTACAAAACCCCTGTAATCACAGTGCTCCATGAACCTTTTTATCTGTATGCTCCATGACAATTGTCATCACAAGGCGCCATGGCCCTCTCATCACAATGCTCCAGGATCTTCTCATCGCATTGCTCCATTCCCTTCTCATCACAATGCTCCATGACCCCTGTCATCACAGTACAACATGAATATTTTCAGCCCAATGATCCATGACCTTCTCATCACAATGCTCCATGACCCATGTCATCACAATGCTACATGACCACAGTCATCAAAATGATCCATGCCACTTGTCATCAGAATATTCCATGCTCATGTCATCCCCATGCTCCATGACCCCTGTAATCACAATGGTCCTTGATGATTGGCGTCACAGAGCTCCATGACACTTGTCATCACGGTGCTCCATGCCTTTGTCAGCAAAATGCTACATGACCTTGTCATCACAATGTTCCATGCACTTGTCCTCACAATTCTCCATTACCAGTGTCATCACAATCCTCCATGAACCTTGGGATCAAATTGCTTCATGGCCTTTTCATCACAATGCTCCATGATTCTTGAAATCAAAATGATACATGACCTCTGTCATCACAATGCTCCAAACACTTGTGATCACCATGTTCCATAACACTTGTCATCACAACGCTCCATGATGCCTGCCATCACAATATTCCATGCCCTTGTCATCACAATGCTCCATGTCCTTGTCATCACAGTGCTCCAAGACACCTGTCATCTCAATGCTCTGTGATTCCAGTCATCACAAGGCTCCATGATATTTGTCATCACAATGGTCCATGTCCTCGTCACACAAGGCTCTGTGACCATTGTCACCACAATGCTCCATGAACTTTTCATCACAATGCTCTGTGATCCTTGTCATCACCATGCTCCATGCATTTGTCAGCACAATGCTACATGACCCTTGTCATCACAATGCTCCACGCACTTGTCAGCACAATGCTCCATAACCCATGTCATCACAATGCGTCATGCGCTTGTCATCACAATGCTCCACATCCTTGTCGATACAGTGCTCCAAAAACCTTGTCATCACAATTCTCCATGCACTTCTCATCAAAATGCTCTCTCCCCCCTGACATCACAATGTTCCATGATCCCTGTCATGACAATGCTACATGATCTTATCATCACAATGCTCCATGAACCATGACATCAAAATGTTCCATAACCCCCTGTCATCAAAATGCTCCATGACACTTTTCATCACAGTGCTCCATGAGCCCTGATATAACAATGTTCCATAACCACTGTCTTCAAAATATTCCATGATCCTTTTCATCAAATTGCTCCCTGACACTGTCATCACAATGCTCCCTGCCCTTCTCATCACAATGCACCACGACCTTGTCATCAAAATGCTCCATGAACATTGTCATAAGCAAAGTTCCATGAACCTTGACATCACAATGCTCCATGCCATTTTCATCAAATGCTCCATGACCCCTGTAATCACAATGCTCCATGCCAGTTTTCATCAGAATGCTCCATGAGAATTGTCATCACAAGGCTACATCGTCCTCTCATCACAATGATCCAGGACCTTGTCATCACAATGCTCCGTGACTCCAGTCATCACAATGCTTCATGACCTTTGTCAACACAATGGTCCATGCACTCGTCATCAAAAGGCTCTCTGATATTTATCACCACAATGCTCCATGAAATTTTCATCACAATGCTCTCTTACCCATGTCATCACTATGCTCCATACCTTTGTCAGCACAATGCTCCATGACCATTGTCATCACAATGCTCCATGCGCTTGTCCGCACAATGCCCCATGACCTGTGTCATCACAATGCACCATGCCCATCATCATAATGCTTCATGCTATTGTCATCAAAATGAAATCAAAATGCTCAATGACCTCTGTTATCACAATGCTCCAAACCCTTGTGATCACAATGTTCCATAACACTTGTCATCACAACGCCCCATGACGCTCATCATCACAATTATCCATGGCCTTCTATTCACAATACTCCATGACCTTTGTCATCACAATGCTCAATACACTTGTCATCACAATGCTCCCTGACACTTGTCGTTAGTATGCTCCTTGAAACATGTCATGACAAGGCTCCATGCCTTTTTCATCACAATGATCCATGCCCTTTTCCTGACAATGCTCTAAGACCCCTGTAATCACAATGCTCCATGCCCTTGTCATCACAAAGCTTCATGACATATGTATTCAGAATGCTCCATGGCCTTCTCATCACCATGCTCCATGCCCTTTTCATCACAATGCTCCTTTCCCTTGTCATCAAATTGCCCCATGACCCCTGTCATCACAATACTCCTTGAATATTTTCAGCCCAATGCTCCATGACCTTCTCATCACAATGCCTCATTAATCCTGTCATCACAATGCTCCATGACCCCTGTCATCACAATGCTCCGTGACTCCAGTCATCACAGTGCTTCATGACTTTTGTCATCAGAACGGTCCATGCCCTTGTCACACAAGGCTCTGTGTCATTTGTCACCACAATGCTCCATGAACATTTCATCACAATGCTCTGTGACCCTTGTCATCACAATGCACCATGCATTTGTCAGCACAATGATCCATGACACTTGTCATCACAATGCTCCATGCGCTTGTCATCACAATGCTCCTTGACCATGGCATCACAATGTACCATGCGCTTGTCATCACAATGCTCCACATCATAGTCATCACAATGCTCCATACACCTTGTCATTAAAATGTTCCATGCACGTCTCATCAAAATGCCCTCTCACCACTGGTATCACAATATTCCATCACTAGTCTTCACAATATTCCCTCGCCGCTGTCATCACAATGTTCCATGACACATATCATCACAATGCTACATGCACTTATCATCAAAATGCTCCATGACACCTGCCATCACAATGTTCCATAACCCCTGTCATCAAAATGCTACATTACCCATTTCATCTCAATGCTTCATGACGCTTGTCATCACAATTTTCCATAACAACTCTCATCAAAATGTTCCATGACCTTTTTCATCAAATTGCTCCATGAACCTATTATCACAATGCTCGCTGCACTTCTCATCACAACACACCATGACCTCGTCATCAAAATGCTCCATGACCTTTGTCATCACAAAACTCCATGACCCTTGGCATCACAATGCTCCATGCCATAGTCATCACAATGCTCCATGAAGCCTCTCATCACATTGCTCCATGCACTTGTCATCACAAAGCTCCATGACACTTGTGATCCCAATGCTCGATGCCTTTCTCATCACAATTTTCCATGCCCTTGTCATTACAATCCTCCATGACCCATGTATCAAAGTGTTCTGCGCCCTTGTCATTACCATCCTCCATGACCCATGTATCAAAGTGTTCTGTGCCCTTGTCATCACAATGCTCCATGCCCACTCTCATCATAATAATCCATGAAATATTTCAGACCAGTGCTCCATGCCCTTGTCATCACAATGCTCCATTACCCCTGTCATAACAATGCTCCATGACCCCTGCCATCAAAATGTTCCACGGCCTTGTCATCACAAGACTCCATGACACTTGTCATCACAATGTTCCAAGACACTGTAATCACAATTCCCCATACACTTGTCATCACAAATCTCCATGACGCATGTCACCAGAATGCTCCATGGACTTCTCATTTACGATGCTCCATGCCCTCATCATCACAATGCTCCATGCCATTGTCATCACAATGCTCCATGAAGCCTCTCATCACATTGCTCCATGCCCTTGTCATCAAAAAGCTCCATGACGCTTGTGATCCAAATGCTTGATGCCCTTCTCATCACAATGCTACATGCCCTTGTCATTACAATCCACCATGACCCATGTATCAAAGTGTTCCGTGCCCTTGTCATCACAATAATCCATGAAACTTTTCAGAACAATTCTCCATGCCCTTGTCATCACAACACACCTTTACCACTGTCATAACACTGCTACATGACACCTGCCCACACAAGGTTCCACGACCTTGTCATCACAAGACTCCATGCCACTTTTCATAACAATGCTCCAAGACAATGTAATCACAATTCTCCATACCCATGTCATCACAAAGATCCATGACACATGTAATCAGAATGCTCCATGGCCTTCTCATTCACGATGCTCCATACCCTTGTCATCACAATGCTCCAAGACTCCTGTAATGACAATGCTCCCTGCCCCTTTTCATCTCAATGCTCCATGAACCCTGTCATCACAATGCACCATGCCCATCATCAAAATGCTTCATACTATTGTCGTCAAAATGAAATTAAAATGCTCCATGACCTCTGTCATCACAATGCTCCAAACCCTTGTGATCACAATGTTCCATAACACTTGTCATCACAATGCCCCATGACTCTGGTCATCACATTTATCCATGGACTTCTCATCACAGTGCTCCATGATCTTTGTCATCACAATGCTCAATACACTTGTCATCACAATGCTCCATGACACTTGTCATCAGAATGCTCCTTGAACCCTTTCATGACAAGGCTCCTTGCATTTTTCATCACAATGATCCATGCCCTTGTCATCACAATGCTCCAAGACCACTCTAATCTCAATGTTCCTTGCTCTTGTCATCAGAAAGCTCCATGATGCATGTCATCAGAATGCTCCATGGCCTTCTCATCACTATGTTCCATGAGCTTGTCATCTCAATGCTCCAAGACCACTGTCATCATAATGATCCATGCCCCTTTTCATCAGAATGCTCCATGAGACTTGTCATCACAATGCTCCATTGTCTTCTCATCACAATGCTCCAGGACCTTGTCATCACAATGCTCCATTCCCTTGTCATCACAATGCTCCATGACCCCTTTCATAACAATACTCCAAGAACATTTTCAGCCCAATGCTCCATGAACTTCTCATCACTATGCTCCAATACCCCTATCATTACAATTCTCCATGCTCCTTGAAATCAAAATGATCCGTGACCTCTGTCATCACAATGTTCCAAATCATTGTGATCACATTGTTCCATAACACTTGTCTTTACAACACTCCAGGATGCCTGTCATAACAATACTCCATGCCCTTGTCATCACAATGCTCCATGACCTTTTCATCACAATGCTCAATACACTTGTCATCACAATACTCCCTGACATTTGTTGTCAGAATGCTCCTTGAACCCTGTCATGAAAAGGCTCCATGCCTTTTTCATCACAATGCTCCATGCCCTTTGCATCACAATGCTCCATGCCATTGTCATCACAATACTCCACAAGCTTGTCATCAGAATGATCCATAACAGCTGTCATCACAATGCTCCATGACCCCTGCTATCAAAATGCTCCATGACACATGTCATCAAAATGCTCCTTGCCCCTTGTCATTACAGTGCTCCATGATGTGCGTCATCACAATTATACATGGTCTTCTCATCACAGTGCTCCACGGTATTGCCATCACAAGGATCCATGACACTTTTCATCACAATGTTACATGATCTTTTCATCACAATTCTCCATGCAGTTGTCATCGCAATGCTCCATGAATCCTGGCATAGGAAGCTCCATATGTTTTTTTATCACAACGCTTCATGACCTTGTCATCATAATTATCAATGGCCGTTGTCATCAAAATGCTCCATGCTCTTCTCATCAAAAAGCTCCATGACCCTTGTCATCACCATGCTCCAAGCCCTTGTCATCACAATGCTCCATTACCTTTGTCATCACAATCCTCCATGACACTTGGCATCACAATGCTCCATGCCATTGTCATCACAATGGACGATGACATATGTCAATAGAAAGTTCCCTGACACCTGTCTTCACAATACACTTGACTTTGTCATCACAATTCTCCATGTCCTTGTCATCACAATGTGCCTTGCCCACTGTCATCAAAATAATCCATGAAACTTGACAGACCAATGTTCCATGCCACTGTTATCACAATGCTTCATGCCCTTGACATCACAATGCTCCGTGACACCAGTCATCACAATGCTTCATGACCTTTGTCATCACAATGGGCCATGCCCTCGTCATCACAAGGCTCAGTGACCTTTGTCACCACAGTGCTCCATGAACTTTTCGTCACAATGCTCTGTGAACCTTTTCATCACAATGCTCCTTGCCTTTGTCTGCACAATACTCCATAAGCTTGTCATCAGAATGCTCCATGTCCCTTGTCATAACAATGATCCATGACACCTGTCATCACAATTCTCCATGCCACGTGTCATTACAGTGCTCGATGACACTCGTCTTCAAAATGCTCCATGGTCTTGCCATCACAATGCTCCATGGTCTTTCCATCACAATGCTCCATGCCCTGGACATCACAATGCTCCATGTCCCTTGTCATCACAATGCTCCATGACACTTCTCATCACCATGTTACATGCTCTTGTCGTCACAATCCTCCATGCCATTGTCATCACAATGGACCATGACATATGTCATCACCATGCTCCCTGACACCTGTCTTCACAATACTCCATGACCTTGTCATCACAATGATCCATGCCCTTGTCATCACAATGCTCCATGCCCTTGTCTTCCCAATGCACCATGCCTACACTCATCACAATAATCCATGAAAGTTGTCAGACCAATTCTCCATGCCCCTATCATCACAGTGCTCCACGCCGTTGTCATCACAATGCACCATGAACCCTGTCATCACAATGCTCCGTGACACCAGTCATCACAATGCTTCATGACCTTTGACATCACAGTGGTCCATGCCCTGGTCATCAGAAGTCTCTGTGACCTTTGTCACCACAATGCTCCATGAACTTTTCATCACAATGCTCCATGACCCTTGTCATCACAAAGCGCCATGCGCTTCTCAGCACAATGCTCCATGACCCATGTCATCACAATGTGTCATGTGCTTGTCATCACAATGCTCCACAACCTTGTCATCACAGTGCTCCATAAACCTTGTCATCCAATGCACCATGCACTTCTCATCAAAATGCTCTCTCACAACTGATATCACAATATTCCATCACTAGTCATCAATAAACTCCCTCACCCCTGTCATCACAATGTTCCATGACCCCTGTAATCACAATGCTCCATGCCCTTGTCATCACAAAGCTCCATATGCATGTCATCAGAATGCTCCATGGCCTTCTCATCACAATGATCCATGCCCTTGCCATCACAATGCTCCATTACCCCTGTCATCACAATGCTCCATGACCACTGTCAACACAGCGCTCCATGACCCCTGACAGCACAATGATCTGGGACACTTGTCATCAAAATGCTCCATGACACTTGTCATCACAATGATCCATGCGCTTGTCATTCCAATTAGCCATGACCCCTGTAATCAGAATGTTCCGTGACGCTTGTCATCCAAGTGCTCCATGACCCTTGGCATCACAATGCTCCATGCCATTGTCATCACAATATTCCCTGAACCCTCTCATCACATTGCTCAATGCCCTTGTCATCACAATGCTCCATGACGCTTGTCATCACACTGCTCGATGCCATTCTCATCACAATGCTGCAGGCCCTTGTCATTACAATGTTCCATGGTCCATGTATCACCGTGTTCCGTGCCCTTGTCATCACAATGCTCCATGCCCACTCTCATCGCAATAATCCATAAAACTTGTCACATCAATGCACCATGCACTTGTCATCAAAAGGCTCCATTACCCGTGTCATAACAATGCTCCATGACCCCTGCAATGACAATGTTCCAAGGCCTCATCATCACAAGGCTCCATGACCCTTGTTATCACAATTCTCCAAGAACCCTTTAATCGCAATGCTCCATGGACTTGTCATCACAAAGCTCCATGACGCATGTCATCCGAATGCTCCTTGGCATTCTCATCAAAATGCCCCACAACCTTGTCATCACAATTTTCCATAAACCTTGTCATCACCATGCTCCATGCACTTCTCATCTAAATGCTCTCTCACCACTGATATCACAATGTTCCATCACCAGTCATCACAATACTCCCTCAACACTGTCATCACAATGTTCCATGACCCCTGTCATCAAAATGCTACATGCCCTTATCATCACAATGCTCCATGACCACTGACATCACAATGTTCCATAACCCCTGTCATCAAAATATTCCCTGACGCTTTCCATCAAATTGTTCAATGAACCTGTCATCAGAATGCTCCCTGCTCTACTCATCACAATGCACCACGCCCCTGTCATCAAAATGCTCCATTACATTTGTCATCACAAAGCTCCATGACACTTGGCATCACAATGTTCCATTCCATTGTCATCACAATGCTCCATGAAACATCTTATCACATTACTCCATGCACTTGTCATCCCAAAACTCCATGACCCTTGTCATCACAATGCTCGATTCCTTTCTCATCACAATGATGCATGCCTTGTCATTACAATCCTCCTGACCCAGGTATCAGCGTGTTCCCTGCCCTTGTCATCACAATGCTCCATGCCCACACTCATCACAATAATACATGAAACTTTTAAAACCAATGTTCCATGCCCTTGTCATCACAATGCTCCATTGCACCTGTCATAACAATGCTCCATTAACCCTGCCATCACAATGTTCCACGGTGTTGTCATCACAAGGATCCATGAAAATTGTCATCACAATGCTCCAAGACCGCTGTAATCACAATGCTCCATACCCCTTTTCATTTCAATTCCCCATGAACACTGTCATCAAAATGCACCATGCCAATCATCATAATGCTTCATGCTATTGTCATCACAATGAAATCAAAATGCTCCATGACATCTGCCATCACAATGCTCCAAATCCTTCTGATCAAAATGTTCCATAACACTTGTCATCACAATGCGCCTTACGCTCTTCATCATAGATATCCATGGTCTCCTCATCAAAATGCTCCATGACATTTGTCAACACAATGCTCAATACACTTGTCATCACAATGCTCCCTGACACTTGTCTTCAGTATGCTACTTGAAACCTGTCATGACAAGGCTCTTTGCCTTTTCCTCAGAATGATCCATGCACTTTTCATCACAATGTTCCAAGACCCCTGTAATCACAATGCTCCATGTGCTTGTCATCACAAATCTCCAGGACGCATATCATCAGAATGCTCCATGGCATTGTCATCACCATGCTCCATGCCCTTGTCATCACAATGCTCCAAGACGCCTCTAATCACAATGCTCCATGTATTTGTCATCGCAATGCTCCATGACCCATGTCATAGCAAGCTCCATGCGCTTGTCATAACTATGCTTCACGACCTAGTCATCAGAATTCTCAATGGCCCTTGTCATCACAATGCTCCATTACTTTTGTCATCACAATCCTCCATGACACTTGGCTTCACAATGCTCCATGACATTGTCATCACAATGCACCAGGACATATGTCATCACAATACTCCCTGATACCTGTCTTCACAGTAATCCATGACCTGATCATAACAATGCTCCATGCCCTTGTCATCAAAATGCGCCATGCACACTTTCATCACAATAATCCATGATATTTCACAGACCAATGCTCCATAAACCTTGTCATCGCAAAGCTCCATGCCCTTCTCATTAAAATGCTCTTTCACCACAGATATCAAAATGTTCCGTCACTAGTCATTAAAATACCCCCACACCCCTGTCATGACAATGTTCCACGGCCTTGTCATCACAAGCCTCCATGACCCTTGTCATCACAATGCCCCAAGAACCCTGTAATCACACTGCTCCATGCTCTTGTCATCACAAAGCACCATGACGCATGTCATCAGACAGCTCCATGGCCTTCTCATCACAATGTTCCATGCCCTTTTCATCACAATGCTCCATGAACTCTGTCATCACAAAGAACCATGCCCATCATCATAATGCTTCATGCTATTTTCATCATAATGAAATCAAAATGCACCATAACCTCTGTCATCACAGTGCTCCAAACCTTTGAGTTCACAATGTTCCATAACACTTGTCATCACAACTCCCCATGACGCTCAACATCACAATTATCCATGGTCTTCTCATCACAATGATCCATGACCTTTGTCATCACAATGCTCAATATACTTGTCATCAAAATGCTCCCTGACGCTTGTCGTTAGTATACTCCTTGAACCCTCTCATGACAAGGCTCCATGCTCTTTCATCACAATCATCCATGCCCTATTCTTCACAATGCTCCAAGACCCATGTAATCACAATGCTCTATGCCCCTTTTCATCAGAATTCTCCATGATACCTGTCATCACAAGGTTCCATGGTCTTCTCCTCACAATGCTCCAGGACCTTGTCTTCACAATGCTCCATTCCATTGTCATCACAATGCTCCATGACCCATGCCATCACAATACTCAAAGAACACTGTCAGTCCAATGCTCCATGAACTTCTGATCACAATGCTCCATGACCCCTGTCATCACAATGCTCCATGACCCCTGTCATCACAACGCTCCATGACACCAGACAACACAATGATCCGGGACACTTGTCATCAAAATGCTCCATGACCCTTGTCATCATCATGATCCATGCCCTTGCAATCACAATGCTCCATGTGCCCTGTCATCACAATGATCCATGACTCCAGTCATCACAATGCTTCATGACCTTTGTCATCACAATGGTCCATGCCCTCGATTTCACAAGGCTCTGTGACATTTGTCACTACAATGCTCCATGAAATTTTCATCATAATGGTCTGTGACCGTTGTCATCACAATGCTCCAAGCTTTTCTCAGTACAATGCTCCATGACAATTGTCATCACAATGCTCCATGCCATTCTCAGCACAGTGCGCTATGAACCTTGTCATCACAAGGCTCCAAGCCCTTGTCATCACAATGCTCCATTACCTGTGTCATCACAAACCTCCATGACACTTGGCATCACAACGCTCCATGGCATTGTCATCACAATGGGCCATGACATATGTCTTCAAAATGCTCCCAGACACCTGTCTTCAAATACTGCTTGACCTTGTCATTACAATGCTCCATGCCCTTGTCATCACAATGCGCCATTCCCGCTGTCATCGCAATAATCCATGAAACTTGTAAGACCAATGCTCCATGCCCCTGTCGTCACAATGCTCCATGCCCCTGTAATCAAAATGCTCCATGCCCTTGTCATCACAATGCTCCATGAACCGTCATCACAATGCTCCGTGACCCCAGTCATCACAATGCTTCATGACCTTTCTCATCAAAATGGTCCATGCCCTCGTCATCACAAGTCTCTGTGACATGTGTCACCAGAATGCTCCATGAACTTTTCATTACAATTCTCCATGACCCTTGTCATCACAATGCTCCATGTGCTTTTCATCACAATGCTGCATGACCCATGCCATCACAGTGCACAATGTACTTGTCATCACAGTGCTCCACATCCTTGTCATCACAATGCACCCTGTACTTGTCATCACAATGCTCCTCATTCTTGTCATCACAATGCTCCATAAAACTTGTCATCACAATGCTCCATGCACTTCTCATCAAAATGCTCTCTCACCACTGATATCACAGTTTTCCATCACTAGTCATCCCAATACTCCATCACCCCTGTCATCACAATGTTCCACGACACCTGTCATCAAAATGCTACATGCACTTATCATCACAATGTTCGATGACCACTGACATTACAATGTTCCATAACCCCTGTCATCAAAATGTTCCATGACCCTTTTCATCACACTGCTCCATGACCCATGACATCACAATATTCTATAACCCCTCTAATCAAAATATTCCATGACACTTTTCATCAAATTTCTCCATGACCATGTCATCACAATGCTCCCTGCCCTTCTAATCAAAATGCTACATGCCCTTGTCATCAAATTGCTCCATGACATTTGTCATCACAAAGTTCCATAACGTTTGGCATCACAATGCTCCATGCCATTGTCATCACAATGCTCTATGAACCCTCTCATCAAATTGCTCCATGCACTTGTCATCACAAAGTTCCATGATGCTTGTGATACCAATGCTCCATGCCCTTCTCATCGCAATGCTCCATGACCTTGTCATTACAATGCTCCATGACCCATGTAACACAGTGTTACATGACCTTGTCATCACAATGCTCCATGCCCACTCTCATCACAATAATCCTTGAAACTCTTCAGACCAATGCTGATGCCCTTGTCATCACAATGCTCCATTACTCCTGTCATAACAATGCTCCATGACACCTGACATCACAAGGTTCCACGGCCTTGTCATCACAAGACTCCATGACCCTTGTGATCACAATGCTCCAAGACCCTGTAATCACAATGCTCCATGCACTTGTCATCACAAAGCTCCATGGCGCATATCATCAGAATGCTCCATGCCCTTCTCATTCACAATGCTCCATTCCCTTCTCATCACAATGCTTCAAGACACCTGTAATCACAATGCTCCATTCCTCTTTTCATCTCAATGCTCCATGAACCCTGTCAAAACAGTGCACCATACCCATCATCATAATGCTTCATGCTTTTGTTATCACAATGAAATCAAAATGCTACATGACCTCTGTCATCACAATGCTCCAAACCCTTGTGATCACAATGTTCCATAACACTTGTCATCACAATGCCCCATGACGCTCCTCATCACAGTTATCCATGGTCTTCTCATCACAATGCTCCATGAACTTTGTTAAAACAATGCTCAATACACTTGTCATCACAATGCTCCCAGACACTTGTCATCAGTATGCTCCTTGAATCCTGTCATGACAAGGCTCCATGCCCTATTCATCACAATGCTCCAAGACCCCTGTAATCACAATGCTCCTTGCCCTTATCATCACAAACCTCCATGACGCATGTCATCAGAATGCACTGTGGCCTTCTCATCACAATTCTCCATGCCCGTGTTATCACAATGCTCCAAGAACCATGTCATCACAATACTCCATTAATATTTTAAGCCCAATTCTCTATGATATTCTTATCACAATGCTCCATGACCCCTTTCATCACAATGCTCCATGCTCCTTGAAATCAAAATAATCCCTGACCTCTATCATCACAATGCTCCAAAGCCTTGTGATCACATTGTTCCACAACACTTGTCATTGCAACGCTCCATGATACCTGTCATCATAATACTCCATGCCCGTGTCATCACAATGCTCCATGAACTTTGTCATCACAATGCACAATACACTTGTCATCACAATTCTCCATGCACTTTTCATCGCAATGCACCATGTCCCCTGTCATAGCAAGTTCCGTGTGCTTGTCATCACAATGCTTCAAGACGTTGGCATCAAAATTCTCAATGGCCCTTGTCATCACAATGCTCCATGACGTTCGTCATCACAATTATCCATGGTCTTCACATCACAGTGCTCCACGGTCTTGCCATCACAATGCTCCATGACACTTCTCATCACAATGTTACATGCTCTTGTCATCACAATTCTCCATGCACTTGTCATCGCAATGCTCCATGACCCCTGTCATAGCAAGCTCCATGTGCTTTTCATCACAGTGCTTCACGAACTTGTCATCACAATTCTCAATGGCCCTTTTCATCACAATGCTCCATTACCGTTGTCATCACAATCCTCCATGACACTTGGCTTCACAATGCTCCATGCCATTGTCATCACAATGCACCATGACATATGTCATCACAATGCTCCCTGACACCTGTCTTCACAGTACTCATGACCTGGTCATAACAATGCTCCATGCCCTTGTCATCACAATGTGCCATGCCCACTATCATCACAATAGTCCATGAAACTTGTCAGACCAATGCTCCATGCCCCTATCATCACAATGCTCCATTCCTTTGTCATCATAGTGCTCCGTGACTCCAGTCATCACATTGCTTCATGACCTTTGTCATCACAATGGTCCATGCCCTCCTCATCACAGTGCTCTTTGAAATTTGTCACCATAATGCTCCATGAACTTTTCATAACAATGCTCTGTGACCCTTGTCATCACAATGCTCCATGCTTTTGTCAGCAGTGTGCTCCATGACCCTTGGCATCACAATGCTCCATGCGCTTGTCAAAATAATGCTCCATGACACATGTCATCACAATGTGCCATGCACTTGTCATCACAATGTTCCACAACCTTATCATCACAATGCTCCGTAAATATTGTCATCACAAAGCTCCATGCACTTCTCATCAAAATGCTCTTTCACCACTGATATCAAAATGTTCCATCACTAGTCATTACAGTACTCCCTCACCCCTGTCATGACAATGTTCCACGGCCTTGTCATCACAAGGCTCCATGACCCTTGTCATCACAATGCTCCAAGACCCCTGTAATCACAATGCTCCATGCCCCTTGTCATCAGTGTGCTCCATGAGACTTGTCATCACAAGGCTCCATGGTCTTCTCATCACAATGCTCCAGGACCTTGTCATCACAATGCTTCACGACCCCCTCATCAAAATTCTCAATGTCCCTTCTCATCATAATGTTCCAAGCCCTAATCATCACAATGCCCATTATCTTTGTCATCACAATCCTCCATGACACTTGGCATCACAATGCCCCATGCCATTGTCATCGCAATGGAACATGATATATGTCATCACAATGTTCCCTGACACCTGTCTTCACAATACTCCATGACCTTGTCATCACAATGCTCAATCACTTGTCATCACAATGCTCAATACACTTGACATCACAATGCTCCCTGACACTTGTCGTCAGTATGCTCCTTGTACCCTGACATGACAAGGCTTCATGCATTTTTCATCACAATGATCCATGCCCTTTTCCTCACAATGTTCCAAGACCCCTGTAATCACAATGCTCCATGCCGTTGTCATCACACAGCTTCATGACGAATGTCTTCAGAATGCTCCATGGGCTTGTCATTACCATGCTCCATGATATTTTCATCAAAATGCTCCATTCCCGTGTCATCAAAATGCCCCATGACCTCTGTCACCACAATACTCCATGAACATTTTCAGCCAAATTCTCTATGACCTTCTCATCAACATGCCCCATGAACCCTGTCATCACAATGCTCCATGACCCATGTCATCACAATGCTCCATCAACCCTGACAACACAATGATCCGGGACTTTTGTCATCAAAATGCTCCATGACCCTTGTGATCACAATGATCCATTCCCTTGTCATCACAATGCTCCATTACCCTTGTCATCACAATGCTCCAAGCCCTTGTCATCACAATGCTCCATTACATTTGTCATCACATTTCTCCATGAGACTTGGCATCACAATGCTCAATGCCATTGTCATCACAATGCACCGTGACATATGTCACCACAATGCTCCCTGACATATTTCTTCACAATAATCAATGACCATGTCATCACAATGCTCCATGCGCTAGTTATCACAATATACCATGCCCTCTGTCATCACAATAATCTATGAAACATGTGAGACCAATGCTCCATGCCCCTTTCATCCCAATGCTCCATGCCCTTGTCATCACAATGCTCCATGACCCCTGTCATCACAATGCTCCATGACTCCAGTCATCACAATGCTTCGTGAAATTTGTCATCACAATGTTCCATGCCACTTTTCATCTCAATGCTGCATGAACCCTGTCATCACAATGCACCATGCCCATCATAATAATGCTTCATCCTATTGTCATCACAATGAAATCAAAATGCTCCATGACCTCTGACACCAAAATGCTCCAAACCCTTGTGATCACAATTTTCCATAACACTTGGCATCACAACTCCCCATTACGCTCCTCAACACAATTATCCATGCTCCTCTCATCACAATGCTCCATGACCTTTGTCATCACAATGCTCAATACACTTGTCATCTCAGTGCTCCCTGACACTTGTCCTCAGTGTGCTCCTTGAACCCTGTCATGACAAGGCTCCATGCATTTTTCATCACAATGATCCATGCCATTTTCATCACAATGCTCCACGACCCAGGTAATCACAATGCTCCATGTGCTTGTCCTCAGAAAGCTCCATGACGCATGTCATCAGAATGCTCCATGGCCTTCTCATCACCATGCTCCATGCCTTTGTCATCTCAATGCTCCAAGACCCCTTTAATTATAATGCTCCATGCTGCTTTTCATCAGAATGTTCCATGAGACATGTCATCACAAGACACCATGGTCTTCTCAACACAATTCTCCAGGACCTTGTCATCACAATGCTCCATTCCCTTGTCATCACAATGCTCCATGACACCTGTCATCACAATACTCCATGAATATTTTCAGCCAAATGATCCATGACCTTCTCATCACAATGCACCATGACCCCTGTCATCACAATGCTCCATGACCACTGTCATCCCCGCGCTCCATGATCCCTCACAACACAATGATCCGGGAATCTTGTCATCAAAAATCTCCATGACACTTGTCATCACAGTGATCCATGCCCTTGTAATCGCAATGCCACATGACACCTTTAATCAGTATGTTCCGTGACGCTTGTCATCACAATGCTCCATGACCCTTGTCATCATAGTTCCCCATGACACCTTTAATCACAATGCTCTATGAACATTTGCAGTCCAATGCTCCATGACCTTCTCATCACAATGCTCCAAGACCCCTGTAATCACAATGCTCCATGCCCCTTTTCATCTCCGTGCTCCATGAACCCTGTCATCACAATGAACCATGTCCATCATCATAATGTTTCATGCTATTTTCATTACAATGAAATCAATACGCTCCATGACCTATGTCATCACAATGTTCCAAACCCTTGTGATCACAGTGTTTCATAAAACTTGTCATCACAGCGCCCCATGACGCTCGTCATCACAATTATCAATGGTTTTCTCATCACAATGCTCCATGACCTTTGTCATCACAATGCTCAATACACTTGTCATCACAATGCTCCCTGACACTTGCCGTCATTATGCTCCTTGATCCCTGTCATGACAAGGCTCCATGCCTTTTTCATCAAAATGATCCATGCCCTGTTCTTCACAATGTTCCAAGACCCATGTAATCACAATTCTCCATGCCCCTTATCATCAGAATGCTTCATGAGACTCGTCAATACAAGGCTCCAATGTTTTCTCATCACAATGCTTCAGTACCTACTCACCACAATGCTCCATTCGCTTGTCATCATAATGCTCCATGACCCCCGCCTTCACAATATTCCGGGCACATTTTTAGCCCAATGCTCTACGACCTTCTCATAACAATGCTCCTTGAACCCTGTCATCACAATGCTCCATTACCACTGTCATCACAATGCTCCATGACCCCTGACAACACAATGATCCGGGACTCTTTTCATCAAAATGCTCCATGACCCTTGTCATCACGATGATCCATGCCCTTGCCATCCAAATGCTCCATGATCCCTGTAATCACAATGCTCCATGACGCTTGTCATCACAGTGCTCCATGACATTTGCAATCAAAATGCTCCAAGCCTATGTCAGCAAAATGCTTCATGACATTGTCTTCACAATGCTCCATGCACTTGTCATCACAATACTCCATTCCCATTGTCATAAAAATCCTAGGTGAACCTTGGGTTCACATTTCTTCATGCTCTTGTCATTAAAATGCTCCATGCTACTTGAAATGAAAATGATCCATGACCTCTGTCATCACAATGCTACAAACCCTTGTGATCACAATGTTCCATAACACTTGTCATCACAAAGCTCCATGATGCCTGTCATTACAATGCTGCATGAAATTTCTCATCACAATGCTAAATACACTTGTCAACACAATGCTCCCTGACACTTGTCGTCAGAATGCTCCTTGAACCCTGTAATGAAAAGGCTCCATGCCTTTTTCATAACAATGCTCCATGCCCTTTTCATCACAATGCTCCATGCCAGTGTCATCACAATACTCCACAAGCTTGTCATCAGAATGCTCCATGACCCCTGTCATCACAATGATCCATGACACCTGTCATCAAAATGCTCATTTCCCTTGTCATTACAGCGCTCCATGACGCTCGTCATCCCAAATATCCATGACCTTCTCATCACAATGCTCTACGGTCTTGCGATCACAATGCTCAATGCCCTGGTCATCACAGTGCTCCATGTCCCTTGTCATCACATTTCTCCACGTCCATGTCATCACAATGCTCCATGACACCTGTCATAGCCAGTTCCACGTGCTTGTCATCACAATGTTTCACGACGTTGGGATCAAAATTCTCAATGGCCCTAGTCATCACAATGCTCCATGCCCTTGTCATCACAATGCTCCATGACACTTCTCATCACAATGCTCCATGACCATTGTCATCACAATGCTCAATTACCTTTGTCATCACAATCCTCCATGACACTTTTCATCACAATGCTCCATGCCATTGTCATCACAATGCACAATGACATAGGTCATCACAATGCTACCTGACACCTGACTTCACAGTACTCCATGACCTTTTCTTCACAGTGCTCCATGCCCTTGTCATCACAATGCGCAATGCCCACTGTCATCACAATAATCCATGGTATTTTTCAGACCGATGCTCCATGCCCCTGTCATCACAATGCTCCATGAACTTGTCATCACAATGCGCCATGACACCTGTCATCACAATGCTCCGTGACTCCAGTCATCACAATGTTTCAAGACTTTGTCATCACAATGGTCCATGCCCTCATCATCACAAGTCTCTGTGAATTTTGTCACCACAATGCTCCATGAATTTTTCATCACAATGCTCTGTGACCCTTGGCATCACAATGCTCCATGCCATTGTCAGCACAATGTTCCATGACAATTGTCATCACAATGCTCCATGAGCTTGTCAGCACAATGCTCCATGACCGATGTGATCACAGTGGGCCAAGCGATGTCAACACAATGCTCCACATCCTTGTCATCACAATGCTCCATAAACATTGTCATCACAGTGCTCCATGCACTTCTCATGAAAATGCTCTCTCACCACTGATATCACAATGTTCCATCACTAGTCATCACAATACTCCCTCACTCCTGTCATCACAATGCTCCACGGCCTTGTCATCACAAGGCTCCATGACCCGAGTAATCACAATACTCCATACCACTTTTCATCTCAATGCTCCATGAACCCTGTCATCACAACGAACCATGCACTTCATCATAATGCTTCATGCTGTTTTCATCACAATGAAATCAAAATGCTCCATGACCTCTGTCATCACAATTCTCCAAACCCTTGTGATCACAATGCTCCATAACACTTGTAATCACAACGACCCATGAGGCTCGTCATCACAATTATCCATGCACTTCTCATCACAATGTTCCATGACCTTTGTCATCACAATGCTCAATACACTTGTCATCACAATGCTCCCTGACACTTGTCGTCAGTATGCTCCTTGAACCCTGTCATGACAAGGCTCCATGCCTTTTTCATCACAATGCTCCATGCCAGTGTCATCACAATACTCCACAAGCTTTCATAAGACGGCTCCATGAGCCCTGTCATCAAAATGATCCATGACCCCTGTCATCACAATGCTCCATTCCCCTTGTCATTACAGTGCTCCATGAAGGTCGTCATCACAATTACCCATGACCTTCTCATCACAATGCTCCACCGTCTTGCCATCACAATGCTCAATGCCCTGGTAATCACAATGCTCCAGGTCCCTTGTCATCACAATTCTCCTTGTCCCTGTGATCACAATGCTCCATGATACTTCTCATCACAATGTTACATGCTCTTGTCATCACAATTATCCATGCACTTGTCATCACAATGCTCTATGACCCTTGTCATCACGATGCTCCAAGCCCTTGTCTTCACAATGCTCCATTACCTTTGTCATCAAATTCCTCCATTACACTTGTCATCACAATGCTGCAAGCCATTGTCCTCACAATGCACCATGATATATGTCATCACAATGCTCCCTGACACCTGTCTTCACAATAATCCATGACCTTGTCATCACAAAGCTCCATTCCCTTGTCATCACAAGGTGCCATGCCCAATGTCATCACAATAATCCATGAAACTTTTCAGACCAATGCTCCATGTCCCTATCATCACAATGCTCCATGACCTCTGTCATCACAATGCTCCATGACTCCAGTCATCACAATGCTTTATGACCTTTGTCATCACAATGGTCCATGAACTTTTCATCACTATGCTCTGTGACCCTTGGCATCACAATGCTCCATGACTTTGTCAGCACAATCCTCCATGACACTTGTCATCACAATGCTCCATGAGCTTGTCAGCACAATGCTCCATGACACATGTCATCACAAGGCGTCATGTGCTTGTCATCACAATGCTCCACATCCTTGTCATCACAATGCTCCATAAAACTTGTCATCACTAAGCTCAATGCACTTCTCATGAAAATGATCTCTCACCACTGATATCACAATGTTCCATCACTTGTCATCACAATACTCCCTCACACTTGTCATCACAATGTTCCATGACCCCAGTCATCACAATGCTACATGCCCTTATCATCACAATGTACCACTCCCTTGTCATCACAATGCTCCATGACATTTGTCATCACAAAACTCCATGAACCTTGGCATCACAATGCTCCATGAAGCCTCTCATCACATTGATCCATGCCCTTGTCATCACAAAGCTCCATGACGCTTGTTATCACAATGCTCGATGCCCTTCTCATCATAATGCTCCATGCTCTTGTCACTACAGTCCTCCATGACCCATGTATCACAGTGTTACTTGCCCTTGTCATCACAATGCTCCATGCTCAGTCTCATTACAATAATCCATGAAACTTTTCAGACCAATGTTCCATGCCCTTGTCATCACAATGCTCCATTACCCCTTTCATAACAATGCTCCATGACCCCTGCCATCAGAAGGTTCCATGGCCTTGTGTTCACAAGACTCTATGACCCTTGTCATCACAACGCTCCAAGACACTGTAATCACAATGCTCCATGTCCTTTTCATCATAAAGCTCCATGACGCATGCCATCAGAATGCTCCATGGCCTTCTCATTCACAATGCTCCATGCCCTTGTCATCACAATGCTCCATGACCACTGTCATCACAACGCTCCTTGACCTTTGACAACACAATGATCCGGGACTCTTGTCATTAAAATGCTCAATGACACTTATCGTCACAATGATCCATGCCCTTGTCATCCTAATGCTCTATGACCCCTGTAATAACAACGTTCTGTGACGCTTGTCATCACAGTGCTCCATGACTCTTGCCATCAAAATGTTCCATGCATTTGTCAGCAAAATGCTTCATGACATTGTCATCACAATGCTCCATGCACTTGTCATCACAATACTCCATTCCCCTTTTCATCAAAATCCTTGATGAACCTTGGGTTCACATTGCTTCATGCCCTTGTCATCACAATGCTCTATGGTCCTTGAAATGAAAATGATACATGACATCTGTCATCACAATGCTCCAAACCCTTGTGATCAGAATGTTCCATAACACTTGTCATCAGAACGCTCCATGAAGCCTGTCATTACAATGCTGCATCAACTTTTTCATCACAATGCTCAATACACTTGTCAACACAACGATCCCTGACACTTGTCGTCAGAATGCTGCTTGAACGCTCCCATGAAAAGGTTCCATGCTTTTTTCATCACAATGCTCCATGGCCTTTTCATCACAATGCTCCATGCCAGTGTCATCACAATACTCCAGAAGCTTGTCATCAGAATGCTCCAGGTGCCCTGTCATCACAATGATCCATGGCACTTGTCATCAAAATGCTCCATTTCCCTTGTCATTACAGTGCTCCATGACGCTCGTCATCACAATTATCCCTGATCTTCTCATCACAATGATCCACGGTCTTGCGATCACAATGCTCAATGCCCTGGTCATCACAGTGCTCCATGTCCCTTGTCATCACAATTATCCACGTCCTTGTCATCACAATGCTCCTTGACACTTCTCATCACAAAGTTACATGCTATTGTCATCACAATTATACATGCACTTGTCATCACAATGCTCCAAGACACCTGTCATAGCAAGTTCCATGTGCTTGTCATCACAATGCTTCACGACGTTGGCATCAAAATTCTCAATGGTCCTAGTCATCACAATGCTTAATGCCTTTGTCATCACAATGCTCCATGCACTTTTCATAACAATGATCCATGACCATTGTCATCACAATGCTCCATGACCATTGTCATCCCAATGCTCCATTACATTTGTCATCACAATCCTCCATGACACTTGTCATCACAAAGCTCCTTGCCGTTGTCATCACAATTCACCATGACATAGGTCATCACAATGCTCCCTGAAACCTGACTTCACAATATTCCATGACCTTTTCTTCACAGTGCTCCATGCCCTTGTCATCACAATAAGCAATGCCCACTGTATCACAATAATCCATGAAATTTTTCAGACCAATGCTCCATGCACCTTTCATCACAATGCTCCATGCACTTGTCATCACAATGCTCCATGACACCTGTCATTACAATGCTCCGTGACTCCAGTCATCACAATGCTTCAAGACTTTGTCATCAGAATGGTCCATGCCCTCATCATCACAAGTCTCTGTGACCTTTGTCACCACCAAGCTCCATGAACTTTTCATCACAATGCTCTGTGACCCTTGGCATCACAATGCTCCATGCCTTTGTCAGCACAATGTTCCATGACACTTATCATCACAATGCTCCATGAGCTTTGTGGGCACAATGCTCCATGACCGATGTGATCACAAAGTGCCATGGGGTTGTCATCACAATGCTCCATAAACATTGTCATCACAATGCTGCATGCACTTCTCATGATAATGCTCTCTCACCACTGATATCACTATGTTCCATCACTAGTCATCACAATACTCCCTCACCCCTGTCATCAAACTGTTCCATGACCCCTATCATCACAATGCTACATGCCGTTATCCTCACAATGCACCACTCCCTTGTCATCAAAATGCTCCATAACCTTTGTCATCACAAAGCTCCATGACCCTTGGCATCACAGTGCTCCATGCCATTGTCATCACAATGCTTCATGAAGCCTCTCATCACATTGCTCCATGCCCTTTTCATCACAAAGCTCCATGACGCTTGTCATCACAATGCTCGATGCCTTTCTCATCACAATGCTCCATGATCTTGTCATTAAAATACTCCATGACCCATGTATCACAGTTTTCCGTGTCCTTGTCATCACAATGCTCCGTGCCCACTCTCATCACAATAATCCATGAAAATTTTCAGACAAATGCTCCATGCCCTTGTCATCACAAAGCTCCTTGACGCATGTCATCAGAATGCTACATGGCCTTCTCATTCACAATGCTCCATGCCCTTGTCATCACAATGCTCCAAGACACCTGTAATCACAATGCTCCATGTCCCTTTTCATCTCAATGCTCCATGATCCCTGTCATCACAATGCACCATGCCCATCATAATAATGCTTCATGCTATTGTCATCACACTGAAACAAAATGCTCCATGACCACTGTCATCACAATGCTCCAAACCCTTGTGATCACAATGTTCCATAACACTTGTCATCACAACGCCCCATAACGCTCGTCATCACAATTATCCATGGTCTTCTCATTACAATGCTCCATAATATTTGTCATCAGAATGCTCAATAGACTTGTCATCACAGTGCTCCCTGACTCTTGCCATCAGTATGCTCCTTGAACACTGTCATGACAAGGCTCCATGCCTTTTTCATCACAATGATCCATGCCCATTTCATCACAATTCTCCAAGACACCTGTAATCACAAAGTTCCTTGCCCTGGTCATCACAAACCTCCATGACGCCTGTCATCAGAATGCTCCTTGGACATCTCTCACGATGCTCCATGCCCTTGTAATCACAATGCTCCAAGACCCCTGTAATCACAATGCTCCATGCCCCTTTTCATCAGAATGCTCCATGAGACTTCTCATTACAAGGCTCCATGATCTTCTCATCAGAGTGCTCCAGGTCCTGGTCATCACAATGCTCCATGAGAACTTTCATCTGAATACTCCATGAATATTTTCTGCTCAATGATCCATGACCTTCTCATCACAATGCTCTAATACCCCTGTCATCACAATGCTCCATGCTCCTTTATATCAAAATGATTAATGACCTCTATCATCACAGTGCTCCAAACCCTTGTGATCACATTGTTCCATAACACTTGTCGTCACAGAACTCGATGATGCCTGTCATCACAATACTCCATGCCCTTGTCATCACATTGCTCCATGGCCTTTGTCATCACAATGCTCAATACACTTGTCATCACAATGTTCCCTGACACTTGTTGTCAGAATGCTTCTCGAACACTTTCATGAAATGGCTCTATGCATTTTTCATCACAATGCTCCAGGCCCTTTTCATCACAATGCTCCATGCCATTGTCATCACAATACTCCACAAGCTTGTTATCAGAATGCTCCATGACCCTTGTCATCACAATGCTCCATGACACCTGTTATCACAATGCTCCATGACACCTGTCATCACAATGTTCCATGCCCCTTGTCATTACAGTTCTCCATGACGCTCGTCATCACAATTATCCATCGTCTTCTCATCACAATGCTCCACCGTCTTGCCATCACAATGCACCATGACACTTCAAATCACAATGTTACATGCTCCTGTAATCACATTCTCAATGCACTTGTCATCGCAATTCTCCATGACCCCTGTCCTAGCAAACTCCATGTGCTTTTCATCACAGTGCTTCACGAAATTTTCATCAAAATTCTCAAAAGCCCTTGTCATCACAATGCTCCATGCCCTTTTCATCACAATGCTCTATGACCGTTTTCATCACAGTGCTCCAAGCCCTTGTCAGCACAATGCTCCTTTACCTTTGTCTTCACAATCCTCCTAGACAATTGGCATCAAAATTCTCCACGCCATTGTCATCACAATGGAACATGACATATGCCATCACAATGCACCTTGAAACCTGTCTTCACAATACTCCATGACCTTGTCATCACAATGCGCCATGCCGACTGTCATCACAATAATCCATGAAACTTGTCAGAACAATGCTCCATGCCCCTCTCACCACAATGCTCCATGAACTTTTCATCCAAATGCTCTCTGAGCCTTGTCATCAAAATGCTCCATGCCTTTGTCAGCACAATGCTCCATGACCCTTGTCATCACAATGTTCCATGCGCTTGTCAGCACAATGCTCCATGACCCATGTCAACACAGTGCGCCATGCACTTGTCATCACAATGCTTCGAGAACTTGTCATCACAATGCTCCACAAACATTGTCATCACAAAGCTCCATGCAATTCGCATCAAAATGCCCTCTCACCACTGATATCACAATTTTCCATCACTAGTCATCACAATACTCCCTCACTCCTGTCCTCACAATGTTCCACGGCCTTGTCATCACAATGCTCCCTGACACTTGTCATCACTATGCTCCTTGAACACTGTCATGACAAAGCTCCCTGCATTTTTCATCACAATGTTGCATTCCCTTTTCTTCACAATGCTCCAAGACCCCTGTTATCACAATGCTCCGTGACTCCAGTCATCACAATGCTTCATGACATTTGTCATCACAATGGTCCATGACCTTGTCACACAAAGCTCTGTGACCTTTGTCACCACAATGCTCCATGAAATTTTTATCACAATGCTCTGTGACCCTTGTCATCACAAAGCTCCATGTCTTTGTCAGCACAATGCTCCATGACTCTTGTCATCACAATGCTCGATGCGCGTGTCAGCACAATGCTCCACAACCAATGTTATCACAATTTGCCATGCACTTGTCATTACAACGCTCAACATCTTTGTCATCAAATTGCTCCATAAACCTTGTCATCACAATGCTCCTTGCACTTATCAAAATGCTCTCTCACCACTGATATCTCAATGTTCCACCACTAGTCATCCCAATACTCCTTCAACACTGTCATCACAATGTTCCATTACCCCTGTCATCACAATGCTACATGCCATTATCATCACAATGCTCCATGACACCTGTCATCACAAAGTTCCATAACCCCTGTAATCAAAATGCTCCATGACCCTTTTCATCACAAAGCTCCATGATCCCTGACATCAGAATGTTCTATAACCCCTGTCATCAAAATGTTCCATGACCCTTTTCATCAAATTGCTCCATGACCCTGTCATCACAATGCTCCCTGCCCTTCTCATCATAATGCACCATGCCCTTGTTATCAAAATGCTACATGACATTTTTCATCACAAAGCTCCATGACCCTTGGCATTACAGTGCTCCATTCCATTATCATCACAATGCTCCATGGACCCTCTCATCACATTGCTCCATGCACTTGTCATCCCAAATCTCCATGACACTTGTCATCACAATGCTCGATGCCCTTCTCATCACAATGCTCCATGACATTGTCATTACAATCCTGCATGATCTATGTATCACGTTGTTCCATGCCCTTGTCATCACACTGCTCCATGCCCACTCTCTTCACAATAATCCATGAAACATTTCAGACCATTGCCCCATGTCCTTGGCATCACAATGTTCCATTACCCCTGTCATAACAATGCTCCATGTCCCCTGCCATCACAAGATTCCACGGTCTTGTCATCACAAGCCTCCATGACCCTTGTCATCACAATGCTCCAAGACCCCTGTAATCACAAATCTCGATGCCCTTGTAACCACAAAGCTCCATGACTAATGTTATCAGAATGCTCCATGGCCTTCTCCTCGCAGTGCTCCATGCCCTTGTCATCACAATGCTCCAACACCCCTGGAATCACAGTGCTCCATACCCCTTTTCATCTCAATGCTCCATCAACCCTGTAATCACAATGCACCGTGCCCATCACCATAATATTTCATGCTTTTGTCATCACAATGAAATCAAAATGCTCAATGTCGTCTGTCATTACAATGCACCAAATCCTTGTGATCACAATGCTCCATAACACTTGTCATCACAATGCCCCATGACGCTGGTCATCACAATTATCCATGGTCTTCTCTCACAATGCTCCAAGCCCTTGTCATCACAGTGCTCCATTACATTTGTCATCACAATCCTCCATGACACTTGGCTTCACAATGCTCCATGCCATTGTCATCACAATGCACCATGAAATATGTCATCACAATGCTCCCTGACACCTGTCTTCACCATATTCCATTACCTGGTCATATTAATGCTCCATGCTGCTGTCATCACAGTGCGCCATGCCCACTATCATCACAATAATCAATGAAAGTTGTCAGACCAATGCTCCATGCTCCTGTCATCACAATGCTCCATGCCCTTGTCATCACAATTGTCCGTGACTCCAGTCATCACAATGCTACATGACCTTTGTCCTCACAATTGTCCATAACCTCGTCATCACAGGGCTCTGTGAACTTGTCACCATAATGCTCCATGAACTTTTCATCACAATGCTCTGTGACCCTTGTCATCACAATGCTCCATGCCTTTGTCAGCAGAGTGCTCCATGACACTTGTCATCACAGTGCCCCATGGGCTTGTCAGAACAATGCTCCATGACCCATATCATCACAATGTGCCATGCACTTGTCATCACAATGTTCCACAACTTTGTCATCACAATACTCTATAAACCTTGTCATCACAAAACTCCATGCACTTCACATCAAAATGCTCTTTCACCGCTGATATCAAAGTGTTCCATCACTAGTCATTACAATACTCCTTCACGCCTGTCATGACAATGTTCCCCATGCTTCTCATCACAAGGCTCCATGACCCTTGTAATCACAATGCTCCAAGACCCCTGTAATCACAATGCTGCTTGCTCTTGTCATCACATAGCTCCATGACGCTTGTCATCAGACAGCTCCATGGCCTTAGCATCACAATGCTCCATGCCCTTTTCAACAAAATGCTCCAAGACACCTGTAATCACAATGCTCCATGCCCCTTTTCATCTCAATGCTCCATGAACTCTGTCATCACAATGAACCTTGCCCATCATCATAATGCTTCATGCTATTGTCATAACAATGAAATCAAAATGCTCCATAAACACTGTCATCATAATTCTCCAAACCCTTGTGTTCACAATGTTCCATAACACTTGTCATCACAACTCCCCATGACGCTCGTCTTCACAATTATCCATGGTCTTCTCATCACAATGCTCCATGCCGTTTTCATCACAATGCTCCATGAAATCTGTCATCACAATGAACCATGCCCATCATCATAATGCTTCATGCTATTGTCATCACAATGAAATCAAAATGCTCCATGACCTCTGTCATCACAATGCTCCAAACCCTTGTGATCACAATGTTCCATAAAACTTGTCATCACAACTCCCCATGACACTCGTCATCACAATTATCCATGGTCTTCTCATCACAATGCTCCATGAACTTTGTCATCACAATGTTCAATACACTTGTCATCCCAATGCTCCCTGACACTTGTCGTCAGAATGCTCCTTGAACCCTGTCATGAAAAGGCACCATGCCTTTTTCATCACAATGCTCCATGCCCTGTTCATCACAATGATCCATGCCATTGTCATCACAATACTCCACAAGCTTGTCATCATTATGTTGCATGACCCTTGTCATCACAATGCTCCATGACCCCTGTCATCACAATGCTCCGTGACTCCAGTCATCCCAATGCTTCATGACCTTTGTCATCACAATGGTCCATGCCCTCGTCATCACAAGGCTCTGTGACATTTGTTACCACAATGCTCCATGAAATTTTCATCATAATGGTCTGTGACCGTTGTCATCACAATGCTCCATGCCTTTCTCAGCACAATGCTCCATGACCATTGTCATCACAATGCTCCATGCGCTTGTCATCAAAATGCTCCATTACCTTTGTCATCACAATCCTCCATGACATTTGGCATCACAATGCTCCATGGCATTGTCATCACAATGGGCCATGACATATGTCTTCACAATGCTCCCAGACACCTGTCTTCACAATAATGCATGAGCTTCTCATCACAATGCTCCATGCCCTTTTCATCACAATGTGCCATTCCCAGTGTCATCGAAATAATCCATGAAACTTGTAAGACCAATGTTCCATGCCCCTGTCATCACAATGCTGCATGCCCTTGTCATCACAATGCTCCATGTCACGTCATCACAATGCTCCGTGACTCCTGTCATCACAATGCTTCATGACCTTTCTCATCACAATGGTCCATGCCCTCGTCATCACAAGTCTCTGTGACCTTTGTCACCACAATGCTCCATGAACTATTCATCACAATGCTCTGTGACCTTTGTCATCAAAATGCACTATGTGTTTCTCAGCACAGTGCTCCGTGACCCTTGTCATCACAATGCTCCATGCGCTTGTCATCAAAATGCTCCATGATCTTTGTCATCACCAAGCTCCATGACCCTTGGCATCACAATGCTCCATGCGCTTGTCAACAAAATGCTCCATGATCTTTGTCATCACCAAGCTCCATGACCCTTGGCATCAGAATGATCCATGCCATTGTCATCACAATGCTTCCTGAAGCCTCTCATCACATTGCTTCCATGTCCTTATCATCACAAAGCTCCACGATGATTGTCATCAAAATGCACGATTCCCATCTCATCACAATGTTCCATGAACTTGTCAATACAATTCTCCATGACCCATGTATCACAGTGTTCCTTTCCCTTGTCATCATAATGCTCCATGCCCACTCTCATCACAATAATCCATGAAAAGTTTCAGACAAATGCTCCATAAACTTGTACTCACAATGCTCCATTACCCCTGTCATGACAATGCTCCATAACCCCTGCCATCAAAATGTTCCACGGCCTTGTCATCACAAGGCTCCATAACCCTTGTCATTACAATGATCCAAGACCACTGTAATCACAATGCTCCATGCCTTTGTCATCACACAGCTCAATGACGCATGTCATCAGAATGCTCCATGGCTTTCTCATCACAATGCTCCATACGCTGGCCATCACAATATTCCATTACCCCTGTCATAACAATGCTCCATGACCACTGTCATAATGATGTTCCACGGCCTTGTCATCACAATGCTCCATGAACCCTGTCATCACAATGCTCCGTGACTCCAGTCATCACAGTGATTCATGAACTTCGTCATCACAATGGTCCATGCCCTCATCATCACAATTCTCTGTGACCTTTGTCACCACAATGCTCCATGAAATTTTCATCACAATGCTCTCTGACCATTGTAATCACAATGCTCTATGCCTTTCTCAGCACAATGCTCCATGACCCTTGTCATCACAATGCTCCATGTGCTTCTCAGCACATTGCTCCATGACCCATGTTATCAAAATGTGCCATGCGTGTGTCATCACTGTGCTCCACAACATTGTCATCACAATGCTCCATAAACCTTGTCATCACAATGCTCCATGCACTTCTCCTCAAAATGCCTTCTCACCACTGATATCACAATCTTCCATCACTAGTCATCACAATACTCCCTCACCCATGTCATCACAATATTCAATGACCACTGTCATCACAGTGCTACATGCCCTTATCATCACAATGCTCCATGACCCCTGACATCACAATGTTCCATAACCCCTGTCACAAAATGCTCCATGACCCATTTCATCACAATGCTTCATGACCCCTGACATCACAATGTTCCATAACCCCTGTCATCAAAATATTCCATGACACTTTTATTCAAATTGCTCCATGACCCTGTCATCACAATGCTCCCTGCCCTTCTCATCACAATGAACCACGTCCTTGTCATCAAAATGCCCCATGACATTTGTCATCACAAAGCTCCATGACCCTTGGCATCACAATGGTCCATGCCATTGTAATCCCAATGCTCAATGAAATCTCTCATCACATTGCTCCATGCCCTTGTCATCACAATGCTCCAAGACCTCTGTAATCACAATTCTCCATGCCACTTTTCATCTCAATGCTCCATGAACACTGTCATCACAATGCACCATGACCATCATCATTATGATTCATGCTATTGTCATCACAATGAAATCAAAATGCTCCATGTCCTCTGTCATCACAATGCTCCAAACCCTCTGATCACAATGTTCCATAGCACTTGTCATCACATGCCCCATGACGCCCGGCATCACAATTATGCAAGGTTTTCTCATCACAATGCTCCATGACCTTTGTCACCACAATGCTCAATACACTTGGCATCACAATGCTCGCTGACACTTGTCATCAGTATGCTCCTTGAACACTGTCATGACAAGGTTCCATGCCTTTTTCATCACAATCATCCATTCCCTTTTCATCACAATGCTCCAAGACCCCTGTTATCACAATGCTCCATGACTCCAGTCATCACAATGCTTCATGACACTTGTCATCACAATTGTCCATTACCTCGTCACACAAAGCTCTGTGACCTTGTTCACCACAATGCTCCATGAGATTTTTATCACAATGCTCTGTGTGACCCTTGTCATCACAAAGCTCCATGCCTTTGTCAGCACAATGCTCCATGACCCTTGTCATCACAATGCTCGATGCGCGTGTCAGCACAGTGCTCCATAACCCATGTCATCACAATGCACCATGCACTTGTCATCAGAATGCTCCACATCCTTGTCATCAAAATGCTCCATAAACCTTGTCATCATAATGCTCCATGCACTTCTCCTCAAAATGCCTTCTCACCACTGATATCACAATGTTCCATCACTAGTCATCACAATACTCCCTCACCCCTGTCATCACAATGTTCCATGACCCCTGTAATCACAATTCTCCATGCCCTTGTCATCACAAAGCTCCATGACGCATGTGATCAGAATGCTCCAAGGCCTTCTCATCACAATGCTCCATGCCCTTGTCATCACAATGCTCCAACACCACTGTAATCAAAATGCTCCATGCCCCTTTTCATCTCAATGCTCCATGAACCCTGTCATCACAATGCACCGTGCCCATCACCATAATATTGCATGCTATTGTCATCACAATGTAATCAAAATGCTCAGTGACCTCTGTCATCACAATGCAACAAACTCTTCTGATCACAATGTTCCATAACACTTGTCATCACAATGCCCCATGACGCTGGTCATCACAATTATCCATGGTCTTCTCATCACAATGCTCCATGATCTTTGTCATCACAATGCTCAATACACTTATCATCACAATGCTCCCTGACAGTTGTCATCAGTATGCTCCTTGAACCCTGTCATGACAAGGCTCCATGCATTTTTCATCACAATGATCCATTCCCTTTTCATCACAATGCTCCAAGACCCCTGTAATCACAATGCTCCATGACCTTGTCATCACAAAGGTCCATGACGCATATCATCAGAATGCTCCATTGCCTTCTCATCACAATGCTCCATGCCCTTGTAATCACATTGCTTCAAAACCCCTGTAATCTCAATGCTCCATGCACCTTTTCATCAGAATGCTCCATGCCCTTGTCATCACAATGCTCCATGACCCTTGTCATCGCAATGTTCCAAGCCCTTGTCATCAAAATGCTCCATTACCTTTGTCATCACAATCCTCCATGACACTTGGTATCACAATGCTCCATGCCATTGTCATCACAATGGACAATGACATATGTCATCACAATGCTCCCTGACACCTGTCTTCACAATACTCCGTGACCTTGTCATCACAAAGATACATGCCCTTGTCATCACAATGCGCCATGCCCACTGTCATCACAATAATCCATGAAACATGTCAGACCAATGTTCCATGCCCCTGTCATCACAATGTTCCCTACCCTTGTCATCACAATGCTCCATGACCCCTGTCATCACAATGCTCAGTGACTCCAGTCATCACAATGATTCATGACTTTTGTCCTCACAATGGTCCATGCCCTCGTCACACAAGGCTCTGTGATCTTGGTCACCACAATGCTCCATGAAATTTTAATCACAATGCTCTGTGTCCCTTGTCATCACAGTGCTCCATGCCTTTGTCAGCACAATGCTCCATGACACTTGTCATCACAATGTGCCATGCTCTTTTCATCACAATGTTCCACATCCTTTTCATCGCTATGCTCCATAAAACTTGTCATTACAATGCTCCATGCACTTCTCATCAAAATGCTCACTCAACACATATATCACAATGTTCCATCACTAGTCATCACAATACTCCCTCACCCCTCTCATCACAATGTTCCATGACCACTGTCATCACAGTGCTACATGCCCTTATCATCACAATGCTCCATGACCCCTGACATCACAATGTTCCATAACCCCTGTCACAGAATGCTCCATGACCCATTTCATCACAATGCTTCATGACCCCTGACATCACAATGTTCCATAACCCCTGTCATCAAAATATTCCATGACACTTTTATTCAAATTGCTCCATCACCCTGTCTTCACAATGCTCCCTGCCCTTCTCATCACAATGTACCACGCCCTTGTCATCAAACTGCCCCATGACATTTGTCATCACAAAGCTCCATGACCTTTGGCATCACAATGCTCCATGCCATTGTCATCACAATGCTCAATGAAATCTCTCATCACATTGCTCCATGCCCTTGTCATCACAGTGCTCCATTACACCTGTCATAACAATGCTCCATGACCCTTGCCATCACAATGTTCCACGGCCTTGTCATCACAAGGCTCCATGAACCTTGTCATCACAATGCTCCAAGACCTCTGTAATCACAATTCTCCATGCCACTTTTCAACTCAATGCTCCATGAACACTGTCATTACAATGCACCATGCCCATCATCATAATGATTCATGCTATTGTCATCACAATGAAATCAAAATGCTCCATGTCCTCTGTCATCACAATGCTCCAAAAACTTCTAATCACAATGTTCCATAACACTTGTCATCACATGCCCCATGACGCTCGTCATCACAATTATGCAAGGTCTTCTCATCACAATGCTCCATGAACTTTGTCAATACAATGCTCAATACACTTGGCATCACAATGCTCACTTACACTTGTCATCAGTATGCTCCTTGAGCACTGTCATGACAAGGCTCCGTGCCTTTTTCATCACAATGTTAAATACCCTTTTCATCACAATGCTCCAAGACCCCTGTTATCACAATGATCCGTGATTCCAGTCATCACAGTGCTTCATGACACTTCTCATCACAATGGTCCATGACGTGGTCACACAAAGCTCCGTGACCTTTGTCACCAAAATGCTCCATGAAACTTTTATCACAATGCTCTCTGACCCTTGTAATCACAAAGCTCCATGCCTTTGTCAGCACAATGCTCCATAACCCTTGTCATCACAATGCTCGATGCGCGTGTCAGCACAATGCTCCATAACCCATGTCATCACAATGCACCATGCACTTGTCATCACAATGCTCCACATCCTTGTCATCAAAATGCTCCATAAACTTTGACATCACAATGCTCCATTCACTTCTCCTCAAGATGCCTTCTCACCACTGATATCACAATGTTCCATCACTAGTCATCACAATACTCCCTAACCCCTGTCATCACAATATTCCATGACCCCTGTAATCACAATTCTCCATGCCCTTGTCATCACAAAGCTCCATGACGCATGTCATCAGAATGCTCCATGGCCTTCTCATCACAATGCTCCATGCCCTTGTCATCACAATGCTCCAACACCCTTGTAATCACAATGCTCCATGCCCCTTTTCATCTCAATGCTCCATGAAACCTGTCATCACAATGCACCGTGCCCATCACCATAATATTTCATGCTATTGTCATCACAATGAAATCAAAATGCTCAATGACCTCTGTCATCACAATGCACCGAACCCTTCTGATCACAATGTTCCATAACACTTGTCATCACAATGCCCCATGACGATGGTCATCACAATTATCCATGGTCTTCTCATCACAATGCTCCATGATCTTTGTCATCACAATGCTCAATACACTTATCATCACAATGCTCCCTGACAGTTGTCATCAGTATGCTCCTTGAACCCTGTCATGACAAGGCTCCATGCATTTTTCATCACAATGATCCATTCCCTTTTCATCACAATGCTCCAAGACCCCTGTAATCACAATGCTCCATGTCCTTGTCATCACAAAGCTCCATGATGCATGTCATCAGAATGCTCCATTGCCTTCTCATCACAATGCTCCATGCCCTTGTAATCACATTGCTTCAAAACGCCTGTAATCTCAATGCTCCATGCACCTTTTCATCAGAATGCTCCATGCCCTTGTCATCACAATGCTCCATGCCCATTGTCATCACAATAATCCATTAAACTTGTCAGACCAATGTTCCATGCCCCTGTCATCACATTGCTCCATGCCCTTGTCATCACAGTGCTTCATGACCTCTTTCATCACAATGTTCCGTGACTCCAGTCATCACAATGCTTCATGAACTATCTCATCACAATGGTCCATGCCCTCGTCACACAAGGCTCTGTGATCGTTTTCACCACAATGCTCCATGAATATTTCATCACAATGCTCTGTGTCCCTTGTCATCAAAATGCTCCATGCCTTTGTCAGCACAATGCTCCATGACACATGTCACCAAAATGCTCCATTCGCTTGTCACCACAATGCTCCATGACCCATGTCATCACAATGCACCATGCGCTTGTCATCAAAATACTCCACATCCTTAACATTGCTATGCTCCATAACACTTGTCATCAGAATGCTCCATGCACTTCTCATCAAAATGCTCTCTCACCAAATATATCACAATGTTACATCACTAGTCATCACAATACTCCCTCACCCCTGTCATCACCGTGTTCCATGACCCCGGTCATCACAGTGTTACATGCCCTTATCATCACAATGCTCCATGACCCCTGTCATCACATTGCTACATGCCCTTATCATCACAATGCTCCATGACCCCTGACATCACAATGTTCCATAACCCCTGTCACAAAATGCTCCATGACCCATTTCATCACAATGCTTCATGACCCCTGACATCACAATGTTCCATAACCACTGTCATCAAAATATTCCACGACCCTTTTCATCAAATTGCTCCATGACCCTGTCATCACAATGCTCCCTGTCCTTCTCATCTCAATGAACCATGCCCTTGTCGTCAAAATGCCCCATGACATATGTCATCACAAAGCTCCATGACACTTGGCATCACAATGCTCCATGCCATTTTTATCACAATGCTCAATGAAATCTCTCATCACATTGTTCCATGCCGTTGTCATCACAGTGCTCCTTTACACCTGTCATAACAATGCTCCATGACCCCTGCCATCACAATGTTCAACGGCCTTGTCATCACAAGGCTCCATGACGCTTGTCATCACAATGCACGAAGACCTCTGTAATCACAATTCTCCATCCCCTTTTCATTTCAATGCTCCATAACCCATGTCATCACAATGAACCATGCACTTGTCATCACAATTCTCCACATTCTTTTCATCAAAATGCTCCATAAACCTTGTCATCACAATGCTCCATGCACTTCTACTCAAAATGTTTTCTCACCACTGATATCACAATGTTCCATCACTAGTCATCACAATACTCCCTCACCCCTGTCATCACAATATTCCATGACCCCTGTAATCACAATTCTCCATGCCCTTGTCATCACAAAGCTCCATGAAGCATGTCATCAGAATGCTCCATGGCCTTCTCATCACAATGCTCCATGCCCTTGTCATCACAATGCTCCAACACCCCTGTAATCACAATGCTCCATGCCCCTTTACATCTCAATGCACCATGAACCCTGTCATCACAATGCACCGTGCCCATCAGCATAATATTTCATGCTATTGTCATCACAATGAAATCAAAATGCTCAATGACCTCTGTCATCACAATGTACCCAACCCTTCTGATCACAATGTTCCATGACACTTGTCATCACAATGCCCCATGACGCTGGTCATCACTATTAATCATGGTCTTTTCATCACAATGCTCCATGATCTTTGTCATCACAATGCTCAATACACTTTTCATCACAATGCTCCCTGACAGTTGTCATCAGTATGCTCCTTGAATCCTGTCATGACAAGGCTCCATGCATTTTTCATCACAATGATCCATTCCCTTTTCATCACAATGCTCCAAGACCCGTGTAATCACAATGCTCCATGTCCTTGTCATCACAGAGCTCCTTGATGCATGTCATCAGAATGCTCCATTGCCTTCTCATCACAATGCTCCATGCCGTTGTAATCACATTGCTTCAAAACCACTGTAATCTCAAAGCTCCAAGCACCATTTCGTCCGAATGCTCCATGAACCTTTTCATCAAAATGCTCCATTACCCCTGACATCACAATGTTCCATAACCCCTGTCATCAAATTGTTCCATGACATTTTTCATCAATATGCTCCATGACCCTGTCATCACAATGGTCCATGACACCTGTCATCACAATGCTCCATGCCCCTTGTCATTAAAGAGATCCATGACGCTCTTCTTCATAATTATCAGTGGTCTTTTCATCACAATGCTCCACGGTCTTGGTATCACAATTCTCCATCCCCTGTTCATCACAATGCTCCATGTCCCATGTCATTACAATTCTCCACGTTCTTGTCATCACAATGCTTCGTGACACTTCTCATCACAATGTTACATGATCTTGTCATCACAATTCTCCATGCAGTTGTCATCGCAATACTCTATGACACCTGTCATAGCAAGCTCCATGCGCTTGTCATCACAATGCTTCACGACGTTGTCATCAGAATTCTCAATGGCCCTTGTCATCACAATGCTCCATGCCCTGGTCATCACAATGCTCCATGACCCTTGTCATCAAAATGATCCAAGCCCTTGTCATCAAAATGCTCCATTGCCTTTATCATCACAATCCTCCATGACACTTGGTATCACAACGCTCCATGCCATTGTCATCACAATGGACAATGATATATGTCATCACAATGCTCCCTGACACCTGTCTTCACAATATTCCATGACCTTGTCATCACAATGTTCCATGACACTTGTCATCACAATGCCCCATGACGCTGGTCATCACTATTATCCATGGTCTTTTCATCACAATGCTCAATGATCTTTGTCATCACAATGCTCAATACACTTATCATCACAATGCTCCCTGACAGTTGTCATCAGTATGCTCCTTGAAACCTGTCATGACAAGGCTCCATGCATTTATCATCACAATGATCCATTCCCTTTTCATCACAATGCTCCAAGACCCCTGTAATCACAATTCTCCAGTCCTTGTCATCACAAAGCTCCATTACGCATGTTATCAGAATGCTCCATTGCCTTCTCATCAAATTGCTCCATGCCCTTGTAATCACATTGCTACAAAACCCCTGTAATCTCAATGCTCCATGCACCTTTTCATCAGAATGCTCCATGACCCTTTTCATCAAAATGCTCCATTACCCCTGACATCACAATGTTCCATAACACCTGTAATCAAAATGTTCCATGACACTTTTCATCAATTTGCTCCATGACCCTGTCATCACAATGCTCCATGCCCTTCTCATCACAATGCACCTCGACCTTGTCATCAAAATGCTCCATGACGTTTGTCATCACAAAGCTCCATGACCCTTGGCATCACAATGCTCAATGCCATTTCATCACACTGCTACATGAAACCTCTCATCACATTGCTCCATGCCCTTGTCACCACAATGCTCCATGACGCTTGTCATCACAATGCTCGATACTCTTCTCATCACAATGCTCCATGCCCTTGTCATTACAATCCTCCATGACACATGTATCACAGTGTTCCGTGCCCTAGTCATCACAATGTTCCATGCCGAATCTCATCACAATAATCCATGAAATTTTCAGACCAATGTTCCATGCCCTTGTCATCACAATGCTCCATTACCCCTGTCATAACAATGCTCCATGACCCCTGCCATCACAATGTTCCACCGCCTTGGCATCCAAGGCTCCATGACTCTTGTCATCACTTTGCTCCAAGACCCCTGTAATCACAATGCCCCATGCCCTTGTCATCACAAAGATCCATGACACATGTCATCAGAATGCTCCATGGCCTTCTCATCACAAGGCTCCATGACCTTGTCATCACAATGCTCCAAGACCCATGTAATCACAATGCTCCATGCCCCTATTCATCAGAATGCTCCATGAAACTTGTCACCACAAGGCTCCATGGTCTTCTCATCACACTGCTCCAGGACCTTGTCATCACAATGTTCCATTCCCTTGTCATCACAATGCTCCTTGACCACTGTCATCACAATACTCCATGAACATTTTCAGGCCAATGCTCTATGACCTTCTCATCACAGTGCTGCATGACCCTTCTCATCACAATGCTCCATGACCTCTCTCATCACAATGCTCCATGACACCTGTCATCACAATGCTCCATGCTCCTTGTCATTACAGTGATCCATTACGCTCTTCATCATAATTATCCATGGTCTTTTCATCAAAATGCTCCACGGTCTTGCTATCACAATTCTACATGCCCTGTTCATCACAATGCTCCATGTCCCATGTCATTACAATTCTCCACGTCCTTGTCATCACAATGCTTCGTGACACTTCTCATCACAATGTTACATGATCTTGTCATCACAATTCTCCATGCACTTGTCATCGCAATGCTCTATGACCCCTGTCATAGCAAGCTCCATGCGCTTGTCATCACAATGCTTCACGACGTTGTCATCAAAATTCTCAATGGCCCTTGTCATCACAATGCTCCATGCCATTGTCATCACAATGCTCCATGACCCTTGTCATCACAATGTTCCAAGCCCTTGTCATCAAAATGCTCCATTACCTTTGTCATCAAAATCCTCCATGCACTTGGTATCACAATGCTCCATGCCATTGTCATCACAATGGACAATGACATATGTCATCCCAATGCTCCCTGACACTTGTCTTCAAAATACGCCATGACCTTGTCATCACAATGTTCAATGCCTTTGTCATCACAATGTGCCATGCCCACTCTCATCACAATAATCCATAAATCTTGTCAGAGCAATGCTCCAAGACCCCTGTCATCACAATGCTCCCTGACACCAGTCATCACAATGCTTCATGACCTTTGTCATCACAATAGTCCATGACCTCGTCACACAAAGCTCTGTGACCTTTGTCACCACAATGCTCCTTGAAACTTTTATCACAATGCTCTGTGACCCTTGTCATCACTAAGCTCCATGCCTTTGTCAGCACAATGCTCCATGACCCTTGTCATCACAATGCTCGATGCGCGTGTCAGCACAATGCTCCATAACCCATGTCATCACAATGCACCATGCACTTGTCATCACAATGCTCCACATCCTTGTCATCAAAATGCTCCATAAACCTTGTCATCACAATGCTCCATGCACTTCTCCTCAAAATGCCTTCTCACCACTGATATCACAATGTTCCATCACTAGTCATCAAAATACTCCCTCACCCCTGTCATCACAATATTCCATGACCCCTGTAATCACAATTCTCCATGCCCTTGTCATCACAAAGCTCCATGACGCATGTCATCAGAATGCTCCAGGGCCTTCTCATCACAATGCTCCATGACCTTGTCATCACAATGCTCCAACACCCTTGTAATCACAATGATCCATGCCCCTTTTCATCTCAATGCTCCATGAACCCTGTCATCACAATGCACCGTGCCCATCACCATAATATTTCATGCTATTGTCATCACAATGAAATCAAATTCTCAATGACCTCTGTCATCACAATGCACCAAACCCTTCTGATCACAATGTTCCATAACACTTGTCATCACAATGCCCCATGATGCTGGTCATCACAATTATCCATGGTCTTCTCATCACAATGCTCCATGACCTTTGTCATCACAATGCTCAATACACTTATCATCACAATGCTCCCTGACAGTTGTCATCAGTATGCTCCTTGAACCCTGTCATGACAAGGCTCCATGCATTTTTCATCACAATGATCCATTCCCTTTTCATCACAATGCTCCAAGACCCCTGTAATCACAATGCTCCATGTCTTTGTCATCACAAAGCTCCATGAAGCATGTCATCAGAATGTTCCAATGCCTTCTCATCACAATGCTCCATTTCCTTGTAATCACATTGCTTCAAAACCCCTGTAATCTCAATGCTCCATGCACCTTTTCATCAGAATGCTCCATGACCCTTTTCATCAAAATGCTCCATTACCCCTGACATCACAATGTTCCATAACCCCTGTCATCAAAATGTTCCATGACACTTTTCATCAATTTGCTCCATGACACTGTCATCACAATGATCCCTGCCCTTCTCATCACAATGCACCACGACCTTGTCATCAAAATGCTACAGGACGTTTGTCATCCCAAAGCTCCATGACCCTTGGCATCACAATGCTGCATGCCATTTCATCACAATGCTACATGAAACCTCTCATCACATTGCTCCATGCCCTTGTCACCACAATGCTCCATGACGCTTGTAATCACAATGCTCGATACTCTTCTCATCACAATGCTCCATGCCCTTGTCATTACAATTCTCCATGACACATGTCATCAGAATGCTCCATGACCTTGTCATCACCATGCTCCAAGACCCCTGTAATCACAATGCTCCATGCCCCTATTCATCAGAATGCTCCATGAGACTTGTCATCACAAGGCTCCATGGTCTTCTCATCACACTGCTCCAGGACATTGTCATCACAATGCTCCATTCCCTTGTCATCACAATGCTCCATGACCCCTCTCATCACAATGCTCCATGACACCTGTCATCACAATGCCCCATGCCCCTTGTCATTACAGAGATCCATGACGCTCTTCATCATAATTATCCATGGTCTTTTCATCACAATGCTCCACGGTCTTGGTATCACAATTCTCCATGCCCTGTTCATCACAATGCTCCATGTCCCATGTCATTACAATTCTCCACGCACTTGTCATCACAATGCTTCGTGACACTTCGCATCACAATGTTACATGATCTTGTCATCACAATTCTCCATGCACTTGTCATCGCAATGCTCTATGACCCCTGTCATAGCAAGCTCCATGCGCTTGTCATCACAATGCTTCACGACGTTGTCATCAAAATTCTCAATGGCCCTTGTCATCACAATGCTCCATGCTCTTGTCATCACAATGCTCCATGACCCTTGTCATCACAATGATCCAATCCCTTGTCATCAAAATGCTCCATTACCTTTGTCATCACAATCCTCCATGACACTTGGTATCACAATGCTCCATGCCATTGTCATCACAATGGACAATGACATATGTCATCACAATGCTCCCTGACACCTGTCTTCACAATACTCCATGACATTGTCATCTCAATGTTCCATGACCTTGTCATTACAATGTGCCATGCCCACTCTCATCACAATAAGCCATAAATCTTGTCAGAGCAATGCTCCATGACCCTTGTCATCACAATGTTCTGTGACTCCAATCATCACAATGCTTCATGACTTTTGTCATCACAGTGGTCCATCCCCTCTTCAAACAAGGCTCTTTGATCTTTTTCACCACAATGCTCCATGAATATTTCATCACAATGCTCTTTGTCCCTTGTCATCAAAATGCTCCATGCCTTTGTCACCACAATGCTCCATGCCGTTGTCATCACAATGCTCCATGCCCATTGTCATCACAATAATCCATGAAACTTGTCAGACAAATGTTCCATGCCCCTGTCATCACATTGCTCCATGGCCTTGTCATCACAATGCTCCATGACCCCTTTCATCACAATGCTCTGTGACTCCAGTCATCACAATGCTTCATGACCTATCTCATCACAATGGTCCATTCCCTTGTCACAAAAGGCTCTGTGATCTTTTTCACCACAATGCTCCATGAATATTTCATCACAATGTTCTGTGTCCCTTGTCATCAAAATGTTCCATGCCTTTGTCTGCACAATGCTCCATGACACTTGTCATCAAAATGCCCCATGCGCTTGTCAGCACAATGCTCCATGACACATGTCATCACAGTGTGCCATGCTCTTTTCATCACAATGCTCCACATCCTTTTCATTGCTATGCTCCATAAAACTTATCATCACAATGCTCCATGCACTTCTCATCAAAATGCTCTCTCACCACATATATCACAATGTTACATCACTAGTCATCACAATACTCCCTCACCACTGTCATCACAGTGTTCCATGCCCCTGTCATCACAGTGCTACATGCCCTTATCATCACAATGCTCCATGACACCACTCATCACATTGTTACATGCCCTTATGATCACAATTCTCCATGACCCCTTACATCACAATGTTCCATAACCACTGTCACAAAATGCTCCATAACACATTTCATCACAATGCTTCATGAACGTTGACATCACAATGTTCCATAACCCCTGTCATCAAAATATTCCATGACACTTTTCATCAAATTGCTCCATGACCCTGTCATCACAATGCTCCCGGTCCTTCTCATCTCAATGCACCATGCCCTTGTCGTCAAAATGCCCCATGGCCTTTGTCATCACAAAGCTACATGACACTTGACATCACAATTCTCCATGCCATTGTCATGACAATGCTCAATGAAATCTCTCATCACATTGCTCCATGCCCTTGTCATCAGAATGCTACATTACACCTGTCCTAACAATGCTCCATGAACCCTGCCATCACAGTGTTCCACGGCCTTGTCACCACAAGGCTCCATGGCCCTTGTCATCACAATGCACCAAGACCTCTGTAATCACAATTCTCCATGCCCCTTTTCATTTCAATGCTCCATGAACCCTGTCATCACAATGCACCATGCACATCACCATAATGATTCATGCTATTGTCATCACAATGGAATTAAAATGCTCCATGTCCTCTGTCATCACAATGCTCCAAACCCTTCTGATCACAATGTTCCATAACACTTGTCATCACAATGCCCCATGACGCTCGTAATCACAATTATGCAAGGTCTTCTCATCACAATGCTCCATGACCTTTGTTACCAAAATGCTCAATACACTTGTCATCACAATGCTCCCTGACACTTGTCATCAGTATGCTCCTTGAACACTGTCATGACAAGGATCCATGCCTATTTTATCACAATGATCCATTCCCTTTTCATCACAATGCTCCAAGATCCCTTATATCACAGTGCTCACTGACTTCAGTCATCACAATGCTTCATGACATTTGTCATCACAATGGTCCATGACCTCTTCACACAAAGCTCTGTGACCTTTGTCACCCAAATGCGCCAAAAACTTTTAATCACAATGCTCTGTGATCCTAGTCATCACAAAGCTCCATGTCTTTGTCAGCACAGTGCTCCATGACCACTGTCATCACAATGCTCGATGCGCGTGTCAGCACAATGCTCCATAACCCATGTCACCACAATGCTCAATGAAATTTTTATCACAATGCTCTGTGACCCTTGTCATCACAAAGGTCCATGCCTTTGTCAGCACAATGCTTCTTAACCCTTGTCATCACAATGCTCGATGCGCGTGTCAGCACAATGCTCCATAACCCATGTCATCACAAAGCGCCATGCACTTTTCATCACAATGCTCCACATCCTTTTCATAAAAATGCTCCATAAACCAGTTCATCACAATGCTCCATGCACTTCTGCTCAAAATGCTCTCTCACCACTGATATCACAATGTTCCATCACTAGTCATCACAATAAACCCTCACCCCTGTCACCACAATGTTCCATGACCCCTGTCATCACAATGCTACATGCCCTTATCATCACAATGCTCCATTACACCTGACATAACAATGTCCCATAACCCCTGTAATAAAAATGCTCCATGACCCTTTTCATCACAAAGCTCCATGACCCCTGGTATCACAATGTTCTATAACCCATGTCATCAAAATATTCCATGACACTTTTCATCAAACGGCTCCATGACCCTGTCATCACAATGCTCCCTGACCTTCTCATCACAATGCACCACGCCCTTGTCATCAATATGCTCCATGACATTTGTCATCACAAAGGTCCATGACCCTTAGCATCACAATGCTCCATTCCATTGTCATCACAATGCTGCATGAACCCTCTCATCATATTGTTCCATGCAATTGTCATCCCAAATATCCATGACGCTTGTAATCACAATGCTCGATGCCCTTCTCATCACAATGCTCCATGCCTTTGTCATTACAATCCTGCATGATCTTTGTATCACAGTGTTCCGTGCCCTTGTCATCACAATGCTCCATGCCCACTCTCATCACAATAATCCATGAAAATTTTCAGACCAATGCCCCATGCCCTTGTCATCACAATGCTCCATTACCCCTGTCATAACAATGCTCCATGAACCCAGCAATCACAAAGTTCCACGGCCTTGTCATCAGAAGCCTTGATGAACCTTGTCATCAAAATGCTCCAAGACAACTGTAATCACAATGCTCCATGCCCTTGTCATCACAATGCTCCAACACCCCTGTAATCACAATGCTCCATGCCCCTTATCATCTCAATGCTCCATGAACCCTGTCATCACAATGCACCGTGCCCATCACCATAATATTTCATACTATTGTCATCACAATGAAATCAAGATGCTCAATGACCTCTGTCATCACAATGCACCAAACCCTTCTGATCACAATGTTCCATAACACTTGTCATCACAATGCCCCTTGACGCTGATCATCCCAATGATCCATGCCCTTTTCATCACAATGCTCCAGGACCCCTGTAATCACAATGCTCGATGTCTTTGTCATCACAAACATCAATGACGCACGTCTTCAGAATGCTCCATTGGCTTCTCATGACAATGCTCCTTGCCCTTGTCATCACAATGCTTCAAAACCCCTGTAATCACAATGCTCCATGCCCTTGTCATTACAATCCTCCATGACACATGTATCACTGTGTTCCGTGTCCTAGTCATCACAAAGCTCCATGCTGAATCTCATCACAATAATCCATGAAATTTTCAGACCAATGTTCCATGCCCTTGTCATCACAATGCTCCATTACCCATGTCATAAGAATGCTCCATGTCCCATGCCATCACAATTTTCCACGGTCTTGTCATCCAAGGCTCCATGACACTTGTCATCACAATGCTCCAAGACCCCTGTAATCACAATGCTCCATGCCCTTGTCGTCACAAAAATACATGACCCATGTCATCAGAATGCTCCATGGCCTTCTCATCACAATGTTCCATGTCCTTGTAATCACAATGCTCCAAGACCACTGTAATCAAAATGCTCCATGCCCCTATTCATCAGAATGCTCCATGAGACTTGTTATCACAAGACTCCATGGTTTTCTCATCACACTGCTCCTGGACCTTGTCATCACAGTGCTCCATTCCCTTGTCATCACAATGCTCCTTGACCCCTGTCATCACAATACTCCATGAACATATTCAGCCCAATGCTTCATGACCTTCTCATCACAATGGTCCATTCCCTTGTCATCACATTGCTCCATGGACCTTGTCATCACACTGTCCCAAGCCCTTGTCATCAAAATGCTCCATTAACTTTGTCATCACAATCCTCCATGACACTTTTTATCACGAAGCTCCGTACCATGGTCATCACAATGTACAATGACATATGTCATCACAGTGCTCCCTGACACCTGTCTTCACAATACTCCATGACCTTGTCATCACAATGTTCCATGCCCTTGTCATCACAATGCGCCATGCCCACTGTCATCACAATAATCCATGAAACTTGTCAGACCAATGTTCCATGCCCCTGTCATCACAAAGCACCATGCCCTTGTCATCACAATGCTCCATGACCCCTGTCATCACAATGCTCCGTGACTTCAGTCATCACAATGCTTCATGACCTTTGTCATCACAATAGTCCATTCCCTCGTCACACAAGGCTCTGTGACCTTTGTCACCACAATGCTCCATGTCCTTGTCATCACAAAGCTCCATGACGCATGTCATCAGAATGCTCCATTGCCTTCTCATGACAATGCTCCTTTCCCTTGTCATCACAATGCTTCAAAACCCCTGTAATCACAATGCTCCATGCACCTTTTCATCAGAATGCTCCATGACACTTTTCATCAAAATGCTCCATGACCCCTGACATCACAATGTTCCACAACCACTGTCATCAAAATGTTCCATGACACTTTTCATCAATTTGCTCCATGACCCTGTCATCACAATGCTCCCTGCCCTTCTCATCACAAGGCACAACAACCTTGTCATCAAAATGCTCCATGACCTTTGTCATCACAAAGCTCCATGACCCTTTGCATCACAATGCTCCATGCCATTTCATCACAATGCTACATGAAACCTCTCATCACATTGCTCCATGCCCTTGTCAGCACAATGCTCCATGAAGCTTGTCATCACAATGCTCGATACTCTTCTCATCACAATGCTCCATGCCCTTGTCATTACAATCCCCCGTGACACATGAATCACAGTGTTCCATGCCCTAGTCATCACAATGCTCCATGCCGAATCTCATCACAATAATCCAAGAAATTTTCAGACTAATGTTCCATGCCCTTGTCATCACAATGCTCCAACAGCCCTGTAATCACAATGCTCCATGCCACTTTTTATCTCAATGCTCCATGAACCTTTTCATCACAATGCACCGTGTCCAACACCATAATATTTCATGCTTTTGTCATCACAATGAAATCAAACTGCTCAATGATCTCTGTCATCGCAATGCACCAAACACTTCTGATCACAATGTTCCATAACAAATGTCATCACAATGCCCCATGAGGCTGGTCATCACAATTATCCATGTACTTCTCATCACAATGCTCCAATATGTTTGTCATCACAATGCTCAATACACTTATCATCACAATGCATCCTGACAGTTGTCATCAGTATGCTCCTTGAACCCTTCCATGACAAGGCTCCATGCATTTTTCATCACAATGATCCTTTCCCTTTTCATCACAATGCTAAAAGACCCCTGCAGTCACAATGCTCCATGTACTTGTCATCACAAAGCTCCATGACGCATGTCATCAGAATGCTCCATTGCCTTCTCATCACAATACTCCATGCCCTTGTCATCACAGTGCTTCAAAACCCCTGTAATCACAATGCTCCATGCCCCTTTTCATCTCAATGCTCCATGAACCCTGTCATCACAATGCACCGTGCCCATCACCATAATATTTCATGCTATTGTCATCACAATGGAATCAAAATGCTCAATGACCTCTGTCATCACAATGCACAAAACCCTTCTGATCACAATATTCCATAACACTTGTCATCACAATGCCACATGATGCTGGTCATCACAATTATCCATGGTCTTCTCATCACAATGCTCCATGATCTTTGTCATCACAATGCTCAATACAATTATCATCACAATGCTCCTTGACAGTTGTCATCAGTATGCTCCTTGAACCCTGTCATGACAAGGCTCCATGCATTTTTCATCACAATGATCCATTCCCTTTTCATCACAATGCTCCAAGACCCCTGTAATCACAATGCTCCATGTCCTTGTCATCACAAAGCTCCATGACGCATGTCATCAGAATGCACCATTGCCTTCTCATCACAATGCTCCATGCCCTTGTAATCACATTGCTTCAAAACCCCTGTAATCTCAATGCTCCATGCACCGTTTCATCAGAATGCTCCATGAACCTTTTCATCAAAATTCTCCATTACCCCTGACATCACAATGTTCCATAACCCCTGTCATCAAATTGTTCCCTGACACTTTTCATCAATTTGCTCCATGACCCTGTCATCACAATGCTCCCTGCCTTCTCATCACAATGCACCAGGACCTTGTCATCAAAATGCTCCATGACGTTTGTCATCACAAAGCTCCATGACCCTTGGCATCACAATGCTCCATGCAATTTCATCACAATGCTACATGATACCTCTCATCACATTGCTCCATGCCCTTGTCACCACAATGCTCCATGACGCTTGTCAACAATGCCCGATACTCTTCTCATCACAATGCTCCATGCCCTTGTCATTACAATCCTCCATAACACATGTATCACAGTGTTCCATGCCGAATCTCATCACAATAATCCATGAAATTTTCAGACCAATGTTCCAAGCCCTTGTCTTCAAAATGCTCCATTACCTTTGTCATCACAATCCTCCATGACACTTGGTATCACAATGCTCCATGCCATTGTCATCACAATGGACAATGACATATGTCATCACAATGCTCCCTGACACCTGTCTTCACAATACGCCATGACCTTGTCATCACAATGTTCCATGCCCTTGTCATCAAAATGTGCCAGGCCCACTCTCATCACAATAGTCCATAAAACCTGTCAGAGCATTGCTCCATGAACCCTGTCATCACAATTCTTCATCACATTTGTCATCACAATAGTCCATGACCTCATCACACAAAGCTCTGTGACCTTGGTCACCACAATGCTCCATGAAATTTTTATCACAATGCTCTGTGACCCTTGTCATCACAAAGCTCCATGCCTTTGTCAGCACAATGCTCCATGACCCTTGTCATCACAATGCCCGATGCACGAGTCAGCACAATGCTCCACCTCCTTGTCATCAAAATGCTCCATAAACCTTGGCATCAGAATGCTCCAAGCACTTCTCCTCAAAATGCTTTCTCACCACTGATATCACAATGTTGCATCACTAGTCATCACAATACTCCCTCACCCCTGTCATCACAATATTCCATGACGCCTGTAATCACAATTCTCCATGCCCTTGTCATCACAAAGCTCAATGACACATGTCATCAGAATGCTCCATGGCCTTCTCATCACAATGCTCCATGACCTTGTCATCACAATGCTCCAACACCACTGTAATCACAATGCTCCATGCCCCTTTTCATCTCAATGCTCCATGAACCCTGTCATCACAATGCACCGTGCCCATCACCATAATATTTCATGCTATTGTCATCACAATGAAATCAAAATGCTCAATGACCTCTGTCATCACAATGCACCAAACCCTTCTGATCACAATGTTCCATAACACTTGTCATCACAATGCCCCATGACGCTGGTCATCACAATTATCCATGGTCTTCTCATCACAATGCTCCATGAACTTTGTCATCACAATGCTCAATACACTTATCATCACAATGCTCCCTGACAGTTGTCATCAGTATGCTCCTTGAACCCTATCATGACAAGGCTCCATGCATTTTTCATCACAATGATCCATTCCCTTTTCATCACAATGCTCCAAGACCCCTGTAATCACAATGCTCCATGTCCTTGTCATCACAAAGCTCCATGACGCATGTCAACACAATGCTCCATTGCCTTCTCATCACAATGCTCCATGCCCTTGTCATCACATTGCTTCCAAACCCCTGTAATCTCAATGCTCCATGCATCTTTTCATCAGAATGCTCCATGCCCTTGTCATCACAATGCTCCATGACCCTTGTCATCGCAATGTTCAAAGCCCTTGTCATCAAAATTCTCCATTACCTTTGTCATCACAATCCTCCATGACACTTGGTATCACAATGCTCCATGCCATTGTCTTCACAATGGACAATGACATATGTCATCACAATGCTCCCTGACACCTCTCTTCACAATACTCCATGACCTTGTCATCACAGTGTTCCATGCCCTTGTCATCACAAAGTGCCATGCCCACTGTCATCACAATAATCCATGAAACATATCAGACCAATGTTCCATGCCCCTGTCATCACAATGATCCATGCCTTTGTCATCACAATGCTCCATGACACCTGTCATCACAATGCACCGTGACTCCAGTCATCACAATGCTTAATGACCTTTGTCCTCACAATGGTCCATGCCCGCGTCACACAAGGCTCTGTGACCTTTGTCACCACAATGTTCCATGCCCTTGTCATCTCAATGCTCCATGCCCACTGTCATCACAATAATCCATGAAACTTGTCAGACCAATGTTCCATGACCCTGTCATCATATTGCTCCATGCCCTTGTCATCAAAATGCTCCATGACCCATGTCATCATAGTGCTCCGTGACACCAGTCACCACAATGATTCATGACCTATCTCATCACAATGGTCCATGACCTCGTCACACAAGGCTCTGTGATATTTGTCACCACAATGCTCCATGAAATTTTCATCACAATGCTCTGTGTCCCTTGTCATCACAGTGCTCAATGCCTTTGTCAGCACAATGCTCCATGACACTTCTCATCAAAATGCTCCATGTGCTTGTCTGCACAATGCTCCATGACACATGTCATCAAAATGTGCCATGCTCTTTTCATCACAATGCTCCACATCCTTTTCATTGCTATGCTCCATAAAACTTGTCATTACAATGCTCCATGCACTTCTCATCAAAATGCTCTCTCAAAACATATATCATAATGTTCCAACACTAGTCATCACAATACTCCCTCACCCCTGTCACCACAATGTTCCATGACCACTCTCATCACAGTGCTACATGCCTTTATCATCACAATGCTCCATGACCACTGACATCACAATGTTCCATAACCCCTGTCACAAAATGCTCCATGACCCATTTCATCACAATGCTTCATGACCCCTGACATCACAATGTTCCATAACCACTGTCATCAAAATATTACATGACACTTTTATTCAAATTGCTCCATGACACTGTCATCACAATGCTCCCTGCCCTTCTCATCACAATGCACCACCCCCTTGTCATCAAAATGCCACATGACATTTGTCATCACAAAGTTCCATGACCCTTGCCATCACAATGCTCCATGCCATTGTCATCACAATGCTCCATTACACCTGTCATTACAATGCTCCATGACCCCTTCCATCACAATGTTCCACGGCCTTGTCATCACAAGGCTCCATGACCCTTGTCATCACAATGCTCCAAGACTTCTGTAATCACAATTCTCCATGCCACTTTTCATCTCAATTCTCCATGAACACTGTCATCACAATGCACCATGCCCATCATCATAATGATTCATGCTATTGTCATCACAATGAAATCAAAATGCTCCATGTCCTCTGTCATCACAATGCTCCAAACCCTTCTGATTACAATGTTCCATAACACTTGTCATCACATGCCCCATGACTCTCGTCATCACAATTATGCAAGGTCTTCTCATCACAATGCTCCATGACCTTTGTCACCACAATGCTCAATACACTTGGCATCACAATGCTCGCTGACACTTTTCATCAGTATGCTCCTTGAACACTGTCATGACAAGGCTCCGTGCCTTTTTCATCACAATGATCCATTCCCTTTTCATCACAATGCTCCACGACCCCTGTTATCACAATGCTCCGTGACTCCAGTCATCACAATGCTTCATGACATTTGTCATCACAATGGTCCATGACCTCGTCACACAAAGCTATGTGACCTTGGTCACCACAATGCTCCATGAAATTTTTATCACAATGCTCTTTGACCCTTGTCATCACAAAGCTCCATGCCTTTGTCAGCACAGTGCTCCATGACCCTTGTCATCACAATGCTCGATGTGCATGTCAGCACAATGCTCCATAACCCATGTCATCACAATGCACCATGCACTTGTCATCACAATGCTCCACATCCTTGTCATCAAAATGCTCCATAAACCTTGTCATCACAATGTTCCATGCACTTGTACTCAAAATGCTTTCTCACCACTGATATCACAATGTTCCATCACTAGTCATCACAATACTCCCTCACCCCTTTCATCACAATATTCCATGACCCCTGTAATCACAATTCTCCATGCCCTTGTCCTCACAAAGCTCCATGACGCATGTCATCAGAATGCTCCATGGCCTTCTCATCACAATGCTCCTTGCCCTTGTAATCACAATGCTCCAACACCCCTGTAATCACAATGCTCCATGCCCCTTTTCATCTCCATGCTCCATGAACCCTGTCATCACAATGCACCGTGCCCATCACTATAATATTTCATGCTATTGTCATCACAATGAAATCAAAATGCTCAATGACCTCTGTCATCACAATGGACCAAACCCTTCTGATCACAATGTTCCATAACACTTGTCATCACAATGCCCCAAGACGCTGGTCATCACAATTATCCATGGTCTTCTCATCACAATGCTCCATGATCTTTGTCATCACAATGCTCAATACACTTATCATCACAATGCTCCCTGACAGTTGTCATCAGTATGCTCCTTGAACCCTGTCATGACAAGGCTCCATGCATTTTTCATCACAATGATCCATTCCCTTTTCATCACAATGCTCCAAGACCCCTTTAATCACAATGTTCCATGTCCTTGTCATCACAAGGCTCCATGACGCAAGTCATCAGAAAGCTCCATTGCCTTCTCATCACAATGCTCCATGCCCTTGTAATCACATTGCTTCAAATCCCCTGTAATCTCAATGCTCCATGCATCTTTTCATCAGAATGCTCCATGCCCTTGTCATCACAATGCTCCATGACCCTTGTCATCGCAATGTTCCAAGCCCTTGTCATCAAAATGCTGCATTACATTTGTCATCACAATCCTCCATGACACTTGGTATCACAATGCTCCATGCCATTGTCATCACAATGGACAATGACATATGTCATCACAATGCTCCTTGATAACTGTCTTCACAATACTCCATGACCTTGTCATCACAATGTTCCATGCCCTTGTCATCACAATGTGCCATGCGCACTGTCATCCCAATAATCCATGAAACATGTCAGACCTATGTTCCATGCACCTGTCATCACAATGCTCCATGCCCTTGTCATCACAATGCTCCATGACCCCCGTCATCACAATGCTCCGAGACTCCAGTCATCATAATGCTTCATGACCTTTGTCCTCACAATGGTCCATGCCCTCGTCACACAAGGCTCTGTGACCTTTGTCAACACAATGCTCCATGCCCTTGTCATCTCAATGCTCCATGCCCTTGTTATCACAATGCTCCAACAGCCCTGTAATCACAATGCTCCATTCCCCTTTTCATTTCTATGCTCCATGAACCCTGTCATCAACATGCACCGTGTCCATCACCATAATATTTCATGCTATTGTCATCACAATGAAATCAAAGCCCTCAATATCCTCCGTTATCACAATACACCAAACCCTTCTGATCACAATGTTCCATAACACTTGTCATCACAATGCCCCATGATGCTGGTCATCACAATTATCCATGGTCTTCTCATCCCAATGCTCCATGATCATTGTCATCACAACGCTCAATACACTTATCATCACAATGCTCCCTGACAGTTGTCATCAGTATGCTCCTTGAACACTGTCATGACAAGGCTCCATGCATTTTTCATCACAATGATCCATTCCCTTTTCATCACAAAGCTCCAAGACCCCTGTAATCACAATGCTCCATGTCCTTGTCATCACAAAACTCCATGAAGCATGTAATCAGAATGCTCCATTGCCTTCTCATCACAATGCTCCATGCCCTCATAATCACATTCCTTCAAAAACCATGTAATCTCAATGCTCCAAGCACCTTTTCGTCAGAATGCTCCATGACCCTTTTCATCAAAATGCTCCATTACCCCTGACATCACAAGGTTCCATAAACCCTGTCATCAAAATGTTCCATGACACTTTTCATCAATTTCCTCTATGACCCTCTCATCACAATGCTCCCTGCCCTTATCATCACAATGCACCACGACCTTGGCATCAAAATGCTCCAAGACGTTTGTCATCACAAAGCTCCATGACCCTTGGCATCACAATGCTCCATGCCATTTCATCACAATGCTACATGGAACCTCTCATCACATTGCTCCATGCCCTTGTCACCACAATGCTCCATGACGCTTGTCATCACAATGCTCGATACTATTCTCATCACAATGCTCCATGCCCTTGTCATTACAATTCTCCATGACACATGTCATAAGAATGCTCCATGGCCTTCTCCTCACAATGCTCCATGCCCTTGTCATCACAATGCTCCAAGACTCCTGTAATCACAATGCTCCATGCCCCTATTCATCAGAATGCTCCATGAGACTTGTCATCAGAAGGCTCCATGGTCTTCTCATCACACTGCTCCAGGACATTGTCATCACAATGCTCCATTCCCTTGTCATCACAATGCTCCATGAACCCTCTCATCACAATGCTCCATGACACCTGTCATCACAATGCCTCATGCCCCTTGTCATTACAGAGATCCATGACGCTCTTCATCATAATTTTCCACGGTCTTTTCATCACAATGCTCCACGGTCTTGGTATCACAATTCTCCATGCCCTGTTCATCACAATGCTCCATGTCCCATGTCATTACAATTCTCCACGTCCTTGTCATCACAATGCTTCGTGACACTTCTCATCACAATGTTACATGATCTTGTCATCACAATTCTCCTTGCACTTGTCATCGCAATGCTCTATGACCCCTGTCATAGCAAGCTCCATGTGATTGTCATCACAATGCTTCACGACGTTGTCATCAAAATTCTCAATGGCCCTTGTCATCACAATGCTCCATGCCCTTGTCATCACAATGCTCCATGACCCTTGTCATCACAATGATCCAAGCTCTTGTCATCAAAATGCTCCATTACCTTTGTCATCACAATCCTCCATGACACTTGGTATCACAATGCTCCATGCCATTGTCATCACAATGGACAATGACATATGTCATCACAATGCTCCCTGACACCTGTCTTCACAATAATCCATGACCTTGTCATCACAATGTTCCATGACCTTGTCATTACAATGCGCCATGCCCACTCTCATCACAATAATCCATAAAACTTGTCAGAGCAATGCTCCATGACCCCTGTCATAACAATGCTCTGTGACTCCTGTCATCACAAGGCTTCATGACCTTTGTCATCACAGTGGTCCATCCCCTCTTCACACAAGGCTCTTTGATCTTTTTCACCACAATGCTCCATGAATATTTCATCACAATGCTCTTTGTCCCTTGTCATCAAAATGCTCCATGCCTTTGTCACCACAATGCTCCATGCTGTTGTCATCACAATGCTCCATGCACATTGTCATCACAATAATCCATGAAACTTGTCAGACAAATGTTCCATGCCCCTGTCATCACATTGCTCCATGCCCTTGTCATCACAATGCTCCATGACCCCTTTCATCACAATGCTCCGTGACTCCAGTCATCACAAAGCTTCATGACCTATCTCATCACAATGGTCCATGCCCTCGTCACACAAGGCTCTGTGATCTTTTTCACCACAATGCTCCATGAATATTTCATCACAATGCTCTGTGTCCCTTGTCATCAAAATGCTCCATGCCTTTGTCAGCACAATGCTCCATGACACATGTCATCAAAATGCTCCATGCGCTTGTCACCACAATGCTCCATGACCCATGTCATCACAATGCACCATGCGTTTGTCATCAAAATACTCCACATCCTTATCATTGCTATGCTCCATAACACTTGTCATCAGAATGCTCCATGCACTTCTCATCAAAATGCTCTCTCACCAAATATATCACAATGTTACATCACTAATCATCACAATACTCCCTCACCTCTGTCATCACAGTGTTCCATGCCCCTGTCATCACAGTGCTACATGCCCTTATCATCACAATGCTCCATGACCCCTGTCATCACATTGCTACATGCCCTTATCATCACAATGCTGCATGACCCCTGACATCACAATGTTCCATAAACAGTGTCATCAAAATATTCCATGACCATTTTCATCAAATTGCTCCATGACCCTGTCATAACAATGCTCCCAGTCCTTCTCATCTCAATGCACCATGCCCTTGTAGTCAAAATGCCTCATGACATTTGTCATCACAAAGCTCCATGACACTTGGCATCACAATGCTCCATGCCATTGTGATCACAATGCTCAATGAACTCTCTCATCACATTGTCCCATGCCCTTGTCATCACAGTGCTCCTTTACACCTGTCATAACAATGCTCCATGACCCCTGCCATCACAATGTTCCACGGCCTTGTCATCACAAGGCTCAATGACCCTTGTCATCACAATGCACCAAGACCTCTGTAATCACAGTTCTCCATGCCCTTGTCATCACAAAGCTCCATGACGCATGTCATCAGAATGCTCCATGTCCTCTGTCATCACAATGCTCCATGCCCTTGTCATCACAACGCTCCAACGCCCCTGTAATCACAATGCTCCATGCCCCTTTTCATCTCAATGCTCCATGAACCCTGTCATCACAATGCACCATGCCCATTACCATAATATTTCATGCTATTGTCATCACAATGAAATCAAAAAGCCTCAATGACCTCTGTCATCACAATGCACGAAACCCTTATGATCACAATGTTCCATAACACTTGTCATCACAATGCCCCATGACGCTGGTCATCACAATTATCCATGGTCTTCTCATCACAATGCTCCATGATCTTTGTCATCACAATGCTCAATAGACTTATCATCACAATGCTCCCTGACAGTTGTCATCAGTATGCTCCTTGAACCCTGTCATGACAAGGCTCCATGCATTTTTCATCACAATGATCCATTCCCTTTTCATCACAATGCTCCAAGAACCCTGTAATCACAATGCTCCATGTCCTTGTCATCACAAAGCTCCATTACGCACGTCAACAGAATGCTCCATTGCCTTCTCATCAAATTGCTCCATGCCCTTGTAATCACATTGCTTCAAAACCCCTGTAATCTCAATGCTCCATGCCCCATTTCGTCAGAATGCTCCATGACCCTTTTCATCAAAATGATCCATTACCCCTGACATCACAATGTTCCATAACCACTGTCATCAAAATGTTCCATGACACTTTTCATCAATTTGCTCCATGACCCTGTCATCACAACGCTCCCTGCCCTTCTCATCACAATACACCACAACCTTGTCATCAAAATGCTCCATGACGTTTGTCATCACAAAGCTCCACGACCCTTGGCATCACAATGCTCCATGCCATTTCATCACAATGCTACATGAAACCTCTCATCACATTGCTCCATGTCCTTGTCACCACAATGCTCCATGACGCTTGTCATCACAATGCTCGATACTCTTCTCATCACAATGCTCCATGCCCTTGTCATTACAATCCTCCATGACACATGTATCACAGTGTTCCGTGCCCTAGTCATCACAGTGTTCCATGCCGAATCTCATCACAATAATACACGAAATTTTCAAACCAATGTTCCATGCCCTTGTCGTCACAATGCTCCATTACCCCTGTCATAACAATGCTCCATGACACCTGCCATCACAATGTTCCACCGCCTTGGCATCCAAGGCTCCATGACCCTTGTCATCATAATGCTCCAAGACCCCTGTAATCACAATGCTCCATGCCCTTGTCATCACAAAGATCCATGACACATGCCATCAGAATGCTCCATGGCCTTCTCATCACAATGCTCCATGCCCTTGTCATCACAATGCTCCAAGACCCCTGTAATCACAATGCTCCATGCCCTTGTCATCACAAAGATCCATGACACATGCCATCAGAATGCTCCATGGCCTTCTCATCACAATGCTCCATGCCCTTGTCATCACAATGCTCCAAGACCCCTGTAATCACAATGCTCCATGCCCCTATTCATCAGAATGCTCCATGAGACTTGTCATCACAAGGCTCCATGGTCTTCTCATCACACTGCTCCAGGACCTTGTCATCACAATGTTCCATTCCCTTGTCATCACAATGCTCCTTGACCACTGTCATCACAATACTCCATGAACATTTTCAGGCCAATGCTCCATGACCTTCTCATCACAGTGCTCCATGACTCTTCTCATCACAATGCTCCATGACCACTCTCATCACAATGCTCCATGACACCTGTCATCACAGTGCTCCTTGCCCATTGTCATTACAGTGATCCATGACGCTCTTCATCATAATTATCCATGGTCTTTTCATCACAATGCTCCACGGTCTTGCTATCACAATTCTCCTTGGCCTGTTCATCACAATGCTCCATGTCCCATGCCATTACAATTCTCCACGTCCTTGTCATCACAATGCTTCGTGACACTTCTCATCACAATGTTACATGATCTTGTCATCACAATTCTCCATGCACTTGTCATCGCAATGCTCTATGACCCCTGTCATAGCAAGCTCCATGCGCTTGTCATCACAATGCTTCACGACGTTGTCATCAAAATTCTCAATGGCCCTTGTCATCACAATGCTCCATGCCATTGTCATCACAATGCTCCATGACCCTTGTCATCACAATGTTCCAAGCCCTTGTCATCAAAATGCTCCATTACCTTTGTCATCAAAATCCTCCATGCACTTGGTATCACAATGCTCCATGCCATTGTCATCACAATGGACAATGACATATGTCATCCCAATGCTCCCTGACACTTGTCTTCAAAATACGCCATGACCTTGTCATCACAATGTTCAATGCCTTTGTCATCACAATGTGCCATGCCCACTCTCATCACAATAATCCATAAATCTTGTCAGAGCAATGCTCCAAGACCCCTGTCATCACAATGCTCCCTGACACCAGTCATCACAATGCTTCATGACCTTTGTCATCACAATAGTCCATGACCTCGTCACACAAAGCTCTGTGACCTTTGTCACCACAATGCTCCTTGAAACTTTTATCACAATGCTCTGTGACCCTTGTCATCACAAAGCTCCATGCCTTTGTCAGCACAATGCTCCGTGACCCTTGTCATCACAATGCTCGATACTATTCTCATCACAATGCTCCATGCCCTTGTCATTACAATCCACCATGATCCATGTATCAAAGTGTTCCGTGCCCTTGTCATCACAATAATCCATGAAACTTTTCAGACCAATTCTCCATGCCCTTGTCATCACAACGCAACATTACCACTGTCATAACACTGCTCCATGACACCTGCCCAAACAAGGTTCCACGACATTGTAATCACAAGACTCCATGACAATTTTCATCACAATGCTCCAAGACAATGTAATCACAATTGTCCATAACCATGTCTCACAAAGATCCATGACACATGTAATCAGAATGCTCCATGGCCTTCTCATTCACGATGCTCCATACCCTTGTCATCACAATGCTCCAAGGCTCCTGTAATGACAATGCTCCGTGCCCCTTTTCATCTCAATGCTCCATGAACCCTGTCATAACAATGCACCATGCCCATCATCAAAATGCTTCATACTATTGTCATCACCATGAAATTAAAATGCTCCATGACCTCTGTCATCACAATGCTCCAAACCCTTGTGATAACAATGTTCCATAACACTTGTCATCACAATGCCCCATGACTCTGGTCATCACAATTATCCATGGTCTTCTCATCACAATGCTCCATGATCTTTGTCATCACAATGATCAATACACTTGTCATCACAATGCTGCATGACACTTGTCGTCAGAATGCTCCTTAAACCCTTTCATGACAAGGCTCCATGCATTTTTCATCACAATGATCCATGCCCTTTTCATCACAATGCTCCAAGACAACTCTAATCTCAATGCTCCTTGCCCTTGTCATCACAAAGCTCCATTATGCATGTCATTAGAATGCTCCATGGCCTTCTCATCACTATACTCCATGACCTTGTCATCTCAATGCTCCAAGACCACTGTCATCATAATGATCCATGCTCCTTTTCATCAGAATACTCCATGAGACTTGTCATCGCAAGGCTCCATTGTCTTCTCATCACAATGCTCCAGGACCTTGTCCTCACAATGCTCCATTCCCTTGTCATCACAATGCTCCATGACCCCTTTCATAAGAATACTCCAAGAACATTTTCAGCCCAATGCTCCATGAACTTCTCATCACAATGCTCCATTACCCCTATCATTACAATTCTCCATGCTCCTTGAAATCAAAATGATCCATGACCTCTGTCATCACAAAGTTCCAAATCATTGGGATCACATTGTTCCATAACACTTGTCTTCACAACACTCCAGGATGCCTGTCATAACAATACTGCATGCCATTGTCATCACAATGCTCCATGACCTTTTTCATCACAATGCTCAATACACTTGTCATCACAATGCTCCCTGACACTTGTCGTCAGAATGCTCCTTGAAACCTGTCATGAAAAGGCTCCATGCCTTTTTCATCACAATGCTCCATGCCCTTTGCATCACAATGCTCCATGCAATTGTCATCACAATACTCCACAAGCTTGTAATCAGAATGCTCCATAACACCTGTCATCACAATGCTCCATGACCCCTGCTATCACAATGCTCCATGACACCTGTCATCAAAATGCTCCTTGCCCCTTGTCATTACAGTGCTCCATGACGCTCCTCATCACAGTTATACATGGCCTTCTCATCACAGTGCTCCACGGTATTGCCATCACGAGGATCCATGACACTTTTCATCACAATGTTACATGATCTTGTCATCACAATTCTCCATGCAATTGTCATCACAATGCTCCATGAACCCTGTCATAGCAAGCTCCATATGTTTTTTATCACAACGCTTCACAACCTTGTCATCATAATTATCAATTGCCCTTGTCATCACAATACTCCATGCTCTTCTCATCAAAATGCTCCATGACCCTTGTCATTACAATGCTCCATTACCTTTGTCATCACAATCCTCCATGACAATTGGCATCACAATGCTCCATGCCATTGTCATCACAATGGACCATGACATATGTCAATAAAACGCTCCCTGACACCTGTCTTCACAATACACTTGACTTTGTCATCACAATTCTCCATGCCCTTGTCATCACAATGTGCCTTGCCGACTGTCATCAAAATAATCCTTGAAACTTGTCAGACCAATCTTCCATGCCCTTGTCATCACAATGCTCCGTGACACCAGTCATCACAATGCTTCATGACCTTTGTCATCACAATGGGCCATGCCCTCATCATCACAAGGCTCACTGACCTTTGTCACCACAGTGCTCCATGAACTTTTCGTCACAATGCTCTGTGAACCTTGTCATCACAATGCTCCTTGCCTTTGTCTGCACAATACTCCAGAAGCTTGTCATCAGAATGTTCCATGTCCCTTGTCATCACAATGATCCATGACACCTGTCATCACAATTCTCCATGCCACATGTCATTACAGTGCTCGATGACACTCGTCATCAAAATGCTCCATGGTCTTGCCATCACAATGCTTCACGGTCTTGCCATCACAATGCTCCATGCCCTGGACATCACAGTGCTCCATGTCCGTTGTCATCACAATGCTCCATGACACTTCTCATCACCATGTTACATGCTCTTGTCATCACAATCCTCCATGCCATTGTCATCACAATGGACCATGACATATGTCATCACCATGCTCCCTGACACCTGTCTTCACAATACTCCATGACCTTGTCATCACAATGATCCATGCCCTTGTCATCACAATGCTCCATGCCCTTGTCTTCACAATGCACCATGCCTACACTCGTCACAATAATCCATGAAAGTTGTCACAACAATTCTCCATGCCCCTATCATCACAGTGCTCCATGCCATTGTCATCAAAATGCACCATGAAGCCTGTCATCACAATGCTCCGTGACTCCAGTCATCACAATGCTTCATGAGCTTTGACATCACAGTGGTCCATGCCCTCGTCATTAGAAGTCTCTGTCACCTTTGTCACCACAATGCTCCATGAACTTTTCATCACAATGCTCCATGATCATTGTCATAACAAAGCGCCATGCGCTTCTCGGCACAATGCTCCATGACCCATGTCATCACAATGTGTCATGCGCTTGTCATCACAATGCTCCACAACCTTGTCATCACAGAGCTCCATAAACCTTGTCATCACAATGCACCATGCACTTCTCATCAAAATGCTCTCTCACAACTGATATCACAATGTTCCATCACTAGTCATCACTATACTCCCTCACCCTTGTCATCACAATGTTCCATAACCCCTATAATCACAATGCTCCATGCCCTTGTCATCACAAAGCTCCATGATGCATGTCATCAGAATGATCCATGGCCTTCTCATCACAATGCTGCATGCCCTTGCCATCACAATTATCCATTACCCCTGTCATCACAATGCTCCATGACCACTGTCCACACAGTGCTCCATGACCCCTGACAGCACAATGATCTGGGACACATGTCATCAAAATGCTCCATGACACTTGTCATCACAATGATCCATGCGCTTGTCATCCCAATTATCCATGACCCCTGTAATCAGAATGTTCCGTGACGCTTGTCATCCCAGTGCTCCATGACCCTTGGCATCACAATACTTCATGCCATTGTCATCACAATGCTCCATGAACCCTCTCATCACATTGCTCCATGCGCTTGTCATCACAAAGCTCCATGACGCTTGCCATCACACTGCTCAATGCCATTCTCATCACAATGCTGCAGGCCCTTGTCATTACAATGTTCCATAGTCCATGTATCACCGTGTTCCGTGCCCTTGTCATCACAACGCTCCATGCGCACTCTCATCACAATAATCCATAAAACTTGTCACATCAATGCTCCATGCACTTGTCATCAAAAGGCTCCATTTCCCGTGTCATAACAATGCTCCATGACCCTTGCAATCACAATGTTCCACAGCCTCATCATCTCAAGGCTCCATGACCGTTGTCATCACAATTCTCCAAGAACCCTGAAATCGCAATGCTCCATGCACTTGTCATCACAAAGATCCATGACCCATATCATCCGAATGCTCCATGACCCAAGTCATCACAATGCTCCATGACCCCTGTCATCACAATGCTCCATGACACCTGTCATCACAATGCTCCATGCCCCTTGTCATTACAGTGCTCCATGACTCTCGTCATCACAATTATCCATGGCCTTCTCATCACACTGCTCCCCGGTCTTGCCATCACTATGCTCCATGCCCTGGTCATCACAATGCTCCATGTCCCTTGTCATCACAATTCTCCACGTCCTGGTCATCACAATACTCCATGACACTTCTCGTCACAATGTTACGTGGTCTTGTCATCACAATTCTCCATGCATTTTTCATAGCAATGCTCCATGTCCCCTGTCATAGCGAGCTCCATGCGCTTGTCATCACAATGCTTCACGACGTTTGCATCAAAATTCTCAATTGCCTTTGTCATCACAGTGCTCCATGTCCTTGTCAGCACAATGCTCCATGACCCTTTTCTTCACAATTCTAAAAGAAATTGTCATCACAATGCTCCATTACCTTTGTCAGCACAATCTTCCATGACACTTGGCATCACAAGGCTCCATTTCATTTGTAATCACAATCCTCCATGACACTTGGAATCACAATGCTCCATGCCATTGTCATCACAATGCACCATGACATATGTCATCATAGTGCTCCCTGACACCAGTCTTCACAATACTACATGACCTTGTCATAACTATGTTCCATGCCCTTGTCATCACAATGTGCCCTGTCCACTCTCATAGCAATAATTCATGAAAATTGTCAGACCAATGCTCCATGCCCCTGTCATCACAATGCTCCATGCCCTTGTAATCACAATGCTCCAATACCCCTCACATCATAATGCTCCGTGACTGCAGCCATCACTATGCTTTATGAACTTTTTCATCACAATGGTTAATTCCCTCGTCATCACAATGCTCTGTGACACTTGTCATCACAATGCCCCATGCCATTGTCAGCACAATGCTCCATGACCCTTGTCATCACAATGTTCCATGCGCTTGTCAGCACAATGCTCCAAGACACATGTCATCACAATGTGCCATGCACTTGTCATCACAATGCTCCACAACCTTGTCATCACAATTTTCCATAAACCTTGTCATCACAATGCTCCATGCACTTCTCATCTAAATGCTCTCTCACCACTGATATCACAGTGTTCCATCACCAGTCATCACAATACTCCCTCAACACTGTCATCACAATGTTCCATGACCCCTGTCATCAAAATGCTACATGCCCTTATCATCACAATGCTCCATGACCACTGACATCACAATGTTCCATAACGCCTGTCATCAAAATATTCCCTGACCCTTTCTATAAAATTGTTCCATGAACCTGTCATCAGAATGCTCCCTGCCCTACTCATCACAATGCACCACGCCCTTGTCATCAAAATGCTCCATTACATTTGTCATCACAAAGCTCCATGACCCTTGGCATCACAATGCTCCATTCCATTGTCATCACAATGATCCATGAAACATCTCATCACAACACTCCATGCACTTGTCCTCCCAAATCTCCATGACACTTGTCATCACAATGCTCGATGCCTTTCTCAACACAATGATCCATGCCTTGTCATTACAATCCTCCATGACCCATGTATCACCGTGTTCCCTGCCCTTGTCATCACAATGCTCCATTACCCCTGTCATAACAATGCTCCATTACTCCTGCCATCACAATGTTCCACGGCGTTGTCATCACAAGGCTCCATGAACATTGTCATCACAATGCTCCAAGACCCCTGTAATCACAATGCTCCATACCCCTTTTCATCTCAATTCTCCATGAACACTCTCATCAAAATGCACCATGCCAATCATCATAATGCTTCATGCTATTGTCATCACAAAGAAATCAAAATGCTCCATGACATCTGTCATCACAATGCTCCAAACCCTTCTGATCACAATGTTCCATAACACTTGTCATCACAATGCACCATGACGCTCGTCATCAAAATTATCCATGGTCTCCTCATCAAAATGCTCCATGACCATTGTCAACACAATGCTCAATACACTTGTCATCACAATGCTCCCTGACAATTGTCTTCAGTATGCTACTTGAAACCTGTCATGACAAGGCTCTTTGCCTTTTCCTCTCAATTCTCCATGCACTTTTCATCACAATGCTCCAAGACCCCTGTAATCGCAATACTCCATGTGCTTGTCATCACAAATCTCCAGGACGCATGTCATCAGAATGCTCCATGGCACTGTCATCACCATGCTCCATGCCCTTGTCATCACAATGCTCCAAGACCCCTCTAATCACAATGCTCCATGCACTTGTCATCGCAATGCTCCATGACCCATGTCATAGCAAGCTCCATGCGCTTGTCATAACTATGCTTCACGGCCTTGTCATCAGAATTCTCAATGGCCCTTGTCACCACAATGCTCCAAGCGCTTGTCATCACAATGCTCCATTACTTTTGTCATCACAATCCTCCATGACACTTGGCTTCACAATGCTCCATGACATTGTCATCACAATGCACCAGGACATATGTCATCACAATACTCCCTGATACCTGTCTTCACAATAATCCATGACCTGGTCATAACAATGCTCCATGACCTTGTCATCACAATGCGCCATGCACATTTTCATCACAATAATCCATGATACTTCTCAGACCAATGCTCCATGCCCACTGTCATCACAATAATCCATGAAACATGTCAGACCAATGTTCCATGCCCCTGTCATCACATTGCTCCATGCCCTTGTAATCACAATGCTCCATGGCCCCTGTCATCACAATGCTCCGTGACTCCAGTCATCACAATGATTCATGATCCATGTCCTCACAATGGTCCATGCCCTCGTCACACAAGGCTCTGTGATCTTTGTCACCACAGTGCTCCATAAAATTTTCATCACAATGCTCTGTGTTCCTTGTCATCACAATGCTCCATGCCTTTGTCAGCACAATGCTCCATGACAATATTCCTCACAATGCTCCATGCGCTTGTCCGCACAAGGCCCCATGACCTGTGTCATCACAATGCGCCATGCGCTTGTCATCACAATGCTCCACAACCGTGTCATCACAGTGCTCCATAAAACTTCTCATCACAATGCTCCATACACTTCACATCAAAATGCTCTCCCACCACTGATATCATAAAGTTCCATCACTAGTCATCACAATACTCCCTCACCCCTGTCATCACAATGTTCCAGGACCCCTGTCATCAAAATGCTCCATGACCCTTTTCATCATAATCCTCCATGACCCCTGACATCACAGTGTTCCATAACCACGGTCATAAAAATGTCCCATGAGAATTTTCATCAAATTGCTCCATGACCCTTTCATCACAATGATCCATGCCCTTCTCATACACAGTTCACCACGCGCTTGTCATCAAAATGCTCCATGACTTTTGTCACCACAAAGCTACATGACCCTTGGCATAACAATGCTCCATGCCCTTGTCATCAAAATGCTCCATAAACACTCTCATCACATTTTTCCTTGCCCTTGTCATCACAGGCTCCGTGATTCTCTTCATCACAATGCTCGATGCTCTTCTTAACACAATACTCCATGCCCTTGACATTACAATCTGCCATGACCCATGTATCACAGTGTTCCGTGCCCTTGTCGTCACAATGCTCCATGCCCCCTCTCATCACAATAATCCATGAAGCTTTTGAGACCAATTCTCCATGCCCTTGTCATCAAAATTCTCCATTACCCCTGTTATAACAATGCTCCATGACACCTGTCATTACAATGTTCCACGGCCTTGTCATCACAAGGCTCCGTAACCGTTGTCATCACAATGCTCCATGTCCTTGCCATCAAAAAGCTCCATGACGGATGTCATCAGAATGCTCCATGGCCTTCTCATTCACGATGCTCCATGCCCTTGTCATCACAATTCTCCTAGACCTCTGTAATCACAATGCTCAATGCCCCTTTTCATCTCAATGCTCCATGAACCGTGTCATCACAATGCACCATGCCCATCATCATAATGCTTCATGCTATTGTCATCAAAATGAAATAAAAATGCTCCATGACCTCTGTCATCACAATGCTCCAAACCCTTGTGATCACAATGTTCCATAACACTTGTCATAACAACGCCCCATGACGCTCATCATCACAAATATCCATGGCCTTTTATTCACAATACTCCATGAGCTTTGTCATCACAATGCTCAATACACTTGTCATCACAATGCTCGCTGACACTTGTCATCAGTATGCTCCTTGAACCCTGTCATGACAATGCTCCATGAATTTTGCATCACAATGATCCATGACCTTTTCATCACAATGCTCTGTGACCCTTGTCATCGCAATGCACCATGCCTTTGTCAGCACAATGATCCATGACACTTGTCATCACAATGCTCCATGTGCTTTTCAGCACAATGCTCCTTGAGCCATGTCATCACAATGCACCATGCGCTTGTCATCACAATGCTCCACATCCTTGTCATCACAATGCTCCATAAACCTTGTCATCACAATGCTCCATGCACTTCTCATCAAAATGCTCTTTTACCACTGATATCACAATGTTCCATCACTAGTCATCACAATACTCCCTCACCACTCTCATCACAATGTTCCATGACCACTATCATCACTATGCTACATGCACTTATCATCAAAATGCTCCATGACCAATGACATCACAATGCTCCATAAACCCTGTCATCAAAATGCTCCATTACCATTTTCAGCACAATGCTCCATGACCCCTGACTTCACAATTTTCCATATCTACTCTCATCAAATTATTCCATGACATTTTCTCCAAATTCCTCCATTACCCTGTTAGCACAATGCTCCCTGCCATTCTCATCACAACGCACCACGACCTTGTCATCAAAATGCTCCATGACCTTCGTCATCACAAAACTCCATGACAGTTGGCATCACAATGCTCCAAGCCATTGTCATCACAATGCTCCATGAAGCCTCTCATCATATTGCTCCATGCCCTTGTCACCACAATGCTCCATGACGCTTGTCATCACAATGCTCGATGCACTTCTCATCACAATGCTCCATGCACTTGTCATTACAGTCCTCCATGACCCATGTATCAAAGTGTTCTGTGCCCTTGTCATCACAATGCTCCATGCCCACTATGATCACAATAATCGATGAAACATTTCAGACCAATGCTCCATGCCCTTGTCATCACAATGCTCCATTACCCCTGTCATAACAAGGCTCCATGACACCTGCCTTCACAAGTTTCCACGGCCTTGTCATCACAAGACTCCATGACGCTTGTCATCACAATGCTCCAAACACTGTAATCACAATTCTGCATACATTTGTCATCACAAAGCTCCATGAGGCTTGTCATCAGAATGCTCCATGGCCTTCTCATTCAAGATGCTACATTCCCTTGTGATCACAATGGTCCAAGACACCTGTAATCACAATGCTCCATGACACTTTTCATCTCAATGCTCCATAAACCGTGTCATCACAATGCACCATGCCCATCATCATAATGCTTCATGCTATTGTCATCAAAATGAAATCAATATGCTCCATGACCTCTGTCATCACAATGCTCAAAACCCTTGTGATCACAATGATCCATAACACTTGTCATCACAACGCCCAATGATGCTCATCATCACAGTTATCCTTGGGCTTCTATTCACAGTACTCCATTACCTTTGTCATCACAGTGCTCAATACACTTGTCATCACAATGCTCCCTGACACTTGTCGTCAGTATGCTCCTTGAACCCTGTCATGACAAGGCTCCATGCATTTTTCAACACAATGATCCACACCCTTTTCCTCACAATGCTCCAAGACCCCTGGAATCACAATGCTCCATGCCATTGTCATCACAAAGCTTCATGACACATGTCTTCAGAATGATCCATGGCCTTCTCATCACCATGCTCCATGCCCTTTTCATCACAATGCTCCATTCCCATGTCATCAAAATACCCCATGACCCCTGTCATCACAATACTCCATGAACATTTTCAGCCCAATGCTCCATGACCTTCTCATCACAATGCCCCATGAACCCTGTCATCACAATGTTCCATGACCCCTCTCATCACAATGCACCGTGACTCCAGTCATCACAATGCTTCATGACCTTTGTCATCTCAATGGTCCATGCCTTTGACACAAAAGGCTCTGTGACCTTTGTCACCACAATGCTCCATGAACTTTTCATCACAATACTCTGTGACCCTTGTAATCAAAATGCACCATGCCTTTGTCAGCACAGTGCTCCATGACCCATGTCATCACAGTGCGCCATGCACTTGTCATCACAAATCTCCATGAGGCTTGTCATCACAACGCTCGATGCACTTCTCATCACAATGCTCCATGACCTTGTCACTACAATCCTGCATGATCTAGGTATCACAGTGTTCTGTGCCCTTTTCATTACAATCCTCCATGCCCTTGTCATCACAATGCTCCATGACCCTTGTCATCACGGTGCCCAAACCCTTGTTATCAAAATGCTCCATTACCTTTTTCATCACAATCCACCATGACCATTGGCATCACAATGCTCCATGCCATTGTCATCACAATGGACCATGACATATGTCATCACTATGCTCCCTGACACCTGTCTTCACAATACTCCATGACCTTGTCATCACAATGCTCCATGCCCTTGTCATCACAATGAGCCATGCCCATTGTCATCACAATACTCCATGAAACATGTCAGACCAAATTTCCATGGCCCTGTCATCACAGTTCTCTATGCCCAACTCATCACAATGCTCCATGAACCCTGTCATCACAATGCTCCGTGACTCCAGTCATCACAATGCTTTATGACATTTGTCATCACAATGTTCCATGCCCACGTCACACAAGGCTCTGTGACCTTTGTCACCACAATGCTCCATGTTCTTGTCATCACAATGTGCCATGCCCACTGTCATCAAAATAATCCATGAAACTTGTCAAAACAATGTTCCATGCCCCTGTCATCACAGTGCTCCATGCCCTTGTCATCACAATGCTCCAAGACCCTTGTCATCACGATGCTCTAAACCCTTGTCATCAAAATGCTCCATTACGTTTGTCATCACAATCCTCCATGACACTTGGCATCACAATGCTCCATGCAATTGTCATCGCAATGGACCATGACATATTTCATCAAAATGCTCCCTGACACCTGTCTTCACAATAATCCCTGACCTTGTCATCACAATGCGTCATGCCCACTCTCATCACAATAATCCATGAAACTTGTCAGACCAAAGTTCCATGCCCCTGTCATCACAATGCTCCATGCCTTTGTCATCACAATGCTCCATAACCCCTGTCATAACAATGCTCCATGATCCCTGCCATCACAATGTTCCACGGCCTTATCATCCAAGGCTCCATGACCCTTGTCATAACAGTGCTCCAAGACCCCTGTAATCACAGTGCTCCATGCCCTTGTCATCACAATGATCCATGGCGCATGTCATCAGAATGCTCCATGGACTTATCATCACAATGTTCCATGCCCTTGTCATCACAATGCTCCAAGACCCCTGTAATCACAGTGCTCCATGCCCCTTTTTATCTCAATGCTCCATGATCCGTGTCATCACAATGCACCAGGCCATCACAATGAAATCAAAACGCTCCATGACATCTGTCATCACAATGCTAAAAACCCTTGTGATCACAATGTTCCATAACACTTGTCATCACAATGCCCCATGACACTCCTCATCACAATTATGAATGGTTTAATCATCACAATGCTCCATGACCTTTGTCACCACAATGCTCAATACACTTATCACCACAAAGCTCCCTGACAGTTGTCATCAGTATGCTCCTTGAAGCCTGTCATGACAAGGCTCCATGCAATTTTCATCACAATGATCCATGCCCTTTTCATCACAATGCTCCAAGACTCCTCTAATCACAATGCTCCATGTCCTTGTCATCACAAAGCTCCATGACGCATGTCATCAGAATGCTCCATGGCCTTCGCATCACAATGTTCCATGCCCTTGTCATCACAATGCTACAAAACCCCTGTAATCACAATGCTCCATTCACCTTTTCATCAGAATGCTCCATGACACTTGTCATCACAAGGCTCCATGGTCCTCTCATCACAATGCTCCAGGACCTTGTCATCACAGTGCTCCATTCCCTTGTCATCACAATGCTCCATGACTCCCATCATCACAATACTGCATGTACATTTTCAGCCCAATGCTCAATGACCGTCTCATTACAATGCTCCATGACCCATGTCTTCACAATGCTCCATGACCACAGTCATCAAAATGCTCCATGACCCCTGTCAGCACAATGGTCCATGCCCTCGTCATCAAAAGGCTCTGTGACATTTGTCACCACAATTCTCCATGAAATTTTCATCACAATGTTCTCTTACTCATGTCATAACTATGTTAATGCCTTTGTCAGCACAATGCTCCATGCGCTTTTCCGCAAAATGCCCCATGACCTGTGTGATCACAATGCGACATGTGCTTGTCATCACAATGCTCCACAACCTTGTCATCACAGTTCTCGATAAACCTTGTTGTCACAATGCTCCATGCACTTCCCATCAAAATGCTTTCCCATCACTGATATCATAATGTTCCATCACTTGTCATCACTATACTCCCTCACACCTGTCATCACAATGTTCCATGACCCCTGTCATCACAATGCTCCATGACCCTTTTCATCACAATGCTCCCTGACCCCTGACATCACAATGTTCCATAACCCCTGTCATCAAAATCTCCCATGACACTTTTCATCAAATTGCTCCATGACCCTTTCATCACAATGCTCACTGCCCTTCTCATCACAGTACACCACGCCCTTGTCATCAAAACCCTCCATGACCTTTGTCATCACAAAGCTCCGTGACCCTTGGCATCACAATGCTCCATGCCATTGTCATCAAAATGCTCCATGAACCCTCTCATCACATTGTTACATGTCCTTGTCATCACAGGCTCCATGATGCTTTTCATCACAATGCTCGATGCTCTTCTTAACACAAAGCTCCAAGGCTTGTCATTACAATCCTCCATGACCCATGTATCACAGTGTTCCGTGCCCTTGTCATCACAATGCTCCATGCCTCCTCTCATCACAATAATCCATGAAAATTTTCAGACCAATGTTCCATGCCCTTGTCATGAAAATGCTCCATTACCCCTGTTATAACAATGCTCCATAAAAACTGCCATTACAATGTTCCACGGCCTTCTCATCACAAGGCTCCATGACCCTTGTCATCACAATGCTCCAAGACACCTGTAATCACAATGCTCCATGCCTTTGTCATCACAAAGCTCCATTACGCATGTCATCAGTATGCGCCTTCGCCTTCTCATCACAATGCTCTATGAACTGGTCATTGCAATGCTCCAAGACCCCTGTAATCACAATGCTCCATGCCCCTTTTCATCTCAATGCTCCATGAACCCTGTCATCACAGTGCACCATGCCCATCATCATAATGCTTCATGCTATTGTCATCACAATGAAATCAAAATGCTCCATGACCTCTGTCATCACAATGCTCTAAACCCTTGTGATCACAATGTTCCATAACACTTGTCATCACAACGCCCCATGACGCTCATCATCACAATTATCCATGGTATTTTATTCACAATACTCCATGACTTTGGCATCACAATGCTCAATAAACTTGTCATCACAATGCTCCCTGACAGTGGTCGTCAATATGCTCCTTGAAACCTGTCATGACAAGGCTCCATGCATTTTTCATCACAATTATCCATGCACTTTTCTTCCCATGCTCCAAGACCCATGCAATCACAATGGTCCACACCCCTTTTCATCCGAATGCTCCATGACACTTGTCATCACAAGTCTCCATGGTCTTCTCCTCACAATGATCCAGGACCTTGTCATCACAATGCTCCATTCCATTGTCATCGCAATGATCCATGACCACTGCCATCACAATACTCAATGAATATTTTCAGCCCAATGCTCCATGAACTTCTCATCACAGTGCTACATGACACGTGTCATCACAATGCTCCATGCCCCTTGTCATTACAGTGCTGCATGACGCTCGACATCACAATTATCCATGGTCTTCTCATCACAGTGCTCCACGGTCTTGCCATCACAATGCTCCATGACACTTCTCATCACAATGTTACATGATCTTGTCATCACAATTCTCCATGCACTTGTTATCACAATGCTCCATGAACACTGTCATAGCAAGCTCCAAGTGCTTTTCATCACAGTCCTTCACGACATTGTCATCAAAATTCTCAATGGCCGTTGTCATCACAGTGCTCCATGCCATTGTCATCACAGTGCTCCATGACCTTTGGCAACAAAACTGTCCATGCCCTCGTCATCACAGGGCTCTGTGAAATTTGTCACCATAATGCTCCATGAACTTCTCATTCACAATGCTCTGTGACCCTTGCCATCACAATGCTCCATGCTTTGTCAGCAGAGTGCGCCATGACCCTTGTTATCACAATGCTCCATGCGCTTGTTATCAAAATTTTCCACAAACTTGTCATCAGAATGCGCCATAAAACTTGTCATCACAATGCTCCATGTACTTCTCATCAAAATGCTCTCTCACCACTGATATCAAAATGTTCCATCACTAGTCATCACAATACTCCCTAAACACTGTCATGACAATGTTCCACGGCCTTATCATCACAAGCCTCCATGACCCTTGTCATCACAATGCTCCAAGAACCCTGTAATCACAATCCTCCATGCTATTGTCATCACAAAGCTACATGACGCATGTCATCAATCTGCTCCATGGCCTTCTCATCACTATGCTCCATGCCCTTGTCATCACAATGCTCCAAGACAACTGTAATCAAAATGCTCCATGCCACTTTTCATCTCAATGCTCCATGAACTCTGTAATCACAATGAAGCACGCCCATCATCATAATGCTTCATGCTATTGTCATCACAATGAAATCAGAATGCTCCATAACCTTTGTCAACACAATGCTCCAAACCCTTGTGATCACAGTGTTCCATAACACTTGTCATCACAACGCCCCATGATGCTCATCATCACAATTATCCACGGTCTTCTCATCACAATGCTCCATGACCTTTGTCATCACAATGCTCAATACACTTGTCATTACAATGCTCCCTGACACTTGTCATCAGTATGCTCCTTGAACCCTGTCATGACAAGGCTCCATGCCTTTTGCATCACAATCATCCATGCCATTTTCTTCACAATGCTCCAAGACCCATGTAATCACAATGCTCCACACCCCTTTTCATCAGAATGCTCCATGACACTTGTCATCACAAGGCTCCATGACCACTGTCATCACAGTGCTCCATGACACCGGACAACACAATGATCCAGGACTCTTGTCATCAAAATGCTCCATGACCCTTCTCATCACAATGATCAATGCCCTTGCCATCCCAATGCTCCGTGACCGCTGTAATCACAATGCTGCATGACGCTAGTCATCACAGTGTTCCATGACCCTTGTCATCAAAATGTTCCATGCATTGGTCAGCAAAATGCTACATGACCTTGTCATCACAATGCTCCATGCGCTTGTCATCACAATACTCCATTCCCATTGTCATCAAAACCTTCCATGAATCTTGGGTTCACAATGCTTCATGCCCTTGTCATCACAATGCTCCATGCACCTTGAAATGAAAATGATACATGACTTCTGTCATCACAATGCTCAAAACCCTTGTGATCACAATGCTCCATGACTTTTGTCATCACAATGCTCAATACACTTGTCATCACAATGCTCCCTGACACTTTTCATCAGAATGCTCCTTGAACCCTGTCATGAAAAGGCTCCAAGCATTTTTCATCACAATGCTCCATGCCCTTTTCCTCACAATGCTCCATGCCATTGTCATCACAGTACTCCATAAGCTTCTCATCAGAATGGTCCATGACACTTGTCATCACAATGATCCATGACACCTGTCATCACAATGCTAGCCTAATGCTCCATGACCTTCTCATCACAATGCTCATTGACCCTTGTCATCACAATGCTCCATGACCACTCTCATCACAATGCTCCATGACACCTGTCATCACAATGCTCCATGCCCTTTGTCATTACAGTGATCCATGACACTCTTCATCATAATTATCCATGGTCTTTTCATCACAATGCTCCACGGTCTTGCCATCACAATTCTCCATGCCCTGTTCATCACAATGCTCCATGTCCCATGTCATTACAATTCTCCAATTCCTTGTCATCACAATGCACCATGACACTTCTCATCACAATGTTATATGATCTTTTCATCACAATTCTCCATGCATTTGTCATCGCAATGCTCTATGACCCCTGTCATAGCAAGCTCCATGCGTTTGTCATCACAATGCATCATTACATTTTCATCAAATTTGTCAATGGCCCTTGTCATCACAATGCTCCATGCCCTTGTCATCACAATGCTCCTTGATCCTTGACATCACAATGTTCAAAGCCCTTGTCATCAAAATGCTCCATTACCTTTGTCATCACAATCCTCCATGACACTTGGTATCACAATGCTCCATGCCATTGTCATGACAATGGACAATGACATATGTCATCACAATGCTCCCTGACACCTGTCTTCACAATACTCCATGAGCTTGTTATCACAATGTTCCATGCACTTGTCATCACAATGCGCCATGCCAACTGTCATCACAGTAATCCATGAAACTTGTCAGACCAATGTTCCATGACCCTGTCATCACAAAGTTCCATGCCCTTGTCATCACAATGCTCCATGACCCCTGTCATCACAATGCTCCATGACTCCAGTCATCACAATGCTTCATGACCCTTGTCATCACAGTGGTCCATGCCCTCGTCACACAAGGCTCTGTGACCTTTGTCACCACAATGCTCCAAGCCCACTGTCATCACAATAATCCATGAAACTTTTCAGCCCAATGTTCCCTGCCCCTGTCATCACATTGCTGCATGCCCCTGTCATCACAATACTCCCCATCCTTGTCATCACAATGCTCCGTGTCTCCAGTCATCACAACTCTTCATGACCTTTGTCATCACAATCGTCTATGCCCTCATCATCACAAGGCTCTGTGAACTTTTTCACCACAATGCTCCATGAACTTTTCATCCCAATGCTCTGTGAGCCATGTCACCACAATTCTCCATGCCTTTGTCAGCACAATGCTCCATGACATTTGTCATCACAATGCTCCATGCCCTTGTCAGCACAATGCTCCATGACACATGTCATCAGAGTTTGCCATGCGCTTGTCATCATAGTGCTCCCCAACCTTGTCATCACAATGCTCCATAAAACTTGTCATCACAAAGCTCCATGCACTTCACATCAAAATGCTGTCTCACCACTAATATCACAATTTTCCATCACTAATCATCACAATATTCCCTCTCTCCTGTCATCACAATGTTTCACGGCATTGTCATCACAAGGCTCCATGACCCAAGTAATCACAATGCTCCATGCCAATATTCATCTCAATGCTCCATGAACCTGTCATCAAAACAAACCATGCCCATCAGCATAATGCTTCACGCTATTGTCATCACAATGAAATCAAAATGCTCCATGACCTCTGTCATCACAATACTCCAAACCCTTGTGATCACAATGTTCCATAACACTTGTCATCACAACCCTCCATGATGCCTGTCATCACAATGCTCCATGACCACTGTCTTCACAATGCTCAATACGCTTGTCATGACAATGCTCCCTGACACTTGACGTCAGAATGCTCCTTGAAACCTGTCATTAAAAGGTTCCATGCCTTTTTCATGACAATGCACCATGCCTTTTTCATCACAATGCTCCATGCTATTGTCATCACAATACTCCAGAAACTTGTCATCAGAATGCTCCATGACCCTTGTTATCACAATGATCCATGACACTTGTCATTACTATTCTCCATGACCCGTGTCATTACAGTGCTCGATGACACTCATCATCAAAATGCTCCATGGTCTTGCCATCACAATGCTCCACGGACTTGCCATCACAATGCTCCATGCCCTGGACATCACAATGCTCCATGTCCCTTGTCATCACAATGTTCAATGACACTTCTGATCACCATGATACATGCTCTTGTCATCACAATCCTCCATGACACTTGGCATCACAATGCTCCATGCCATTGTCATCACAATGGACCATGACATATGCCATCACAATGCTCCCTGACAACTGTCTTCACAATAAGCCATGCACATGTCATAACAATGCTCCATGCCCTTGTCATCACAATGCTCCATGCCGTTGTCGTCACAATGCACCATGAACCCTGTCATCACAATGCTCCGTGACTCCAGTCATCACAATATTTCATGACATTTGTCATCACAATGGTCCATGCCCTCGTCATCAAAAGTCTCTGTGACCTTTGTCACCACAATGCTCCATGAATTTTTCATCACAATGCTCCGTGACCATTGTCATCACAATGCTCCATGCCTTTGTCAGAAGTGTGCTCCATGACCCTTGTCATCACAATGCTCCATGCGCTTCTCAGCACAATTCTCCATGACCCATGTCATCATAATGTGCCATGCGCTTGTCATCACAATGCTCCACAACTTTGTCATCACAATGCTCCATGCACTTCTCATCAAAATGCTCTCTCACCACTAATATCACAATGTTCCATCACTAGTCATCACAATACTCCATCACCACTGTCATCACAATGTTCCATGACCCCAGTAATCACAATGCTCCATGCCCTTGTCATCACAAAGCTCCATGATTCATGTCATCAGAATGCTCCATGGCCTTCTCATCACAATGCTCTATGACCTTGCCATTACAATGCTCCATTACCACTCTCATCACAATGCTCCATGACCACTGATGTCACAGCGCTCCATGACACCTGACAACACAATGATCCGGGACTCTCATCATCAAAATGCTCCATGAGAGTTGAAATCACAATGATCCATGCGCTTGTCATTCCAATGCTCCATGACCCCTGTAATCAGAATGCTCCGTGACGCTTGTCATCTCAGTCCTCCATGACCCTTGGCATCACAATGCTCTATGCCATTGTCAACACAATGCTCCAGGAAACCTATCATCACATTGCTCCATTCCCTTGTCATCACAAAGCTCCATAACACTTGTCATCACAATGCTTGATGCCCTTCTCATCACAATGCTCCATTACCATTGTCATCAAAATGCTCAATACACTTGTCATGACAATGCTCCCTGACACTTGTCGTCAGAATGCTCCTTGAACACTGTCATGAAAAGGGTCCATGCCTTTTTCATCACAATGCTCCATGTCCATTTCATCACAATGCTGCATGCCATTGTCATCACATTTCTCCACAAGCTTGTCATGAGAATGATCCATGACCCTTGTCATCACAATGATCCATGACACCTGTCATCACAATGCTCCATGCCCCTTGTCATTACAGTGCTCCATGACGCTCATCATCACAATTATCCATGGTCTTCTCATCACAATGCTCCACGGTCTTGCCATCACAATGCACCATGCCCTGGTCATCACAATTCTACATGTCCTTGTCATCACAGTGCTCCATGACACTTCTCATCAAAATGTTACATGCTCTTGTCAATACAATTCTCCATGCACTTGTCATCGCAATGCTCCATGACCCTTGTCATAACAATGCTCCATGACCCCTGCCGTCACAATGTTCCCCGGCCTTTTCATCCAAGGCTCCATGACCCTTGTTATCACAATGCTCCAAGACCCCTGTAATCACAATGTCCCATGCATTTGTCATCACAAAGATCCATGACGCATGTCATCAGAATACTCCATGGCCTTCTCATCACAATGCTCCATGCCATTGTCATCACAATGGTCCAAGATCCCTGTAATCACAATGCTCCATGCCCCTTTTCATCTCAATGCTCCATGACCCCTGTCATCACAATGCTCTGTGACTCCAGTCATCAAAATGATTCATGACCTTTCTCATCACAATGGTCCATGCCCCTGTCACACAAGGCTCTGTGACCTTTGTCACCACAATGCTCCATGAACTTTTCATCACAGTGCTCTGTGACCCTTGTCATCACAATGCACCATGCCTTTTTCAGCACAATGATCCATGACACAGGTCATCACAATGCTCCATGCGCTTTTCAGCACAATGCTCCTTGACCCATGTCATCACAATGCGCCATGCACTTGTCATCACAATGCTCCACATCCTAGTCATCACAATGCTCCATAAAACTTGTAATCACAATGCTCAATGCACTTCTCATCAAAATGCTCTCTCACCATTGATTTCACAATGTTCCATCACTATTCATCACAATACTCCCTCAACCCTGTCATCACAATGTTCCATAACCCCAGTCATCACAATGCTACATGCCCTTATCGTCACAATGTACCAATCCCTTGTCATCAAAATGCTCCATGACCACTGTCATCACAACGCTCCATGACCCGTGAGAACACAATGATCCGGGACACTTGTCATCTGAATGCTCCATTACCCTTGTCATCAAAATGATCCATGCCCTTGCCATCCCAATGCTCCATGACCCTTGTAATCACCGTGCTCCGTGACGCTTGTCATCACAGTGCTCCATGACCTTTGTCATCAAAATGTTCAGTGCATTTGTCAGCAAAATGCTACATGACCTTGTCATTACAATGCTCCATGTGCTTGTCATAACAGTACTCCATTCCGATTATCATCAAAATCCTCGATGAAACTTGGGTTCACATTGCTTCATGCCCTTGTCATCACAATGCTTCATGGTCGTTGAAATGAAAATGTTCCATGCCCTCTCTCATCACAATGCTCCAAACCCTTGTGATCACAATGTTCCATAACCCTTGTCATCACAACGCTCCATGATGCCTGTCATCACAATGCTGCATGAACTTTGTCATCACAATGCTCAATACACTTGTCATCACAATGCTCCCTGACACTTGTCATCAGAATGCTCCTTGAAACCTGTCATGAAAAGACTCCATGCCTTTTTCATCACAATGCTCCATGCCCTTTTCATCACAATGCTCCATGCCAGTGTCATCACAATACTCCACAAGCTGGTCATAAGAAGGCTCCATGACCCCTCTCATCAAAATGATCCATGACACCTGTCATCACAATGCTCCATTCCCCTTGTCATTACAGTGCTCCATGACGCTCGTCATCACAATTACCCATGATCTTCTCATCACAATGTTCCACGGTCTTGCCATCACAACGCTGAATGCCCTGGTCATCTCAATGCTCCATGTCCCTTGTCATCACAATTCTCCACGTCCCTCTCATCACAATGTGCCATGACACTTCTCATCACAATGTTATATGCTCTTGTCATCACAATTATCCATGCACTTGTCATCGCAATACTCCATGACCCCTGTCAGAGCAAGCTCCATGTGCTTGTCATCGCAATGCTTCACAACATCATCAAAATTCTCAATGGCCGTTGTCATCACAATGCTCCATGCCCTTGTCATCACAATGCTCCATGACACTTCTCATCACAATGCTCCAAGCCCTTGTCATAACAATGCTCCATTACATTTGTCATCACAATCCTCCATGACACTTGGTATCACAATGCTCCATGCCATTGTCATCACAATGCACCTTGACATATGTCATCACAATGCTCCCTGACACCTGTCTTCACAATAATCCATGACCTTGTCATCACAATGATCCATTCCCTTGTCATCACAAGGCGCCATGCCCACTGTCATCACAATAATCCATGAAATTGTCAGACCAATGTTCCATGCCCCTGTCATCAAAATGCTCCATGACCCTTGACAACACAATGATCCGGGACTCTTGTCATGAAAATGCTCCATGACCATTGCCATCACAATATTCCATGCCCTTGCCATCCCAATGCTACAAGACACCTGTAATCGCAATGCTCCATGGCCATTTTCATCTCAATGCTCCATGAAGCCTCTCATCACAATGCACCATGCCCATCATCATAATGCTTCATGCTATTGTCATCACAATGAAATTAAAATGCTCATTGACCTCTGTCATCACAATGCTCCAAACCCTTGTGATCACAATGTTCCATAACACTTGTCATCACAATGCCCCGTAACGCTCATCATCACAATTATCCATGGTCTTCTCATCACAGTGCTCCATAACCTTTGTCATCACAATGCTCAATACACTTGTCATCACAATGCTCCCTGACTCTTGCCATCAGTATGCTCCTTGAACCCTGTCATGACAAGGCTCCATGCCTTTTTCATCACAATGATCCGGAGCCTTTTCATCATAATGCTCCAAGACACCTGTAATCACAATGCTCTTTGCCCTGGTCATCACAAAGCTCCATGACGCATGTCATCAGAATGCTCCTTGGCCTTCTCTCACAATTCTCCATGCCCTTGTAATCACAATGCTCCAAGACCCATGTAATCACAATGCTCCATGCCCCTTTTCATCAGAATGCTCCATGAGACTTGTCATCACAAGGCTCCATGGACTTCTCATCACAATGCTCCATGACGCCTCTCATCACATTGCTCCATGCCCTTGCCATAACAAAGGTCCATGACGCTTGGTACAATGCTTGATGCCCTTCTCATCACAATGCTCCATGCCCTTGTCATTACAATCTTCAATGACCCATGTATCACAGTGTTCCGTGCCCTTGTCATCACAATGCTCCAGGCCCACTCTCATCACAATGCTCCATGACACTTCTCATCAAAATGTTACATGCTCTTGTCATCACAATTCTCCATACATCTGTGATCGCAATGCCCCATGACACCTGTCATAGCAAGCTCCATGCCTTTGTCATCAAAATGCTTCATACCTTGTCATCAAAATTCCCAATGTCCGTTGTCATCACAATGCTCCATGCCCCTGTCATCACAATGCTCCATGACACTTCTCATCACAATGCTCCAAGCCCTTGTCATCACAATGCTCCATTACCTTTGTCATCACAATCCTCCATGACACTTGGCATCACAATGCTCCATGCCATTGTCATCACAATGGACCGTGACATATGTCATCACAACGCTCCCTGTCACCTGTCTTCACAATAATCCATGACCTTATAATCACAATGCTCCATGCCCTTGTCATCACAATGCGCCATGCCCACTGTCATCACAATAATCCATGAAACTTTTTAGACCGATTTTCCATGCCACTGTCATCACAATGCTCCATGTCCTTGTCATCACAAAGCTCCATGACGCATGTCATCAGAATGCTAAATTGCCTTCTCATCACAATGCTCCATGCCCTTGTCATCACAGTGCTCCAAGACAACTTTAATCACAATGCTCCATGCCCCTTTTCATCTCAATGCTCCATGAACCCTGTAATCACAATGGACCATGCCCATCATCATAATTCTTCTTGCTATTGTCATCACAATGAAATCAAAATGCTCCATGACCTCCATCATCACAATGCTCCAAACCGTTGTTATCACAAACTTCCATAACACTTGTCAACACAACGCCCCTTGACGCTCGTCATCACAACTATAGAGGGGTTTCTCATCACAATGCTCCATGACCTTTGTCATCACAATGCTCAATACACTTGTCATCACAATGCTCCCTGACACATGTCGTCAGTATGCTCCTTGAACCCTGTCATGACAAGGCTCCATGCCTTTTCCATCACAATGATTCATGCCCTTTTCATCACAATGCTCCAAGACCCCTGTAATCACAATGCTCCATGCCCTTGTCATCACAAATCTCCATGATGCATGCCATCAGAACGCTCTATGGTCTTCTCATCCAAATGCTCCGTGCCCTTGTCATCCCAATGCTCCAAGACCCTTGTAATCACAATGCTCCTTGCCCCTTTTCATCAGAATGCTCCATGAGACTTCTCATCACAAGGCTCCATGGTCTTCTCATCACAGTGCTCCAGGACCTTGTCATCACAGTGCTCCATGACCCGTGTCTGCACAATACTCCATGAATATTTTCAGCCCAAAGATCCATGAACTTCTCATCTCACTTCTCCATGACCCTTATCATCACAATGCTCCATGACCACTGTCATCACAACCCTCCATGACCCCTGACAACACAGTGATCCGGGACTCTTGACATCAAAATGCTCCATAACCCTTGTCATCACAATGATCCATGCCCTTTTCATCCCAATGCTGCATGATCCATGTAATCACAATGCTCCGTGACGATTGTCATCACAGTGCTCCGTGACCCTTGTCATCACAATGCTCCATGCCTTTGTCAGCACAATGCTACATGGCCTTGTCATCACAATCCTCCATGACCCCTGGGATCACATTGCAACATGCTCTTGTCATCTCTGTCTTTATTTTCTGGTTTATACAGATTTTCAGATGTCCCTTTTGACCGGTGGGAAGTGACAATTCTTTGTAGTGTGGATTTGTATTGCAGGGATGCTTGATTGGCCAGAAAGGGCGTATGACTTTTCTCCTGAATATATTCAGCAGAAAATGCATACGCCCTTTTTGGTCAAGTGCATCATTGTCGAAGTTGTTACGCTTTTCCTGTGCTTTAAAGGTGATTCCAGTTTAACTCTTGAAATATGTTTTCTGCAATTCGGCCTCATTTTCAAGTCTGCTTCGTTGCCTTCCCTCAACAGATTTTTGGAAGAGAGTTGTCCTTTATAACTCTGCAGGTTTGTGAATTGCTGTGCCCCTGAGCTCCAATTTTCAACTCGTGTTTTTGTGAGCTGACCGCAAATCTACAATTTTGCTACAGGACCTATACTGGTTCCGGGGGTGCAGGCTGACGCTTTGGTTAATTCTTCCTTCCGGACGGGAAATTATAGTGACATGTGTCCGTCCAAATGCCTACAGCTACTCTCTGATTGGTTCTCCCTCTTTCCTTTCATCCACTGCAAAATTTGCAAACTGTGCGAACCAGTAGCTTATAGGGGCTGACTCTCCAGGTTGGGAGATTGATTATAAAGCAGTTGGAATGCCAAGCTGGAGCACAAGGAGAGGAAAAATTACGAGCCTTTTAGAAATCTTTTGCCATCACAGGGTGTCCATTCTCTAGGTTTCCCATACATGTTATAACTGTATTGATATTCCCTTCTACCTAGAGAGTTGGGACCCATGGAATTGGTGGCATGCATTACTGCTTTAAAGGATCTGCATTTTCTCACCCAATCTCACAAGTCCTCTCAGCCCCAAGTGTCCAGCCTTATGTCTCATCTAGCTGTCTTTGCAGATAGGGTCGTTCCAGGTTTCATCAGAACCCCTGAAGGAATTGTGTAAGAATTTCACTGTTTTTTTTTTGTTTTGTTTTTGAAATTCATTTTTATAATGGGGTTGAGCTGATTTTCACCGACGTGTTTATGCCTGTATAGACACACTTGATTCCCTTATGGAGACATATCAATATATAGGTTTTAAGATTCTTACTAGTCAGATATATTCCTCTGTGTGGAATAGGGGTGTTGAGTCCCATTCACAGAGGAAGGTGTAGGATTTGTCTATTCTGTATTTGCTTCATGGAATGGTACCAGTGCTAATATCAAAGTCTGGTTTTATGCATCACCCCACCTCTCCTTTCCCCTTAAGCAGGCGAAAGAGTTTTTTCTCAATTTGAGACTCTGTTCTCTTTCCTAACTCAGTTCATGTGTAGCCATGTTTACAGGACCTTCATAAGTGATATCTTATGATAAGTTTCTTTTTCTGTGTGACTTATTTCATTTAGAATCATCGTACCTAAATCCACTCATTATGCTGCTACTGGCCTTATGACATTGATTTCATGTCTGAGTGATATTCCGTTGTACAAAATTACCACAAGTTCTTTACGCAATTTTCTCTTTCCTGGAATACTTAAGTTGTACTGAAGTTGAGGTTCTTGTATGCAGAGCAGCCTTAAATTTTGGGGTGCCTGTGTCTTGTTGATATTTAGTCTTCCCAAGTTATATGCCCATGAGTGGAAGTGCCCTATGCTCGGTACTTTGTATTTTAGATGTTTTAGGAAACAGCATACACTTCTTCAGAGTGGGTCTTGGATATTTATACCACACCCATCAGCGTGACTAGCTCCCTGTTCTCCATGGCCTCTCCTGCATTTCTGGTTTGTACACATTTTTTGGATGGCCTTTCTGAGCAGTGGAAATTGAGACTTCTTTGTTGTGCGGATTTGCATTTCCTGCTTGCTTGGTTGGCCAAAAACTCTGTATGTGTTTTTTTCCTGAAGATATTCACGAAAAAAACGCATACACCCTTTTGCCCAACTGCATCATTTTAGAAATTCTGCTGCTTTTCCTATGCTTTAAATGTGAGTCAAATCTACCTTTTGAAATCTGTTTCCTGCAATTCTGCCTCTCAATCAGATCCTCTTCGTTGCCTTACCTGAATATATTTTTGGACGTTGGTTATCATTTTTATCTTTGCAGGTTTGAATTGTTTGCTCCTGAGCCCCATTTTGCAACTCGCATTTTTTGTGAGCTGGCCGCCAAACCATTGTATTGCTTCCGGCCCTATTCTGGTTCTCGGGAGGCACGCTGAGCCTTTGGTTAATTCTTCTTCCTAATGGGAAATTAGAGTGACATGTGCCTGTCAAAACTCCTACAGCTAGTCTCTCATTGGTTCCCCCTCTTCCCGTTTATCCTCTGCACAAATTGCAAACTGTGTGAAACAGGAGGTTAAAGGTGCTGATTCTCCAAGTGGGGAGATTGTTAGTAATTTGGATAGAATGGCCAACCCCAGCAGCAGGAGATCAAAAATGAGGTGTATTTTAGACACCTTTCCTTGTCACACGGTGTATATTCGTCTCAGTTTTCCAGGCATGTTTTTGCTGTCGGAAGATTCCCTTGAACCTGCAGATTTGGGACGCAAAGAATGGGAATCAGGCAGTATTACTTTAAAAGGTCTGCCTTTACTCACCCAGCCTCTCTAACATCTCTTAGCATGCATAGCTTCCTGCCTTATATATCATCCTGCTGTGGGTCTACATGTGTTCAATCCATGTTACATCGTAGCCCATCAACAAAAGTTATAAGAAGTTTTGTCTGTCTCACTGTTTTTATAAATATTTTTAAATTTATTTTTATATTGGTTACAGCTGATTTTCAAAGCTCTGTTTTTTGCTGCTGTACATCCACTTGATTCATGTACTGTGAGACAACAATAAATTCTTTTTCAGATGCTTACCAGTCATATATATTATTTTCCAGTGAGTTGAGTGTGCTGAGTGCAGTTCTTTGAGGTACCATGTAATCCTTGTCAGTTATTCAATTTCGTACTTGGAATGGTGTCTTTGCTAATTTCAACCTCCTGGATAATACCTCACCCTTCCCCACCTTTTCCATTTAGCAGCCTTATGTCTATTTTCTACATATTTTACTATGTTTCTATTTTGTAATTTATTTCATGTGTAGCCATTTTTGATTCCACCTTTAAGTGACATCTTATGATATGTGTCTTTTTCTTTCTGTCATATGTCACTTAGAATGATCGTATGTAACTCCTCCAGAGTTGTTACAACTGGCCTTACTTCATTGATTTCTGGATGAGTAATATTCCACTCTACATAAGTACCCCAACTCTTTTATCCATTTCATCCTTCCAGGGACATTTAGGTTATATCCAAGTTGAGGCCCTTTTTAACAGAGAGGTGGTAAACGTTGGGGTGCCTGTTTTCTGTCGATTTTTGTTTTTCCCAAGGTATACGCCCATGAGTGCAAGTGCCCTATGCTCTGTAGCTCATTTTTTAGATGTTTTAGCAAACACAATACACTTCTCCAGAGTGGCCGTTGGCAAATTACATTAGCAATATCAGCCTCAGAGTGCTCCCTTTTCTCCTCACCCTGTCCTACATTTCTGGTGTTTACACTTTATGTTGATGGCCCTTCTGACTGAAGTGAAGTGATACATTTTGTAGTATAGATTTCCAGTGCCCACCTGTTTGGTTGGATAAAATGTGTGTATGGCCTTTACTTGAATATATTCAGAAGAAAATGCATACGCCCTTTATGGCCAACTGCATCATTGGCGATGTTCAGCCCCTTTTCTTGTGCTTTAATGGGGAGTCATTTCTACCTCCTCAAATCTGTTTCCTGCCACTCTCCCTTGCTTACAAGTCCTTTTCTGTGACTTACCTCAAGACATTTTTTGACGATAGATATTTTCAACTCTGCAATTTCATGAATTTTACTGCCCCTGAGTTCCATTTTTTAACTTGTGTTTTTGGAAACTGGACAGAAAACAGCGGGATTTCCTCTAGCCCTATTCTGTTTCTGTGGGCAATTCTAGCCTTTGATGAATTTGTCTTCCGGATTGGAAATTAGAGTGACATGTGCCTGTCTGAACACCTAGGACATGTCTCTAATTTTTTCTCATCCTTCCGCTTCATCATCCAGAGAAATTCCAAACTGTGTGCAACAGGATGTTGACGGTGCTGATATCCCCAAGTGAGGAGATTGTTAGGAAAGATGCTGGCGGGGTGAACCCGAGCACCAGGCGAAGAGGAGATGAGGTGCCTTTTCCAAATTGTTTCCGATCAAACGGTGTACCATCCTCTAGGTGTGACAGGCATGTTTTAGCCATAGGAAGGGTCCCTTGCATGTACGGAGAACACCAGGAATTTTTCCAAATCAGTGCCTCCCCGAACCCCAAACTGGGGAATTTTTAAGCTACGGCTACACATATGTCCATTAAGGGCCTTGGGAAATAGGCAGAGTCCAAACTTTAGATGATTGAAATCTTCGGGATCAGAAGTGCTCACCATCGGCCTTGCTTAGTTTACATTTTATCTGTCATTGATAGATGATGTCAATAAAAATATCTATTCTTTTTCAGATTATTTCCCCTTATAGGTTATTGCAATATATTCAGTATAGTTCCCTGTGCTATACAGTAGTTCCTTGTTGATGATCTGTTTTATACATAGCAGTGTGTATGTGTTAATCCCAAACTGTTAATTTATTCCTTCTCCTAACTTTCCCCTTTGGTAATAATAAATTATAAGATTTTATACTTCTCAGAAATGGGGAAGCTGAAAGAGAGGTATCATTCTCAATGGAAAAGCATTCAAAACAAGATTGAAGCTTCAGCCAAGAGTATTCGATGTACATCCTTGGGAATAAATCACTTCATTTCTCTAATGTTGACCTGACAAAAAAGACAGACGTCTTCACTGAACTTGCTTATAGTAAAGTGATGGAAATATCAAATGTAAGTCTTAGAAACATCTTATTTTACCCGAGCCTTATACACTGCTCTATGTTAACTACAGTTTGGCTCACACATCTGTTCATTGAAGTTACAATGTTCTCAATTTCTGTTACTGATCTTCCAGAGTGGACCCCAACAGGAGTCCCCGTGCCCAGTGTCATTGGAGCCAACAGATCAAGACTGACTTTGGTTCAGAAGCAAAGGAAACTTTATATTTTGAAAACAGAATGGAGAGGTGAGAGCGTGCACTCCCCCGTGGGCTGTGGGCTGGGCTGCTGTGTAGGGATCCCAGCAGCGTCAGCAGGAGGGAGGGGATGGAGCTCTCGAGGGCTGGGTTGGCTGCAGCTCAGGCTCTATGTCGCGGAGTTGCATGGGACCCCACTAGCTGAGGTGTCGGCCCAGCCATTCTGCACTAGGAAATCGGGTCTGAAGTGCCGGGTGTGGGACCTCTGCATGTGGAACCCTAGGAGCACGTGAAATTAGACAAAGCACAAAGGAAAAACAGGTTAGACTTTATTTTATTGCCCAGATTCTCTTTTTATCTCCCAGGAATTTTTAATGAATGTTGCCGGTGATGAACACCTCCTCTGCTTTTTGTCCCGTTCCTCACTCTTGGGGTGCTGAGGGTGCAGACCCTTCTTTTGTAACAGCTTCATGCTGAGGTGGGAGCCCTCATACACGGGGGGAGGGGTAAAACTTCTCCCCAGCAGCCTCCAGGTGAGGCTGGTTGTCCCAAGGTTTCCTGCCTCACTGCTCGTCCACCTGAGCACCAGCATTGGAAGTCTTATAGATTCTAATGACCTTTAAGCGTCCAGGAAAGACATGCACAGAGATACTGCGGTGGCAGGTTTCACCCCACCCCACATTTGTTCAGCGACCTTAGGCTAACGGGTTTTGCCAGCCTAGATGCTCTGACCAGTAGTCTGTGCTTTCTTTAATTAGGTCCCTGAATTAATGCATAAACAGCACCATGTGTCAGAGCCCTGCCCGCTCAACTCCAAGACAGTCCAGGGTCGGTGGTGATCCAGGACCATGACGTCCACTGAGTCAACGGCCTTTTGAAGTAGCCAGCAGTCCAGCCGGTTATATTGGCCACCATCACCGTGGTTTCTGTAGGGTTTTCTATGGTGAAAGCGTGATATACGTTTCCCCCGCCAAGCTTATTAGCTCCCGTCTGGGTGCAGTAATTCCTGCAAGCAGTAGTCTGCTCTTTTGGGCCACAGACTTGTCTTCTGAGAGAAACTCCAGGTCAAGTGATGGTCACACGAGTCATCTTGGGGGCCCATTGCCCCCGTTTGTCTCTGTGGAGGTTGGAGTTGGAGGGCCTCCTCACTCGAGGTCAGTGTGTCCACAGAGCGACCCCTGCAACTTCAGGGCATGATGGGTGGTTAGGATCACCACGTGGGATTCTTTTCCCTTAGAGGGGAGCTGGCCTTGTGGGCTGCTGATTTCCACCTTTTTAGATACCCCAGTATCCTGGCCTGATTGGGCGGTGGGCAACGCCCTTGGTGACCATCGTTTATCATACCCGAAGGGCATGCTTGTGTTGCTCCATTTCAAGTGGTCCCAGTTTTTGCACTAAGGCTCCAAGGGCGATTAACCTTTGACTGGGTATGTAAAGGTCAAAGGGTTTAGCTAAATTAGGGAGTTCCTGGGCAAGGGCCTGAATTGATTGCTCTTTCCATTCTTGAAAGGCTGCTTCTGGATTCTATTCAGAAGGATCATCATCTTTTCGTGTCAGTGTTTCATGTAGAGGCCCAGCTATTAGACTTTAGTTAGGGATCCAGATGCAGAAAACCTTGGCCTCCCCAGGAACACCTAAGCTGTCTTCTAGTTTTAGAAGAGGTAAGGATTCAAATGGCTTCTTCCCTATCCTGGGATGCATTTCTCCGAATATCTGTGAGAATGAAGCCCAGGCATGTCACCTTAGCCTGGGATATTTGAGCCTTTTTCTTGGACACCTTCTATCCTTTCTTGGATAGGTAGTTCAGAGGCATCTTTAGTAGGCCTGGCGATCAGAATGTCATCTGCATATTGAAGGAGGGTTCCCTTTTACAGAGGTAGAACTTTTAGGTCTTTAGGGGACATTTCCCCAATGATGGTGTGGGGATTTTTGAACCATTGGGGCAGGATGGCCCAGCATTATTGCTTTTGTTGCATGTTGTGTCCTGCCACTCACAAGCCAAAAATTCTTGTGACTCTGAGATGAGTGGAATACAGAAGAAGGCATCATTGAAGTCTAATACAGAATGCCATGGCCTGGTGGATGGTAGAATGAGCAGCAGGGTGTAGGAAATAGGAGCTACTGGATGTATATCCTCGGTGGCTTCACTGACTGTCCTGATATACTTTACCAGGTCTCTAGCAGCCCATGGGCCTCTCGTGGTCAGGCCAATCCCAGGATATGGAGCTCACCTGGGCTGCACCTCCACCCCCACAGCCCACGGGTCTCTCGTGGTCAAGTCCCTCCCAGGGTATGGAGCTCACCTGTGCAGCTACACAGAAGCCCATGGGGCTCTCATATTCAGGCCCTTCCCAGGATATGGAGCTCCCCTGGGCAGGTACCCCAGAAGGGCTGGACACACAGGAACCGTGCACATAGACCACCTTGCAGAGAACCCCCAGCTCACCTGTCGCTCAGAGCTGACACAGAACACTTCAGAGCAGGACTTGAACTAAAAAACAGCAGCTCTGACATGTCTGTGACCCCAGGTATCACTGTGTGTGGCCTCTCTCTGCCTGCTCTTCCAGACACTTCCACTGCAGCCAGGGCACCAGGCCTCTATCTCCACCCACCATCACTCCTCTCCCTGACTCCTGGGTTCCTCTCATTAGGATAGGGTCTTCTTGAAGTTGTTTTCCACTCATGGACCAGATAAAATGATAAGAAAACAAGCTGCAGCTGCAGCCCCTTGTGTATCCTGACTCTCAAGAGCCCACACCTGTTCCTTGGGCCTGGCCCGTTTAGCAAGGTTCATTTTCTGCAACTGTGAGCCCCAGAGGGGTGAGGATTGGCTGATTAGGGCAGCCTGACACTGCCTGCCAGCCCTCCCCAGGTGTGACTGGGTTGAGATCAATATAAGCACCTCTCCAGTCAGCAAGAGCTCCTGTAGCTGTGCCTGACGCCATATTCTCTGCCCCGTCAGCAGTGTCGGGGCTGGGGTGGTGGGAGGGAGTGAGGGGCCGTGGCTTTGTGAGCGGCCCAGTGTGAGAGGGGCTCTGCTGGACTTTCTGCAGGAGTTGCCATGCTGCCACCTGCTAAAGAAGAGGATGTGTCATCCATACCTGTCGCTGGAATTTCTCCCCAGGCAAAGGTGAGGAAGTAAAAAAGCAGTGGGGGCCGTGGCAGGAGGGGTATCTCAGGCAGGGAAATGGAAAGCTTCCGGAAGAACATCTGGGGCCAGGACCATCCTGGCTGGCCTGCTGGCACCAAGTCGGCCTGCATGCTGTCGCTGGTGTGGCTCCACAGCCCTTCCTCTAGGCTTGCAAGTTCTTGTACATATTCAGGTGTTTTACCTGGAAAGAGTGGGAAGATTTCAGATGCAGCAGGACTGGGGTACAGCTCACATTTACTCACAGATGCCTTGACATTGTCCCCCAGCTTTGCAATGAGGATGCCTCTTGTGGGGGGGAGCGCTGCTGACTGCATGGGAGATGATTTCCCACTTCTGACCAACTTAAGAATTTTTTACCACTGGAACAAGTGCCCTGATACGATTTTCCTTTGTATAACAGGAGGGTTCTGTTTTTTTTTTTTTTTTTTTTTTTTTCCTTTTTTCTTTTTGGTTCAAGGTAGGTTTTATTTATTCCTCTTTTTTTTTTTTTAATTTAGAGATATAAACATGGAAATAATGAATTTATATAAAGACGTCTATATGAAGGGAAAAACTTTTTTTCTGTTTTATTTTATTAAATATTATTTATTTATTTTTAATTTTTTAAAATTTATTTATTTCTTTTATACAGCAGGTTCTTATTGGATATCTATTTTATACATATAAGTGTGCACATGTGAATCCCAGTCTCCCAATTCATCCCACCACCACCCTCCCATGGTGTTCCCCCCTTGGTGTCCATATGTTTGTTCTCTACATCTGTGTCTCTATCTCTGCCCTGCAAACCGGTTCATCTGTACCATTTTTCTAGGTTCCACATATATGCATTAATATACAATATTTGTTTTTCTCTTTCTGACTTACTTCACTCTGTATGACAGTCTCTAGATCCATCAAGATCTCTACAAATGACCCAATTTCATTCCTGTGTATGGCTGAGTAATATTCCATTGTATATATGTACCATATCTTTATCCACTCGTCTGTCTGTGGGCACTTAGGTTGCTTTCATTACCTGGCTATTGTAAATAGTGCTGCAATGAACATTGTGGTGAATGTGTCTTTTTGATTTATGGTTTTCTCTGGGTATATGCCCAGTAGTGGGATTGCTGGATTATATGGTAATTCTATTTTTAGTTTTTTAAGGAACCTCCATTCTGTTCTCCATAGAGACTGTATCGATTTACATTCCCAACAATAGTGGAAGAAGGTTCCTTTTCTCCACACCCTCTCCAGCATTTGTTGTTTGTAGATTTTCTGATGATGCCCATTCTAACAGGTGTGACGTGATACCTCATTGTAGTTTCGATTTCCATTTCTCTAATAATTAGTGATGTTGAGCAGATTTTCATGTGCGTCTTGGCCATCTCTATGTCTTCTTGGAAGAAATGTCTATTTAGATCTGCTTCCATTTTTGTATTGGTTTTTTTGTCTTATTAATGTTGAGCTGCATGAGCTGTTTATATATATTGGAGATTAATCATTTGTCCATTGATTCGTTTGCAAATATATTCTGCCATTCTGAGGGTTGTCTTTTCGTCTTGTTTGCAGTTTCCTTTGCTTTGCAAAAGCTTTTACGTTTCATTAGGTCCCATCTGTTTAGCTTCTTTTTTTTTTATTTCATTACTATAGGAGATGGATCAAAAAAAGATCTTGCTGTGATTTACGTCAGAGTATTCTTCGTAAGTTTTACTTTCAGAGTTTTATACTGTCCGGTCTTACATTAAGGTCTCTAATCCATTTTGAATATATTTTTATATATGGTGCTGGGGAGTGTTCTAATTTCATTCTTTTACATATAGCTGTCCATAATTCCCAGCACCACTGACTGAAGAAACTCTCTTTTCTCCATTGTAAAGTCTTGCCTCCTTTGTCATAGATTAGTTGAGCATAGGTGTGTAGGTTTATCCCTGGGCTTTCTTTCTTTTTTTTCCTTTTCCACCTTTATTGGAGTATAATTGCTTTACAATGGAGTGTTAGTTTCTGCTGTATAACAAAGTGAATCAGCTATACATATACAGATATCACCAGATCGCCTCCCTCTTGCATCTCCTTCCCACACTCCATATCCCACCCTTTTAGGTGGTCACAAAGCACCGAGCTGACCTCCCTGTTCTATGTGGCTGCTTCCCAGTAGCTATCAGTATTACATGTGGTAATGTATTTATGTCCATGCCACTCTCTCACTTCGTCCCATCTTACCCATCCCCCTTCCGGTGTCCTAAAGTCCTTTCCCTATGTCTGTGGCCTTAATCCTGTCCTGCCACTAGGTTCTTCAAAATCTTTTTTTTTCCTCATTAGATTCCGTATATCTCTGTTAACATACAGTATTTGTTTTTCCCTTTCTGACTTACTTCACTGTGTAGGACAGATTCTAAGTCCATCCACCTCAGTGCAAATAACTCAGTTTTGCTTCTTTTTATGGCTGAGTGATATTCCATTGTATATATGTGCCATATCTTCCTTATCCATTCATCTGTCCATGGACACTTAGGTTGCTTCCATATCCTTGCTATTGTAAATATAGTTGAAATGAACATTTTTGTACATAACTCTTTTTGAATTATGGTTTTCGCAAGGCAAATGCCCAGTAGTTGGATTGTTGTGTCCTTTGGTACTTCTATTGTTAGTTATTTAAAGGAACCTCCGTAGTGTTCTCCCTAGTGCCCATGTCAATTTACCTTCCTACCCACAGTGCAAGTGTGTTCCCTTTTCTCCAATAAAGGCCTCTCCAGCATTTATTGTTTTGTAGATTTTTTTGATGATTGCCACTCTGACTGCTGTGAGGTGATACCTCACGGTAGTTTGGATTTGCATTTCTCTAATGATTAGTGATGTTCAGCATTCTTTCATGTGTTTCTTGGCAATCTGTATATCTTCTTTGGAGAAATGTCTATTTAGGTCTTCTGCCCGTTTTTGGATTGGGTTGTTTGTTTTTGTGATATTGAGCTACATGAGGTGCTTGTAAAGTTTGGAGATTAATCCTTTGTCAATTGCTTCATTTGAAAATATTTTCTCCCATTCTGAGGTTTGTTTTTGCATCTTGTTTATGTTTTCCTGTACTGTGTAAAAGCTTTTAAGTTTCATTAGGTCCCATTTGTTGATTTCTGTTTTTATTTCCATTTCTCTAGGAGGTGGGTCAAAAAGGATCTTGTTGTGATTTATGTCATAGTGTGTTCTGCCAATGGTTTCCTCTAAGTGTTTTATAGTGTCTGGTCTTATATTTAGATCTCTGATCAATTTAGAGTTTATTTTTGTGTATGGTGTTATGGAGTGTTCTAATTTCATTCTTTTATGTGTAGGGGTCCAGTTTTTGCAGCACCAATTACTGAAGAGACTGTCTTTTCTCCATTGTATATCCTTAGCTCCTTTGTCATAGATGAGATAGGCATAGGTATGTAGGTTTATCTCTGCACTTTCTGTCCTGTTCCATTGATCTGTGTTTATGCCAATCTGCATACACTTGATTCCATTATGGAGACATATAAATACATAGGTTTCAAGATTATTACCAGTCAGATATATTCCTCTTCAGTGAGTAGGGTGTTCTGTGTCCAGTTCATTGAGAAAGGAGTAGGTCTGGTCTATTACATATTTGGTATATGTAATGGTATCTGTGCTAATTTCAAACCCTGCTTTTACACATCAACCCACATCACCTTTCCTCTTAACGAGGGATAAGTGTGTTTTCTAAATGTGTAACTCTGTTCTCTTTTGAAATTCAGTTCATGTGTAGCCATGTTTACATTCCCTCTATAAGTGATATATTACAATAAGTTTCTTTTTCTTTGTGGCTCACTTCAGTTAGCATCATCGTACCTAAAGCCACTCATTATGCTGCTATTGGCCTTATGACATTGATTTTATGTCTGAGTGACATTCCATTGTATATAAGTACCACAACATATTTATCCATTTTTTTCCCTTTCCTGGGATATTTAAAGTGTACCGAAGTCGAGGTTCTTGTAAACAGAGCAGCCCTAAACTTTGGGCTGGCTGTGTGTTGTGGATTTTTAGTTTTCCCAAAATACACGCCCATGAGTGGAAGTGTGCTATGCTCTGTAGCTCTGTTTTAGAAAACAACATACAGTTCTCCAGAGAGGCTGTTGGCAATTTACATTCTGTCCATCGGCATAACCAGGCTCCCTTTTCTCCATGGCCTGTCCTGTATTTGTGGTTCTTACACTATTGGCGGAGGGCCCTTTTGACCGGAGGTAAGTGACACTTCTATGTAGTGTGGATTTGCAATGCCTGATGGCTTGCTTGGCCAAAAAGGGCGTATGCATTTTTTCCAGAATATATTCAAGAAAATACACATACTCCCTTTTCGGCCAAGGGCAACATTGTCGAAGATCTGTCGCTTTTCATGTGCTTTAAAGACGACTCCAATCTACCTCTTGAAATCTGTCTCCTTAAATTCTGCCTTGCATTCAAATCCTCTTCCCTGCCTTACCTCAATATATTTCTGGATGATAGTTGTCCTTTATAACTCTGCAAGTTTGTGAATTGCTGTGCCCCTGATTTCCATTTTTCAACTCGCTTATTTGTGAGCTGGCTTCAATACCGCAGGATGGCTTTAGGCCCTAGTCTGGTTCCGGGGCTGCAGGCTGAGCCTTTGGTTAATTCTTCTTCCTGAGGTGAAACTAGAGAGATATGTGCCCATCCAAACACCTACAGCTAATCTCTCATTTGTTTCCCCTCTTCCTGTTCATTCTCTGCACAATTTGCAAACTGTGCATAACAGGAGCATCAATCCGCTGACACTCCAAGTGGGGAGATTTTCAGTAATGCGGATGGAATGGCGAAGCCGAGCACGACGAAAGGAAAACAGAGGTACCTTTTAGAAAACTTTGCCGATTACACAGTGTACCAACCACTGGGTTTCCCAGGCATTTTTAACTGTAGGAAGATTCCCTTAAACCTGGAGAGTTGGGACCACTAGAATGGGTAGCACAAAGTATTACTCTAAGTGGTGTTCTTTTGCTCACACAACCTCAGCAATCTTGTCAGCTCCAAGTGTCCAGTCTTATGTCTCATCCAGAGGTGGGTGTAAAGTTGGTCAATCCACGTTGCATCACAGGCCCTGAACGTAATTTTTAAGAATTTCTCTCTGTTTCACTGTTTTTGCATTTTGCTTTTGAAATTTATTTTTATACGGGGGGTTTAGCTGAATTTCAGTCTAGTGTTCATGCCGTTATACACACACATGATTCCTTTATGGAGACATGAGAATACATATGTTTTAAAATTCTTAAAGTCAGATATATTCCTCTGCAATGAATAGGGGGTGTTGAGTCCAGTTCATTGTGCTGGGAGTAGGTGTTGTCTATTACATACTTGGTTTATGTATTGGTATCTGTGCTAATTTAAAACTGTGGTTTTATGCATTACCCCAACTCTCCTTTCCCCTTAAGCAAGTAGAAGATTGTTTTCTAAATGTGTGACTCTGTTTTGTTTGTAAATCAGTTCATGTGTAGCCATGTGTACATTCCCGCTATGAGTCATATCTTATGATAAGATTCGTTACTCTGTACTCTTACCTAACTCAGTTCATGTGTAGCCATGTTTACAGGACCTTCATAAGTGATATCTTATGATAAGTTTCTTTTTCTCTGTGACTTTTTTCACTTAGAATCATCGTACCTGAATCCACTCATTTTGCTGCTACTGGCCTTATGACATTGATTTCATGGCTGAGGGATATTCCATCGTACGTAAGTACCACAATTTCTTGAAACATTTTTGTCTTGCCTGGCATATTTAAGGTGTAGCCAAGTTGAGGTTCTTGTAAGCATAGCAGCCCTAAATTTTGGGGTGGCTCTGTCTTATTGATTTTCAGTTCTCCCAAGGTATATTCCCTAGACTGGAAGTGCCCTCGGCTCTGTAGCTCTGTTTTTTACTTGTTTTAGGGAACACAATGCACTCTTCCAGACAGGCAGTTGGCAATTTACATCCAGCCCATCAGCATACCTAGGATCCCTGTTCTACAGGGCATGTCTTGCCTTTCTGGTATTTACACATTTTGAGATGTCCGTTTTGACTGGGGGGTACTGATACTTCTTTGTAGTGCAGATTTGCATTGCCCGCTTGCTTGCTTGGCCATATAGGGCGTATGCATTTTCTCCTGAATATATTCATGAGAAAACACATACGCCCTTTTTGGCCAAGTGCATCATTGTCGAAGTCGTGCCCCTCTTGTTGTGATTAAAAGGCGATTGCAATGTACCTCTTTAAATCTGTTTCCTGCATTTCTGGCTCGCTTTCAAGTCCGCCTCGTTGCCTTCCCTCAACAGATTTTTGGACGAGAGTTGTCCTTTATTACTCTGCCAGTTTGTGAATTGCTGTGCCCCTGAGCTCCATTTTTCAACTCGTTTTTTGTGAGCTGACCACAAGTGCAAAATTTTGGTTCAGTACCTATACTGGTTCCCGGCGGGTGGCTGAGACTTTGGTTAATTCTTCTTCCGGCCAGGAAATTAGAGTGTCATGTGCCAGTCCAAATGCCTAACAGCTACTCTCTCATTGGTTCTCCCTCTTCCGTTTCATCTTCTGCCAAATTGGAAACCTGTGCTAACCAGGAGGTTAAAGGGTCTGTCTCTCCAAGTTGGGAGATTGATAGTGAAGCAGTTGGAAATTCAAACCGGAGCACCAGGTGAGGGACTATTTGTTGAGTTTCAGAAACCTTTCGTATTCACAGTGTGTTCATTCTCTAGGTTTCCTGTACATGTTATAGCTGTAGTAATATTCCCTAAAACCTGGAGAGTTGGGTCCCTAGGAATGTGTGCCACGGATTATTTCTTTAAATGGTCTGCATTTGCTCACCGAATCTCACCAATCCTCTCAGTCCCAAGAGTCCAGCCTTATGCCACATCCAGCTGTCGTTGTAGATAGGGTCATTCCAGGTTTCATCAGAGCCCCTGAGGAATTGTAAAGAATTTCCCTGTTTTTTTGTTATGTTTTAGAATTTCCTTTTTATACTGAGTTTGAGCCGATTCTCACTGTCATGTTTATGCCACTCTAGACACACTTGTTTCCCTTATGGAGATATATCAATACATAGGTTTTAAGATTCTTACTAGTCAGATATACTCCTCTGTGGGAAATATGGGGTTTTCAGTCCCTTTCACTGAGGAAGGTGTAGGTCTTGTCTATTCCGTAGTTGGTTTTTGGAACGGTACCTGTACTAATATCAAACTCTGGTTTTATGCATCACCCCACCTATCCTTCACCCTTAAGGAGGAATAAGGGTGTTTTCTACATGTGAGACTCTGTTCTCTTTCCTAACTCGGTTCATGTGTAGCCATGTTCACAGGACCTTCATAAGTGATATCTTATGATAAGTTTCTTTTTCTCTGTGACTTATTTCACTTAGAATCATCGTACCTGAATGCACTCATTTTGCTGCTCCTGGCCTTATGACATTGATTTCATTGCTCAGGGATATTCCATCGTATGTAAGTAACACAATTTATTGAACCATTTTTGTCTTTCCTGGTATATTTAAGGTGTACCCAGGTTGAGTTTCTTGTAAGAGGTGCAGCCCTAAATTTTGGGGTGGCTCTGTCTTATTGATTTTCAGTTTTCCCAAGGTATATTCCCTAGACTGGAAGTACACTTGGTTCTGTAGCTCTGTTGTTTACTTGTTTGAAGGAACACAATGCACTCCTCCAGAGAGGCAGTTGGTAATTTACATCCCTCCAATCAGCATAACTAGGCTCCCTGTTCTCCAGGGCCTGTCTTGCCTTTCTGGTTTTTACACATTTTGCGGATGTCCCTTTTGACCGGTGGGAAGTGATACTTCTTTGTAGTGCAGATTTGCATTGCCCGCTTGCTTGCTTGGCCAAAAAGGGCGTATGCTTTTTCTCCTGAATATATTCAGGAGAAAACGCATACGCCCTTTTTGGCCAAGTGCATCATTGTCGAAGTTGTGCTCCTCTTCCTGTGCTTTAAAGGTGATTCCAATGTACCTCTTTAAATCGGTTTCGTGCATTTCTGGATCGCTTTCAAGTCCTCCTCGTTGCCTTCCCTCAACAGATATTTGGACGATAGTGTTCCTTTATTACTCTGCCCTTTTGTGAATTGCTGTGCCCCTTAGCTCAATTTTTCAACGTTTTTTGTGAGCTGATCGCAAGTCCATAATTTTGGTTCAGGACCTCTACTGGTTCCGGCGAATGGCTGAGAGTTTGATTAATTCTTCTTCCTGCCGGGAAATTAGAGTGACATATGCCAGTCCAAATGCCTAACAGCAATTCTCTCATTGGTTCTCCATATTACCTTTCATCCTCTGCCAATTGGCAACATGTGAGAACCAGGAGGTTAAAGGGGCTGTCTCTCCAAGTTGGGAGATTGATAATAAAGCAGCTGGAAATTCAAACCGGAGCAACAGGAGAGGGATTATTAGTTGAGTTTTAAAAACCTTTCGTATTCACAGTGTGTCCATTGTCTAGGTTTCCCGTAAATGTTATAGCTGTAGTAGTATTCACTTCAACCTGGAGAGTTGGGACCGTTGGAATGTGTGCCACACATTATTGCTTTAAATGGTCTGCATTTGCTCACCGAATCTCACCAATCCTCTCAGTCCCAAGTGTCCTGCCTTATGCCACATCCAGCTTTCTTTGTAGATAGGGTCATTCCAGGTTTCATCAGAGACCCTGAAGGAATTGTAAAGAATTTCCCTGTTGTTTTGTTTTGTTTTTGAAATTCCTTTTTATAGTGGGTTTGAGCTGATTCTCACTGCCATGTTTATGCCAGTCTAGACACACTTGATTCCCTTACGGAGACATATCAATACATAGGTTTTAAAATACTTACTAAGCAGATATATTCCTCAGAGGGAAATAATGAGTTTTGAGTCCCTTTTACTGAGGATGGTGTAGGTCTTGTCTATTCCGTATTTGGTTTTTGGAACGGTACCTGTACTAATATCAAACTCTGGTATTATGCATCACCCCACCTCTCCTGCCCCCTTAAGCAGGCATAAGAGTGTTTTCTCAGTGTGAGACCCTGTTCTCTTTCGTAACTCAGTTCATGTGTAGCCATGTTTACAGGACCTTCATAAGTGATATCTTATGATAAGTTTCTTCTTCTCTGTGACTTATTTCACTTAGAATCATCATACTTGAATCCACTCATTTTGCTGCTACTGGCCTTATGACATTGATTTCATGGCTGAGGGATAATCCATCGTACATAAGTACCACAATGTCTTGAACCATTTTTGTCTTTCCTGGGATATTTCAGGTGTACCCAAGTTGAGGTTCTTGTAAGCAGTGCAGCCCTAAATTTTGGGGTGGCTCTGTCTTATTGATTTTCAGTTTTCCCAAGGTATATTCCCCAGACTGGAAGTGCACTTGGCTCTCTAGCTCTGTGTTTACTTGTTTTAGGGAACACATTTCACTCCTCCAGAGAGGCAGTTGGCAATTTACATCCCACCCATCAGCATAACTAGGCTCCCTGTTCTCCAGGGCCAGTGTTGCCTTTCTAGTTTTTACACATTTTGTGGATGTCCCTTTTGTCTGCTGGGAAGTGATACTGCTTTGTAGTGCAGATTTGCATTGCCCACTTCCTTTCTTGACAAGAAAGGGCGTATGCGTTTTCTCCTGAGTATATTCAGGAGAAAACGCATACACCCTTTTTGGCCCATTGCATCATTGTCGAAGTTGTGTCCCTCTTCCTGTGCTTTAAAGGCAATTCCAATGTACCTATAGAAATCTGTTTCCTGCTATTCTGGCTCGCATTCAAGTCCACCTCGTTTCCTTCCCTCAACAGATTTTTGGACAATAGTTTTCCTTTATTACTCTGCTCTTTTGTGAATTGCTGTGCCCCTGAGCTCCATTTCTCAACTCGTTTTTTGTGAGCTGATCGCAAGTCCAAAATTTTGGTTCAGGACCTCTACTGGTTCCCGGCGGGTGGCTGAGACTTTGGCTAATACTTCTTCCTGCCAGGAAATTAGAGTGACTAATGCCTGTCAAAATGCCTAACAGCTACTCTCTCATTGGTTATCCATCTTCCCTTTCATCCTCCGCCAAATTGGCAACATGTGAGAACCAGGAGGTTAAAGGGGGGGCTGTCTCTCCAAGTTGCAAGATTGAAAGTAAAGCCTTTGGAAATTCAAATAGGAACACCAGGAAAGGGACTATTAGTTGAATTTTAGAAACCTTTTGTATTCACAGTGTGTCCATTCTCTAGGTTTCCCGTACATGTTATAGCTGTAGTAATATTCCCTTCAACCTGGAGAGTTGGGACCCGTGGAATGTGTGCCACGCATCATTGCTTTAAATGGTCTGCATTTGCTGACCAAATCTCACCAATCCTCTCAGTCCCAAGTGTCCGGCCTTATGCCACATCCAGCTTTCTTTGTAGATAGGTCATTCCAGGTTTCAGCAGAGCCCCTGAAGGAATTGTAAGGAATTTCCAAGTTTTTGTGTTTTGTTGTTGAAATTCCTTTTGATAGTGGGTTTGAGCTGATTCCCACTGCCATGTTTATGCCAGTTAGGACACACTTGATTCCCTTACGGAGACATATAAATACATAGGTTTTAAAATTCTTACTAGTCAGATATATTCCTCGGCGGGAAATATTGGGTTTTGACTCCCTTTTACTGAGTATGGTGTAGGTCTTGTCTATTCCGTATTTGGTTTTTGGAACGGTACATGTACTAATATCAAACTCTGGTTTTATGCATCACCCCACCTTTCCTTCCCCCTTAAGCAGGCATAAGAATATTTTCTAAATGTGAGACTCTGTTCTCTTTCCTAACTCTGTTCATGTGTAGCCATGTTTACAGGACCTTCATAAGTGATATCTTATGATAAGTTTCATTTTCTCTATGACTTATTTCACATAGAATCATCGTACCTGAATCCACTCATTTTGCTGCCACTGGCCTTATGACATTGATTTCATGGCTGAGGCATATTCCATCGTACGTAAGTAACACAATTTCTTCAAATATTTTTGTCTTTCCTGGGATATTTATGGTGTACCCAAGTTGAGGTTCTGTAGGCAGTGCAGCCCTAAATTTTGAGGTGGCTCTGTATTATTGATTTTCAGTTTTCCCATGGTATATTCGCTAAACTGGAAGTGCCCTTGTCTCTGTAGCTCTGTTGTTTACTTGTTTTAGGGAACACAATGCACTCATCCAGAGAGGCAGTTGGCAATTTACATCCAGCCCATCAGCATAACTAGGCTCCCTGTTCTCCAGGGCCTATCTTGCCTTTCTGGTTTTTACACATTTTGAGGATGTCCCTTTTGACCGGTTGAAGTGATACTACTTTGTAGTGCAGATTTTCATTGCCCGCTTGCTTGCTTGGCAAAAAAGGGTGTATGCGTTTTCTCCTGAATATATTCAGGAGAAAACCCATACGCCCTTTCTGGCCAAGTGCATCATTGTCGAATTTGTGCCCCTCTTCCTGTGCTTTAAAGGCGAATCCAATGTACCTCCTGAAATCTGTTTCCTGCTATTCTGGATCGCTTTCAAGCCCGCCTCGTTGCCTTCCATCAACAGATTTTTGGATGATAGTTGTCCTTTATTACTCTGCCAGTTTGTGAATTGCTGTGCCCATGAGCTCCATTTTTCAACTCGTTTTTTGTGAGCTGACCGCAGGTCCAAAATTGTGCTTCAGGACCTATAGTGGTTCCCGGCGGGGGGCTGAGACTTTGGTTAATACTTCTTCCTGCCAGGAAATTTGAGTGACATGTGCCGGTCCAAATGACTAACAGCTACTCTCTCATTGGTTCTCCCTCTTCTCTTTCATTCTCTGCCAAATTGGCAACCTGTGCGAACCAGGAGGTTAAAGGGTCTGTCTCTCCAATTTGGCAGATTGATAGTAAAGCAGTTGGAAAGTCAAACCGGAGCACCAGGAGAGGGACTATTAGTTGAGTTTTAGAAACCTTTCGTATTCACAGTGTGTCCTTTCTCTTTGTTTCCCGTACATGTTATAGCTGTAGTAATATTCCCTTCAACCTGGAGAGTTGGGAATGTTGGAATGTGTGCCACGCATTATTGCTTTAAATGGTCTGCATTTGCTCACCAAATCTCACCAATCCTCTCAGTCCCAAGTGTCCAGCCTTATGCCACATCCAGCTGTCATTGTAGATAAGGTCATTCCAGGTTTCATCATAGACCCTGAAGGAATTGTAAAGAATTTACCTGATTTTTTGTTTTGTTTGTGAAATTCCTTTTTATATAAGTGGGTTTGAGCTGACTCTCACTGCCATGTTTACACGAGTCTAGACACACTTGATTCCCTTATGGAGACCTATCAATACATTGGTTTTAAGATTCTTACTAGTCAGATATATTCCTCTGCGGGAAATATGGGGTTTTGAGTCCCTTTCACTGAGGAAGTTGTAGGTATTTTCTATTCCGTAGTTGGTTTTTGGATTGGCACATGTACTAATAGCAAACTCTGGTTTTATGCATCACCCCACCTCTCCTTCCCCCTTAAGCAGGCAAAAGAGTGTTTTCTAAATGTGAGACTCTGTTCTCTTTCCTAACTCAGTTCGGGTGTAGCCATGTTTACAGGACCTTCATAAGTGATATCTTATGATAAGTTTATTTTTCTCTGTGACTTATTTCACTTAGAATCATCGTACCTGAATCCACTGATTTTGCTGCTACTGTCCTTATGACATTGCTTTCATGGCTGAGGGATATTCCATCGTACGTAAGTACCACAATTTTTTGAAACATTTTTGTCTTTCCTGATATATTTAAGGTGTACCTTAGTTGAGGTTCTTGTAAGGACTGCAGCCCTAAATTTTGGGGTGGCGCTGTCTTATTGATTTTCAGTTTTCCCAAGGTATATTCCTTAGACTGGAAGTGCCCGTCGCTCTGTAGCTCTGCTGTTACCTGTTTTAGGGAACACATTGCACTCCTCCAGAGAGGCTGTTGACAGTTTACATCGTGCCCATCAGCATAACTAGGCTCCCTGTTCTCCAGGGCCTGTTTTGCCTTTCTGGTTTTTACACATTTTGCGGATGTCCCTTTTGACCGGTGGGAAGTGATACTTCTTTGTAGTGCAGATTTGCATTGCCCGCTTGCTTGCTTGGCGAAAAAGGGCGTATGCTTTTTCTCCTGAATATACTCAGGAGAAAACGCATACGCCCTTTTTGGCCAAGTGCATCATTGTCGAAGTTGTGCTCCTCTTCCTGTGCTTTAAAGGTGATTCCAATGTACCTCTTTAAATCGGTTTCGTGCATTTCTGGATCGCTTTCAAGTCCTCCTCGTTGCCTTCCCTCAACAGATATTTGGACGATAGTGTTCCTTTATTACTCTGCCCTTTTGTGAATTGCTGTGCCCCTGAGCTCAATTTTTCAACGTTTTTTGTGAGCTGATCGCAAGTCCATAATTTTGGTTCAGGACCTCTACTGGTTCCGGCGAATGGCTGAGAGTTTGATTAATTCTTCTTCCTGCCGGGAAATTAGAGTGACATGTGCCAGTCCAAATGCCTAACAGCAATTCTCTCATTGGTTCTCCATATTACCTTTCATCCTCTGCCAATTGGCAACATGTGAGAACCAGGAGGTTAAAGGGGCTGTCTCTCCAAGTTGGGAGATTGATAATAAAGCAGCTGGAAATTCAAACCGGAGCAACAGGAGAGGGATTATTAGTTGAGTTTTAAAAACCTTTCGTATTCACAGTGTGTCCATTGTCTAGGTTTCCCGTAAATGTTATAGCTGTAGTAGTATTCACTTCAACCTGGAGAGTTGGGACCGTTGGAATGTGTGCCACACATTATTGCTTTAAATGGTCTGCATTTGCTACCCGAATCTCACCAATCCTCTCAGTCCCAAGTGTCCTGCCTTATGCCACATCCAGCTTTCTTTGTAGATAGGGTCATTCCAGGTTTCATCAGAGACCCTGAAGGAATTGTAAAGAATTTCCCTGTTGTTTTGTTTTGTTTTTGAAATTCCTTTTTATAGTGGGTTTGAGCTGATTCTCACTGCCATGTTTATGCCAGTCTAGACACACTTGATTCCCTTACGGAGACATATCAATACATAGGTTTTAAAATACTTACTAAGCAGATATATTCCTCGGAGGGAAATAATGAGTTTTGAGTCCCTTTTACTGAGGATGGTGTAGGTCTTGTCTATTCCGTATTTGGTTTTTGGAACGGTACCTGTACTAATATCAAACTCTGGTATTATGCATCACCCCACCTCTCCTGCCCCCTTAAGCAGGCATAAGAGTGTTTTCTCAGTGTGAGACCCTGTTCTCTTTCGTAACTCAGTTCATGTGTAGCCATGTTTACAGGACCTTCATAAGTGATATCTTATGATAAGTTTCTTCTTCTCTGTGACTTATTTCACTTAGAATCATCATACCTGAATCCACTCATTTTGCTGCTACTGGCCTTATGACATTGATTTCATGGCTGAGGGATAATCCATCGTACATAAGTACCACAATGTCTTGAACCATTTTTGTCTTTCCTGGGATATTTCAGGTGTACCCAAGTTGAGGTTCTTGTAAGCAGTGCAGCCCTAAATTTTGGGGTGGCTCTGTCTTATTGATTTTCAGTTTTCCCAAGGTATATTCCCCAGACTGGAAGTGCACTTGGCTCTCTAGCTCTGTGTTTACTTGTTTTAGGGAACACATTTCACTCCTCCAGAGAGGCAGTTGGCAATTTACATCCCACCCATCAGCATAACTAGGCTCCCTGTTCTCCAGGGCCAGTGTTGCCTTTCTAGTTTTTACACATTTTGTGGATGTCCCTTTTGTCTGCTGGGAAGTGATACTGCTTTGTAGTGCAGATTTGCATTGCCCACTTCCTTTCTTGACAAGAAAGGGCGTATGCGTTTTCTCCTGAGTATATTCAGGAGAAAACGCATACACCCTTTTTGGCCCATTGCATCATTGTCGAAGTTGTGTCCCTCTTCCTGTGCTTTAAAGGCAATTCCAATGTACCTATAGAAATCTGTTTCCTGCTATTCTGGCTCGCATTCAAGTCCACCTCGTTTCCTTCCCTCAACAGATTTTTGGACAATAGTTTTCCTTTATTACTCTGCTCTTTTGTGAATTGCTGTGCCCCTGAGCTCCATTTCTCAACTCGTTTTTTGTGAGCTGATCGCAAGTCCAAAATTTTGGTTCAGGACCTCTACTGGTTCCCGGCGGGTGGCTGAGACTTTGGCTAATACTTCTTCCTGCCAGGAAATTAGAGTGACTAATGCCTGTCAAAATGCCTAACAGCTACTCTCTCATTGGTTATCCATCTTCCCTTTCATCCTCCACCAAATTGGCAACATGTGAGAACCAGGAGGTTAAAGGGGGGGCTGTCTCTCCAAGTTGCAAGATTGAAAGTAAAGCATTTGGAAATTCAAATAGGAACACCAGGAAAGGGACTATTAGTTGAATTTTAGAAACCTTTCGTATTCACAGTGTGTCCATTCTCTAGGTTTCCCGTACATGTTATAGCTGTAGTAATATTCCCTTCAACCTGGAGAGTTGGGACCCGTGGAATGTGTGCCACGCGTCATTGCTTTAAATGGTCTGCATTTGCTGACCGAATCTCACCAATCCTCTCAGTCCCAAGTGTCCGGCCTTATGCCACATCCAGCTTTCTTTGTAGATAGGTCATTCCAGGTTTCAGCAGAGCCCCTGAAGGAATTGTAAGGAATTTCCAAGTTTTTGTGTTTTGTTGTTGAAATTCCTTTTGATAGTGGGTTTGAGCTGATTCCCACTGCCATGTTTATGCCAGTTAGGACACACTTGATTCCCTTACGGAGACATATCAATACATAGGTTTTAAAATTCTTACTAGTCAGATATATTCCTCGGCGGGAAATATTGGGTTTTGACTCCCTTTTACTGAGTATGGTGTAGGTCTTGTCTATTCCGTATTTGGTTTTTGGAACGGTACATGTACTAATATCAAACTCTGGTTTTATGCATCACCCCACCTTTCCTTCCCCCTTAAGCAGGCATAAGAATATTTTCTAAATGTGAGACTCTGTTCTCTTTCCTAACTCTGTTCATGTGTAGCCATGTTTACAGGACCTTCATAAGTGATATCTTATGATAAGTTTCATTTTCTCTATGACTTATTTCACATAGAATCATCGTACCTGAATCCACTCATTTTGCTGCCACTGGCCTTATGACATTGATTTCATGGCTGAGGCATATTCCATCGTACGTAAGTAACACAATTTCTTCAAATATTTTTGTCTTTCCTGGGATATTTATGGTGTACCCAAGTTGAGGTTCTGTAGGCAGTGCAGCCCTAAATTTTGAGGTGGCTCTGTATTATTGATTTTCAGTTTTCCCATGGTATATTCGCTAAACTGGAAGTGCCCTTGTCTCTGTAGCTCTGTTGTTTACTTGTTTTAGGGAACACAATGCACTCATCCAGAGAGGCAGTTGGCAATTTACATCCAGCCCATCAGCATAACTAGGCTCCCTGTTCTCCAGGGCCTATCTTGCCTTTCTGGTTTTTACACATTTTGAGGATGTCCCTTTTGACCGGTTGAAGTGATACTACTTTGTAGTGCAGATTTTCATTGCCCGCTTGCTTGCTTGGCAAAAAAGGGTGTATGCGTTTTCTCCTGAATATATTCAGGAGAAAACCCATACGCCCTTTCTGGCCAAGTGCATCATTGTCGAATTTGTGCCCCTCTTCCTGTGCTTTAAAGGCGAATCCAATGTACCTCCTGAAATCTGTTTCCTGCTATTCTGGATCGCTTTCAAGCCCGCCTCGTTGCCTTCCATCAACAGATTTTTGGATGATAGTTGTCCTTTATTACTCTGCCAGTTTGTGAATTGCTGTGCCCATGAGCTCCATTTTTCAACTCGTTTTTTGTGAGCTGACCGCAGGTCCAAAATTGTGCTTCAGGACCTATAGTGGTTCCCGGCGGGGGGCTGAGACTTTGGTTAATACTTCTTCCTGCCAGGAAATTTGAGTGACATGTGCCGGTCCAAATGACTAACAGCTACTCTCTCATTGGTTCTCCCTCTTCTCTTTCATTCTCTGCCAAATTGGCAACCTGTGCGAACCAGGAGGTTAAAGGGTCTGTCTCTCCAATTTGGCAGATTGATAGTAAAGCAGTTGGAAAGTCAAACCGGAGCACCAGGAGAGGGACTATTAGTTGAGTTTTAGAAACCTTTCATATTCACAGTGTGTCCTTTCTCTTTGTTTCCCGTACATGTTATAGCTGTAGTAATATTCCCTTCAACCTGGAGAGTTGGGAATGTTGGAATGTGTGCCACGCATTATTGCTTTAAATGGTCTGCATTTGCTCACCAAATCTCACCAATCCTCTCAGTCCCAAGTGTCCAGCCTTATGCCACATCCAGCTGTCATTGTAGATAAGGTCATTCCAGGTTTCATCATAGACCCTGAAGGAATTGTAAAGAATTTACCTGATTTTTTGTTTTGTTTGTGAAATTCCTTTTTATATAAGTGGGTTTGAGCTGACTCTCACTGCCATGTTTACACGAGTCTAGACACACTTGATTCCCTTATGGAGACCTATCAATACATAGGTTTTAAGATTCTTACTAGTCAGATATATTCCTCTGCGGGAAATATGGGGTTTTGAGTCCCTTTCACTGAGGAAGTTGTAGGTATTTTCTATTCCGTAGTTGGTTTTTGGATTGGCAAATGTACTAATAGCAAACTCTGGTTTTATGCATCACCCCACCTCTCCTTCCCCCTTAAGCAGGCAAAAGAGTGTTTTCTAAATGTGAGACTCTGTTCTCTTTCCTAACTCAGTTCGGGTGTAGCCATGTTTACAGGACCTTCATAAGTGATATCTTATGATAAGTTTATTTTTCTCTGTGACTTATTTCACTTAGAATCATCGTACCTGAATCCACTGATTTTGCTGCTACTGTCCTTATGACATTGCTTTCATGGCTGAGGGATATTCCATCGTACGTAAGTACCACAATTTTTTGAAACATTTTTGTCTTTCCTGATATATTTAAGGTGTACCTTAGTTGAGGTTCTTGTAAGGAGTGCAGCCCTAAATTTTGGGGTGGCTCTGTCTTATTGATTTTCAGTTTTCCCAAGGTATATTCCTTAGACTGGAAGTGCCCGTCGCTCTGTAGCTCTGTTGTTACCTGTTTTAGGGAACACATTGCACTCCTCCAGAGAGGCTGTTGACAGTTTACATCGTGCCCATCAGCATAACTAGGCTCCCTGTTCTCCAGGGCCTGTCTTGCCTTTCTGGTTTTTACACATTTTGCGGATGTCCCTTTTGACCGGTGGGAAGTGATACTTCTTTGTAGTGCAGATTTGCATTGCCCGCTTGCTTGCTGGGCTCAGAAGGGCATATGCGTTTTTTCCTCAATATATTCTGGAGAAAACGCATATGCACTTTTTGGCCAAGTCCATCATTGTCGACAATGAGCCCCTCTTGCTGTGCTTAAAAGGCGATTCCAAAGTACCTCTTGTAGTTTGTTTCATGCTATTGTGCCTCGTTTTCAAGTCCGCCTCATTGCCAACCCTCAACAGATTTTTGGACGATAGTTGTCCTTTATTACGCTGCCAGTTTGTGAATTGCTGTGCCCCAGAGCTCCATTTTTCAACTCGTTTTTTGTAAGATGACAGCAAATCCACAATTTTGGTTGAGGACCTATACTGGTTCCTGGCGGGTGTCTGAGACTTTGGTTAATTTTTCTTCCTGACGGGATATTAGAGTGACATGTGACCGTCCAAATGCCTAACAGCTACTCTCTCATTGGTTCTCCCTCTTTCCTTTCATCCTCTGCCAAATTGGCAACCTGTGCGAACCAGGAGGTTAAAGGGTCTGTCTCTCCAAGTTGGGAGCTTGATAGTAAAGCAGTTGGAAACTCAAACCGGAGCACCAGGATAGGGACTATTAGTTGAGTTTTAGAATCCTTTCGTATTCACAGTGTTTCCATTTTCCACGTTTCGCATACATGTTATAACTGTAGTGATATTCCCTTTTACCTGTCGAGTTGGGACCCATGGAATTGGTGGCATGTATTATTGCTTTAAACGGTCTGCATTTTCTCATCCAATCTCACCAATCCTCTCAGTCCCAAGTGTCCCCCCTTATGTCTCATCCAGGTGTCATTTTAGATGGGGTCATTCCAGGTTTCATCAGAACACCTGAAGGAATTGTGTTAGAATTTCGCTGTTTTTTTATTTTGTTTTTGAAATTCATTTATATAAAGAGGTTGAGCTGATTTTCACTGACGTGTTTATGCCGGTCAAGACACACTTGATTCCCTTATGGAGACATATCAATACGTAGGTATTAAGATTCTTACTAGTCATCACAATGCTCCACGCTATTGTCATCACAATGGATAATGACATATGTCATCACAATGCTCCCTGACACCTGTCTTCACAATATTCCATGACGTTGTCATCACAATGTTCCATGCCCCTGTCATCAAAATGCGCCATGCCCACTGTCATCACAATAATCCATGAAACATGTCAGACCAATGTTCCATGCCCCTGTCATCACAATGCTCCATGCCCTTGTCATCACAATGCTCCATGACACCTGTCATCACAATGCTCCGTGTCTCCAGTCATCACAATGCTTCATGACCTTTGTCATCACAGTGGTCCATGCCCTGGTCACACAAGGCTCTGTGATCTTTGTCACCACAATGCTCCATGCCCTTGTCATCACAATGCTCCATGCCCACTGTCATCACAATAATCCATGAAAATTGTCAGGCCAATGATCCATGCCCTCGTCACACGAGGCTCTGTGATCTTTGTCACCACAATGCTCCATGAACTTTTCTTCACAATGCTCTGTGTCCCTTGTCATCACAATGCTCCATGCATTTGTCAGCATAATGCTCCATGACACTTGTCATCACAAGGCTCCATGGCCCTCTCATCACAATGCTCCAGGACCTTCTCATCGCATTGCTCCATTCCTTTCTCATCACAATGCTCCATGACCCCTGTCATCACAATGCTCCATGATTCTTGAAATAAAAATGATCCATGACCTCTCTCATCACAATGCTCCAAACACTTGTGATCACAATGTTCCATAACACTTGTCATCACAACGCTCCATAACACTTGTCATCACAACGCTCCATGAAGACTGTCATCACAATAATCCATGCCCTTGTCATCACAATGCTCCATGAACTTTGTCATCACAATGCTCAATACACTTGTCATCACAATGCTCCCGGACACTTTTCCTCAGAATGCTCCTTGAACACTGTCTTGAAAAGGCTCCATGCCTTTTTCATCACAATGCTCCATGCCCTTTTTCTCACAATGCTCCATGCCATTGTCATCACAATACTCCACAAGCTTGTCATCAGAATGCTCGAAGACCCTTGTCATCACAATGCTCCATGACCCCTGTCATCACAATGCTCCATGACCCATGTCATCACAATGCTCCAAGAACCCTGACAACACAATGATCTGGGACATTTGTCATCAAAATTCTCCATGACCCTTGTCATCACAATGATCCATTCCCTTGTCATCATAATGCTCCATTACCCATGTCATCACAATGCTCCCAGCCCTTGTCATCACAATGCTCCATTACATTTGTCATCACATTTCTCCATGACACTTGGCATCACAATGCTCAATGCCATTGTCATCACAATGCACCGCGACATATGTTACCACAATGCTCCCTGACACCTTTCTTCACAATAATCAATGACCTTGTCATCACAATGCTCCATGCGCTAGTTATCACAATGTGCCATGCCCTCTGTCATCACAATAATCCATGAAACATTTCAGACAAATGCTCCATGCCCCTTTCATCCCAATTCTCCATGCCCTTGTCATCACAATGCTCCATGACCCCTGTCATCACAATGCTCCGTGACTCCAGTCATCACAATGCTTCATTACCTTTGTCCTCACAATAGTCCATGCCCTCGTCACAGAAGGCTCTGTGACCTTTGTCACCACAATGCTCCATTCCCTTGTCATCACAATGCTCTATGACCCCTGTCATCACAATACTCCATGAATATTTTCAGCCCAATTATCCATGACATTCTCATCACAATGCTCCATGACCACTGTCATCCCCGCGCTCCATGACCCCTCACAACACAATGATCCGGGACTCTTGTCATCAAAAATCTCCATGATACTTGTCATCACAATGATCCATGCCCTTGTCATCCAAATGCTCCATGACACATTTAATCAGAATATTCCGTGACGCTTGTCATCACAATGCTCCATGACCCTTGTCATCACAGTGCTCCATGACCCCTGTAATCACAATTCTCCATGAACATTTTCAGCCCAATGTTCCATGACCTTCTCATCACAATGCTCCAAGACCCCTGTAATCACAGTGCTCCATGCCCCTTTTCATCTCCGTGCTCCATGAACCCTGTCATCACAATGAACCATGCCCATAATCAAAATGTTTCATGCTATTTTCATTACAATGAAATCAAAATGCTCCATGATCTCTGTCATCACAATGTTGCAAACCCTTGTGATCACAGTGTTACATAAAACTTGTCATCACAACCCCCCATGACGCTCGTCATCACAATTATCCATGCTCTTCTCATCACAATGCTCCATGACAATTGTCATCACAATGTACAATACACTTGTCATCACAGTGCTCCCTGACTCTTGTCGTCATTATGCTCCTTGAACCTTGAAATGACAAGGCTCCATGACTTTTTCATCACAATGATCCATGCCCTTTTCATCACAATGTTCCAAGACCCATGTAATCACAATTCTCCATGCCCTTTTTCATCAGAATGCTCCATGAGACTCGTCAATACAAGGCTCCAATGTTTTCTTATCACAATGCTTCAGTACCTTCTCATCACAATGCTCCATTCCCTTGTCATCACAATGCTCCATGACCCCCGCCTTCACAATACTCCATGAATATTTTTAGCCCAATGCTCTATGACCTTCTCATCACAATGCTCCATGACAACTGTCATGACAATGCTCCATGACACCTGACAACAAAATGATCCTTTCCTCTTGTCATCAAGATGCTCCATGACACTTGTCATCACGATGATCCATGTCCTTGCCATCCCAATGCACCATGACCCCTGTAATCACAATGATCCGTGACGCTTGTCATCACAGTGCTCCATGACTCTTGTCATCAAAATGCTCCATGCCTTGGTCAGCAAAATGCTTCATGACATTGTCATCACAATGCTCCATGCACTTGACATCACAATACTCCATTCCCATTGTCATCAAAATCCTCGGTGAACCTTGGGTTCACATTGCTTCATGCCCTTGTCATCACAATGCTCCATGCTTCTTGAAATGAAAATGATCCATGACCTCTGTCAGCACAATGCTCCATGACACTTGTCATCACAAAGCTCCAGGCCCCATGTCATTACAGTTCTCCATGACGCTCATCATCACAATTATCCATGGTCTTCTCATCACAATGCTCCACCGTCTTCCCATCACAATGCTCCATGACACTTCAAATCACAATGTTACATGCTCTTGTAATCACATTCTCCATGCACTTGTCATCGCAATGCTCCATGACCCCTGTCATAGCAAACTCCATGTGCTTTTCATCACAGTGCTTCACGAACTTGTCATCAAAATTCTCAAAAGCCCTTGTCATCACAATGCTCCATGCCCTTTTCATCACAATGCTCCATGATCATTGTCATCACAATGCTCCATTACATTTGTCATCACAATGCTCGATACACTTGTCATCACAATGCTCCCTCACTCTTGCCATCAGTATGCTCCTTGAACACTGTCATGACAAGGCTCCATGTCATTTTCATCACAATGATCCATGCCAATTTCATCACAATGCTCCAAGACCCCTGTAATCAAAATGCTCCTTGCCTTGGTCATCACAAAGCTCCATGATGCATGTTATCAGAATGCTCCTTGGACATCTCTCACAATTCTCCATGCCCTTGTAATCACAATGCTCCAAGACCCCTGTAATCACAATGCTCCATGCCCCTTTTCATCAGAATGCTCCATGAGACTTCTCATCACAAGGCTCCATGGTCTTCTCATCAGAGTGCTCCAGGACCTTGTCATCACAATGATCCATGACCCCCTTCATCAGAATACTCCATAAATATTTTCAGCTCAATGCTCCATGATCTTCTCATCACAATTCTCCATGACCCCTGTCATCACAATTCTCCATGCTCCTTGATATCAAAATGATCCATGACCTCTGTCATCACAGTGCTCCAAACACTTGTGATCACATTGTTCCATAACACTTGTCATCACAACGCTCCATGATGCCTGTCATCACAATAATCCATGCCTTTGTCATCACAATGCTCCATGACCTTTGTCATCACAATGCTCAATACACTTGTCATCACAATGCTCCCTGACACTTGTCATCAGAATGCTTCTCAAACCCTGTCATGCAAAGGCTCTATGCCTTTTTCATCACAATGCTCCATGCCCTTTTCATCAAAATGATCCATGCCCTTGTCATCACAATGTGCAATATCCACTGTCATCACAATAATCCATGAAAAATTTTCAGACCGATGCTCCATGCCCCTGTCACCACAATGCTCCATGCACTTGTCATCACAATGCTCCATGACACCTGTCATCACAATGCTCTGTGACTCCAGTCATCACAATGCCTCAAGTCTTTGTCATCATAATGGTCCATGCACTCATCATCACAAGTCTCTGTGAATTTTGTCACCACAGTGCTCCATGAACATTTCATCACAATGCTCTGTGACCCTTGGCATCACAGTGCTCCATGCCTTTGTCAGCACAATGTTCAATGACACCTGTCATCACAATGCTCCATGAGCTTGTCAGCACAATGCTCCATGACCGATGTGATCACACTGTGCAATGCGGTTGTCATCACAATGCCCCACATCCTTGTCATCACAGTGCTCCATAAACATTGTCATCACAATCCTCCATGCACTTCTCATGAAAATGCTCTCTCAACACTGATATCACAATGTTCCATCACTAGTCATCACAATACTCCCTCACCCCTGTCATCACAATGTTCCATGACCCCTATCATCACAATGCTACATGCCGTTATCATCACAATGCACCACTCCCTTGTCATCAAAATGCTCCATGACCTTTGTCATCACAAAGCTCCATGACCCTTGGCATCACAATGCTCCATGCCATTGTCATCACAATGCTTCATGAAGCCTCTCATTACATTGCTCCATGCCCTTGTCATCACAAAGCTCCATGACGCTTGTCATCACAATTCTCGATGCCCTTCTCATCACAATGCTCCATGACCTTGTCATTACAATCCTCCATGACCCATGTATCACAGTGTTCCGTGTCCTTGTCATCACAGTGCTCCATGCCCACTCTCAACACAATAATCCATGAAATTTATCAGACAAATGCTCCATGCCCTTGTCATCACAAAGCTCCATGACGCATGTCATCAGAATGCTCCATGGCCTTCTCATTCACAATGCTCCATGCCCTTGTCATCACAATGCTCCAAGACACCTGTAATCACAATGCTCCTGGTCCCTTTTCATCTCAATGCTCCATGAACACTGTCATCACAATGCACCATGCCCATCATCATAATGCTTCATGCTATTGTCATCACAATGAAATCAAAATGCTCCATGACCTCTGTCATCACAATGCTCCAAACCCTTGTGATCACAATGTTCCATAACACTTGTCATCCCAATGCCCCATGACGCTCGTCATCACAATTGTCCATGGTCTTCTCATCAAAATGCTCCATAACATTTGTCATCACAATGCTCAATACACTTGTCATCACAATGCTCCCTGACTCTTGCCATCAGTATGCTCCTTGAACCCTGTCATGACAAGGCTCCATGCATTTTTCAACACAATACTCCATGCCCTTGTAATCACAATGTTCCAGGACCCCTGTAATCACAATGCTCCATGCCCCTTTTCATCAGAATGCTCCATGAGACTTCTCATCACAAGGCTCCATGGTCTTCTCATCAGAGTGCTCCAGGACATTGTCATCACAATGCCCCATGACCCATTTCATCAGAATACTCCATGAATATTTTCAGCTCAATACTCCATGATCTTCTCATCACAATGCTCCATGACCCCTGTCATTACAATGCTCCATGCTCCTTGATATCAAAATGATCCATGACCTCTGTCATCACAGTGCTCCAAACACTTGTGATCACATTGTTCCATAACACTTGTCATCAAAACACTCCATGATGCCTGTCATCACAATACTCCATGCCCTTATCATCACAATGCTCCATGACCTTTGTCATCACAATGCTCAACACACTTGTCATCACAATGCTCCCTGACACTTGACGTCAGAATGCTCCTTGATCCCTGTCATGAAAAGGTTCCATGCCGTTTTCATCACAATGCTCCATGCCTTTTTCATCACAATGCTCCATGCCATTGTCATCACAATACTCCACAAGCTTGTCATCAGAATGTTCCTTGTCCCTTGTCATCACAATTCTCCATGCCCCGTGTCATTACAGTGCTCGATGACACTCGTCATCAAAATGCTCCATGGTCTTGCGATTACAATGCTCCACGGTCTTGCCATCACAATGCTCCATGACCTGGACATCACAATGCTCCATGTCCCTTTTCATCACAATGCTCCATGCGCTTCTCAGCACAATGCTCCATGACCCATGACATCACAATGCGCCATGAACTTTTCATCACAATGGTCTACATCCTTTTCATCGCTATGCTCCATAAAACTTGTCATCGCAATGCTCCATGCACTTCTCATCAAAATGCTCTCTCACCCCTGTCATCACAATGTTCCATGACCACTGTAATCACAATGCTCCATGCCCTTGTCATCACAAAGCTCCATGATGCATGTCATCAAAATGCTCCATGGGCTTCTCATCACAATGCTCCATGCCCTTGCCATCACAATGCTCCATTACAGCTGTCATCACAATGCTCCATGACCACTGTCATCACAGCGCTCCCTGACCCCAGACAACACAATGATCTGGGACTCTTGTCATCAAAATACTCCAAGACACTTGTAATCACAATGATCCATGCGCTTGTCATCCCAATTCTCCATGACACCTGTAATCCGAATGCTCCGTGACGCTTGTCATCCCAGTGCTCCATGACCCTTGGCATCACAATATTCCATGCCATTGTCATCACCATGCTCCATGAACCCTCTCATCACATTGCTCCATGCCCTTGTCATCACAAAGCTCCATGACGCTTGTCATCAAAATGCTCGATGCTCTTCTCATCACAGTGCTCCATGCCCTTGTCATTACAATCCTCCATGATCCATGTATCACCGTGTTCCTTGCCCTTGACATCACAATGCTCCATGCCCACACTCATCACAATAATCCATGAAACTTTTCACACAAATGCTCCATGCCCTTGTAATCAAAAGTCTCCATTACCCGTGTCAAAACAATGCTCCATGACCCCTGCCATCACAATGTTCCATGGCATCGTCATCACAAGGCTCCATGACCCTTGTCATCACAATTCTCCAAGACCCCTGTAATCACAGTGCTCCATGCCCTTGTCATAATGAAGCTCAATGACTTATGTCATGAGAATGCTCCATGGCCTTCTCATCAGAATGCTCCATGCCCTTGTCATCACAGTGCTCCAAGACCGCTGTATTCACAATGCTCCATGCCCCTTTTCATCTCAATGCTAAATGAACTCTGTCATTCCAATGCACCATGCCCATCATCATAATGCTTAATGCTATTGTCATCACAATGAATTCAAAATGCTCCATGACCTCTGTCATCACAATGCTCCAAACCCTTGTGATCACAATGTTCCATAACACTTGTCATCACAATTCCCCATGATGTTCCTCATCACAATTATCCATGGTCTTCTCATCACAATGCTCCATGACCTTTGTCATCACAATGCTCAATACACTTGTCATCTCAATGCTCCCTGCCACTTGTCGTCAGTATGCTTCTTGAACCCTGTCATGACAAGGCTCCATGCCTTTTTCATCACAATGATCCATGCGCTTTTCATCACAATGTTCCAACACCCCAGTAATCACAATGCTCCTTGTCCTTGTCATCACAAAGCTCCATGACACATATCATCAGAATGCTCCATGGCCTTCTCATCACCATGCTCGATGCCCTTGTCATCACACTGCTCCCTGACACTTGACTTCAGAATGCTCCGTGAACCCTGTCATGAAAAGGCTCCATGCTTTTTCATCACAATACTCCATGACATTACATCACTATGTTGCATGCCATTGTCATCACAATACTCCACAAGCTTGTCATCAGAATGCTCCATGACCCATGTCATCACAATGCTCCATGACCCCTGTCATCACAATGCTCCATGACCCCTGTAATCACAATGCTCCATGCCTCTTGTCATTACAGTGCTCCATGACACTCGTCATCACAATTATCTATGATTTTCTCATCACAATGCTGCACGGTCTTTCCATCACAATGCTCCCTGCCCTGGTCCTCACAATGCTCCATGACCCTTTTCATCACAATTCTCCAAGCAATTGTCATACAATGCTCCATTACATTTGTCATCACAATCCTCCATGACACTTGGCATCACAATGCTCCATTTCATTTGTCATCACAATCCTCCATGACACTTGGCATCACAATGCTCCATTATATTTGTCATCACAATCCTCCATGACACTTGGCATCACAATGCTCCACGCCATTGTCATCAGAATACACCATGACATAGGTCATCACAATGCTCCCTGACACCTGTCTTCACAATACTACATGACCTTGTCATAAAAATGTTCCATGCCCTTGTCATCACAATGTGCCATGCCCACCCTCATACCAATAATCCATGAAACTTGTCAGACCAATTCTCCATGCCCCTGTCATCACATTGCTCAATGCCCTTGTAATCACAATGCTCCATGATCCCTCACATCATAATGCTCCGTGACTCCAGTCATCACAATGCTTTATGACCTCTGTTATCACAATGGTCCATTCCCTCGTCATGACAATGCTCTGTAAAACTTGTCATCACAATGCTCCATGACTTTGTCAGCACAATGCTCCATGACCTTTGTCATCACAATCCTGCATGCGCTTCTCAGCACAATGCTCCAAGACACATGTCATCACAATGTGCCGTGCACTTGTCATGACAATGCTCCACAACCTTGTCATCACAAAGCTCCATAAAACTTGTCATGACAATGCTCCATGCACTTCTCATCTAAATGCACTCTCACCACTGATATCACAAAGTTCCATCACTAGTCATCACAATACTCCCTCACCCCTGTCATCACAATGTTCCATGACCCCTGTCATCAAAATGCTACATGCCCTTATCATCACAATGCTCCATGACCACTGACAACACAATGTTCCATAACCCAGGTCATCAAAATGTTCCCTGACACTTTTCATCAAATTGTTCCATGACCCTTTCATCACAATGCTCCCTGCCCTACTCATCACAATGCACCACACTCTTGTCATCAAAATGCTCCATGACCTTTGTCATCACCAAGCTCCATGACCCTTGGCATCACAATGCTCTATGCCATTGTCATCACAGTGCTCCATGAACACTCTCATCACATTCCTCCCTGCCCTTGTCATCACAAAGCTCCATGACGCTTGTCATCACAATGCTCGATGACTTTCTCAACACAATGCTCCATGCCTTGTCATTACAACCCTCAATGACCCATGTATCACCGTGTTCCATGCCCTTGTCATCACAATGCTCCATGCCCACTGTCATCACAATAATCCATGAAACATTTCAAACCAATGCTCCATGCCCTTGTCATCACAATGCTCCAATAGCCCTGTCATAACAATGCTCCATGACCGCTGCCATCACAATATTCCACAGCATTGTCATCACAAGGCTCCATGTACCTTGTCATTACAATGCTCCAAGACCCCTGTAATCACAATGCTCCATGCCCCTTTTCATCTCAATTCTCCATGAACACTGTCATCACAATGCACCATGCCCATCATCATAATGCTTCATGCTATTGTCATCACAATGAAATCAAAATGCTCCATGACCTCTGTCATCACAATGCTCCAAACCCTTGTGATCACAATGTTCCATAACACTTGTCATCACAACGCCCCATGACGCTCGTCATCACAATTATCCATGGTCTTCTCATCACAGTGCTCCATAATAGTTGTCATCACAATGCTCAATACACTTGTCATCACAATGCTCCATGACTCTTGCCATCAGTATGCTCCTTGAACACTGTCATGACAAGGCTCCATGCCTTTTTCATCACAATGATCCATGCCCATTTCATCACAATGGTCCAAGACCCCTGTAATCACAATGCTCCTTTCCATGGTCATCACAAAGCTCCATGACGCATGTCATCAGAATGCTCCTTGGACATCTCTCACAATTCTCCATGCCCTTGTAATCACAATGCACCAAGACCCCTGTAATCACAATGCTCCATGACCCTTTTCATCAGAATGCTCTATGAGACTTCTCATCACAAGGCTCCATGGTCTTCTCATCAGAGTGCTCCAGGACCTTGTCATCACAATGCTCCTTGACCCCTTTCATTAGAATACTCCATGAACATTTTCAGGTCAATGATCCATGATCTTCTCATCACAATGCTCCATGACCCCTGTCATCACAATGCTCCATGCTCCTTGATATCAAAATGATCCATGACCTCTGTCATCACAGTGCTCCAAACACTTGTGATGACATTGTTCCATAACACTTGTCATCACAACGCTCCATGATGCCTGTCATCACAATACTCCTTGCCCTTGTCATCACAATGCTCCATAACCTTCGTCATCACAATGCTCAATACACTTGTCATCACAATGCTCCCTGACACTTGTCGTCAGAATGCTTCTCGAACCCTGTCATGAAAAAGCTCTATGCCATTTTCATCCCAATGCTCCATGCCTTTTTAATCACAATGCTCCATGCCACTGTCATCACAATACTCCACAAGATTGTCATCAGAATGCTCCATGACCGTTGTCGTCACAATGCTCCATGACCCCTGTCATCACAATGCTCCATGACACCTGTCATCACAATGCTCCAGGCCCCTTGTCATTACAGTTCTCCATGACGCTCGTCATGACAATTATCCATGGTCTTCTCATCACAATGCTCCACTGTCTTGCCATCACAATGCTTCATGACACTTCAAACCCAATGTTACATGCTCTTGTAATCACATTCTCCATGCAATTGTCATCACAATGCTCCATGACCACTGTCATAGCAAGCTACATGTGCTTTTCATCACAGTGCTTCACGAACTTGTCATCAAAATTCTCAAAAGCCCTTGTCATCACAATGCTCCATGCCCTTTTCATCACAATGCTCCATGATCATTGTCATCACAATGCTCCATTACATTTGTCATCACAATCCTCCATGACACTTGTCATCACAATGCTCCATACCGTTGTCATCACAATGCACCATGACATAGGTCATCACAATGCTCCCTGATACCCGACTTCACAATACTCCATGACCTTTCCTTCATAGTGCTCCATGCCCTTGTCATCACAATGTGCAATGCCCACTGTCATCACAATAATCCATGAAATTATTCAGACCGATGCTCCATGCCCCTGTCATCACAATGCTCCATGCACTTGTCATCACAATGCTCCATGACACCTGTCATCACAATTCTCCGTGACTCCAGTCATCACAATGCCTCAAGTCTTTGTCATCATAATGTTCCATGCCCTCATCATCACAAGTCTCTGTGAATTTTGTCACCACAATACTCCGTGAAATTTTAATCCCAATGCTCTGTGACCCTTGGCATCACAATGCTCCATGCGGTGGTCATCACAATGTTCCATGACCCCTATCATCACAATGCTACATGCCTTTATCATCACAATGCACCACTCCCTTGTCATCAAAATGCTCCATGACCTTTGTCATCACAGTGCTCCAAATCCTTGTGATCACATTGTTCCATAACACTTGTCATCACAACGCTCCATGATGCCTCTCATCACAATACTCCATGCCCTTCTCATCACAATGCTCCATTACCCCTGTCATCACAATGCTCCATGCTCCTTGATATCAAAATGATCGATGACCTCTGTCATCACAAAGCTCCAAACCCTTGTGATCACAATGTTCCATAACACTTGTCATCACATGCCCCATGACGCTCGTCATCACAATTATGCAGGGACTTCTCATCACAAGGCTCCATGACCTTTGTCACCACAATGCTCAATACAATTGGCATCACAATGCTCGCTGACTCTTGTCATCAGTATGCTCCTTGAACACTGTCATGACAAGGCTCCATGCCTTTTTCATCAAAATGATCCATTCCCTTTTCATCACAATGCTCCAAGACCCCTGTTATCACAATGCTCCGTGACTCCAGTCATCACAATGCTTCATGACTTTTGTCATCACAATGGTCCATGACCTCGTCACACAAAGCTCTGTGACCTTTGTCACCACAATGCCCCATGAAATTTTTATCACAATGCTCTGTGACCCTTGTCATCACTAAGCTCCATGCCTTTGTCAGTACAATGCTCCATGACACATGTCATCACAATGCTCGATGCGCGTGTCAGCACAATGCTCCATAACCCATGTCATCACAATGCATCATGCACTTGTCATCACAATGCTCCACATCCTTGTCATCAAAATGCTCCATAAACCTTGTCATCACAATGCTCCATGCACTTCTCCTCAAAATGCCTTCTCACCACTGATATCACAATGTTCCATCACTAGCCATCACAATACTCCCTCACCCGTGTCATCACAATATTCCATTTCCCCTGTAATGACAATTCTCCATGCCCTTGTCATCACAAAGATCCATGACGGATGTCATCAGAATGCTCCATGGCCATCTCATCACAATGCTCCATGCCCTTGTCATCACAGTGCTCCAAGACCGCTGTATTCACAATGCTCCATGCCCCTTTTCATCTCAATGCTCAATGAACTCTGTCATTCCAATGCACCATGCCCATCATCATAATGCTTAAAGCTATTGTCACCAGAATGAAATCAAAATGCTCCATGACCTCTGTCATCACAATGCTCCAAACCCTTGTGATCACAATGTTCCATAACACTTGTCATCACAATTCCCCATGATGCTCCTCATCACAATTATCCATGGTCTTCTCATCACAATGCTCCATGACCTTTGTCATCACAATGCTCAATACACTTGTCATCTCAATGCTCCCTGCCACTTGTCATCAGTATGCTTCTTGAACCCTGTCATGACAAGGCTCCATGCCTTTTTCATCACAATGATCCATGTGCTTTTCATCACAATGTTCCAACACCCCAGTAATCACAATGCTCCTTGCCCTTGTCATCACAAAGCTCCATGACCCATATCATCAGAATGCCCCATGGCCTTCTCATCACCATGCTCGATGCCCTTGTCATCACACTGCTCCCTGACACTTGTCTTCAGAATGCTCCTTGAACACTGTCATGAAAAGGCTCCATGCCTTTTTCATCACAATGCTCCATGACCTTTCATCACTATGCTGCATGCCATTGTCATCACAATACTCCTCAAGCTTGTCATCAGAATGCTCCATGACCCATGTCATCACAATGCTCCATGACCCCTGTCATCACAATGCTCCATGACCCCTGTAATCACAATGTTCCATGCCTCTTCTCATTACAGTGCTCCATGACGCTCGTCATCACAATTATCCATGGTCTTCTCATCACAATGCTGCACGGTCTTTCCATCACAATGCTCCCTGCCCTGGTCCTCACAATGCTCCATGACCCTTTTCATCACAATTCTCCAAGCAATTGTCATACAATGCTCCATTACATTTGTCATCACAATCCTCCATGACACTTGGCATCACAATGCTCCACGCCATTGCCATCACAATGCACCATGACATATGTCATCACAATGCTCCCTGACACCTGTCTTCACAACACTACATGACCTTGTCATAAAAATGTTCCATGCCCTTGTCATCACAATGTGCCATGCCCACCCTCATAGCAATAATCCATGAAACTTGTCAGACCAATTCTCCATGCCCCTGTCATCACAATGCTCCATGCACTTCTCATGAAAATGGTCTCTCACCACTGATATCACAATGTTCCATCACTAGTCTTCCCAATACTCCCACAGCCATGACATCACAATGTTCCATGACCCCAGTCATCACAATGATTCATGCACTTTTCATCACAATGCTCCATGCCATTGTCATCACAATACTCCACAAGCTTGTCATCAGAATGCTCCATGACCCTTGTCATGACAATGCTCCATGACCCCTGTCATCACAATGCTCCATGACCCCTGTCATCACAATGCTCCATGCCCCTTGTCATTACAGAGCTACATGAAGCCCGTCATCACAATTATCCATGGTCTTCTCATCACAATGCTCCCCGGTCTTGCCATCACAATGCTCCATGCCCTGCTTATCAGTATTCTCCACGTCCTTGGCATCACAATGCTCCATGACACATCTCATCACAATGTTACGTGCACTGTTCATCACAATTATCCATGCACTTGTCATCGCAATGCTCCATGACCCCTGTCATAGCAAGCTCCATGCCCTTGTCATCACCATGCTTCACGACCTTGTCATCAAAATTCTCAATGGCCCTTGTCATCACAATGCTCCAGGCCCTTGTCATCACAATGCATCATTACATTTGTCATCACAATCCTCCATGACACTTGGCATCACAATGATCCTTGCCATTGTCATCACAATGGACCATGACATATGTCATCACAATGCTCCCTGACCCCTTTCTTCTCAATTCTACATGATCTTGGCATCACAATGCTCCATGCCCTTGTCATCACAGTTCGCCATGAGCACTGTCATCACAATAATCCGTGAAACTTGTCAGACCAATGCTCCATGCCCCTGTCGTCACAATGCTCCACGCACTTGTCATCACAATGCACCATGACCCCTGTCATCACAATGCTCCGTGACTCCAGTCATCACAATGATTCATGACCTTTGTCATCACAATGGTCCATAGCCTCGTCATCAAAAGGCTCTGTGACATTTGTCACCACAAAGCTCCATAACCATTGGCATCACAATGCTCCATGCCATTGTCATCACAATGCTCCATGAACCCTCTCATCAAATTGCTCCATGCACTTGTCATAACAAAGCTCCATGACGCTTGTGATACCAATGCTCGATGCACTTCTCATCACAATGTTCCATGCCCTTGTCATTACAATCCTCCATGACCCATGTAACACAGTGTTCCATGACCTTGTCATCACAATGCTCCATGCCTACTCTCATCACAATAATCCATGACACTTTTCATAACAATTCTGATGCCCTTGTCATCACAATGCTCCTCTACCATGACATAATAATGCTCCATGACACCTGACATCACAAGGTTTCACGTCCTTGTCAATACAAGTCTCCATGACCGTTGTCATCACCGTGCACCAAGACCCTGTAATCACAATGCTCAATGCACTTGTCATCACAAAGCTCCATAGCGCATGTCATCAGAATGCTCCAGAGCCTTCTCATTCACAATGCTCCATGCCCTTGTCATCACAATGCTCCAAGACACATTTAATCACAATGCTCCTTGTCCCTTTTCATCTCAATGCTCCATGAACCCTGTCATCACAATGCACCATGCCCATCATCATAATGCTTCATGTTATTGTCATCACAATGAAATCAAAATGCTCCATGACCTCTGTCATCACAATGCTCCAAACCCTTGTGATCACAATGTTCCATAACACTTGTCATCACAATGCCCCATGACGCTCCTCATCACAGTTATCCATGGTCTTCTCAGCACAATGCTCCATGAACTTTGTTATCACAATGCTCAATACACTTGTCATCACAATGCACCCTGACACTTGTCGTCAGTATGCACCTTGAACCCTGGCATGACAAGGCTCCATGCCCTTTTCATCACAATGCTCGAAGACACCTGTAATCACAATAATCCATGAATATTTTCAGCCCAATGCTCTATGATCTTCTCATCACAATGCTCCATGACCCCTGTCATCACAATGCTCCATGCTCCTTGAAATCAAAATGATCCATGACCTCTGTCATCACAATGCTCCAAACCCTTATGATCACATTGTTCCACAACACTTGTCATCACAACGCTCCATGATGCCTGTCATCACAATCCTCCATGCCAGTGTCATCACAATGCTCCATGCACTTTGTCATCACAGTGCTCAATACACTTGTCATCACAAAGCTCCCTGACACTTGTCGTCAGAATGCTCCTTGAACCCTGTCATGAAAAGGCTCCATGCCTTTTTCATCACAGTGCTCCATGCCCTTTTCATCACAGTGTTCCATGCCATTGTCATCACAATACTCACCAAGCTTGTCATCATAATGCTCCATGAGACTTCTCATCACAATGCTCCATGACCCCTGTCATCACAATGCTCCATGACACCTGTCATCACAATGCTCAACGCCCCTTGTCATTACCGTGCTCCATGACGCTCGTCATCACAATTATCCATGGTTTTCTCATCACAATGCTCCACAGTCTTGCCATCACAATGCTCCATGACACTTCTCATCACAATATTACATGCTCTTGTCATCACAATACTCCATGCACTTGTCATCGCAATGCTCCATGACCACTGTCATAGCAAGCTCCATATGCTTGTCATCACAATGCTTCACGACCTTGTCATCAAAATTCTCAATGGCCCTTGTCATCACAATGCTCCATGACCATTGTCATCACAATGCTCCAAGCCCTTGTCATCACAATGCTCCATGCCATTGTCATCACATTACTCCACAAGCTTGTCATCAGAATGCTCCATGACCCTTGTCATCACAATGCTCCATGACCCCTGTCATCAAAATGCTCCACGCCATTGTCATCACAATGGACCATGACATATGTCATCACAATGCTCCTGGACCACTTTCTTCACAATTCTGCATGACCTTGTCATCACAATGCTCCATGCCCTGTCATCACAGTGTGCCATGCGCACTGTCATCACAATAATCCATGAAACTTGTCAGACCAATGCTCCATGCCCCTGTCATCAAAATGCTCCACACACTTGTCATGACAATGCTCCATGACCCCAGTCATCACAATGCTCCATGACTCCAGTCATCACAATGTTTCATGACTTTTGTCATCACAATGATCCATGCCCCCGTCATCACAAGGCTCTGTGACATTTTTAACCACAATGCTCCAAGAAATTTTCATCATAGTGGTCTGTGACCGTTGTCATCACAATGCTCCATGGCTTTCTCAGCAGAATGCACCATGACCATTGTCATCACAGTGCTCCATGCCCGTCTCAGCACAGTGCTCCATGACCCTTGTCATCACAATGCTCCAAGCCCTTGTCATCACAATGCTCCATTACATTTGTCATCACAAACCTCCATGACAATTGGCATCACAATGCTCCATGGCATTGTCATCACAATGGGCCATGACTTATGTCTTCACAATGCTCCCAGACACCTGTCTTCACAATACTGCATGACCTTGTCATCACAATGCTCCATGCCCTTGTCATCACAATGCGCCATTCCCAATGTCATCGCAATAATGCATGAAACTTGTTAGACCAATGCTCCATGACCCTGTCATCACAATGCTCCATGCCCTTGTCATCACAATGCTTCATGAGCCGTCATCACAATGCTCCGTGACTCCTGTCATCACAATGCTTCATGACCTTTCTCATCACAATGGTCCATGCCCTCGTCATCACAAGTCTCTGTGACTTTTGTCACCACAACGCTCCATGACCCATGTCATCACAATGCTTCATGAGCCGTCATCACAATGCTCCGTGACTCCTGTCATCACAATGCTTCATGACCTTTCTCATCACAATGGTCCATGCCCTCGTCATCACAAGTCTCTGTGACATTTGTCACCACAATGCTCCATGAACTTTTCATCACAATGCTCTGTGTCCCTTGTCATCACAATGCTCTATGCGTTTCTCAGCACAATGCTCTATGACTCTTGTCATCACAATGCTCCATGAGCTTCTCAGCACAATGCTCCATGACCCATGTCATCACAATGCGCCATGTGCTTGTCATCACAATGCTCCACATCCTTGTCATCACAATGCTGCATAAACCTTGTCATCACAGTGCTCCATGCACTTCTCATCAAAATGCTCTCTCACCACTGATATCACAATGTTCCATCACTAGTCATCCCAATACTCCATCACCCCTGTCATCACAATGTTCCATGACCCCGTCATCAAAATGCTACAAGCACTTATCATCACAATATTCGATGACCCCTGACACCACAATGTTCCATAACCCCTGTCATCAAAATGCTCCATGACCCATTTCATCCCACTGCTCCATGACCCCTGACATCAAAGTATTCTATAACCCCTGTAATCAAAATGTTCCATGACCCTTTTCATCAAATTGCTCCATGACCCTGTCATCACAATGCTCCCTGCCCTTCCCTTCACAATGCACCATGCCCTTGTGATCAAACTGCTCCATGACATTTGTCATCACAAAGCTCCATAACCCTTGGCATCACAATGCCATTGTCATCACAGTGCTCCATGAACACTCTCATCAAATTGCTCCATGCACTTGTCATCACAAAGCTCCATGACGCTTGTGATACCAATGCTCGATGCCCATCTCATCACAATGCTCCATGCCCACTCTCATCACAATAATCCATGAAACTTTTCAGACCAATGCTGATGCGCTTGTCATCACAATGCTCCGTTACTCCTGTCATAACAATGCTCCATGAAACCTGCCATCACAACGTTCCACGGCCTTGTCATCACAAGACTCCATGACACTTGTGATCACAATTCTCCAAGACCCTGTAATCACAATGCTCCATGCACTTGTCATCAAAAAACCTCATGGCACATGTCATCAGAATGCTCCATGGCCTTCTTATTCACAATGCTCCATGCCCTTGTCATCACAATGCTCCAAGACACCTTTAATCACAGTGCTCCATGCCCCTTTTCATCTCAATGATCCATGAACCCTGTCATCACAATGCAGAATGCCCATCATCATAATGCTTCTTGCTATTGTTATCACAATGAAATCAAAATGCTCCATGACCTCTGTCATCACAATGCTCCAAACCTTTGTGATCATAATGTTCTATAACACTTGTCATCACAATACCCCATGATGCTCCTCATCACAGTTTTCCATGGTCTTCTCATCACAATGCTCCATGAACTTTGCTATCACAATGCTCATTACACTTGTCATCACAATGCTCCCTCACACTTGTCATCAGTATGCTCCTTGAACCCTGTCATGACAAGCTTCCATGCCATTTTCATCACAAAGCTCCAAGACCCCTGTAATCACAATGCTCCTTGCCCTTGTCATCAAAATTCTCCACAAGCTTGTCATCAGAATGTTCCATGACCCTTGTCATCACAATGCTCCATGACCCCTGTCATCACAATGCCACATGACACCTGTCATCACAATGCTCCATGAATATTTTCAGCCCAATGATCTTTGATCTTCTCATCACAATGCTCCCTGACCCATGTCATCACAATGCTCCATGCTCCTTGAAATTAAAATGATCCATGACCTTTGTCATCACAATGCTCCAAACCCTTGTGATCAAATTGTTCCACAACACTTGCCATCACAACACTCCATTATGCCTGTCATCACAGTACTCCATGCCCATGTCACCACAATGCTCCATGAACTTTGTCATCACAATGCTCAATACACTTGTCATCACAATGCTCCCTGACACTTGTCGTCAGAATGCTCCTTGAACCCTGTCATGAAAAGGCTCCATGCCTTTTTCATCACAATGCTCCATGCCATTGTCATCACAATACTCCACAAGCTTGTCATCAGAATGTTCCATGACCCTTGTCATCACAATGCTCCATGACACATGTCATCACAATGCTCCATGACACCTGTCATCACAATGCTCCATGACCCTTGTCATTACAGTGCTCCATGACGCTCGTCATCACAATTATCCATGGTCTTCTCATCACAATGCTCCACGGTCTTGGCATCACAATGCTCCATGACACTTCTCATCACAATGTTACATGCTCTTGTAATCACAATTCTCCATGCACTTGTCATCGCAATGCTCCATGGCAACGGTCATACCAAGCTCCATTTGCTTTTCATCAGAGTGCTTCACGACCTTGTCATCTAAATTCTCAATTGCCCTTGTCATCACAATGCTCCATGCCCTTGTCATCACAATGCTCCATGACCATTGTCATCACAATAATCCAAGCCCATGTCATCACAATGCTCCAAGACACCTGTAATCACAATGCTCCATGCCCTTTTCAACAGAAAGCTCCATGATGCATGTCATCAGAATGCTCCATGGCTTTCCCATCACAATGCTCCATGCCCTTCTCATCACAATTCTCCAAGCCACCTGTAATCACAATGCTCCATGCCCCTTTTCATCTCAATGCTCCGTGAACATTGTCATCACAATGCACCATGCCCATCATCATACTGCTTCAGGTTATTGTCAACACAATGAAATCAAAATGCTCCCTGACCTCTGTCATCCAATGCTCCAAACCTTTGTGACCACAATGTTCATAACACTTGTCATCACAACGCCCCATGACTCTCGTCATCACAATTATCCATGGTCTTCTCATCACAATGCTCCATGACCTTTGTCATCACAATGCTCAACACACTTGTCATCACAATGCTCCCTGACACTTGTCATCTGTATGCTCCTTGAACCCTGTCATGACAAGGCTCCATGCCTTTTTCATCACAGTGATCCATGCCCTTTTCATCACAATGCTCTATGCCAATGTCATCACAATAATCCACAAGCTTATCATCAGAATGCTCCATGAAACTTGTCATCTCAATGCTCCATGACCCCTGCCATCACAATGTTCCCTGACCCCTGTGAACACAATGCTCCATGACACCTGTCTTCAGAATGCTCCATGACCCTTGTCATTACAGTGCTCCATGATGCTCGTCATCACAGTTATTCATGGTCTTCTCATCACAGTGCTCCACGTTCTTGCCATCACAATGCTCCATTCCCTGGTAATACCAATGCTCCATGTCCCTTGTCATCACAATTCTCCATGTCCTTGTCATCACAATGCTCCATGACACTTCTCATCACAATGTTACATGATCTTGTCATCACAATTCTCCATGAACTTGTCTTCGCAATGCCCCATGAACCCTGTCATAGCAAGCTCCATGCCTTTGTCATCAAAATGCTTCATGACCTTGTCATAAAAATTCTCAATGTCCGTTGTAATCACAATGCTCCATGCCCTTGTCATCACAATGTTACATGACCCTTGTTATCACAATGCTCCAAGCCATTGTCATCACAATGCTCCATTACCTTTGTCATCACAATCCTCCATTACACATGGCATCACAATGCTCCATGCCATTGTCATCTCAATGGACCATGACATATGTCATCACAATGCTCCCTGTCACCTGTCTTCACAGTATTCCATGACCTTGTCATCACAATGCTCCATGCCCACTGTCATCACAATAATCCATGAAAATTGTCAGTCCAATGTTCCATGCCACTGTCATCAAAATGCTATATGCCCTTGTCATCACAAAGCTGCATGACGCATGTCATCAGAATGCTCCATTGCACTCTCATCACAATGGTCCATGCCCTTGTCATCACAATGCTCCTAGACCACTTTAATCACAATGATCCATGCCCCTTTTCATCTCAATGCTCCATGAACCCTGTCATCACAATGCTCCAAACCCTTGTGATAACAATGTTCCATAACAGTTGTCATCACAACGCCCCATGACGCTCGTCATCACAATTATCCATGGTTTTCTCATCACGATGCTCCCTGACACTTGTCGTCAGTATGCTCCTTGAACCCTGTCATGACAAGGCTCCATGCATTTTCCGTCACAATGATCCATGCCCTTTTCATCACTATGCTCCAAGACCCCTGAAATCACAATGCTGCATGCACTTGTCATCACAAAGCTCCATGACGCATGTCATCAGAATGCTCCATGGCCTTCTCATCACAATGCTGCATGCCCTTGTCATCACAATGCTCCAAGACACCTGTAATCACAAGGCTCCATGCCCTTTCCATCTCAATGCTACATGAACCCTGTCATCACAATGCACCCTGCCCATCATCATAATGCTTCATGCTATTGGCATCACAATGAAATCATAATGCTCCATGTTCTTTGTCATCACAATGCTGCAAACCATTGTGATCACAATGTTCCATAACACTTGTCATCACAACTCCCCATGACGCTCGTCTTCACAATTATCCAATGTCTTCTCATCACAATGCTCCATGAAATTTGTCATCACAATGCTCAATACCCTTTTCATCACAATGCTCCCTGACACTTGTCGTCATTATGCTCCTTGAACCCTCTCATGACAATGCTCCATGACTTTTTCATCACAATGATCCATGCCCTTTTCTTCACAGTGCACTTAGAGTCCTGTAATCACAATGCTCCATGCCCTTGTCATCACAAAGCTCCATGATGCATGTCATCAGAACGCTCCATGTTTTTCTCAGCAGAATGCTCCATGCCCATGTCATCACAATGCTCCATGACCCCTGTCATCACAATACTCCATGAACATTTTCAGCCCAAAGCTCCATGAATTTCTCATCTCACTTATCCAGAACCCTTGTCATCACAATGCTCCATGACCACTGTCATCACAACGCTACATGACCCCTGACAACACAATGATCCGGGACTCTTGTCATCAAAATTCTCCATAATCCTTGTCATCACAATGATCCATGCCCTTGTCATCCCAATGCTCCATGAACCCTGTAATCACAATGCTCCGTGACACTTGTCATCACAGTGCTCCATGACCCTTGTCATCACAATGCTCAATGCATTTTTCAGCAAAATGCTACATGACCTTGTCATCACAATCCTCCATGACCCTTGGGATCACATTGCTTCATGCCCTTGTCATCTCTGTCTTTCTTTTCTGGTTTTTACAGATTTTCGGATGTCCCTTTTGCCCGGTGGGAATTTACAATTCTTTGTAGTGCGGATTTGCATTGTGCACTTACTTGATTGGCCAAAAAGAGCGTATGTGTTTTCTCCTGAATATATTCAGCAGAAAATGCATACGCTCTTTTTGACCAAGTGCATCATTGTCGAAGTTGTTACGCTTTTCCTGTGCTTTAAAGGCGATTCCAATTTACCTCTTGAAATATGTTTTGTGCAATTCTGCCTCATTTTCAAGTCCACTTCGTTGCCTTCCCTCAACAGATTTTTGGAAGTGAGTTGTCCTTTATAACTCTGCAGGTTTGTGAACTGATCTGCCCCAAACTCCAATTTTCAACTCGCGTTTTTGTGAGCTGCCCGCAAATCCACAATTTTGCTTCAGGACATATACTGGTTCCAGGGGTGCAGGCTGACGCTTTGGTTAATTCTTCTTCCAGACGGGAAATTAGACTGACATATGTCCGTCCAAATGCCTCCAGCTACTCTCTGATTGGTTCTCCCTCTTCCCTTTCATCCTCTGCACAATTTGCAAACTGTGCAAAGCAGGAGGTTATACCGGCTGAATCTCCAAGGTGGGAGATTGATAGTAAAGCAGTTGGATTGCCAAACTGGAGCAGAAGGAGAGGAAAAATTAGGAGCCTTTTACAAATCTTACGCCATCACAGGGTGTCCATTCTCTAGGTTTCCCATACATGTTATAACTGTAGTGATATTCCCTTCTACCTGGAGAGTTGGGACCCATGGAATGGGTGGCATGCAATACTGCTTTAAAGGGTCTGCATTTTCCCACCCAATCTCACCAGTCCTCTCATTCCCAAGTGTCCAGCCTTATGTCTCATCTAGCTGTCTTTGCAGATAGGGTCATTCCAGGTTTCATCAGAACCCCTGAATGCATTGTGTAAGAATTTCGCTGTTTTTCTTGTTTTGTTTTGTTTTTGAAATTCATTTTAATAATGGGATTGAGCTGATTTTCACCGACGTGTTTATGCCGGTCTAGACACACTTGATTCCCTTATGGAGACATATCAATATATAGGTTTTAAGATTCTTACTAGTCAGATATATTCCTCTGCGGGGAATAGGTGTGTTGAGTCCGTTCACTGAGGAAGGTGTATGTTTTGTCTATTCTGTATTTGGTTTCTGGAATGGTACCTGTGCTAATATCAAACTCTGGCTTTATGCATCAGCCCACCTCTCCTTGCCCCTTAAGCAGGCATAAGAGTGTTTTCTCAATGTGAGACTCTGTTCTCTTTCCTAACTCAGTTCTTGTGTAGCAATGTTTACAGGACCTTCCTAAGTGATATCTTATGATAAGTTTCTTTTTCTGTGTGACTTATTTCACTTAGAATCATCGTACCTTAATCCACTCGTTATGCTGCTACTGGCATTATGACATTGATTTTATGTCTGAGTGATATTCTTTTGAACAAAATTACCACAAGTTCTTTACGCAATTTTCTCTTTCCTGGAATATTTAAGGTGTACTGAAGTTGAGGTTCTTGTTTGCAGAGCAGCCTTAAACATTGGGGTGCCTGTGTCTTGTTGATATTTAGTCTTCCCAAGTTATAGGCCCATGAGTGGAAGTTCCCTATGCTCGGTAGCTTTGTATTTAAATGTTTTAGGAAACAGCATACACTTCTTCAGAGTGGCTCTTGGATATTTATACCCCACCCATCAGCGTGACTAGCTACCTGTTCTCCATGGCCTCTCCTGCATTTCTGGTTTGTACACATTTTTTGGATGGCCTTTCTGAGCAGTGGAAATTGAGACTCCGTTGTTGTGCGGATTTGCATTTCCCGCTTGCTTGCTTGGCCAAAAACTCTGTATGTGTTTTTATCCTGAAGATATTCACGAAAAAACGCATACACTGTTTTGCCCAACTGCATCATTTTAGAAATTCTCCTGCTTTTCATATGCTTTAAATGTGATTCCAATCTACCTTTTGAAATCTGTTTCCTACAATTCTGCCTCTCATTCAGATCCTCTTCGTTGCTGTACCTGAATATATTTTTGGACGTTGGTTATCATTTTTATCTTTGCAGGTCTTTGAATTATCTGCTCCTGAGCTCCATTTTGCAACTCGCATTTTTTGTGAGCTGGCAACCAAACCATTGAATTGCTTCCGGCCCTATTCTGGTTCTGGAGAGGCAGGTTGAGCCTTTGGTTAATTCTTCTTCCTAATAGTAAATTAGAGTGACATGTGCCTGTCAAAACTCCTACAGCTAGTCTCTCATTGGTTCCCTCTCTTCCCGTTTATCCTCTGCACAAATTGCAAACTGTGTGAAACAGGAGGTTAAAGGTGCTGATTCTCCAAGTGGGGAGATTGTTAGTAATTTGGCTGGAATGGTGAACCCCAGCACCAGGAGATTAAAAATGAGGTGCATTTTCGACACCTTTCCTGATCACACAGTGTACATTCGTCTCGGTTACCCAGGCATGTTTTCGCTGTCAGAAGATTCCCTTGAACCTGCAGTTTTGGGACCCATGGAATGGGAATCAGGCAGTATTACTTTAAAAGGTCTGCATTTTCTCACCCAGCCTCTCTAACATCTCTTAGCGTGCATAGCTTCCTGCCTTATATATCATCCTGCTGTGGGTCTACATGTGTTCAATCCATGTTACATCGTAGCCCTTCAACAAAGTTGTAAGAGTTTTTGACTGTCTCACTGTTTTTATAAATATTTTTAACTTTATTTTTATATTGTTACAGCTGATTTTCAAAGCTCTGTTTTTTGCTGCTGTACATCCTCTTGATTCATATACTGTGAGACATCAATAAATTCTTTATCAGGTCCTTAGCAGTCATATGTATTATTTTCCATTGACTTGAGTGGGCTGAGTGCAGTTCTTTGATGTACCGTGCAGGCCTTGTCTTTTATTCAATTTGGTATTTGGAATGGTATATTTGCTAATTTCAACCTCCTGGATAATACCTCACCCTTCCCCACCATTCCATTTAGTAGCCTTATGTCTATTTCCTACATATTTGACTATGTTTCTGTTTTGTAATTTATTTCATGTGTAGCCATTTCTGATTCCACCTTTAAGTGACATCTTATGATATGTGTCTTTTTCTTTCTGACATACGTCACTTAGAATGATCGTATGTAACTCCTCCAGAGTTGTTACAACTGGCCTTATTTCATTGATTTCTGGATGAGTAATATTCCACTCTACATAAGTAACCCATCTCTTTTATCAATTTTATCCTCCCAGGGACATTTATGTTATATCGAAGTTGAGGCCCTTTTTAACAGAGAGGTGGTAAACGTTGGGGTGCCTGTTTTCTGTTGATTTTTGTTTTTCCCAAGGTATACGCCCATGAGTGCAAGTGCCCTATGCTCTGTAGCTCATTTTTTAGATGTTTTAGCAAACACAATACACTTCTCCAGAGTGGACGTTGGCAAATTACATTTCCACTAGCAGCCTCACAGGGCTCCCTTTTCTCCTCACCCTGTCCTGCATTTCGGGTGTTTACACTTTATGTGGATGGCCCTTCTGACTGATGTGAAGTGATACATTTTGTAGAATTGATTTCCAGTGCCCACCTGTTTGGTTGGATAAAAAGTGTGTATGGCCTTTACTTGAATATATTCAGAAAAAATGCATACGCCCTTTTTGGCCAACTGCATCATTGGCGATGTTCAGCCCCTTTTCTTGTGCTTTAATGGGGAGTCCTTTCTACCTCTTCAAATCTGTTTCCTGACAATCTCCCTTGCTTACAAGTCCTTTTCTGTGACTTACCTCAAGACATTTTTTGACGATAGATATTTTCAACTCTGCAGTTTCATGAATTTTAGTTCGCCTGACTTCCATTTTTCAACTTGTGTTTTTGGAAACTGGACACAAAACAGCAGGATTTCCTCTAGCCCTATTCTGTTTCCATGGGCAATTCTAGCCTTTGATGAATTTGCCTTCCGGATTGGAAATTAGAGTGGCATGTGCCTGTCTGAACACCTAAGACTTGTCTCTAAATTTTTCTCATCCTTCCGCTTCATCCTCTGGACAAATTCCAAACTGTGTGCAACAGGATGTTGACTGTGCTGATATCCCCAAGTGAGGAGATTGTTAGGAAAGATGCTGGAGGGGTGAACCCGAGCACCAGGCAATGAGGAGATGAGGTGCCTTTTCCAAACTCTTTCCGATCAAATGATGTAGCATCCTCTAGGTGTGACACGCATGTTTTAGCCGTAGGAAGGGTCCCGTGCATGTAAGTGGAACACCAGGGTTTTTTCCAAATTAGTGCCTCCCCGAACCCCAAATTGGGGAATGTTTATGCTACGGCTACACATATGTCCATTAAGGGCCTTGGAAAATAGGCAGAGTCCAAACTTTAGATGATTGAAATCTTCGGGATCAGAAGTGTTCACCACTGGCCTTGCTTAGGTTACATTTTATCTGTCATTGATAGATGATGTCAATAAAAATATCTATTCTTTTTCAGATTATTTCCCCTTATAGGTTATTGCAAAATATTCAGTGTAGTTCCCTTTGCTATACAGTAGTTCCTTGTTGATGATCTGTTTTGTACATAGCAGTGTGTATGTGTTAATCCCAAACTGTTAATTTATCCCTTCTCCTACCTTTCCCCTTTGCTAATAATAAATTATAAGATTTTATACTTCTCAGAAATGGGGAAGCTTAAAGAGAGGTATCATTTTCAATGGAAAAGCATTCAAAACAAAATTGAAGCTTCAGCCAAGAATATTCGATGTACATCCTTGGGAATAAATCACTTCATTTCTCTAATGTTGACCTGACAAATAAGACAGACGTCTTCACTGAACTTGCTTATAATAAAGTGATGTAAATATCAAATGTAAGTCTTAGAAACATCTTATTATACCCGAGCCTTATACACTGCTCTATGTTAACTACAGTTTGGCTCACATATCTGTTCATTGAAGTTACAATGTTCTCAATTTCTGTTACTGATCCTCCAGAGTGGACCCCAACAGGAATCCCCGTGCCCAGTGTCATTGGAGCCAACAGATCAAGACTGAGTTTGGTTCAGAAGCAAAGGAAACTTTAAATTTTGAAAACAGAATGGAGAGGTGAGAGCATGCACTACCCCACGGGCTGTGGGCTGGGCTGCTTTGTAGGGGTCCCGGCAGCGTCATCGGGAGGGAGGGGATGGAGCTCTCGAGGGCTGGGTTGGCTGCAGCTCAGGCTCTATGTTGCGGAGTCTGCATGGGACCATGCTAGCTGAGGTGTCGACACAGCCATTCTGCTCTAGGAAATCTGGTCTGAAGTGCCGGGTGTGGGACCTCTGCATGCGGAACCCTAGGAGCACGTGAAATTAGACAAAGCACAAAGGAAAACAGGTTAGACTTTATTTTATTGCCCAGATTCTCTTTTTATCTCCCAGGAATTTTTAATGAACGTTGCCGGAGATGAACACCTCCACTGCATTTTGTCCCGTACCTCATTCTTGGGGTGCTGAGGGTGCAGACCCCTCTTTTGTAACTGCTTCATGCTGAGGTGGGAGCCCTCATACACGGGGGAGGGACAAAACTTCTCCCCAGCAGCCTCCAGGTGAGGTTGATTGTCCCAATGCCTCCTGCCTCACTGCTAGTCCACCTGAGCACCAGCATTGGAAGTGTTATAGATTCGATTGACCTTTAAGGGTCCAGGAAAGAGATGCACAGAGATGCTGCTGTGGCAGGTTTCACCCCACCCCACATTTGTTTGGCGACCTTAGGCTGACGGTTTTTGCCAGCCTAGATGCTCTGACCAGTAGTCTGTGCTTTCTTTAATTATGTCCCTGAATTAATGTACAAACAGCACCATGTGTCAGAGCCCTGCCCGCTCAACTCCCACACAGTCCAGGGTCGGTGGTGATCCAGGACCATGACGTCAACTGAGTCAATGGCCTTTTGAAGTAGCCAGCAGTCCAGCCGGTCATATTGGCCACCATCACCGCGATGTCTGTATGGTTTTCTATGGTGAAATCCTGAATAAACTATTCCTCCGCCAAGCTTATTAGCTCCCCTCTGGGTGAAGTAAGTCCTCCAAGCTGTAGTCTGCTCTTTCTGGGTACAGACTTCTTTTCTGAGAGACACTCCAGGTCAAGTGATGGTCACACGTGTCTTCTTGGGGGCCCATTGCCCCCGTTTGTCCCTCTGGAGGTTGGAGTTGGAGGGCCTCCTCACTCGAGGTCAGTGTGTCCACAGAGAGACCACTGCAAATTCACGGCCTGATGGGTGGTTAGGATCACCACGTGGGGTCCTTTTCCCTTAGGAGGGAGCTGGTCTTGCGGGCTGCTGATTTCCAGCTTTTTAGATACCCCAGTATCCTGCCCTGATGGGGCGGTGAGCAAAGCCCTTGGTGACCATAGTTTAACATACCTGAAGGGCATTCTTGTGTTGCCCCATTTCAAGTGGTCCCAGTTTTTGCACTAAGGCTCCAAGGGTGATTAACCTTTGACCGGGTATGTAAAATTCAAAGGGTTTAGATAATTTAGGGAGTTTCTGGGCAAGGGCCTGAATTGACTGCTCTTTCCATTCTTGAAAGGCTGTTTCTGGATTCTATCCTAAAGGATCATCATCTTTTCGTGTCAGTGTTTCATGTAGAGGCCCAGCTATTAGACTGTAGTTATGGATCCAGATGCAGAAAACCTTGTCCTCCCCAGGAACCCCTAAGCTGTCTTCTAGTTTTAGAAGAGGTAAGGCTGCAAATGGCTTCTTCCCTATCCTGGGATGCGTTTCTCCTAATATCTGTGAGAATGAAGCCCAGGCATGTCACCTTAGCCTGGGATATTTGAGCCTTTTTTTTGGACACCTTCTATTCTTTCATGGCTAGGTAGTTCAGAGGCGTCTTTAGTAGACCTGACAATCAGAATGTCATCTGCATATTGAAGGAGGGTTCCCTTTTACAGAGGTAGAACTTTTAGGTCTTTAGAAGACATTTCCCCAATGATAGTGTGGGGATTTTTGAACCATTGGTGCAGGATGGCCCAGCATTATTGCTTTTGTTGCATGTTGTGTCCTGCCACTCACAAGCCAAAAATTCTTGTGACTCTGAGATGATTGGAATACAGAAGAAGGCATCATTGAAGTCTAATACAGAATGCCATGGCCTGGTGGATGGTAGAATGACCAGCAGGGTGTAGGAAATAGGAGCTACTGGATGTATATCCTCGGTGGCTTCACTGACTGTCCTGATATCCTTTACCAGGTCTCCAGCAGCCCATGGGGCTCTCGTGGTCAGGCCAATCCCAGGATATGGAACTCACCTGGGCTGCATCCCCCACACCACAGCCCACTGGGCTCTTGTGGTCAACTCTCTCCCAGAGTATGGAGCTCATCTGTGCAGCTACACAGCAGCCCATGGGGCTCTCATAGTCAGGCCCTTCCCAGGATACGGAGCTCCCCTGGGCAGGTGCCCCATCAGGGCTGGACCCACAGGAACCGTGCACATAGCCCACCTTGCAGAGAACCCCCAGCTCACCTGTCGCTCACAGCTGACACAGAACACCTCAGAGCAGGACTTGAACTAACAAACAGCAGCTCTGACAGGTCGGTGACCCTGGGTATCAGTCTGTGTGGCCTCTCTCTGCCTGCTCTTTCAGACACTTCCACTGCAGCCAGGGCACCAGGACTCTGTCTCCACACACCATCACTCCTCTCCCTGACTCCTGGGTTCCTCTCATTAGGATAGGGTCTTCTTGAAGTTGTTTTCCACTCATGGACCAGATAAAATGATAAGAAAACAAGCTGCAGCTGCAGCCCCTTGTCTATCCTGACTCTCAAGAGCCCACACCTGTTCCTTGGGCCTGGCACGTTTAGCAAGGTTCATTTTCTGCAACTGTGAACCCCTGAGGGGTGAGGATTGGCTGATTTGGGCAGCCTGACACTGCCTGCCAGCCCTCCCCAGGTGTGCCTGGGTTGAGGTCAATATAAAGACCTCTCCAGTCAGCAAGAGCTCCTGTAGCTGTGCCTGACTCCATATTCTCTGCCCCGTCAGCAGTGTCGGGGCTGGGGTGGTGGGAGGGAGTGAGGGGCCGTGGCTTTGTGGGTGGCCCAGTGTGAGTGGGGCTCGGCTGGACTTTCTGCAGGAGTTGCCAGGCTGCCACCTGCTAAAGAAGAGGATGTGTCACCCATACCTGCCGCTGGAATTTCTCCCCAGGGAGAGGTGAGGAAGTAAAAAAGCAGTGGGGGCCGTGGCATGAGGGGTATCTCAGGCAGGGAAATGGAAAGCTTCCAGAAGAGCATCTGGGGCCAGGACCATCCTGGCTGGCCTACAGGCACCAAGTCGGCCTGCGTGCAGTCGCTGGTGTGGCTCCACAGCCCTTCCCCTAGGCTTGCAAGTTTTTGTACATATTCAGGTGTTTTACCTGGAAAGGGTGGGAAGAGTTCAGCTGCAGCAGGACTGGGGCTCAGCTCAAATTTACATACAGACGCCTCGACACAGTCCCCCAGCTTTGCAATGAGGATGCTCCTTGTGGGGGGGAGCGCTGCTGACTGCATGGGAGAATATTTCCCACCTCTGACCAACTTAAGAATTTTTTTACCACTGGAGCAAGTGCCCTGATACGATTTTCCTGTTTATAACTGGTGGTTTCTGTTTTTTTTTTTTTTTTTTTTCCTTTTTTCTTTTGGTTCAAGGTAGATTTTAGTTATTCCTCTTTTTTTTAATTTAGAAATATAAACATAGAAATAATGCATTAATATAACGACGTCTATATGAAGGGAAAAACTTTTTTTCTGTTTTATTTTATTAAATGTTATTTATTTATTTTTATTTTTTTAAAATTTATTTATTTCTTTTATACAGCAGGTTCTTATTGGATATCTGTTTTATACATATAAGTGTGCACATGTGAATCCCAGTCTCCCAATTCATCCCACCACCAACCTCACATGACGTTCCCCCCTTGGTGTCCATATGTTTGTTCTCTACATCTGTGTCTCTATCTCTGCCCTGCAAACCGGTTCATCTGTACCATTTTTCTAGGTTCCACATGTATGCATTAATATACAATATTTGTTTTTCTCTTTCTGACTTACTTCACTCTGTATGACAGTCTCTAGATCCATCAAGGTCTCTACAAATGACCTAATTTCATTCCTATGTATGGCTGAGTAATATTCCATTGTATGTATGTACCACATCTTTATCCATTCTTCTGTCTGTGGGCACTTAGGTTGCTTTCATTACCTGGCTACTGTAAATAGTGCTGCAATGAACATTATGGTGAATGTGTCTTTTTGATTTATGGTTTTCTCTGGGTATATGTCCAGTAGTGGGATTGCTGGATTATATGGTAATTCTATTTTTAGTTTTTTAAGGAACCTCCATACTGTTCTCCATAGAGACTGTATCGATTTACATTCACAACAATAGTGGAAGAAGGTTCCTTATCTCCACACCCTCTCCAGCATTTGTTGTTTGTAGATTTTCTGATGATGCCCATTCTAACACGTGTGACATGATACCTCATTGTAGTTTCGATTTCCATTTCTCTAATAATTAGTGATGTTGAACAGATTTTCATGTGCGTCTTGGCCATCTCTATGTCTTCTTGGGAGAAATGTCTATTTAGATTTTTTCCATTTTTGTATTGGGTTGTTTGTTTTATTAATATTGAGCTGCATGAGCTGTTTATATATATTGGAGATTAATCATTTGTCCATTGATTCGTTTGCAAATATTTTCTGCCATTCTGAGGGAGGTCTTTTCCTCTTGTTTGTAGTTTCCTTTGCTTTGCAAAAGCTTTTACGTTTCACTAGTTCCCATCTGTTTCGTTTCTTTTTTTTATTTCATTAGTATAGGAGGTGGATCAAAAAAGATCTTGCTGTGATTTACGTCAGAGTATTCTTTGTAAGTTTTCCTCTCAGAGTTTTATACTGTCCAGTCTTACATTAAGGTCTCTAATCCATTTTGAATATATTTTTATGTATGGTGTTGGGGAGTGTTCTAATTTCATTCTTTTACATGTAGCTGTACATATTTCCCAGCACCACTGATTGAAGAGACTCTCATTTCTCCATTGTAAAGTCTTGCCTCCTTTGCATAGTTTAGTTGAGCATAGGTGTGTAGGTTTATCCCTGGGCTTTATTTTTTTCCTTTTACACTTTTATTGGACTATATTTGCATTACAATGGAGTGTTAGTTTCTGCTGTCTAACAAAGTGAATCAGCTATACATATACAAATATCACCAGATCCCCTCGCTCTTGCATCTCCCTCCCACACTCCATATCCCACCCCTTTATGTGGTCACAAAGCACGGAGCTGATCTCCCTGTTCTATGTGGCTGCTTCCCAGTAGCTATGGGTATTACATTTGGTAATGTATTTATGTCCATGCCACTCTCTCACTTCTTCCCATCTTACCCATCCCACTTCTGTTGTCCTCAAATCCTTTCTCTATGTCTGTGTCCTTAATCCTGTCCTGCCACTAGGTTCTTCAAAACTTTTTTTTTCTTTGTTAGATTCCATATATCTCTGTTAACATACAGTATTTGTTTTTCCCTTTCTGAATTACTTCACTGTGTAGGACAGATTCTAAGTCCATCCACCTCAGTACAAATAACTCTGTTTTGCTTCTTTTTATGGCTGAGTAATATTCCATTGTATATATATGCCAGATCTTCTTTATCCATTCATCTGTCGATGGACACTTAGGTTGCTTCCATGTCCTGGCTATTGTAAATAGAGTTGCAATGAACATTTTTGTACATAACTCTTTTGGAATTATGGTTTTCGCAAGGCAAATGCCCAGTAGTTGGATTGTTGTGTCGTATGGTACTTCTATTGTTAGTTATTTAAAGGAACCTCCGTACTGTTCTCCCTAGTGGCCATATCAATTTACATTCCCACCCACAGTGCAAGTGTGTTCCCTTTTCTCCAATAAAGGCCTCTCCAGCATTTATTGTTTTGTAGAATTTTTTGATGATTGCCACTCTGACTGCTGTGAGTTGATACCTCACGGTAGTTTTGATTTGCATTTCTATAATGTTTAGTGATGTTCAGCATCCTTTCATGTGTTTCTTGGCAATCTGTATATCTTCTTTGGAGAAATGTCTATTTAGGTCTTCTGCCCGTTTTTGAATTGGCTTGTTTGTTTTTGTGATATTGAGCTACATGAGGTGCTTGTAAAGTTTGGAGATTAATCCTTTGTCAATTGCTTCATTTGAAAATATTTTGTCCCATTCTGAGGGTTGTTTTTGCATCTTGTTTATGTTTTCCTGTACTGTGTAAAAGCTTTTAAGTTTCATTAGGTCCCATTTGTTGATTTCTGTTTTTACTTCCATTTCTCTAGGAGGTGGGTCAAAAAGGATCTTGCTGTGATTTATGTCATAGAGTGTTCTGCCTATGGTTTCCTCTAAGTGTTTTATAGTGTCTGGTCTTATATTTAGATCTCTAATCAATTTAGAGTTTATTTTTGTGTATGGTGTTATGGAGTGTCCTAATTTCATTCTTTTATGTGTAGGGGTCCAGTTTTCCCAGCACCAATTACTGAAGAGTCTGTCTTTTCTCCATTGTATATACTTAGCTCCTTTGTCATAGATGAGATAGCCATAGGTATGTAGATTTAGCTCTGGGCTTTCTGTCCTGTTCCATTGATCTGTGTTTATGCCAATCTACATACACTTGATTCCATTATGGAGACATATAAATACATAGGTTTCAAAATTATTACCAGTCAGATATATTCTTCTTCATTGAATAGTGTGTTTTGTGTCCAGTTCATTGAGAAAGGAGTAGGTCTTGTCTATTACATATTTGGTATATGGTGTGGTATCCATGCTAATTTCAAACTCTGCTTTTACACATCACACCACGTCACCTTTCCCCTTAAGGAGGGATAAGTGTGTTTTCTAAATGTGTAACTCTGTTCTCTTTTGAAATTCAGTTCATGTGTAGCCATGTTTACATTCCCTCTATAAGTGATATATTACAATAAGTTTCATTTTCTTTGTGGCTCATTTCACTTAGCATCATCGTACCTAAAGCCACTAATTATGCTGATATTGGCCTTATGACATTGATTTTATGTCTGAGTGACATTCCATGGTATACAAGTACCACAACATCTTTATCCATTTTTTTTTCCTTTCCTGGCATATTTAAAATATACCGAAGTCGAGGTTCTTGTAAACAGAGCAGCCCTAAATTTTGGGCTGGCTGTGTGTTGTGGATTTTTAGTTTTCCCAAAATACACGCCCATGAGTGGAAGTGTGCTATGCTCTGTAGCTCTGTTTTAGAAAACAACATACAGTTCTCCAGAGAGGCTGTTGGCAATTTACATCCTGTCCATCGGCATAACCAGGCTCCCTTTTCTCCATGGCCTGTCCTGCATTTGTGGTTTTTACACTATTTGTGGATGGCCCTTTTGACCGGTGGTAACACATCTATGTAGTGTGGATTTGCAATGCCTGATGGCTTGCTTGGCCAAAGAGGGCATATGCATTTTTTTCCCGAATATATTCAAAAAATACACATACTCCCTTTTCGGCCAAGGGCAACATTGTCGAAGTTCTGTTGCTTTTCATGTGCTTTAAAGACGACTCCAATCTACCTCTTGAAATCTGTTTCCTTCAATTCTGCCTTGCTTTCAAATCCTCTTCACTGCCTTACCTCAATATATTTCTGGATGATAGTTGTCCTTTATAACTCTGAAAGTTTGTGAATTGCTGTGCCCCTGATTTCCATTTTTTAACTCGCTTATTTGTGAGCTAGCTGCAATACCGCAGGATGGCTTTAGGCCCTAGTCTGGTTCCGGGGTTGCAGGCTGAGCCTTTGTTTAATTCTTCTTCCTGATGGGAAACTAGAGTGACATGTGCCCATCCAAACACCTACAGCTAATGTCTCATTTGTTTCCCCTCTTCCTGTTCATCCTCTGCACAATTTGCAAACTGTGCATAACAGGCGTTAAAAGCGCTGACACTCCAAGCGGGGAGATTTTCAGTATTGCAGATGGAATGGCTAAGCTGAGCATGAGGAAAGGAAAAATGAGGTACATTTTAGAAAACTTTCCCGATTACACATTGTACCATCCAACGGGTTTCCCATGCATGTTTTAACTGTGGGAAGATTCACTTAAACCTGGAGAGTTGGGGCCTCTAGAATGGGTAGTAAACAGTATTGCTCTAAGTGGTGTTCTTTTGCTCACACAACCTCAGCAATCTTGTCAGCCCCAAGTGTCCAGTCTCATGTCTCCTCCAGCTGTGGGTGTAAAGGTGGTCAATCCAGGTTGTATCACAGGACCTGAAAGTAATTTTTAAGACTTTCTCTCTGTTTTGCAGTTTTTGCATTTTGCTTTTGAAATTTATTTTTACAAGGATGTTTAGCTAAATTTCAGTGCTGTGCATTCCGTTATACACAGGCATGATTCCTTTATGGAGACATGAGAATACATATGTTTTAGAATTATTACAAGTCAGATATATTCCTCTGCAAAGAATAGGGGTTGTTGAGTCCAGTTCATTGTGCCGGGAGTTGGTGCTGTCTATTACATACTTGGTTTATGGAACGGTATCTGTGCTAATTTAGGACACTGGATTTATGCATCACCCCACCTCTCCTTCCCCCTTAAGCAGGCATAAGAGTGTTTTCTAAATGTGAGACTCTGTTCTCTTTCCTAACTCAGTTCATGTGTAGCCATGTTTACAGGACCTTCATAAGTGATATCTTATGATAAGTTTTTATTTCTCTGTGACTTATTTCACTTAGAATCATCGTTCCTGAATCCACTCCTTTTGCTGCTACTGGCCTTATGATATTGATTTCATGGCTGAGGGATATTCCGTCGTACGTAATAACACAATTTATTGAACCATTTTTGTCTTTCCTGGGATATTTCAGGTGTACCCAAGTTGAGGTTCTTGTAAGCAGTGCAGCCCTATATTTTGGGGTGGCTCTATCTTATTGAATTTCAGTTTTCCCAAGGTATATTCCATAGACTGGAAGTGCCCGTGTCTCTGTAGCTCTGTTGTTTACTTGTTTTAGGGAACACAATGCACTCCTCCAGAGAGGCAGTTGGCAATTTACATCCCGCCCATCAGCATAACTAGGCTCCCTCTTCTCCAGGGCCTGTCTAGCCTTTCTGGTTTTTACATATTTTGCGGATGTCCCTTTTGTCTGGTGGGAAGTGATACTGCTTTGTAGTGCAGATTTGCATTGCCCGCTTGCTTGCTTGGCCAAAAAGGGCGTATGCGTTTTCTCCTGAATATATTCAGGAGAGAACGCATACGCCCTTTTTGGCCCATTGCATCATTGTCGAAGTTGTGCCCCTTTTCCTGTGCTTTATAGGCGATTCCAATGTACCTCCTGAAATCTGATTCATGCTATTCTGGCTCCCTTTCAAGTCCACCCCGTTGCCTTCCCTCAACAGATTTTTGGATGATTGTTGTCCGTTATTACTCTGCCAGTTTGTGAATTGCTGTGCCCCTGAGCTCCATTTTTCAACTCGTTTTTTGTGAGCTGACCGCAAGTCCAAAATTGTGGTTCAGGACCTATACTGGTTCCCGGCGGGTGGCTGAGACTTTGGTTAATTCTTCTTACTGCCGGGAAATTACAGTGACATGTTCCCGTCCAAATGCCTAACAGCTACTCTCTCACTGATTCTCCCTCTTCCCTTTCATACTCTGCCAAATTGGCAACCTGTGCGAATCAGGAGGTTAAAAGGGCTGTCTCTCCATGTTGGGAGATTGATAGTAAAGTAGTTAGGAAAGTGAAACCGGAGCACCAGGAGGTGGACTATTAGTTGAGTTTTAGAAACCTTTCGTATTCACAGTGTGTCCTTTCTCTATGTTTTCCGTACATGTTATAGCTGTAGTAATATTCCCTTCAACCTGGAGAGTTGGGACCCTTGGAATGTGTGCCACGCATTATTGCTTTAAATGGTCTGCATATGCTCACTGAATCTCACCAATCCTCTCAGTCCCAAGAGTCCAGCCTTATGCCACATCCAGCTGTCGTTGTACATAGGGTCATTCCGGGTTTCATCAGAGACCCTGAAGGAATTGTAAAGGATTTCCCTGATTTTTTGTTTTGTTTGTGAAATTCCTTTTTAGAATGGGTTTGAGCTGATTCTCACTGCCATGTTTATGTGAGTCTAGACACACTTGATTCCCTTACGGAGATATATCAATACATAGGTTTTAAGACTTTTACTAGTCAGATATTTTCCTCTGGGGGAAATATGGGGTTTTGAGTCCCTTTCACTTAGGAAGTTGTAGGTCTTTTCTTCTCCGTAGTTGGTTTTTGGAACGGTACATGTACTAATATCAAACTCTGGTTTTATGCATCACCCCACCTCTCCTTCCCCCTTAAGCAGGCATAAGAGTTTTTTTTCTCAGTGTGAGAGTCTGTTCTCTTTCCTAACTCACTTCATGTGTAGCCATGTTTACAGGACCTTCATAAGTGATATCTTATGATAAGTTTCTTTTTCTCTGTGACATATTTCACTTAGAATCATCGTACCGGAATCCACTCATTTTGCTGCTACTGGCCTTATGACATTGATTTCATGGCTGAGGGATATTCCATCATACATAAATACCACAATTTCTTGAACCATTTTTGTCTTTCCTGGTATATTTCAGGTGTACCCAAGTTGAGGTTCTTGTAAGCAGTGCAGCCCTAAATTTTGGGATGGCTCTGTCTTATTGATTTTCAGTTTTCCCAAGGTATATTCCCCAGACGGGAAGTGCCCTTGGCTCTGTAGCTCTGTTGTTTACTTGTTTTAGGGAACACAATGCACTCCTCCAGAGAGGCAGTTGGAAATTTACATCCCGACCATCAGCATAATTAGTCTCCCTTTTCTCAAGGGCCTGTGTTGCCTTTCTAGTTTTTACACATTTTGCGGATGTCCCTTTTGCCCGCTGGGAAGTGATACTGCTTTGTAGTGCAGATTTGCATTGCCTGCCTGCTTGCTCGGCCAAAAATGGCGTATGAGTTTTCTCCTGAGTATATTCAGCAGAAAACGCATATCCCCTTTTTGGCCCATTGCATCATTGTCGAAGTTGTGCCCCTCTTCCTGTACTTTAAAGGCAATTCCAATGTACCTCTTGAAATCTGTTTCCTGTTATTGTGGCTCGCTTTCAAGTCCACCTCGTTGCCTTCCCTCAACAGATTTTTGGACGATAGTTTTCCTTTATTACTCTGCCCATTTGTGAATTGCTGTGCCCCTGAGCTCCATTTTTAAATTCGTTTTTTGTGAGCTGACCACAAGCCCAAAATTTTGGTTCAGGACCTATACTGTTTCCTGGCGGGTGGCTGAGACTTTGATTAATTCTTCTTCCTGCCGGGAAATTAGAGTGACATGTGCCCGTACAAATGCCTAACAGCTACTCTCTCATTGGATCTTCATCTTACCTTTCATTCTCTGCCAATTGGCAACATGTGAGAACCAGGAGGTTAAATGGGCTGTCTCTCCAGGTTGGGAGATTGATAGTAAAGCAGTTGGAAATTCAAACTGGAGCACCAGGAGAGGGACTATTAGTTGAGTTTTAAAAACCTTTTGTATTCACAGTGTGTCCGTTCTCTAGGTTTCCTGTACATGTTATAGCTGTAGTATTATTCCCTTCAACCTGGAGAGTTGGGACCATTGGAATGTGTGCCACGCATTATTGCTTTAAATGGTCTGCATTTGCTCACCGAATCTCACCAATCCCCTCAGTCCCAAGTGTCCAGACTTATGCCACATCCAGCTGTCATTGTAGATAGGGTCATTATAGATTTCATCAGAGCACCTGAAGGAATTGTAAAGAATTTCCCTGTTTTTTGTTTTGTTTTTGAAATTCCTTTTTATAGTGGGTTTGAGCTGATTCTCACTGCCATGTTTCTGCCAGTCTAGACACACTTGATTCCCTGATGGAGACATATCAATACTTAGGTTTTAAGATTCTTACTAGTCAGATATATTTCTCTGCGGGAAATATGGGGATTTTCGTCCCATTCACTGAGGAAGGTGTAGGGATTGTTTCTTCCGTAGCTGGTTTTTGGAACAGTACCTGTACTAATATCAAACTCTGGTTTATGCATCACGCCAACTCTCCTAACCCCATAAGCAGGCATAAGAGTGTTTTCTAAATGTGAGACTCTGTTCTCTTTCGTAAATCAGTTCATGTGTAGCCATGTTTACAGGACCTTCATAAGTGATATCTTATGATAAGTTTATTTTCCTCTATGAATTATTTCACATAGAATCATCGTACCTGAATACACTCATTTTGCTGCTACTGGCCTTATGACATTGATTTCATGGCTGAGGGATATTCCATCGTACGTAAATACCACAATTTCTTGAACCATTTTTGTCTTTCCTGGGATATTTCAGGTGTACCCAAGTTGAGGTTCTTGTAATCAGTGCAGCCCTAAATTTTGAGGTGGCTCTGTCTTATTGATTTTCAGTTTTCCCAAGGTATATTCCCTAGACTGGAAGTGCCCTTGGCTCTGTAGCTCTGTTGTTTACTTGTTTTAGGGAACACAATGCACTCCTCCAGAGAGGCAGTTGGCAATTTACATCCCGCCCATCAGCATAACTAGGCTCCCTCTGCTCCAGGGCCTGTCTTGACTTTCTGTTTTTTACACATTTTGAGGAAGTCCCTTTTGACGGGTGGGAATTGATACTTCTTTTTAGTGCAGATTGGCATTGCCCACTTGCTTGCTTGGCCAAAAAGGGCGTATGCGTTTTCTCCTGAATATATTCAGGAGGAAACGCATACGCCGTTTTTGGCCAAGTGCATCATTGTCAAAGTTGTGCCCCTCTTCCTGTGCTTTAAAGATGATACCAATGTACCTCTTGTAATCTGTTTCCTGATATTCTGCCTCGCATTCAAGTCCGCCTCGTTGCCTTCCCTCAACAGATTTTTAGACGATTGTTGTCCTTTATTACTCTGCCAGTTTGTGAATTGCTGTGCCCCTGAGATCCATTTTTCAACTCGTATTTTTTGTGAGCTACCCGCAAGTCCAGAATTTTGGTTCAGTACCTATACTGTTTCCCGGTGGGTGGCTTAGACTTTGTTTAATTCTTCTTCCTGCCAGGAAATTAGAGTGACATGTGCCCGTCCAAATGCCTACCAGCTACTCTCTCATTGGTTCTCCCTCTTCCCTTTCATCCTCTGCCAAATTGGCAACCTTTGCGTACCAGGAGGTTAAAGGGGCTGTCTCTCCAATTTGGGAGATTGATAGTAAAGCAGTTGGAAAATCAGACCGGAGCACCAGGAGAGGATATATTAGTTGAATTTTAGAAACCTTTTGTATTCACAGTGTGTCCATTCTCTAGGTTTCCCGTACATGTTACAGCTGTAGTAATATGCCCTTCAACCTGGAGAGTTGGGACCAGTGGAATGTGTGCCACGCATTATTGCTTTAAATTGTCTGTATTTGCTCACCGGATCTCACCAATCCTCTCAGTCCCAAGTGTCCTGCCTTAAGCCACATCCAGCTGTCTTTGTAGATAGGGTCATTCCAAGTTTCATCAGAGCCCCTGAAGGAATTGGAAAGAATTTCCCTGTTTGAGCTGATTCTCACTGCCATGATTCTGCCAGTGTAGACACACTTGATTCCCTGATGGAGACATATCAATACATAGGTGTTACGATTCTTACTAGTCAGATATATTCCTCTGTGGGAAATATGGTTTTTTGAGACCCTTTCACTGAGTAAGTTGTAGGGATTGTCTCTTCCGTAGATGGTTTTTGGAACGGTACCTGTACTAATATCAAACTCTGGTTTTATGCATCACCCCACCTCTCCTTCCCCCTTAAGCAGGCATAAGAGTGTTTTCTAAATGTGAGACTCTGTTCTCTTTCCTAACTCAGTTCATGTGTAGCCATGTTTACAGGACCTTCATAAGTGATATCTTATGATAAGTTTTTATTTCTTTGTGACTTATTTCACTTAGAATCATCGTTCCTGAATCCACTCCTTTTGCTGCTACTGGCCTTATGACTATACTTTCATGGCTGAGGGATATTCCATCGTACATAATAACACAGTTTCTTGAACCATTTTTGTCTTTCCTGGGATATTTCAGGTGTACCCAAGTTGAGGTTCTTGTAATCAGTGCAGCCCTAAATTTTGAGGTGGCTCTGTCTTATTGATTTTCAGTTTTCCCAAAGTATATTCCCTAGACTGGAAGTGCCCGTGTCTCTGTAGCTCTGTTGTTTACTTGTTTTAGGGAACACAATGCACTCCTCCAGAGAGGCAGTTGGCAATTTACATTCCGCCCACCAGCATAAATAGGCTCCTTCTTCTCCAGTGCCTGTCTTGCCTTTCTGGTTTTTACATATTTTGCGGATGTCCCTTTTGTCTGGTGGGAAGTGATAATGCTTTGTAGTGCAGATTTGCATTGCCCGCTTGCTTGCTTGGCCAAAAAGGGCGTATGCGTTTTCTCCTGAATATATTCAGGAGAAAATGCATACGCCCTTTTTGGCCCCTTGCATCATTGTCGAAGTTGTGCCCCTCTTCCTGTGCTTTAAATGTGATTCCAATGTACCTCTTGAAATCTGATTCCTGCTATTCTGGCTGCCTTTCAAATCCACGCCGTTGCCTTCCCTCAACAGATTTTTGGATGATTGTTGTCCGTTATTACTCTGCCAGTTTGTGAATTGCTGTGCCCCTGAGCTCCATTTTTCAACTCGTTTTTTGTGAGCTGACCGCAAGTCCAAAATTGTGGTTCAGGACCTATACTGGTTCCCGACAGGTGGCTGAGACTTGGCTTAATTCTTCTTACTGCCGGGAAATTACAGTGACATGTGCCCGTCCAAATGCCTAACAGCTACTCTCTCATTGATTCTCCCTCGTCCCTTTCATCCTCTGCCAAATTGGCAACCAGTGGGAACCCGGAGGTTAAAGGGGCTGTCTCTCCATCTTGGGAGATTGATAGTAAAGCAGTTGGAAAGTCAAACCGGAGCACCAGGAGAGGGACTATTAGTTGAGTTTTAGAAACCTTTCGTTTTCACAGTGTGTCCTTTCTCTATGTTTTCCGTACATGTTATAGCTGTAGTAATATTCCCTTCAACCTGGAGAGTTGGGACCATTGGAATGTGTTCCACGCATTATTGCTTTAAACGTTCTGCATTTGCTCACCGAATCTCACCAGTCCTCTCAGCCCCAAGTGTCCAGCCTTATGCCACATCCAGCTGTCGTTGTAGATAGGGTCATTCCAGGTTTCATCAGAGCCACTGAAGGAATTGTAAAGCATTTCCCTGTTTTTTTGTTTTGTTTTTGAAATTCCTTTTTATAGTGCATTTGAGCTGATTGTCACTGACATGATTCTGCCAGTGTAGACACACTTGATTCCCTGATTGAGACATATCAATACATAGGTTTTACGATTCTTACTAGTCAGATATATTCCTCTGCGGGAAATATGGTGTTTTGAGTCCCTTTCACTTAGGAAGTTGTAGGTCTTTTCTACTCCGTACTTGGTTTTTGGAACGGTACATGTACTAATATCAAACTCTGGTTTTACGCATCACCCCACCTCTACTTCCCCCTTAAGCAGGCATAAGAGTTTTTTCTCAATGTGAGAGTCTGTTCTCTTTCCTAACTCACTTCATGTGTAGCCATGTTTACAGGACCTTCATAAGTGATATCTTATGATAAGTTTCTTTTTCTCTGTGACTTATTTCACTTAGAATCATCGTACCTGAATCCACTCATTTTGCTTCTACTGGCCTTATGACACTGATTTCATGGCTGAGGGATATTCCATCATACGTAAATACCACAATTTCTTGAACCATTTTTGTCTTTCCTGGGATATTTAAGGTGTACCTAAGTTGAGGTTCTTGTAAGCAGTGCAGCTCTAAATGGTGGGGTGGCTCTGTCTTATTGATTTTCAGTTTTCCAAGGTATATTCCTTAGACTGGAATTGCCCTTGGATCTGTAGCTCTGTTGCTTACTTGTTGTAGGGAACACAATGCACTCATCCAGAGAGGCAGTTGGCAATTTACATCCTGCCCATCAACATAACTAGGCTCCCAGTTCACCAGGGCCTGTCTTGCCTTTCTGGTGTTTACACATTTTGCGGATGTCCCTTTTGACCAGTGGGAAGTGATACTTCTTTGTAGTGCAGATTTGCATTGCCCGCTTCCTTGCTTGGCCCAAAAGGACGTATGTGTTTTCTCCTGAATATATTCAGGAGAAAACACATACGTCCTTTTGGGCCAAGTGCATCATTGTCGAAGTTGTGCCCCTCTTCCTGTGCTTTAAAGGCGATTCCAATGTACCTCTTGATATCTGATTCCTGCTATTCTTGCTCTCTTTCAAGTCTGCCCCTTTGCGTTCCCTCAACAGATTTTTTGACGATTGTTGTCCTTTATTACCCTGCCATTTTGTGAATTTCTGTGCCCTGAGCTCCATTTTTCAACTCGTTTTTTGTGAGCTGACGTCAAGTCCAAAATTTTGCTTCAGGACCTATACTGGTTCCCAGTGGGTGGCTGAGACTTTGGTTAATTCTTCTTCCTGCCGGGAAATTAGAGTGACATGTGCCCGTCCAAATGCCTAACACCTACTCTCTCATTGGTTCTCCCTCTTCCCTTTCATCCTCTGCCAAATTGGCAACCTGTGTGAAACAGGTGGATAAAGGGCTGTCTCTCCAAGTTGGGAGATTGATAGTAAAGCAGTTGGAAACTCAATACGGAGCACCAGCATAGGGACTATTAGTTGAGTTTTAGAATCCTTTCATATTCACAGTGTGTGCATTCTCTACATTTCCCATACATGTTATAACTGTAGTGATGTTCCCTTTTACCTGGCGAGTTGGGACCCATGGAATTGGTGGCATGCATTATTGCTTTAAACGGTCTGCATTTTCTCGTTCAATCTCACCAATCCTCTCAGTCCAAAGTGTCCAGCCTTATGTCTCATCCAGCTGTCGTTTTAGATAGAGTCATTCCAGGTTTCATCAGAACACCTGAAGGAATTGTGTTAGGATTTCACTGTTTTTTGTTTTGTTTTTGAAATTCATTTATATAATTAGGTTGAGCTGATTTTCCCTGACTTGTTTATGCCGTTCTAGACACAATTGATTCCCTTACGGAGACATATCAATACATAGATATTAAGATTCTTTCTAGTCAGATATATTCCTCTGTGGGTATAGGGCTGTTGATTCCCGTTCACTGAGGAAGGAGTAGCTCTTGTCTATTCTGTATTTGGATTATGCAACGGTACCTGTGCTAATATCAAACTCTGGTTTTGTGCATCTCCCCACCTCTCCTTTTCCCTTAAGCAGGCATAAGTATGATTTGTAATTGTGAGACTCTGTTCTCTTTCCTAATTCAGTTCATGTGTAGCTATGTTTACATTTCCTTCATAAGTGATATCTTATTTCAGAATGCTCCACGGATCTTGTCATCATAATGCTCCATGATGCTCGTCATCACAATTATCCATGGCCTTCTCATCACAATGCTCCACCGTCTTGCCATCACATTGCTCCATGCCCTGGTCATCACAATGCTCCATGTCCCTTGTCATCACAAATCTCCACCTCTTTGTCATCACAATGCTCGATGACACTTCTCATCACAAAATTACATGCTATTGTCATCACAATTATCCATGCAATTGTCATTGCAATGCTCCCTGACCCATGTCATAGCAAGCTCAATATGCTTGTCATCACAATGCTTCATGACATTGTTATAAAAATTCTCAATGTCCCTTGTCATGACAATGCTGCATGCCAATGTCATCACAATGCTCCATGACACTTGTCATCACAATGCTCCAGGCCCTTGTCATCACAATGCTCCATGCCCTTGTCATCACAATGCTCCATGACCTCTGTCATCACAATGTACCCTGCCACCTGTCATCACAATTATCCATGCCCCTTCAAGTACAGTGCTCCATGATGCTCGTCATCATAATTATCCAAGGTCTTCTCATCACAATGCTTCTGGGTTTTACCATCACAATGCTCAATGCCCTGGTCATCTCAATGCTCCATGACCCCTGTCATCACAATTCGCCACATCCTTGTCATCACAATGCTCCTGCACACTTCTCCTCACAATGTGATATGCTCTTGTCATCACAATTCTGCATGCACTTGTCATCACAATGCTCCAGGACCCCTGTCATAGCAAGCTCCATGTGCTTGTCATCACAATGTTTCAAGACCTGGTCATTAAAATTCTCTATGGCCCTTGTCATCACAATGATCCATGCTCTTGTCATCACAATGCTCCTTTACCTTTGTCATCACAATCCTCCATGTCATTGGCATCACAATGGAACATGACATATGTCATCACAATGCTCCCTGACACCTGTCTTAACAATAATCCATGATGTTTTCATCACAATGCTCCATGCCATTGTCATCACAATGCTCCATGACACTTGTCATCACAATGCTCCAAGCCCTTATCACAATGCTCCATACCCTTGTCATCACAATGCTCCATGACCTCTGTCATCACAATGTTCCCTGACAACTGTCATCACAATGCTCCATGGCCCTTGTCAGTACAGTGCTCCATGATGCTTGTCATCACAATTACCCAAGGTCTTCTCATCACAATGCTTCAGGGATTTACCATCAAAATGTTCCATGCCCCTGCCATCACAATGCTCCATGCCCTTGACATCCCAATGATCCATGACCGCTGTCATCACAATGCTCCGTGACTCCATTCATCAAAATGCTTCATGATCTTTGTCATCACAGTGGTCAATGCCCTCATCATCACAAGGCTCTGTGACATCTGTCACCACAATGCTCCATGAACTTTGCATCACAATGCTCCATGACCCTTGTCATCACAATGCTCCATGCCTTTCTCAGCACAATACGCAAAGACACTTCTCATCACAATGCTCCATGCGCTTGTCAACACAATGCTCCACCAGCTTGTCATCACAATGCTCCATGCACTTCTCATCAAAATGCTCTGTCACCACTGATATCACGATGTTCCATAACTAGTCATCACAATAGTCCCTCAGCCTTCTCATCACAATGTTCCATGACCCCTGTCATCACAATACTACATGCCCTTATCATCACAGTGCTACATGACCCCTGACCTCACAAAGCTCCATAACACATGTCATCAAAATGCTCCATAACTTTTGTCATCACAAAGCTCAATGACCCTTGGCATCACAATGCTCCATGTCATTGTCATCACAATGCTCCAGGAACCTTCTCATCACATTGCTCCATGCCCTGGTCAGCACAAATGTCCATGACGCTTGTCATCACAATGCTCGATGCCTTCTCACAACAATGCTCCATGCCCTTGTCATTACAGTCCCCCATGAACTCTGTACCACAGTGTTCCAGGCCCTTGTCATCACAATGCTCCATGCCAACTCTCATCACAATAATCCATGAAAATTTTCAGACCAATGCCCCATGGCCTTGTCATCACAATGCTCCATTACCCCTGTCATAACAATGCTCCATGATCCCAGTCATCACAGTGTTCCACAGCCTTGTCATCACAAGGCTCCATGACCCTTGTCATCACAAGGCTCCATACACATGAAATCACAATGCTCCATGCCCTTGTCATCACAATGCTCCAAGCCCTTCTCATCACAATGCTCCATTACCTTGGTCATCACAATCCTCCATGACACTTGGCCTCACAATGCTCCATGCCATTGTCATCACAGTGGACCATGACATATGTCATCACAATGCTCCCTGACACCTGTCTTCAAAATTCTCCATGACCTTGTCATCACAATGCTCCATGCCCTTGTCATCACAATGCACCAGGTCCACTGTCATCACAATAATCCATGAAACTTGTCAGACCAGTGCTCCATGCCCCTGTCATCACATTGCTCCATGCCCTTTTCATCACAATGCTCCAAGGACCCTGTAATCACAATGCTCTATGCCCCTTTTCATCAGAATGCTCCATGAGACTTTTCATCACAAGGGTCCATGGTCTTCTCATCACAATGCTCCAGAACCTTGTCATCACAATTCTACATTCCCTTGTCATCACAATGTTCTATGACACGTGTCATCACAATACTCCATGAACATTTTCAGCCCAATGCTCCATGACCTTCTCAAGACACTGTTTCATGACCCATGTCATCACAATGCTCCATGACCACTGGCATCAAAATGCTCCATGATAATTGTCATCACAGTGACCCATGCCCTTGTCATTCCAGTGTTCCATGGCCCCTGTAATCACAATGATCTGTGACGCTTGTCATCACATTGCTCCGTGACCCTTGTCATCACAATGCTCCATGCCTTTGTCAACAAAATCCTACATTACCTTGTCATCACAATGCTCCATTCGCTTGTCATCATAATTCTCCATTACCATTGTCATCACAATGCTCCAAGCCCTTGTCATCACAATGCTCCATTATATTTGTCATCACATTTCTCCATGACACTTGGCATCACAATGCTCAATGCCATTGTCATAACAATGCACCGTGACATATGTCACCACAATGCTCCCTGACACCTTTCTTCACAATAATCAATGATCTTGTCATCACAATGCTCCATGCGTTAGTTATCACAATGTGCCATGCCCTCTGTCCTCACAATAATCCATTAAACATGTCAGACCAATGTTCCGTGCCCCTTTCATCCCAATTCTCCATGTCCTTGTCATCACAGTGCTCCATGACCCCTGTCATCACAATGCTCGGTGACTCCACTCATCACAATGCTTCATGACATTCGTCATCAAAATGTTCCATGCCACTTTTCATCTCAATGCTGCATGAACCCTGTCATTACAATGAACCATGCCCATCATCATAATGCTTCATGCTATTGTCATCACAATGAAATCAAAATGCTCCATGTCCTCTGTCATCACAATGCTCCAAACCCTTCTGATCACAATGTTCCATAACACTTGTCATCACATGCCCCATGACGCTCGTCATCACAATTATGCAAGGTCTTCTCATCACAATGCTCCATGACCTTTGTCACCACAATGCTCAATACACTTGGCATCACAATGCTCGCTGACACTTGTCATCAGTATGCTCCTTGAACGCTGTCATGACAAGGCTCCATGCCTTTTTCATCACAATGATCCATTCCCTTTTCATCACAATGCTCCAAGACCACTGTTATCACAATGCTCCATGACTCCAGGCATCAAAATGCTTCATGACATTTGTCATCACAATGGTCCATGACCTCGTCAGACAAAGCTCTGTGACCTTTGTCACCACAATGCTCCATGAAATTTTTATCACAATGCTCTGTGACCCTTGTCATCACAAAGCTCAATGCCTTTGTCAGCACAATGCTCCATGACCCTTGTCATCACAATGCTCGATGCGCGTGTCAGCACAATGCTCCATGACACATGTCATCACAATGCACCATGCTCTTTTCCTCACAATGCTCCACATCCTTTTCATCTCTATGCTCCATAAAACTTGTCATCACAATTATCCATGCACTTCTCATCTAAATGCTCTCTCACCACTTATATCACAGTGTTCCATCATTAGTCATCACAATACTCCCTCACCCCTGTCATCACAATGTTCCATGACCCCTGTCATCAAAATGCTACATGCCCTTATCATCACAATGCTCCATGACCACTGACATCACAATGTTCCATAACCCCTGTCAGCAAAATGTTCCCTGACCCTTTTCATCAAATTGTTCCATGACACTTTCATCACAATGCTCCCTGCCCTACTCATCACAATGCACCACACTCTTGTCATCAAAATGCTCCATGACCTTTGTCATCACCAAGCTCCATGAACCTTGGCATCACAATGCTCCATGCCATTGTCATCACAGTGCTCCATGAACACTCTCATCACATTCCTCCTTGCCCTTGTCATCACAAAGCTCCATGACGCTTGTCATCACAATGCTGATGCCTTGCTCATCACAATGCTCCATCCCTTGTCACTACAATCCTCCATGACCCATGTTTCACCGTGTTCCGTGCCCTTGTCATCACAATGCTCCATGCCCACTGTCATCACAATAATCCATGAAATATTTCAAACCAATGCTCCATGACCTTGTTATCACAATGCTCCATTAGCCCTGCATAAAAATGCTCCATGACCCCTGCCATCAAAATATTCCACAGCATTGTCATCACAAGGCTCCATGTACCTTGTCATCACAATGCTCCAAGACACCTGTAATCACAATGCTCCATGCCCCTTTTCATCTCAATTCTCCATGAACACTGTGATCACAATGCACCATGCCCATCATCATAATGCTTCATGCTATTGTCATCACAATGAAATCAAAATGTTCCATGACCTTTGTCATCACAATGCTCCAAACCCTTCTGATCACAGTGTTCCATAACACTTGTCATCACAATGCCCCATGACGCTCCTCATCACAATTATCCATTGTCTTCTCATCACAATGCTACATGACCTTTGTCAACACCGTGCTCAATACACTTGTCATCACAATGCTCCCTGACACTGGTCTTCAGTATGCTCCTTGAAGCATGTCATGACAAGGCTGCATGCCTTTTCCTCACAATGATCCATGCACTTTTCATTACAATGCTCCAAGGCCCCTGTAATCACAATGCTCCATGCGCTTGTCATCACAAAGCTCCATGACGCATGTCATCAGAATGCTCTATGGCATTGTCAGCAAAATGCTACATGACTTTGTCATCACCATGCTCCATGCCCTTGTCATCACAGTGCTCCAAGAAACCTGTAATCACAATGCTCCATGCCCCTTTTCATCAGAATGCTCCATGAGACTTGTCATCACAATGCTCCATGGTCTTCTCATCACAAAGCTCCAGGACCTGGTTATCACAATGCTCCATGACCCCTGTCATCACAATACTCCATGAACATTTTCAGCCCAAAGCTCCATGACTTTCTCATCTCACTTCTCCAGAACCCTTGTCATCACAATGCTCCATGACCACTGTCATCACAACGCTCCATGACCCCTGACAACACAATGATCCGGGACTCTTGTTATCAAAATTCTCCATAACACTTGTCATCACAATGATCCATGCCCTTGTCATCCAAATGCTCCATGACCCCTGTAATCACAATGCTCCGTGACACTTGTCATCAAAATGCTCCATGCCTTTTTCAGCAAAATGCTACATGACCTTGTCATCACAATCCTCCATGACCCTTGGGATCACATTGCTTCATGCCCTTGTCATCTCTGTCTTTCTTTTCTGGTTTTTACAGATTTTCGGATGTCCCTTTTGACCGGTGGGAAATGGCAATTCTTTGTAGTGTGGATTTGCATTGTGCACTTACTTGATTGGCCAAAAAGAGCGTATGTGTTTTCTCCTGAATATATTCAGCAGAAAATGCATACGCCCTTTTTGGCCAAGTGCATCATTGTCGAAGATGTTACACTTTTCATGTGCTTTAAAGGTGATTCCAATTTACCTCTTGAAATATGTTTTGTGCAATTCTGCCTCATTTTCAAGTCCCCTTCGTTGCCTTCCCTCAACAGATTTTTGGAAGTGAGTTGTCCTTTAAAACTCTGAAAGTTTGTGAATTGATCTGCCCCGAACTCCAATTTTCAACTCGCGTTTTTGTGAGCTGACAACAAATCCACAATTTTGCTTCAGGACCTATACTGGTTCCGGGAGTGCAGGCTGACGATTTGGTTAATTCTTCTACCAGACGGGAAATTAGACTGACATATGTCCGTCCAAATGCCTACAGCTACTCTCTGATTGGTTCTCCCTTTTCCCTTTCATCCTCTGCACAACTTGCAAACTGTGCAAAGCAGCAGGTTATAGGTGCTAACTCTCCAATGTGGGAGATTGATAGTAAAGCAGTTGGATTGCCAAACTGGAGCACAAGGAGAGGAAAAATTAGGAGCCTTTTAGAAATATTACGCCATCACAGTTTGTCCATTCTCTAGGTTTCCCATACATGTTATAACTGTAGTGATATTCCCTTCTACCTGGAGAGTTGGGACCCATGGAATGGGTGGCATGCAATACTGCTTTAAAGGGTCTGCATTTTCCCACCCATTCTCACCAGTCCTCTCATTCCCAAGTGTCCAGCATTATGTCTCATCTAGCTGTCTTTGCAGATAGGGTCATTCCAGGTTTCATCAGAACCCCTGAATGCATTGTGTAAGAATTTCGCTGTTTTTTTTTGTTTTGTTTTGTTTTTGAAATTCATTTTTATAATGGGTTTGAGCTGATTTTCACCGACGTGTTTATGCCGGTCTAGACACACTTGATTCCCTTATGGAGACATATCAATATATAGGTTTTAAGATTCTTACTAGTCAGATATATTCCTCTGCGAGGAATAGGTGTGTTGAGTCCCGTTCACTGAGGAAGGTGTAGGTTTTGTCTATTCTGTATTTGGTTTATGGAATGGTACCTGTGCTAATATCAAACTCTGGTTTTATGCATCACCCCACCTCTCCTTCCCCCTTAAGCAGGCATAAGAGTGTTTTCTCAATGTGAGACTCTGTTCTCTTTCCTAACTCAGTTCATGTGTAGCAATGTTTACAGGACCATCCTAAGTGATATCTTTTGATAAGTTTCTTTTTCTGTGTGACTTATTTCACTTAGAATCATCGTACCTAAATCCACTCATTATGCTGCTACTGGCCTTATGACATTGATTTTATGTCTGAGTGATATTCTTTTAAACAAAATTACCACAAGTTCTTTACGCAATTTTCTCTTTCCTGGAATATTTAAGGTGTACTGAAGTTGAAGTTCTTGATTGCAGAGCAGCCTTAAACTTTGGGGTGCCTGTGTCTTGTTGATATTTAGTCTTCCCAAGTTATATGCCCATGAGTGGAAGTTCCCTATGCTCGGTAGCTTTGTATTTAAATGTTTTAGGAAACAGCATACACTTCTTCAGAGTGGCTCTTGGATATTTTTACCCCACCCAGCAGTGTGAGTAGCTCCCTGTTCTCCATGGCCTCTCCTGCATTTCTGGTTTGTACACATTTTTTGGAGGGCCTTTCTAAGCAGTGGAAATTGAGACTTCTTTGTTGTGCGGATTTGCATTTGCCGCTTGCTTGCTTGGCCAAAAACTCTGTACGTGTTTTTCTACTGAAGATATTCACGAAAAAAACGCATACACCCTTTTGCCCAACTGCATCATTTTAGAAATTTTCCTGCTTTTCATATGCTTTAAATGCGAGTCCAATCTACCTTTTGAAATCTGTTTCCTGCAATTCTGCCTCTCATTCAGATCCTCTTCGTTGCCTTACCTGAATATATTTTTGGACGTTGGTTATCATTTTTATCTTTGCAGGTCTTTGAATTATCTGATCCTGAGCTCCATTTTGCAACTCGCATTTTTTGTGAGCTCGCCGCCAAACCATTGTATTGCTTCCGGCACTATTCAGGTTCTGGGGAGGCAGGCTGAGCATTTGGTTAATTCTTCTTCCTAATGGGAAATTAGAGTGACATGTGCCTGTCAAAACTCCTGCAGCTAGTCTCTCATTGGTAAACCCTCTTCCCGTTTATCCTCTGCATAAATTGCAAACTGTGTGAAACAGTAGGTTAAAGGTGCTGATTCTCCAAGTGGGGAGATTGTTAGTAATTTGGCTGGAATGGTGAACCCCAGCACCAGGAGATCAAAAATGAGCTGCATTTTCGACACCATTCCTGATCACACGATGTACATTCGTCTCGGATTCTCAGGCATGTTTTCGCTGTCAGAAGATTCCCTTGAACCTGCAGTTTTGGGACCCATGGAATGGGAATCAGGCAGTATTACTTTAAAAGATCTGCATTTTCTCACCCAGCCTCTCTAACATCTCTTAGCGTGCATAGCTTCCTGCCTTATATATCATCCGGCTGTGGGTCTACATGCATTCAATCCATGTTACATCGTAGCCCTTCAACAAAAGTTGTAAGAATTTTTGTCTGTCTCACTGTTTTTATAAATATTTTTATATTTATTTTTATATTGGTTACAGCTGATTTTCAAAGCTCGGTTTTTGCTGCTGTACATCCTCTTGATTCATATACTGTGAGACATCAATAAATTTTTTATCAGATTCTTACCAGTCATATGTATTATTTTCCAGTGACTTGAGTGGGCTGAGTGCAGTTCTTTGATGTACCGTGTAGGCCTTGTCTGTTATTCAATTTGGTACTTGGAATGGTATCTTTGCTAATTTCAACCTTCTGGATAATACCTCACCCTTCCCAACCTTTCCCATTTAGCAGCCTTATGTCTATTTTCTACATATTTGACTATGTTTCTGTTTTGTAATTTATTTCATGTGTAGCCATTTTTGATTCCACCTTTAAGTGACATCTTATGATATGTGTCTTTTTCTTTCTGACATACGTCACTTAGAATGATCATATGTAACTCCTCCAGAGTTCTTACAACTGGCCTTATTTCATTGATTTCTGGATGAGTAATATTCCACTCTACATAAGTACCCCATCTCTTATATCAATTTTATCCTCCCAGGGACATTTAGGTTATATCCAAGTTGAGGCCCTTTTTAACAGAGAGGTGGTAAACATTGGGGTGCCTGTTTTCTGTCGATTTTTGTTTTTCCCAAGGTATACGCCTATGAGTGCAAGTGCCCTATGCTCTGTAGCTCATTTTTTAGATGTTTTAGCAAACACAATACACTTCTCCAGAGTGGCCGTTGGCAAATTACATTTCCACAATCAGCCTCACAGGACTCCCTTTTCTCCTCACCCTCTCCTGCATTTCGGGTGTTTACACTTTATGTGGATGGCCCTTCTGACTGATGTAAAGTGATACATTTTGTAGTATTGATTTCCAGGGCCCACCTGTTTTGTTGCATAAAAAGTGTGTATGGCCTTTACTTGAATATATTCAGAAAAAATGCATATGCCCTTTTTGGCCAACTGCATCATTGGCGATGTTCAGCCCATTTTCTTGTGCTTTAATGGGGAGTCCTTTCTACCTCTTCAAATCTGTTTCCTGACAATCTCCCTTGCTTACAAGTCCTTTTCTGTGACTTACCTCAAGACATTTTTTGACGATAGATAATTTCAACTCTGCAGTTTCATGAATTTTAGTTCCCCTGAGTTCCATTTTTCAACTTGTGTTTTTGGAAACTGGACAGAAAACAGCAGGATTTCCTCTAGCCCTATTCTGTTTCCGTGGGCAATTCTAGCCTTTGATGAATTTGCCTTCCAGATTGGAAATTAGAGTGGCATGTGCCTGTCTGAACACCTAAGACTTGTCTCTAATTTTTTCTCATCCTTCTGCTTCATCCTCTGGACAAATTCCAAACTGTGTGCAACAGGATGTTGACGGTGCTGATATCCCCAAGTGAGGAAACTGTTAGGAAAGATGCTGGAGGGGTGAACCCGAGCACCAGGCGATGAGGAGATGAGGTGCCTTTTCCAAACTCTTTCCGATCAAGCGGTGTACCATCCTCTAGGTGTGACAGGCATGTTTTAGCCGTAGGAATAGTCCCGTGCATGTAAGGGGAACACCAGTGTTATTTCCAAATTAGTGCCTCCCCGAACCCCAAACTGGGGAATGCTTAAGCTACGGCTACACATATGTCCATTATGGTGCTTGGAAAATAGGCAGAGTCCAAACTTTAGATGATTGAAATCTTCGGGATCAGAAGTGCTCACCATCGGCCTTGCTTAGCTTACATTTTATCTGTCATTGAGAGATGATGTCAATAAAAATATCTATTCTTTTTCAGATAATTTCCCCTTATAGGTTATTGCAAAATATTCAGTGTAGTTCCCTGTGCTATACAGTAGTTCCTTGTTGATGATCTGTTTTATACATAGCAGTGTGTATGTGTTAATCCCAAACTGTTAATTTATCCCTTCTCCTACCTTTCCCCTTTGGTAATAATAAATTATAAGATTTTATACTTCTCAGAAATGGGGAATCTGAAAGAGAGGTATCATTTTCAATGGAAAAGCATTCAAAACAAGATTGAAGCTTCAGCCAAGAGTATTCAATGTACATCCTTGGGAATAAATCACTTCATTTCTCTAATGTTGATCTGACAAATACGAAAGACATCTTCATTGAACTTGCTTATAATAAAGTGATGGAAATATCCAATATAAGTCTTAGAAACATCTTATTTTACCCGAGCCTTATACACTGCTCTATGTTAACTACACTTTGGCTCACACATCTGTTCATTGAAGTTACAATGTTCTCAATTTCTGTTACTGATCCTCCAGAGTGGACCCCAACAGGAGTCCCCGTGCCCAGTGTCATTGGAGCCAACAGATCAAGACTGAGTTTGGTTCAGAAGCAAAGGAAACTTTATATTTTGAAAACAGAATGGAGAGATGAGAGCGTGCACTCCCCCGCGGGCTGTGGGCTGGGCTGCTGTGTAGGGATCCTGGCAGCTTCACCGGGAGGGAGGGGATGGAGCTCTCGAGGGCTGGGTTGGCTGCAGCTCAGGCTCTATGTCGCGGACTCTGCATGGGACCCCGCTAGCTGAGGTGTCGACGCAGACATTCTGCACTAGGAAATCGGGTCTGAAGTGCCGAGTGTGGGACCTCTGCATGTGGAACCCTAGGAGCACGTGAAATTAGACAAAGCACAAAGGAAAAACTGGTTAGACTTTATTTTATTGCCCAGATTCTCCTTTTATCTCCCAGGAATTTTTAATGAATGTTGCCGGAGATGAACACCTTCTTTGCTTTTTGTCCCGTTCCTCATTCTTGGGGTGCTGAGGGTGCAGACCCCTCTTTGTAACTGCTTCATGCTGAGGTGGGAGCCCTCATACATGGGGGGAGGGGCAAAACTTCTCCCCAGCAGCCTCCAGGTGAGGTTGATTGTCCCAAGGCCTCCTGCCTCACTGCTCGTCCACCTGAGCACCAGCATTGGAAGTGTTATAGATTCGAATGACCTTTAAGGGTCCAGGAAAGAGATGCACAGTGATGCTGCTGTGGCAGGTCTCACCCCACCTCACATTTGTTCGGCGACCTTAGGCTTACGGTTTTTGCCAGGCTAGATCCTCTGACCAGTAGTCTGTGCTTTCTTTAATTAGGTCCCTGAATTAATGTACAAACAGCACCATGTGTCAGAGCCCTGCCCGCTCAACTCCCAGACAGTCCAGGGTCGGTGGTGATCCAGGACCATGATGTCCACTGAGTCAACGGCCTTTTGAAGTAGCCAGCAGTCCAGCCGGTCATATTGGCCACCACCACCGCGGTGTCTGTAGTGTTTTCTATGGTGAAATCGTGAATATACGATTCCCCCGCCAAGCTTATTAGCTCCCCTCTGGTTGCAGTATGTCCTCCAAGCAGTAGTCTGCTCATTCGGGGTTCAGACTTGTTTTCTGAGTGAAACTCCAGGTCAAGTGATGGTCACACGTGTCTTCTTGGGGGCCCATTGACCCCGTTTGTCTCTCTGGAGTTTGGAGTTGGAGGGCCTCCTCACTCGAGGTCAGTGTGTCCACAGAGCGACCCCTGCAACTTCAGGACATGATGGGTGGTTAGGATCACCACATGGGGTCCTTTTCCCTTAGGAGGGAGCTGGCCTTGCGGGCTGCTGATTTCCAGCTTTTTAGATAACCCAGTATCCTGGCCTGATGGGGCGGTGGGCAAAGCCCTTGGTGACCATAGTTTATCATACCTGAAGGGCATTCTTGTGTTGCTCCATTTCAAGTGGTCCCAGTTTTTGCACTAAGGCTCAAAGGGTGATTAACCTTGACTGGGTATGTAAAGGTCAAAGGGTTTAGCTAAATTAGGGAGTTCCTGGGCAAGGGCCTGAATTGACTGCTCTTTCCATTCTTGAATGGCTGTTTCTGGATTCTACCCTAAAGGATCATCATCTTTTCTTGTCAGTGTTTCATGTAGCGGCACAGCTATTAGACTGTAGTTAGGGATCCAGATGCAGAAAACCTTGGCCTCCCCAGGAACCCCTAAGCTGTCTTCTAGTTTTAGAAGAGGTAAGGCTGCAAATGGCTTCTTCCCTATCCTGGGATGCGTTTCTCCTAATATCTGTGAGAATGAAGCCCAGGCATGTCACCTTAGCCTGGGATATTTGAGCCTTTTTCTTGGACACCTTCTATACTTTCTTGGCTAGGGAGTTCAGAGCCGTCTTTAGTATACCTGACAATCAGAATGTCATCTGCATATTGAAGGAGGGTTCCATTTTACAGATGTAGAACTTTTAGGTCTTTAGAGGACATTTCCCCAATGATGGTGTGGGGATTTTTGAACCATTGGGGCAGGATGTCCCAACATTATTGTTTTTGTTGCATGTTGTGTCCTGCCACTCACAAGACAAAAATTCTTGTGACTCTGAGATGAATAGAATACAGAAGAAGGCATCATTGAAGTCTAATACAGAATTCCATGGCCTGGTGGATGGTAGAATGACCAGCAGGGTGCAGGAAATAGGAGCTACTGGATGTATATCCTCGGTGGCTTCACTGACTGTCCTGATATCCTTTACCAGGTCTCCAGCAGCCCATGGGGCTCTCGTGGTCATGGCAATCGCAGGATATGGAACTCACCTGGGCTGCACCCCCCACCCCACAGCCCACGGGGGTCTTGTGGTCAACTCTCTCCCAGAGTATGGAGCTCATCTGTGCAGCTACACAGCAGCCCATGGGGCTCTCATAGTCAGGCCCTTCCCAGGATATGGAGCTCCCCTGGGCTGGTACCCCCGCAGGGCTGGACCCACAGGAACCATGCACATAGCCCATCTTGCAGAGAACCCCCAGCTCACCTGTCGCTCACAGCTGACACAGAACACCTCAGAGCAGGACTTCAACTAACAAACAACAGCTCTGACAGTTCTGTGTCCCTGGGTATCACTCCTTGCGGCCTCTCTGTGCCTGCACTTCCAGACACTTCCACTGCAGCCAGGTCACCAGGACTCTGTCTCCACACATCTTCACTCCTCTCCCTGACTCCTGGGTTCCTCTCATTAGGATAGGGTCTTCTTGAAGTTGTTTTCCACTCATGGACCAGATAAAATGATAAGAAAACAAGCCGCAACTGCAGCCCCTTGTCTATCCAGACTCTCAAGAGCCCACACCTGTTCCTTGGGCCTGGCCCGTTTAGCAAGGTTCATTTTCTGCAACTGTGAACGCCTGAGGGGTGAGGATTGGCTGATTTGGGCAGCCTGACACTGCCTGCCAGCCCTCCCCAGGTGTGCCTGGGTTGAGGTCAATATAAAGACCTCTCCAGTCAGCAAGAGCTCCTGTAGCTGTGCCTGACTCCATATTCTCTGCCCCGTCAGCAGTGCCGGGGCTGTGGTGGTGGGAGGGAGTGAGGTGCCATGGCTTTGTGGGTGGCCCAGTGTGAGTGGGGCTCTGCTGGACTTCCTGCAGGAGTTGCCAGGCTGCCACCTGCTAAAGAAGAGGATGTGTCACCCATACCTGCCGCTGGAATTTCTCCACAGGCAGAGGTGAGGAAGTAAAAAAGCAGTGGGGGCCATAGCAGGAGGGGTATCTCAGGCAGGGAAATGGAAAGCTTCCAGAAGATCATCTGGGGCCAGGACAATCCTGGCTGGCCTACAGGCACCAAGTTGGCCTGCGTGCAGTCGCTGGTGTGGTTCCACAGCCCTTCCTCTAGGCTTGCAAGTTCCTGTACATATTCAGGTGTTTTACCTGGAAAGGGTGGGAAGAGTTCAGCTGCAGCAGGACTGGGGCTCAGCTCACATTTACATACAGACGCCTCGTCACAGTCCCCCAGCTTTGCAATGAGGATGCTCCTTGTGGGGGGGAGCGCTGCTGACTGCATGGGAGAATATTTCCCACCTCTGACCAACTTAAGAATTTTTTTACCACTGGAGCAAGTGCCCTGATACGATTTTCCTGTTTATAACTGGTGGTTTCTGTTTTTTTTTTTTTTTCCTTTTTTCTTTTGGTTCAAGGTAGATTTTAGTTATTCCTCTTTTTTTAATTTAGAGATATAAACATAGAAATAATGCATTAATATAACGATGTCTATATGAAGGGAAAAACTTTTTTTCTGTTTTATTTTATTAAATGTTATTTATTTATTTTTATTTTTTTAAAATTTATTTATTTCTTTTATACAGCAGGTTCTTATTGGATATCTGTTTTATACATATAAGTGTGCACATGTGAATCCCAGTCTCCCAATTCATCCCACCACCAACCTCACATGACGTTCCCCCCTTGGTGTCCATATGTTTGTTCTCTACATCTGTGTCTCTATCTCTGCCCTGCAAACCAGTTCATCTGTACCATTTTTCTAGGTTCCACATATATGCATTAATATACAATATTTGTTTTTCTCTTTCTGACTTACTTCACTCTGTATGACAGTCTCTAGATCCATCAAGGTCTCTACAAATGACCTAATTTCATTCCTATGTATGGCTGAGTAATATTCCATTGTATGTATGTACCACATCTTTATCCATTCGTCTGTCTGTGGGCACTTAGGTTGCTTTCATTACCTGGCTATTGTAAATAGTGCTGCAATGAACATTATGGTGAATGTGTCTTTTTGATTTATGGTTTTCTCTGGGTATATGTCCAGTAGTGGGATTGCTGGATTATATGGTAATTCTATTTTTGGATTTTAAGGAACCTCCATACTGTTCTCCATAGAGACTGTATCGATTTACATTCCCAACAATAGTGGGAGAAGTTTCCTTTTCTCCACACCCTCTCCAGCATTTGTTGTTTGTAGATTTTCTTTTTTTTTTTTTTTTTTTTTTTTTTTTTGCGGTACGCGGGCCTCTCACTGTTGTGGCCTCTCCCGTTGCAGAACACAGGCTCCGGATGCGCAGGCTCAGCAGCCATGGCTCACGGGCCCAGCCGCTCCGCGGCATATGGGATCCTCCCAGACCGGGGCACGAACCCGTATCCCCTGCATCGGCAGGCGGACTCTCAACCACTGCGCCACCAGGGAGGCCCTGTTTGTAGATTTTCTGATGATGCCCATTCTAACAGGTGTGAGGTGATACCTCATTGTAGTTTCGATTTCCATTTCTCTAATAATTAGTGATGTTGAGCAGATTTTCATGTGCGTCTTGGCCATCTCTATGTCTTCTTGGAAGAAATGTCTATTTAGATCTTCCATTTTTGTATTGGGTTGTTTGTTTTATTAATACTGAGCTGCATGAGCTGTTTATATATATTGGAGATTAATCATTTGTACATTGATTTGTTTGCAAATATTTTCTGCCATTCTGAGGGTGGTCTTTTCGTCTTGTTTGTAGTTTCCTTTGCTTTGCAAAAGCTTTTACGTTTCACTAGGTCCCATCTGTTTCGTTTCTTTTTTTTATTTCATTAGTATAGGAGGTGGATCAAAAAAGATCGTGCTGTGATTTACGTCAGAGTATTCTTTGTAAGTTTTCCTCTCAGAGTTTTATACTGTCCAGTCTTACATTAAGGTCTCTAATCCATTTTGAATATATTTTTATGTATGGTGTTGGGGAGTGTTCTAATTTCATTCTTTTACATGTAGCTGTCCATATTTCCCAGCACCACTGATTGAAGAGACTCTCTTTTCTCCATTGTAAAGTCTTGCCTCCTTTGTCATAGATTAGTTGAGCATAGGTGTGTAGGTTTATCCCTGGACTTTCTATTTTTTTTCCTTTTACACGTTTATTGGAGTATATTTGCATTACAATGGAGTGTTAGTTTCTGCAGTCTAACAAAGTGAATCAGCTATACATATACAAATATCACCAGATCACCTCCCTCTTGCATCTCCCTCCCACACTCCATATCCCACCCCTTTAGGTGGTCACAAAGCACGGAGCTGATCTCCCTGTTCTATGTGGCTGCTTCCCAGTAGCTATGGGTATTACATTTGGTAATGTATTTATGTCCATGCCACTCTCTCACTTCTTCCCCTCTTACCCATCCCCCTTCTGTTGTCCTCAAATCCTTTCTCTTTGTCTGTGTCCTTAATCCTGTCCTGCCACTAGGTTCTTCAAAACTTTTTTTTTCTTCGTTAGATTCCATATATGTCTGTTAACATACAGTATTTGTTTTTTCCCTTTCTGACTTACTTCACTGTGTAGGACAGATTGTAAGTCCATCCACCTCAGTACAAATAACTCAGTTTTGCTTCTTTTTATGGCTGAGTAATATTCCATTGTATATATATGCCAGATCTTCTTTATCCATTCATCTGTCGATGGACACTTAGGTTGCTTCCATGTCCTGGCTATTGTAAATAGAGCTGCAATGAACATTTTTGTACATAACTCTTTTTGAATTATGGTTTTCGCAAGGCAAATGCCCAGTAGTTGGATTGTTGTGTCTTATGGTACTTCTATTGTTAGTTATTTAAAGGAACCTCCTTACTGTTCTCCATAGTGGCCATATCAATTTACATTCGTACCCACAGTGCAAGTGTGTTCCCTTTTCTCCAATAAAGGCCTCTCCAACATTTATTGTTTTGTAGAATTTTTTGATGATTGCCACTCTGACTGCTGTGAGGTGATACCTCATGGTAGTTTTGATTTGCATTTCTCTAATGATTAGTGATGTTCAGCATCCTTTCATGTGTTTCTTGGCAATCTGTATATCTCCTTTGGAGAAATGTCTAGTTAGGTCTTCTGCCCGTTTTTGGATTGGGTTGTTTGTTTTTGTGATATTGAGCTACATGAGGTGCTTGTAAAGTTTGGAGATTAATCCTTTGTCAATTGCTTCATTTGAAAATATTTTCTCCCATTCTGAGGGTTGTTTTTGCATCTTGTTTATGTTTTCCTGTACTGTGTAAAAGCTTTTATATTTCATTAGTTCTCATTTGTTGATTTTTGTTTTTATTTCCATTTCTCTAGGAGGTGGGTCAAAAAGGATCTTGCTGTGATTTATGTCATAGAGTGTTCTGCCTATGGTTTCCTCTAAGTGTTTTATAGTGTCTGGTCTTATATTTAGATCTCTAATCAATTTAGAGATTATTTTTGTGTATGGTGTTATGGAGTGTCCTAATTTCATTCTTTTATGTGTAGGGGTCCAGTTTTCCCAGCACCAATTACGGAAGAGTCTGTCTTTTCTCCATTGTATATCCTTTGCTCCTTTGTCATAGATGAGATAGCCATAGGTATGTAGGTTTAGCTCTGGGCTTTCTGTCCTGTTCCATTGCTCTGTTTTGATGCCAATCTACATACACTTGATTCCATTATGGAGACATATAAATACATAGGTTTCAATATTATTACCAGTCAGATATATTCTTCTTCAGTGAATAGGGTGTTTTGTGTCCAGTACATTGAGAAAGGAGTAGGTCTTGTCTATTACATATTTGGCATATGGTATGGTATCTGTGCTAATTTCAAACTCTGCTTTTACACATCACCCCACGTCACCTTTCCCCTTAAGGAGGCATAAGTGTGTTTTCTAAATGTGTAACTCTGTTCTCTTTTGAAATTCAGTTCATGTGTAGCCATGTTTACATTCCCTCTATAAGTGATATATTACAATAAGTTTCTTTTTCTTTGTGGCTCATTTCTCTTAGCATCATCGTACCTAAAGCCTCTCATTATGCTGCTATTGGCCTTATGACATTGATTTTATGTCTGAGTGACATTCCATTGTATACAAGTACCACAACATCTTTATCCATTTTTTTTTCCTTTCCTGGGATATTTAAAGTGTACCGAAGTCGAGGTTCTTGTAACAAGAGCAGCCCTAAATTTTGGGCTGGCTGTGTGTTGTGGATTTTAGTTTTCCCAAAATACACGCCCATGAGTGGAAGTGTGCTATGCTCTGTAGCTCTGTTTTAGAAAACAACATACAGTTCTCCAGAGAGGCTGTTGGCAATTTACATCCTGTCCATCGGCGTAACCAGGCTCCCTTTTCTCCATGGCCTGTCCTGCATTTGTGGTTTTTACACTATTTGCGGATGGCCCTTTTGACCGGGGGTAAGTGAGACTTCTATGTAGTGTGGATTTGGAATGCCTGATGGCTTGCTTGGCCAAAAAGGGCGTATGCATATTTTTCCCGAATATATTCAAGAAAATACACATACTCCCTTTTCGGCCAAGGGCAACATTGTCGAAGTTCTGTTGCTTTTCATGTGCTTTAAAGACGACTCCAATCTACCTCTTGAAATCTGTTTCCTTCAATTCTGCCTTGCTTTCAAATCCTCTTCACTGCCTTACCTCAATATATTTCTGGATGATAGTTGTCCTTTATAACTCTGCAAGTTTGTGAATTGCTGTGCCCCTGATTTCCATTTTTCAACTCGTTTATTTGTGAGCTGGCTGCAATCCCGCAGGATGGCTTTAGGCCCTAGTCTGTTTCCAGGGTTGCAGGCTGAGCCTTTGTTTAATTCTTTTTCCTGATGGGAAACTAGAGTGACATGTGCCCATCCAAACACCTACAGCTAATGTCTCATTTGTTTCCCCTCTTCCTGTTCATCCTCTGCACAATTTGCAAACTGTGCATAACAGGAGGGTAAAGGCGCTGACACTCCAAGTGGGGAGATTTTCAGTACTGCAGATGGAATGGCTAAGCCGAGCACGAGGAAAGGAAAAATGAGGTACATTTTAGAAAACTTTCCCGAACACAGTGTACCATCCAACGGGTTTCCCATGCATGTTTTAAGTGTAGGAAGATTCCCTTAAACCTGGAGATTTGGGGCCACTAGAATGGGTAGCACACAGTATTGCTCTAAGTGGTGTTCTTCTGCTCACACAACCTCAGCAATCTTGTCAGCCCTAAGTGTCCAGTCTTACGTCTCCTCCAGCTGTGGGTGTAAAGGTGGTCAATCCAGGTTGCATCAAAAGCCCTGAACGTAATTTTTAAGACATTCTCTCTGTCTTGCTGTTTTTGCATTTTGCTTTTGAAATTTATTTTTATAAGGGTGTTTAGCTGAATTTCACTGCTGTGTTCATGCCGTTATACACAGGCATGATTCCTTTATGGAGACATGAGAATACATATGTTTTAGAATTATTACAAGTCAGATATATTCCTCTGCAATGAAGAGGGGTTGTTGAGTCCAGTTCATTGTGCCAGGAGTAGGTGCTGTCTATTACATACTTGGTTTATGGAACGGTATCTGTGCTAATTTAGGACTCTGGATTTATGCATCACCCCACATCTCCATCCTCCTTAAGCAGGCATAAGAGTGTTTTCTAAATGTGAGACTCTGTTCTCTTTCCTAACTCAGTTCATGTGTAGCCATGTTTACAGGACCTTCATAAGTGATATCTTATGATAAGTTTCTATTTCTCTGTGACTTATTTCACTTAGAATAATCGTACCTGAATCCACTCCTTTTCCTGCTACTGGCCTCATCAGATTGATTTCATGGCTGAGGGATATTCCATCGTACGTAATTACCACAATTTCTTGAACGATTTTTGTCTTTCCTGGGATATTTAATGTGTACCCAAGTTGAGGTTCTTGTAAACAGTGCAGCTCTAAATGGTGGGATGGCTCTGTCTTATTGATTTTCAGTTTTCCAAGGTATATTCCCTAGACTGGAAGATCCCTTGGCTCTGTAGCTCTGTTGTTTACTTGTTGTAGGGAACACAGTGCACTCCTCCGGAGAGGCAGGTGGCAATTTACATCCTGCCCATCAGCATAACTAGGCTCCCAGTTCTGCAGGGCCTGGCTTGCCTTTCTGGTGTTTACACATTTTGCGGATGTCACTTTTGACAGGTGGCAAGTGATACTCCGTTGTAGTGCAGATTTGCATTGCCCGCGTGCTTGCTTGGCCAAAAAGGACGTAAGCGTTTTCTCCTGAATATATTCAGGAGAAAACTCATACGCCCTTTTTGGCCAAGTGCATCATTGTCGAAGTTGTGCCCCTCTTCCTGTGCTTTAAAGGTGATTCCAATGTACCTCTTGAAATCTGATTCCTGCTATTCTGGCTCTCTTTCAAGTCTGCCAAGTTGCCTTCCCTCAACAGATTTTTGGACGATAGTTGTCCTTTATTACTCTGCCAGTCTGTGAATTGCTGTGCCCCTGAGCTCCATTTTTCAACTCGTTTTTTGTGAGCTGACCGCAAGTTAAAATTTTGGTTCAGGACCTTTACTGGTTCCCGGCGGGTGGCTGAGGCTTTCGTTAATTCTTCTTCCTGACGGGAAATTAGAGTGACATTTGCCCGTCCATATGCCTAACAGCTACTCTCTCATTTGTTCTCCCTCTTCCCTTTCATCCTCTGCCAAATTGGCAACCTGTGTGAACCAGGAGGTTAAAGGGGCTGTCTCTCAAAGTTGGGAGATTGATAGTAAAGCAGTTGGAAAGTTAAACCAGAGCACCAGGAGAGGGACTGTTAGTTGAGTTTTAGAATCCTTTCGTATTCACAATGTGTGCATTCTCTACGTTTCCCATACATGTTATAACTGTAGTGATATTCCCTTTTACCTGGCTAGTTTGGACCTATGGAATTCTTGGCATGCATTATTGCTTTAAATGGTCTGCATTGTCTCGACCAATCTCACCAATCCTCTCAGTCCCAAGTGTCCAGCCTTATGTCTCATCCCGCTGTCATTTTAGATAGGGTCATTCCAGGTTTCATCAGAACACCGGAAGGAATTGTGTTAGAATTTCGCTGTTTTCTTGTTTTGTTTTTGAAATTCATTTCTATAATGAAGTTGAGCTGATTTTCACTGACGTGTTTATGCCGGTCTAGACACACTTGATTCCCTTACGGAGACATATCAATATATAGGTATTAAGATTCTTACTAGTCAGATATATTCCTCTGCGGGAATAGGGCTGTTGAGTCCTGTTCACTGAGGTAGGAGTAGCTCTTGTCTATTCTGTATTTGGTTTATGCAACGGTACCTGAGCTAATATCAAACTCTGGTTTTGTGCATCTCCCCACCTCTCCTTTCCCCTTAAGCAGGCATAAGTATGTTTTCTAAATGTGAGACTTTGTTCTCTTTCCTAATTCAGTTCATGTGTAGCCATGTTTACATTTCCTTCATAAGTGATATTTTATGTCAGAATGCTCCACGGCTCTTGTCATCATAATGCTCCATGATGCTCGTCTTCACAATTATCCATGGCCTTCTCATCACAATGCTCCATGACCTTTGTCATCACAATGCTCAATACACTTGTCAGCTCAATGCTCCCTGACACTTGTCCTCAGTATGCTCCTTGAACCCTGTCATGACAAGGCTCCATGACATTTTCATCACAATGATCCACGCACTTTTCATCACAATGCTCCAAGACCCCTGTAATCACAATGCTCCATGCCCTTGTCATCACAAAGCTCCATGACCCATTTCATCAGAAGTCTCCATGGCCTTCTCATCACCATGCTCCATGCCCTTGTCATCACAATGCTCCCTGACATTTGTCTTCAGAATGCTCCTTGAAACCTGTCATGAAAAGGCTCCATGCATTTTTCATCACAATGCTCCATGACCCATGTGATCACAATGCTCCATGACTCCTGTCATCACAATGCTCCATGACACCTGTCATCACAATGCTCCATGCCCCTTGTCATTACAGTGCTCCATGACTCTCGTCATCACAATTATCCATGGCCTTCTCATCACACTGCTCCACGGTCTTGCCATCACTATGCTCCATGCCTGGGTCATCACAATGCTCCATGTCCCTTGTCATCACAATTCTCCACGTCCTTCTCATCACAATACTCCATGACACTTCTCATCACAATGTTACATGGTCTTGTCATCACAGTTCTCCATGCACTTTTCATAGCAATGCTCCATGTCCCCTGACATAGCAAGCTCCGTGTGCTTGTCATCACAATGATTCACGACGTTTGCATCAAAATTCTCAATGGCCCTTGTCATCACAATGCTCCATGTCCTTGTCATCACAATGCTCCATGACCCTTTTCTTCACAATTCTAAAAGAAATTGTCATCACAATGCTCCATTACCTTTGTCATCACAATACTCCATGACACTTAGCATCACAATGCTCCATGCCATTGTCATCACAATGAACCATGACATATGTCATCACAGTGCTCCCTCACACCTGACTTCACAATACTACATGACCTTGACATAACTATGTTCCATGCCCTTGTCATCACAATGTGCCCTGTCCACTCTCATAGCAATAATTCATGAAAACTGTCAGACCAATGCTCCATGCCCCTGTCATCACAATGCTCCATGCCCTTGTCATCACAATGCTCCATGACCCCTCACAACATAATGCTCCGTGACTCCAGCCATCACAATGCTTTATGAACTTTTTCATCACAATGGTTAATTCCCTCGTCATCACAATGCTCTGTAACACTTGTCATCACAATGCTCCATGCCATTGTCAGCACAATGCTCCATGACCCTTGTCATCACAATGCTCCATGCACTTGTCAGCACAATGCGCAATGCCCACTGTCATCACAATAATCCATGAAATTTTTCAGACCAATGCTCCATGCCCCTGTCATCACAATGCTCCATGCACTTGTCAACACAATGCTCCATGACACCTGTCATCACAATGCTCCGTGACTCCAGTCTTCACAATGCTTCAAGACATTGTCATCACAATGGTCCATACCCTGGTCATCACAAAGCTCCATGATGCATGTCATCAGAATGCTCCTTTGACATCTCTCACAATGCTCCATGCCCTTGTAATCACAATGCTCCAAGACCCCTGTAATCACAATGCTCCATGCCCCTTTTCATCAGAATGCCCCATGAGACTTCTCATCACAAGGCTCCATGGCCTTCCCATCACAATGCTCCAGGACCTTGTCATCACTATGCTCCATGACACCTTTCATCAGAATACTCCATGAACATTTTCACCTCAATGCTCCATGATCTTCTCATTACCATGCTCCATGACCCCTGTCATCACAATGCTCCATGCTCCTTGATATCAAAATGATCCATGACCTCTGTCATCACAGTGCTGCAAACCCTTGTGATAACATTGTTCCATATCACTTGTCATCACAACGCTCCATGATGCCTGTCATCACAATACTCCATGCCCTTGTCATCACAATGCTCCATGAACTTTGTCATCACGATGCTCAATACACTTGTCATCACAATATTCCCTGACCCTTGTAGTCAGAATGCTTCTAGAAACCTGTCATGAAAAGGTTCTATGCCTTTTGCATCACAATGCTCCATGCCCTTTTCATCACAATGCTCCATGCCATTGTCATCACAATACTCCACAAGCTTGTCATTAGAAGGCTCCATGACCCTTGTAATCACAATTCCTCATGACCCCTGTCATCACAATGCTCCATGACACCTGTCATCACAATGCTCCAGGCCCCTTGTCATTACAGTTCTCCATGATGTTCGTCATCACAAAGCTCCACCGTCTTGCCATCACAATGACCCATGACACTTCAAATCACAATGTTACATGCTCTTGTAATCACATTCTCCATGCACTTGTCATCGCAATGCTCCATGACCCCTGTCATAGCAAGCTCCATGTGCTTTTCATCACAGTGCTTCAGGAACTTGTCATCAAAATTCTCAAAAGACCTTGTCATCACAATGCTCCATGCCATTTTCATCAAATGCTCCATGACCATTGTCATCACAATGCTCCATTACCTTTGTCATCACAATCCTCCATGACACTTGTCATCACAATTCTCCATGCCGTTGTCATCACAATGCACCATGACATAGGTCATCACATCGCAATGCTCCCTGACACCTGACTTCACAATACTCCATGACCTTTTCTTCATAGTGCTCCATGCCCTTGTCATCACAATGTGCAATGCCCACTGTCATCACAATGATCCATGAAATTTTTCAGACCGATTCTCCATGCCCCTGTCATCACAATGATCCATGCACTTGTCATCACAATGCTCCATGACCCCTGTCATCACAATGCTCCATGACACCTGTCATCACAATGCTCCATGCCCCTTGTCATTACAGTTCTCCATGACGCTCGTCATCACAATTATCCATGGTCTTCTAATCACAATGTTCCACCGTCTTGCAATCACAATGCTCCATGACCCTTGAAATCACAATGTTACATGCTCTTGTAATCACATTCTCCATGCACTTGTCATCACAATGCTCCATGACCCCTGTCATAGCAAGCCTCATGTGCTTTTCATCACAGTGCTTCACGAACTTGTCATCAAAATTCTCAAAAGCCCTTGTCATCACAATGCTCCATGCCCTTTTCATCACAATGCTCCATGACCATTGTCATCACAATGCTCCAAGACCTTGTCATCACAATGCTCCATTACGTTTGTTGTCACAATCCTCCATGCCATTGTCATCACAATGGAACATGACATATGCCATCACAATGAACCCTGACACCTGTCTTCACAATACTCCATGACCTTGTCATCACTATGTGCCATGCCGACTGTCATCACAATAATCCATGAAACTTGCCAGACCAATGTTCCATGCCGCTGTCATCACAATGCTCCATTACCTTTGTCATCACAATACTCCATGACACTTAGCATCACAATGCTCCATGCCATTGTCATCACAATGCACCATGACATATGTCATCACAGTGCTCCCTCACACCTGACTTCACAATACTACATGACCTTGACATAACTATGTTCCATGCCCTTGTCATCACAATGTGCCCTGTCCACTCTCATAGCAATAATTCATGAAAACTGTCAGACCAATGCTCCATGCCCCTGTCATCACAATGCTCCATGCCCTTGTAATCACAATGCTCCATGACCCCTCACAACATAATGCTCCGTGACTCCAGCCATCACAATGCTTTATGAACTTTTTCATCACAATGGTTAATTCCCTCGTCATCACAATGCTCTGTAACACTTGTCATCACAATGCTCCATGCCATTGTCAGCACAATGCTCCATGACCCTTGTCATCACAATGCTCCATGCACTTGTCAGCACAATGCGCAATGCCCACTGTCATCACAATAATCCATGAAATTTTTTAGACCAATGCTCCATGCCCCTGTCATCACAATGCTCCATGCACTTGTCAACAAAATGCTCCATGACACCTGTCATCACAATGCTCCGTGACTCCAGTCATCACAATGCTTCAAGACATTGTCATCACAATGGTCCATGCCCTGGTCATCACAAAGCTCCATGATGCATGTCATCAGAATGCTCCTTTGACATCTCTCACAATGCTCCATGCCCTTGTAATCACAATGCTCCAAGACCCCTGTAATCACAATGCTCCATGCCCCTTTTCATCAGAATTCTCCATGAGACTTCTCATCACAAGGCTCCATGGCCTTCCCATCACAATGCTCCAGGACCTTGTCATCACTATGCTCCATGACACCTTTCATCAGAATACTCCATGAACATTTTCACCTCAATGCTCCATGATCTTCTCATTACCATGCTCCATGAACCCTGTCATCACAATGCTCCATGCTCCTTGATATCAAAATGATCCATGACCTCTGTCATCACAGTGCTGCAAACCCTTGTGATAACATTGTTCCATATCACTTGTCATCACAACGCTCCATGATGCCTGTCATCACAATACTCCATGCCCTTGTCATCACAATGCTCCATGAACTTTGTCATCACGATGCTCAATACACTTGTCATCACAATGTTCCCTGACCCTTGTAGTCAGAATGCTTCTAGAAACCTGTCATGAAAAGGCTCTATGCCTTTTGCATCACAATGCTCCATGCCCTTTTCATCACAATGCTCCATGCCATTGTCATCACAATACTCCACAAGCTTGTCATTAGAAGGCTCCATGACCCTTGTAATCACAATTCCTCATGACCCCTGTCATCACAATGCTCCATGACACCTGTCATCACAATGCTCCAGGCCCCTTGTCATTACAGTTCTCCATGATGTTCGTCATCACAAAGCTCCACCGTCTTGCCATCACAATGACCCATGACACTTCAAATCACAATGTTACATGCTCTTGTAATCACATTCTCCATGCACTTGTCATCGCAATGCTCCATGACCCCTGTCATAGCAAGCTCCATGTGCTTTTCATCACAGTGCTTCAGGAACTTGTCATCAAAATTCTCAAAAGACCTTGTCATCACAATGCTCCATGCCATTTTCATCAAATGCTCCATGACCATTGTCATCACAATGCTCCATTACCTTTGTCATCACAATCCTCCATGACACTTGTCATCACAATTCTCCATGCCGTTGTCATCACAATGCACCATGACATAGGTCATCACATCGCAATGCTCCCTGACACCTGACTTCACAATACTCCATGACCTTTTCTTCATAGTGCTCCATGCCATTGTCATCAAAATGTGCAATGCCCACTGTCATCACAATGATCCATGAAATTTTTCAGACCGATTCTCCATGCCCCTGTCATCACAATGATCCATGCACTTGTCATCACAATGCTCCATGACCCCTGTCATCACAATGCTCCATGACACCTGTCATCACAATGCTCCATGCCCCTTGTCATTACAGTTCTCCATGACGCTCGTCATCACAATTATCCATGGTCTTCTAATCACAATGTTCCACCGTCTTGCAATCACAATGCTCCATGACCCTTGAAATCACAATGTTACATGCTCTTGTAATCACATTCTCCATGCACTTGTCATCAAATGCTCCATGACCATTGTCATCACAATGCTCCAAGCCCTTGTCATCACAATGCTCCATTACGTTTGTTGTCACAATCCTCCATGCCATTGTCATCACAATGGAACATGACATATGCCATCACAATGAACCCTGACACCTGTCTTCACAATACTCCATGACCTTGTCATCACTATGCTCCATGCCCTTGTCATCACAATGTGCCATGCCGACTGTCATCACAATAATCCATGAAACTTGCCAGACCAATGTTCCATGCCGCTCTCATCACAATGCTCCATTCCCTTGTCATCACAATGCTCCATTCCCTTGTCATCACAATGCTCTGTGACTCCAGTCATCACAATGCTTCATGACATTTTTCAGCACAATCGTCCTTGCCCTCGTCATCACAAGGCTCTGTGAAATTTGTCACCAAAATTCTCCATGATCTTTTCATTCCAATGCTCTCTGAGCCTTGTCAAAACAACGCTCCATGCCTGTGTCAGCACAATGCTCCATGACCCTTGTCATCACAATGCTCCATGTGCTTGTCAGAACAATGCTCCATGACCCATGTCATCACAGTGTGCCATGAACTTGTCATCAAAATGCTCCCCAAACTTGTCATCACAATGCTCCATAAATATTGCTATCACAAAGCTCCATGCACTTCGAATCAAAATGATCTCTCACCACTGATATCGCAATTTTCCATCACTAGTCATCACAATACTCATTCACCCCTGTCATCACAATGTTACACGGCCTTGTCATCAGAAGGCTCCATGACCCGAGTAATCACAATGCTCCATACCCCTTTTCATCTCAATGCTCCATGAACCCTGTCATCACAACGAACCATGCCCATTATCATAATGCTTCATGCTATTGTCATCACAATGAAATCAAAATGCTCCATGACCTCTGTCATCACAATGCTCCAAACCCTTGTGATCACAATGCTCCATAACACTTGTCATCACAACGCCCCATGAGGCTCGTCATCACAATTATCCATGCACTTCTCATCACAATGTTCCATGACCTCTGTCATCACAATGCTCCCTGACACTTGTCGTCAGTATGCTCCTTGAACCCTGTCATGACAAGTTTCCATGCATTTCTCATCACAATGATCCATGCCCTTTTCATCACAATGCTCCAAGACCCCTGTAATCACAATGCTCCATGCCCCTTTTCATCAGAATGCTCCATGAGACTTCTCATCACAAGGCTCCATGGTCTTTTCATCATAGTGCTCCAGTACCTTGTCATCACAATGCTCTATGACCCCTTTCATCAGAATACTCCATGAACATTTTCAGCTCAGTGCTCCATGATCTTCTTATCACAATGCTCCATGACCCCTGTCATCACAATGCTCCATGACACCTGTCATCACAATGCTCCAGGCCCCTTGTCATTACAGTTCTCCATGACGCTCGTCATCACAATTATCCATGGTCTTCTCATCACAATGCTCCATGACCTTTGTCATCACAATGATCAATACACTTGTCATCACAATGCTCCCTGACTCTTGTCGTCATTATGCTCCTTGAACCCTGGCATGACAAGGCTCCATGCCTTTTTCATCACAATGATCCATGCCCTTTTCATCACAATGTTCCAAGACCCATGTAATCACAATTCTCCATGCCCTTTTTCATCAGAATGCTCCATGAGACTCGTCAATACATGGCTCCAATGTTTTCTCATCACAATGCTTCAGTACCTTCCCAACACCATGTTCCATTCCCTTGTCATCACAATGCTCCTTGACCCCTGCCTTCACAATACTCCATGAACATTTTTAGCCCAATGCTCTATGACCTTCTCATCGCAATGCTCCATGAACCATGTCATCACAATGCTCCATGACCACTGTCATCACAACGCTCCTTGACCTTTGACAACACAATGATCCGGGACTCTTGTCATTAAAATGCTCCATGACACTTATCATCACAATGATCCATGCCCTTGTCATCCTAATGCTCCATGACCCCTGTAATAACAACGTTCTGTGACGCTTGTCATCACAGTGCTCCATGACTCTTGTCATCAAAATGTTCCATGCATTTGTCAGCAAAATGCTTCATGACATTGTCATCACAATGCTCCATTCACTTGTCATCACAATACTCCATTCCCCTTTTCATCAAAATCCTTGATGAAACTTGGGTTCACATTGCTTCATGCCCTTGTCATCACAATGCTCTATGGTCCTTGAAATGAAAATGATACATGACATCTGTCATCACAATGCTCCAAACCCTTGTGATCAGAATGTTCCTTAACACTTGTCATCAAAACGCTCCATGATGCCTGTCATTACAATGCTGCATGAACGTTTTCATCACAATGTTCAATACACTTGTCAACACAACACTCCCTGACATTTGTCATCAGAATGCTCCTTGAACGCTGTCATGAAAAGGCTCCATGCTTTTTTCATCACAATGCTCCATGCCCTTTTCATCACAATGCTCCATGTAAGTGTCATCACAATCCTCCAGAAGCTTGTCATCAGAATGCTCCATGACCCCTGTCATCACAATGATCCATGGCACTTGTCATCAAAATGCTCCATTTCCATTGTCATTACAGTGCTCCATGACGCTCGTCATCACAATTATCCATGACCTTCTCATCACAATGCTCCACGGTCTTGCGATCACAATGCTCAATACCCTGGTCATCACAGTGCTCCATGTCCCTTGTCATCACAATCCTCCAGAAGCTGGTCATCAGAATTCTCCATGACCCCTGTCATCACAATGATCCATGGCACTTGTCATCAAAATGCTCCATTTCCATTGTCATTACAGTGCTCCATGACGCTCATCATCACAATTATCCATGACCTTCTCATCACAATGCTCCACGGTCTTGCGATCACAATGCTCAATACCCTGGTCATCACAGTGCTCCATGTCCCTTGTCATCACAATTCTCCACGTCCTTGTCATCACAATGCCCCTTGACACTTCTCATCACAAAGTTACATGCTATTGTCATCACAATTATACACGCACTTGTCATCACAATGCTCCATGACACATGTCATAGCAAGTTCCATGTGCTTGTCATCACAATGCTTCACGACGTTGGCATCAAAATTCTCAATGGCCGTAGACATCACAATGCTTAATGCATTTGTCATCACAATGCTCCATCCCTTTTTCATCACAATGATCCATGACCATTGTCATCACAATGCTCCATTACATTTGTCATCACAATCCTCCATGACACTTGTCATCACAAAGCTCCTTGCCGTTGTCATCACAATTCACCATGATATAGGTCATCACAATGCTCCGTGAAACCTGACTTCACAATACTCCATGAAATTTTCTTCACAGTGCTCCATGCCCTTGTCATCACAAAATGCAATGCCCACTGTCATCACAATAATCCATGAAATTTTTCAGACCGATGCTCCATGCCCCTGTCATCACAATGCTCCATGCACTTGTCATCACAATGCTCCATGACAACTGTCATCACAATGCTGCGTGACTCCAGTCATCACAATTCTTCAAGACTTTGTCATCAGAATGGTCCATGCCCTCATCATCACAAGTCTCTGTGACCTTTGTCACCACAATGCTCCATGAACTTTTCATCACAATGCACTGTGACCCTTGGCATCACAATGCTCCATGCCTTTGTCAGCACAATGTTCCATGACACTTGTCATCACAATGCTCCATGAGCTTTGTGGGCACAATGCTCCATGACCGATGTGATCACAGTGCGCCATGCGGTTGTCATCACAATGCTCCATAAACATTGTCATCACAATGCTCCATGCACTTCTCATGATAATGCTCTCTCACCACTGATATCACAATGTTCCATCACTAGTCATCACAATACTCCTTCACCACTGTCATCAAAATGTTCCATGACCCCTATCATCACAATGCTACATGCCATTATCATCACAATGCACCACTCCCTTGTCATCAAAATGCTCCATGACATTTGTCATCACAAAGCTCCATGACCCTTGGCATCACAATGCTCCATGCCCTTCTCATCACAATGCTCCATGAGCTTGTCATTACAATCCTCCATGACCCATGTATCACAGTGTTCCGTGTCCTTGTCATCACAATGCTCCATGCCCACTCTCATCACAATAATCCATGAAAATTTTCAGACAAATGCTCCATGCCCTTGTCATCACAAAGCTCCATGACGCATGTCATCAGAATGCTCCATGGCCTTCTCCTTCACAATGCTCCATGCCCTTGTCATCACAATGCTCCAAGACACCTGTAATCACAATGCTCCATGTCCCTTTTCATCTCAAAGCTCCATGAACCCTGTCATCACAATGCACCATGTCCATCATCATAATGCTTCATGCTATTGTCATCACAATGAAATCAAAATGCTCCATGACCTCTGTCATCACAATGCTCCAAACCCTTGTGATCACAATGTTCCATAACACTTGTCATCACAACACCCCATGACACTCGTCATCACAATTATCCATGGTCTTCTCATCACAATTCTCCATAACATTTGTCATCACAATGCTCAATACACTTGTCATCACAATGCTCCCTCACTCTTGCCATCAGTATGCTCCTTGAACCCTGTCGTGACAAGGCTCCATGCCTTTTTCATCACAATGATCCATGCCCATTTCATCAGAATGATCCAAGACCCCTCTAATCGCAATGCTCCTTGCCCTGGTCATCACAAAGCTCCATGACGCATGTCATCAGAATGCTCCTTGGACATCTCTCACGATGCCCCAAGCCCTTGTAATCACAATGATCCAAGACCCCTGTAATCACAATGCTCCATGACCCTTTTCATCAGAATGCTCCATGAGACTTCTCATCACAAGGCTCCATGGTCTTCTCATCAGAGTGCTCCAGGGCCTGGTCATCACAATGCTCCATGACCCCTTTCATCTGAATACTCCATGAATATTTTCAGCTCAGTGCTCCATGATTTTCTAATCATAATGCTCCATGACCCCTGTCATCACAATGCTCCATGCTCCTTGATATCAAAATGATCCATGACCTCTGTCATCACAGTGCTCCAAACACTTGTGATCACATTGTTCCACAGCACTTGTCATCACAGCACTCGATGATGCCTGTCATCACAGTACTCCATGCCCTTGTCATCACAAGGCTCCATGACCTTTGTCATCACAATGCTCAATACACTTGTCATCACAATGTTCCCTGACAGTTGTTGTCAGAATGCTTCTCGAACACTTTCATGAAATGGCTCTATGCCTTTTTCATCACAATGCTCCATGCCTTTTTCATCACAATGATCCATGACCATTGTCATCACAATGCTCCATTACATTTGTCATCACAATCCTCCATGACACTTGTCATCACAAAGCTCCTTGCCGTTGTCATCACAATTCACCATGATATAGGTCATCACAATGCTCCGTGAAACCTGACTTCACAATACTCCATGACCTTTTCTTCACAGTGCTCCATGCCCTTGTCATCACAATATGCAATGCCCACTGTCATCACAATAATCCATGAAATTTTTCAGACCGATGCTCCATGCCCCTGTCATCACAATGCTCCATGCACTTGTCATCACAATGCTCCATGACACCTGTCATCGCAATGCTCCGTGACTCCAGTCATCACAATTCTTCAAGACTTTGTCATCAGAATGGTCCATGCCCTCATCATCACAAGTCTCTGTGACCTTTGTCACCACAATGCTCCATGAACTTTTCATCACAATGCACTGTGACCCTTGGCATCACAATGCTCCATGCCTTTGTCAGCACAATGTTCCATGACACTTGTCATCACAATGCTCCATGAGCTTTGTGGGCACAATGCTCCATGACCGATGTGATCACAGTGCGCCATGCGGTTGTCATCACAATGCTCCATAAACATTGTCATCACAATGCTCCATGCACTTCTCATGATAATTCTCTCTCACCACTGATATCACAATGTTCCATCACTAGTCATCACAATACTCCCTCACCACTGTCATCAAAATGTTCCATGACCCCAATCATCACAATGCTACATGCCATTATCATCACAATGCACCACTCCCTTGTCATCAAAATGCTCCATGACATTTGTCATCACAAAGCTCCATGACCCTTGGCATCACAATGCTCCATGCCCTTCTCATCACAATGCTCCATGAGCATGTCATTACAATCCTCCATGACCCATGTATCACAGTGTTCCGTGTCCTTGTCATCACAATGCTCCATGCCCACTCTCATCACAATAATCCATGAAAATTTTCAGACAAATGCTCCATGCCCTTGTCATCACAAAGCTCCATGACGCATTTCATCAGAATGCTCCATGGCCTTCTCCTTCACAATGCTCCATGCCCTTGTCATCACAATGCTCCAAGACACCTGTAATCACAATGCTCCATGTCCCTTTTCATCTCAAAGCTCCATGAACCCTGTCATCACAATGCACCATGTCCATCATCATAATGCTTCATGCTATTGTCATCACAATGAAATCAAAATGCTCCATGACCTCTGTCATCACAATGCTCCAAACCCTTGTGATCACAATGTTCCATAACACTTGTCATCACAACACCCCATGACACTCGTCATCACAATTATCCATGGTCTTCTCATCACAATTCTCCATAACATTTGTCATCACAATGCTCAATACACTTGTCATCACAATGCTCCCTCACTCTTGCCATCAGTATGCTCCTTGAACACTGTCGTGACAAGGCTCCATGCCTTTTTCATCACAATGATCCATGCCCATTTCATCAGAATGATCCAAGACCCCTCTAATCGCAATGCTCCTTGCCCTGGTCATCACAAAGCTCCATGACACATGTCATCAGAATGCTCCTTGGACATCTCTCATGATGCTCCAAGCCCTTGTAATCACAATGATCCAAGACCCCTGTAATCACAATGCTCCATGACCCTTTTCATCAGAATGCTCCATGAGACTTCTCATCACAAGGCTCCATGGTCTTCTCATCAGAGTGCTCCAGGGCCTGGTCATCACAATGCTCCATGACCCCTTTCATCTGAATACTCCATGAATATTTTCAGCTCAATGCTCCATGATCTTCTCATCATAATGCTCCATGACACCTGTCATCACAATGCTCCATGCTCCTTGATATCAAAATGATCCATGACCTCTGTCATCACAGTGCTCCAAACCCTTGTGATCACATTGTTCCACAGCACTTGTCATCACAGCACTCGATGATGCCTGTCATCACAATACTCCATGCCCTTGTCATCACAAGGCTCCATGACCTTTGTCATCACAATGCTCAATACACTTGTCATCACAATGTTCCCTGACACTTGTTGTCAGAATGCTTCTCGAACACTTTCATGAAACGGCTCTATGCCTTTTTCATCACAATGCTCCATGCCCTTTTCATCACAATCCTCCATGCCACTGTCATCACAATACTCCACAAGCTTGTCATCAGAAAGCTCCATGACCCTTGTCATCACAATGCTCCATGACACCTGTTATCACAATGCTCCATGACACCTGTCATCACAGTGCTCCATGCCACTTGTCATTACAGTTCTCCATGACGCTCGTCATCACAATTATCCATGGTCTTCTCATCACAATGCTCCACCGTCTTGCCATCACAATGCTCCATGACACTTCAAATCACAATGTTACATGCTCTTGTCATCACATTCTCCATGCACTTGTCATCACAATGCTCCATGACCCCTGTCATAGCAAGCTCCATGTGGTTTTCATCACAGTGCTTCACGAACTTGTCATCAAAATTCTCAAAAGCCCTTGTCATCACAATGCTCCATGCCCTTTTCATCACAATGCTCCATTACCTTTGTCGTCACAATCCTCCATGACACTTGGCATCACAATTCTCCATGCCATAGTCATCACAGTGGAACATGACATATGCCATCACAATGCTCCCTGACACCTGTCTTCACAATACTCCATGCCCTTGTCATCACAATGCGCCATGCCGACTGTCATCACAATAATCCATGTAACTTGTCAGACCAATGCTCCATGCCCCTGTCATCACAATGCTCCATTCCCTTGTCATCACAATTCTCTGTGACTTCACTCATCAGAATGCTTCATGACCTTTGTCATCACAATGGTCCATGCCCTCGTCATCACAAGGCTCTGTGAACTTTGTCACAACAATGCTCCGTGAACTTTTCATTCCAATGCTCTCTTAGCCATGTCATCACAATGCTCCATGCCTTTGTCAGCACAATGCTCCATGACACTTGTCATCACAGTGCTCCATGCGCTTGTCAGCACAATGCTCCATGACCCATGTCATCACAGTGCGCCATGCACTTGTCATCACAATGCTCCCAGAACTTGTCATCACAATGCTCCACAAACATTGTCATCACAAATCTCCATGCACTTCGCATCAAAATGCCCTCTCACCACTGATATCACAATTTTCCATCAATAGTCATCACAATACTCCCTCACCCCTGTCATCACAATGTTCCACGGCCTTGTCATCACAATGCTCCATGCCCCTTTTCATCTCAATGCTCCATGAACACTGTCATCACAACAAACCATGCCCTTAATCATAATGCGTCATGCTATTGTCATCACAATGAAATCAAAATGCTCCATGACCTCTGTCATCACAATGCTCCAAACCCTTGTGATCACAATGTTCCATAACACTTGTCATCACAACACCCCATGACACTCGTCATCACAATTATCCATGGTCTTCTCATCACAATTCTCCATAACATTTGTCATCACAATGCTCAATACACTTGTCATCACAATGCTCCCTCACTCTTGCCATCAGTATGCTCCTTGAACACTGTCGTGACAAGGCTCCATGCCTTTTTCATCACAATGATCCATGCCCATTTCATCAGAATGATCCAAGACCCCTCTAATCGCAATGCTCCTTGCCCTGGTCATCACAAAGCTCCATGACACATGTCATCAGAATGCTCCTTGGACATCTCTCATGATGCTCCAAGCCCTTGTAATCACAATGATCCAAGACCCCTGTAATCACAATGCTCCATGACCCTTTTCATCAGAATGCTCCATGAGACTTCTCATCACAAGGCTCCATGGTCTTCTCATCAGAGTGCTCCAGGGCCTGGTCATCACAATGCTCCATGACCCCTTTCATCTGAATACTCCATGAATATTTTCAGCTCAATGCTCCATGATCTTCTCATCATAATGCTCCATGACACCTGTCATCACAATGCTCCATGCTCCTTGATATCAAAATGATCCATGACCTCTGTCATCACAGTGCTCCAAACCCTTGTGATCACATTGTTCCACAGCACTTGTCATCACAGCACTCGATGATGCCTGTCATCACAATACTCCATGCCCTTGTCATCACAAGGCTCCATGACCTTTGTCATCACAATGCTCAATACACTTGTCATCACAATGTTCCCTGACACTTGTTGTCAGAATGCTTCTCGAACACTTTCATGAAACGGCTCTATGCCTTTTTCATCACAATGCTCCATGCCCTTTTCATCACAATCCTCCATGCCACTGTCATCACAATACTCCACAAGCTTGTCATCAGAAAGCTCCATGACCCTTGTCATCACAATGCTCCATGACACCTGTTATCACAATGCTCCATGACACCTGTCATCACAGTGCTCCATGCCACTTGTCATTACAGTTCTCCATGACGCTCGTCATCACAATTATCCATGGTCTTCTCATCACAATGCTCCACCGTCTTGCCATCACAATGCTCCATGACACTTCAAATCACAATGTTACATGCTCTTGTCATCACATTCTCCATGCACTTGTCATCACAATGCTCCATGACCCCTGTCATAGCAAGCTCCATGTGGTTTTCATCACAGTGCTTCACGAACTTGTCATCAAAATTCTCAAAAGCCCTTGTCATCACAATGCTCCATGCCCTTTTCATCACAATGCTCCATTACCTTTGTCGTCACAATCCTCCATGACACTTGGCATCACAATTCTCCATGCCATAGTCATCACAGTGGAACATGACATATGCCATCACAATGCTCCCTGACACCTGTCTTCACAATACTCCATGCCCTTGTCATCACAATGCGCCATGCCGACTGTCATCACAATAATCCATGTAACTTGTCAGACCAATGCTCCATGCCCCTGTCATCACAATGCTCCATTCCCTTGTCATCACAATTCTCTGTGACTTCACTCATCAGAATGCTTCATGACCTTTGTCATCACAATGGTCCATGCCCTCGTCATCACAAGGCTCTGTGAACTTTGTCACAACAATGCTCCGTGAACTTTTCATTCCAATGCTCTCTTAGCCATGTCATCACAATGCTCCATGCCTTTGTCAGCACAATGCTCCATGACACTTGTCATCACAGTGCTCCATGCGCTTGTCAGCACAATGCTCCATGACCCATGTCATCACAGTGCGCCATGCACTTGTCATCACAATGCTCCCAGAACTTGTCATCACAATGCTCCACAAACATTGTCATCACAAATCTCCATGCACTTCGCATCAAAATGCCCTCTCACCACTGATATCACAATTTTCCATCAATAGTCATCACAATACTCCCTCACCCCTGTCATCACAATGTTCCACGGCCTTGTCATCACAATGCTCCATGCCCCTTTTCATCTCAATGCTCCATGAACACTGTCATCACAACAAACCATGCCCTTAATCATAATGCGTCATGCTATTTTCATCACAATGAAATCAAAATGCTCCATGACCTCTGTCATCACAATGCTCCAAACCCTTGTGATCACAATGTTCCATAACACTTGTCATCACAATGCCACATGAGGCTCGTCATCACAATTATCCATGTTCTTCTCATCACAATGCTCAATAACATTTGTCATCACAATGCTCAATACATTTGTCATCACAATGCTCCCTGACTCTTGCCATCAGTATGCTACTTGAGCACTGTCATGATAAGGCTCCATGCCTTTTTCATCACAATGATCCATGCCCTTTTCATCACAATGCTCCAAGACCACTGTAATCACAATGCTCCTTGTCCTTGTCATCACAAAACTCCATGACGCATGTCATCAGATGCTCTTTGGACATCTCTCACAATGCTCCATGCCCTTGTAATCACAATGCTCCAAGACCCCTGTAATCACAATGCTCCATGCCCCTTTTCATCAGAATGCTCCATGAGACTTCTCATCACAAGGCTCCATGGTCTTCTCATCAGAGTGCTCCAGGACCTTGTCATCACAATGCTCTATGACCCCTTTCATCTGAATACTCCATAAATATTTTCAGCTCAATGCTCCATGATCTTCTCATCATAATGCTCCATGACCCCTGTCATCACAATTCTCCATGCTCCTTGTTATCAAAATGATCCATGACCTCTGTCATCACAGTGCTCCAAACCCTTGTGATCACATTTTTCCATAACACTTGTCATCAGAGCACTCGATGATGCCTGTCATCACAATACTCCATGCCCTTGTCATCACAATGCTCCATGACCTTTGTCATCACAATGCTCAATACACTTGTCATCACAATGTTCCCTGACACTTGTCGTCAGAATGCTTCTCGAACCCTCTCTTGAGAAGACTCTATGCCTTTTTCTTCATAATGCTCCATGCCCTTTTCATCACAATGCTCCTTGACATTGTCATCACAATACTCCACAAGCTTGTCATCAGAATGCTCCATGACACTTGTCATCACAATGCTCCATGACCCCTGTCATCACAATGCTCCATGACACCTGTCATCACAATGCTCCATACCCCTTGTCATTACAGTTCTCCATGACGCTCGTCATCACAATGCTCCACCGTCTTGCCATCACAATGCTCCATGACACTTCAAATCACAATGTTACATGCTCTTGTAATCACTTTCTCCTTGCACTTGTCATCGCAATGCTCCATGACCCGTGTCATAGCAAGCTCCATGTGCTTTTCATCACAGTGCTTCACGAACTTGTCATCAGAATTCTCAAAAGCACTTGTCATCACAATGCTCCATGACAATTGTCATCACAATGCTCCAAGCCCTTGTCATCACAATGCTCCATTACCTTTGTCATCACAATACTCCATGACACTTGTCATCACAATGCTCCATGCCATTGTCATCACAATGCACCATGACATAGGTCATCACAATGCTCCCTGATACCTGACTTCACAATAATCCATTACCTTTTCTTCACAGTGCTCCATGCCCTTGTCATCACAATACGCAATGCCCACTGTCATCACAATAATCCATGAAATTGTTCAGACTGATGCTCCATGCCCCTGTCATCACAATGCTCCATGCACTTGTCATCACAATGCTCCATGACACCTGTCATCACAATTCTCCGTGACTCCAGTCATCACAATGCTTCAAGACTTTGTCATCACAATGGTCCATGCCCTCATTATCACAAGTCTCTGTGACCTTTGTCACCACAATGCTCCATGAACTTTCATCACAATGCTCTGTGACCCTTGGCATCACAATGCTCCATGCCATTGTCATCACAATGCTTCATGAAGCCTCTCATCACATTGCTCCATGCCCTTGTCATCAAAAAGCTCCATGACGCTTGTCATCACAATGCTCGATGCCCTTCTCATCACAATGCTCCATGACATTGTCATTACAATCCTCCATGACCCATGTATCACAGTGTTCCGTGTCCTTGTCATCACAATGCTCCATGCCCACTCTCATCACAATAATCCATGAAAATTTTCAGACATATGCTCCATGCCCTTGTCATCACAAATCTCTATGACGCATGTCATCAGAATGCTCCATGTCCTTCTCATTCACAATGCTCCATGCCCTTGTCATCACAATGCTCCCCAAACTTGTCATCTCAATGCTCCTTAAACATTGTCATCACAAAGCTCCATGCATTTCGCATCAAAATGCTCTCTCACCACTGATATCACAATTTTCCATCACTAGTCATCACAATACTCCCTCACCCCTGTCATCACAATGTTCCAGGGCTTTGTCATCACAAGGCTCCATGACCCGAGTAATCACAGTGATCCATACCCCTTTTCATCTCAATGCTCCATTAGCCCTGTCATCACAACGAACCATGCCCATCATCATAATGCTTCATGCTATTGTCATCACAATGAAATCAAAATGCTCCATGACCTCTGTCATCACAATGCTCCAAACCCTTGTGATCAGAATGTTTCATAACACTTGTCATCACAATTCCCCATGACGCTCCTCATCACAGTTATCCATAGTCCTCTCAGCACAATGCTCCATGAACTTTGTCATCACAATGCTCAATACACTTGTCATCACAATGCTCCCTGACACTTGACGTCAGAATGCTCCTTGATCCCTGTCATGAAAAGGTTCCATGCCTTTTTCATCACAATGTTCCATGCCTTTTACATCACAATGCTCCATGCCATTTTCATCACAATACTCCACAAGCTTGTCATCAGAATGCTCCTTTACCCTTGTCATCACAATGATCCATGACACTTTTCAACACAATTCTCCATGCCCCATGTCATTACAGTGCTCGATGACACTCTTCATCAAAATGCTCCATGGTCCTGCGATTACAATGCTCCACGGTCTTGCCATCACAATGCTCCATGACCTGGACATCACAATGCTCCATGTCCCTTGTCATCACAGTGCTCCATGCGCTTCTCAGCACAATGCTCCATGACCCATGACATCACTATGTGCCAAGCGCTTCTCATCACAATGCTCCAAAACCTTGTCATCACAATGCTCCATAAATCTTGTTATCACAGTGCACCATGCATTCTCATCAAAATGCTCACTCACCACTGATATCACAATGTTCCATCACTAGTCATCACAATACTCCCTCACCCCTGTCATCACAATGTTCCATGACCCCTGTAATCACAATGCTCCATTCCCTTGTCATAACAAAGCTCCATGATGCATGTCATCAGAATGTTCCATGGACTTCTCATCACAATGCTCCATGCCCTTGCCATCACAATGCTCCATTACACCTGTCATCACAATGATCGATGACTACTGTCATCACAGCGCTCCATGACCGCAGACAACACAATGTTCTGGGACTCTTGTCATCAAAATGCTCCATGACAATTGTCATCAAAATGATCCATGCGCTTGTCATCCCAATGCTCCATGATACCTGTAATCAGAATGCTCCGTGACGCTTGTCATCCCAGTGCTCCATGACCCTTGACATCACAATGTTCCATGCCATTGTCATCACAGTGCTCCAACAACCCTCTCATCACATTGCTCCATGCCCTTGTCATCACAAAGCTCCATGACGCTTGTCATCACAATGCTCGATGCCCTTCTCATCACAGTGCTCCATGCCCTTGTCATTACAATCCTCCATGATCCATGTATCACCGTGTTCCTTGCTCCTGACATCACAATGCTCCATGCCCACCCTCATCACAATAATCCATGAAAATTTTCACACAAATGTTCCATGCCCTTGTCATCAAAAGGCTCCATTACCCGAATCATAACAATGATCCATGACCCCTGCCATCACAATGTTCCACGTCCTCGTCATCACAAGGCTCCATGACCCTTGTCATCACAATTCTCCAAGACCCCTGTAATCACAATGCTCCATGCCCTTGTCATCACGAAGCTACATGATGCATGTCATCAGAATGCTCCATGGCCTTCTCATCACAATGCTCCATGCCCTTGTCATCACAGTGCTCCAAGACCCCTGTCATCACAATGCTCCGTGACTCCAGTCATCACAATGCTTCATGACCTTTGTCCTCACAATGGTCCATGCCCTCGTCAAACAAGGCTCTGTAACTTTGTCACCACAATTCTCCATGATCTTTTCATCCCAATGCTCTCTGAGCCTTGTCATAACAACGCTCCATGCCTGTGTCAGCACAATGCTCCATGACCCTTGTCATCACAATGCTCCATGTGCTTGTCAGAACAATGCTCCATGACCCATGTCATCACAGTGTGCCATGAACTTGTCATCACAGTGCTCCCCAAACTTATCATCACAATGCTCCATAAATATTGCCATCACAAAGCTCCATGCACTTCGAGTCAAAATGATCTCTCACCACTGATATCACAATTTTCCATCACTAGTCATCACAATACTCATTCACCCCTGTCATCACAATGTTACACGGCCTTGTCATCACAAGGCTCCATGACCCGAGTAATCACAATGCTCCATACCCCTTTTCATCTCAATGTTCCATGAACCCTGTCATCACAACGAACCATGCCCATTATCATAATGCTTCCTGCTATTGTTATCACAATGAAATCAAAATGCTCCATGACCTCTGTCATCACAATGCTCCAAACCCTTGTGATCACAATGCTCCATAACACTTGTCATCACAATGCCCCATGAGGCTCGTCATCACAATTATCCATGCACTTCTCATCACAATGTTCCATGACCTTTGTCATCACAATGCTCCCTGACACTTGTCGTCAGTATGCTCCTTGAACCCTGTCATGACAAGGCTCCATGTCTTTCTCATCACAATGATCCATGCCCTTTTCATCACAATGCTCCAAGACCCCTGTAATCACAATGCTCCATGCCCCTTTTCATCAGAATGCTCCATGAGACTTCTCATCACAAGGCTCCATGGTCTTTTCATCAGAGTGCTCCAGTACCTTGTAATCACAATGCTCTATGACCCCTTTCATCAGAATACTCCATGAACATTTTCAGCTCAGTGCTCCATGATCTTCTTATCACAATGCTTCATGACCCCTGTCATCACAATGCTCCATGACACCTGTCATCACAATGCTCCAGGCCCCTTGTCATTACAGTTCTCCATGACGCTCGTCATCACAATTATCCATGGTCTTCTCATCACAATGCTCCACCGTCTTGACAGCACAATGCTCTATGACACTTCTCATCAAAATGTTCCATGACCTTTGTCATCACCATGCTCAAGACACTTTTTATCACAATGCTCCCTGACACTTGTCGTCAGTATGCTCCTTGAACCCTGTCATGACAAGGCTCCATGCCTTTTTCATCACAGTGATCCATGCTCTTTTCAACACAATGCTCCAAGACCCCTGTAATCACAATGCTCCATGCCCTGGTCATCACAAAGCTCCATGACACATGTCATCAGAATGCTCCTTGGACATCTCTCACAATGCTCCATGCCCTTGTAATCACAATGCTCCAAGACCCCTGTAATCACAATGCTCCATGCCCCTTTTCATCAGAATGCTCCATGAGACTTCTCATCACAAGGCTCCATGGTCTTCTCATCACAATGCTCCAGGACCTTGTCATCACAATGCTCCATGGCCCATTTCATCAGAATACTCCATGAACATTTTCAGCTCAATGCTCCATGATCTTCTCATCACAATGCTCCATGACCCCTGTCATCACAATGCTCCATGCTCCTTCATATCAAAATGATCCATGACCTCTGTCATCACAGTGCTCCAAACCCTTGTGATCACATTGTCCCATAACACTTGTCATCACAACGCTCCATGATGCCTGTCATCACAATATTCCATGTCCTTGTCATCACAATGCTCCATGCCATTGTCATCACAATACTCCACAAGCTTGTCTTCAGAATGTTCCATGACCCTTGTCATCACAATGCTCCATGACCCTTGTCATCACAATGCTCCATTACCACATTCATCAGAATACTCCATGAATATTTTCAGCTGAATGTTCCATGATCTTTTCATCACAATGCTCCAAGACCCCTGTAATCACAATGCTTCATGCCCCTTTTCATCTCTGTGCTCCATGAACCCTGTCATCACAATGAACCATGCCCATCATCATAATGCTTCATGCTATTTTCATTACAATGAAATCAAAATGCTCCATGACCTCTGTCATCACAATGTTCCAAACCCTTGTTATCACAATGTTCCATAAAACTTGTCATCACAATGCCCCATGACACTCGTCATCACAATTATCCATGGTCTTCTCATCACAATGCTCCATGACCTTTGTCATCACAATGCTCAATACACTTGTCATCACAATGCTCCCTGACTCTTGTCGTCATTATGCTCCTTGAACCCTGGCATGACAAGGCTCCATGCCTTTTTCATCACAATGATCCATGCCCTTTTCATCACAATGTTCCAAGACCCATGTAATCACAATTCTCCATACCCTTTTTCATCAGAATGCTCCATGAGACTCGTCAATACATGGCTCCAATGTTTTCTCATCACAATGCTTCAGTACCTTCCCATCACCATGCTCCATTCCCTTGTCATCACAATGCTCCTTGACCCCTGCCTTCACAATACTCCATGAACATTTTTAGCCCAATGCTCTATGACCTTCTCATCACAATGCTCCATGAACCATGTCATCACAATGCTCCATGACCACTGTCATCACAACGCTCCTTGACCTTTGACAACACAATGATACGGGACTCTTGTCATTAAAATGCTCCATGACACTTATCATCACAATGATCCATGCCCTTGTCATCCTAATGCTCCATGACCCCTGTAATAACAACGTTCTGTGACGCTTGTCATCACAGTGCTCCATGACTCTTGTCATCAAAATGTTCCATGCATTTGTCAGCAAAATGCTTCATGACATTGTCATCACAATGCTCCATTCACTTGTCATCACAATACTCCATTCCCCTTTTCATCAAAATCCTTGATGAAACTTGGGTTCACCTTGCTTCATGCCCTTGTCATCACAATGCTCTATGGTCCTTGAAATGAAAATGATACATGACATCTGTCATCACAATGCTCAAAACCCTTGTGATCAGAATGTTCCATAACACTTGTCATCAAAACACTCCATGATGCCTGTTATTGCAATGCTGCATGAACGTTTTCATCACAATGCTCAATACACTTGTCAACACAACGCTCCCTGACACTTGTCATCAGAATGCTCCTTGAACGCTGTCATGAAAAGGCTCCATGCTTTTTTCATCACAATGCTCCATGCCCTTTTCATCACAATGCTCCATGTAAGTGTCATCACAATCCTCCAGAAGCTTGACATCAGAATGCTCCATGACCCCTATCATCACAATGATCCATGGCACTTGTCATCAAAATGCTCCATTTCCATTGTCATTACAGTGCTCCATGACGCTCGTCATCACAATTATCCATGACCTTCTCATCACAATGCTCCACGGTCTTGCGATCACAATGCTCAATACCCTGGTCATCACAGTGCTCCATGTCCCTTGTCATCACAATCCTCCAGAAGCTGGTCATCAGAATGCTCCATGACCCCTGTCATCACAATGATCCATGGCACTTGTCATCAAAATGCTCCATTTCCCTTGTCATTACAGTGCTCCATGACGCTCGTCATCACAATTATCCATGACCTTCTCATCACAATGCTCCACGGTCTTGCAATCACAATGCTCAATACCCTGGTCATCACAGTGCTCCATGTCCCTTGTCATCACAATTCTCCACGTCCTTGTCATCACAATGCCCCTTGAAACTTCTCAGCACAAAGTTACATGCTATTGTCATCACAATTATACACACACTTGTCATCACAATGCTCCATGACACATGTCATAGCAAGTTCCATGTGCTTGTCATCACAATGCTTCACGACGTTGGCATCAAAATTCTCAATGGCCGTAGACATCACAATGCTTAATGCATTTGTCATCACAATGCTCCATGCCTTTTTCATCACAATGATCCATGACCATTGTCATCACAATGCTCCATTACATTTGTCAACACAATCCTCCATGACACTTGTCATCACAAAGCTCCTTGCCGTTGTCATCACAATTCACCATGATATAGGTCATCACAATGCTCCGTGAAACCTGACTTCACAATACTCCATGACCTTTTCTTCACAGTGCTCCATGCCCTTGTCATCACAATATGCAATGCCCACTGTCATCACAATAATCCATGAAATTTTTCAGACCGATGCTCCATGCCCCTGTCATCACAATGCTCCATGCCCTTGTCATCACAATGCTCCATGACACCTGTCATCACAATGCTCCGTGACTCCAGTCATCACAATTCTTCAAGACTTTGTCATCATAATGGTCCATGCCCTCATCATCACAAGTCTCTGTGACCTTTGTCACCACAATGATCCATGAACTCTTCATCACAATGCACTGTGACCCTTGGCATCACAATGCTCCATGCCTTTGTCAGCACAATGTTCCATGACACTTGTCATCACAATGCTCCATGAGCTTTGTGGGCACAATGCTCCATGACCGATGTGATCACAGTGTGCCATGCGGTTGTCATCACAATGCTCCATAAACATTGTCATCACAATGCTCCATGCACTTCTCATGATAATGCTCTCTCACCACTGATATCACAATGTTCCATCACTAGTCATCACAATACTCCCTCACCACTGTCATCAAAATGTTCCATGACCCCTATCATCACAATGCTACATGCCATTATCATCACAATGCACCACTCCCTTGTCATCAAAATGCTCCATGACATTTGTCATCACAAAGCTCCATGACACTTGGCATCACAATGCTCCATGCCCTTATCATCACAATGCTACATGCCCACTCTCATCACAATAATCCATGAAAATTTTCAGACAAATTCTCCATGCCCTTGTCATCACAAAGCTCCATGACGCATGTCATCAGAATGCTCCATGGCCTTCTCCTTCACAATGCTCCATGCCCTTGTCATCACAATGCTCCAAGACACCTGTAATCACAATGCTCCATGTCCCTTTTCATCTCAAAGCTCCATGAACCCTGTCATCACAATGCACCATGTCCATCATCATAATGCTTCATGCTATTGTCATCACAATGAAATCAAAATGCTCCATGACCTCTGTCATCACAATGCTCCAAACCCTTGTGATCACAATGTTCCATAACACTTGTCATCACAACACCCCATGACACTCGTCATCACAATTATCCATGGTCTTCTCATCACAATTCTCCATAACATTTGTCATCACAATGCTCAATACACTTGTCATCACAATGCTCCCTCACTCTTGCCATCAGTATGCTCCTTGAACACTGTCGTGACAATGCTCCATGCCTTTTTCATCACAATGATCCATGCCCATTTCATCAGAATGATCCAAGACCCCTCTAATCACAATGCTCCTTGCCCTGGTCATCACAAAGCTCCATGACACATGTCATCAGAATGCTCCTTGGACATCTCTCACGATGCTCCAAGCCCTTGTAATCACAATGATCCAAGACCCCTGTAATCACAATGCTCCATGACCCTTTTCATCAGAATGCTCCATGAGACTTCTCATCACAAGGCTCCATGGTCTTCTCATCAGAGTGCTCCAGGGCCTGGTCATCACAATGCTCCATGACCCCTTTCATCTGAATACTCCATGAATATTTTCAGCTCAATGCTCCATGATCTTCTCATCATAATGCTCCATGACCCCTGTCATCACAATGCTCCATGCTCCTTGATATCAAAATGATCCATGACCTCTGTCATCACAGTGCTCCAAACCCTTGTGATCACATTGTTCCACAGCACTTGTCGTCACAGCACTCGATGATGCCTGTCATCACAATACTCCATGCCCTTGTCATCACAAGGCTCCATGACCTTTGTCATCACAATGCTCAATACACTTGTCATCACAATGTTCCCTGACACTTGTTGTCAGAATGCTTCTCGAACACTTTCATGAAATGGCTCTATGCCTTTTTCATCACAATGCTCCATGCCCTTTTCATCACAATGCTCCATGCCACTGTCATCACAATACTCCACAAGCTTGTCATCAGAAAGCTCCATGACCCTTGTCATCACAATGCTCCATGACACCTGTTATCACAATGCTCCATGACACCTGTCATCACAGTGCTCCATGCCACTTGTCATTACAGATCTCCATGACGCTCGTCATCACAATTATCCATGGTCTTCTCATCACAATGCTCCACCGTCTTGCCATCACAATGCTCCATGACATTTCAAATCACAATGTTACATGCTCTTGTCATCACATTCTCCATGCACTTGTCATCACAATGCTCCATGACCCCTGTCATAGCAAGCTCCATGTGGTTTTCATCACAGTGCTTCACGAACTTGTCATCAAAATTCTCAAAAGCCCTTGTCATCACAATGCTCCATGCCCTTTTCATCACAATGCTCCATGACCATTGTCATCACAATGCTCCAAGCCCTTGTCATCACAATGCTCCATTACCTTTGTCGTCACAATCCTCCATGACACTTGGCATCACAATTCTCCATGCCATTGTCATCACAATGGAACATGACATATGCCATCACAATGCTCCCTGACACCTGTCTTCACAATACTACATGCCCTTGTCATCACAATGCGCCATGCCGACTGTCATCACAATAATCCATGAAACTTGTCAGACCAATGCTCCATGCCACTGTCATCACAATGCTCCATTCCCTTGTCATCACAATTCTCTGTGACTTCAGTCATCAGAATGCTTCATGACCTTTGTCATCACAATGGTCCATGCCCTCGTCATCACAAGGCTCTGTGAACTTTGTCACAACAATGCTCCGTGAACTTTTCATTCCAATGCTCTCTTAGCCTTGTCATCACAATGCTCCATGCCTTTGTCAGCACAATGCTCCATGACACTTGTCATCACAGTGCTCCATGCGCTTGTCAGGCCAATGCTCCATGACCCATGTCATCACAGTGCGCCATGCACTTGTCATCACAATGCTCCCAGAACTTGTCATCACAATGCTCCACAAACATTGTCATCACAAATCTCCATGCACTTCGCATCAAAATGCCCTCTCACCACTGATATCACAATTTTCCATCAATAGTCATCACAATACTCCCTCACCCCTGTCATCACAATGTTCCACGGCCTTGTCATCACAATGCTCCATGCCCCTTTTCATCTCAATGCTCCATGAACACTGTCATCACAACGAACCATGCCCTTAATCATAATGCGTCATGCTATTTTCATCACAATGAAATCAAAATGCTCCATGACCTCTGTCATCACAATGCTCCAAACCCTTGTGATCACAATGTTCCATAACACTTGTCATCACAATGCCACATGAGGCTCGTCATCACAATTATCCATGGTCTTCTCATCACAATGCTCCATAACATTTGTCATCACAATGCTCAATACATTTGTCATCACAATGCTCCCTGACTCTTGCCATCAGTATGCTCCTTGAGCACTGTCATGACAAGGCTCCATGCCTTTTTCATCACAATGATCCATGCCCTTTTCATCACAATGCTCCAAGACCACTGTAATCACAATGCTCCTTGTCCTTGTCATCACAAAACTCCATGACGCATGTCATCAGATGCTCTTTGGACATCTCTCACAATGCTCCATGCCCTTGTAATCACAATGCTCCAAGACCCCTGTAATCACAATGCTCCAGGCCCCTTTTCATCAGAATGCTCCATGAGACTTCTCATCACAAGGCTCCATGGTCTTCTCATCAGAGTGCTCCAGGAACTTGTCATCACAATGCTCTATGACCCGTTTCATCAGAATACTCCGTAAATATTTTCAGCTCAATGCTCCATGATCTTCTCATCACAATGCTCCATGACCCCTGTCATCACAATTCTCCATGCTCCTTGTTATCAAAATGATCCATGACCTCTGTCATCACAGTGCTCCAAACCCTTGTGATCACATTTTTCCATAACACTTGTCATCAGAGCACTCGATGATGCCTGTCATCACAATACTCCATGCCCTTGTCATCACAATGCTCCATGACCTTTGTCATCACAATGCTCAATACACTTGTCATCACAATGTTCCCTGACACTTGTCGTCAGAATGCTTCTCGAACCCTCTCTTGAGAAGGCTCTATGCCTTTTTCTTCATAATGCTCCATGCCCTTTTCATCACAATGCTCCTTGACATTGTCATCACAATACTCCACAAGCTTGTCATCAGAATGCTCCATGACACTTGTCATCACAATGCTCCATGACCCCTGTCATCACAATGCTCCATGACACCTGTCATCACAATGCTCCATACCCCTTGTCATTACAGTTCTCCATGACGCTCGTCATCACAATGCTCCACCGTCTTGCCATCACAATGCTCCATGACACTTCAAATCACAATGTTACATGCTCTTGTAATTACTTTCTCCTTGCACTTGTCATCGCAATGCTCCATGACACGTGTCATAGCAAGCTCCATGTGCTTTTCATCACAGTGCTTCACGAAATTGTCATCAGAATTCTCAAAAGCACTTGTCATCACAATGCTCCATGACAATTGTCATCACAATGCTCCAAGCCCTTGTCATCACAATGCTCCATTACCTTTGTCATCACAATCCTCCATGACACTTGGTATCACAATGCTCCATGCCATTGTCATCACAATGCACCATGACATAGGTCATCACAATGCTCCCTGATACCTGACTTCACAATAATCCATTACCTTTTCTTCACAGTGCTCCATGCCCTTGTCATCACAATACGCAATGCCCACTGTCATCACAATAATCCATGAAATTGTTCAGACTGATGCTCCATGCCCCTGTCATCACAATGCTCCATGCACTTGTCATCACAATGCTCCATGACACCTGTCATCACAATTCTCCGTGACTCCAGTCATCACAATGCTTCAAGACTTTGTCATCACAATGGTCCATGCCCTCATTATCACAAGTCTCTGTGACCTTTGTCACCACAATGCTCCATGAACTTTCATCACAATGCTCTGTGACCCTTGGCATCACAATGCTCCATGCCATTGTCATCACAATGCTTCATGAAGCCTCTCATCACATTGCTCCATGCCCTTGTCATCAAAAAGCTCCATGACGCTTGTCATCACAATGCTCGATGCCCTTCTCATCACAATGCTCCATGACATTGTCATTACAATCCTCCATGACCCATGTATCACAGTGTTCCGTGTCCTTGTCATCACAATGCTCCATGCCCACTCTCATCACAATAATCCATGAAAATTTTCAGACATATGCTCCATGCCCTTGTCATCACAAATCTCTATGACGCATGTCATCAGAATGCTCCATGTCCTTCTCATTCACAATGCTCCATGCCCTTGTCATCACAATGCTCCCCAAACTTGTCATCTCAATGCTCCTTAAACATTGTCATCACAAAGCTCCATGCATTTCGCATCAAAATGCACTCTCACCACTGATATCACAGTTTTCCATCACTAGTCATAACAATACTCCCTCACCCCTGTCATCACAATGTTCCAGGGCTTTGTCATCACAAGGCTCCATGACCCGAGTAATCACAGTGATCCATACCCCTTTTCGTCTCAATGCTCCATTAGCCCTGTGATCACAACGAACCATGCCCATCATCATAATGCTTCATGCTATTGTCATCACAATGAAATCAAAATGCTCCATGACCTCTGTCATCACAATGCTCCAAACCCTTGTGATCAGAATGTTTCATAACACTTGTCATCACAATGCCCCATGACGCTCCTCATCACAATTATCCATGCACTTCTCATCACAATGTTCCATGACCTTTGTCATCACAATGCTCCATAAACTTGTCATCACAATGCTCCCTGACAGTTGTCGTCAGTATGCTCCTTGAACCCTGTCATGACAAGGCTCCATGTCTTTCTCATCACAATGATCCATGCCCTTTTCATCACAATGCTCCAAGACCCTTGTAATCACAATACTCCATGCCCCTTTTCATCAGAATGCTCCCTGAGACTTCTCATCACAAGGCTCCATGGTCTTCTCATCAGAGTGCTCCAGTACCTTGTAATCACAATGCTCTCTGACCCCTTTCATCAGAATACTCCATGAACATTTTCAGCTCAGTGCTCCATGATCTTCTTATCACAATGCTCCATGACCCCTGTCATCACAATGCTCCATGACACCTGTCATCACAATGCTCCAGGCCCCTTGTCATTACAGTTCTCCATGACGCTCGTCATCACAATTATCCATGGTCTTCTCATCACAATGCTCCACCGTCTTGACAGCACAATGCTCTATGACACTTCTCATCAAAATGTTCCATGACCTTTGTCATCACCATGCTCAAGACACTTTTTATCACAATGCTCCCTGACACTTGTCGTCAGTATGCTCCTTGAACCCTGTCATGACAAGGCTCCATGCCTTTTTCATCACAATGATCCATGCTCTTTTCATCACAATGCTCCAAGACCCCTGTAATCACAATGCTCCATGCCCTGGTCATCACAAAGCTCCATGACACATGTCATCAGAATGCTCCTTGGACATCACTCACAATGCTCCATGCCCTTGTAATCACAATGCTCCAAGACCCCTGTAATCACAATGCTCCATGCCCCTTTTCATCAGAATGCTCCATGAGACTTCTCATCACAAGGCTCCATGGTCTTCTCATCACAATGCTCCAGGAACTTGTCATCACAATGCTCCATGACCCATTTCATCAGAATACTCCATGATCATTTTCAGCTCAATGCTCCATGATCTTCTCATCACAATGCTCCATGACCCCTGTCATCACAATGCTCCATGCTCCTTGATATCAAAATGATCCATGACCTCTGTCATCACAGTGCTCCAAACCCTTGTGATCACATTGTCCCATAACACTTGTCATCACAACGCTCCATGATGCCTGTCATCACAATATTCCATGCCCTTGTCATCACAATGCTCCATGCCATTGTCATCACAATACTCCACAAGCTTGTCTTCAGAATGTTCCATGACCCTTGTCATCACAATGCTCCATGACCCTTGTCATCACAATGCTCCATTACCACATTCATCAGAATACTCCATGAATATTTTCAGCTGAATGTTCCATGATCTTTTCATCACAATGCTCCAAGACCCCTGTAATCACAATGCTTCATGCCCCTTTTCATCTCCGTGCTCCATGAACCCTGTCATCACAATGAACCATGCCCATCATCATAATGCTTCATGCTATTTTCATTACAATGAAATCAAAATGCTCCATGACCTCTGTCATCACAATGTTCCAAACCCTTGTTATCACAATGTTCCATAAAACTTGTCATCACAATGCCCCATGACACTCGTCATCACAATTATCCATGGTCTTCTCATCACAATGCTCCATGACCTTTGTCATCACAATGCTCAATACACTTGTCATCACAATGCTCCCTGACTCTTGTCGTCATTATGCTCCTTGAACCCTGGCATGACAAGGCTCCATGCCTTTTTCATCACAATGATCCATGCCCTTTTCATCACAATGTTCCAAGACCCATGTAATCACAATTCTCCATACCCTTTTTCATCAGAATGCTCCATGAGACTCGTCAATACATGGCTCCAATGTTTTCTCATCACAATGCTTCAGTACCTTCCCATCACCATGCTCCATTCCCTTGTCATCACAATGCTCCTTGACCCCTGCCTTCACAATACTCCATGAACATTTTTAGCCCAATGCTCTATGACCTTCTCATCACAATGCTCCATGAACTATGTCATCACAATGCTCCAAGACCACTGTCATCACAACGCTCCTTGACCTTTGACAACACAATGATACGGGACTCTTGTCATTAAAATGCTCCATGACACTTATCATCACAATGATCCATGCCCTTGTCATCCTAATGCTCCATGACCCCTGTAATAACAACGTTCTGTGACGCTTGTCATCACAGTGCTCCATGACTCTTGTCATCAAAATGTTCCATGCATTTGTCAGCAAAATGCTTCATGACATTGTCATCACAATGCTCCATTCACTTGTCATCACAATACTCCATTCCCCTTTTCATCAAAATCCTTGATGAAACTTGGGTTCACATTGCTTCATGCCCTTGTCATCACAATGCTCTATGGTCCTTGAAATGAAAATGATACATGACATCTGTCATCACAATGCTCCAAACCCTTGTGATCAGAATGTTCCATAACACTTGTCATCACAACGCTCCATGATGCCTGTTATTACAATGCTGCATGAACGTTTTCATCACAATGCTCAATACACTTGTCAACACAACGCTCCCTGACACTTGTCATCAGAATGCTCCTTGAACGCTGTCATGAAAAGGCTCCATGCGTTTTTCATCACAATGCTCCATGCCCTTTTCATCACAATGCTCCATGTAAGTGTCATCACAATCCTCCAGAAGCTGGTCATCAGAATGCTCCATGACCCCTGTCATCACAATGATCCATGGCACTTGTCATCAAAATGCTCCATTTCCCTTGTCATTACAGTGCTCCATGACGCTCGTCATCACAATTATCCATGACCTTCTCATCACAATGCTCCACGGTCTTGCGATCACAATGCTCAATACCCTGGTCATCACAGTGCTCCATGTCCCTTGTCATCACAATTCTCCACGTCCTTGTCATCACAATGCCCCTTGACACTTCTCATCACAAAGTTACATGCTATTGTCATCACAATTATACATGCACTTGTCATCACAATGCTCCATGACACATGTCATAGCAAGTTCCATGCGCTTGTCATCACAATGCTTCACGACGTTGGCATCAAAATTCTCAATGGCCCTAGACATCACAATGCTTAATGCATTTGTCATCACAATGCTCCATGCCTTTTTCATCACAATGATCCATGACCATTGTCATCACAATGCTGCATTACATTTGTCATCACAAAGCTCCTTGCCGTTGTCATCACAATTCACCATGATATAGGTCATCACAATGCTCCGTGAAACCTGACTTCACAATACTCCATGACCTTTTCTTCACAGTGTTCCATGCCCTTGTCATCACAATATGCAATGCCCACTGTCATCACAATAATCCATGAAATTTTTCAGACCGATGCTCCATGCCCCTGTCATCACAATGCTCCATGCACTTGTCATCACAATGCTCCATGACACCTGTCATCACAATGCTCCGTGACTCCAGTCATCACAATTCTTCAAGACTTTGTCATCAGAATGGTCCATGCCCTCATCATCACAAGTCTCTGTGACCTTTGTCACCACCATGATCCATGAACTTTTCATCACAATGCACTGTGACCCTTGGCATCACAATGCTCCATGCCTTTGTCAGCACAATGTTCCATGACACTTGTCATCACAATGCTCCATGAGCTTTGTGGGCACAATGCTCCATGACCGATGTGATCACAGTGCGCCATGCGGTTGTCATCACAATGCTCCATAAACATTGTCATCACAATGCTCCATGCACTTCTCATGATAATGCTCTCTCACCACTGATATCACAATGTTCCATCACTAGTCATCACAATACTCCCTCACCACTGTCATCAAAATGTTCCATGACCCCTATCATCACAATGCTACATGCCATTATCATCACAATGCACCACTCCCTTGTCATCAAAATGCTCCATGACATTTGTCATCACAAAGCTCCATGACCCTTGGCATCACAATGCTCCATGCCCTTCTCATCACAATGCTCCATGAGCTTGTCATTACAATCCTCCATGACCCATGTATCACAGTGTTCCGTGTCCTTGTCATGACAATGCTCCATGCCCACTCTCATCACAATAATCCATGAAAATTTTCAGACAAATGTTCCATGCCCTTGTCATCACAAAGCTCCATGACGCATGTCATCAGAATGCTCCATGGCCTTCTCCTTCACAATGCTCCATGCCCTTGTCATCACAATGCTCCAAGACACCTGTAATCACAATGCTCCATGTCCCTTTTCATCTCAATGCTCCATGAACCCTGTCATCACAATGCACCATGTCCATCATCATAATGCTTCATGGTATTGTCATCACAAAGAAATCAAAATGCTCCATGACCTCTGTCATCACAATGCTCCAAACCCTTGTGATCACAATATTCCATAACACTTGTCATCACAACACCCCATGACACTCGTCATCACAATTATCCATGGTCTTCTCATCAGAATTCTCCATAACATTTGTCATCACAATGCTCAATACACTTGTCATCACAATGCTCCCTCACTCTTGCCATCAGTATGCCCCTTGAACACTGTCGTGACAAGGCTCCATGCCTTTTTCATCACAATGATCCATGCCCATTTCATCAGAATGATCCAAGACCCCTCTAATCACAATGCTCCTTGCCCTGGTCATCACAAAGCACCATGACGCATGTCATCAGAATGCTCCTTGGACATCTCTCACGATGCTCCAAGCCCTTGTAATCACAATGATCCAAGACCCCTGTAATCACAATGCTCCATGACCCTTTTCATCAGAATGCTCCATGAGACTTCTCATCACAAGGCTCCATGATCTTCTCATCAGAGTGCTCCAGGGCCTGGTCATCACAATGCTCCATGACCCCTTTCATCTGAATACTCCATGAATATTTTCAGCTCAATGCTCCATGATCTTCTCATCACAATGCTCCATGGCCCCTGTCATCACAATGCTCCATGCTCCTTGATATCAAAATGATCCATGACCTCTGTCATCACAGTGCTCCAAACCCTTGTGATCACATTGTTCCACAGCACTTGTCGTCACAGCACTCGATGATGCCTGTCATCACAATACTCCATGCCCTTGTCATCACAAGGCTCCATGACCTTTGTCATCACAATGCTCAATACACTTGTCATCACAATGTTCCCTGACACTTGTTGTCAGAATGCTTCTCGAACACTTTCATGAAATGGCTCTATGCCTTTTTCATCACAATGCTCCATGCCTTTTTCATCACAATGCCCCATGCCACTGTCATCACAATACTCCACAAGCTTGTCATCAGAAAGCTCCATGACCCTTGTCATCACAATGCTCCATGACACCTGTTATCACAATGCTCCATGACACCTGTCATCACAGTGCTCCATGCCACTTGTCATTACAGTTCTCCATGATGCTCGTCATCACAATTATCCACGGTCTTCTCATCACAATGCTCCACCGTCTTGCCATCACAATGCTCCATGACACTTCAAATCACAATGTTACATGCTCTTGTCATCACATTCTCCATGCACTTGTCATCACAATGCTCCATGACCCCTGTCATAGCAAGCTCCATGTGGTTTTCATCACAGTGCTTCACGAACTTGTCATCAAAATTCTCAAAAGCCCTTGTCATCACAATGCTCCATGCCCTTTTCATCACAATGCTCCATGACCATTGTCATCACAATGCTCCAAGCCCTTGTCATCACAATGCTCCATTACCTTTGTCGTCACAATCCTCCATGACACTTGGCATCACAATTCTCCATGCCATTGTCATCACAATGGAACATGACATATGCCATCACAATGCTCCCTGACACCTGTCTTCACAATACTCCATGACCTTGTCATCACAATGCTCCATGCCCTTGTCATCACAATGTGCCATGCCGACTGTCATCACAATAATCCATGAAACTTGTCAGACCAATGCTCCATGCCCCTGTCATCACAATGCTCCATTCCCTTGTCATCACAATTCTCTGTGACTTCAGTCATCAGAATGCTTCATGACCTTTGTCATCACAATGGTCCAGGCCCTCGTCATCACAAGGCTCTGTGAACTTTGTCACAACAATGCTCCGTGAACTTTTCATTCCAATGCTCTCTTAGCCATGTCATCACAATGCTCCATGCCTTTGTCAGCACAATGCTCCATGACACTTGTCATCACAGTGCTCCATGCGCTTGTCAGGCCAATGCTCCATGACCCATGTCATCACAGTGCGCCATGCACTTGTCATCACAATGCTCCCAGAACTTGTCATCACAATGCTCCACAAACATTGTCATCAAAAAGCTCCATGCACTTCACATCAAAATGCCCTCTCACCACTGATATCACAATTTTCCATCAATAGTCATCACAATACTCCCTCACCCCTGTCATCACAATGTTCCACGGCCTTGTCATCACAATGCTCCATGCCCCTTTTCATCTCAATGCTCCATGAACACTGTCATCACAACGAACCATGCCCTTAATCATAATGCGTCATGCTATTTTCAACACAATGAAATCAAAATGCTCCATGACCTCTGTCATCACAATGCTCCAAACCCTTGTGATCACAATGTTCCATAACACTTGTCATCACAATGCCACATGAGGCTCGTCATCACAATTATCCATGGTCTTCTCATCACAATGCTCCATAACATTTGTCATCACAAAGCTCAATACATTTGTCATCACAATACTCCCTGACTCTTGCCATCAGTATGCTCCTTGAGCACTGTCATGACAAGGCTCCATGCCTTTTTCATCACAATGATCCATGCCCTTTTCATCACAATGCTCCAAGACCACTGTAATCACAATGCTCCTTGTCCTTGTCATCACAAAACTCCATGACGCATGTCATCAGATGCTCTTTGGACATCTCTCACAATGCTCCATGCCCTTGTAATCACAATGCTCCAAGACCCCTGTAATCACAATGCTCCAGGCCCCTTTTCATCAGAATGCTCCATGAGACTTCTCATCACAAGGCTCCATGGTCTTCTCATCAGAGTGCTCCAGGACCTTGTCATCACAATGCTCTATGATCCCTTTCATCAGAATACTCCATAAACATTTTCAGCTCAATGCTCCATGATCTTCTCATCACAATGCTCCATGACCCCAGTCATCACAATTCTCCATGCTCCTTGTTATCAAAATGATCCATGACCTCTGTCATCACAGTGCTCCAAACCCTTGTGATCACATTGTTCCATAACACTTGTCATCAGAGTACTCGATGATGCCTGTCATCACAATACTCCATGCCCTTGTCATCACAATGCTCCATGACCTTTGTCATCACAATGCTCAATACACTTGTCATCACAATGTTCCCTGTCACTTGTCGTCAGAATGCTTCTCGAACCCTCTCTTGAGAAGGCTCTATGCCTTTTTCATCACAATGTTCCATGCCCTTTTCATCACAATGCTCCTTGACATTGTCATCACAATACTCCACAAGCTTGTCATCAGAATGCTCCATGACACTTGTCATCACAATGCTCCATGACCCCTGTCATCACAATGCTCCATGACACCTGTCATCACAATGCCCCATACCCCTTGTCATTACAGTTCTCCATGACGCTCTTCATCACAATGCTCCACCGTCTTGCCATCACAATGCTCCATGACACTTCAAATCACAATGTTACATGCTCTTGTAATCACTTTCTCCTTGCACTTGTCATCGCAATGCTCCATGACCCCTGTCATAGCAAGCTCCATGTGCTTTTCATCACAGTGCATCACGAACTTGTCATCAGAATTCTCAAAAGCACTTGTCATCACAATGCTCCATGACAATTGTCATCACAATGCTCCAAGCCCTTGTCATCACAATGCTCCATTACCTTTGTCATCACAATCCTCCATGACACTTGTCATCACAATGCTCCATATCATTGTCATCACAATGCACCATGACATAGGTCATCACAATGCTCCCTGATACCTGACTTCACAATAATCCATTACCTTTTCTTCACAGTGCTCCATGCCCTTGTCATCACAATATGCAATGCCCACTGTCATCACAATAATCCATGAAATTTTTCAGACCGATGCTCCATGCCCCTGTCATCACAATGCTCCATGCCATTGTCATCACAATGCTTCATGAAGCCTCTCATCACATTGCTCCATGCCCTTGTCATCAAAAAGCTCCATGACGCTTGTCATCACAATGCTCGATGCCCTTCTCATCACAATGCTCCATGACATTGTCATTACAATCCTCCATGACCCATGTATCACAGTGTTCCGTGTCCTTGTCATCACAATGCTCCATGCCCACTCTCATCACAATAATCCATGAAAATTTTCAGACATATGCTCCATGCCCTTGTCATCACAAATCTCTATGACGCATGTCATCAGAATGCTCCATGTCCTTCTCATTCACAATGCTCCATGCCCTTGTCATCACAATGCTCCCCAAACTTGTCATCTCAATGCTCCTTAAACATTGTCATCACAAAGCTCCATGCATTTCGCATCAAAATGCTCTCTCACCACTGATATCACAATTTTCCATCACTAGTCATCACAATACTCCCTCACCCCTGTCATCACAATGTTCCAGGGCTTTGTCATCACAAGGCTCCATGACCCGAGTAATCACAGTGATCCATACCCCTTTTCATCTCAATGCTCCATTAGCCCTGTCATCACAACGAACCATGCCCATCATCATAATGCTTCATGCTATTGTCATCACAATGAAATCAAAATGCTCCATGACCTCTGTCATCACAATGCTCCAAACCCTTGTGATCAGAATGTTTCATAACACTTGTCATCACAATTCCCCATGACGCTCCTCATCACAGTTATCCATAGTCCTCTCAGCACAATGCTCCATGAACTTTGTCATCACAATGCTCAATACACTTGTCATCACAATGCTCCCTGACACTTGACGTCAGAATGTTCCTTGATCCCTGTCATGAAAAGGTTCCATGCCTTTTTCATCACAATGTTCCATGCCTTTTTCATCACAATGCTCCATGCCATTTTCATCACAATACTCCACAAGCTTGTCATCAGAATGCTCCTTTACCCTTGTCATCACAATGATCCATGACACTTTTCAACACAATTCTCCATGCCCCATGTCATTACAGTGCTCGATGACACTCGTCATCAAAATGCTCCATGGTCCTGCGATTACAATGCTGCACGGTCTTGCCATCACAATGCTCCATGACCTGGACATCACAATGCTCCATGTCCCTTGTCATCACAATGCTCCATGCGCTTCTCAGCACAATGCTCCATGACCCATGACATCACTATGTGCCAAGCGCTTCTCATCACAATGCTCCAAAACCTTGTCATCACAATGCTCCATAAACCTTGTTATCACAGTGCACCATGCATTCTCATCAAAATGCTCACTCACCACTGATATCACAATGTTCCATCACTAGTCATCACAATACTCCCTCACCCCTGTCATCACAATGTTCCATGACCCCTGTAATCACAATGCTCCATGCCCTTGTCATAACAAAGCTCCATGATGCATGTCATCAGAATGTTCCATGGACTTCTCATCACAATGCTCCATGCCCTTGCCATCACAATGCTCCATTACACCTGTCATCACAATGCTCGATGACTACTGTCATCACAGCGCTCCATGACCGCAGACAACACAATGTTCTGGGACTCTTGTCATCAAAATGCTCCATGACAATTGTCATCAAAATGATCCATGCGCTTGTCATCCCAATGCTCCATGATACCTGTAATCAGAATGCTCCGTGACGCTTGTCATCCCAGTGCTCCATGACCCTTGACATCACAATGTTCCATGCCATTGTCATCACAGTGCTCCAAAAACCCTCTCATCACATTGCTCCATGCCCTTGTCATCACAAAGCTCCATGACGCTTGTCATCACAATGTTCGATGCCCTTCTCATCACAGTGCTCCATGCCCTTGTCATTACAATCCTCCATGATCCATGTATCACCGTGTTCCTTGCTCCAGACATCACAATGCTCCATGCCCACCCTCATCACAATAATCCATGAAAATTTTCACACAAATGCTCCATGCCCTTGTCATCAAAAGGCTCCATTACCCGAATCATAACAATGATCCATAACCCCTGCCATCACAATGTTCCACGTCCTCGTCATCACAAGGCTCCATGACCCTTGTCATCACAATTCTCCAAGACCCCTGTAATCACAATGCTCCATGCCCTTGTCATCACGAAGCTACATGACGCATGTCATCAGAATGCTCCATGGCCTTCTCATCACAATGCTCCATGCACTTGTCATCACAGTGCTCCAAGACCCCTGTCATCACAATGCTCCGTGACTCCAGTCATCACAATGCTTCATGACCTTTGTCCTCACAATGGTCCATGCCCTCGTCAAACAAGGCTCTGTAACTTTGTCACCACAATGCTTCATGCCCTTGTATTCTTAGTGCTCCATGGCCACTGTCATCACAATAATCCATGAAACTTGTCAGACCAATGTTCCATGCCCCTGTCATCATATTGCTCCATGCCCCTGTCATCAAAATGCTCCATGACCCCTTTCATCACAGTTCTCCGTGGCTCCAGTCATCACAGTGATTCATGACCTTTCTCCTCACAATGGTCCATGCCATCGTCACACAAGGCTCTGTGATCTTTGTCACCACAATGCTCCATGAAATTTTCATCACAATGCTCTGTGTCCCTTGTCATCACAATGCTCCATGCCTTTGTCAGCACAATGCTCCATGACACTTGTCATCAAAATGCTCCATGCGCTTGTCAGCACAATGCTCCATGACACATGTCATCACAATGTGCCATGCTCTTTTCATCACAATGCTCCACATCCTTTTCATCGCTATGCTCCATAAAACTTGTCATCAAAAAGCTACATGCACTTCTCTTCAAAATGCTCTCTCACCACATATATCACAATGTTCCATCACTAGTCTTCACAATACTCGCTCACCCCTGTCATCACAATGTTCCATGACCCCTGTCATCACAATGATCCTTGACCACTGTCATCACAGTGCTACATGCCCTTATCATCACAATGCTCCATGACCCCTGACATCACAATGTTCCATAACCCCTGTCACAAAATGCTCCATGACCCATTTCATCACAATGATTGATGACCCATGACATCACAATGTTCCATAACCACTGTCATCAAAATATTCCATGACACTTTTATTCAAATTGCTCCATGACCCTGTCATCACAATGCTCCCTGCCCTTCTCATCACAATGCACCACGCCCTTGTCATCAAATGCCCCATGACATTTGTCATCACAAATCTCCATGACACTTGGCATCACAATGCTCCATGCCATTGTCATCACAATGTTCAATGAAATCTCTCATCACATTTCTCCATGCCCTTGTCATCACAATGCTCCATTATACCTGTCATAACAATGCTCCATGACCCCTGTCATCACAGTGCTCCGTGACTCCAGTCATCACAATGATTCATGACCTTTCTCATCACAATGGTCCATGCCCTCGTCACACAAGGCTCTGTGATCTTTGTCACCACAATGCTCCATGAAATTTTCATCACAATGCTCTGTGTCCCTTGTCATCACAATGCTCCATGCCTTTGTCAGCACAATGCTCCATGACACATGTCATCACAATGTGCCATGCTCTTTTCATCACAATGCTCCATATCCTTTTCATCGCTATGCTATAAAAAACTTGTCATCAAAATGCTCCATGAACTTCTCATCAAAATTCTCTCTCAACACATATATCACAATGTTCCATCACTAGTCATCACAATACTCCCTCACCCCTGTCATCACAATGTTCTATGACCACTGTCATCACAGTGCTACATGCCCTTATCATCACAATGCTCCATGACCCCAGACATCACAACGTTCCACGGCCTTGTCACCTCAAGAATCCTTGACCCTTGTCATCACAATGCTCCAAGACCTCTGTAATCACAATTCTCCATGCCACTTTTCATCTCAATGCTCCATGAACCCTGTCATCACAATGCACCATGCCCATTATCATAATGATTCATGCTATTGTCATCAAAATGAAATTAAAATGCTCCATGAACCCTGTCATCAAAATGCTCCGTGACTCCAGTCATCACAGTGCTTCAAGACTTTTGTCCTCACAATGTTCCATGCCCTCGTCACACAAGGCTCTGTGACCTTTGTCACCACAATGCTCCATGCACTACTCATCTCAATGCTCGATGCCCACTGTCATCACAATAATCCATGAAACTTGTCAGACCAATGTTCCATGCCCCTGTCATCACATTGCTCCATGACCCCTGTCATCACAGTTCTCCGTGACTCCAGTCATCACAATGCTTCATGACCTTTCTCATCACAATGGTCCATGCCCTCGTCACACAAGGCTCTGTGATCTTTGTCACCACAATGCTCCATGAAATTTTCATCACAATGCTCCGTGTCCCTTGTCATCACAGTGCTCCATGCCCACTGTCATCACAATAACCCATGAAACTTGTCAGACCAATGTTCCATGCCCCTTGTCATCACAATGCTCCATGACGCCTGTCATCACTGTGCTCCGTGACTCCAGTCATCACAATGATTCATGACCTTTCTCATCACAATGCTCCATGCCCTCGTCACACAAGGCTCTGTGATCTTTGTCACCACAATGCTCCATGAAATTTTCATCACAATGCTCCGTGTCCCTTGTCATCACAAAGCTCCATGCCTTTGTCAGAACAATGCTCCATGACACTTGTTATCAAAATGCTCCATGCGCTTGTCAGCACAATGCTCCATGACACATCTCATCACAATGTGCCATGCTCTTTTCATAACAATGCTCCACATCATTTTCATCACTATGCTCCATAAAACTTGTGACCACAATGCTCCATGCACTTCTCATCAAAATGCTCTCTCACCACATATATCACAATGTTCCATCACTAGTCATTACAATACTCGCTCACCCCTGGCATCACAATGTTCCATGACCACTGTCATCACAGTGCTACATGCCCTTATCATCACAATGCTCCATGACCACTGACATCACAATGTTCCATAACCCCTGTCACAAAATGCTCCATGACCCATTTCATCACAATGCTTCATGACCCCTGACATCACAATGTTACATAACCCCTGTCAACAAAATATTCCATGACAGTTTTATTCAAATTGCTCCATGAACCTGTCATCACAATTCTCCTTGCCCTTCTCATCACAATGCACCACGCCCTTGTCATCAAATTGCCCCATGACATTTGTCATCACAAAGCTCCATGACCCTTGGCATCACAATGCTCCATGGCATTGTCATCACAATGCTCAATGAAATCTCTCATCACATTGCTCCATGCCCTTGTCATCACAATGCTCCATTACACCTGTCATAACAATGCTCCATGACCCCTGCCATCACAATGTTCCCCGGACTTGTCATCACAAGGCTCCATGACCCTTGTCATCACAATGCTCCAAGACCTCTGTAAAAAAAATTCTCCATGCCACCTTTCATCTCAATGCTCCATGAACACTGTCATCACAGTGCACCATGCCCATCATCATAATGATTCATGCTATTGTCATCATAATGAAATCAAAATGCTCCATGTCCTCTGTCATCACAATGCTCCAAACCCTTCTGTTCACAATGTTCCATAACACTTGTCATCACATGCCCCATGACGCTCGTCATCACAATTATGCAAGGTCTTCTCATCACAATGCTCCATGACTGTTGTGACCACAATGCTGAATACACTTGGCATCACAATGGTCGCTGAAACTTTTAATCAGTATGCTCCTTGAACACTGTCATGAAAAGGCTACATGCCATTTTCATCACAATGATCCATTCCCTTTTCATCACAATGCTCCAAGACCACTGTTATCACAATGCTCCGTGTCTCCAGTCATCACAATGCTTCATGACATTTGTCATCACAATGGCCCATGACCTCGTCACACAAAGCTCTGTGACCTCTGTCACCACAATGCTCCATGAAATTTTTATCACAATGCTCTGTGACACTTGTCATCACAAAGCTCCATGCCTTTGTCAGCACAATGCTCCATGACCCTTGTCATCACAATGCTCGATGCGCGTGTCAGCACAGTGCTCCATAACCCATGTCATCACAATGCACAATGCACTTGTCATCACAAAGCTCCACATCCTTGTCATCACAATGCTCTATGCACTTCTCCTCAAAATGCCTTCCCACCACTGATATCACAATGTTCCATCACTAGTCATCACAATACTCCCTCACCCCTGTCATCACAATATTCCATGACCCCTGTAATCACAATTCTCCATGCCCTTGTCATCACAAAGCTCCATGACGCATGTCATCAGAATGCTCCATGGCCTTCTCATCACAATGCTCCATGGCCTTGTCATCACAATGCTCCAACACCCCTGTAATCACAATGCTCCATGCCCCTTTTCATCTCAATGCTCCATGAACCCTGTCATCACAGTGCACCGTGCCCATCACCATAATATTTCATGCTATTGTCATCACAAAGAAATCAAAATGCTCAATGACCTCTGTCATCACAATGCACCAAACCATTCTGATCACAATGTTCCATAACACTTGTCATCACAATGCCCCATGACGCTGGTCATCACAATTATCCATGGTCTTCTCATCACAATGCTCCATGATCTTTGTCATCACAATGCTCAATACACTTATCATCACAATGCTCCCTGACAGTTGTCATCAGTATGCCCCTTGAAACCTGTCATGACAAGGCTCCATGCATTTTTCATCACAATGATCCATTCCCTTTTCATCACAATGCTCCAAGACCCCTTTAATCACAATGCTCCATGTCCTTGTCATCACAAAACTCCATGACGCATTTCATCAGAATGCTCTATTGCCTTCTCATCACAATGCTACATGCCCTTGTAATCACATTGCTTCAAAACCCGTGTAATCTCAATGGTCCATGCACCTTTTCATCAGAATGCTCCATGCCCTTGTCATCACAATGCTTCATGACCCTTGTCATCGCAATGTTCCAAGCCCTTGTCATCAAAATGCTCCATTACCTTTGTCACCACAATCCTCCATGACACTTGGTATCACAATGCTCCATGCCATTATCATCACAATGGAAAATGATATATGTCATCACAATGCTCCCTGACACCTGTCTTCACAATACTACATGACCTTGTCATCACAATGCGCCATTCCCACTGTCAACAAAATAATCTATGAAACATGTCAGAGCAATGTTCCATGGCCCTGTCATAACAATACTCCATGTCCTTGTCATCTCAATGCTCCACGACACCTGTCATCACAATGCTCCGTGATTCCTGTCATCACAATGCTTCATGACCTTTGTCCTCACAATGGTCCATGCCCTCGTCACACAAGGCTCTGTGATCTTTGTCACCACAATGCTCCATGAAATTTTCATCACAATGCTCTGTGTCCCTTGTCATCACAATGCTCCAAGCCTTTGTCAGCAGAATGCTCCATGACACATGTCATCACAGTGTGCCATGCTCTTTTCATCACAATGCTCCACATCGTTTTCATCGCTATGCTCCAAAAAACTTGTCATCACAATGCTCCATGCACTTCTCATCAAAGTGCTCTCTCAACACATATATCACAATGTTCCATCACTAGTCATCACAATACTCCCTCACCCCTGTCATCACAATATTCTATGACCACTCTCATTACAGTGCTACATGCACTTATCATCACAGTGCTCCATGACCCAAGACATCACAACGTTCCACGGCCTTGTCACCTCAAAGCTCCATGACCCTTGTAATCACAATGCTCCAAGACCTCTGTAATCACAATTTTCCATGCCACTTTTCATCTCAATGCTCCATGAACACTGTCATCACAATGCACCATGCCCATCATCATAATGATTCATGCTATTGTCATCACAATGAAATCAAAATGCTCCATGTCCTCTGTCATCACAATGCTCCAAAACTTTCTGATCACAATGTTCCATAACACTTGTCATCACATGCCCCATGACGCTCATCATCACAGTTATGCAAGTTTTTCTCATCACAATGCTCCATGACCTTTGTGACCACAATGCTCAATACACTTGGCATCACAATGCTCGCTGACACTTGTCATCAGTATGCTCCTTGAACACTGTCATGACAAGGTTCCATGACTTTTTCATCACAATGATCCATTACCTTTTCATCACAATGCTCCAAGACCACTGTTATCACAATGCTCCATGACTCCAGTCATCACAGTGCTTCATGACGTTTGTCATCACAATGGTCCATGACCTCGTCACACAAAGCTCTGTGATCTTTGTCACCACAATGCTCCATGAAATATTTATCACAATGCTCTGTGACCCGTGTCATCACAAAGCTCCATGCCTTTGTCAGCAAAATGCTCGATGACCCTTGTCATCACAATGCTCGATGCGCGTGTCAGCACAATGCTTCATAACCCATGTCATCACAATGCACCATGCACTTGTCATCACAATGCTCCACATCCTTGTCATCAAAATGCTCCATAAACCTTGTCATCACAATGCTCCATGCACTTCTCCTCAAAATAACTTCTCACCACTCATATCACAATGTTCCATCACTAGTCATCACAATACTCCCTCACCCCTGTCATCACAATATTCCATGACCCTTGTAATCACAATTCTCCATGCCCTTGTCATCACAAAGCTCCATGACGCATGTCATCAGAATGCTCCGTGGCCTTCTCATCACAATGCTCCATGCCCTTGTCATCACAATGCTCCAACACCCTGTAATCACAATGATCCATGCCCCTTTTCATCTCAATGCTCCATGAACCCTGTCATCACAATGCACCATGCCCATCACCATAATATTTCATGCTATTGTCATCACAATGAAATCAAAATGCTCAATGACCTCTGTCATCACAATGCACCAAAACCTTCTGATCACATTGTTCCATAACACTTGTCATCACAATGCCCCATGACGCTGGTCATCACAATTATCCATGGCCTTCTCATCACAATGCTCCATGATCTTTGTCATCACAATGCTCAATACACTTATCATCACAATGCTCCCTGACAGTTGTCATCAGTATGCTCCTTGAAACCTGTCATGACAAGGCTCCATGCCTTTTTAATCACAATGATCCATTCCCTTTTCATCACAATGCTCCAAGACCCCTGTAATCACAATGCTCCATGTCCTTGTCATCACAAAGCTCCATGACGCATGTCATCAGAATGCTCCATTGCCTTCTCATCACAATGCTCCATGCCTTTGTAATCACATTGCTTCAAAACCCCTGTAATCTCAATGCTCCATGCACCTTTTCATCAGAATGCTCCATGCCCTTGTCATCACAATGCTCCATGACCCTTGTCATCGCAATGTTCCAAGCACTTGTCATCAAAATGCTCCATTACTTTTGTCATCACAATCCTCCATGACACTTGGTATCACAATGCTCCATGCCGTTGTCATCACAATGGACAATGACATATGTCATCACAATGCTCCCTGACACCTGTCTTCACAATGCTCCATGCCCCTTTTCATCTCAATGCTCCATGAACCCTCTCATCACAATGCACCATGCCCCTCATCATAATGCTTCATGCTATTGTCATCACAATGAAATCAAAATGCTCCATGACATCTGTCACCACAATGCTCCAAATCCTTGTGATCACAGTGTTCCATAACACTTGTCATCAAAATGCCCCCTGACGCTCGTCATCACTATTATGAATGGTTTTCTCATCACAATGCTCCATGACCTTTGTCACCACAATCCTCAATACATTTATCATTACAATGCTCCCTGACACTTGTCATTAGTATGCTTCATAAACCTTGTCGTGAAAAGTCTCCATGCCTTTTTTATCACAATGATCCATTCCCTATTCATCACAAAGCTCCAAGACCCCTGTAATCACACTGCTCCCTGCCCTTGTCATCACAAAGCTCCATGACACATGTCATAAGAATGCTACATGGCCTTCTCATCACAATGATCCATGCCCTTGGAATCACAATGCTCCAAGAACCCTGTAATCACAATACTCCGTGACTACAGTCATGGCAGTGCTTCATGACATTTGTCATCACACTGGTCAATGACCTCGTCACAGAAGGCTCTGTGACCTTTGTTACCACAATGCTCCATGAACTTTTCATCAAAATTCTCTGTCACCCTTGTCATCACAATGCTCCATGCGTTTGTCAGCACAATGCCCAATGACCCTTTTCATCACAATGCTCCATGCGCTTGTCAGCACAATGCTTTATAACCCATACCATCACAATGCGCCATGTGCTTGTCATCACAATGCTCCACATCCTTGTCATCAAAATGCTCCCTGCACTCCTCATCAAAATGCTCTCTAACCAATGATATCACAGTGTTCCATCACTAGTCATCACAATACTCCTTCACCCCTGTCATCACAATGTTCCATGACCCCTGTCATCAAAATGCTATATGCCCTTATAATCACAATGCTCCATGAGCCCTGACATCACAATGTTCCATAACACCTGTCATCAAAATGCTCCATGACCCGTTTCATCACAATGCTCCATGTCACCTGACATCAGAATGTTCAATAATCCCTGTCACAAAATGCTCCATGACCCTTTTCATCACAATGCTCTATGACACATGACATCACAATTTTCCATAACCCCTCTCATCAAAATGTTCCTTGACCCTTTTGATCAAATTGCTCCATGACCCTGTCATCACAATGCTCCCTGCACTTCTCATCACAATGCACCACGGACTTGTCATCAAAATGCTCCATGAGGGCTTCCCTGGTGGCGCAGTGGTAGCGAGTCCGCCTGCCGATGCAGGGGACACGGGTTCGTGCCCCGGTCCGGGAAGATCCCACATGCCGCGGAGCTGCTGGGCCCGTGAGCCATGGCCGCTGAGCCTGCACGTCCGGAGCCTGTGCTCCGCAACGGGAGAGACCACAACAGTGAGAGGCCCGCGTACCGCAAAAAAAAAAAAAAAAAAAAAAAAAAAAAAAAAAAAAATGCTCCATGACATTTGTCATCACAAAGCTCCATGATCATTGGCATCACAATGCTCCATGCCATTATCATCAAATGTTCCTTGAACCCTCTCATCACATTGCTCCATGCCCTTGTCATCACAAAGCTCCATGACGCTTGTCATCACAATGCTCGATGCCCTTCTCATCACAATGCTCCATGCCCTTATCATTACAATCCTCCATGACCTATGTATCATAGTGTTCCGTGCCCTTGTCATCACAATGCTCCATGCCCACTCTCATCACAATAATCCATGAAACTTTTCAGACCAATGCTCCATGCCCTTGTCATCACAATGCTCCATTAACACTGTCATTATAATGCTCCATGACACATGCCATCACAATGTTCCATGGCCTTGTCATCACAAGCCTCCATGACCCTTGTCATCACAATGCTCCAAGACCCCTCTAATCACAATGCTCCTTGTCTTTGTCATCACAAACCTCCATGATGCATGTCATCAGAATGCCCCATGGCCTTCTCATCACAATGCTCAATTCCCCTTTTCATCTCAATGCTCCATGAACCCTGTCATCACAATGCACCATGCCCATCATCATAATGATTCATGCTATTGTCATCACAATGAAATCAAAATGCTCCATGACCTCTGTCATCAAAATGCTCCAAACCCTTGTGATCACAATGTTCCATAACACTTGTCATCACAATGCCCAATGACGCTGGTCATTACAATTGTCCATGGTCTTCTCATCACAATGCTCCATGACCTTTGTCATCACAATGCTCAATACACTTGTCATCACAATGCTCCCTGACACTTGTCGTCAGTATGCTCCTTGAAACCTGTCATGACCGGGCGCCATGCATTTTTCATCACAATGATCCATGCCCTTTTCATCACAATCCTCCAAGACCCCTCTAATGACAATGCTCCATATCATTTTCATCACAAAGCTCCATGACGCATGTCATCAGAATGCTCCATGGCCTTCTCATCACAATGCTCCATGCCCTGGTCTTCACAATGCTACAAAACCCCTGTAATCACAATGCTCCATGAACCTTTTTATCAGTATGCTCCATGACAATTTTCATCACAAGGCGCCATGGCCCTCTCAGCATAATGCTCCAGGACCTTCTCATCGCATTGCTCCATTCCCTTCTCATCACAATGCTCCATGACCCCTGTCATCACAGTACTCCATGAATATTTTCAGCCCAATGCTCCATGACCTTATCATCACAATGCTCCATGACCCATGTCATCACAATGCTACATGACCACAGTCATCAAAATGATCCATGCCACTTGTCATCAGAATATTCCTTGAGCTTGTCATCCCCATGCTCCATGACCCCTGTAATCACAATGGTCCTTGACGCTTGTCATCACAGAGCTCCATGACACTTGTCATCACAGTGCTCCATGCCTTTGTCAGCAAAATGCTACATGACCTTGTCATCACAATTCTCCATGCACTTGTCCTCACAATTCTCCATTACCAGTGTCATCACAATCCTCCATGAACCTTGGGATCACATTGCTTCATGCCCTTGTCATCACAATGCTCCATGATTCTTGAAATCAAAATGATCCATGACCTCTGTCATCACAATGCTCCAAACACTTGTGATCACCATGTTCCATAACACTTGTCATCACAACGCTCCATGATGCCTGCCATCACAATATTCCATGCCCTTGTAATTACAATGCTCCATGAACTTTGTCATCACAATGCTCAATACACGTGTCAGCACAATGCTCCCTGACACTTTTCCTCAGAATGCTCCTTGAAACCTGTCATGAAAAGTCTCTATGCCTTTTTCATCACAATGCTCCATGCCCTTTTTCTCACAATGCTCCATGCCATTGTCATCAAAATACTCCAAAAGCTTGTCATCAGAATGCTCCAAGACCCTTGTTATCACAATGCTCCATGATCCCTGTCATCACAATGCTCCATGACACCTGTCATCACAATGCTCCATGCCCCTTGTCATTACAGTGCTCCATGACGCTCGTCATCACAAATATCCATGATCTTCTCATCACAATGCTCCACGGTCTTTCCATCACAATGCTCCATGACACTTCTCATCACAATGTTACATGCTCTTTTCATCACAATTCTCCATGCGCTTGTCATCGCAATGCTCAATGACACCTGTCATAGCAAGCTCCATGTGCTTTTCATCACAATGCTTCACGAACTTGTCATCAGAATTCTCATTGGCCCTTGTCATCACAATCCTCCATGCCCTTGTCATCAAAATGCTCCATGACCCTTGTTCTCACAATGCTCCAAACCCCTGTCATCACAATGCTCCATTAACTTTGTCATCACATTCCTCCATGACACTTGGCATCACAATGCTCCATGCCATTGTCATCAAAATGGACCATTACATATGTCATCACAATGTTCCCTGACCCCTGTCTTCAAAGTACCTCATGATCTTCTCATCACAATGCTCCATGACCTTGTCATCAGAATGTGCCATGCCCACTGTAATCACAATAAATCATGAAACTTGTCAGAACAATGCACCATGCCCCTGTCATCACAATGCTCCATACCCTTGTCATCACAATGCTCCGTGACTCCAGTCATCACAATGCTTGATGACCTTTTTCATCACAATGGTCCATGCCCTCCTCATCACAAGGCTCTGTGACCATTGTCACCACAATGCTCCATGAATTTTTCATCACAATGCTCTGTGATCGTTGTCATCACAATGTTCCATGCCTTTGTCAGCACAATGCTCCATGACTCTTGTCTTCACAATGCTCCATTCGGTTCTCAGCACAATGCTCCAAGATCCATGTCATCAAAATGGGCCATGCACTTGTCATCACAATTCTCCACAGCCTTGTCATCACAATGCTCCATAAATCTTGTCATCACAATGCTCCATAAACTTTGTTATCACAATGCTCCATGCACTTCTCATCAAAATGCTCTCTCAGCACTGATATCACAATGTTCCATCACTAGTCATCACAATACTCCCTCACCACTGTCATCACAATTTTCCATGACCTCTGTCATCACAATGCTACATGCCCTTATCATCACAATGCTCCATGACCCCTGACATCAAAATGTTCCATATCCTCTGTCATCAAAATGCTCCATCACCCTTTTCATCACAATGCTCCAAGACCCCTGAAATCACAATGTTCCATAACCACTGTCATCAAAATGTTCCATGACACTTTTCATCAAATTGCTCCATGACCCTGTCATCACAATGCACCATATCCATCGTCATCATGCTTCATGCTATTGTCATCAAAATGAAATCAATATGCTCCATGACCTCTGTCATCAAAATGCTAAGAACCATTGTGATCACAATGTTCTATAACCATTGTCATCACAATGCACCATGACACTCATCATCACAATTATCCATGGTCTTCTCATCACAGTGTTCCATGAACTTTGTCATCACAATGCTCAATACACTTGTCATCACAATGCTCCCTGACACTTTTCATCAGTATGCTCCTTGAACCCTGTCATGACAAGGCTCCATGCATTTTTCATCACAATGATCCATACCATTTTCATCACAATGCTCCAAGACCCGTGTAATCACAATGCTCCATAACCTTAATCACAAAGCTCCATGATGCATCTCATCAGAATGCTCCATGGCCTTCTCATCACAATGCTCCATGTCCTTGTCATCACAGTGCTCCAAGACCCCAGTCATCTCAATGTTCTCTGATTCCAGTCATCACAAGGCTTCATGACATTTGTCATCACAATGGTCCATGTCCTCGTCACACAAGGCTCTGTGACCATTGTCACCACAATGCTCCATGAACTTTTCATCACAATGCTCTTTTATCCTTGTCATCACCATGCTCCATGCCTTTGTCAGCACAATGCTACATGACCCTTGTCATCACAATGCTCCATGCAATTGTCAGCACAATGATCCATAACCTATGTCATCACAATGCGCCACGCGCTTTTCATCACAATGCTCCACATCCTTGTCGTTACAGTGCTCCAAAAACCTTGTCATCACAATGCTCCATGCACTTCTCATCAAAATGTTCTCTCCCCCCTGTCATCACAATGTTCCATGATCCCTGTCATGACAATGCTACATGATCTTATCATCACAATGCTCCATGAACCATGACATAACAATGTTCCATAACTACTGTCATCAAAATGTTCCATGATCCTTTTCATCAAATTGCTCCATGACACTGTCATCACAATGCTCCCTGCCCTTCTCATCACAATGTACCACGACCTTGTCATCAAATTGCTCCATGAACTTTGTCATCACAAAGCTCCATGACCCTTGGCATCACAATGCTCCATGCCATTTTCATCACAATGCTCCATGACCCCTGTAATCACAATGCTCCATGCACTTTTTCATCAGAATGCTCCATGAGACTTGTCATCACAAGGCTCCATGGTCTTCTCATCACAATGCTCCAGGACCTTGTCATCACAATGCTCCATTCCCTTGTCATCACAATGCCCCATTACCCATGTCATCACAATACTCCATGAATATTTTCAGCCCAATGCTCCATGACCGTCTTATCACAATCCTCCATGACACCTGTCATCACAATGCTCCATGACCACTGTCATCACTACGCTCCATGACCCCTGACAACACAATGATCTGTGAATGTTTTCATCAAAATGCTTCATGACCTTTGTCATCACAATGCTCCATGCCCTTGTCATCACAATGCTCCAAGATGCCTCTTATCACATTGCTCCATGCCCTTGTCATTAAAATCCTCCATGACCCATGTATCACAGTGTTCCATGCCCTTGTCATCACAGTGCTCCATGCCCACTCTCATCACAATAATCCATGAAACTTTTCGGAAAAATGCTTGATGCCCTTGTAATCACAATGCTCCATTGCCCATGTCATAACAATGCTCCATGACCCATGCTATCACAATGTTCCACGGCCTTGTCATCACAAGGATCCAAGACCCCTGTAATCACAATGCTCTATGCCAGTTTTCATCAGAATGCTCCATGAGAATTGTCATCACAAGGCTACATCGTCCTCTCATCACAATGCTCCTGGAGCTTGTCATCACAATGCTCCGTGACTCCAGTCATCACAGTGCTTTATGACCTTTGTCAACACAATGGTCCATTCCCTCGTCATCAAAAGGCTCTGTGATATTTGTCACCACAATGCTCCATGAAATTTTTATCACAATGCTCTGTTACCCATGTCATCATTATGCTCCATACCTTTGTCAGCACAATGCTCCATGACCATTGTCATCACAATGCTCCATGCGCTTGTCCGCACAATGCCCCATGACCTGTGTCATCACAGTGCGCCATGCGCTTGTCATCACAATGCTCCACAACCTTTTCATCACTGTGCTCCATAAATCTTGTCATCAGAATGCTCCATGCACTTCCCATTAAAATGCTGTCCCACCACGGATATCATAACGTTCCATCACTAGTCATCACAATACTCCCTCACCCCTTTCAACACAATGTTCCCGGACCCCTGTCATCAAAATGCTCCATGACCCTTTTCATCATAATGCTCCATGACCCCTGACATCACAATGTTCCATAACACCTTTCATCAAAATATCCCATGACACTTTTCATCAAATTGCTCCATGACCATTTCATCACAGTGCTCTCTGCCCTTCTCATCACAGTGCACCACGCCCTTGTCATCAAAATGCTCTATGACCTTTGTCATCACAAAGCTCCATGACCCTTGGCATCACAATGCTCCATTCCATTGTCATCAAAATGCTCCATGAACACTCTCATCACATTGATCCATGCAGTTGTCATCACAGGCTCCATGATGCTTTTCATCACAATGCTCGATGCTCTTCTTAACACAATGCTCCATGCCCTTTTCATTAAAATCCGACATGACCCATGTATCACATGTGTTCCGTGCCCTTGTCATCACAATGCTCCATGCCCCCTCTCATCACAATAAGCCATGAAACTTTTCAGACCAATGCTCCATGCCCTTGTCATCAAAATGCTCCATTACCCGTTATAACAATGCTCCATGACACCTGCCATTACAATATTCCACGGCCTTGTCATCACAAGGCTCCATAACCCATGTCATCACAATGCTCCGTGTCCTTGTCATCACAAAGCTCCATGACGCATGTCATCAGAATGCTCCATGGCCTTCTCATTCACGATGCTCCATGCCCTTGTCATCACAATTCTCCTAGACCCCTGTAATCACAATGCTCCATGCCCCTTTTCATCTCAATGCTCCATGAACCGTGTCATCAAAATGCACCATGCCCATCATCATAATGCTTCATGCAATTGTCATCAAAATGAAATCAAAATGCTCCATGACCTCTGTCATCACAATGCTCCAAACCCTTGTGATCACATTGTTCCATAACACTTGTCATCACAACGCCCCATGACGCTCATCATCACAATTATCCATGGCCTTCTATTCACAATAATCCATGAACTTTGTCATCACAATGCTCAATACACTTGTCATCACAATGCTCCCTGACACTTGTCATTAGTATGCTCCTTGAAACCTGTCATGACAAGGCTCCATGCCTTTTTCATCACAATGATCCATGCCTTTTCCTGACAATGCTCCAAGACCCCTGTAATCACAATGCTCCATGCCCTTGTCATCACAAAGCTTCATGATATATGTCTTCAGAATGCTCCATGGCCTTCTCATCACCATGCCCCTTGCCCTTTTCATCACAATGCTCCTTTCCCTTGTCATCAAAATGCCCCATGACCCCTGTCATCACAATACTCCTTGAATATTTTCAGCCAAATGCTCCATGACCTTCTCATCACAATGCCCCATGAATCCTGTCATCACAATGCACCATGGCCCCTGTCATCACAATGCTCCTTGATTCCAGTCATCACAATGCTTCATGACTATTGTCATCAGAACGGTCCATGCCCTTGTCACACAAGGCTCTGTGTCATTTGTCACCACAATGCTCCATGAACAATTCATCACAATGCTCTGTGACCCTTGTCATCACAATGCACCATGCATTTGTCAGCACAATGATCCATGACACTTGTCATCACAATGCTCCATGCGCTTGTCATCACAATGCTCCTTGACGCTTGGCATCACAATGTCCCATGCGCTTGTCATCACAATGCTCCACATCATAGTCATCACAATGCTACATAAACCTTGTCATCACAATGTTCCATGCACTTCTCATCAAAATGCCCTCTCACCACTGGTATCACAATATTCCATCACTAGTCTTCACAATATTCCCTCACCGCTGTCATCACAATGTTCCATTACCCATATCATCACAATGCTACACGTACTTATCATCAAAATGCTCCATGACCCCTGCCATTACAATGTTCCATAACCTCTGTCATCAAAATGCTACATTACCCATTTCATCTCAATGCTCCATGACCCCTGTCATCACAATTTTCCATAACCACTCTCATCAAAATATTCCATGACCTTTTTCATCAAATTGCTCCATGAACCTATTATCACAATGCTCGCTGCACTTCTCATCACAACGCACCACGGCCTCGTCATCAAAATGCTCCATGACCTTTGTCATCACAAAGCTCCATGACCCTTGGCATCACAATTCTCCATTCCATAGTCATCACAGTGCCCCATGAAGCCTTTCATCACATTGCTCCATGCCCTTGTCATCACAAAGCTCCATGACGCTTGTGATCACAGTGCTCGATGCCATTCTCATCAAAATATTCCATGCCCTTGTCATTAAAATCCTCCATAACCCATGTATCGAAGTGTTCTGTGCCCTTGTCATTACCATCCTCCATTACCCATGTATCAAAGTGTTCAGTGCCCTTGTCATCACAATGCTCCATGCCCACTCTCATCATAATAATCCATGAAATATTTCAGACCAGTGCTCCATGCCCTTGTCATCACAATGCTCCATTACCCCTGTCATAACAATGCTCCATGACCCCTGCCATCACAAAGTTCCACGGCCTTGTCATCACAAGACTCCATGACACTTGTCATCACAATGTTCCAAGACACTGTAATCACAATTCTCCATACACTTGTCATCACAAAGCTCCATGACACATGTCATCAGAATGCTCCATGGCCTTCTCATTTACGATGCTCCATGCCCTCATCATGAGAATGCTCCAAGACCCCTGTAATCACAATGCTCCATGCCCCTTTTCATCTCAATGCTCCATGAACCGTATCATCACAATGCACCATGCCCATCATCATAATGCTTCATGCAATTGTCATCAAAATGAAATCAATATGCTCCATGACCTCTGTCATCACAATGCTCCAAACCTGTGTGATCACAATGTTCCATAACATTTGTCATCACAACGCCCCATGACGCTCATCATCACAATTATCCACGGTCTTCTATTCACAATACTCCATGACCTTTGTCATCACAATGCTCAATACTCTTGTCATCACAATGCTCCCTGACACTTGTCGTCAGTATGCTCCTTGAACCCTGTCATGACAAGGCTCCATGCCCTTTTAATCACAATGATCCATGCCCTTTTCCTCACAATGCTCCAAGACCCCTGTAATCACAATGCTCCATGCCCTTGTCATCACAAAGCTTCATGACACATGACTTCAGAATGCTCCATGGCCTTCTCATCACCATGCTCCATGTCCTTTTAATCCCAATGCTCCATTCCCTTGTCATCAAAATGCCACATGAGCCCTGTCATCACAATAATCTATGAACATTTTCAGCCCCGTGCTCCATGACATTCTCATCACAATGCCCCATGAAACCTGTCATCACAATGCTCCATGAACCCTGTCATCCCAATGCTCCGTGACTCCAGTCATCAAAATGCTTCATGACCTTTGTCATCACAATGGTCCATGCCCTTGTCACAGAAGGCTCTGTGACTTTTGTCATCACAATGCTCCCTGAAATATTCATCACAATGCTCTGTGACCCTTGTCATCAAAATGCACCATGCTATTGTCAGCCCAATGCTCCATGACCCTTGTCATCACAATGCTCCATGCGCTTTTCAGCACAATGCTTTTTGACCCATGTCATCACAGTGCTCCACATCCTTGTCACCACAATGCTCCATAAACCGTGTCATCACAATGCTCCATGCACTTCTCATCAAAATGCTCTCTCACCACTGATATCACAATGTTCCATCACTAGTCTTCACAATACTCCCTCACCCCGTCATCACAATGTTCCATGACCTCTGTCATCACAATGCTACATGCACTTATCATTAAATGCTCCATGAACCTTGACATCACAATGTTCCATAAACCCTGTCATCAAAATACTCCAATACCCTATTCATCACATTGCTCCATGACCCCTGACACCACAATTTTCCATAACCACTCTCATCAAAATGTTCCATGACCTTTTTCATCAAATTGCTCTATGACCCTGTTATCACAATGCTCCCTGCCCTTCTCATCACAATGCACCTCGACCTTGTCATCAAAATGCTCCATGAGCTTTGTCATCACAAAGCTCCATGACACTTAGCATCACAATGCTCCATGCCATTGTCATCACAATGCTCCATGAAGCCTCTCATCACATTGCTCCATGCCCTTGTCATCACAAAGCTCCATGACGCTTGTGATACCAATGCTTGATGCCCTTCTCATCACAATGCTAAATGCCATTGTCATTACAATCCACCATGACCCATGTATCAAAGTGTTCCATGCCCTTGTCATCACAATAATCGATGAAACTTTTCAGACAAATTCACCATGCCCTTGTCATCACAACGCACCATTACCACTGTCAATACACTGCTCCATGACACCTGCCCACACAAGGTTCCACGACCTTGTCATCACAAGACTCCATGACACTTTTCATCACAATGCTCCAAGACAATGTAATCACAATTCTCCATACCCATGTCTCACAAAGATCCATGACACATGTAATCAGAATCCTCCATGGCCTTCTCATTCACGATGCTCCATACCTTTGTCATCACAATGCTCCAAGACTCCTGTAATGACAATACTCCCTGCCCCTTTTCATCTCAATGCTCCATGAACCCGGTCATAACAATGCACCATGCCCATCATCAAAATGCTTCATACTATTGTCATCACAATGAAATTAAAATGCTCCATGACCTCTGTCATCACAATGCTCCAAACCCTTGTGATCCCAATGTTCCATAACACTTGTCATCACAATTCCCCATGACTCTGGTCATCACAATTATCCATGGTCTTCTCATCACAATGCTCCATGATCTTTGTCATCACAATGCTCAATAAACATGTCATCAAAATGCTCCATGACACTTGTCATCAGAATGCTCCTTGAACCCTTTCATGACAAGGCTCCATGCATTTTTCATCACAATGATCCATGCCCTTTTCATCACAGTGCTCCAAGACCACTCTAATCTCAATGCTCCTTGCCCTTGTCATCACAAAGCTCCATTATGCATGTCATTAGAATGCTCCATGGCCTTCTCATCACTATGCTTCATGACCTTGTCATCTCAATGCTCCAAGACCACTGTCATCATAATGATCCATGACCCTTTTCTTCAGAATGCTCCATGAGACTTGTCATCAGAAGGCTCCATTTTCTTCTCATCACAATGCTCCAGGACCTTGTCATCACAATGCTCCATTCCCTTGTCATCACAATGCTCCATGACCCCTTTCATAACAATACTCCAAGAACATTTTCAGCCCAATGCTCCATGAACTTCTCATCACAATGCTCCATTACCCCTATCATTACAATTCTCCATGCTCCTTGAAATCAAAATGATCCATGACCTCTGTCATCACAATGTTCCAAATCATTGTGATCACATTGTTCCATAACACTTGTCTTCACAACACTCCAGGATGCCTGTCATAACAATATTCCATGCCCTTGTCTTCACAATGCTCCATGACCTTTTTCATCACAATGCTCAATACACTTGTCATTACAATGCTCCCTGACACTTGTCGTCAGAATGCTCCTTGAACCCTGTCATGAAAAGGCTCCATGCCTTTTTCATCACAATGCTCCATGCACTTTGCATCACAGTGCTCCATGCCATTGTCATCACAATACTACACAAGCTTGTCATCAGAATGCTCCATAACACCTGTCATCACAATGCTCCATGACCCCTGCTATCGCAATGCTCCATGAGACCTGTCATCAAAATGCTCCTTGCCTCTTGTCATTACAGTGCTCCATGACGCTCGTCATCACAATTATACATGGTCTTCTCATCACAGTGCTCCACGGTATTGTCGTCACAAGGATCCATGACACTTTTCATCACAATGTTACATGATCTTTTCATCACAATTCTCCATGCAATTGTCATCGCAATGCTCCATGAACCCTGTCATAGCAAGCTCCATATGTTTTTTATCTCAATGCTTCACGACCTTGTCATCATAATTATCAATGGCCCTTGTCATCACAATGCTCCATGCTCTTCTCATCAAAATGCTCCATGACCCTTGTCATCACAATGCTCCAAGGCCTTGTCATCACAATGCTCCATGAACCCTCTCATCACATTGCTCCATGCCCTTGTCATCACAAAGCTCCATGACGCTTGTCATCACACTGCTAGATGCCATTCTCATCACAATGCTGCAGGCCCTTGTCATTACAATGTTCCATGGTCCATGTATCACCGTATTCCGTGCCCTTGTCATCACAATGCTCCATGCCCACTCTCATCACAATAATACATAAAACTTGTCACATAAATGCCCCATGCACTTGTCATCAAAAGGCTCCATTACCCGTGTCATAACAATGCTCCATGACCCCTGTCATCACAATGTTCCACGGCCTCATCATCACAAGGCTCCATGACCCTTGTCATCACAATTCTCCAAGAACACAGTAATCACAATGCTCCATGCACTTGTCATCACAAAGCTCCATGACGCATGTCATCATAATGCTCCATGAGCTCTGTCATCTCAGTGCTCCAAACCATTGTGATCAAAATGTACCATAACACTTGTCATCACAATTCACCATGACGCTCCTCATCACCATTATCCATGGTCTTCTCATAAAAATGCTCCATGAACTTTGTCATCACAATGCTCAATACACTTGTCAGCTCAATGCTCCCTGACACTTGTCCTCAGTATGCTCCTTGAACCCTGTCATGACAAGGCTCCATGCCTTTTTCATCACAATGATCCATGCACTTTTCATCACAGTGCTCCAAGACCCCTGTAATCACAATGTTCCATGCCCTTGTCATCACAAATCTCCATGACCCATATCATCAGAAGTCTCCATGGCCTTCTCATCACCATGCTCCATGCCCTTGTCATCACAATGCTCCCTGACATTTGTCTTCAGAATGTTCCTTGAAACCTGTCATGAATAGGATCCATGCCTTTTTCATCACAATGCTCCATGCCCTTTTCATCACTATGCTCCAGGCCATTGTCATCACAAAACTCCGCAAGCTTGTCATCAGAATGCTCCATGACCCCTGTCATCACAATGCTCCATGACCCTGTCATCACAATGCTCCATGACACCTGTCCTCACAATACTCCATGCCCCTTGTCATTACAGTGCTCCATGACTCTCGTCATCACAGTTATCCATGGCCTTCTCATCACACTGCTCCACGGTCTTGCCATCACTATGCTCCATGCCCTGGTCATCACAATGCTCCATGTCCCTTGTCATCACAATTCTCCACGTCCTTGTCATCACAATACTCCATGACACTTCTCATCACAATGTTACGTTGTCTTGTCATCACAGTTCTCCATGCACTTTTCATAGCAATGCTCCATGTCGCCTGTCATAGCAAGCTCCGTGCGCTTGTCATCACAATGCTTCACGACGTTGGCATCAAAATTCTCAATGGCCCTTGTCATCACAATGCTCCATGTCCTTGTCATCACAATGCTCCATGACCCTTTTCTTCACAATTCTAAAAGAAATTGTCATCAAAATGCTCCATTACCTTTGTCATCACAATCCTCCATGACACTTGGCATCACAAGGCTCCATTACCTTTGTCATCACAAACCTCCATGACACTTGGCATCACAACGCTCCATGGCATTGTCATCACAATGGGCCATGACTTATGTCTTCAAAATGCTCCCAGACACCTGTCTTCAAATACTGCATGACCTTGTCATCAAAATGCTCCATGCCCTTGTCATCACAATGCGCCATTCCCACTGTCATTGCAATAATCCATGAAACTTGTAAGACCAATGCTCCATACCCCTGTCATCACAATGCTCCATGCTCTTGTCATCACAATGCTCCATGACCCATCATCATAATGCACCGTGAGTCCTGTCATCACAATGCTTCATGACATTTCTCATCACAATGGTCCATGCCCTCGTCATCACAAGTCTCTTTGACATTTTTCACCACAATGCTCCATGAACTTTTCATCACCATGCTCTGCGACCCTTGTCATCACAATGCTCTAGGACCCTTTTCATCACACTGCTCCATGACCCCTGACATCACAATATTCTATAACACATGCAATCAAAATGTTCCATGACCCTTTTCATCAAATTGCTCCATGACACTGTCATCACAATGCTCCCTGCCCTTCTCATCAAAATGCACCATGCCCTTGTCATCAAAATGCTCCATGACATTTGTCATCACATAGCTCCATAACCCTTGGCATCACAATGTTCCATGCAATTGTCATCACAATGCTCCAAGACCCCTGTAATCACAATGCTCCATGCACTTGTCATCGCAATGCTCCATGACCCCTGTCATAGCAAGCTCCATGTGCTTGTCATAACAATGCTTCACGACCTTGTCATCAAAATTCTCAATGGCCCTTGTCACCACAGTGCTCCAAGCCCTTGTCATCACAATGCTCCATTACCTTTGTCATCACAAACCTCCATGACACTTTGCTTCACAATGCTCCATGACATTGTCATCACAATGCACAAGGACATATGTCATCACAATGCTCCCTGATACCTGTCTTCACAATAATCCATGACATGGTCATAACAATGCTCCATGCCCTTGTCATCACAATGCTCCATGCCCTTGTCATCACAATGCTCCGTGACTACAGTCATCACACTGCTTCTTGACCTTTGTCATCACTATGGTCCATGCCATCGTAATCACAGGGCTCTGTGAACATTGTCACCATAATGCTCCATGAACTTATCATCACAATGCTCTGTGACTCTTGTCATCACAATGCTCCATGCCTTTGTCAGCAGAGTGCTCCATGACCCTTGTCATCACAATGCTCCATTCGCTTGTCAGCACAATGCTCCATGACCCATGTCATCACAATCTGCCATGCGCTTGTCATCACAATGTTCCACATCTTTGTCATCCCAATGCTCCATAAACCTTGTCATCACAAAGCTCCATGCACTTCTCATTAAATTGCTCTTTCACCACAGATATCAAAATGTTCCGTCACTAGTCATTACAATACTCCCACATCCCTGTCATGACAATGTTCCACGGCCTTGTCATCACAAGGCTCCATGACCCTTGTCATCACAATGCTCCAAGACCCCTGTAATCACACTGCTCCATGCTCTTGTCATCACAAAGCACCATGACGCATGTCATCAGACATCTCCGTGGCTTTCTCATCACAATGCTCCATGCTTTTTTCATCAAAATGCTGCATGAACTCTGTCATCACAATGAACCCTGCCCATCATCATAATGCTTCATGCTATTGTCATCACAATGAAATCAGAATGCACCATAAACTCTGTCATCACAATGCTACAAAGCCTTGTGTTCACAGTGTTCCATAACACTTGTCATCACAACTCCCCATGATGCTCATCATCACAATTATCCATGGTCTTCTCATCACAAAGCTCCATTACCTTTGTCATCACAATGCTCAATACACTTGTCATCACAAGGCTCCCTGACACTTGTCGTTAGTATGCTCCTTGAACCCTCTCATGACAAGGCTCCATGCTCTTTCATCACAATCATCCATGCCCTATTCTTCACAATGCTCCAAGACCCATGTAATCACAATGCTTCATGCCCCTTTTCATCAGAATGCTCCATGATACTTGTCATCACAAGGCTCCATGGTCTTCTCCTCACCATGCTCCAGGACCTTGTCATCACAATGCTCCATGACCCCTGCCATCACAATACTCAATGAATACTGTCAGCCCAATGCTCCATGAACTTCTGATCACAATGCTCCATGACCCCTGTCATCACAATGAACCATGACCCCTGTCATCACAATGCTCCATGACCACTGTCATCACATCACTCCATGACACCAAACAACACAATGATCCGGGACCCCTGTCATCAAAATGCTCCATGACACTTGTCATCACAATGATCCATGCCCTTGCCATCACAATGCTCCATGACCCCTGTCATCACAATGCTCCATGACTCCAGTCATCACAATGCTTCATGACCTTTGTCGTCACAATGGTCCATGCCCCGTCTTCACAATGCTCTGTGACATTTGTCACCACAGTGCTCCATGAAATTTTCATCATAATTGTCTGGGACCGTTGTCATCACAATGCTCCAAGCCTTTCTCAGTACAATGTTCCATGACCATTGTCATCACAATGCTCCATGCCCTTGTCAGCACAGTGTGCCATGACCCTTGTCAACACAAGGCTCCAAGCCCTTGTCATCACAGAGCTCCATTACCTTTATCATCAAAAACCTCCATGACACTTAGCATCACAACGCTCCATGGCATTGTCATCACAATGGGCCATGACTTATGTCTTCGAAATGCTCCCAGACACCTGTCTTCAAATACTGCATGACCTTGTTATCACAATGCTCCATGCCCTTGTCATCACAATGCGCCATTCCCACTGTCATCGCAATAATCCATGAAACATGTAAGACCAATGTTCCATGCTCTTGTCATCACAATGCTCCATGCCCCTGTCATCACAATGCTCCATGCCCTTGTCATCACAATGCTCCGTGACTCCTGTCATCACAATGCTTCATGACCTTTCTCATCAAAATGGTCCATGCCCTCGTCATCACAAGTCTCTTTGACATTTGTCACCACAATGATCCATGAACTTTTCATCACAATTCTCCATGACCCTTGTCATCACAATGCTCCATATGCTTATCCGCACAATGCTGCATGACCCATGTCATCACAATGCACCATGTACTTGCCGTCACAATGCTCCATAAAACTTGTCATCACAGTGCTCCATGCACTTATCATCAAAATGCTCTCTCACCACAGATATCACAATGTTCCATCACTAGTCATCCCAATACTCCATCACCCCTGTCATCAAAATGTTCCATTACCCATGTCATCAAAATGCTACATGCACTTATCATCACAATGTTCGATGACCCCTGACATCACAATGTTCCATAACCCCTGCCATCAAAATGCTCCATGACACTTTTCATCACACTGCTCCATGACCCCTGACATCACAATATTCTATAACCCCTCTTATCAAAATGTTCCATGACCCTTTTCATCAAATTTCTTCATGACCCTGTCATCACAATGCTCCCTGCCCTTCTAATCACAATGCTCCATGCACTTGTCATCAAATTGCTCCATGACATTTGTCATCACAAAGTTCCATAACTTTTGGCATCACATTGCTCCATGCCATTGTCATCACAATGCTCCATGAACCCTCTCATCAAATTGCTCCATGCACTTGTCATTACAAAGCTCCATGACGCTTGTGATACCAATGCTCGATGCCCTTCTCATCACAATGCTCCATGCCCTTGTCATTACAATCCTCCATGACGATGTAACACAGTGTTCCGTGACCTTGTCATCACAATGCTCCATGCCCACTCTCATCACAATAATCCATGAAACTCTTCAGACCAATACTGATGCCCTTGTCATCATAATGCTCCATTACCCCTGTCATAACAATGCTCCATGACACCTGCCATCACAAGGTTCCACGGTCTTGTCATCACAAACTCCATGACCCTTGTGATCACAATGCTCCAAGAACCTGTAATCACAATGCTCCATGCACTTGTCATCACAAAGCTCCATGGCGCATGTCATCAGAATGCTCCATGGCCTTCTCATTCACAATGCTCCATTCCCTTGTCATCACAATGCTTCAAGACACCTGTAATCACAATGCTCCATGCCCCTTTTCATCTCAATGCTCCATGAACCCTGTCATCACAATGCACCATGCCCATCATCATAATGCTTCATGCTTTTGTCATCACAATGAAATCAAAATGCTACATGACCTCTGTCATCACAATGCTCCAAACCCTTGTTATCACATTGTTCCATAACACTTGTCATCACAATGCTCCATGATGCCTGTCATCACAATATTCCATGCACTTGTCATCACAATGCTCCGTGAGCTTTGTCATCACAATGTTCAATACACTTGTCATCACAATGCTCCCTGACACTTGTCGTCAGAATGCTTCTCGAACACTGTCATGAAAAGGCTGCATGCATTTTTCATCACAATGCTCCATGCCCTTTTCATCACAATTCTCCACGCCATTGTCATCACAATACTCCACAAGCTTGTCATCAGAATGCTCCATGACACTTGTCATCACAATTCTCCATGACCCCTGTCATCACAGTGCTCCAGGCCCCTTGTCATTACAGTTCTCCATGACGCTCGTCATCACAATTATCCATGGTCTTCTCATCACAATGCTCCAACGTCTTGCCATCACAATGCTCCATGACATTTCAAATCACAATGTTACATGCTCTTGTCATCACAATTATCCATGCACTTGTCATCACAATGCTCCATGACCCCTGTCATAGCAAGCTCCATATGCTTGTCATCACAATGCTTCACGAACTTGTCATCAGAATTCTCAATGGCCCATGTCATCACAATCCTCCATGCCCTTGTCATCAAAATGCTCCATGACACTTGTCCTCACAATGCTCCAAAACCCTGTCATCACAATGCTCCATTAACTTTGTCATCACAGTCCTCCATGACACTTGGCATCACAATGCTCCATGCCACTGTCATCAAAATGGACCATGACATATGTCATCTCAATTCTCACTGACCCCTGTCTTCACAGTACTCCATGATCTTCTCATCACAATGCTCCATGACCTTGTCATCAGAATGTGCCATGCCCACTGTCATCACAATAAACCATGAAACTTGTCAGAACAATGCACCATGCCCCTGTCATCACAATGCTCCATACCCTTGTCATCACAATGCTCCGTGACTCCAGTCATCACAATGCTTCATGACCTTTTTCATCACAATGGTCCATGCCCTCGTCATCACAAGGCTCTGTGACCATTGTCACCACAGTGCTCCATGAATTTTTCATCACAATGCTCTGTGATTGTTGTCATCACAATGTTCCATTCCTTTGTCAGCACAATGCTCCATGACCCATGACTTCACAATGCTCCATTCGGTTCTCAGCACAGTGATCCATGATCCATGTCATCAAAATGCGCCATGCACTTGTTATCACAATTCTCCACAGCCTAGTCATCACAATGCTCCATAAATCATGTCATCACAATGCTCCATAAACTTTGTTATCACAATGCTCCATGCACTTCTCATCAAAATGCTCTCTCAGCACTGATATCGCAATGTTCCATCACTAGTCATCACAATACTCCCTCACCACAGTCATCACAATTTTCCATGACCTCTGTCATCACAATGCTACATGCCCTTATCATCACAATGCTCCATGACTCCTGACATCAAAATATTCCATATCCTCTGTCATCAAAATGCTCCATCACCCTTTTCATCACAATGCTCCAAGACCCCTGAAATCACAATGTTCCATACCAACTGTCATCAAAATATTCCATGACACTTTTCATCAAATTGCTCCAAGACCCTGTCATCAGAATGGACTATGTCCAACGTCATCATGCTTCATGCTATTGTCATCACAATGAAATCAATATGCTCCATGACGTCTGTCATCAAAATGCTCCAAACCCTTGTGATCACAATGTTCCATAACCATTGTCGTCACAATGCACCATGACACTCATCATCACAATTATCCATGGTCTTCTCATCACAATGTTCCATGAACTTTGTCATCACAATGCTCAATACACTTGTCATCACAATGCTCCATGACACTTTTCATCAGTATGGTCCTTGAACCCTGTCATGACAAGGCTCCATGCCTTTTTCATCACAATGATCCATACCATTTTCATCAAAATGCTCCAAGACCCGTGTAATCACAATGCTCCATGACCTTAATCACAAAGCTCCATGATGCATGTCATCAGAATGCTCCATGGCCTTCTCATCACAATGCTCCAAGACCCCTGTCATCTCAATGCTCTGTGATTCCAGTCATCACAATGCTCCATGACATTTGTCATCACAATGCTCAATTCACTTGTCATCACAATGCTCCATGAGCTTGTCAGCACAATGCTTGATGCGTGTGTCAGTACAATGCTCCATAACCCATGTCATTACAGTGCGCCATGCACTTGTCATCACAATGCTCCACATCCTTGTTGTTACAGTGCTCCAAAAAACTTGTCATCACAATTCTCCATGCACTTCTCATCAAAATGCTCTCTCCCCCCTGTCATCACAATGTTCCATGGTCCCTGTCATGTCAATGCTACATGATCTTATCATCACAATGCTCCATGAACCATGACATCACAATGTTCCATAACCCCTGTCATCAAAATGCTCCATGACCCTTTTCATCACAATGCTCCATGAGCCCTGACATAACAATGTTCCATAACCACTGTCATCAAAATGTTCCATCATCCTTTTCATCAAATTGCTCCATGACACTGTCATCACAATGCTCCCTGCCCTTCTCATCACAATGCACCACGACCTTGTCATCAAAATGCTCCATGAACTTTGGCATCACAAAGCTCCATGACCCTTGGCATCACAATGCTCCATGCCATTTTCATCAAATGCTCCATGACCCCTGTAATCACAATGCTCCATGCCTGTTTTCATCAGAATGCTCCATTAGAATTGTCATCACAAGGCTACATCGTCCTCTCATCACAATGCTCCAGGACCTTGTCATCACAATGCTCCGTGACTCCAGTCATCACAATGCTTCATGAAGTTTGTCAACACAATGGTCCATGACCTCGTCATCAAAAGGCTCTGTGATATTTGTCAACACAATGCTCCATGAAATTTTCATCACAATGCTCTGTTACCCATGTCATCACTATGCTCCATACCTTTGTCAGCACAATGCTCCATGACCATTATCATCACAATGCTCCATGCGCTTGTCCGCACAATGCCCCATGACCTGTGTCATCACAATGCGCCATGCGCTTGTCATCACAATGCTCCACAACCTTTTCATCACAGTGCTCCATAAATCTTGTCATCACAATGCTCCCTGCACTTCCCATCAAAATACTGTCCCACCACGGATATCATAATGTTCCATCAATAGTCATCGCAATACTCCATCACCCCTTTCATCACAATGTTCCAGGACCCCTGTCATCAAAATGCTCCATGACCCTTTTCATCATAATGCTCCATGACCCCTGACATCACAATGTTCCATAACCCCTTTCATCAAAATATCCCATGACACTTTTCATCAAATTGCTCCATGACCATTTCATCACAATGCTCTCTGCCCTTCTCATCACAGTGCACCACGCCCTTGTCATCAAAATGCTCCATGACCTTTGTCATCACAAAGCTCCATGACCCTTGGCATCACAATGCTCCATGCCATTGTCATCAAAATGCTCCATGAACACTCTCATCACATTGTTCCATGCAATTGTCATCACAGGCTCCATGATGCTTTTCATCACAATGCTCGATGCTCTTCTTAACACAATGCTCCATGCCCTTGTCATTACAATCCGCCATGACCCTTGTATCACAGTGTTCCGTGCCCTTGTCATCACAATGCTCCATGCCCCCTCTCATCACAATAAGCCATGAAACTTTTCAGACCAATGCTCCATGCCCTTGTCATCAAAATGCTCCATTACCCGTTATAACAATGCTCGATGACACCTGCCATTACAATGTTCCACGGCCTTGTCATCACAAGGCTCCATAACCCTTGTCATCACAAGGCTCCATGTCCTTGTCATCACAAAGCTCCATGACGCATGTCATCAGAATGTTCCTTGGCCTTCTCATCAAAATGCACCATGAATACTGTCATCACAGTGCTCCATGACCCCTGTCTTCACAAATCTCCGTGACTCCAGTCATCACAATGCTTCATGACTTTTGTCATCAGAACGGTCCATGCCCTTGTCACACAAGGCTCTGGGTCATTTGTCACCACAATGCTCCATGAACATTTCATCACAATGCTCTGTGACCATTGTCACCACAATGCACCATGCTTTTGTCAGCACAATGATCCATGACTCTTGTCATCACAATGCTCGATGCGCGTGTCAGCACAATGTTCCCTAACCCATGTCATCACAATGTACCATGCACTTGTCATCACAGTGCTCCACATCCTTGTCACCACAATGCTCCATAAACCGTGTCATCACAATGCTCCATGCACTTCTCATCAAAATGCTCTCTCACCACTGATATCACAATGTTCCATCACTAGTCTTCACAATACTCCCTCACGCCTGTCATCACAATGTTCCATGACCCCTATCATCACAATGCTACATGCACTTATCATTAAATGCTCCATTACCCATGACATCACAATGTTCCATAAACCCTGTCATCAAAATACTCCAATACCCTTATCATCATAATGCTCCATGACCCTTGACACCACAATTTTCCGTAACCACTCTCATCAAAATAGTCCATGACCTTTTTCATCAAATTGCTCTATGACCCTGTTATCACAATGCTCTCTGCCTTTCTCATCACAACGCACCTCGCCCTTGTCATCAAAATGCTCCAAGACCTTTGTCATCACAAAGCTCCATGACCATTAGCATCACAATGCTCCATGCCCTTGTCATCACAAAGCTCCATGACGCTTGTGATCCCAATGCTTGATGCCCTTCTCTTCACAATGCTACATGCCCTTGTCATTACAATCCACCATGACCCATGTATCAAAGTGTTCCGTGCCCTTGTCATCACAATAATCCATGAAACTTTTCAGATCAATTCTCCATGCTCTTGTCATCACAACGCACCATTACCACTGTCATAACACTGCTCCATGACACCTGCCCACACAAGGTTCCACGACCTTGTCATCACAAGACTCCATGACACTTTTCATCACAATGCTCCAAGACAATGTAATCACAATTCTCCATACCCATGTCATCACAAAGATCCATGACACATGTAATCAGAATGCTCCATGGCCTTCTCATTCACGATGCTCCATACCCTTGTCATCACAATGCTCCAAGACTCCTGTAATGACAATGCTCCCTGCCCGTTTTCATCCCAATGCTCCATGAACCCTGTCATAACAATGCACCATGCTCATCATCAAAATGCTTCATACTCTTGTCATCACAATGAAATTAAAATGCTCCATGACCTCTGTCATCACAGTGCTCCAAACCCTTGTGATCACAATGTTCCATAACACTTGTCATCACAATGCCCCATGACTCTGGTAATCACAATTATCCATGGTCTTCTCATCAAAATGCTCCATGATCTTTATCATCACAGTGCTCAATACACTTGTCATCACAATGCTCCATGACACTTGTCGTCAGAATGTTCCTTGAACCCTTTCATGACAAGGCTCCATGCATTTTTCATCACAATGATCCATGCCCTTTTCATCACAATGCTCCAAGACCACTCTAATCTCAATGGTCCTTGCTCTTGTCATCACAAAGCTCCATTATGCATGTCATCAGAATGCTCCATGGCCTTCTCATCACTATGCTCCATGACCTTGTCATCTCAATGCTCCAAGACCACTGTCATCATAAGGATCCATGCCCCTTTTCATCAGAATGCTCCATGAGACTTGTCATCACAAGGCTCCATTGTCTTCTCATCACAATGCTCCAGGACCTTGTCATCACAATGCTCCATTCCCTTGTCATCACAATGCTCCATGACCCCTTTCGTAACAATACTCCAAGAACATTTTCAGCCCAATGCTCCATGAACTTCTCATCACAATGCTCCATTACCCCTATCATTACAATTCTCCATGCTCCTTGAAATCAAAATGATCCATGACCTCTGTCATCACAATGTTCCAAATCATTGTGATCACATTGTTCCATAACACTTGTCTTCACAACACTCAAGGATGCCTGTCATAACAGTACTCCATGCCCTTGTCATCACAATGCTCCATGACCATTTTCATCACAGTGCTCAATACACTTTTCATCACAATGCTCCCTGACACTTGTCGTCAGAATGCTCCTTGAACCCTGTCATGAAAAGGCTCCATGCCTTTTTCATCACAATGCTCCATGCACTTTGCATCACAATGCTCCATGCCATTGTCATCACAATACTACACAAGCTTGTCATCAGAATGCTCCATAACACCTGTAATCACAATGCTCCATGACCCCTGCTATCACAATGCTCCATGACAACTGTCATCAAAATGCTCCTTGCCCCTTGTCATTACAGTGATCCATGACACTCGTCCTCACAATTTTACATGGTCTTCTCATCATAGTGCTCCACGGTATTGCCATCACAAGGATCCATGACACTTTTCATCACAATGTTACATGATCTTGTCATAACAATTATGCATACAATTGTCATCGCAATGCTCCATGAACCCTGTCATAGCAAGCTCCATATGTTTTTTATCACAATGCTTCACGACATTGTCATCATAATTATCAATGGCCCTTGTCATCACAATGCTCCATGCTCTTCTCATCAAAATGCTCCATGGCCCTTGTCATCACAATGCTCCATTACCTTTCTCATCACAATCCTCCATGACACTTGGCATCACAATGCTCCATGCCATTGTCATCACAATGGACCATGACATATGTCAATAGAACGCTCCCTGACACCTGTCTTCACAATACACTTGACTTTGACATCACAATTCTCCATGCCCTTGTCATCACAATGTGCCTTGCCCAGTGTCATCAAAATAATCCATGAATCTTGTCAGACTAATTTTCCATGCCACTGTTATCACAATGCTCCATGCCCTTGTCATCACAATGCTCCGTGACACCAGTCATCACAATGCTTCATGAACTTTGTCATCACAATGGGCCATGCCCTCGTCATCACAAGGCTCAGTGACCTTTGTCACCACAGTGCTCCATGAACTTTTCTTCACAATGCTCTGTGAACCTTGTAATCACAATGCTCCTTGACTTTGTCTGCACAATACTACAGAAGCTTGTCATCAGAATGCTCCATGTCCCTTGTAATCACAATGATCTATGACACCTGTCATCACAATTCTCCATGCCACGTGTCATTACAGTGCTCGATGACACTCGTTATCAAAATGCTCCATGGTCTTGCCATCACAATGCTCCACGGTCTTGCCATCACAATGCTCCATGCTCTGGACATCACAATGCTCCATGACACTTCTCATCACCATGTTACATGCTCTTGTTATCACAATCCTACATGCCATTGTCATCACAATGGACCATGACATATGTCATCACCATGCTCCCTGGCACCTGTCTTCACAATACTCCATGACCTTGTCATCACAATGATCCATGCCCTTGTCATCACAATGCTCCATGCCCTTGTCTTCACAATGCACCATGCCTACACTCATCAAAATAATCCATGAAAGTTGTCAGACCAATTCTCCATGCCCCTATGATCACAGTGCTCCATGCCGTTGTCATCACAATGCAACATGAACACTGTCATCACAATGCTCCGTGACTCCAGTCATCACAATGCTTCATGACCATTGACATCACAGTGGTCCATGCCCTGGTCATCAGAAGTCTCTGTGACTTTTGTCACCACAATGCTCCATGAACTTTTCATCACAATGCTCCATGACCCTTGTCATCACAAAGCGCCATGCGCTTCTCAGCACAATGCTCCATGACCCATGTCATCACAATGCATCATGCCCGTGTCATCACAATGCTCCACAACGTTGTCATCACAGTGCTCCATAAACCTTGTCATCACAATGCACCATGCACTTCTCATCAAAATGCTCTCTCACAACTGATATCACAATGTTCCATCACTAGTCATCACTATACTCCCTCACCCCTCTCATCACAATGTTCCATGACCCCTGTAATCACAATGCTCCATGCCCTTGTCATCACAAAGCTCCATGATGCATGTCATCAGAATGCTCCATGGCCTTCTCATCACAATGCTCCATGCCCTTGCCATCACAATGCTCCATTACCCCTGTCATCACAATGCTCCATGACCACTGTCATCACAGCGCTTCATGACCACTGACAGCACAATGATCTGGGACACTTGTCATCAAAATGCTCCGTGACACATGTCATGACAATGATCCATGCGCTTGTCATCCCAATTCTCCATGACCCCTGTAATCAGAATGTTCCGTGACGCTTGTCATCCCAGTGCTCCATGACCCTTGGCATCACAATGCTCCATGCCCTTGTCATCACAATGCTTCATGAACCCTCTCATCACATTTCTCATTGCCCTTGTCATCACAAAGCTCCATGACGCTTGTCATCACACTGCTCGATGCCAATCTCATCACAATGCTGCAGGCCCTTGTCATTACAATGTTCCATGGTCCCTGTATCACCGTGTTCCGTGCCCTTGTCATCACAATGCTCCATGCCCACTCTCATCACAATAATCCATAAATCTTGTCACATCAATTCTCCATGCACTTGTCATCAAAAGGCTCCATTACCCGTGTCATAACAATGCTCCGTGACCCCTGCCATCACAGTGTTCCACGGCTTCATCATCACAAGGCTCCATGACCCTTGTCATCACAATTCTCCAAGAACCCTGTAATCGCAATGCTCCATGTCCTTGTCATCACAAAGCTCCATGACGCATGTCTTCAGAATGCTCCATGGCCTTCTCATCACAATGCTCCATGCCCTTGTCATCACAATGCTCCAACAACCCTGTAATGACAATGTTCCATGCCCCTTTTCATCTCAATGCTCCATGAACCCTGTCATCACAATGTACCGTGCCCATCACCATAATATTTCATGCTATTGTCATCACAATGAAATCAAAATGCTCAATGACCTCTGTCATCACAATGCACCCAACCCTTCTGATCACAATGTTCCATAACACTTGTCATCACAATGCCCCATGACGCTGGTCATCACAATTATCCATGGTCTTCTCATCACAATGCTCCATGACCTTTGTCATCACAATGCTCAATACACTTGTCAGCTCAATGCTCCCTGACATTTGTCTTCAGAATGCTCCTAGAAACCTGTCATGAAAAGGTTCCATGCCATTTTCATCACTATGCTCCAGGCCATTGTCATCACAAAACTCCACAAGCTTGTCATCAGAATGCTCCATGACCCATGTCATCACAATGCTCCATGACCCCTGTCATCACAGTGCTCCATGAACACTGTCATCACAGTGCTCCATGACACCTGTCATCACAATGCTCCATGCCCCTTGTCATTACAGTGCTCCATGACTTTCGTCATCACAATTTTCCATGGCCTTCTCATCACACTGCTCCACGGTCTTGCCATCACTATGCTCCATGCCCTAGTCTTCACAATGCTCCATGTCCCTTGTCATCACAATTCTCCACATCCTTGTCATCACAATACTCCATGACACTTCTCATCACAATGTTACGTGGTCTTGTCATCACAGTTCTCCATGCACTTTTCATAGCAATGCTCCATGTCTCCTGTCATAGCAAGCTCTGTGCGCTTGTCATCACAATGCTTCACGACGTTTGCATCAAAATTCTCAATGGCCCTTGTCATCACAATGCTCCATGTCCTTGTCATCACAATGCTCCTTGACCCTTTTCTTCACAATTCTAAATGAAATTGTCATCACAATGCTCCATTACCTTTGTCATCACAATCCTCCATGACACTTAGCATCACAAGGCTCCATTACATTTGTAATCACAATCCTCCATGACACTTGGCATCACAATGCTCCATGACATATGTCATCACAGTGCTCCCTGACACCTGTCTTCACAATACTACATGACCTTGTCATAACTATGTTCCATGCCCTTGTCATCACAATGTGCCCTGTCCACTCTCATAGCAATAATTCATGAAAATTGTCAGACCAATGCTCCATGCCCCTGTCATCACAATGCTCCATGCCCTTGTAATCACAATGCTCCATGACCCCTCACATCATAATGCTCCGTGACTCCAGCCATCACAATGCTTTATGAACCTTTTCATCACAATTGTTAATTCCCTCATCATCACAATGCTCTGTAACACTTGTCATCACAATGCTCCATGACATTGTCAGCACAATACTCCATGACCCATGTCATCACAATGCTCCATGCGCTTGTCAGCACAATGCTCCAAGACACATGTCATCACAATGTGCCATGCACTTGTCATCACAATGCTCCACAACCTTGTCATCACAATTTTCCATAAACTTTGTCATCACAATGCTCCATGCACTTCTAATCTAAATGCTCTCTCACCACTGATATCACAATGTTCCATCACCAGTCATCACAATACTCCCTCAACACTGTCATCACAATGTTCCATGACCCCTGTCATCAAAATGCTACATGCCCTTATCATCACAATGCTCCATGACCACTGACATCACAATGTTCCATAACCCCTGTCATCAAAATATTCCCTGACCCTTTCCATCAAATTATTCCATGAACCTGTCATCAGAATACTGCCTGCCCTACTCATCACAATGCACCACGCCCTTGTCATCAAAATGCCCCCTGACATTTGTCATCACAAAGCTCCATGACCCTTTGCATCACAATGCTCCATGCCCTTGTCATCATAATGCCCCATTACACCTGTCATAAAAATGCTCCATGACCCTTGCCATCACAATGTTCCACGGACTTGTCATCACAAGGCTCCATGATCCTTGTCATCAAAATGCTCCAAGACGTCTGTAATCACAATTCTCCATGCCACTTTTCATCTCAATGCTCCATGAACACTGTCATCACAATGCACCATGCCCATCATCATAATGATTCATGCTATTGTCATCACAATTAAATCAAAATGCTCCATGTCCTCTGTCATCACAATGCTCCAAACCCTTCTGATCACAATGTTCCATATCACTTGTCATCACATGCCCCATGACGCTCGTCATCACAGTTATGCAGGGTCTTCTCATCACAGTGCACCATGACCTTTGTCACCACAATGCTCAATACACTTGGCATTACAATGCTCGCTGACACATGTCATCAGTATGCTCCTTGAACACTGTCTTGACAAGGCTCCATGCCTTTTTCATCACAATGATCCATTCCCTTTTCATCACAGTGCTCCAAGACCCCTGTTATCACAATGCTCCGTGACTCCAGTCATCACAATGCTTCATGACATTTGTCATCACAATGGTACATGACCTGGTCATACAAAGCTCTGTTACCTTGTCACCACAATGCTCCATGAACATTTAATCACAATGATCTGTGAACTTTGTCATCACAAAGCTCCATGCCTTTGTCAGCACAATGCTCCATGATCCTTGTCATCAAAATGCTCGATGCGCGTGTCAGCACAATGCTCCATAACACATGTCATCACAATGTACCATGCACTTGTCATCACAATGCTCCACATCCTTGTCATCAAAATGCTCCATAAACATTGTCATCATAATGCTCCATGAACTTCTCCTCAAAATGCCCTCTCACCACTGATATCACAATGTTCCATCACTAGTCATCACAATACTCCCTAATCCCTGTCATCACAATATTCCATAACCCCTGTAATCACAATTCTCCATGCCCTTGTCATCACAAAGCTCCATGACGCATGTCATCAGAATGCACCATGGCCTTCTCATCACAATGCTCCATGCCCTTGTCATCACAATGCTCCAAAACCCCTGTAATCACAATGCTCCATGCCCCTTTTCATCTCAATGCTCCATGAGCCCTGTCATCGCAATGCACCGTGCCCATCACCATAATATTTCATGCTATTGTCATCACAATGAAATCAAAATGCTACATGACCTCTGTCATCACAATGCACCAAACGATTCTGATCATAATGTTCCATAACACTTGTCATCACATGCCCCATGACGCTCGTCATCACAATTATGCAAGGTCTTCTCATCACAATACTCCATGACTTTGTCACCACAATGCTCAATACACTTGGCATCACAATGCTCGCTGACACTTGTCATCAGTATGCTCCTTGAACACTGTCATGACAAGGCTCCATGCCTTTTTCATCACAATGATCCATTCCCTTTTCATCACAATACTCCAAGACCCCTGTTGTCACAATGCTCCATGACTCCAGTCATCACAATGCTTCATGACATTTGTCATCACAATGATCCATGACCTCATCACACAAAGCTCTGTGACCTTTGTCACCACAATGCTCCATGAAATTTTTATCACAATTCTCTGTGACCCTTGTCATCACAAAGCTCCATGCCTTTGTCAGCACAATGCTCCATGACCCTTGTCATCACAATGCTCGATGCGCGTGTCAGCACAATGCTCCATAACCCATGTCATCACAATGCACCATGCACTTGTCATCACAATGCTCCACATCCTTGTCATCAAAATGCTCCATAAACCTTGTCATCAAAATGCTCCATGCACTTCTCCTCAAAATGCCTTCTCACCACTGATATCACAATGTTCCATCACTAGTCATTACAATACTCCCTCACACCTGTCATCACAATATTCCATGACCCCTGTAATCACAATTATCCATGCCCTTGTCATCACAAAGCTCCATGACGCATGTCATCAGAATGCTCCATGGTCTTCTCATCACAATGCTCCATGCCCCTTTTCATCTCAATGCTCCATGAACCCTGTCATCACAATCCACCGTGCCCATCACCATAATATTTGAAGCTATTGTCATCACAATGAAATCAAAATGCTCAATGACCTCTGTAATCACAATGCACCAAACCCTTCTGAGCACAATGTTCCATAACACTTGTCATCACAATGCCCCATGACGCTGTTCATAACAATTATCCATGGTCTTCTCATAACAATGCTCCATGATCTTTGTCATCACAATGCTCAATACACTTATCATCACAATGCTCCCTGACAGGTGTCATCAGTATGCTCCTTGAAACCTGTAATGCTCCTGAAACCTGCAAGGCTCCATGCATTTTTCTTCAGAATGCTCCAAGACCCTTGTAATCACAATGCTCCATGTCCTTGTCATCACAAAGCTCCATGACGCATGTCATCAGAATGCTCCATTGGCTTCTCATCACAATGCTCCATGCCCTTGTCATCACATTGCTTCAAAACCACTGTAATCTCAATGCTCCATGCAACTTTTCATAAGAATGCTCCATCCCCTTGTCATCACAATGCTCCCTGACCCTTGTCATCGCAATGTTCCAAGCCCTTGTCATCAAAATGCTCCATTTCCTTTGTTATCATAATCCTCCATGACACTTGGTATCACAATGCTCCATGCCATTGTCATAACAATGGACAATGATATGTGTCATCACAATGCTCCATGAGACCTGTCTTCACAATACTCCATGACCTTGTCATCACAATGTTCCATGCCCTTGTCATCACAATGTGCAATGCCCACTCTCCTCACAATAATCCATGAAACATGTCAGACCAATGTTCCATGCCCCTGTCATCACAATGCTCCATGCCCTTTTCATCACAATGCTCCATGACCCCTGTCATCACAATGCTCCGTGACTCCAGTCCTCACAATGCTTCATGACATTTCTCCTCACAATGGTCTATTCCCTCCTCACACAAGGCTGTGTGACCTTTGTCACCACAATGCTCCATACCCTTGTCATCTCAATGCTCCATGCCCACTGTCATCACAATAATCCATGAAACTTGTCAGAAAAATGTTCCGTGTCCCTATCATCACATTGCTCCATGCCCTTGTCATCACAATGCTCCATGACCCCTGTCATCACAATGCTCCGTGACTCCAGTCATCACAATGACTCATGACCTTTCTCATCACAATGGTCCATGCCCTCGTCACACAAGGCTCTGTGATACTTGTGACCACAATGCTCCATGAAATTTTCATCACAATGCTCTGTGTCCCTTGTCATCACAATGCTCCATGCCTTTGTCAGCACAATGCTCCATGACACTTGTCATCAAAATGCTCCATGCATTTTTCAGCACAATGCTCCATGACACATGTCAAAACAATGTGCCATGCTCTTTTCATCACAGAGCTCCACATCCTTTGCATCGCTATGCTCCATAAAACTTGTCATCACAATGCTCCATGCACTTCTCATCAAAATGCTCTCTCACCACATATATCACAATGTTCCATCACTAGTCATCACAATACTCGCTCACCCCTGTCATCACAATGTTCCATGACAACTGTCATAACAGTGCTGCATGCCCTTATCATCACAATGCTCCATGAACCCTGATATCACAATATTCCATAACCCCTGTCACAAAATGTCCCATGATCCATTTCATCACAATGCTTCATGACCCCTGACATCGCAATGTTCCATAACCACTGTCATCAAAATATTCCATGACCATTTTATTCAAATTGATCCATGAGAGTGTCATCACAATGCTCCCTGCCCTTCTCATCACAATGAACTACACCCTTGTCATCAAAATGCCCCATGACATTTGTCATCACAAATCTATATGACCCTTGGCATCACAATGCTCCATGCCCTTGTCATCACAATGCTCCATTACACCTGTCATAACAATGCTCCATGACCACTGCCATCACAATGTTTCACGGCTTTGTCATCATATGGATCCATGATCCTTGTCATCACAATGCTCCAAGACCTCTGTAATCACAATTCTCCATGCCACTTTTCATCTCAATGCTCCATGAACACTGTCATCACAATGCACCATGCCCATCATCATAATGATTCATGCTATTGTCATCACAATGAAATCAAAAGGCTCCATGTCCTCTGTCATCACAATGCTCCAAACCCTTCTGATCACAATGTTCCATATCACTTGTCATCACATGCCCCATGACGCTCGTCATCACAATTATGCAGGGTCTTCTCATCACAGTGCACCATGACCTTTTTCACCACAATGCTCAATACGCTTGGCATCACAATGCTCGCTGACACATGTCATCAGTATGCTCCTTGAACACTGTCATGACAAGGCTCCATGCCTTTTTCATCACAATGATCCATTCCCTTTTCATCACAATGCTCCAAGACCCCTGTTATCACAATGCTCCGTGACTCCAGTCATTACAATGCTTCATGACATTTGTCATCACAATGGTCCATTACCTGGTCACACAAAACTCTGTGACTTTTGTCACCGCAATGCTCCATGAAATTTTTATCACAATGATTTGTGACCTTTGTCTTCACAAAGCTCCATGCCTTCGTCAGCACAATGCTCCATGATCCTTGTCATCACAATGCTTGATGCGCGTGTCAGCACAATGCTCCATAACCCATGTGATCACAATGTACCATGCACTTGTCATCACAATGCTCCACATCCTTGTCATCAAAATGCTCCAGAAACCTTGACATCACAATGCTAAATGCACTTCTCCTCAAAATGCCCTCTCATCACTGATATCACAATGTTCCATCACTAGTCATCACCATGCTCCCTCACCCCTGTCATCACAATATTCCATGACCCCTGTAATCACAATTCTAGATGCCCTTGTCATCACAATGCCCCATGACGCTGGTCTTCAAAATTATCCATGGTCTTCTCATCACAATGCTCCCTGATCTTTGTCATCACAATTCTCAATAAACTTATCATCACAATGCTCCCTGACTGTTGTCATCAGTATGCTCCTTGAACACTGTCATGACAAGGCTCCATGCATTTTTCATCACAATGATAAATTCCCTTTTCATCACAATGCTCCAAGACCCCTGTAATCACGATGCTCCATGTCCTTGTCATCACAAAACTCCATGACGCATGTCATCAGAATGCTCCATTGCCTTCTCATCACAATGCTCCATGCCCTTGTCATCGCAATGTTCCAAGCCCTTGTCATCAAAATGCTCCATTACCTTTGTCGTCACAATCCTCCATGACACTTGGTATCACAATGCTCCATGCCATTGTCATCACAATCAACAATGACATATGTCATCACAATGCTCCCTGACACCTGTCTTCACAATACTCCATGACCTTGTCATCACAATGTTCCATGCCCTTGTCATCACAATGCACCATGCCCACTGTCCTCACAATAATCCATGAAATATGTTAGACCAATGTTCCATGCCCCTGTCAACACAATGCTCCATGGCCTTGTCATCGCAATGCTCCATGACCCCTGTCATCACAATGCTCCGTGACTCCAGTCATCTCAATGATTCATGACCTTTCTCATCACAATGGTCCATGCCCTCGTCTCACAAGGCTCTGTGATCTTTGTCACCACAATGCTCCAAGAAATTTTCATCACAATGCTCTCTGTCCCTTGTCATCACAATGCTCCATGACACATGTTATCACAATGTGCCATGCTCTTTTCATCACAATGCTGCACATCCTTTTCATGGCTATGCTCCATAAAATTTGTCATCACAATGCTCCATGCACTTCTCATCAAAATGCTCTCTCACCTCATATATCACAATGTTCCATCACTAGTCATCACAATACTCGCTCACCCCTGTTATCACAATGTTCCATGACCACTGTCATCACAGTGCTACATGCCCTTATCATCACAATGTTCCATGACCCCTGACATCACAATGTTCCATAACCCCTGTCACAAAATGCTCAATGACACATTTCATCACAATGCTTCATGACCCCTGACATCACAATGTTCCATAACCCCTGTCATCAAAATATTCCATGACCCTTTTATTCAAATTGCTCCATGACCCTGTAATCACAATGCTCCCTGCCCTTCTCATCACAATGCACCACGCCCTTGTCATCAAAATGCCCCATGATATTTGTCATCACAAAGCTCCATGACCCTTGACATCACAATGCTCCAAACCATTGTCATCACAATGCTCAATGAAAATTCTCTTCACATTGCTCCATGCCCTTGTCATCACAATGCTCCATTACACCTGTCATAAAAATGCTCCATGACCCCTGCCATCACAATGTTCCACGGCCTTGTCATCACAAGGCTCCATGACCCTTGTCATCACAATGCTCCAAGACCTCTGTAATCACAATTCTCCATGCCACTTTTCATCTCAATGCTCCATGAACACTGTCATCACAATGCACCATGCCCATCATCATAATGATTCATGCTATTGTCATCACAATGAAATCAAAATGCTCCATGTCTTCTGTCATCAAAATGCTCCAAACCCTTTTGATCACAATGCTCCATAACACTTGTCATCACATGCCCCATGACGCTCGTCATCACAATTATGCAGGGTCTTCTCATCACAGTGCTCCATGACCTTGGTCACCACAATGCTCAATACATTTGGCATCACAATGCTCGCTGACACTTGTCATCAGTATGCTCCTTGAACACTGTCATGACAAGGCTCCATGCCTTTTTCATCACAATGATCCATTCCCTTTTCATCACAATGATCCAAGACTCCTGTTATCACAATGTTCCGTGACTCCGGTCATCACAATGCTTCATGACATTTGTCATCACAATGGTCCAAGACCTGGTCACACAAAACTCTGTGACCTTTGTCACCACAATGTTCCATGAAATTTTTATCACAATGCTCTGTGAGCCTTGTCAACACAAAGCTCCATGCCTTTGTCAGCACAATGCTCCATGACCCTTGTCATCACAATGCTCGATGCGCGTGTCAGCACAATGCTCCATAGCCCATGTCATCACAATGCACCATGCACTTGTCATCACAATGCTCCACATCCTTGTCATCAAAATGCTCCATAAACCTTGTCATCACAATGCTCCATGCACTTCTCCTCAAAATGCCTTCTCACCACTGATATCACAATGTTCCATCACTAGTCATCACAATACACCCTCACCCCTGTCATCACAATATTCCATGACCCCTGTAATCACAATGCTCCATGCCTTTGTCATCACAATGCTCCAACACCCCTGTAATCACAGTGCTCCATGACCCTTTTCATCTCAATTCTCCATGAACCATGTCATCACAATGCACCGTGCCCATCACCATAATATTTCATGCTATTGTCATCACAGTGAAATCAAAATGCTCAATGACCTCTGTCATCACAATGCACGAAACTCTTCTGATCACAATGTTCCATAACACTTGTCATCACAATGCCCCATGACCCTGGTCATCACAATTATCCATGGTCTTCTCATCACAATGCTCCATGATCTTTGTCATCACAATGCTCAATACACTTATCATCACAATGCTCCCTGACAGTTGTCATCAGTATGCTCCTTGAAACCTGTCATGACAAGGCTCCATGCATTTTTCATCACAATGATCCATTCCCTTTTCATAACAATGCTCCAAGACCCTGTAATCACAATGCTCCATGTCCTTGTCATCACAAAGCTCCATGACGCATGTCATCAGAATGCTCCATTGCCTTCTCATCACAATGCTCCATGCCCTTGTCATCACATTGCTTCAAAACCCCTGTACTCTCAATGATCCATGCACCTTTTCATCAGAATGCTCCATGCACTTGTCATCACAATGCTCCATGACCCTTGTCATCACAATGTTCCAAGCCCTTGTCATCAAAATGCTCCATTACCTTTGTCATCACAATCCTCCATGACACTTGGTATCACAATGCTCCATGCCATTGTCATCACAATGGACAATGACATATGTAATCACAATGCTCCCTGACACTTGTCTTCACTATACTCCATGACCTAGTCATCACAATGTTCCATGCCCTTGTCATCACAATGTGCCATGCCCACTCTCCTCACAATAATCCATGAAACATGTCAGACCAATGTTCCATGCCCTTGTCATCACAATGCTCCATGGCCTTGTCATCGCAATGCTCCATGATCCCTGTCATCACAATGCTCCGTGAGTCTTGTCATCACAATGCTTCATGACCTTTCTCCTCACAATGGTCCATTCCCTCGTCACACAAGGCTCTGTGACCATGGTCACCACAATGCACCATGCCCTTGTCATCTCAATGCTCCATGCCCACTGTCATCACAATAATCCATGAAACTTGTCAGAACAATGATCCATGCCCCTGTCATCACATTGCTCCATGCCCTTGTCATCACAATGCTCAGTGACTCCAGCCATCACAATGATTCATGACCTTTCTCATCACAATGTTCCATGCCCTCGTCACACAAGGCTCTGTGATAATTGTCACCACAATGCTCCATGAAATTTTCATCACAATGCTCTTTGTCCCTTGTCATCACAATGCTCCATGCCTTTGTCAGCACAATGCTCCATGACACTTGTCATCAAAATGCTCCATGCGCTTGTCAGCACAATGCTCCATGACCCCTGCCATCACAATGTTCCCTAACCCCTGTTACAAAATGCTCCATGACCCATTTCATCACAATGCTTCATGACCCCTGACATCACAGTGTTCCATAACACCTTTCATCAAAATATTCCATGACCCTTTTATTCAAATTGCTCCATGACCCTGTCATCACAATGCTCCCTGCCCTTCTCATCACAATGCACCACGCCCTTGTCATCAAAATGCCCCTTGACATTTGTCATCACAAAGCTCCATGACCCTTGGCATCACAATGCTCCATGACATTGTCATCACAATGCTCAATGAAAACTCTCATCATATTGCTCCATGCCCTTGTCATCACAATGCTTCATTACACCTGTCATAACAATGCTCCATGACCCCTGCCATCACAATGTTCCACGGCCTTGTCATCACAAGGCTCCATGACCCTAGTCATCACAATGCTCCAAGACCTCTGTAATCACAATTCTCCATGCCACTTTTCATCTCAATGCTCCATGAATACTGTCATCACAATGCACCATTTCCATCATCATAATGCTTCATGCTATTGTCATCACAATGAAATCAAAAGGCTCCATGTCCTCTGTCATCACAATGCTCCAAACCCTTCTGATCACAATGTTCCATAACACTTGTCATCACATGCCCCATGACGCTCGTCATCACAATTATGCAGGGTCTTCTCATCACAGTGCTCCATGACCTTTGTCACCACAATGCTCAATACACTTGGCATCACAATGCTCGCTGACACTTGTCATCAGTATGCTCCTTGAACGCTGTCATGACCAGGCTACATGCCATTTTCATCACAATGATCCATTCCCTTTTCATCACAATGCTCCAAGACCCGTGTAATCACAATGCTCCATGTCCTTGTCATCACAAAGCTCCATGATGCATGTCATCAGAATGCTCCATTGCCTTCTCATCACAATGTTCCATGCCCTTGTAATCACATTGCTTCAAAACCCCTGTAATCTCAATGCTCCATGCACCTTTTCATCAGAATGCTCCATGCTCTTGTCATCACAATGCTCCATGACCCCTGTCATCACAGTTCTCCGTGACTCCAGTCATCACAATGATTCATAACCTTTCTCATCACTATGGTCCATGCCCTCGTCACACAAGGCTCTGTGACCATTGCCACCCCAATGCTCCATGCCCTTGTCATCTCAATGCTCCATGCACACTGTCATCACAATAATCCAAGAAACTTGTCAAACCAATGTTCCATGCCCCTGTCATCATATTGCTCCATGCCGTTGTCATCACAATGCTCCATGACCCCTGTCATCACAGTGCTCCGTGACTCCAGTCATCACAATGATTCATGACCTTTCTCATCAGAATGGTCCATGCCCTCGTCACACAAGACACTGTGATCTTTGTCACCACAATGCTCCATGAAATTTTCATCACAATGCTCTGTGTCACTTGTCATCACAAAGCTCCATGACCCTTGGCATCACAATGCCTCATGCCACTGTCATCACAATGCTCAATGAAGTCTCTCATCACTTTGCTCCATGCCCTTGTCATCACAAAGCTCCATTACACCTGTCATAACAATGTTCCATGACCCCTGCCATCACAATGTTCCACGGCCTTGTAATCACAAGGCTCCATGACACTTTTCATCAAAATGCTCCACAACATTTTCATCGGTATGCTCCATAAAACTTGTCATCACAATGCTCCATGCACTTCTCATCAAAATGCTCTCTCACCACATATATCACAATGTTCCATCACTAGTCATCACAATACACCCTCACCACTGTCATCACAATGTTCCATGACCACTGTCATCACAGTGCTACATGCACTTATCATCATAATGCTCCATGACCCCTGACATCACAATGTTCCATAACCCCTGTCACAAAATGCTCCATGACCCATTTCATCACAATGCTTCATGACCCCTGACATCACAGTGTTCCATAACACCTGTCATCAAAATATTCCATGACCCTTTTATTCAAATTGCTCCATGACCCTGTCATTATAATGCTCCCTGCCCTTCTCATCACAATGCACCAAGCCCTTGTCATCAAAATGACCCATGACATTTGTCATCACAAAGCTCCATGACCCTTGGCATCACAATGCTCCATGCCATTGTCATCACAATGCTCACTGAAATCTCTCATCACATTGCTCCATGCCCTTTTCATCACAATGCTCCATTACACCTGTCATAATTATGCTCCATGACCCCTGCCATCACATTGTTCCACGGCCATGTCATCACAAGGCTCCATGACCCTTGTCATCACAATGCTCCAAGACCTCTGTAATCACAATTCTCCATGCCACTTTTCATCTCAATGCTCCATGAACCCTGTCATCACAAAGCACCGTGCCCATCACCATAATATTTCATGCTATTGTCATCACAAGGAAATCAAAATGCTCCATGTCATCTGTCATCACAATGCTCCAAACCCTTCTAATCACAATGTTCCATAACCCTTGTCATCACAATGCCCCATGACGCTCGTCATCACAGTTATGCAAGGACTTCTCATCACAGTGCTCCATGACCTTTGTCACCACAATGCTCAATACACTTGGCATCACAATGCTCGCTGACACTTGTCCTCAGTATGCTCCTTGAACACTGTCATGACAAGGCTCCATGACTTTTTCATCACAATGATCCATTTCCTTTTCATCACAGTGCTCCAAGACCCCTGTTATCACAATGCTCTGTGACTCCGTCATCACAATGCTTCATGACATTTGTCATCACAATGGTCCATGACCTGGTCACACAAAGCTCTGTGACCTTTGTTACCACAATGCTCCATGAAATTTTTATCACAATGCTCTGTGACCCTTGTCATCACAAAGCTCCATGCCTTTGTCAGCACAATGCTTCATGACCCTTGTCATCACAATGCTCGATGCCCGTGTCAGGACAATGCTCCATAACCCATGTCATCACAATGCACCATGCACTTGTCATCACAATGCTCCACATCCTTGTCATCAAAATGCTCCATAAATCTTGTCATCACAATGCTCCATGCACTTCTCCTCAAAATGCCTTCTCACCACTGATATCACAATGTTCCATCACTAGTCATCACAATACACCCTCACCCCTGTCATAACAATATTCCATGAGCCATGTAATCACAATTCTCCATGCCCTTGTCATCACAAAGCTCCATGACGCATTTCATCAGAATGCTCCATGGCCTTCTCATCACAATGCTCCATGCCTTTGTCATCACAATGCCCCAACACCCCTGTAATCACAAGGCTCCATGCCCCTTTTCATCTCAATGCTCCATGAACCCTGTCATCACAATGCACCGTGCCCATCACCATAATATTTCATGCTATTGTCATCACAATGAAATCAAAATGCTCAATGACCTCTGTCATCACAATGCACCAAACCCTTCTGATCACAATGTTCCATAACACTTGTCATCACAATGCCCCATGAGGCTGGTCATCACAATTATCCATGGTCTTCTCATCACAATGCTCCATGATCTTTGTCATCACAATGCTCAATACACTTATCATTACAATGCTCCCTGACAGTTGTCATCAGTATTCTCCTTGAACCCTGTCATGACAAGGCTCCATACATTTTTCATCACAATGATCCATTCCCTTTTCATCACAATTCTCTGTGTCCCTTGTCATCACAATGCTCCATGCCTTTTTCAGCACAATTTTCCATGACACTTGTCATCAAAATGCTCCATGTGCTTGTCAGCACAATGCTCCATGACACATGTCATCAAAATGTTAGATGCTCTTTTCATCACAATGCTCCACATCCTTTTCATCGCTATGCTCCATAAAACTTGTCATCACAATGCTCAATGCACTTCTCATCAAAATGGTTTCTCACCACATATATCACAATCTTCCATCACTATTCATCACAATACTCGCTCAACCATGTCAATACAATGTTCCATACCCCTGTCACAAAATGCTCCATGACACATTTCATCACAATGCTTCATGACCCCTGACATCACAATGTTCCATAACCCCTGTCATCAAAATATTCCATGACCCTTTTTTGCAAATTGCTCCCTGACCGTGTCATCACATTGCTCCCTGCCCTTCTCATCACAATGCACCACGCCCTTGTCATCAAAATGCCCCATGACATTTTGCATCACAAAGCTCCATGATCCTTGGCATCACAATGCTCCATGCCATTGTCATCACAATGCTCAATGAAATATCTCATCACATTGCTCCATGCCCTTGTCATCACAATGCTCCATTACAACTCTCATAACAATGCTCCATGACCCCTGCCATCACAATGTTCCACGGCCTTGTCATCACAAGGCTCCATGACCCTTGTCATCACAATGCTCCAAGACCTCTGTAATCACAATTCTCCATGCCACTTTTCATCTCAATGCTCCTTGATCGCTGTCATCACAATGCACCATGCCCATCATCATAATGATTCATGCTATTGTCATCACAATGAAATCAAAATGCTCCATGTCCTCTGTCATCACAATGCTCCAAACCCTTCTGATCACAATGTTCCATAACACTTGTCATCACATGCCCCATGACCTTCGTCATCACAATTATGCAAGGTCTTCTCATCACAATGCTCCATGACCTTTGTCACCACAATGCTCAATACACTTGGCATCACAATGCTCGCTGACACTTGTCATCAGTATGCTCCTTGTACCCTGTCATGACAAGGCTCCATGCCTTTGTCAGCACAATGATCCATTCACTTTTCATCACAATGCTCCAAGACCCCTGTAATCACAATGCTCCATGTCCTTGTCATCACAATGCTCCATGATGCATGTCATCAGAATGCTCCGTTGCCTACTCATCACAATGCTCCATGCCCTTGTCATCACATTGCTTCAAAACCCCTGTAATCTCAATGCTCCATGCACCTTTTCATCAGAATGCTCCATGCCCTTGTCATCACAATGCTCCATGACCCTTGTCATCACAATGTTCCAAGCCCTTTTCATCAAGATGCTCCATTACCTTTGTCATCACAATCCTCCATGACACTTGGTATCACAATGCTCCATGTCATTGTCATCACAATGGACAATGACCTATGTCATCACAATGCTCCCTGACACCTGTCTTCACAATACTCCATGACCTTGTCATCACAATGTTCCCTGCCCCTGTCATCACAATGCTCCATGCCCTTGTCATCACAATGCTCCATGACCCTTGTCATAACAATGCTCCGTGACTCCAGTCATCACAATGCTTCATGACCTTTGTCCTCACAATGGTCCATGCCCTCGTCACACAAGGCTCTGTGACCTTTGTCACCACAATGCTCCATGCCCTTGTCATCTCAATGCTCCATGCGCACTGTCATCACAATAATCCATGAAACTTGTCAGACCAATGTTCCATGCCCCTGTCATCATATTGCTCCATGCCCTTGTCATCACAATGTTCCATGACCCCTGTCATCACAGTGCTCTGTGACTCCAGTCATCACAATGATTCATGACCTTTCTCATCACAATGGTCCATGCCCTCGTCACATAAGGCTCTGTGATCTTTGTCACCACAATGCTCCATGAAATTTTCATCACAATGCTCTATGTCCCTTGTCATCACAATGCTCCATGCCTTTGTCAGCACAATGCTCCATGACACTTGTTATCAAAATGCTCCATGCGTTTGTCAGCACAATGCTCCAGGACACATGTCATCACAATGTGCCATGTGCTTGTCATCACAATGCTCCACAACCGTGTCATCACAGTGCTCCATAAACCTTGTAATCACAATGTTCCATGCACTTCACATCAAAATGCTCTCCCACCACTGATATCATAAAGTTCCATCACTATTCATCACAATACTCCCTCACCCCTGTCATCACAATGTTCCAGGACCCCTGTCATCAAAATGCTCCATGACCCTTTTCGTCATAATCCTCCATGACCCCTGACATCACAATGTTCCATAACCCCTGTCATAAAAATGTCCCATTACAATTTTCATCAAATTGCTCCATGACCCTTTCATCACAATGATCCCTGCCCTTCTCATACACAGTTCACCACGCGCTTGTCATCAAAATGCTCCATGACCTTTGTCATCACAAAGCTACATGACCCTTGGCATCACAATGCTCCATGCCCTTGTCATCACAAAGCTCCATGACGCATGTCTTCAGAATGGTCCATGGCCTTCTCATTCACGATGCTCAATGCCCTTGTCATCACAATTCTCCTAGACCACTGTAATCACAATGCTCAATGCCCCTTTTCATCTCAATGCTCCATGAACCGTGTCATCACAATGCACCATGCCCATCATCATAATGCTTCATGCTATTGTCATCAAAATGAAATCAAAATGCTCCATGACCTCTGTCATCACAATGCTCCAAACCCTTGTGATCACAATGTTCCATAACACTTGTCATAACAACGCCCCATGATGCTCATCATCACAATTATCCATGGCCTTCTATTCACAATACTCCATGACATTTGTCATCACAATGCTCAATACACTTGTCATCACAATGCTCGCTGACACTTGTCATCAGCATGGTCCTTGAACCCTGTCATGACAAGGCTCCATGAATTTTGCATCACAATGATCCATGTCCTTTTCATCACAATGCTCTGTGACCCTTGTCATCGCAATGCACCATGCCTTTGTCAGCACAATGATCCATGACACTTGTCATCACAATTCTACATGTGCTTTTCAGCACAATGCTCCTTGACCCATGTCATCACAATGCACCATGCGCTTGTCATCACAATGCTCCACATCCTTGTCATCACAATGCTCCATAAACCTTGTCATCACAATGCTCCATGCACTTCTCATCAAAATGTTCTTTTACCACTGATATCACAATGTTCCATCGCTAGTCTTCACAATACTCCCTCATCCCTGTCGTCACAATGTTCCATGACCCCTATCATCACTATGCTACATGCACTTATCATCAAAATGCTCCATGACCAATGACATCACAATGCTCCATAATCCCTGTCATCAAAATGCTCCATTCCCATTTTCAGCTCAATGCTCCATGACCCCTGACATCACAATTTTCCTTATCTACTCTCATCAAAATATTCCATGATATTTTCACCAAATTGCTCCATTACCCTGTTAGCACAATGCTCACTGCCATTCTCATCACAACGCACCACGAACTTTTCATCAAAATGCTCCATGACCTTTGTCGTCACAAAACTCCATGACACTTGACATCACAACGCTCCATGCCATTGTCATCACAATGCTCCATGAAGCCTCTCATCACATTGCTCCATGCCCTTGTCACCACAATGCTCCATGACGCTTGTCATCACAATGCTCGATGCCCTTCTCATCACAATGCTCCATGCCCTGTCATTACAATCCTCAATGACCCATGTATCATAGTGTTCTGTGCCCTTTCATCACAATGCTCTATGCCCACTATCATCACAATAATCGATGAAACATTTCAGACCAATTCTCCATGCCCTTGTCATCACAATGTTCCATTTCCCCTGTCATAACAATGCCCCATGACACCTGCCTTCACAAGTTTCCACGGCCTTGTCATCACAAGACTCCATGACACTTGTCATCACAATGCTCCAAACTCTGTAATCACAATTCTGCATACATTTGTCATCACAAAGCTCCATGAGGCATGATATCAGAATGCTCCATGGCCTTCTCATTCAAGATGCTCCATGCCCTTGTCATCACAATGGTCCAAGACACCTGTAATCACAATGCTCCATGGCACTTTTCATCTCAATGCTCCATGAACCGTGTCATCACAATGCACCATGCCCATCATCATAATGCTTCTTGCTATTGTCATCAAAATGAAATCAATATGCTCCATGAACCCTGTCATCACAATGCTCCATAAACCCTCTCATCACAATGAACCGTGACTCCAGTCATCACAATGCTTCATGACCTTTGTCATCTCAATGGTCCATGCCATTGACACACAAGGCTCTGTGACCTTTGTCACCACAATGCTCCATGAACTTTTCATCACAATACTCTGTGACCCTTGTCATAAAAATGCACCATGCCTTTGTCAGCACAGTTCTCCATGACCCATGTCATCACAATGCGCCATGCGCTTGTCATCACATATCTCCATGAGGCTTGTCATCACAACGCTCGATGCACTTCTCATCACAATGCTCCATGACCTTGTCAGTACAATCCTGCATGATCTATGTATCACAGTGTTCCGTTCCCTTTTCATTAAAATCCTCCATGCCCTTGTCATCACAATAATCCATGAAACTTGTCAGACCAATGTTCCATGGCCTTGTCATCACAGTGCTCTATGCACTTCTCATCACAATGCTCCATGAAACCTGTCATCACAATGCTCCGTGACTCCAGTCATCACAATGCTTTATGACATTTGTAATCACAATGTTCCATGCCCACGTGACACAAGGCTCTGTGACCTTTGTCACCACAATGCTCCATGCTCTTGTCATCACAATGTGCCATGCCCACTGTCATAACAATAATCCATGAAACTTGTCAGAACAATGATCCATGCCCCTGTCATCACAGTGCTCCATGCCCTTGTCATCACAATGCTCCAAGACCCTTGTCATCACGATGCTCTAAACCCTTGTCATCAAAACGCTCCATTACGTTTGTCATCACAATCCTCCATGACACTTGGCATCACAATGCTCCATGCAATTGTCATCGCAATGGACCATGACATATTTCATCAAAATGCTCCCTGAAACCTGTCTTCACAATACTCCCTGACCTTGTCATCACAATGCTCCATGCCCTAATCATCACAATGCGTCATGCCCACTCTCATCACAATAATCCATGAAACTTGTCAGACCAAAGTTCCATTCCCCTGTCATCACAATGCTCCTTGCCTTTGTCATCACAATGCTCCATAACACCTGACATAACAATGCTCCATGATCCCTGCCATCACAATGTTCCACGGCCTTGTCATCCAAGGCTCCATGACCCTTGTCATAACAGTGCTCCAAGACCCCTGTATTGACAATGCTCCATGCCCTTGTCATCACAAAGATCCATGATGCATGTCATCAGAATTCTCCGTGGCCTTCTCATCACAATGCTCCATGCCCTTGTCATCACAATGCTCCAAGAACCCTGTAATCACAGTGCTCCATGCCCCTTTTTATCTCAATGCTCCATGAACGCTGTCATCACAATTCACCATGCACATCATAATAATGCTTCATGCTGTTGTCATCACAATGAAATCAAAACGCTCCATGACATCTGTCATCACAATGCTAAAAACCCTTCTGATCACAATGTTCCATAGAACTTGTCATCACAATGCCCCATGAAGCTCGTCATCACAATTATGAATGGTTTAATCATCACAATGCTCCATGATCTTTGTCACCACAATCCTCAATACACTTATCACCACAATGCTCCCTGACACTTGTCATCAGTATGCTCCATGAACACTGTCATGAAAAGGCTCCATGCCTGTTTCATCACAATGATCCTTTCCCTTTTCATCACAATGCTGCAAGACCCCTGTAATCACAATGCTCCCTGCCCTTGTCATCACAAAGCTCCATGACACATGTCATCTGAATGCTCCATGGCATTCTCATCACAATGCTCCATGCCCTTGGCATCACAATGCTCCAAGTACACTGTCATCACAATGCTCCGTGACTACAGTCATCACAGTGCTTCATGACATTTGTCATCACAATGTTCCATGACCTCGTCACACAAGGCTTTGTGACCTTTATCACCACAATGCTCCATGAACTATTCATCACAGTGATCTGTGACACTTGTCATCACAAAGCTCCATGCCATTGTCAGCACAATTCTCCATGACCGTTGTCAGCACAATGCTCGATGCGCGTGTAAGCACAATGCTCCATAACCCATGTCATCACAATGCTCCCTGCACTTCTCATCACAATGCACCACGCACTTTTTATCAAAATGCTCCATGACTTTGTCATCACAAAGTTCCATGACACTTGGCATCACAATGCTCCATTCCATTGTCATCACAATGCTCCATGAACACTCTCATCACATTGCTCCATGCACTTGTCATCACAAATCACCATGAGGCTTGTCATCACAACGCTCGATGCCCTTCTCATCACAATGCTACATGTCCTTGTCATTACAATCCTGCATGATCTATGTATCACCGTGTTCCATGCCCTTCTCATAACAATGCTCCATGACCCCTGCCATCACAAAGTTCCACGGCCTTATCATCACAAGCCTCCATGAACCTTGTCATCACAATGCTCCAAGACACCTGTAATCACAATGCTCCATGCATTTGTCATCACAAAGCTCCATGACACATGTCATCAGAATGCGCCTTCGCCTTCTCATCACAATGCTCCATGACCTGGTCATCGCAATGCTCCAAGACCCCTGTAATCACAATGCTCCATGCCCCTTTTCATCTCAATGCTCCATGAACCCTGTCATCAAAATGCACCATGCCCATCACCATAATATTTCATGCTATTGTCATCACAATGAAATCAAAATGCTCAATGACCTCTGTCATCACAATGCTCCAAACCCTTCTGATCACAATGTTCCATAACTCTTGTCATCACAATGCCCCATGAGGCTGGTCATCACAATTATCAATGGTCTTCTTATCACAATGCTCCTTGATCTTTGTCATCACAATACTCAATACACTTATCATCACAATGCTCCCTGACACTTCTCATCAGTATGCTACTTGAACCCTGTCATGACAAGGCTCCATGCAATTTTCATCACAATGATCCATGCCCTTTTCATCACAATGTTCCAAGACTCCTGTAATCACAATGCTCCATGTCCTTGTCATCACAAAGCTCCATGACGCATGTCATCAGAATGCTCCATGGCCTTCGCATCACAATGCTCCATGCCCTTGTCATCACGATGCTACAAAACCCCTGTAATCACAATGCTCCATGCACCTTTTCATCAGAATGCTCCATGACACTTGTCATCACAAGGCTCCATGGTCCTCTCATCACAGTGCTCCAGGACCTTGTCATCACAGTGCTCCATTCCCTTGTCATCACAATGCTCCATGACCCCTGTCATCACAATACTACATGTACATTTTCAGCCCAATGCTCAATGACCGTCTCATTACAATGCTCCATGACCCATGTCTTCACAATGCTCCATGACCACAGTCATCAAAATGCTCCATGACCCCTGTCATCACAATGGTCTATGCGCTCGTCATCAAAAGGCTCTGTGACATTTGTCACCACAATTCTCCATGAAATTTTCATCACAATGTTCTCTTACTCATGTCATAACTATGCTAAATGCCTTTGTCAGCACAATGCTCCATGACCCTTGTCATCACAATGCTCCATGCGCTTTTCCGCAAAATGCCCCATGACCTGTGTCATCACAATGTGACATGCGCTTGTCATTACAATGCTCCACAACCTTGTCATCACAGTTCTCGATAAACCTTGTTGTCACAATGCTCCATGCACTTCCCATCAAAATGCTCTCCCATCACTGATATCATAATGTTCCATCACTTGTCATCACAATACTCCCTCACCACTGTCATCACAATGTTCCATGACCCCTGTCATCACAATGCTCCGTGACCCTTTTCATAGCAATGCTCCCTGACCCCTGACATCACAATGTTCCATAACCCCTGTCATCAAAATGTCCCATGACACTTTTCATCAAATTGCTCCATGACCCTTTCATCACAATGCTCACTGCCCTTGTCATCACAGTACACCACGCCCTTGTCATCAAAACCCTCCATGACCTTTGTCGTCACAAAGCTCCGTGACACTTGGCTCACAATGCTCCATGCCATTGTCATCAAAATGCTCCATGAACCCTCTCATCACATTGTTACATGTCCTTGTCATCACAGGCTCCATGATGATTTTCATCACAATGCTCGATGCTCTTCTTAACACAAAGCTCCAAGGCTTGTCATTACAATCCTCCATGACCCATGTATCACAGTGTTTCGTGCCCTTGTCATCACAATGCTCCATGCCCCCTCTCATCACAATAATCCATGAAAATTTTCAGACCAATGCTCCATGCCCTTGTCATGAAAATGCTCCATTACCCCTGTTATAACAATGCTCCATAAAAACTGCCATTACAATGTTCCACGGCCTTCTCATCACAAGGCTCCATGACCCACGTCATCACAACGTGCCATGTTCTTGTCATCACAATGCTCCACATCCTTTTCATCACAATGCTGCTTAAACTTTGTCATTACAGTGCTCCATGCACTTCTCATCAAAATGCTCTCTCTCCACTGATATCACAATGTTCCATCACTATTCATTCCAATACTCTATCAGCCCTGTCATCACAATGTTCCATGACCCCTGTCATTAAAATGCTACATGCACTTATCATCACAATTTTCGATAACTCTTGACATCACAATATTCCATAACCCGTCATCAAAATGCTCCAGGACACTTTTCATCACAAAGCTCAATGACCCCTGACATCACAATATTCCGTAACCACTGTAATCAAAATGTTCCATGACCCTTTTCACCAAATTACTCAATGACCCTGTCATCACAATGCTCCCTGCCCTTCTCATCACAATGCACGTCACCCTTGTCATCAGAATGCTCCATGACATTTGTCATCAAAAAGCTCCATAACCCTGTGCATCTCAATGATCCATGCCATTGTCATCACAATGATCCATGAACCCTCTCATCACATTGCTCCATGCCGTTGTCATCACAAAGCTCCATGACGCTTGTCATCACAATGCTCCATGCCCACTCTCATCACAATAATCCATGAAAGATTTCACACCAATGCTCCATGCCCTTGTCATCACAATGCTCCATTCCCCCTGTCATAACAATGCTCCATGACACCTGCCATCACAAGGATCCACAGCCTTGTCATCACAAGACTCCATGACCCTTTTCATCACAATGCTCAAAGACCCTGTAATCACAATGCTCCATGCAATTGTCATCAGAAAGCTCCATGACGCATGTCATCAGAATGCTCCGTGGACTTCTCATTCACTATGCTCCATGCCCTTGTCATCACAATGCTCCAAGGCCCATGTAATCACAATGTTCCATGCCCCTTTTAATCTCAATGCTCCAAGAACCCTGTCATCCCATGCACCATGCCCATCATCATAATGATTCATGCTATTCTCATCACAATGAAATCAATATGCTCCATGAATTCTGTCATCACAATGCTCCAAACACTTGTGATCACAATGTTCCATAACTCTTGTCATCACAATGCCCCATGACGCTCCTCATCACAGTTAACCATGGTCTTCTCATCACAATGCTCCATGAATTTTGTCATCACAATGCTCAATACAATTGTCATCACAATGCTCCCTGACATTTGTCGAGAGTATGCTCCTTGAACCCTGCCCTGACAAGGCTCCATGCCTTTTTCTTCACAATGATCCATGCCCTTTTCATCACAATGCTCAAAGACCCCTGTAATCACAATGCTCCATTCCCCTTTTCATCACAAACATCCATGACACATGTCATCAGAATGCTCCATGGCCTTCTCATCACAATGCTCCATGCCCTTGTTATCACAGTGCTCCAAGAACCCTGTCATCACAATGCTCCATGAATATTTTCAGCCCAATGCTCCATGATCTTCTCATCACAATTCTCCATGATCCCTGTCATCACAACGCTCCGTGCTCCTTGAAATCTAAATGATCCATGACCTCTGTCATCACAATGCTCCAAACCCTTGTGATCACATTGTTCCACTACACTTGTCATCACAACGCTCCATGATGCCTGTCATCACAATACTCCATGCCCGTGTCATCACAATGCTCCATGACCTTTGTTATCACAATGCTCAATACACTTGTCATCACAATGCTCCCTGACACTTGTCATCAGATTGCTCCTTGAACGCTGTCATGAAAAGCCTCCATGCCTTTTACATCACAATGCTCCATGCCCTTTTCATCACAATGCTCCATGACATTGTCATAACATTACTCCACAAGCTTGTCATCAGAATGCTCCTCGACCCTTGTCATCAAAATGCTCCATGATCCCTGTCATCACAATGCTCCATGCCCCTTGTCATTACAGTGCTGCATGACGCTCGACATCACAATTATCCATGGTCTTCTCATCACAGTGTTCCACGGTCTTGCCATCACAATGCTCCATGACACTTCTCATCACAATGTTACATGATCTTGTCATCACAATTCTCCATGCACTTGTCATCGCAATGCTCCATGACCCCTGTCATAGCAAGCTCCAAGTGCTTTTCATCACAGTGCTTCACGATATTGTCATCAAAATTTTCAATGGCCGTTGTCATCACAGTGCTCCATGCCCTTGTCATCACAGTGCTCCATGACCATTGTCATCAAAAAGCTCCAAGCCCTTGTCATCACAATGCTCCATTACCTTTGTCATCACAATCCTCCATGACACTTGGCTTCACAATGCTCCATGCCATTGTCATCACAATGCACCAAGACATATGTCATCACAATGCTCCCTGACACCTCTCTGCACAGTACTCCATGACCTTCTCATAACAATGCTGCATGCCCTTGTCATCACAATGCGCCATGCCCAGTGTCATCTCAATAATCCATGAAACTTGTCAGACCAATGCTCCATGCACCCGTCATCACAATGCTCCATGCCCTTGTGATCACAATGCTCCCTGATTCCAGTCATCACAATGCTTCATGACCTTTGGCATCAAAATGGTCCATGCCCTCGTCATCACAGGGCTCTGTGAAATTTGTCACCATAATGCTCCATGAAGTTTTCATTCACAATTATCTGTGACCATTGCCATCACAATGCTCCATGCCTTTGTCAGCAGAGTGCTCCATGACCCTTTTTATCACAATGCTCCATGGGCTTCTTATCAAAATTTTCCACAAAATTGTCATCAGAATGCTCCATAAAAGTTGTCATCACAATGCTCCATGTACTTCTCATCAAAATGCTCTCTCACCACTGATATCAAAATGTTCCATCGCTAGTCATCACAATACTCCCTCACCCCTGTCATGACAATGTTCCACGGCCTTGTCATCACAAGGCTCCATGACCCTTGTCATCACAATGCTCCAAGACCCCTGTAATCACAATGCTCCGTGCTATTGTCATCACAAAGCTCCATGACGCATGTCATCAATCTGCTCCATGGCCTTCTCATCACAATGCTCTATGCCCTTGTCATCACAGTGCTCCAAGAAAACTGTAATCAAAATGCTCCATGCCACTTTTCATCTCAATGCTCCATGAACTCTGTAATCACAATGAACCATGCCCATCATCATAATGCTTCATGCTATTGTCATCACAATGAAATCAGAATGCTCCATAACCTCTGTCAACACAATGCTCCAAACCCTTGTGATCACAATGTTCCATAACACTTGTCATCACAACGCCCCATGATGCTCATCATCACAATTATCCATGGTCTTCTCATCACAATGCTCCATGACCTTTGTCATCACAATGCTGAATACACTTGTCATTACAATGCTCCCTGACACTTGTCGTCAGTATGCTCCTTGAACCCTGTCATGACAAGGCTCCATGCCATTTGCTTCACAATCACCCATGCCATTTTCATCACAATGCCTCAAGACCCATGTAATCACAATGCTCCACACCCCTTTTCATCAGAATGCTCCAAGACACTTGTCATCACAAGGCTCCATGGTCTTCTCCTCACAATGCTCCAGGACCTTGTCATCACAATGCTCCATTCCATTGTCATCGCAATGCTCCATGACCACTGCCATCACAATTGTCAGCCCAATGCTCCATGAACTTCTCATCACAGTGCTCCATGACCCCTGTCATCACAATGCTCCATGCCACTTGTCATTACAGTGCTGCATGACGCTCGACATCACAATTATCCATGGTCTACTCATCACAGTGCTCCACGGTCTTGCCATCACAATGCTCCATGACACTTCTCCTCACAATGCTCCAGGACCTTGTCATCACAATGCTCCATGACCACTGTCATCACAGTGCTCCATGACACCGGACAACACAATGATCCAGGACTCTTGTCATCAAAATGCTCCATGACCCTTGTCATCACAATGATCAATGCCCTTGCCATCCCAATGCTCCGTGACCACTGTAATCACAATGCTCCATGACGCTTGTCATCACAGTGTTCCATGACCCTTGTCATCAAAATGCTCCATGCATTTGTCAGCAAAATGCTACATGACCTTGTCATCACAATGCTCCATGTGCTTGTCATCACAATACTCCATTCCCATTGTCATCAAAACCCTCCATGAATCTTGGGCTCACAATGTTTCATGCTCTTGTCATCACAATGCTCCATGCACCTTGAAATGAAAATGATACATGACTTCTGTCATCACAGTGCTCAAAACCCTTGTGATCACAATGTTCCATAACAGTTGTCATCACAACGCTCCATGATGCCTGTCATCACAATGCTCCATGACCTTTGTCATCACAATGCTCAATACACTTGTCATCACAATGCTCCCTGACACTTGTCGTCAGAATGCTCCTGGAACCCTGTCATGAAAAGGTTCCAAACATTTTTCATCACAATGCTCCATGCCCTTTTCCTCACAATGCTCCATGCCATTGTCATCACATTACTCCACAAGCTTGTCATCAGAATGGTCCATTACACTTGTCATCAGAATGAACCAAGACACCTGTCATCACAATGATCCAAGACACCTGTCATCACAATGCTCTATGCCCCTTGTCATTACAGTGCTCCATGATGCTCATCATCACAATTATCCATGGTCTTCTCATCACAGTGCTCCACGGTTTTTCCATCACAATGCTCCATGCACTGGTCATCAAAATTCTACATGTCCTTATCATCAAAATGCTCCGTGACACTTCTCATCACAATGTTACATGCTCTTGTCATCACAATTCTCCATGCACTTGTCATCGTAATGCTCTATGACCCCTATCACAGCAAGCTCCATGCCCTTGTCATCACAATGCTCCATGCACCTTGAAATGAAAATGATCCATGACTTCTGTCATCACAATGCTCAAAACCCTTGTGATCACAATGTTCCATAACATTTGTCATCACAACGCTCCATGATGCCTGCCATCACATTGCTCCATGACCTTTGTCATCACAATGCTCAATACACTTGTCATCACAATGTTCCCTGACACTTGTTGTCAGAATGCTCCTTGAACCCTGTCATGAAAAGGCTCCAAGCATTTTTCATCACAATGCTCCATGCCCTTTTCCTCACAATGCTCGATGCCATTGTCATCACATTACTCCACAAGCTTGTCATCAGAATGGTCCATGACACTTGTCATCACAATGATCCATGACACCTGTCATCACAATGCTCTATGCCCCTTGTCATTACAGTGCTCCATGACGCTCATCATCACAATTATCCATGGTCTTCTCATCACAGTGCTCCACGGTCTTTCCATCACAATGCTCCATGCACTGGTCATTACATTTCTACATGTCCTTATCATCAAAATGCTCCATGACACTTCTCATCACAATGTTACATGCTCTTGTCAATACAATTCTCCATGCACTTGTCATCGCAATGCTCCATGACCCCTGTCATAACAAGCTCGGTGCACTTTTCATCACAATGCTTCACGACCTTCTCATCAAAATTCTCAATGGCCCTTCACCTCACAATGCTCCAAGATCTTGTCATCACAGAGCTCCATGACCCTTGTCATCACGATGCTCCAAGCCCTTTTCATCAAAATGTTCCATTACTTTGTCATCACAATCCTCCATGACACTTGGTATCACAATGCTCCATGACATTGTCATCTCAATGGACCAAGACATATGTCATCACAGCACTCCCTGTCACCTGTTTTCACAATATTCCATGAGCTTGAAATCACAATGCTCCATGCCCTTGTCATCAAAATGCACCATGTCCACCGTCATCACAATAATCCATGAAACTTGTTAGACCAATTTTGAATGCCACTGTCATCACAATGCTCCATGACGCATGTCATCAGAATGCTCCATTGCCTTCTCATCACAATGCTCCATGCCCTTGTCATCACAGTGCTCCAAGAAAACTTTAATCACAATGCTCCATGCCCCTTTTCATCTCAATGCTCCATGTACACTGACATCACAATGCACCATGCCCATCATCATAATGCTTCATGCTATTGTCATCACAATGAAATCAAAATGCTCCATGACCTCTGTCATCACAATGTTCCAAACACTTGTGATCACAATGTTCCATAACACTTGTCATCACAACGCCCCATGACGCTCATCATCACAATTATCCACGGTATACTCATCACAAAGCTCCATGACCTTTGTCATCACAATGCACAATACACTTGTCATCACAATGCTCCCTGACACTTGTCATCAGTATGCTCCTTGAACCCTGTCATGACAAGGCTCCATGCCTTTTCCATTCACAATGATCCATGCCCTTTTCATCACAATGCTCCAAGACCCCTGTAATCACAATTCTCCATGCCCTTGTCATCACAAAGCTCCATGACGCATGTCATCAGAACACTCCATGGTCTTCTCATCCAAATGCTCCATGCCCTTGTCATCACAATGCTCGAAGACCCCTCTAATCACAATTCTCCATGCCCATTTTCATCAGAATGCTCCATGAGACTTGTCATCACAAGGCTCCATGGTCTTCTCATTACAATGCTCCATGACCCATGTCATCACAATACTCCATGAATATTTTCAGCCCAAAGCTCCATGACCTACTCATCTCACTTCTACATGACCCTTGTCATCACAATGCTCCATGACCACTGTCATCACAACCCTCCATGACCCCTGACAACACAGTGATCCGGGACTCTTGTCATCAAAATGCTCCATAACCCTTGTCATCACAATGATCCATGCCCTTGTCATCCCAATGCTCCATGACCCCTGTAATCACAATGCTCCTTGAGGCTTGTCATCACAGTGCTCCGTGACCCTTGTCATCACAATGCTCCATGCCTTTGTCAGCAAAATGCTCCATGACCTTGTCATCACAGTCCTCCATGACCCTTGGGATCACATTGCAACATGCTCTTGTTATCTCTGTCTTTATTTTCTGGTTTTTACAGATTTTTGGATGTCCCTTTTGACCGGTGGGAAGTGACAATTCTTTGTAGTGTGGATTTGCATTGCGGGCTTGCTTGATTGGCCAAAAAGGGCGTATTCATTTTCTCCTGGATATATTCAGCAGAAAATGCATACGCCCTTTTTGGCCAAGTGCATCATTGTCGAAGTTGTTAAGCTTTTCCTGTGCTTTAAATGCGATTCCAATTTACCTCTTGAAATATGTTTTGTCCAATTCTGCCTCATTTTCAAGTCTGCTTCGTTGCCTTCCCTCAACAGATTTTTGGAAGAGAGTTGTCCTTTATAACTCTGCAGGTTTGTGAATTGCTGTGCCCCTGAGCTCCAATGTTCAACTCGTGTTTTTGTGAGCTGACCGCAAATCCACAATTTTGCTACAGGACCTATACTGGTTCCAGGGGTGCAGGCTGACACTTAGGATAATTATTCCTTCCAGACGGGAAATTAGAGTGACATGTGTCCGTCCAAATGCCTACAGCTACTCTCTGATTGGTTCTCCCTCTTCCCTTTCATCCACTGCACAATTTGGAAACTGTGCGAACCAGTAGCTTATAGGGGCTGACTCTCCAAGTTGGGAGATTGATAGTAAAGCAGTTGGAATGCCAAACTGGAGCACAAGGAGGGGAAAAATTAGGAGACTTTTAGAAATCTTTTGCCATCACAGGGTGTCCATTCTCTAGGTTTCCCATACATGTTATAACTGTAGTGATATTCCCTTCTACCTGGAGAGTTGGGACCCATGGAATGGGTGGTATGCATTACTGCTTTAAAGGGTCTGCATTTTCTCACCCTATCTCACCAGTCCTCTCAGCCACAAGTGTCCAGCCTTATGTCTCATCTAGCTGTCTTTGCAAATGGGGTCATTCCAGGTTTTATCAGATCCCCTGAAGGAATTGTGTAAGAATTTCGCTGTTTTTTTTTGTTTTGTTTTTGAAATTCATTTTTATAATGGGGTTGAGCTGATTTTCACCAACATGTTTATGCCGTTCTAGACACACTTGATTCCCTTATGGAGACATATCAATATATAGGTTTTAAGTTTCTTACTAGTCAGATATATTCCTGTGCTTGGAATTGGGGTTTTGAGTCCCGTTCACTGAGGAAGGTGTAGGTTTTGTCTATTCTGTATTTGCTTCATGGATTGGTACCTGTGCTAATATCAAACTCTGGTTTTATGCATCACCACAACTCTCCTTCCCCCTTAAGCAGGCATAAGAGTGTTTTCTAAATGTGAGACTCTGTTCTCTTTCCTCAGTTCATGTGTAGCCATGTTTACAGGAACTTCATAAGTGATATCTTATGATAAGTTTCTTTTTCTGTGTGACTTATTTCTCTTAGAATCATCGTACCTAAATCCACTCATTTTGCTGCTACTGGCCTTATGACATTGATTTCATGTCTGAGTGATATTCAATTGTACAAAATTACCACAAGTTCTTTACGCAATTTTCTCTTTCTTGGAATATTTAAGTTGTACTGATGTTGAGGTTCTTGTATGCAGAGCAGCCCTAAACTTTGGGGTGCCAGTGTCTTGTTGATATTTAGTCTTCCCAAGTTATAGGCCCATGAGTGGAAGTGCCCTATGCTCGGTAGCTTTGTATTTTAGATGTTTTAGAAAACAACATACACTTCTTCAGATTGGCTCTTGTATATTTATTCCCCACCCATCAGTGTGACTAGCTCACTGTTCTCCATGGCCTCTCCTGCATTTCTGGTTTGTACATATATTTTGGATGGCTTTTCTGAGCAGTGGAAATTGAGACTCCTTTGTTGTGCAGACTTGCATTCCCCGCTTGCTTGGTTGGCCAAAAACTCTGTATGTGTTTTTTTCCTGAAGTTATTCATGAAAAAAACGCATACACCCTTTTGCCCAACTACATCATTTTAGAAATTCTGCTGCTTTTCATATGCTTTAAATGTGAGTCCAATCTCCCTTTTGAAATCTGTTTCCTGCAATTCTGCCTCTCATTCAGATCCTCTTCGTTGCCTTACCTGAATATATTTTTGGACGTTGGTTATCATTTTTATCTTTGCAGGTCTTTGAATTGTCTGCTCCTGTGCTCCATTTTGCAACTCGCATTTTTTGTGAGCTGGCCGCCAAACCACTGGATTGCTTCCAGCCCTATTCTGGTTCTGGGGAGGCAGGCTGAGCCTTTGGTTAATTTTTCTTCCTAATGGGAAATTAGAGTGACATGTGCCTGTCAAAACTTCTACAGCTAGTCTCTCATTGGTTCCCCCTCTTCCCGTTTATCCTCTGCACAAATTGCAAACTGTGTGAAACAGGAGGTTAAAGGTGCTGATTCTCCAAGTGGGGAGATTGTTAGTAATTTGGCTGGAATGGCGAACCCCAGCACCAGGAGATCAAAAATGAGGTGCATTTTAGACCCCTTTCCTGATCACATGGTGTACATTCGTCTCGGTCTCCCAGGCATGTTTTCGCTGTCAGAAGATTCCCTAGAACCTGCAGATTTGGGACCAATGGAATGGGAATCAGGCAGTATTTCTTTTAAAGTTCTGCATGTCCTCACCCAGCCTCTCTAACATCTCTTAGCGTGCATAGCTTCCAGCCTTATATATCATCCTGCTGTGGGTCTACATGTGTTCAATCCATGTTACATCATAGCCCTTCAACAAAAGTTGTAAGAATTTTTGTCTGTCTCACTGTTTTTCTAAATATTCTTAAATTTATTTTTATATTGGTTACAGCTGATTTTCAAAGCTCTGTTTTTTGCTGCTGTACATCTACTTGATTCATGTACTGTGAGACAACAATAAATTCTTTTTCAGATGCTTACCATTCATATGTATTATTTTCCAGTGACTTGAGTGGGCTGAGTGCAGTTCTTTGTGGTACCATGTAGGCCTTGTCAGTTATTCAATTTGGTACTTGGAATGGTATCTTTGCTAATTTCAACCTCCTGGATAATAGCTCACCCTTCCTCACCTTTCCATTTAGCAGCCTTATGTCTATTTTCTACATATTTGACTATGTTTCCGTTTTGTAATTTATTTCATGTGTAGCCATTTTTGATTCCACCTTTAAGTGACATCTTATGATATGTGTCTTTTTCTTTCTGACATACGTCACTTAGAATGATCGTATGTAAATCCTCCAGAGTTGTTACAACTGGCATTATTTCATTGATTTCTGGATGAGTAATATTCCACTCTACATAAGTAAACCATCTACATAAGCAGCCCTAAATATAGGGGTGGCTCTATCTTATTGATTTTCAGTTTTCCCAAGGTATATTACCTAGACTGGAAGTGCCCTTGGCTCTGTAGCCCTGTTGTTTCCTTGTTTTAGGGAACACAATGCACTCCTCCAGAGAGGCAGTTCACAATTTACATCCTGTCCATCAGCATAACTAGGCTCCCTGTTCTGCAGGGCCTATCTGGCCTTTCTGGTTTGTACACATTTTGTGGATGGCCCTTTTGACCGGTGGGAAGTGATACTTCATTGTAGTGCAGATTTGCATTGCCCGCTTGCTTGCTTGGCCAAAAAGCACGTATGCGTTTTCTCCTGAATATATTCAGGAGAAAACGCATACGCCCTTTTTGACCAAGTGCATCATTGTCGAATTTGTGCCCCTATTCCTGTACTTTAAATGTGATTCCAATGTACCTCTTGAAATCTGTTTCCTGCTATTCTGGCTCGCTTTCAAGTCCGCCTCATTGCCTTCCCTCAACAGATTTTCGGACGATTGTTGTCCTTTACTACTCTGCCAGTTTGTGAATTGCTGTGCCCCTGAGCACCATTTTTCAACTAGTTTTTTGTGAGATGACCGCAAGTCCAAAATTTTGGTTCAGGACCTATACTGGTTCCCGGCGGGTGTCTGAGACTTTGGTTAATTCTTCTTCCTGAGGGAAATTAGAATGACATGCGGCCGTCCAAATGCCTAACAGCTACTCTCTCATTGGTTCTCCCTCTTCCCTTTCATCCTCTACAAAATTGGCCACCTGTGAGAACAAGGAGGTTAAAGGGGCTGTCTCTGCAAGTTGGGAGATTGATAGTAAAGCAGTTGGAAAGTAAACCTGGAGCACCAGGAAAGGGATTATTAGTTGAGTTTTAGAAACCTTTCGTATTCACAGTGTGTCCATTCTCTAGGTTTCACGTACATGTTATATCTGTAGTAATATTCCCTTCAACCTGGAGAGTTGGGACCCTTGGAATGTGTGCCACGCATTATTGGTTTAAAGGGTCTAGATTTGCTCACCAAATCTCACTAATCCTCTCAGTTCCAAGTGTCCAGCCTTATGCCACATCCAGCTGTCGTTGTCGATAGGGTCATTCAAGGTTTCATCAGAGCCCCTGAAAGAATTGTAAAGAATTTCCCTGATTTTTGTTTTGTTTTTGAAACTCCTTTTATAGTGGGTTTGAACTGATTCTCACTGCCGTGTTTATGCCAGTCTAGACAGACTTGATTCCCTTACCGAGACATATCAATACATAGATTTTAAGATTCTTACCAGTCAGATATATTCCTCTGCGGGAAATATGGCGTTTTCAGTCCCTTTCACTGAGGATAGTGTAGGTCTTGTCTATTCCGTATTTGGTTTTTGGAACGGTATCTGTACTAATATCTAACTCTGGTTTTATGCATCACTCGGCCTCTCCTTCCCCCTTAAGCTGGCACAAGAGTGTTTTCTAAATGTGAGGCTCTATTCTCTTTCCTAACTCAGTTCATGTGTAGCCATGTTTAGAGGACCTTCATAAGTGATATCTTATGATAAGTTTCTTTTTCTCTGTGACTTATTTCACTTAGAATCATCGTACCTGAATCCACTCATTTTGCTGCTACTGGCCTTATGACATTGATTTCATGGCTGAGGGTTATTACTTTGTATGTAAATAGCACAATTTTTTGAAACATTTTTGTCTTTCCTGGGATATTTAAGGTGTACCCAAGTTGAGGTTCTTGTAAGCAGTGCAGCCCTAAATATTGGGGTGGCTCTATCTTATTGATTTTCAGTTTTCCCAATGTATATTCCCTAGACTGGAAGTGCCCTTGGCTCTGTAGCTCTGTTTGTTACTTGTTTTGGGAACACAGTGCATTCCTCCAGAGAGGCAGTTGGCAATTTACATCCTGCCCATCAGCATAACAAGGCTCCATATTCTCCATTGCCTTTCTTGCCTTTCTGGTTTTACACATTTTGCGGATGTCCCTTTTGACCGGTGGGAAATGATACTTGTTTGTAGTGCAGATTTGAATTGCCCGCTTGCTTTCTTGGCCAAAAAGGGCCTATGCATTTTCTCCTGAATATATTCACGCGAAAACGCATACACCCTTTTTGGCCAAGTGCATCATTGTCAAAGTTGTGCCCCTCTTCCTGTGCTTTAAAGGCCATTCCAATATACCTCTTGAAATCTGTTTCCTGCTATTCTGGCTCGCTTTCAAGTCTGCCTCGTTGCCTTCCGACAACAGATATTTGGACGATTGTTGTCCTTTATTTCTCTGCCAGTTTGTGAATTGCTGTGGCCCTGAGCTCCATTTTTCAACTCGTTTTTTGTGAGCTGACCGCAAGTCCAAAATTTTGGTTCAGGACCTATACTGGTTCCCGGCGGGTGGCTGAGACTTTGGTTAATTCTCCTTTCTTCCGGGAAATTAGAGTGACATGTGCCCGTCCAAATGCCTAACAGCTACTCTCTCATTGGTTCTCCCTCTTCCCTTTCATCCTCTGACAAATTGGCAACCTGTGCGAACCAGGAGGTTAAAGGGGCTGTCTTTCCAAGTTGGGAGATTGATATTAAAGCAGTTGGAAAGTCAAACCAGAGCACCAGGAGAGGGATTATTAGTTGAGTTTTAGAAACCTTTCATATTCACTTTGTGTCCATTCTCTAGTTTTCCAGTACATGTTATAGCTGTAGTAATATTCCCTTCAACCTGGAGAGTTGGGATCCTTGGAATGTGTGCCACATATTATTGCTTTAAATGGTCTGCATTTGCTCACCGAATCTCACCAATCAGCTCAGTCCCAAGTGTCCAGGCTTATGCCACATCCAGCTGTGGTTGTACATAGGGTCATTCCAGGTTTCATCAGAGCCCCTGAAGCAATTGTAAAGAATTTACTTGTTTTTTTGTTTTGTTTTTGAAATTCCTTTTTATAGGGGGTTTGAGCTGATTCTCACTGCCATGTTTATGGCAGTCAAGACACACTTCATTCCCTTACGGAGACATATCAATACATAGGGTTTAAGTTTCTTATTAGTCAGATATATACCTCTGCGGGAAATATGTGGTTTTGTGTCCCTTCACTGAGGGAAGTGTAGGTCTTGTCTATTCCATATTTGGTTTTTGGAACGGTACCTGTACTACTATCAAACTCTGGTTTTATGCATCACCCCACCTCTCCTTCCCCCTTAAGCAGGCATAAGAGTGTTTCCTACATATGAGACTCTGTTCTCTTACCTAACTCAGTTCTTGTGTAGCCATTTTTACAGGACATTCATAAGTGATATCTTTTGATAAGTTTCTTTTTCTCTGTGACTTATTTCACTTAGAATCATCGTACCTGAATCCACTCATTTTGCTGCTACTGGCCTTATGACATTGATTTCATGGCTGAGGGATAATCCATCGTACGTAAGTACCAAAATTTCTTGAACCAATTTTGTCTTTCCTGGCATATTTAAGGTGTACCCAAGTTGAGGTTCTTGTAAACAGTGCAGCCCTAAATTTTGGGTGGCTCTCTCTTATTGATTTTCAGTTTTCCCAAGGTATACTCCCTAGACTGGAAGTGCCCTTGGCTCTGTTGCTCTGTTGTTTAATTGTTTTAGGGAACACATTGCACTCCTCCAGGGAGGCGGTTGGCAATTTACATCCTGCCCATCAGCATAACTAGGCTCCCTCTTCTCCAGCGCTTGTCTTGCCTTTCTGCTTTTTACACATTTTGTGGATGTCCCTTTTGACCGCTGGGAAGTGATACTTCTTTGTACTGCAGAATTTCATTCCCCGCTTGCTTGCTTGGCCAAAAAGGGCTTATGCGTTTCCTCCTGATGATATTCAGGAGGAAACGCATATGCCCTTTTTGGGCAAGTGCATCATGGTCGAAATTGTGCCCCTATTCCTGTGCTTTAAAGGCGATTCCAATGTACCTCTTGAAATCTGTTTCCTGCTATTCTGGCTCTCATTCAAGTCCGCCTCGTTGTCTTCCCTCAACAGATTTTTGCACGATAGTTGCCCTTTATTACTCTGCCGATTTGTGAATTGCTGTGCTCCTGAGCTCCATTTTTCAACTCGTTTTTTGTGAGCTTACTGCAAGTCCAAAATTTTACTTCAGAATATATACTGGTCCCCGGCGGGTGGCTAAGACTCTGGTTAATTCTTCTTTCTGCCGGTAAATTAGAGTGACATGTGCCACTCCAAATGCCTAACAACTAGTCTCTCATTGGTTCTCCATCTTTCCTTTCATCCTCTGCCTAATTTTAAACCTGTGAGAACCAGGAGTTTAAAGGGGCTGTCCCTCCAATTTGGGAGATTGATAGTAAAGCAGTTGGAAATGCAAACCAGAGCCCCAGGAGAGGGAATTTAGTTGCGTTTTAAAAACCTTTCGTTTTCACAGTGTGCCCATTCTCTATGTTTCCCGTACATGTTATAGCTGTAGTAATATTCCCTTCAACCTGGAGATTTGGGATCCTTGGAATGTGTGCCACGCATTATTGCTTTAAATGGTGTGCATTTGCTGACCCAATCTCACCAGTCCTCTCAGCCCCAAGTGTCCAGCCTTATGCCACATCCAGCTGTCATTGTAGATAGGGTCATTCCATGTTTCATCAGAGCCCCTGAAGGAAATGTAAAGATTATCCCTGTTTTTTTGTTTTGTTTTTGAAATTCCTTTTTATAGTGGGTTTGAGCTGATTCTCACTGCCATGATTATGCCAGTCTAGACACAGTTTACTCCCTCACGGAGACATATCAATACATAGGTTTTAAGATTCTTACTAGTCAGATATATTCCTCTGCGGGAAATAAGGGGTTTTGAGTCCCTTTCACTGAGGAAGGTGTAGGTCTTGTCTCTTCCATATTTGGTATTTGGAAACGTAGCTGTATGAATATCAAACGCTGGTTTTATGCATCACACCTCCTCTCCTTTCCCCTTAAGCAGGCATAAGAGTGTTTTCTAAATGTGAGACTTTGTTCTCTTTCCTATCTCTGTTCATGTGTAGCCATGTTTACAGGACCTTCATAAGTGATATCTTATAATAAGTTTCTTTTTCTCTTTGACTAATTTCACTTAAAATCTTCGTACCTGAATCCACCCATTTTGCTGCTACAGGCCTTATGACATTGATTTCATGGCTGAGGGATATTCCATCTTACGTAAGTACCACAATATCTTGAACCAATTTTGTCTTTCCTGGGATATTTAAGTTTTACCCAAGTTGAGGTTCTTGTAAGCAGTGCAGCCCTAAATATTGGGGTGCCTACGTCTTATTGATTTTCAGTTTTTCCATAGTATATTCCCTAGACTGGAAGTGCCCTTGGCTTTGTAGCTCTGGTGTTTACCTGTTTTAGGGAACACAATGCACTCCTCCAGAGAGGGAAGTGGCAATTTACATCCCGCACATCAGCATAACAAGGCTCCCTGTTTTCCAGGGATTGTCTTGCCTTTCTGGTTTTTACACATTTTGCGGATGTCCCTTTTGACCGGTGGGAAGTGATACTTCTTTGTAGTGCACATTTGCATTGCCCGCTTGCTTGCTTGGACAAAAAGGGCGTATGTGTTTTCTCCTGAATATAGTCAGGAGACAACACATACGCCCTTTTTGGCCAAGTGCATCATTGTCGAAGTTGTGCCCCTCTTCCTGTGCTTTGAATGCGATTCCAATGTACCTCTTGAAATTTGTTTCCTGCTATTCCTGCTCGCTTTCAAGTCCACCTCGTTGCCTTCCCTCAACAGATTTTTGGATGTTAGTTGCCCTCCAGTACTCTGCCAGTTTGTGAATTGCTGTGCCCCAGAGATCCATTTTTCAACTCATTTTTTGTGAGCTGACCAGAAGTCCAAAATTTTGGTTCAGGACCTATACAGGTTCCCAGTGGGTGGCTGAGAATTTGATTAATAATTCTTCCACCTGGGAATTGAGAGTGACATGTGCCCGTCCAATTGCCTAACAGCTAGTCTCTCATTGGTTCTCCATCTTCCCTTTCATCATCTGCCAAACTGGCATCCTGTGAGTACCAGGAGGCTAAAGGGTCTGTCTCTGCAAGTTGGGAGATTGATAATAAAGCAATTGGAAATTCAAACCGGAGCACCAGGAGAGGGACTATTAGTTGAGTTATTGAAACCTTTTGTATTCACAGTGTGTCCATTCTCTAGGTTTCCCGTACATGTTATAGCTGTAGTAATATTCCCTTCAACCTGGAGAGTTGGGACCCTTGGAATGTGTGCCACGCATTATTCTTTTAAATGGTCTCCATTTGCTCACCGAAACGACCAATCCTCTCAGTCCCAAGTGTCCAGCCTTATGCCACATCCAGCTGTCGTTGTATTTATGGTCATTTCAGGTTTCATCAGAGACCCTGAAGGAATTGTAAAGAATTTCCCAGTTTTTTTGTTTTCTTTTTGAAATTCCTTTTTATAGTGGGTTTGAGCTGATTCTCACTGTCATGTTTATGCCAGTCTAGACACACTTGATTCCCTTACGGAGACATATCAATACATAGGTTTTAAGATTCTTACTAGTCAGATATATTTCTCTGCGGGAAATATGTGGTTTTGTGTCCCTTCACTGAGGAAAGTGTAGGTCTTGTCTATTCCATATTTGGTTTTTGGAACGGTACCTGTACTACTATCAAACTCTGGTTTTATGCATCAACCCACCTCTCCTTCCCCCTTAAGCAGGCAAAAGAGTGTTTCCTAAATGTGAGACTCTGTTCTCTTACCTAACTCAGTTCATGTGTAGCCATGTTTACAGGACCTTCATAAGTGATATCTTATGATAAGTTTCTTTTTCTCTGTGACTTATTTCACTTAGAAGCATCGTACTTGAATCCACTCATTTTGCTGCTACTGGCCTTATGACATTGATTTCATTGCTGAGGGATATTCCATCGTATGTAAGTAACACAATTACTTGAACCATTTTTGTCTTTCCTGGGATATTTAATGTGTACCCAAGTTGAGGTTCTTGTAAGCAGTGCAGCCCTAAATTTTGGGGTGGCTCTGTCTTATTGATTTTCAGTTTTCCCAAGGTATATTCCCTAGACTCGAAGTGCCCTTGGCTCTGTAGCTCTGTTGTTTACTTGTTTTAGGGAACACAATGCACTCCTCCAGAGAGGCAGTTGGCAATTTACATCCCGCCCGTCAGCATAACAAGGCTCCCTGTTTTCCAGGGCCTGTCTTGCCTTTCTGGTTTTTACACATTTTGCGGATGTCCCTTTTGACCGGTGGGAAGTGATACTTCTTTGTAGTGCAGATTTGCATTGCCCGCTTGCTTGCTAGGCCAAAAAGGGCGTATGCGTTTTCTCCTGAATATATTCAGGAGAAAATGCATACTCCATTTGTGTCCAAGTGCATCATTTTCGAAGTTGTGCCCCTCTTCCTGTGCTTTGAAGGCAAATCCAATGTACCTCTTGAAATCTGTTTCCTGCTATTTCGGCTCACTTTCAATTCCGCCTCTTTGCCTTCCCTCAACAGATTTTTGGACGATAGTTGCCGTTTAGTACTCTGCCAGTTTGAGATTTGCTGTGCCCCTGAGCTCCATTTTTCAACTCATTTTTTGTGAGCTGACCACAAGTCCAAAATTTTGGTTCAGGACCTATAAAGGTTCCCAGTGGGTGGCTGAGAATTTGATTTATTCTTCTTCCTGCCGGGAATTTAGAGTGACATGTGCCCGTCCAAATGCCTAACAGCTATTCTCTCATTGGTTCTCCATCTTCCCATTCATCCTCTGCCAAACTGGCAACCTGTGAGTACCAGGAGGTTAAAGGGGCTGTCTCTGCAAGTTGGGAGATTGCTAATAAAGCAGTTGGAAATTCAAACCGGAGCACCAAGACAGGGACTATTAGTTGAGTTTTAGAAACCTTTTGTTTTCACAGTGTGTCCATTCTCTAGGTTTCCCGTACATATTATAGCTGTAGTAATATTCCCTTCAACCAGGAGAGTTGGGACCCTTGGAATGCGTGCCACACATTATTGTTTTAAATGGTCTGCATTTGCTTACCAAAACTCACAAATCCTCTCAGTCCCAAGTGTCCAGCCTTATGCCACATCCAGCTGTCTTTGTATATATGGTCATTCCAGGTTTCATCAGAGCCCCTGAAGGAATTGTAAAGAATTTCCCTGTTTTTTTGTTTTGTTTTTGAAATTCCTTTTTATACTGGGTTTGAGCTGATTTTCACTGCCATGTTTATGCCATTCTAGACACACTTGATTCCCTTACAGAGACATATCAATACATAGGTTTTAAGATTCTTACTAGTCAGATATATTCCTCTGTGGGAAATATGGGGTTTTGAGTCCCTTTCGCTGATGAAGGTGTAGGACTTGTATAATTCGTAGTTGGTTTTTGGAACGGTACCTCTACTAATACCAAACACTGGTTTTATGCATCACCCCACCTCTCCTTCCCCCTTAGGGAGGCATAAGATTGTTTTCTAAATGTGAGACTCTGTTCTCTTTCCTAACTCAGTTCATTTGTAGCCATGTTTACAGGACCTTCATAAGTGATATCTTATGATAAGTTTCCTTTTCTCTGTGACTTATTTCACTTAGAATCATCGTACCTGAATCCACTCATTTTGCTTCTACTGGCCTCATGACATTGATTTCATGGCTGGGGGATATTCCATCGTCCATAAGTAATACAATTTCTAAAACCATGTTTGTCTTTCCTGGGATATTTAAGGTGTACCCAAGTTGAGATACCTGTAAGCAGTGCAGCCCCCAATTTGGGGTGGCTCTGTCTTATTGATTTTCAGTTTTCCCAAGGTATATTCCCTAGAGTGGAAGTGCCCTTGGTTCAGTAGCTCTCTTGTTTACTTGTTTTAGGGAACACAGTGAACTCCTCCACAAAGGCAGTTGGTAATTTACATCCCGCCCATCAGCATAACTGGGCTCTCTGTTCTCAGGGCCTGTCTTGCCTTTCTGTTTTTTACACATTTTGCGGATGTCCCTTTTGACCGGTGGGAAGTGCTACATTTTGTAGTGCAGATTTGCATTGCCCGCTTGCTTGCTTGGCCAAAAAGGGCGTATGTGTTTTCTCCTGAATATATTAAGGAGACAACGCATACGACCTTTTTGGCCAAGTGCATCATTGTCGAAGTTGTGCCCCTCTTCCTTTGGTTTGAATGCGATTCCAATGTACCCCTTGAAATCTGTTTCCTGCTATTCTGGATCGCTTTCAAGTCTGCCTCGTTGCCTTCCCTCAATAGATTTTTTGGACGATAGTTGCCTTTAGTACTCTGCCAGTTTGTGAATTGCTGTGCCCCTGAGCTCCATATTTCAACTCATTTTTTGTGAGCTGACCGCAAGTCCAAAATTTTGGTTCAGGACCTATACAGGTTCCCAGTGTGTGGCTGAGACTTTGATTAATTCTTCTTCCTGCCGGGAAATTAGAGTAACATGTGCCCGTCCAAATGCCTAATAGCTACTCTCTCATTGGTTCTCCCTCTTCCCTTTCATCCTCTGCCAAATTGGCAACCTGTGCGAACCAGGAGGTTAAAGGGCCTGTCTCTCCAATTTGGGAGATTGATAGTAAAGCAGTTGGAAATTCTAGCTGGAGAACCAGGAGAGGGACAATTAGTTGAGTTCTAGAAACCTTTCGTATTCAGAGTGTGTCCATTCCCTAGGTTTCCCGTACATGTTATAGCTGTAGTAATATTCCCTTCAACCTGGAGAGTTGGGACCCTTGGAATGTGTGCCACACATTATTGCTTTAAAAGGTCTGCATTTGCACACCCAATCTCACCAATCCTCTCAGTTCCAAGTGTCCAGCCTTATGCCACATCCAGCTGTCATTGTAGATAGGGTCATTCTAGGTTTCATCAGAGACCCTGAAGGAATTGTAAAGAATTTCCCGTTTTGTTTTTTTTGTTTGTTTGTTTCTGAAATTCCTTTTTATAGTGGGTTTGAGCTGATTCTCACTGCCATGTTAATGCCAGTCTAGACACACTTGATTCCCTTATGGAGACATATCAATATATAGGTTTTAAGATTATTACTAGTCACATATATTCCTCTGCGGGAAATATGGGGTTTTGTGTCCCTTTCACTGAGGAAGGTGTAGGTCTTGTCTATTCCATATTTGGTTTTTGGAATGGTACCTGTACGAATATCAAACTCTGGTTTTATGCCTCACCCCTCCTCTCCTTTCCCCTTAAGAAGGCATAAGAGTGTTTTCTAAATGAGAGGCTCTTTTCTCTTTCCTAAATCTGTTCATGTGTAGCCATGTTTACAGGACCTTCATAAGTGATATCTTATGATAAGTTTCTTTTTCTCTGTGACTTATTTCACTTAGAATCATCGTACCTGAATCCACTCATTTTGCTGCTACTGGCCTTACGACATTGATTTCATGGCTGAGGGATAATCCATCGTACGTAAGTACCAAAATTTCTTGAACCAATTTTGTCTTTCCTGAGATATTTTAGGTGTACCCAAGTTGAGGTTCTTGTAAGCAGTGCAGCCCTAAATTTTGGGGTGGCTCTGTCTTATTGATTTTCAGTTTTCCCAAGGTATATTCCCTAGACTGGAAGTGCCCTTGGCTCTGTAGCTCTGTTGTTTAATTGTTTTAGGGAACACATTGCACTCCTCCAGAGAGGCGGTTGGCAATTTACATCCTGCCCATCAGCATAACAAGGTTCCCTGTTCTCCAGGGCATGTCTTGCCTTTCTGGTTTTTACACATTTTGCAGATGTCCCTTTTGACCGCTTGGAAGTGATACTTCTTTGTACTGCAGAATTTCATTGCCCGCTTGCTTGCTTGGCCAAAAAGTGTGTGTGTTTCCTCCTGATTATATTCAGGAGGAAACGCATACGCCCTTTTTGGGCAAGTGCATCATGGTCGAAATTGTGCCCCTCATTCCTGTGCTTTAAAGGCGATTCCAATGTACCTCTTGAAATCTGTTTCCTGCTATTCTGGCTCCCTTTCAAGTCCCCCTCGTTGCCTTCCCTCAACAGATTTTTGGACGATAGTTGCCCTTTATTACTCTGCCAGTTTGTGAATTGCTGTGCCCCTGAGCTCCATTTTTCAACTCGCTTTTTGTGAGCTGACCGCAAGTCCAAAATTTTGCTTCAGGATCTATACTGGTTCCCGGCGTGTGGCTGAGTCTTTGGTTAATTCTTATTTCTGCCGGGAAATTAAAGTGACATGTGCCCGTCCAAATGCCTAACAGCTACTCGCTCATTGGTTCTCCATCTTTCCTTTCATCCTCTGCGAAATTGGCAACCTTTGAGAACTAGGAGGTTAAAGGGGCTGTCTCTCCAAGTTGGGAGATTGATAGTAAAGCAGTTGGAAATACAAACCGAAGCACCAGGAGAGGGAATATTAGTTGAGTTTTAGAAACCTTTTGTATTCACAGTGTGTCCATTCTCTTGGTTTCCCGTACATGTTATAGCTGTAGTAATATTCCCTTCAACCTGGAGAGTTGGGATCCTTGGAATGTGTGCCACGCATTATTGCTTTAAAAGGTCTGCTTTTGCTGACCCAATCTCACCAATCCTCTCAGTCCCAAGTGTCCAGCCTTATGCCACATCCAGCTGTCGTTGTAGATAGGGTCATTCCAAGTTTCATCAGAGCCCCTGAAGGAATTGTAAAGAATTTCCCTATTTTTTTGTTTGGTTTTTGAAATTCCTTTTTATAGTGGGTTTGAGCTGATTTTCACTGCCATGGTTATGCCAGTCTAGACACACTTGATTCCCTTACGGAGACATATCAATACATAGGTTTTAAGATTCTTACTAGTCAGATATATTCCTCTGCGGGAAATATGGGGTTTTGAGTCCCTTTCACTGACGAAGGTGTAGGACTTGTATAATTCGTAGTTGGTTTTTGGAATGGTACCTGCACTAATATCAAACTCTGGTTTTATGCATCACCCCACCTCTCCTTCCCCCTTAGGCAGGCATAAGATTGTTTTCTAAATGTGAGACTCTGTTCTCTTTCCTAACTCAGTTCATGTGTTGCCATGTTTACAGGACCTTCATAAGTGATATCTTATGATAAGTTTCCTTTTCTCTGTGACTTATTTCACTTAGAATCATCGTACATGAATCCACTCATTTTGCTGCTACTGGCCTCATGACACTGATTTCATGGCTGGGGGATATTCCATCTTCCATAAGTAATACAATTTCTTAAACCATTTTTGTCTATCCTGGGATATTTAAGGTGTACCCAAGTTGAGGTTCCTGTAAGCAGTGCAGCCCGAAATTTGGGATGGCTCTGTCTTATTGATTTTCAGTTTTCCCAATGTATATTCCCTAGACTGGAAGTGTCCTTGGTTCGGTAGCTCTCTTGTTTACTTGTTTTAGGGAACACAGTGAACTCCTCCACAAAGGCAGTTGGTAATTTACATCCCGCCCATCAGCATAACTGGGCTCTCTATTCTCCAGGGCCTGTCTTGCCTTTCTGGTTTTTACATATTTTGCGGATGTCCATTTTGACCGGTGGGAAGTGATACATTGTGTAGTGCAGATTTGAATTGCCCACTTGCTTGCTTGGCCAAAAATGGCGTATGTGTTTTCTCCTGAATATATTCAGGAGACAACACATACGAACTTTTTGGCCAAGTGCATCATTGTCGAAGTTGTGCCCCTCATCCTGTGGTTTGAAGGCGATTCCAATGTACCCCTTGAAATCTGTTTCCTGCTATTCTGGATCGCTTTCAAGTCCGCCTCGTTGCCTTCCCTCAATAGATTTTTGGACGATAGTTGCCCTTTAGTACTCTGCCAGTTTGTGAATTGCTGTGCCCCTGATCTCCATTTTTCAACTCGTTTTTTGTGAGCTGACCGCAAGTCCAAAATTTTGCTTCAGGATCTATACTGGTTCCCAGCGTGTGGCTGAGACTTTGGTTAATTCTTATTTCTGCCGGGAAATTAGAGTGACATGTGCCCGGCCAAATGCCGAACAGCTACTCTCTCATTGGTTCTCCATCTTTCCTTTCATCCTCTGCCAAATTGGCAACCTTTGAGAACCAGGAGGTTAAAGGGGCTGTCTCTCCAATTTGGTAGATTGATAGTAAAGCAGTTGGAAATACAAACCCAAGCACCAGGAGAGGGACTATTAGTTGAGTTTTAGAAATCTTTCGTATTCACAGTGTGTCCATTCTCTTGGTTTCCCGTACATGTTGTAGCTGTAGAAATATTCCCTTCAACCTGGAGAGTTGGGATCCTTGGAATGTGTGCCACGCATTATTGCCTTAAATGGTCTGCTTTTGCTGACCCAATCTCACCAATCCTCTCAGTCCCAAGTGTCCAGCATTATGCCACATCCAGCTGTTGTTGTAGATAGGGTCATTCCAGGTTTCATCAGAGCCCCTGAAGGAATTGTAAAGAATTTCCCTATTTTTTTGTTTGGTTTTTGAAATTCCTTTTTATAGTGGGTTTGAGCTGATTTCCACTGCCATGTTTATGCCAGTCTAGACACACTTGATTCCCTTATGGAGACATATCAATACATAGGTTTTAAGATTCTTACTAGTCAGATATATTCCTCTGCGGGAAATATGGGGTTTTGAGTCCCTTTCACTGACGAAGGTGTAGGACTTGAATAATTCGTAGTTGGTTTTGGAACGGTACCTGTACTAATATCAAACTCTGGTTTTATGCATCACCCCACTTCTCCTTCCCCCTTAGGCAGGCATAAGATTGTTTTCTAAATGTGAGACTCTGTTCTCTTTCCTAACTCAGTTCATGTGTAGCCATGTTTACAGGACCTTCATAAGTGATATCTTATGATAAGTTTCCTTTTCTCTGTGACTTATTTCACTTAGAATCATCGTACCTGAATCCACTCATTTTGCTGCTACTGGCCTCATGACATTGATTTCATGGCTGGGGGATATTCCATCGTCCATAAGTAATACAATTTCTCAAACCATTTTTGTCTTTCCTGGGATATTTAAGGTGTACCCAAGTTGAGTTTCCTGTAAGCAGTGCAGCCCCAAATTTGGGGTGGCTCTGTCTTATTGATTTTCAGTTTTCCCAAGGTATATTCCTTAGACTGGAAGTGGCCTTGGTTCAGTAGCTCTGTTGTTTACTTGTTTTAGGGAACACAATGAACTCCTCCACAAAGGCAGTTGGTAATTTACATCCTGCCCATCAGCATAACTGGGCTCTCTGTTCTCCAGGGCCTGTCTTGCCTTTCTGGTTTTTACACATTTTGCGGATGTCCCTTTTGACCGGTGGGAAGTGATACATTTTGTAGTGCAGATTTGCATTGCCCGCTTGCTTGCTTGGCCAAAAAGGGCGTATGTGTTTTCTCCTGAATATATTAAGGAGACAACGCATACGACCTTTTTGGCCAAGTGCATCATTGTCGAAGTTGTGCCCCTCTTCCTTTGGTTTGAATGCGATTCCAATGTACCCCTTGAAATCTGTTTCCTGCTATTCTGGATCGCTTTCAAGTCTGCCTCGTTGCCTTCCCTCAATAGATTTTTTGGACGATAGTTGCCTTTAGTACTCTGCCAGTTTGTGAATTGCTGTGCCCCTGAGCTCCATTTTTCAACTCGTTTTTTGTGAGCTGACCGCAAGTCCAAAATTTTGGTTCAGGACCTATACAGGTTCCCAGTGTGTGGATGAGACTTTGATTAATTCTTCTTCCTGCCGGGAAATTTGAGTGACATGTGCCCGTCCAAATGCCTAATAGCTACTCTCTCATTGGTTCTCCCTCTTCCCTTTCATCCTCTGCCAAATTGGCAACCTGTGCGAACCAGGAGGTTAAAGGGCCTGTCTCTCCAATTTGGGAGATTGATAGTAAAGCAGTTGGAAATTCTAGCTGGAGAACCAGGAGAGGGACAATTAGTTGAGTTCTAGAAACCTTTCGTATTCAGAGTGTGTCCATTCTCTAGGTTTCCCGTACATGTTATAGCTGTAGTAATATTCCCTTCAACCTGGAGAGTTGGGACCCTTGGAATGTGTGCCACACATTATTGCTTTAAAAGGTCTGCATTTGCTCACCCAATCTCACCAATCCTCTCAGTCCCAAGTGTCCAGCCTTATGCCACATCCAGCTGTCATTGTAGACAGGGTCATTCTAGGTTTCATCAGAGCCCCTGAAGGAATTGTAAAGAATTTCCTGGGGTTTTTTTTTTGTTGTTGTTTTTGAAATTCCTTTTTATAGTGGGTTTGAGCTGATTCTCACTGCCAGGTTAATGCCAGTCTATACACACATGATTCCCTTATGGAGACATATCAATATATAGGTTTTAAAATTATTACTAGTCAGATATATTCCTCTGCGGGAAATATGGGGTTTTGTGTCCCTTTCAATGAGGAAGGTGTAGGTCTTGTCTATTCCATATTTGGTTTTTGGAATGGTACCTGTACGAATATCAAACTCTGGTTTTATGCATCACCCGTCCTCTCCTTTCCCCTTAAGAAGGCATAAGAGTATTTTCTAAATGAGAGGCTCTTTTCTCTTTCCTAACTCTGTTCATGTGTAGCCATGTTTACAGGACCTTCATAAGTGATATCTTATGATAAGTTTCTTTTTCTTTGTGACTTATTTCACTTAGAATCATCGTACCTGAATCCACTCATTTTGCTGCTACTGGCCTTATGACATTGATTTCATGGCTGAGGGATAATCCATCGTACGTAAGTACCAAAATTTCTTGAACCAATTTTGTCTTTCCTGGGATATTTTAGGTGTACCCAAGTTGAGGTTCTTGTAAGCAGTGCAGCCCTAAATTTTGGGGTGGCTCTGTCTTATTAATTTTCAGTTTTCCCAAGGTATATTCCCTAGACTGGAAGTGCCCTTGGCTCTGTAGCTCTGTTGTTTAATTGTTTTAGGGAACACATTGCACTCCTCCAGAGAGGCGGTTGGCAATTTACATCCTGCCCATCAGCATAACTAGGTTCCCTGTTCTCCAGGGCATGTCTTGCCTTTCTGTTTTTTACACATTTTGAAGATGTCCCTTTTGACCGCTTGGAAGTGATACTTCTTTGTACTCCAGAATTTCATTGCCCGCTTGCTTGCTTGACCAAAAAGGGCGTATGCGTTTCCTCCTGATTATATTCAGGAGGAAACGCATACGCCCTTTTTGGGCAAGTGCATCATGGTTGAAATTGTGCCCCTCTTCCTGTGCTTTAAAGGCAATTCCAGTGTACCTCTTGAACTCTGTTTCCTGCTATTCTGGCTCTCTTTCAAGTCCGCCTCGTTGCCTTCCCTCAACAGATTTTTGGACGATAGTTGCCCTTTATTACTCTGCCAGTTTGTGAATTGCTGTGCCCCTGAGCTCCATTTTTCAACTCGTTTTTTGTGAGCTGACCGCAAGTCCAAAATTTTGCTTCAGGATCTATACTGGTTCCCGGCTTGTGGCTGAGACTTTGGTTAATTCTTATTTCTGCCCTGAAATTAGAGTGGCATGTGCCCGTCCAAATGCCTAACAGCTACTCTCTCATTGGTTCTCCATCTTTCCTTTCATCCTTTGCCAAATTGGCAACCTTTGAGAACCAGGAGGCTAAAGGGGCTGTCTCTCCAAGTTGGGAGATTGATAGTAAAGCAGATGGAAATACAAACCGAAGCACCTTGAGAGGGACTATTAGTTGAGTTTTAGAAACGTTTCATATTCATAGTGTGTCCATTCTCTTGGTTTCCCGTACATGTTATAGCTGTAGTAATATTCCCTTCATCCTGGAGAGTTGGGATCCTTGGAATGTTTGCCATGCATTATTGCTTTAAATGGTCTGCTTTTGCTGACCCAATCTCACCAATCCTCTCAGTCCCAAGTGTCCAGCCTTATGCCACATCCAGCTGTCGTTGTAGATAGGGTCATTCCAAGTTTCATCAGAGCCCCTGAAGGAATTGAAAAGTATTTCCCTATTTTTTTGTTTGGTTTTTGAAATTCCTTTTTATAGTGGGTTTGAGCTGATTTTCACTGCCATGTTTATGCCAGTCTAGACACACTTGATTCCCTTATGGAGACATATCAATACATAGGTTTTAAGATTCTTACTAGTCAGATATATTCCTCTGCGGGAAATATGGGGTTTTGAGTCCCTTTCACTGACGAAGGTGTAGGACTTCTATAATTCGTAGTTGGTTTTTGGAACGGTACCTGTACTAATATCAAACTCTGGTTTTATGCCTCACCCCACCTCTCCTTCCCCCTTAGGCAGGCATAAGATTGTTTTCTAAATGTGAGACTCTGTTCCCTTTCCTAACTCAGTTCATGTGTAGCCATGTTTACAGGACTTTCATAAGTGATATCTTATGATAAGTTTCCTTTTCTCTGTGACTTATTTCACTTAGAATCATCATACCTGAATCCACTCATTTTGCTGCTACTGGCCTCATGACATTGTTTTCATGGCTGGGGGATATTCCATCGTCTGTAAGTAATATAATGTCTTAAACCATTTTTGTCTTTCCTGGGATATTTAAAGTGTACACAAGCTGAGGTTCCTGTAAGCAGTGCAGCCCCAATTTTGGGGTGGCTCTGTCTTATTGATTTTCAGTTTTCCCAAGGTGTATTCCCTAGACTGGAAGTGCCCTTGGTTCGGTAGCTCTCTTGTTTACTTGTTTTAGGGAACACAGTGTACTCCTCCACAAAGGCAGTTGGTAATTTACATGCCGCCCATCAGCATAACTGGGCTCTCTGTTCTCCAGGGCCTGTCTTGCCTTTCTGGTTTTTACACATTTTGTGGATGTCCCTTTTGACCGGTGGGGAGTGATACATTGTGTAGCGCAGATTTGCATTGCCCGCTTGCTTGCTTGGCCAAAAAGGGCGTATGTGTTTTCTCCTGAATATATTCAGGAGACAACGCATACGACCTTTTTGGCCAAGTGCATCATTGTCGAAGTTGTGCCCCTCTTCCTGTGCTTTGAATGCGATTCCAATGTAGCCCTTGAAATCTGTTTCCTGCTATTCTGGATCGCTTTCAAGTCCACCTCGTTGCCTTCCCACAATAGATTTTTGGACGATAGTTGCCCTTTAGTACTCTGCCAGTTTGTGAATTGCTGTGCCCCTGAGTTCCATTTTTCAACTCGTTTTTTGTGAGCTGAACGCAAGTCCAAAATTTTGGTTCAGGACCTATACAGGTTCCCAGTGTGTGGCTGAGACTTTGATTAATTCTTCTTCCTGCCGGGAAATTTGAGTGACATGTGCCCGTCCAAATGCCTAATAGCTATGCTCTCATTGGTTCTCCCTCTTCCCTTTCATCCTCTGCCAAATTGGCAACCTGTGCGAACCAGGAGTTTAAAGGGCCTGTCTCTCCAATTTTGGAGATTGATAGTAAAGCAGTTGGAAATTCTAGCTGGAGAACCAGGAGAGGGACAATTAGTTGAGTTCTAGAAACCTTTCGTATTCAGAGTGTGTCCATTCTCTAGGTTTCCCGTACATGTTATAGCTGTAGTAATATTCCCTTCAACCTGGAGAGTTGGGACCCTTGGAATGTGTGCCACACATTATTGCTTTAAAAGGTCTGCATTTGCTCACCCAATCTCACAAATCCTCTCAGTCCCAAGTGTCCAGCCTTATGCCACATCCAGCTGTCGCTGTAGATAGGGTCATTCTAGGTTTCATCAGAGCCCCTGAAGGAATTGTAAAGAATTTCCCGTTTTTTTTTTTTGTTTTTTTTGAAATTCCTTTTTATAGTGGGTTTCAGCTGATTCTCACTGCCATGTTAATGCCAGTCTAGACACACTTGATTCCCTTATGGAGACATATCAATATATAGGTTTTAAGATTATCACTAGTCATATATATTCCTCTGCGGGAAATATGGGGTTTTTTGTCCCTTTCACTGAGGAAGGTGTAGGTGTTGTCTATTCCATATATGGTTTTTGGAATGGTACCTGTACGAATATCAAACTCTGGTTTTATGCATCACCCCTCCTCTCCTTTCCCCTTAAGAAGGCATAAGAGTGTTTTCTAAATGAGTGGCTCTTTTCTCTTTCCTAACTCTGTTCATGTGTAGCCATGTTTATAGGACCATTATAAGTGATATCTTATGATAAGTTTCTTTTTCTCTGTGACTTATTTCACTTATAATCATCGTACCTGAAGCCACTCATTTTGCTGCTACTGGCCTTATAACATTGATTTCATGGCTGAGTGATAAACCATCGTACATAAGTACCAAAATTTCTTGAACCAATTTTGTCTTTCCTGTGATATTTTAAGTGTACCCAAGTTGAGGTTCTTGTAAACAGTGCAGCCCTAAATTTTGGGGTTGCTCTGTCTTATTGATTTTCAGTTTTCCCAAGGTATATTCCCTAGATTGGACGTGCCCTTGGCTCTGTAGCTCTGTTGTTTAATTGTTTTAGGGAACACATTGCACAACTCCAGAGAGGCGGTTGGCAATTTACATCCTGCCCATCAGCATACCGAGGCTCCCTGTTCTCCAGTGCCTGTCTTGCCTTTCTGTTTTTTACACATTTTGCAGATGTCCCTTTTGACCACTTGGAAGTGATACTTCTTTGTACTGCAGAATTTCATTGCCCGCTTGCTTGCTTGGCCAAAAAGGGTGTATGCGTTTCCTCCTGATTATATTGAGGAGGAAACACATACGCCCTTTTTGGGCAAGTGCATCATGGTCGAAATTGTGCCCCTCTTCCTGTGCTTTAAAGGCGATTCCAATGTACTTCTTGAAATCTGTTTCCTGCTATTCTGGCTCCCTTTCAAGTCCACCTCGTTGCCTTCCCTCAACAGATTTTTGGACGATATTTGCCCTTTATTACTCTGCCAGTTTGTGAATTGCTGAGCCCCTGAGCTCCATTTTTCAACTCGTTTTTTGTGAGCTGACCACAAGTCCAAAATTTTGCTTCAGTATCTATACTGGTTCCGGGCGTGTGGCTGAGACTTTGGTTAATTCTTATTTCTGCCGGGAAATTAGAGTGACATGTGCCCGTCCAAATGCCTAACAGCTACTCTCTCATTGGTTCTCCATATTTCCTTTCATCCTCTGCAAAATTGGCAACCTTTGAGAACCAGGAGGTTAAAGGGGCTGTCTCTCCAAGTTGGGAGATGGATAGTAAAGCAGTTGGAAATACAAACCGAAGCACCAGGAGAGGGAATATTAGTTGAGTTTTAGAAACCTTTCGTATTCACAGTGTGTCCATTCTCTTGGTTTCCCGTACATGTTATAGCTGTAGTAATATTCCCTTCAACCTGGAGAGTTGGGATCCTTGGAATGTGTGCCACGCATTATTGCTTTAAATGGTCTGCTTTTGCTGACCCAACTCACCAATCCTCTCAGTCCCAAGTGTCCAGCCTTATGCCACATCCAGCTGTCGTTTTAGATAGGGTCATTCCAGGGTTCATCAGAGCCCCTGAAGGAATTGTAAAGAATTTCCCTGTTTTTTTGTTTGGTTTTTGAAATTCTTTTTTATAGTGGGTTTGAGCTGATTTTCACTGCCATGTTTATGCCAGTCTAGACACACTTGATTCCCTTACGGAGACATATCAATACATAGGTTTTAAGATTCTTACTAGTCGATATATTCCTCTGCGGGAAATATGGGGTTTTGAGTCCCTTTCACTGACGAAGGTGTAGGACTTGTATAATTCGCAGTTGGTTTTTGGAACGGTACCTGTACTAATATCAAACTCTTGTTTTATGCATCACCTCACATCTCCTTCCTCCATAGACAGGCATAAGATTGTTTTCTAAATGTGAGACTCTGTTCTCTTTCCTAACTCAGTTCATGTGTAGCCATGTTTACAGGACCTTCATAAGTGATATCTTATGATAAGTTTCCTTTTCTCTGTGACTTATTTCACTTAGAATCATCGTACCTGAATCCTCTCATTTTGCTGCTACTGGCGTCATGACATTGATTTCATGGCTGTGGGATATTCCATCGTCCATAAGTAATACAATTTCTTAAACCATGTTTGTCATTCCTCAGATATTTAATGTGTACCCAAGTTGAGGTTCTTGTAAACAGTGCAGCCCTAAATTTTGGGGTGGCTCTGTCTTATTGATTTTCAGTTTTCCCAATGTATATTCCCTAGACTGGAAGTGCCCTGGGTTCGGTAGCTCTCTTGTTTACTTGTTTTAGGGAACACAATGAACTCCTCCACAAAGGCAGTTGGTAATTTACATCCTGCCCATCAGCATAACTGGGCTCTCTGTTCTCCAGGGCCTGTCTTGCCTTTCTGGTTTTTGCACATTTTGCGCATGTCCCTTTTGACCGGTGGGGAGTGCTACATTGTGTAGTGCAGATTTGCATTGCCCGCTTGCTTGCTTGGCCAAAAAGGGCGTATGTGTTTTCTCCTGAATATATTCAGGAGACAACGCATACGACCTTTTTGGAAAAGTGCATCATTGTCGAAGTTGTGCCCCTCTTCCTGTGCTTTGAATGCGATTCCAATGTACCCCTTGAAATCTGTTTCCTGCTATTCCGGATCGCTTTCAAGTCCGCCTCGTTGCCTTCCCTCAATAGATTTTTGGACGATAGTTTCCCTTTAGTACTCTGCGAGTTTGTGAATTGCTGTGCCCCTGAGCTCCATTTTTCAACTCGTTTTTTGTGAGCTGACCGCAAGTCCAAAATTTTGGTTCAGGACCTATACAGGTTCCCAGTGTGTGACTGAGACTTTGTTTAATACTTCTTCCTGCCGGGAAATTAGAGTGACATGTGCCCGTCCAAAAGCCTAATATCTACTCTCTCATTGGTTCTCCCTCTTCCCTTTCATCCTCTGCCAATTTGGCAACCTGTGTGAACCAGGAGTTTAAAGGGCCTGTCTCTCCAATATGGGAGATTGATAGTAAAGCAGTTGGAAATTCTAGCTGGAGAACCAGGACAGGGACAATTGGTTGAGTTCTAGAAACCTTTCGTATTCAGAGTGTGTCCATTCCCTAGGTTTCCCATACATGTTATAGCTGTAGTAATATTCCCTTCAACCTGGAGATTTGGGACCCTTGGAATGTGTGCCACACATTATTGCTTTAAAAGGTCTGCATTTGCTCACCCAATCTCACCAATCCTCTCAGTCCCAAGTGTCCAGCCTTATGCCACATCCAGCTGTCATTGTAGATAGGGTCATTCTAGGTTTCATCATAGCCCCTGAAGGAATTGTAAAGAATTTCCCGGTTTTTTATTTGTTGTTTTTGAAATTCTTTTTATAGTTGGTTTGAGCTGATTCTCACTGCCATGTTAATGCCAGTCTAGACACACTTGATTCCCTTATGGAGACATATCAATATATAGGTTTTAAGATTATTACTAGTCAGATATATTCCTCTGTGGGAAATATGGTGTTTTGAGTCCCTTTCACTGAGGAAGGCGTATGTTTTGTCTATTCCATATTTGGTTTTTGGAATGGTACCTGTACGAATATCAATCTCTGGTTTTATGCATCACCCCTCCTCTCCTTTCCCCTTAAGCAGGCATAAGAGTATTTTCTAAATGAGAGGCTCTTTTCTCTTTCCTCATTCTGTTCATGTGTAGCCATGTTTACAAGACCTTCATAAGTCATATCTTAAGATAAGTTTCTTTTTCACTGTGACTTATTTCACTTAGAATCATCGTACCTGAATCCACTCATTTTGCTGCTACTGGCCTTATGACATTGATTTCATGGCTGAGGGATAATCCATCATACGTAAGTACCAAAATTTCTTGAACCAATTTTCTCTTTCCTGGGATATTTTAGGTGTACCCAAGTTGAGGTTCTTGTAAACACTGCAGCCCTAAATTTTGAGGTGGCTCTGTCTTATTGATTTTCAGTTTTCCCAAGGTATATTCCCTAGACTGGAAGTGCCCTTGGCTCTGTAACTCTGTTGTTTAATTGTTTTAGGGAACACATTGCACTCCTCCAGAGAGGCGGTTGGCAATTTACATCCTGCCCATCAGCATACCTAGGCTCCTTTTTCTCCAGGGCCTGTCTTGCCTTTCTTTTTTTTACACATTTTGCAGATGTCCCTTTTGACCGCTTGGAAGTGATACTTCTTTGTACTGCAGAATTTCATTGCCCGCTTGCTTGCTTGGCCAAAAAGGGTGTATGCGTTTCCTCCTGATTATATTCAGGAGGAAACGCATACGCCCTTTTTGGGCAAGTGCATCATGGTCGAAATTGTGCCCCTCTTCCTGTGCTTTAAAGGCGATTCCAATGTACTTCTTGAAATCTGTTTCCTGCTATTCTGGCTCCCTTTCAAGTCCACCTCGTTGCCTTCCCGCAACAGATTTTTGGACGATAGTTGCCCTTTATTACTCTGCCAGTTTGTGAATTGCTGAGCCCCTGAGCTCCATTTTTCAACTCTTTATTTGTGAGCTGACCACAAGTCCAAAATTTTGCTTCAGGATCTATACTGGTTCCCGGCGTGTGGCTGAGACTTTGGTTAATTCTTATTTCTGCCGGGAAATTAGAGTGACATGTGCCCGTCCAAATGCCTAACAGCTACTCTCTCATTGGTTCTCCATCTTTCCTTTCATCCTCTGCCAAATTGGCAACCTTTGAGAACCAGGAGGTTAAAGGGGCTGTCTCTCCAATTTGGGAAATGGATAGTAAAGCAGTTGGAAATACAAACCGAAGCACCAGGAGAGGGACTATTAGTTGAGTTTTAGAAACCTTTCATATTCACAGTGTGTCCATTCTCTTGGTTTCCCGTACATGTTATAGCTGTAGTAATATTCCCTTCAACCTGGAGAGTTGGGAACCTTGGAATGTGTGCCACGCATTACTGCTTTAAATGGTCTGCTTTTGCTGACCCAATCTCACCAATCCTCTCAGTCCCAAGTGTCCAGCCTTATGCCACATCCAGCTGTCGTTGTAGATAGGGTCACTCCAGGTTTCATCAGAGCCCCTGAAGGAATTGTAAAGAATTTCCCTATTTTTTGTTTGGTTTTTGAAATTCCTTTTTATAGTGGGTTTGAGCTGATTTTCACTGCCATGTTTATGCCAGTCTAGACACACTTGATTCCCTTACGGAGACATATCAATACATAGGTTTTAAGATTCTTACTAGTCAGCTATATTCCTCTGCGGGAAATATGGGGTTTTGAGTCCCTTTCACTGATGAAGGTGTAGGAATTGTATAATTCGTAGTTGGTTTTTGGAACGGTACCTGTACTAATATAAAACTCTGGTTTTATGCATCACCCCACCTCTCCTTCCCCCTTAGGAAGGCATAAGATTGTTTTCTAAATGTGAGACTCTGTTCTCTTTCCTAACTCAGTTCATGTGTAGCCATGTTTACAGGACCTTCATAAGTGATATCTTATGATAAGTTTCCTTTTCTCTGTGACTTATTTCACTTAGAATCATCATACCTGAAACCACTCATTTTGCTGCTACTGGCCTCATGACATTGATTTCATGGCTGGGGCATATTCCATCGTCTGTAAGTAATACAATTTCTTAAACCATTTTTGGCTTTCCTGGGATATTTTAAGTGTACACAAGTTGACGTTCCTGTAAGTAGTGCAGCCCCAATTTTGGGGTGGCTCTGTCTTATTGATTTTCACTTTTCCCAAGGTATATTCCCTAGACTGGAAGTGCCCTTGGTTCGGTAGCTCTTTTGTTTACTTGTTTTAGGGAACACAGTGAACTCCTCCACAAAGGCAGTTGGTAATTTACATGCCGCCCATCAACATAACTGGGCTCTCTGTTCTCCAGGGCCTGTCTTGCCTTTCTGGTTTTTACACATTTTCCGGATGTCCCTTTTGACCGGTGGGGAGTGATACATTGTGTACTGCAGATTTGCATTGCCCGCTTGCTTGCTTGGCCAAAAAGGGCGTGTGAATTTTCTCCTGAATATATTCAGGACACAATGCATACGACCTTTTTGGCAAAGTGCATCATTGTCGAAGTTGTGCCCCTCTTCCTGTGCTTTGAATGCGATTCCAATGTACCCCTTGAAATCTGTTTCTAGCAATTCTGGATCGCTTTCAAGTCCGCCTCGTTACCTTCCCTCAATAGATTTTTGGACGATAGTTGCCCTTTAGTACTCTGCCAGTTTGTGAATTGCTGTGCCCCTGAGCTCCATTTTTCAACTCGTTTTTTGTGAGCTGACCGCAAGTCCAAAATTTTGGTTCAGGACCTATACAGGTTCCCAGTGTGTGACTGAGACTTTGATTAATTCTTCTTCCTGCCGGGAAATTAGAGTGACATGTGCCCGTCCAAATGCCTAATAGCTACTCTCTCATTGGTTCTCCCTCTTCCCTTTCATCCTCTGCCAATTTGGCAACCTGTGCGAACCAGGAGGTTAAAGGGCCTGTCTCTCCAATTTGGGAGATTGATAGTAAAGCAGTTGGAAATTCTAGCTGGAGAACCAGAAGACGGACAAGTAGTTGAGTTCTAGAAACCTTTCGTATTCAGAGTGTGTCCATTCTCTAGGTTTCCCGTACATGTTATAGCTGTAGTAATATTCCCTTCAACTTGGAGAGTTGAGACCCTTGGAATATGGGCCACACGTTATTGCTTTAAAAGGTCTGCATTTGCTCACCCAATCTCACCAATCCTCTCAGTCTCAAGAGTCCAGCCTTATGCCACATCCAGCTGTCATTGTAGATAGGGTCATTCTAGGTTTCATCAGAGCCCCTGAAGGAATTGTAAAGAATTTCCCGGGTTTTTTTTTTTGTTGTTTTTGAAATTCTTTTTTATACTGGGTTTGAGCTGATTCTCACTTCCATGTTAATGCCAGTCTAGACACACTTGATTCCCTTATGGAGACATATCAATATATAGGTTTTAAGATTATCACTAGTCACATATATTCCTCTGCGGGAAATATGGGATTTTTTGTCCCTTTCACTGAGGAAGGTGTAGGTGTTGTCTATTCCATATTTGGTTTTTGGAATGCTACCTGTACGAATATCAAACTCTAGTTTTATGCATCACCCCTCCTCTCCTCTCCCCTTAAGAAGGCATAAGAGTGTTTTCTAAATGAGAGGCTCTTTTCTCTTTCCTAACTCTGTTCATGTGTAGCCATGTTTACAGGACCTTCATAAGTGATATCTTATGATAAGTTTCTTTTTCTCTGTGACATATTTCACTTAGAATCATCGTACCTGAAGCGACTCATTTTGCTGCTACTGGCCTTATGACATTTATTTCATGGCTGAGGGATAATCCATCGTACGTAAGTACCAAAATTTCTTGAACCAATTTTGTCTTTCCTGGGATATTTTAAGTGTACCCAAGTTGAGGTTCTTGTAAACAGTGCTGCCCTAGATTTTGGGGTGGCTCTGTCTTCTTGATTTTCAGTTTTCCCAAGGTATATTCCATAGACTGGAAGTGCCCTTGGCTCTGTAGCTCTGTTGTTTAATTGTTTTAGGGAACACATTGCACAACTCCAGAGAGGCGGTTGGCAATTTACATCCTGCCCATCAGCATACCTAGGCTCCCTTTTCTCCATGGCCTGTCTTGCCTTTCTGATTTTTACACATTTTGCAGATGTCCCTTTTGACCGCTTGGAAGTGATACTTCTTTGTACTGCAGAATTTCATTGCCCGCGTGCTTGCTTGGCCAAAAAGGGCGTATGCGTTTCCTCCTGATTATATTCAGGAGGAAACACATACGCCCTTTTTGGGCAAGTGCATCATGGTCGAAATTGTGCCCCTCTTCCTGTGCTTTAAAGGCGATTCGAATGTACTTCTTGAAATCTGTTTCCTGCTATTCTGGCTCCCTTTCAAGTCCACCTCGTTGCCTACCCTCAACAGATTTTTGGACGATAGTTGCCCTTTATTACTCTGCCAGTTTGTGAATTGCTGAGCCCCTGAGCTCCATTTTTCAACGCGTTTTTTGTGACCTGACCACAAGTCCAAAATTTTGCTTCAGGATCTATACTGGTTCCCGGCGTGTGGCTGAGACTTTGGTTAATTCTTATTTCTGCCAGGAAATTAGAGTGGCATGTGCCCGTCCAAATGCCTAACAGCTACTCTCTCATTGGTTCTCCATCTTTCCTTTCATCCTCTGCCAAACTGGCAACCTTTGAGAACCAGAAGGTTAAAGGGGCTGTCTCTCCAAGTTGGGAGATGGATAGTAAAGCAGTTGGAAATACAAACTGAAGCACCAAGAGATGGACAATTAGTTGAGTTTTAGAAACCTTTCGTAGTCACAGTGTGTCCATTCTCTTGGTTTCCCGTACATGTTATAGCTGTAGTAATATTCCCTTCAACCTGGAGAGTTGGGATCCTTGGAATGTGTGCCACGCATTATTGCTTTAAATGGTCTGCTTTTGCTGACCCAATCTCACCAATCCTCTCAGTCCCAAGTGTCCAGCCTTATGCCACATCCAGCTGTCGTTGTAGATAGTGTCATTCCAGGTTTCATCAGAGCCCCTGAAGGAATTGTAAAGAATTTCCCTATTTTTTTGTTTGTTTTTTGAAATTATTTTTTATAGTGGGTTTGACCTGATTTTCACTGCCATGTTTATGCCAGTCTAGACACACTTGATTCCCTTACGGAGATATATCAATACATAGGTTTTAAGATTCTTACTAGTCAGATATATTCCTCTGCGGGAAATATGGGGTTTTGAGTCCCTTTCACTGATGAAGGGGTAGGACTTGTATAATTCGCAGTTGGTTTTTGGAACGGCACCTGTACTAATATCAAACTCTGGTTTTATGCATCACCCCACATCTCCTTCCCCCATAGACAGGCATAACATTGTTTACTAAATGTGAGACTCTGTTCTCTTTCCTAACTCAGTTCATGTGTAGCCATGTTTACAGGACCTTCATAAGTGATATCTTATGATAAGTTTCCTTTTCTCTGTGACTTATTTCACTTAGAATCATCGTACCTGAATCCACTCATTTTGCTGCTACTGGCCTCATGACATTGATTTCATGGCTGGGGGATATTCCATCGTCCGTATGTAATACAATTTCTTAAACCATTTTTGTCTTTCCTGGGATATTTAAGGTGTACCCATTTTGAGGTTCCTGTAAGCAGTGCAGCCCCAATTTTGGGGTGGCTCTGTCTTATTGATTTTCAGTTTTCAAAAGGTATATTCCCTAGACTGGAAGTGCCCCTGGTTCGGTAGCTCCCTTGTTTACTTTTTTTAGGGAACACAGTGAACACCTCCACAAAGGCAGTTGGTAATTTACATCCCGCCCATCAGCATAACTGGGTTCTCTGTTCTCCAGGGCCTGTCTTGCCTTTCTGGTTTTTACATATTTTGCGGATGTCCCTTTTGACCGGTGGGAAGTGATACATTTTGTAGTGCAGATTTGCATTGCCCACTTGCTTGCTTGTCCAAAAGTGCGTATTTGTTTTCTCCTGAATATATTCAGGAGAAAACGCATACGACCTTTTTGGCCAAGTGCATCATTGTCGAAGTTTTGCCCCTATTCCTGTGCTTTGAATGCAATTCCAATGTACCCCTTGAAATCTGTTTCCTGCTATTCTGGATCGCTTTCAAGTCCGCCTCGTTGCCTTCCCTCAATAGATTTTTGGACGATAGTTGCCCTTTAGTACTCTGCCAGTTTGTGAATTGCTGTGTCCTTGAGCTCCATTTTTCAACTCGTTTTTTTTGAGCTGACCGCAAGTCCTAAATTTTGGTTCAGGTCCTATACAGGTTCCCATTGTGTGGCTGAGACTTTGATTAATTCTTCTTCCTGCCGGGAAATTAGAGTGACATGTGCCCGTCCAAATGCCTAATAGCTACTCTTTCATTGGTTCTCCCTCTTCCCTTTCATCTTCTGCCAAATTGGCAACCTGTGCGAACCAGGATGTTAAAGGGCTTGTCTCTCCAATTTGGAGATTGATAGTAAAGCAGTTGGAAATTCTAGCTGGATAACCAGGAGAGGGACAATTAGTTGAGTTCTAGAAACTTTTTGTATTCAGAGTGTGTCCATTCTCTAGGTTTCCCGTACATGTTATAGCTGTAGTAATATTCCCTTCAACCTGGATAGTTGGGAACCTTGGAATGTGTGCCACACATTATTGCTTTAAAAGTCTGCATTTGCTCACCCAGTCTCACCAATCCTCTCAAACCCAAGTGTCCAGCCTTATGCCACATCCAGCTGTCGTTGTAGATAGGGTCATTCTAGGTTTCATCAGAGCCCCTGAAGGAATTGTAAAGAATTTCCCGTTTTTTTTATTTCTTGTTTTTGAAATTCATTTTTATAGTGGGTTTAAGCTGATTCTCACTGCCATGTTAATGCCAGGCTAGACACACTTGATTCCCTTATGGAGACATATCAATATATAGGTTTTAAAATTATTACTAGTCAGATATATTCCTCTGTGGGAAATATGGGGTTTTGTGTCCCTTTCACTGAGGAAGGTGTAGGTCTTGTCTATTAAATATTTGGTTTTTGGAATGGTACCTGTACGAATATCAAACTCTGGTTTTATGCATCACCCCTCCTCTCCTTTCCCCTTAAGAAGGCATAACAGTGTTTTCTAAATGAGAGGCTCTTTTCTCTTTCCTAACTCTGTTCATGTGTAGCCATGTTTACAGGACCTTCATAAGTGATATCGTATGATAAGTTTCTTTTTCTCTGTGACTTATTTCACTTAGAATCATCGTACCTGAATCCACTCATTTTGCTGCTACTGGCCTTATGACATTGATTTCATGTCTGAGGGATAATCCATTGTACGTAAGTACCAAAATTTCTTGAACAAATTTTGTCTTTCCTGGGATATTTTAGGTGTACCCAAGTTGAGGTTCTTGTAAGCAGTGCAGCCCTAAATTTTGGGTTGTCTCTGTCTTATTGATTTCAGATTTCCCAAAGTATATTCCCTAGACTGGAAGTGCCCTTGGCTCTGTAGCTCTGTTGTTTAATTGTTTTAGGGAACACATTGCACTCCTCCAGAGAGGCGGTTGGCAATTTACATCCTGCCCATCAGCATAACTGGGCTCTCTGTTCTCCAGGGCCTGTCTTGCCTTTCTGGTTTTTACATATTTTGCAGATGTCCCTTTTGACCCCTTGGAAGTGATACTTCTTTGTACTGCAGAATTGCATTGCCCGCTTGCTTGCTTGGCCAAAAAGGGCGTATGTGTTTTCTCCTGAATATATTCAGGAGACAACGCATACGACCTTTTTGGCCAAGTTCATCATTGTCGACGTTGTGCCCCTCCTCCTGTGGTTTGAATGCGATTCCAATGTACCCCTTGAAATCTGTTTCCTGCTATTCTGGATCGCTTTCCAGTCCGCCTCGTTGCCTTCCCTCAATAGATTTTTGGACGATAGTTGCCCTTTAGTACTCTGCCAGTTTGTGAATTGCTGTGCCCCTGAGCTCCATTTTTCAACTCGTTTTTTGTGAGCTGACCACAAGTCCAAAATTTTGGTTCAGGACCTATACAGGTTCCCAGTGTGTGGCTGAGACTTTGATTAATTCTTCTTTCTGCGGGGAAATTTGAGTGACATGTGCCCGTCCAAATGCCTAATAGCTACTCTCTCATTGGTTCTCCCTCTTCCCTTCCATCCTCTGCCACTTTGGCAACCTGTGCGAACCAGGAGGTTAAAGGGGTTGTCTCTCCAATTTGGGAGATTGATAGTAAAGCAGTTGGAAATTCTAGCTGGAGAACCAGGAGAGGGACAATTAGTTGAGTTTTAGAAACCTTTCGTATACACAGTGTGTCCATTCTCTTGGTTTCCCGTACATGTTATAACTGTAGTGATATTCCCTTCTACCTGGAGAATTGGGACCCATGGAATTGGTGGAATGCATTATTGCTTTAAAGCGTCTGCATTTTCTCACCCAATTTCACCAATCCTCTCAGTCCCAAGTAACCAGCCTTATGTCTCATCCAGCTGTCATTTTGGATAGGGTCATTACAGGTTTTATCATAACACCTGAAGGAATTGTGTTCAATTTCGCTGTTTTTTTTTGTTTTGTTTTTGAAATTCATTTTTATAATGAGGTTGAGCTGATTTTCACTGACGTGTTTATGCCGGTGTAGACAGACTTGATTCCCGTACGGAGACATATCGATACATAGGTTTTAAGATTCTTACTAATCAGGGGCTTCTCTGGTGGCACAGTTGTTGAGAGTCCGCCTGCCGCTGCAGGGGACATGGGTTCGTGCCCCGGTCTGGGAGGATCCCACATCCCGCGGAGCGGCTTGGCCCATGATCCATGGCCATTGAGCCTGCGTGTCCGGAGCCTGTGCTCCGCAACAACAGAGGACACAACAGTGAGAGGCCCACATACCGCAAAAAAAAAAAAAATAAAAAAAATAAAGATTCTTTCTAATCAGATATATTCCTCTGCGGGGAATAGGGGTGTTGAGTCCCGTTCACTCAGGAAGGAGTAGGTCTTGTCTATTCTGTATTTGGATTATTGAACGGTACCTGTGCTAATATCCAACTCTGGTTTTGTGCATCTTCCCACCTTTCTTTCCACTAAGCAGCCATAAGTATGTTTTCTAAATGTGAGACTCTGTTCTCTTTCCTAATTCAGTTCATGTTTGGCCATGTTTACATTTCCTTCATAAGTGATATCTTATGTCAGAAGGCTCCATGGCTCTTTTCATCATAAAGCTCAATGATGCTCGTCATCACAATTATCCATGGTCTTCTCATCACAATGCTCCACGGTCTTGCCATCACATTGCTCCATGTCCTGATCATCACAATGCTCCTTTACCTTTGTCATCACAATCCTCCATGACACTTGGCATCACAATGCTCCATGTCATTGGCATCACAATGGACCGTGACATATGTCATCACATTGTTCCCTGACACCTGTCTTCACAATAATCCATGACATTGTCATCACAAAGTTCCATGCTCTTTTCATCACAATGCACCATGCCCACTGTCATCACAATAATCCATGAAATTTGTGAGACCATTGCTCCATGCCCCTGTCATCACAATGCTCCATGCCCCTGACATCCCAATGCTCCATGACCCCTGTCATCACAATGCTCCGTGACTCCTTTCACCACAATGCTTCATGATCTTTGTCATCACAATGGTCAATGCCCTCGTCATCACAAGGCTCTGTGACATGTGTCACCACAATGCTCCATGAACTTTTCATCACAATGCTCCATGACCCTTGTCATCACAATGCTCCATGCCTTTCTCAGCACAATACTCAATGACCCTTGTCATCACAATGCTCCATGCGCTTGTCAGGAAAATGCTCCACCAGCTTGTCATCACAATGCTGCATGCACTTCTCATCAAAATGATCCGTCACCACTGATATCACAATGTTCCATCCTAGTCATAACAATACTCCCTCACCCTTGTCATCACAATTTTCCCTGACCTCTGTCATCACAATACTACATGCCCTTATCATCACAGTGCTCCATGATCCCTGACATCACAATGATCCATAACCCATGTAATCAAAATGCTCCATGACCCTTTTCATCACAATGCTCCATGACCCCTGACCTCACAATGCTCCATAACACATGTCATCAAAATGCTCCATGACATTTGTCATCATAAAGCTCCATGACCATTGGCATCACAATGCTCCATTCCAATGTCATCACAATGATTCATGAAGCCTCTCATCACATTGCTCCATGCACTAGTCATCCCAAATCTCCATGACTCTTGTAATCACAATGCTCGATGTCCTTCTGAAAACAATGCTACATGCCCTTGCCATTACAATCCTGCATGATCTATGTATCACAGTGTTCCGTGCCCTGGTCATCACAATGCTCCATGCCCACTCTCATCAAAATAATCCATGAAACTTTTGAGACCAATGCCCCATACCCTTGTCATCACAATGCTCCATTACACCTGTCATAACAATGCTCCATGACCCCTGCTATCACAATGTTCCACGGCCTTGTCATCACAAGCCTCCGTGACCCTTGTCATCACAATGTTCCAAGACCCCTGTAATCACAATGCTCAATGCCCTTGTCATCACAATGTTCCAACACCCGTGTAATCACAGTGCTCCATGCCACATTTCTTCTCAATGCTTCATGAAACATGTCATCACAATGCACCGTGCCCATCACCATAATATTTCATGCTATTGTCATCACAAGGAAATCAAAATGCTTAATGACCTCTGTCATCACAATGCTCCAAACCCTTCTGATCAAAATGTTCCATAATACTTGTCATCACAATGCTCCATGACACTTGGCATCACAATAATCCATGCCATTGTCATCGCAATGGACCATGACATATGTCCTCAAAATGCTCCCTGACATCTGTCTTCACAATACTCCATGACCTTGTCATCACAATGCTCCATGCCCTTGTCATCACAATGAGCCATGCCCACTGTCATCACAATAATCCCTGAAAATTGTCAGACCAATGTTCCATGCCCCTGTCATCACAATGCTCCGTGACTCTAGTCATCACAATGCTTTATGACATTTTATATCACAATGGTCCATGCTCTCGTCACACAAGGCTCTGTGACCTTTGTCACCACAGTGCTCCATGCCCTTTTCATCACAAAGTGCCATGCCCACTGTCATCACAATAATCCATGAAACTTGTCAGACCAATGTTCCATGCCCCTTTTATCACAATGCAACATGCCCTTGTCAACACAATGCTACCTGACCCATGTCATCACAATGCTCCGTGACTCCAATCATCACAATGCTTCATGACCTTTGTCATCACAATGGTCCATGCCCTCGTCACACAAGGCTCTGTGACATTTGTCATCACAATGCTCCATGCTCTTGTCATCACAATGCTCCATGATCCTTGCAATCACGATGTTCTAAGCCCTTGACATCAAAATGCTCCATTACATTTGTCATCACAATCCTCCATGACACTTGGCATCACAACACTCCATGCCATTGTCATCGCAATGGACAATGACATATGTCATCAAAATGCTCCCTGACACCTGTCTTCACAATAATCCATAAACTTGTCATCACAATGCTCCATGCCCTTGTCATCACAGTGCTCCGTGCCTCCAGTCATCACAATGATTCATGACCTTTGTCATCACAATGGTCCATGCCCTCGTCACACAAGGTTCTGTGACCTTTGTTACCACAATGCTCCATGAATTTTTCATCACAAAACCCTCTGAGCCTTGTCATCACAATGCTACATGACTTTGTCAGCACAATGCTCCATGACGATTGTCATCACGATGCTCCATGCACTTTTCAGCACAATGCTCCATGACCCATGTCATAACATTTCACCATGAGCTTGTCATCACAATGCTCCACATCCTTTTCATCGCTATGCTCCATAAAACGTGTCATCACAATTCTCCATGCACTTCTCATCTAAATGCTCTCTCACCACATATATCACAATGTTCCATCACTAGTCATGACAATACTCCCTCACCCCGTCATCACCATGTTCCATGAACCCTGTCATCAATATTCTACATGCCCATATCATCAAAAAGCTACCTGCCCATATCTTCACAATGCTCCATGACCCCTGACATCACAATGTTCCATAACCCCTGTCACAAAATGCTCCATGACACTTTTCATCACAATGCTCCATGACCCCTGACATCACAATGTTCCATAACCCCTGTCATCAAAATGTTCCATGATACATTTCATCACATTGCTCCATGACTCTCATCACAATGCTCCATGAACTATTCATCACAATGCTCTGTGACCCTTGTCATCACAAAGCTCCATGCAGTTTTCAGCACAATGCTCCATGACATTTGTCATCACAATGCTCGATGCGCATGTAAGCACAATGCTCCATAACCCATGTCATCACAATGCTCCCTGCACTTCTCATCACAATGCACTACGCGCTTGTCATCAAAATGCTCCATGACCTTTGTCATCACAAAGCTCCATGACCCTTTGCATCACAATGCTCCATTCCATTGTCACAACAATGCTCCATAAACCCTCTCATCACATTGCTCCATGCATTTGTCATCACAAATCTCCATGAGGCTTGTCATCACAACGCTCGATGCACTTCTCCTCACAATGCTCCATGCCCTTGTCATCACAAAGCTCCATGACGCATGTCATCAGAATGCTCCATGCCATTGTCATCAAAATACTTCACAAGCTTGTCATCAGAGTGCTGCATGACACTTGTCATCACAATTCTCTATGCACATGTCAGTACAATGATCCCTGACCCTTGTCATCACAGTGCTCCAAGCGATTGTCATCACAATGCTCCATTACCTTTGTCATCAGAATCCTCCATGACACTTGTCATCACAATGCTCCATGCCCTTGTTATCACAATGCTCCATGACCCCTGTCATCACAATGCTCCGTGACTCCAGTCATCTCAATGCTTCATGACCTTTGTCGTCACAATGGTACATGCCCTCGTCATCACGAATCTCTGTGACATTTTTCACCACAATGCTCCATGAACTTTTCATCACAATGCTATTTGACCCTTGTCATCACAATGCTCTATGCCTTTCTCAGCACAATGCTCCATGACCCATGTCATCACAATGTGCCATGCAGTTGTCATCACAGTGCTCCACAATCTTTTCATCACAGTGCTCCATAAACCTTGTCATCACAATGCTCCATGCACTTCTCAACAAAATGATCTCTCACCACTGATATCACAATGTTACATCACTACTCATCACAATACTCCCTCACCCCTGTCATCACAATGTTCCATGAATCCTGTCATCACAATGCTACATGCACTTATCATCACAATGTTTGATGACCCCTGACATCACAATGTTCCATAACGCCTGTCATCAAAATGCTCCATGACCCTTTTCATCAAAATGCTCCAGGACCCCTGACATCACAACGTTCCATAACCACTTTCATCAAAATGTTCCATGACAATTTTCATCAAATTGTTCCATGACCCTGTCAACACAATGCTCCCCGCCCTTCACAACAGAGTGCATCACACACTTGTCATCAAAATGCTCCATGACCTTTGTCATCACAAAGCTCCATGACCCTTGGCATCACAATGCTGCATGCCATTGTCATCACAATGCTCCATGAACACTCTCATCACATTGCTCCATGGCCTTGTCATCACAAAGCTCCATGACGCTTGTCCTCACAATGCTCAATGTCCTTCTTATCACAATGCTCCATGCGCTTGTCATTACAATCCTGCATGACCCATGTATCTCAGTATTCCGTGCCCTTGTCATCACAATACTCCTTCCCCTCTCATCACAATAATCCATGAAATTTTTCAGATGAATGCTCCATGCCCTTGTCATCACAATGCTCCATTACACCTGTCATAACAATGCTCCATGACCCCTGCCATCACAATGTTCCACAGCCTTGTCATCACAAGGCTCCATGACCCTTGTCATCACAATGCTCCACGGCCCCTGTAATCACAATGCTCCATGCCCTTGTCATCACAATGCTCCAAGACTGCTCTTATCACAATGCTCCATGCCCCTTTTCATCTCACTGCTCCATGAACCCTGTCATCAAAATGCACTATGCCCATCATCATAATGCTTCATGCTATTGTCATTACAATGAAATCAAAATGCTCTATGACATCTGTCATCACAATGCTCCCAATCCTTCTGATCAAAATGTTCCATAACACTTATCATCACAATGCCCCATAACGCTCGTCATCACAATTATCCATGGTCTTCTCATCACAATGCTCCATGACCTTTGTCATCACAATTCTCAATACACTTGTCATCACAATGCTCCCTGACACTTGTCGTCAGTATGCTCCTTGAACCCTGTCATGACAAGGCTCCATGCCTTTTTCATCACAATGATCCATGCCCTTTTCATCACAGTTCTCCAAGACCCCTGTAATCACAATGCTCCTTACCCTTGTCATCACAGTGCTCCGTGATGCATATCATCAGAACGTTCCATGTCCTTCTCATCCCAATGCTCCATGCCCTTGTCATCACAATGCTCCAAGACCCCTGTAATCACAATGCTCCATGCCCCTTTTCGTAAGAATGCTCCATGAGACTTGTCATCACAAGGCTCCATGGTCTTCTTATCACAATGCTCCAGTACCTTGTCATCACAATGCTCCATGACCCCTGCCATCACAATACTCCATGAACATTTTCAGCCCAATGGTCCATGACCTTCTCATCACAATGCTCCATGATCCCTGCCATCACAATGCTCCAGGACCACTGTCATCACATCGCTCCATGAACCCTGACAACACAATGATCCGGGACTCTTGTGATCAAAATGCTCCATGACCCTTGTCATCACAATGATCCATGCCCTTGTCATCCCAATGCTCCATGCCTTTGTCAGCAAATGCTACATAATCTTGTCATCACAATGCTCCATGCACTTGTCATCACAATCCTCCATTACCCTTGGGATCACATTGCTTCATGCCCTTGTCATCTCTCTCTTGCCTTTGTGGTTTTTACAGATTTTCAGATATCCCTTTTTACTGGTTGGAAGTGACAATTCTTTGTACTGTGGATTTGCATTGTGCGCTTGCTTGATTGGCCAAAAAGGTCGTATGCGTTTTCTCCTGAATTCAGGAGAAAAGTCATACGCCCTTTTTGGCCAAGTGCATCATTGTCGAAGTTGTGATGCTTTTCCTGAGCTTTAAAGGCGATTCTAATTTACCTCTTGAAATATGTTTTTTGCAATTCTGCCTCATTTTCAAGTCCACTTCTTTGCCTTTCCTCAACAGATTTTTGGAATTGAGTAGTTCTTTATAACTGCAGGTTTGTGAATTTCTGTGCCCCTGAGCTCCAATTTTGAAATCCCATTTTTGTGAGCTGACCGCAAATCCACAATATTGCTTCAGGACCTATACTGGTTCCAGGGGTGGCTATACTGGTTCCCTGCTGTTGGCTGAGGCTTTGGTTAATTCCTCTTCCTGAACGGGAAATTAGAGTGACATGTGCCCGTCCAAATGCCTTCATCTACTCTCTGATTGGTTCTCCATCTTCCCTTTCATCCTCCGCACAATTAGCAAACTGTGCGAAACAGGAGGTTATAGGGGTTGACTCTCCAAAGTTGGGAGATTGATAGTAAAGCAGTTGGAATGCCAAACTGGAGCACAAGGAGAGGAAAAATTAGGAGACTTTTAGAAACCTTTCGCCAAAACAGTGTGTTCATTCTCTAGGTTTCCCATACATGTTATAACTGTAGTGATATTCCCTTCTAACTGGAGATTTGGGACCCATGGAATGATGGCATGCATTACGACTTTAAAGGGTCTGCATTTTCTCTCCCAATCTCACCAGTCCTCTCATTCCCTGGTGTCCAGCCTTATGTCTCATTCAGCTCTCTTTGCAGATAGGGTCATTCCAGGTTTCATCAGAACCCCTGAAGGAATTGTGTAAGAATTTGGCTGTTATTTTGTTTTGTTTTTGAAATTCATTTTTATAATGGGGTTGAACTGATTTTCACGGACGTGTTTAAGCCGGTCTAGACACAATTGATTCCCTTACAGAGACATATCAATACATAGGTTTTAAGATTTTTTACTGGTCAGATATATTCCTCTGCGTGGAATAGGGGTGTTGAGTCCCATTCACTGAGGAAAGTGTAGGTCTTGTCTATTCTGTATTTGGTTTATGGAATGGTACCTGTGCTAACATCAAACTCTAGTTTTATGCATCACCCCACCTCTACTTTCCCCTTAAGCAGGCATAAGAATGTTTTCTAAATGTGAGACTCTCTTCTCTTTCCTAATTCAGTTCATGTGTTGTGATGTTGACATTACCTTTATAAGTGATATCTTATGATTAGATTCTTTTTCTGTGTGACTTATTGCACTTAGAATCATCGTACCTTAATCCACTCATTATGCTGCTACTGGCCTTATGGCATTGATATCACGTCTGAGTGATATTCCGTTGTACAAAATTACCACAAGTTCTTTATGCATTTCTCTTTTTCCTGGCATACTTTATGTGTACCGAAGTGGAGTTTCTTGTATGCAGAGCAGCCCTAAATTTTGGGGTGCCTGTGTCTTGTTGATATTTAGTCTTCCCAAGTAATATGCCCATGAGTTGAAGTCCCCTTTGCTTGGGGGCTTTGTATTTTAGATGTTTTAGGAAACAGCATACACTTCTTCAGAGTGGCTCTTGGATATTTATACCCCACCCATCAGCGTGAGTAGCTCCCTGTTCTCCATGGCCTCTCCTGCATTTCTGGTTTGTACACATTTTTTGGATGGCCTTTCTGAGCAGTGGAAATTGAGACTTCTTTGTGGAGCGGACTTGCATTTCTCGCTTGCTTGGTTGGCCAAAAACTCTGTATGTGTTTTTTTCCTGAAGATATTCACGAAAAAAACGCATACACCCTTTTGCCCAACTGCATCATTTTAGAAATTCTGCTGCTTTTCATATGCTTTAACTGTGAGTACAATCTACGTTTTGAAATCTGTTTCCTGCAATTCTGACGCTCATTCAGATCCTCTTTGTTGCCTTACCTGAATATATTTTTGGATGTTGGTTATCATTTATATCTTTGCAGGTCTTTGAATTGTCTGCTCCTGAGCTCCATTTTTCAACTCGCATTTTTTGTGAGCTGGCCGCCAAACCATTGTATTGCTTCCGGCCCTATTCTGGTTCTGGGGAGGCAGGCTGAGCCTTTGGTTAATTCTTCTTCCTAATGGGAAATTAGAGTGACATGTGCCTGTCAAAACTCCTACAGCTAGTCTCTCATTGGTTCCCCCTATTCCCGTTTATCCTCTGCACAAATTGCAAACCGTGTGAAACAGGAGGTTAAAGGTGCTGATTCTCCAAGTGGGGAGATTGTTAGTAATGTGGCTGGAATGGCGAACCCCAGCACCAGGAGATCAAAAATGAGGTGCATTTTAGACACCTTTCCTGAGCACACGGTGTACGTTCATCTTGGTTTTCCAGGCATGTTTTCGCTGTCAGAAGATTCCCTTGAACCTGCAGATTTGGGACCCATGGAAAGGGTACCAGGCTGTATTACTTTAAAAGGTCTGCATTTCCTCACCCAGCCTCTCTAACATGTCTTAGCGTGCATAGCTTCCAGCCTTATATATCATCCTGCTGTGGGTCTACATGTGTTCAATCCATGTTACATTGTAGCCCTTCAACAAAAGTTGTAAGAAGTTTTGTCTGTCTCACTGTTTTTATACATATTTTTAAATTTATTTTTATATTGGTTACAACTGATTTTCAAAGCTCTGTTTTTTGCTGCTGTGCATCCACTTGATTCATGTGCTGTGAGAAAACAATAAATTCTTTTTCAGATGCTTACCAGTCATATGTATTATTTTCCAGTGACTTGAGCAGGCTGAGTGTAGTTCTTTGAGGTACCGTGTAGGCCTTGTCAGTTATTCAATTTGGTACTTGGAATGGTATCTTTGCTAATTTCAACCTCCTGGATAATACCTCACCCTTCCCCACCTTTCCCATTTAGCAGCCTTATGTCTATTTTCTACATATTTGACTATGTTTCTGTTTTGTAATTTATTTCATGTGTAGCCATTTTTGATTCCACCTTTAAGTGACATCTTATGATATGTGTCTTTTTCTTTCTCACATACGTCACTTAGAATGATCGTATGTATCTCCTCCAGAGTTGTTACAACTGGCCTTATTTCATTGATTTCTGGATGAGTAATATTCCACTCTACATAAGTACCCCATCTCTTTTATCCATTTTATCCTTCCAGGGACATTTATGTTATATTGAAGTTGAGGCCCTTTTTAACAGAGAGGTGGTAAACGTTGGGGTGCCTGTTTTCTGTCGATTTTTGTTTTTCCCAAGGTATACACCCATGAGTGCAAGTGCCCTATGCTCTGTAGCTCATTTTTTAGATGTTTTAGCAAACACAATACACTTCTCCAGAGTGGCCATTGGCAAATTACATTTCCACTATCAGCCTCACAGGGCTCCCTTTTCTCCTCACCCTCTCCTGCATTTCGGGTGTTTACACTTTATGTGGATGGCCCTTCTGACTAATGTGAAGTGATACATTTTGTAGTATTGATTTCCAGTGCCCACCTGTTTGGTTGGATAAAACGTGTGTATGGACTTTACTTGAATATATTCAGAAAAAATGCATACGCCCTTTTTGGCCAACTGCATCATTGGCGATGTTCAGCCTCTTTTCTTGTGCTTTAATGGGGAGTCCTTTCCACCTCTTCAAATCTGTTTCCTGCCACTCTCCCTTGCTTACAAGTCCTTTTCTGTGACTTACCTCAAGACCTTTTTTGACGATAGATATTTTCAACTCTGCAGTTTTATGAATTTTAGTGCCCCTGAGTTCCATTTTTCAACTTGTGTTTTTGGAAACTGGACACAAAACAGCGGGATTTCCTCTAGCCCTATTCTGTTTTCGTGGGCAATTCTAGCCTTTGATGAATTTGTCTTCCGGATTGGAAATTAGAGTGGCATGTGCCTGTCCGAACACCTAGGACTTGTCTCTAAATTTTTCTCATCCTTCCGCTTCATCCTCCGGACAAATTCCAAACTGTGTTCAACAGGATGTTGACGGAGCTGATATCCCCAAGTGAGGAGATTGTTAGGAAAGATGCTGGAGGGGTGAACCCGAGCACCAGGCGATGAGGAGGGGAGGTGCCTTTTCCAAACTGTTTCCGATCAAATGGTGTACCATCCTCTAGGTGTGACAGGCATGTTTTAGCCGTAGGAATGGTCCCGTGCATGTAAGGAGAACACCAGGGAGTTTTCCAAATCAGTGCCTCCCTGAACCCCAAACTGGGGAATTTTTAAGCTATGGCTACATATATGTCCATTAAGGGCCTTGGGAATTAGGCAGAGTCCAAACTTTAGATGATTGAAATCTTCAGAGTCAGAAGTGCTCACCATCGGCCTTGCTTAGGTTACATTTTATCTGTCATTGATAGATGATGTCAATAAAAATATCTATTCTTTTTCAGATTATTTCCCCTTATAGGTTATTGCAAAATATTCAGTGTAGTTCCCTGTGCTATACAGTAGTTCCTTGTTGATGATCTGTTTTATACATAGCAGTGTGTATGTGTTAATCCCAAACTGTTAATTTATCCCTTCAACTACCTTTCCCCTTTGGTAATAATTAATTATAAGATTTTATACTTCTCAGAAATGGGGAAGCTGAAAGAGAGGTATCATTTTCAATGGAAAAGCATTCAAAACAAGATTAAAGCTTCAGCCAAGAGTATTCGATGTACATCCTTGGGAATAAATCACTTCATTTCTCTAATGTTGACCTGACAAATAAGACAGACGTCTTCACTAAACTTGCTTATAATAAAGTGATGGAAATATCAGATGTAAGTCTTAGAAACATCTTATTTTATCCGAGCCTTATACACTGCTCTAGGTTGACTACAGTTTGGCTCACACATCTGTTCATTGAAGTTACAATGTTCTCAATTTCTGTTACTGATCCTCCAGAGTGGACCCCAACAGGAGTCCCCGTGCCCAGTGTCATTGGAGCCAACAGATCAAGACTGAGTTTGGTTCAGAAGCAAAGGAAACTTTATATTTTGAAAACAGAATGGAGAGGTGAGAGCGTGCACTCCCCCACGGGCTGTGGGCTGGGCTGCTGTGTAGGGGTCCCAGCAGCGTCAGCGGGAGGGAGGGGATGGAGCTCTCGAGGGCTGGGTTAGCTGCAGCTCAGGCTCTATGTCGCAGAGTCTGCATGGGACCCTGCTAGCTGAGGTGTCGACCCAGGCATTCTGCACTAGGAAATCGGGTCTGAAGTGCCGGGTGTGGGACCTCTGCATGCGGAACCCTAGGAGCACGTGAAATTAGACAAAGCACAAAGGAAAAACAGGTTAGACTTTATTTTATTGCCCAGATTCTCTTTTTATCTCCCAGGAATTTTTAATGAACGTTGCCGGAGACGAACACCTCCTCTGCTTTTTGTCCCGTTCCTCATTCTTGGGGTGCTCAGGGTGCAGACACCTCTTTTGTAACTGCTTCATGCTGAGGTGGGAGCCCTCATACACGGGGGGAGGGGCAAAACTTCTCCCCAGCAGCCTCCAGGTGAGGTTGATTGTCCCAAGGCCTCCTGCCTCACTGCTCGTCCACCTGAGCTCGAGCATTGGAAGTGTTATAGATTCTAATGACCTTTAAGGGTCCAGGAAAGAGATGCACAGAGATGCTGCTGTGGCAGGTTTCACCCCACCCCACATTTGTTCGGTGAACTTAGGCTGACGGATTTGCCAGCCTAGATGCTCTGACCAGTAGTCTGTGCTTTCTTTAATTAGGTCCCTGAATTAATGTACAAACAGCACCATGTGTCAAAGCCCTGCCCGCTCAACTCCCAGACAGGCCAGGGTCGGTGGTGATCCAGGACCATGACGTCCACTGAGTCAACTGCCTTTTGAAGAAGCCAGCAGTCCAGCCGGTCATATTGGCCACAATCACCGTGGTGTCTGTAGGGTTTTCTATTGTGAAATCGTGATATACGTTTCCTCCACCAAGCTTGTTAGCTCCCGTCTGGGTGCAGTAAGTCCTGCAAGGAGTAGTCTGCTCTTTCAGGGCACAGACTTGTTTTCTGAGAGAAACTCCAGGTCAAGTGATGGTCACACGAGTCATCTTGGTGGCCCATTGCCCCCGTTTGTCTCTCTGGAGGTTGGAGTTGGAGGGCCTCCTCACTCGAGGTCAGTGTGTCCGCAGCGCGACCCCTGCAACTTCAAGGCATGTTGGGTGGTTAGGATCACCACGTGGGTTCCTTTTCCCTTAGGAGGGAGCTGGCCTTGCGGGCTGCTGATTTCCAGCTTTTTAGATACCCCAGTATCCTGGCCTGATGGGGCAGTGGGCAAAGCCCTTGGTGACCATAGTTTATCATACCTGAAGGGCATTCTTGTGTTGCTCCATTTCAAGTGGTCCCAGTTTTTGCACTAAGGCTCCAAGGGCGATTAACCTTTGACCGGGTATGTAAAGGTCAAAGGGTTTAGCTAAATTAGGGAGTTCCTGTGCAAGGGCCTGAATTGACTGCTCTTTCCATTCTTGAAAGCCTGCTTCTGGATTCTATTCAAAAGAATCATCATCATTTCGTGTCAGTGTTTCATGTAGAGGCCCAGCTATTAGACTGTAGTTAGGGATCCAGATGCATAAAACCTTGGCCTCCCCAGGAACCCCTAAGCTGTCTTCTAGTCTTAGAAGAGGTAAGGCTGCAAATGGCTTCTTCCCTATCCTGGGATGCGTTTCTCTGAATATCTGTGAGAATGAAGCCCAGGCATGTCACCTTAGCCTGGGATAATTGAGCCTTTTCCTTGGACACCTTCTATCCTTTCTTGGGTCGGTAGTGCAGAGGCGTCTTTAGTAGGCCAGGCAATCAGAATGTCATCTGCATATTGAAGGAGGGTTCCCTTTTACAGAGGTAGAACTTTTAGGTCTTTAGAGGACATTTCCCCAATGATGGTGTGGGGATTTTTGAACCATTGGGGCAGGACGGCCCAGCATTATTGCTTTTGTTGCATGTTGTGTCCTGCCACTCACAAGCCAAAAGTTCTTGTGACTCTGAGATGAATGGAATACAGAAGAAGTCATCATTTAAGTCTAATACATAATGCCATGGCCTGATGGATGGTAGAATGACCAGCAGGGTGTAGGAAATAGGAGCTACTGGATGTATATCCTCGGTGGCTTCACTGACTGTCCTGATATTCTTTACCAGGTTTCCAGCAGCCCATGGGGCTCTCGTGGTCAGGCCAATCCCAGAATATGGAGCTCACCTGGGCTGCACCGCCCACCCAACAGCCCACGGGGCTCTCGTGGTCAAGTCCCTCCCAGGGTATGGAGCTCACCTGTGCAGCTACCCAGCAGCCCATGGGGCTCTAATAGTCAGGCCCTTCCCAGGATACAGAGCTCCCCTGGGCCGGTACCCCAGCAGGGCTGGACACACAGGAACTGTGCACATAGCCCAACTTGCAGAGAACCCCCAGCTCACCCGTCGCTCACAGCTGACACAGAACACCTCAGAGCAGGACTTGAACTAACAAACAGCAGCTCTGAGAGGTCTGTGACCCAGGGTATCACTCTGTGCATCCTCTCTCTGCCTGGTCTTCCAGACTCTTCCACTGCAGCCAGGGCACCAGGCCTCTGTCTCCACCCAACATCACTCCTCTCCCTGAATCCTGGGTTCCTCTTATTAGGATAGGGTCTTCTTGAATTTGTTTTCCACTCATAGACCAGATAAAATGATAAGAAAACAAGCCGCAGCTGCAGCCCCTTGTCTATCCTGACTCTCAGGAGCCCACACCTGTTCCTTGGGCCTGGCCTGTTTAGCAAGGTTCATTTTCTGCAACTGTGAGCCCCTGAGGGGTGAGGATTGGCTGATTTGGGCAGCCTGACACTGCCTGCCAGCCCTCCCCAGGTGTTCCTGGGTTGAGGTCAATATAAACACCTCTCTAGTCAGCAAGAAACCCTGTTGCTGTGCCTGGGGCCATATTATCTGCCCGGTCAGCAGTGCCGGGGCTGGGGTGGTGGGAGGGAGTGAGGTGCCGTGGCTTTGTGGGTGGCCCAGTTTGAGGGGGGCTCTGATGGACTTTCTGCAGGAGTTGCCAGGCTGCCACCTGCTAAAGAAGAGGATGTGTCACCCATACCTGCCGCTGGAATTTCTCCCCATGCAGTGGTGAGGAAGTAAAAAAGCAGTGGGGGCCGTGGCAGGAGGGGTATCTCAGGCAGGGAAATGGAAAGCTTCCAGAAGATCATCTGGGGCCAGGACCATCCTGGCTGGCCTGCAGGCACCAAGTCGGCCTACGTGCTGTCGCTTGTGTGACTCCACATCCCTTCCTCTAGGCTTGCAAGTTCTTGTACATATTCAAGTGTTTTACCTGGAAAGGGTGGGAAGAGTTCAGCTGCAGCAGGACTGGGGCTCAGCTCACATTTACTCACAGACGCCTCGAAACAGTCCTCCTGCTTTGCAATGAGGATGCTCCTTGTGGGGGGGAGCGCTGCTGACTGCATGGGAGACGATTTCACACCTCTGACCAACTTAAGAATTTTTACCAGGGGAGCAAGTGCCCTGATACAATTTTCCTCTGTATAACTGGTAGGTTCTGTTTTGTTTTTTTTTTTTTCTTTTTTTCTTTTAGGTTCAAGGTAGATTTTATTTATTCCTCTTTTTTTTTAATTTACAAATATAAACATGGAAATAATGCCTTAATATAAAGAGGTCTATATGAAGGGAAAAACTTTTTTTCTGTTTTTTTTAATTAAATGTTATTTATTTATTTTTAATTTTTTTAAAATTTATTTCTTTCTTTTATACAGCAGGTTCTTCTTGGATATCTATTTTATACATATAAGTGTGCACATGTGAATCCCAGTCTCCCAATTCATCCCACCACCACCCTCACATGGCATTTCCCCCTTGGTGTCCATATGTTTGTTCTCTACATCTGTGTCTCTATCTCTGCCCTGCAAACCGGTTCACCTGTACCATTTTTCTAGGTTCCACATATATGCATTAATATACAATATTTGTTTTTCTCTTTTTGACTTACTTCACTCTGTATGACAGTGTCTAGATCCATCAAGGTCTCTACAAATGACCCAATTTCATTCCTATGTATTGCTGAGTAATATTCCATTGTATATATGTACCACATCTTTATCCATTCGTCTGTCTGTGGGCACTTAGGTTGCTTTCATTACCTGGCTATTGTAAATAGTGCTGCAATGAACATTGTGGTGAATGTGTCTTTTTGATTTATGGTTTTCTCTGGGCATATGCCCAGTAGTGGGATTGCTGGATTATATGGTAATTCTATTTTTAGTTTTTAAAGGAACCTCAATACTGTTCTCCATAGAGATTGTATTGATTTACATTCCCAACAATAGTGGAAGAAGGTTCCTTATCTCCACACCCTCTCCAGCATTTGTTGTTTGTAGATTTTCTGATGATGCCCATTTTAACAGGTGTGACGTGATACCTCATTGTAGTTTCGATTTCCATTTCTCTAATAATTAGAGATGTTGAGCAGATTTTCATGTGTGTCTTGGCCATCTCTATGTCTTCTTGGAAACAATGTCTATTTAGATCTTCTTCCATTTTTGTATTGGGTTGTTTGTTTTATTAATATTGAGCTGCATGAGCTGTTTATATATATTGGAGATTAATCATTTGTCCATTGATTCGTTTGCAAATATTTTCTGCCATTCTGAGGGTTGTCTTTTCGTCTTGTTTGTAGTTTCCTTTGCTTTGCAAAAGCTTTTACGTTTCATTAGGTCCCAGCTGTTTAGTTTTCTTTTTTATTTCATTAGTATAGGAGGTGGATCAAAAAAGATCTTGCTGTGATTTACGTCAGAGTATTCTTCGTAAGTTTTCCTCTCAGAGTTTTATACTGTCAAATCTTACATTATGGTCTCTAATCCATTTTGAATATATTTTTATGGATGGTGTTGGGGAGTGTTCTAATTTCATTCTTTTACATGTAGCTGTCCATATTTCCCAGCACCACTGATTGAAGAGACTGTCTTATCTCCATTGTATAGTCTTGCCTCCTTTGTCATAGATTAGTTGACCATAGGTGTGTAGGTTTATCCCTGGGCTTTCTTTTTTTTTTTTCCTTTTACACGTTTATTGGAGTATAATTGCTTTACAATGGAGTGTTTGTTTCTGCTGTATAACAAAGTGAATCAGCTATACATATACAAATGTCACCAGATCCCCTCCCTCTTGCATCTCCCTCCCACACTCCATATCCCACCCCTTTAGGTGGTCACAAAGCACCAAGCTGATCTCCCTCTTCTATGTGGCAGCATCCCAGTAGCTATGAGTGTTACATTTGGTAATGTATTTATGTCCATGCCACTCTCTCACTTCGTCCCAGCCTACCCATCCCCCTTCCGGTGTCCTCAAGTCCTTTCTCTACTTCTGTGTCCTTAATCCTGTCCTGCCACTAAGTTCTTCAAAATCTTTTTTTTTTCTTCATTAGATTCCGTATATCTCTGTTAACATACAGTATTTGTTTTTCCCTTTCTGACTTACTTCACTGTGTAGGACAGATTCTAAGTCCATCCACCTCAGTGCAAATAACTCAGTTTTGCTTCTTTTTATGGCTGAGTAATATTCCATTGTATATATGTGCCAGATCTTCTTTATCCATTCATCTGTCTATGGACACTTAGGTTGCTTCCATGTCCTGGCTATTGTAAATAGAGCTGAAATGAACATTTTCGTACAAAACTCTTTTTGAATTATGGTTTTCGCAAGGCAAATGCACAGTAGTTGGATTGTTGTGTCGTTTGGTACTTCTATTGTTAGTTATTTAAAGGAACCTCCGTACTGTTCTCCCTAGTGCCCATATCAATTTACATTCCCACCCAGAGTGCAAGTGTGTTCCCTTTTCTCCAATAAAGGCCTCTCCAGCATTTACTGTTTTGTAGATTTTTTTTTGATGATTGCCACTCTGACTGCTGTGAGGTGATACCTCACGGTAGTTTTGATTTGCATTTCTCTAATGATTAGTGATGTTCAGCATCCTTTCATGTGTTTCTTGGTAATCTGTATATCTTCTTTGGAGAAATGTCTATTTAGGTCTTCTGCCCGTTTTTGGATTGGGTTGTTTGTTTTTGTGATATTGAGCTACATGAGGTGCTTGTAAATTTTGGAGATTAATCCGTTGTCAATTGCTTCATTTGAAAATATTTTCTCCCATTCTGAGGGTTGTTTTTGCATCTTGTTTATGTTTTCCTGTACTGTGTAAAAGCTTTTAAGTTTCATTAGGTCCCATTTGTTGATTTCTGTTTTTATTTCCATTTCTCTAGGAGGTGGGTCAAAAAGGATCTTGCTGTGATTTATGTCATAGAGCGTTCTGCCTATGGTTTCCGCTAAGTGTTTTATAGTGTCTGGTCTTATATTTAGATCTCTAATCAATTTAGAGTTTATTTTTGTGTATGGTGTTATGGAGTGTACTAATTTCATTCTTTTATGTGTAGGGGTCCAGTATTTCCAGCACCAATTACTGAAGAGACTGTCTTTTCTCCATTGTATATCCTTAGCTCCTTTTTCATAGATGAGATAGCCATAGGTATGTAGGTTTATCTCTGAGCTTTCTGTCCTGTTCGATTGATCTGAGTTTATGTCAATCTGCATCCACTTGATTCCATTATGGAGACATATAAATTCATAGGTTTCAAGATTATTAGCAGTCAGATATATTCCTCTTCAGTGAATAGGGTGTTTTGTGTCCAGTTCATTGAGAAAGGAGTAGGTCTTGTCTATTACATATTTGGTATATGGAATGGTATCTGTGCTAATTTCAAACTCTGCTTTTACACATCACCCCACATCACCTTTCCCCTTAAGGAGGCATAAGTGTGTTTTCTAAATGTGTAACTCTGTTCTCTTTTGAAATTCAGTTCATGTGTAGCCATGTTTATATTCCCTCTATAAGTGATATATTACAATAAGTTTCCTTTTCTTTGTGGCTCCTTTCACTTAGCATCATCGTACCTAAAGCCACTCATTATGCTGCTATTGGCCTTATGACATTGATTTTATGTCTGAGTGACATTCCATTGTATATAAGTATCACAACATCTTTATCCATTATGTTTTTTCCTTTCCTGGTGTATTTAAAGTGTACCGAAGTTGAGGTTCTTGTAAACAGAGCAGCCATAAACTTTGGTGTGGCTGTGTGTTGTGGATTTTTAGTTTTCCCAAAATACACGCCCATGAGTGGAAGTGTGCTATGCTCTGTAGCTCTGTTTTAGAAAACAACATACAGTTCTCCAGAGAGGCTGTTGACAATTTACATTCTGTCCATCGGCATAACCAGGCTCCCGTTTCTCCTTGGCCTGTCTTGTATTTGTGGTTTTTACACTATTTGCGGATAGCCCTTTGGACCGGAGGTAAGTTACACTTCTATGTAGTGTGGATTTGCAATGCCTGATGGCTTGCTTGGCCAAAAAGGGCGTATGCATTTTTTCCTGAATATATTCAAGAAAATACACATACTCACTTTTTGGCCAAGGACATCATTGTCGAAGTTCTGTCACTTTTCATGTGCTTTAAAGATGACTTCAATCTACCTCTTGAAATCTGTTTCCTTGAATTCTGCCTTGCATTCAAATCCTCTTCACTGCCTTACCTCAATATATTTCTGGATGATAGTTGTCCCTTATAACTCTGCAAGTTTGTGAATTGCTGTGCCCCTTATTTCCATTTTTCAAATCGCCGATTTGTGAGCTGGCTGCAATACCGCAGGATGGCTTTAGGCCCTAGTCTGGTTCCGGGGCTGCAGGCTGAGCCTTTGTTTAATTCTTCTTCCTGAGGTGAAACTAGAGAGACATGTGCCCATCCAAACACCTACAGCTAATCTCTCATTTGTTTCCCCTCTTCCTGTTCATCCTCTGCACAATTTGCAAACTGTGCATAACAGGAGGGTAAAGCCGCTGAAACTCCAAGTGGGGAGATTTTCAGTAATGCAGATGGAATGGCGAAGCCCAGCACGATGAAAGGAAAAATGAGGTACCTTTTAGAAAACTTTCCCGATTACACAGTGTACCAACCACTGGGTTTCCCATGCATTTTTAACTGTAGGAAGATTCCCTTAAACCTGGAGTGTTGGGACCACTAGAATGGGTAGCACAAAGTATTGCTCTAAGTGGTGTTCTTTTGCTCACACAACCTCAGCAATCTTGTCAGCTCCAAGTGTCCAGTCTTATGTCTCATCCAGAGGTGGGTGTAAAGTTGGTCAATCCACGTTGCATCACAGGCCCTGAACGTAATTTTTAAGAATTTCTCTTTGTTTCGCTGTTTTTGCATTTGAAATTTATTTTTATACGGGGGGTTTAGCTGAATTTCAGTGCAGTGTTCATTCCGTTATACACAGGCATGATTCCTTTATGGAGACATGAGAATACATATGTTTTAAAATACTTAAAGTCAGATATATTCCTCTGCAATGAATAGGGGGTGTTGAGTCCAGTTCATTGTGCTGGGAGTAGGTGTTGTCTATTACATACTTGGTTTATGTATTGGTATCTGTGCTAATTTAAAACTGTGGTTTTATGCATTACCCCACCTCGCCTTTCCCCTTAAGCAGGTAGAAGATTGATTTCTAAATGTGTGACTCTGTTGTGTTAGTAATTCAGTTCATGTGTAGCCATGTGTACATTCCCGCTATGAGTCATATCTTATGATAAGATTCATTACTCTGTACTCTTTGCTAACTCAGTTCATGTGTAGCCATGTTTACAGGACCTTCATAAGTGATATCTTATGATAAGTTTCTTTTTCTCTGTGACTTATTTCACTTAGAATCTTCGTGCATGAATCCACTCATTTTGCTGCTACTCGCCTTATGACATTGATTTCATGGCTAAGGGATATTCCATCGTACGTAAGTACCAGAATTTCTTGAACCATTTTTGTCTTTCCTGGGACATTTATGGTGTACCCAAGTTGAGGTTCTTGTAAGCAGAGCAGCCCTAAATATTGGGGTGGCTCTGTCTTATTGATTTTCATTTCTCCCAAGATATATTCCATAGACTGGAAGTGCCGTCCACTCTGTAGCTCTGTTTTTTACTTGTTTTAGCGAACAGAATGAACTCCTCCAGAGAGGCAGTTGGCAATTTACATCCTGCCCATCAGCATAACTAGGCTCCCTGTTCTCCAGGGCATGTCTTGCCTTTCCGGTTTTCACACATTTTGTGATGTCCATTTTGACTGGTGGGTAGTGATACTTCTTTGTAGTGCAGATTTGCATTGCCCGCTTGCTTGCTTGGCTATAAAGGGTGTATGTGTTTTCTCCTGAATATATTCAGGAGAAAACACATACGCCCTGTTTGGCCAAGTGCATCATTTTCGAAGTTGTGCCCCTCTTCCTGTGCTTTAAAGGCGATTCCAATATACCTCTTGTAATCTGTTTCCTGCTATTCTGGCTCCCTTTCAAGTATGCCTCGTTGCCTTCCCTCAACAGATTTTTGGTCGATAGTAGGCCTTTATTACTCTGTCAATTTGTGAATTGCTGTGCCCCGAGCTCCATTTTTCAACTCGTTTTTTGTGAGCTGACCGAAAGTCCAAAATTTTGCTTCAGGATCTATAATGGTTCCCGGCGTGTGGCTGATACTTTGGTTAATTCTTCTTTCTGCCGGGAAATTAGAGTGAAATGTGCCCGTGCAAATGCCTAACAGCTACTCTCTCATTGGTTCTCCATCTTTCCTTTCATCCTCTACCTAATTTGCAACCTGTGAGAACCAGGAGGTTAAAGGGGCTGTCTCGCCAAGTTGGGAGATTGATAGCAAAGCAGTTGGAAATTCAAACTGAAGCACAAGGACAGGGATTATTAGTTGAGTTTTAGAAACCTTTCGTATTCACAGAGTGTCCATTCTCTTGCTTTCCCGTACATGTTATAGCTGTAGTAAAATTCCCTTCAACCAGGAGAGTTTGAATCCTTGGAATGTGTGCCACACATTATTGTTTAAATGGTCTGCTTTTGCTGACCCAATCTCACCAATCCTCTCAGTCCCAAGTGTCCATCCTTATGCCACATCCAGCTGTCGTTGTAGATAGGGTTATTCCAGGTTTCATCAGAGCTCCTGAAGGAATTGTAAAGAATTTCCCTGTTTTTTTCTTTGGTTTTTGAAATTCCTTTTTATAGTGGGTTTGAGCTGATTCTCAGTGCCATGTTTATGCCAGTCTAGACACACTTGATTCCCTTACGGAGACTTATCAATACATAGGTTTTAAGATTCTTACTAGTCAGATATATTCCTCTGCGGGAAATATGGGGTTTGAGTCCCTTTCACTGCGGAAAGTGAAGGTCTTGACTATTCCTCATTTGGTTTTTGAGACGGTACCTGTACTACTATCAAACTCTGGTTTCATGCATCACCCCACTTCTCCGTCCCCCTTAAGCAGGCATAAGAGTGTTTTCTAAATGGGAGACTCTGTTCTCCTACCTAAATCAGTTCATGTGTAGCCATGTTTACAGGACCTTCATAAGTGATATCTTACGATAACTTTCTTTTTCTCTGTGACTTATTTCACTTAGAATCATCGTACCTAAATCCACTCATTTTGCTGCTACTGGCCTTATGACATTGATTTCATGGTTGAGGGATATTCCATCGTACGTAAGTAACACAATTTCTTGAACCATTTTTGTCTTTTCTGGGATATTTAATGTGTACCCAGGTTGAGGTTCTTGTAAGCAGTGCAGCCCTAAATTTTGGGGTGGCTCTGTCTTATTGATTTTCAGTTTTCCCAAGGTATATTCCCCTGACTGGAAGTGCCCTTGGCTCTGTAGCTCTGTTGTTTACTTGTTTTAGGGAACACAATGCACTCCTCCACAGAGGCAGTTGGCAATTTACATCCTTCACATCAGCATAACAAGGCAACCTGTTCTCCAGGGCATGTCTTGCCTTTCTGGTTTTTACACATTTTGCGATGTCCGTTTTGACTGGTGGGTAGTGATACTTCTTTATAGTGCAGATTTGCATTGCACGCTTGTTTGCTTGGCTATAAAGGGCGTATGCGTTTTCTCCTGAATATATTCAGGAGAAAACGAATATGCCCTTTTTGGCCAAGTGCATCATTGTCGAAGTTGTGCCCCTCTTCCTGTGATTTAAAGGTGATTCCAATGTACCTGTTGAAATCTGTTTCCTGCTATTCTGGCTCGCTTTCAAGTCCGCCTCGTTGCCTTCCCTCAACAGATTTTTGGACGATAGTTGTCCTTTATTACTCTGCCACTTTGTGAATTACTGGGCCCCTGAGCTCCATTTATCATCTTGTTTTTTGTGAGCTGACTGCAAGTCCAAAATTTTGCTTCAGGACCTATACTGCTTCCCGGCGTGTGGCTGAGACTTTGGTTTCTTCTTCTTCCTGCCGGGAAATTAGAGTGACATGTGCCCGTCCAAATGCCTAACAGCTACTCTCTCATTGGTTCTCCCTTTTCCCTTTCATCCTCTGCCAAATTGGCAACCTGTGCGAACCAAGGGGTTAAAGAGTCTGTCTCTCCAAGTTGGGAGATTGATAGTAAAGCAGTTGGAAAGTCAAACCAGAGCACCAGGAGAGGGACAATAAGTTGAGTTTTAGAAACCTTTCGTATTCACAGTGTGTCCATTCTCTAGGTTTCCCGTACATGTTATAGCTGTAGTAATATTCCCTTCAACCTGGAGATTTGGGTCCCTAGGAATGTGTGCCACGCATTATTGCTTTAAATGGTCTGCATTTGCTCACCGAAACTCACCAATGCTCTCAGTCCAAAGTGTCCAGCATTATGCCACATCCAGCTGTCGTTGTAGATAGGGTCATTCCAGGATTCATCAGAGCCCCTGAAGGAATTGTAAAGAATTTCCCTGTTTTTTTTTTGTTTTTGAATTTCCTTTTTATACTGAGTTTGAGCCGATTCTCACTGCCATGTTTATGCCAGTCTAGACACACTTGATTCCCTTACGGAGACATATCAATATATAGGTTTTAAGATTCTTACTAGTCAGATATTTTCCTCTGTGAGAAATATGGAGTTTTGGGTCCCTTTTAGTGAGGAATGTGTAGGTCATGTCTATTCTTTATTTGGTTTTTGGAACGGTCCATATACTACTATCAAACTCTGGTTTTATGCATCACCCCACCTCTCCTTCCCGCTTAAGCAGGCATAAGACTTTTTTCTAAATGTGAGGCTCTGTTGTCTTTCGTAACTCAGTTCATGTGTAGCCATGTTTACAGGACCTTCATAAGTGATATCTTATGATAAGTTTCTTTTTCTCTGTGACTTATTTCACTTAGAATCATCGTACCTGAATCCACTCATTTTGCTGCTACTGGCCTTATGACATTGATTTCATGGCTGAGGGATATTCCATCTTACGTAAGTAACACAATTTCGTGATCAATTTTTGTCTTTCCGGGGATATTTAAGGTGTACCCAACTTGAGGTTCTTGTAAGCAGTGCAGCCCTAAATTATGGGGTGGCTCGCTCTTATTGATTTTCAGTTTTCCCAAGCTATATTCCCTAGACTAGAAGTGCACTTGGCTCTGTAGCTCTGTTGTTTACTTGTTTTAGGGAACACAATACACGCCGCCAGAGAGGCAGTTGGCATTTTACATCCCGCCCATCAGCATAACTAGGCTCTCTGTTCTCCATGGCCTGTCTTTCCTTTCTGGTTTTTACACATTTTGCGGATCTCCCTTTTGACTGGTGGGAAGTGATACTTCTTTGTAGTGCACATTTGCATTGCCTGCTTGCTTGTTTGGCCAAAAAGGGCGTATGCTTTTTCACCAGAATATATTCAGGAGAAAACGCATACACCCTTTTTGGCCAAGTGCATCATTGTCGAAGTTGTGCACCTCTTCCTGTGCATTAAAGTCGATTCCAATGTACCTCTTGAAATCTGTTTCCTGCATTTCTGGCTCGCTTTCAAGTCTGCCTCGTTGCCTTCCCTCAACATATTTTAGGACTATAGTTGTCCTTTATTACACTGCCAGTTTGTGAATTGCTGTGCTCCTGAGCTCCATTTTTCAACTCGTTTTTTGTGAGCTGACCGCAAGCCCAAAATTTTGCTTCACGAACTATACTGGTGCCCACCGGGTGGCTGAGACTTTGGTTAATTCTTCTTCCTGCCGGGAAATTAGAGTGACATGTGCCCGTCCAGACGCCTAACAGCTACTCTCTCATTAGTTCTCCGTCTTCACTTACATGCTCTGCAAATTGGCAATGTGTGCGAACCAGGAGGTTAAAGGGGCTGTCTCTCCAAGTTGGGAGATTGATAGTAAAGCTGTTGGAATGTCAAACTGGAGCTCCAGGAGAGGGACAATTAGTTGACTTTTACAAACCTTTCGTATTCAGAGTGTGTCCATTCTCTATGTTTCCCGTACATGTTATAGCTGGAGTAATATTCCCTTCAACCTGGATATTTGGGTCCCTTGGAATGTGTGCCAAGCATTATTGCTTTAAATGGTCTGCACTTGCTCACAGAATCTCACCAATCCTCTCAGACCCACGTGTCCAGCCTTATGCCACATCCAGCTGTCCTTTTAGATAGGATCACTCCAGGTTTCCTCAGAGCCCCTGATGGAATTTTAAAGAATTTCCCTGTTCTTTTGTTTTGTTTTTGAAATTCCTTTCTATAGTGGGTTTGAGCTGATTCTCACAGCCATGTTTATGCCAGTTAGGACACACTTGATTCCCTTATGGAGACATATCAATACATAGGCTTTAAGATTTATACTAGTCAGATGTATTCCTCTGCGGGAAATACGGGTTTTTGAGTTCCTTTAACTGAGGAAAGTTTAGGTCTTGTCTATACCGTATTTGGATTTTGGAACTGTACTTGTACTAATATCAATCTCTGGTTTTATGCATCACCACACCTCTCCTTCCCCCTTAAGAAGGCATAAGGGTGTTTTCTGAATGTGAGACTCTGTTCTCTTTCCTAACTCACTTCATGTGTAGCCATGTTTACAGGACCTTCATAAGTGATATCTTATGATAAGTTTCTTTTTCTCTGTGACTTATTTTCCTTAGAGTCATCATACCTGAATCCACTCATTTTGCTGCTACTGGCCTTATGACATTGATTTCATGGCTGAGAGATATTCCATCGTACGTAAGTACCACAATTTCTTGAACCATTTTTGTCTTTCCTGGGATATTTCAGGTGTACCCAAGTTGAGGTTCTTGTAAGCAGTGCAGCCCTATATTTTGGGGTGGCTGTGTCTTACTGATTTTCAGTTTTCCCAAGGTATATTCCCTAGACAAGAAGTGCATTTGGCTCTGTAGCTCTGTTGTTTACTTTTTTGGGGGAACACAATGCATTCTTCCAGAGAGGCAGTTGGCAATTTACATCCCGCCCATCAGCATAACTAGGCTCCCTGTTCTCCAGGGCATGCGTTGCCTTTCCAGTTTTTACACATTTTGCAGATGTCCCTTTTGTCCAGTGGGAAGTGATACTGCTTTGTAGTGCAGATTTGCATTGCCCGCTTGCTTGCTTGGCCAAAAAGGGCATATGCATTTTCTCCTGAATATATTCTGGAGAAAACTCATATGCACTTTTTGGCCAAGTGCATCATTGTCGACAATGAGCCCCACTTGCTGTGTTTAAAAGGCGATTCCAAAGTACCTCTTGAAATTTGTTTCATGCTATTGTGCCTCGTTTTCAAGTCCGCCTCATTGCCATCCCTCAAAAGATTTTTGGACAATAGTTGTCGTTCATTACGCTGCCAGTTTTTGAATTGCTGTACCCCAGAGCTCCATTTTTCAACTCGTTTTTTGTAAGCTGACAGCAAATCCACAATTTTGGTTGAGGACCTGTACTGGTTCCTGGCGGGTGACTGAGACTTTGGTTAATATTTATTCCTTACGGGAAATTAGAGTGACATGTGCCAGTCCAAATGCCTAACAGCAACTCTCTCATTGGTTCTCCATCTTACCTTTCATCCTCTGCCAATTGGCAACATGTGAGAATCAGGAGGTTAAAGGGGCTGTCTTTCCAAGTTGGGAGATTGATAGTAAAGCAGTTGGAAATACAAACTGAAGCAACATGAGAGGGATTATTAGTTGAGTTTTAAAAACTTTTCATATTCACAGTGTGTCCATTCTCTATGTTTCCCGTAAATGTTATAGCTGTAGTAGTATTCCCTTCAAGCTGCGGAGTTGGGACCATTGGAATGTGTGCCACACATTATTGCTTTAAATGGTCTGCATTTGCTGACCCAATCTCACCAATCCTCTCAGTCCCAAGTGTCCAGACTTATGCCACATCCAGCTGTCATTGTAGATAGGGTCATTACAAGTTTCATCAGAGCCCCTGAAGGAATTGTAAAGAATTTCCCTGTTTTTTTGTTTTGTTTTTGAAATTCCTTTTTATATTGGGTTTGATCTGATTCTCACTGCCATGTTTATGCCAGTTAGTACACACTTGATTCCCTTACGGAGACCTATCAATACATATGTTTTAATATTCTTACTAATCAGATATATTCCTCTGTGGGAAATATGGGGTTTTCAGTCCCTTTCACTGAGGAAGGTGTAGGGATTGACTCTTCCATAGTTGGTTTTGGGAATGGTACATGTACTAATATCAAACTCTGGTTTTATGCATCACCCCACCTCTCCTTCCCACTTAAGCAGGCATAAGAGTGTTTTCTAAATGTGAGACTCAGTTCTCTTTCCTAACTCAGTTCATGTGTAGCCATGTTTACAGGACCTTCATAAGTGATATCTTATGATAAGTTTCTTTTTCTCTGTGACTTATTTCACTTAGAATCATCGTACCTGAATCCAATCATTTTGCTGCTACTGGCTTTATGACATTGATTTCATGGCTGAGGGATATTCCATCGTACGTATGTACCACAATTTCTTGAACCCTTTTTGTCTTTCCTGGGATATTTCAGGTGTACCCAAGTTGAGGTTCTTGTAAGCAGTGCAGCCCTAAATTTTGGGTGGCACTGTCTTATTGATTTTCAGTTTTCCCAAGGTATATTCCCCTGACTGGAAGTGCCCTTGGCTCTGTAGCTCTGTTGTTTACTTGTTTTAGGGAACATAATGCACTCCGCCAGAGAGGCAGTTGGCATTTTACATCCCGCCCATCAGCATAACTAGGCTCCCTGTTCTCCAGGGCCTGAGTTCCCTTTCTAGTTTTTACACATTTTGCGGATTTCCCTTTTGTCCGGTGGGAAGTGATACTGCTTTGTAGTGCAGATTTGCATTGCCCGCTTGCTTGCTCGGCCAAAAAGGGCGTATGAGTTTTCTCCTGAATATATTCAGGAGAAAAGTCATACGCACTTTTTGGCCCATTGCATCATTGTCGAATTTGTGCCCCTCTTACTGTGCTTTAAAGGCGATTCCAATTTACCTCTTGAAATCTGTTTCCTGCTATTCTGGCTCGCTTTCAAGTCCACCTTGTTGCCTTCCCTCAACATATTTTTGGACGATAGTTTTCCTCTGTTACTCTGCCCGTTTGTGAATTGCTGTGCCCCTGAGCTCCATTTTTCAACTCGTTTTTTGTGAGCTGAACGCAAGTCCAAAATTTTGGTTCAGGACCTATACTGGTTCCCGGCGGGTGGCTGAGACTTTGGCTAATACTTCTTCGTGCCAGGAGATTACAGTGACTAATGCCAGTCCAAATGCCTAACAGCTACTCTCTCATTGGTTGTCCATCTTCCCTTTCATCCTCCGCCAAATTGGCAACATGTGAGAAACAGGAGGTTAAAGGGGGGGCTGTGTCTCTAAGTTGGGAGATTGATAGTAAGGCATTTGGAAATTCAAATCGGAGCACCAGGAAAGGGACTATTAGTTGAGTTTTAGAAACCTTTCTTATTCACAGTGTGTCCATTCTCTAGGTTTCCCGTACATGTTATAGATGTATTAATATTCCCTTCAACCTGGAGAGTTGGGACCCTTGGAATGTGTGCCACACATTATTGCTCTAAATGGTCTGTATTTGCTCACCGAATCTCACCAATCCTCTCAGTCCCAAGTGTCCAGCCTTATGCCACACCAGCTGTCATTATAGATAGTATCATTCCAGGTTTCATCAGAGCCCCTGAAGGAATTTTAAAGAATTTCCCTGCTTTTTGTTTTGTTATTGAAATACCTCCTTAGTGGGTTTGAGCTGATTCTCACTGCCATGTTTATGCCAGTCTTGACACACTTGATTACCTTATGGAGACATATTGATACATAGGTTTTAAGATTTATACTAGTCAGATGTATTCCTCTGTGGGAAATATGGGGTTTTGAGTTCCTTTAACTCAGTAAACTTTAGGTCTTGTCTATTCCGTATTTGGATTTTGGAACAGTACCTGTACTAATATCAATCTCTGGTTTTATGCATCACCACACCTCTCCTTCCCCCTTAAGAAGGCATAAGGGTGTTTTCTGAATGTGAGACTCTGTTCTCTTTCCTAACTCACTTCATGTGTAGCCATGTTTACAGGACCTTCATAAGTGATATCTTATGATAAGTTTCTTATTCTCTGTGACTTATTTTCCTTATAATCATCATACCTGAATCCACTCATTTTGCTGCTACTGGCCTTATGACATTGATTTCATGGCTGAGAGATATTCCATCGTACGTAAGTACCACAATTTCTTGAACCATTTTTGTCTTTCCTGGGATATTTCAGGTGTACCCAAGTTGAGGTTCTTGTAAGCAGTGCAGCCCTAAATTTTGGGGTGGCTCTGTCTTATTGATTTTCAGTTTTCCCAAGGTATATGCCCTAGACTGGAAGTGCACTTGGCTCTGTAGCTCTGTTGTTTACTTTTTTTGGGGAACACAATGCATTCTTCCAGAGAGGCAGTTGGCAATTTACATCCCGCCCATCAGCATAACTAGGCTCCCTGTTCTCCAGGTCCTGTGTTGCCTTTCTAGTTTTACACATTTTGCGGATGTCCCTTTTGTCCGGTGGGAAGTGATACTGCTTTGTAGTGCAGATTTGCATTGCCCGCTTGCTTGCTTGGCCAAAAAGGGCATATGCATTTTCTCCTGAATATATTATGGAGAAAACTCATATGCACTTTTTGGCCAAGTGCATCATTGTTGACAATGAGCCCTTCTTGCTGTGCTTAAAAGGCGATTCCAAAGTACCTCTTGAAATTTGTTTCATGCTATTGTGTATCGTTTTCAAGTCCACCTCTTTTCCATCCCTCAAAAGATTTTTGAACTATAGTTGTCATTCGTTACCCTTCCAGTTTTTGAATTTCTGTGCCCCAGAGCTCCATTTTTCAACTCGTTTTTTGTAAGCTGACAGCAAATCCACAATTTTGGTTGAGGACCTGTACTGGTTCCTGGCGGGTGACTGAGACTTTCGTTAATATTTCTTCCTGACGGGAAATTAGAGTGACATGTGCCAGTCCAAATGCCTAACAGCTACTCTCTCATTGGTTCTCCCTCTTCCCTTTCATCCTCTGCCAAATTGGCAACCTGTGCGAAACAGGAGGTTAAAGGGTCTGTCTCTCCAAGTTGGGAGATTGATAGTAAAGCAGTTCGAAACTCAAACTGGAGCACCAGGATAGGGACTATTAGTTGAGTTTTAGAATCCTTTAGTATTCACACAGTTTCCCTTCTCTACGTTTCCCATACATGTTATAACTGTAGTGATATTCCCTTTTACCTCTCGACTTGGGACCCATGGAATTGGTGGAATGCATTATTGCTTTAAACGGTCTGCATTTTCTCATCCAATCTCACCAATCCTCTCAGTCCCAAGTGTCCAGCCTTATGTCGCATCCAGCTGTCATTTTAGATAGGGTCATTCCAGGTTTCATCAGAACACCTGAAGTAATTGTGTTAGAATTTCGCTGTTTTTTGTTTTGTTTTTGAAATTCATTTATATAATGAGGTTGAGCTGATATTCACTGACATGTTTATGCCAGTCTAGACACACTTGATTCACTTATGGATACATATCAATACGTAGGTGTTAAGATTCTTACTAGTCAGATATATTCCTCTGCGGGAATAGGGCTGTTGAGTCCCGTTCAGTGAGGAAGGAGTAGGTCTTGTCTCTTCTGTATTTGGATTATGCAACGGTACCTGTGCTAATATCAAACTCTGGTTTTGTTCATCTCCCCACCTCTCCTTTCCCCTTAAGCAGGCATAAGTAAGTTTTCTAAATGTGAGACTCTGTTCTCTTTCCTAATTCTGTTCATGTGTAGCCATGTTTACATTTCCTTCATAAGTGATATCTTATTTCCGAATGCTCCACGGCTCTTGTCATCATAATGCTCCATGATGTTCGTCATCACAATTATCCATGGCCTTCTCATCACAATGCTCCACCGTCTTGACATCACATTGCTCCATGCCCTGGTCATCACAATGCTCCATGTCCCTTGTCATCACAATTCTCCACCTCTTTGTCATCACAATGCTCGATGACACTTCTCATCACAATGTTAAATGCTTTTGTCATCACAATTCTCCATGCACTTGTCATCGCAATGCTCCCTGACCCATGTCATAGCAAGCTCCATATGCTTGTCATCACAATGCTTCATAACATTGTTATAAAAATTCTCAATGTCCCTTGTCATCACAATGCTGCATGCCAATGTCATCACAATGCTCCATGACACTTGTCATCACAATGCTCTAAGCCCTTGTCATCACAATACTCCATGCCCTTGTCATCACAATGCTCCATGACCTCTGTCATCACAATGTTTCCTGACACCTGTCATCACAATGCTCCAAGCCCCTTTTCAGTACAGTGCTCCATGATGCTCATCATCACAATTACCCAAGGTCTTCTCATCACAATGCTTCAGGGTTTTACCATCACAATGCTCCATGCCCTGGTCATCTCAATGCTCCATGTCCCTTGTCATCACAATTCTCCACGTCCTTATCATCACAATGCTCCTTGACACTTCTCACAATGTTATATGCTCTTGTCATCACAATTCTGCATGCGCTTGTCATCACAATGCACCAGGACCCCTGTCATAGCAAGCCCCATGCGCTTGTCATCACAATGTTTCAAGACCAGGTCATTAAAATTCTCAATGGCCGTTGTCATCACAATGATCCATGCCCTTGTCATCACAAAGCTCCTTTACCTTTGTCATCACAATCCTCCATGACACTTGGCATCACAATGCTCCATGTCATTGGCATCACAATGGAACATGACATATGTCATCACAATGCTCCCTGACACCTATCTTAACAATAATCCATGACGTTGTCATCACAATGCTCCATGCCATTGTCATCACAATGCTCTATGACACTTGTCATCACAATGCTCCAAGCCCTTGTCATCACAACACTCCATGCCCTTGTCATCACAATGCTCCATGACCTCTGTCATCACAATGTTCCCTGACACCTGTCATCACAATGTTCCATGCCCCTTGTCAGTACAGTGCTCCATGATGCTCTTCATTACAATTACCCAAGGTCTTCTCATCACAATGCTTCAGGGTTTTACCATCACAATGCTCCATGCCCTGGTCATCTCAATGCTCCATGTCCCTTGTCATCACAATTCTCCACATCCTTATCATCACAATGCTCCTTGACATTTCTCCTCACAATGTTATATGCTCTTGTCATCACAATTCTGCATGAACTTGTCATCACTATTCTCCAGGACCCTTGTCATAGCAAGCTCCATGCGATTTTCATCACAATGTTTCAAGACCTGGTCATTAAAATTCTCAATGGCCCTTGTCATCACAATGATCCATGCCCTTGTCATCACAAAGCTCCTTTACCTTTGTCATCACAATCCTCCATGACACTTGGCATCACAATGCTCCATGTCATTGGCATCACAATGGAACATGACAAATGTCATCACAATGCTCCCTGACACATATCTTAACAATAATCCATGACGTTGTCATCACAATGCTCCATGCCATTGTCATCACAATGCTCCATGACACTTGTCATCACAATGCTCCAAGCACTTGTCATCACAATACTCCATGCCCTTGTCATCACAATGCTCCATGACCTCTGTCATCACAATGTTCCCTGACACCAGTCATCACAATGCTCCATGACCCTTGTCAGTACAGTGCTCCATGATGCTCGTCATCACAATTACCCAAGGTCTTCTCATCACAATGCTTCAGGGTTTTACCATCAAAATGCTCCATGCCCCTGTCATCACAATGTTCCATGCCCTTGACATCCCAATGCTCCATGGCCGCTGTCATGACAATGCTCCGTGACTCCATTCATCACAATGCTTCATGATCTTTGTGATCACAATGGTCAGTGCCCTCATCATCACAAGGCTCTGTGACCTGTCACCACAATGCTCCATGAACTTTTCATCACAATGCTCCATGACCCTTGTCATCACAATGCTCCATGGCTTTCTCAGCACAATACGCAAAGACACTTGTCATCACAATGCTCCATGTGCTTGTCAACACAATGCTCCACCAGCTTGTCATCACAATGCTCCCTGCACTTCTCATCATAATGCTCTGTCACCACTGATATCACACAGTTCCATAACTAGTCATCACAATACTCCCTCACCCTTCTCATCACAATGTCCCATGACCCCTGTCATCACAATACTACATGCACTTATCATCACAGTGCTCCATGACCCCTGACCTCAAAATGCTCCATAACACATGTCATCAAAATGCTCCATAACATTTGTCATCACAAAGTTCAGTGACCCTTGGCATCACAATGCTCCATGTCATTGTCATCACAATGCTCCAGGAAACTTCTCATCACATTGCTCCATGCCCTTGTCATCACAATGTTCGATGCCCTTCTCATAACAATGCTCCATGCCCTTGTCATTACAGTCCTCCATGAACCCTGTATCACAGTGTTCCAGGCATTTCTCATCACAGTGCTCCAGTCCCACTCTCATCACAATAATCCATGAAACTTTTCAGACCAATGCCCCATGGCATTGCCAACACAATGCTCCATTACCACTGTCATAACAATGCTCCATTATCCAAGTCATCAAAATGTTCCACAGCCTTGTCATCACAAGGCTCCATGACCGTTGTCATCACAAGGCTCCATACACATGAAATCACAATGCTCCATGTCCTTGTCATCACAAAGCTCCATGATGCATGTCTTCAGAATGCTCCATGGATTTCTCATTACAATGCACCATTCCCTTGTCATCACAATGCTCCATGACACCTGTCATCACAATGCTCCGTGACTCCAGTCATCACAATGCTTCATGACCTTTGTCATCACAATGGTCCATGCCCTGGTCACACAAGGCTCTGTGATGTTTGTCACCACAATGCTCCATGCCCTTGTCATCATAATGCTCCATACACACTGTGATCACAATAATCCATGAAAATTGTCAGACCAATGATCCATGCCCTCTTCACACGAGGCTCTGTGATCTTTGTCACCACAATGCTCCATGAACTTTTCTTCACAATGCTCTGTGTCCCTTGTCATCACAATGCTCCATGCCTTTGTCAGCACAATGCTCCATGACACTTGTCATCACAAGGCACCATGGCCCTCTCATCACAATGCTCCAGGACCTTCTCATTGCATTGCTCCATTCCTTTCTCATCACAATGCTCCATGACCCCTGTCATCACAGTACTCCATGAATATTTTCAGCCCAATGCTCCATGACTTTCTCATCACAATGCTCCATGACCCATGTCATCACAATGCTACATGACCACAGCTATCAAAATGATCCATGCCACTTGTCATCAGAATATTCCATGCGCTTGTCATCCCCATTCTCCATGACCCCTGTAATCACAATGGTCCTTGACACTTGTTGTCACATAGCTCCATGACACTTGTCATCACGGTGCTCCATGCCTTTGTCAGCAAAATGATACAAGACCTTGTCATCACAATGCTCCATTCACTTGTCCTCACAATTCTCCATTACCTGTGTCATCACAATCCTCCATGAACTTTGGGATCACACTGCTTCATGCCCTTGTCATCACAATGCTCCATGATTCTTGAAATAAAAATGATCCATGACCTCTCTCATCACTATGCTCCAAACACTTGTGATCACAATGTTCCATAACACTTGTCATCACAACGCTCCATAACACTTGTCATCACAACGCTCCATGATGCCTGTCATCACAATAATCCATGCCCTTGTCATCACAATGCTCCATGAACTTTGTCATCACAATGCTCCATGAACTTTGTCATCACAATGCTCAATACACTTGTCATCACAATGCTCCCTGACACTTTTCCTCAGAATGCTCATTGAACCCTGTCTTGAAAAGGCTCCATGCCTTTTTCATCAAAATGCTCCATGCCCTTTTTCTCACAATGCTCCATGCCATTGTCATCATAATACTCCACAAGGTTGTCATCAGAATGCTCCAAGACCCCTGTCATCACAATGCTCCATGACCCCTCTCATCACAATGCTCCATGACCCATGTCATCACAATGCTCCATGAAACCTGACAACACAATGATCCGGGACTTTTGTCATCAAAATGTTCCATGACCCTTGTCATCACAATGATCCATTCCCTTGTCATCATAATGCTCCATTACCTTTGTCATCACAATGCTCCCAGCCCTTGTCATCACAATTCTCCATTACATTTGTCATCACATTTCTCCATGACACTTGGCATCACAATGCTCATTGCCATTGTCATCACAATGCACCGTGACATATGTCACCACAATGCTCCCTGACACCTTTCTTCACAATAATCAATGACCTTGTCATCACAATGCTCCATGCGCTAGTTATCACAATGTGCCATGCCCTCTGTCATCACAATAATCCATGAAACATGTCAGACCAATGTGTCATGCCCTCTCTCACCACAATAATCCATGAAACATGTCTGACCAATGTTCCATGCCCCTTTCATCCCAATTCTCCATGCCCTTTTCATCACAATGCACCATGAACCCTGTCATCACAATGCTCAGTGACTCCAGTCATCACAATGCTTCATGACATTTGTCATCACAATGTTCCATGCTACTTTTCATCTCAATGCTGAATGAACCCTGTCATCACAATGCACCATGCCCATCATCATAATGCTTCATGCTATTGTCATCACAATGAAATCAACATTCTCCATGACCTCTGACACCAAAATGCCCCAAACCCTTGTGATCACAATTTTCCATAACACTTGGCATCACAACGCCCCATTACGCTCGTCATCACAATTATCCATGGTCTTCTCATCACAATGCTCCATGACCTTTGTCATCACAATGCTCAATACACTTGTCATCTCAATTCTCCCTGACACTTGTCCTCAGTATGCTCCTTGAACCCTGTCATGACAAGGCTCCATGCATTTTTCATCGCAATGATCTATGCCCTTTTCATCACAATGCTCCAAGACCCCGGTAATCACAATGCTCCATGTGCTTGTCTTCACAAAGCTGCATGACGCATGCCATCACAAAGCTCCATGGCCTTCTCATCACCATGCTCCATGCCCTTGTCATCTCAATGCTCCAAGACCCCATTAATTACAATGCTCCATGCCGCTTTTCATCAGAATGCTCCATGAGAATTGTCATCACAAAACTGCATGGTCTTCTCAGCACAATGCTCCAGGACATTGTCATCACAATGCTCCATTCCCTTGTCATCACAATGCTCCATGACCCCTGACATCACAATACTCCATGAACATTTTCAGCCCAATGATCCATGACCTTCTCATCACAATGCACCATGACCCCTGTCATCACAATGCTCCATGACCACTGTCATCCCCGCGCTCCATGACCCCTCACAACACAATGATCCGGGACTGTTGTCATCAAAAATCTCCATGATACTTGTCATCACAATGATCCATGCCCTTGTCATCCCAATGCTCCATGACATCTTTAATCAGAATATTCTGTGACGCTTGTCATCACAATGCTCCATGACCCTTGTGATCACAGTGCTCCATGACCCCTGTAATCACAATTCTCCATGAACATTTTTAGCCCAATGCTCCATGAACGTCTCATCACAATGCTCCAAGACCCCTGTAATCACAATGCTCCATGCCCCTTTTCATCTCCGTGCTCCATGAACCCTGTCATCACAATGAACCATGCCCATCATCATAATGTTTCATGCTATTTTCATTACAATGAAATCAAAATGCTCCATGACCTCTGTCATCACAATGTTCCAAACCCTTGTGACCACAGTGTTCCATAAAACATGTCATCACAATGCCCCATGATGCTCTACATCACAATTATCCATGGTCTTCTCATCACAATTCTCCATGACCTTTGTCATCACAATGTTCAATACACTTGTCATCACAATGCTCCGTGACACTTGTCGTCATTATGCTCCTTGAACCCAGTCATGACAAGGCTCCATGCCTTTTTCATCACAATGATCCATCCCCTTTTCTTCACAATGTTCCAAGACCCATGTAATCACAATTCTCCATGCCCCTTTTCATCAGAATGCTCCATGAGACTCGTCAACACAAGGCTCCAATGTTTTCTTATCACAAAGCTTCAGTACCTTGTCATCAAAATGCTCCATTCCCTTGTCATCACAATGTTCCATGACCCACGCCTTCACAATACTCCATGAATATTTTTAGCCCAATGCTCTATGACTTTCTCATCACAATGCTCCATGAACCTGTCATCACAATGCTCCATTACCACTGTCATCACAATGCTCCATGACCGCTGACAACACAATGATCCGGGACTCTTGTCATCAAAATGCTCCATGACCCTTGTCATCACGATGATCCATGCCCTTGTCATCCCAATGCTCCATGACCCCTGTAATCACAATGCTCCGTGACGCTTGTCATCACAGTGCTCAATGATACTTGTCAGCAAAATGCTCCATGCCTTTGTCAGCAAAATGCTTCATGACATTGTCATCACAATGCTCCATGCACTTGACATCACAATACTCCGTTCCAATTGTCATCAAAATCCTCGGTGAACCTTGGGTTCACATTGCTTCATGCCCTTGTCATCACAATGCTCCATGCCCCTTGAAATGAAAATGATCCATGACCTCTGTCATCACAATGCTCCAAACCCTTGTGATCACAATGTTCCATAACACTTGTCATCACAACGTTCCATGATGCCTGTCATCACAATGCTGCATGAAATTTGGCATCAAAATGCTCAATACACTTGTCATCACAATGCTCCCTGACACTTGTCGTCAGAATGCTCCTTGAAACCTGTCATGAAAAGGTTCCATGCCTTTTTCATCACAATGCTCCATGCCCTTTTCATCACAGTGCTCCATGCCAGTGTCATCAGAATACTCCACAAGCTTGTCATCAGACTGCTACATGACCCCTGTCATCACAATGATCCATGACACCTGTCATCAAAATGCTCCATTTCCCTTGTCATTACAGTGCTCCATGACGCTCGTCATCCCAATTATCCATGACCTTCTCATCACAATGCTCCACGGTCTTGAAATCACAATGCTCAATGCCCTGGTCATTACAGTGCACCATGTCCCTTGTCATCAAAATTCTCCACGTCCTTGTCATCTCAATGCTCCAAGACATTTCTCATCACAAAGTTACAAGCTATTGTCATCACAATTATCCATGCACTTGTCATCACAATGCTCCATGACACCTGTCATAGCAAGTTCCATGTGCTTGTCATCACAATGTTTCACGACGTTGGCATCAAAATTCTCAGTTGCCTTGGTCATCACAATGCTCCAAGCCCTTGTCATTACAATGCTCCATGACACTTCTCATCACAATGCTCCAAGCGCTTTTCATCACAATGCTCCATTACCTTTGTCATCACAATCCTCCATGACACTTGTCATCACAATGCTCCATGCCATTGTCATCACAATGCACCATGACATAGGTCATCACAATGGTCCCTGACACCTGACTTCACAATACTCCATGACGTTTTCTTCACAGTGCTCCATGCCCTTGCATTCCCAATGTGCAATGCCCACTGTCATCACAATAATCCATGAAATTTTTCAGACCGATGCTCCATGCCCCTGTCATCACAAAGCTCCATGCACTTGTCATCACAATGCTCCATGACACATGTCATCACAATGCTCCGTGACTCCAGTCATCACAATGCTTCAAGACTTTGTCATCACAATGGTCCATGCCCTCATCATCACAAGTCTCTGTGACATTTGTCACCAAAATGTTCCATGAACTTTTCATCACAATGCTCTGTGACCCTTGGCATCACAATGCTCCATGCCTTTGTGAGCACAATGTTCCATGACACTTGTCATCACAATGCTCTATGAGCTTGTCAGCACAATGCTCCATGACTGATGTGATCACAATGTGCCATGCGGTTGTCATCACAATGCTCCACATCCTTGTCATCACAATGCTCCATAAACATTGTCATCACAGTGCTCCACATCCTTGTCATCACAATGCTCCATAAACATTGTCATCACAATGCTCCCTGCACTTCTCATGAAAATGCTTTCTCACCACTGATATCACAATGTTCCATCACTAGTCATCACAATACTCCCTCACCACTTTTATCACAATGTTCCATGACCCCTATCTTCACAATGCTACATGCCGTTATCATCACAATGCACCACTCCCTTGTCATCAAAATGCTCCATGACCTTTGTCATCACAAAGCTCCATGACACTTGGCATCACAATGCTCCATGCCATTGTCATCACAATGCTTCATGAAGCCTCTCATCACATTGCTCCATGCCCTTGTCATCACAAAGCTCAATGACGCTTGTCATCACAATGTTCGATGCCCTTCTCATCACAATGCTCCATGACCTTGTCATTACAATCCTCCATGACCCATGTATCACAGTGTTCCGTGTCCTTGTCATCATAATGCTCCATGCCCACTCTCATCACAATAATCCATGAAAATTTTCAGACAAATGCTCCATGCCCTTGTCATCACAAAGCTCCATGACACATGTCATCAGAATGCTCCATGGCCTTCTCATTCACAATGCTCCATGCCCTTGTCATCACAATGCTCCAAGACACCTGTAATCACAATGATCCATGACACCTGTCATCAAAATGCTCCATTTCCCTTGTCATTACAGTGCTCCATGACGCTCGTCATCCCAATTATCCATGACCTTCTCATCACAATGCTCCACGGTCTTGAAATCTCAATGCTCAATGCCCTGGTCATTACAGTGCTCCATGTCCCTTGTCATCACAATTCTCCACGTCCTTGTCATCACAATGCTCCAAGACATTTCTCATCACAAAGTTACATGCTATTGTCATCACAATTATCCATGCACTTGTCATCACAATGCTCCATGACACCTGTCATAGCAAGTTCCATGTGCTTGTCATCACAATGTTTCACGACGTTGGCATCAAAATTCTCAGTTGCCTTGGTCATCACAATGCTCCATGCCCTTGTCATTACAATGCTCCATGACAATCCTCATCACAATGCTCCAAGCGCTTTTCATCACAATGCTCCATTACCTTTGTCATCACAATCCTCCATGACACTTGTCATCACAATGCTCCATGCCATTGTCATCACAATGCACCATGACATAGGTCATCACAATGCTCCCTGACACCTGACTTCACAATACTCCATGACGTTTTCTTCACAGTGCTCCATGCCCTTGCATTCCCAATGTGCAATGCCCACTGTCATCACAATAATCCATGAAATTTTTCAGACCGATGCTCCATGCCCCTGTCATCACAATGCTCCATGCACTTGTCATCACAATGCTCCATGACACATGTCATCACAATGCTCCGTGGCTCCAGTCATCACAATGCTTCAAGACTTTGTCATCACAATGGTCCATGCCCTCATCATCACAAGTCTCTGTGACATTTGTCACCAAAATGTTCCATGAACTTTTCATCACAATGCTCTGTGACACTTGGCATCACAATGCTCCATGCCTTTGTCAGCACAATGTTCCATGACACTTGTCATCACAATGCTCTATGAGCTTGTCAGCACAATGTTCCATGACACTTTTCATCACAATGCTCTATGAGCTTTTCAGCACAATGCTCCATGACCGATGTGATCACAATATGCCATGCAGTTGTCATCACAATGCTCCACATCCTTGTCATCACAATGCTCCATAAACATTGTCATCACAATGCTCCATGCACTTCTCATGAAAATGCTCTCTCACCACTGATATCACAATTTTCCTACACTAGTCATCACAATACTCCCTCACCACTGTCATCACAATGTTCCATGACCCCTATCTTCACAATGCTACATGCCGTTATCATCACAATGCACCACTCCCTTGTCATCAAAATGCTCCATGACCTTTGTCATCAAAAAGCTCCATGACACTTGGCATCACAATGCTCCATGCCATTGTCATCACAATGCTTCATGAAGCCTCTCATCACATTGCTCCATGCCCTTGTCATCACAAAGCTCAATGACGCTTGTCATCACAATGTTCGATGCCCTTCTCATCACAATCCTCCATGACATTGTCATTACAATCCTCCATGACCCATGTATCACAGTTTTCCGTGTCCTTGTCATCACAATGCTCCATGCCCACTCTCATCACAATAATCCATGAAAATTTTCAGACAAATGCTCCATGCCCTTGTCATCACAAAGTTCCATGACGCATGTCATCAGAATGCTCCATGGCCTTCTCATTCACAATGCTCCATGCCCTTGTCATCACAATGCTCCAAGACACCTGTAATCACAATGCTCCATGCCACTTTTCATCTCAATGCTCCATGAACCCTGTCATCACAATGCACCAGGCGCATCATCATAATGCTTCATGCTGTTGTCTTCACAATGAAATCAAAATGTTCCATGACCTCTGTCATCACAATGCTCCAAACCCTTGTTATCACAATGTTCCATAACACTTGTCATCACAACGCCCAATGACGCTCGTCATCACAATTATCCATGGTCTTCCCATCACAATGCTCCATAACATTTGTCATCACAATGCTCAATACACTTGTCACAACAATGCGCCCTGACACTTGCCATCAGTATGCTCCTTGAACACTGTCATGACAAGGCTCCATGCCTTTTTCATCACAATGATCCATGCCCTTTTCATCACAATGCTCCAAAACCCATGTAATCATTATGCTCTTTGCACTGGTCATCAAAAAGCTCCATGACGCATGTCATCAGAATGCTCCTTGGACATCTCTCACAATGCTCCATGCCCTTGTAATCACAATGCTCCAAGACCCCTGTAATCACAATGCTCCATGCCCCTTTTCCTCAGAATGCTCCATGAGACTTCTCATCACAAGGCTCCATGGTCTTCTCATCACAATGCTCCATGCCATTGTCATCACAATACTCCACAAGCTTGTCATCAGAATGCTCCATGTCACTTGTCATCACAATGCTCCATGACCCCTGTCATCACAATGCTCCATGCCCCTTGTCATTACAGTTCTCCATGACGCTCGTCATCACAGTTATCCATGGTCTTCTCATCACAATGCTCCACTGTCTTGCCATCACAATGCTCCATGACACTTCAAATCACAATGTTACATGCTCTTGTAATCACATTCTCCATGCACTTGTCATCGCAATGCTCCATGACCCCTGTCATAGCAAGCTCCGTTTGCTTTTCATCACAGAGCTTCACGAACTTGTCATCAAAATTCTCAAAAGCCCTTTTCATCACAATGCTCCATGACCATTGTCATCACAATGCTCCAAGCCCTTGTCATCACAGTGCTCCATTACCTTTGTCTTCACAATGCTCCATGACAATTGGCATCACAATTCTCCATGCCATTGTCATCACAATGGAACATGACATATGCCATCACAATGCACCCTGACAGCTGTCTTCACAATACTCCATGACCTTGTCATCACAATGCTCCATGCCCTTGTCATCACAATGTGCCATGCCGACTGTCATCACAATAATCCATGAAAATTGTCACACCAATGCTCCATGCCCGTGATCACCATGCTCCATTCCCTTGTCATCACAATTCTCTGTGACTTCAGTCATCACAATGCTTCATGAACTTTGTCATCACAATGGTCCATGCCCTCGTCATCACAAGGTTCTGTGAACTTTGTCACCAAAATGCTCCATGAACTTTTCATCCCAATGCTCTCTGAGCCTTGTCATCACAATGCTGCATGCTTTTGTCAGCACAATGCTCCATGACCCTTGTCATCACAATGCTCCATGCGTTTGTCAGCACAATGCTCCATGATCCATGTCATCACAGTGCGCCATGCACTTGTCATCACAATGCTCCCCAAACTTGTCATCACAATATTCCATAAACATTATCATCACAATGCTCCATGCACTTCGAATCAAAATGCTCTCTCACCACTGATATTACAATTTTCCATCACTAGTCATCACAATACTCCCTCACCCCTGTCATCACAATGTTCCATGGCCTTGTCATCACAATGTACCATGACCCGAGTAATCACAATGCTCCATACACCTTTTCATCTCAATGCTCCATGAACTCTGTCATCACAACGAACCATGCCCATCATCATAATGCTTCATGCTGTTGTCATCACAATGAAATCAAAATGCTCCATGACCTCTGTCATCACAAGGCTCCAAACCCATGTGATCACAATGCTCCATAACACTTGTCATCACAACGCCCCATGAGGCTCGTCATCACAATTATCCATGAACTTCTCATCACAATGTTCCATGACCTTTGTCATAACAATGCTCAATACACTTGTCATCACAATGCTCCCTGACACTTGTCGTTAGTATGCTCCTTGAACCCTGTCATGACAAGGCTCCATGCCATATTCATCACAATGATCCATTCCCTTTTCATCACAATGCTCCAAGACACCTGTAATCACAATGCTCCATGCCATGGTCTTTACAATGCTCCATGACGCATGTCATCAGAATGCTCCTTGGACATCTCTCACAATGCTCCTTTCCCTTGTAATCACAATGCTCCAAGACCCCTGTAATCACAATGCTCCATGCCCCTTCTCATCAGAATGCTCCATGAGACTTCTCATCACAAGGCTCCATGGTCTTCTCATCAGAGTGCTACAGGACTTTGTCATCACAATGCTCCATGACCCCTTTCATCAGAATCCTCCATGAATATTTTCAGCTCAATGCTCCATGATCTTTTCATCACAATGCTCCATGACCCCTGTCATCACAATGCTCCATGCTCCTTGATATCAAAATGATTCATGACCTCTGTCATCACAGTGCTCCAAACCCTTGTGATCACATTGTTCCATAACACTTGTCATCACAACGCTCCATGATGCCTGTCATCACAATAATCTATGCCCTTGTCATCACAATGCTCCATGACCTTTGTCATCACAATGCTCAATACACTTGTCATCACAATGGTCCCTGACACTTGTCGTCAGTATGCTTCTCGCACCCTGTCATGAAAAGGCTCTATGCGTTTTTCATCACAATGCTCCATGCCCTTTTCATCACAATGCTCCATGCCATTGTCATCACAATACTCCACAAGCTTGTCATCAGAATGCTCCATGACCCTTGTCATCACAATTCTCCATGACCCCTGTCATCACAATGCTTCATGACACCTGTCATCACAATGCTCCAGGCCCCTTGTCATTACAGTTCTCCATGACGCTCGTCATCACGTTTATCCATGGTCTTCTCATCACAATGTTCCACCGTCTTGCCATCACAATGCTCCATGACACTTCAATTCACAATATTACATGCTCTTGTAATCACATTCTCCATGCACTTGTCATCGCAATGCTCCAAGACCCCTGTCATAGCAAGCTCCATGTGCTTTTCATCACAGTGCTTCACGAACTTGTCATCAAAATTCTCAAAAGCCCTTGTCATCACAATGCGCCATGCCCTTTTCATCACAATGCTCCATGACCATTGTCATCACAATGCTCCATTACCTTTGTCATCACAATCCTCCATGACATTTGTCATCACAATGCTCAATGCCTTTGTCATCACAAGGTACCATGACATAGGTCATCACAATGCTCCCTGACACCTGTCTTCAAAATAACCCATGACCTTTCCTTCACAGTGCTCCATGCCCTTGTCATAACAATGTGCAATGCCCACTGTCATCACAATAATCCATGAAATTTTTCAGACCGATGCTCCATGCCCCTGTCATCACATTGCTCCATGCACTTGTCATCACAATGCTCCATGACACCTGTGATCACAATGCTCCGTGACTCCAGTCATCACAATGCCTCAAGACTTTGTCATCACAATGGTCCATACCCTCATCATCACAAGTCTCTGTGACCTTTGTCACCAAAATGCTCCATGAACTTGGCATCACAATGCTCCATGCCTTTGTCAGCACAATGTTCCATGACACTTGTCATCAGACTGCTCCATGAGCTTGTCAGCACAGTGCTCCATGACCGATGTGGTCACAATGCGCCATGCCGTTGTCATCACAATGCTCCACATCCTTGTCATCACAATGCTCCATAAACATTTTCATAACAATGCTCCATGCACTTCTTATCCAAATGCTCTCTCACCACTGATATCACAATGTTCCATCACTAGTCATCACAATACTCCTTCACCCCTGTCATCACAATGTTCCATGACCCCTATCATCACAATGCTACATGCCATTATCATCACAGTGCACCACTCACTTGTCATCAAAATGCTCCATGACCTTTGTCTTCACAAAGCTCCATGACCCTTGGCATCACAATGCTCCATGCCATTGTCATCACAATGCTTCATGAAGCCTGTCATCACATTGCTCCATGCCCTTGTCATCACAAAGCTCCATGACGCTTGTCATCACAATGCTCGATGCCCTTCTCATCACAATGCTCCATGACCTTGTCATTACAATCCTCCCTGACCCAGGTATCACATTGTTCCGTGTCCTTGTCATCACAATGCTCCATGCCCACTCTCATCACAATAATCCATGAAAATTTTCAGACAAATGCTCCATGCCCTTGTCATCAAAAAGCTACATGACGCATGTCATCAGAATGCTCCATGGCCTTCTCATTCACAATGCTCCTTGCCCTTGTCATCACAATGCTCCAAGACAACTGTAATCACAATGCTCCATGTCCCTTTTCATTTCAATGCTCCATGCCCCCTGTCTTCACAATGCACCATGCCCATCATCATAATGCTTGATGCTATTGTCATCACAATGAAATCAAAATAATCCATGACCTCTGTCATCACAATGCTCCAAACCCTTGTGATCACAATGTTCCATAACCCTTGTCATCACAACGCCCCATGACACTCTTCATCACCATTATCCATGGTCTTATCATCACAATGCTCCATAACATTTGTCATCACAATGAACAATACACTTGTTATCACAATGCTCCCTGACTCTTGCCATCAGTATGCTCCTCGAACACTGTCATGACAAGGCTCCATGCCTTTTTCATCACAATGATCCATGCCCATTTCATCACAATGCTCCAAGTCCCCTGTAATCACAATGCTCCTTGCCATGGTCATCACAAAGGTCCATGACACATGTCATCAGAATGCTCCTTGGACATCTCTCACAATGCTCCATGCCCTTGTAATCACAATGCTTCAAGACCCCTTTAACCACAATGCTCCATGCCCCTTTTCATCAGAATACTCTATGAGACTTCTCATCACAAGGCTCCATGGTCTTCTCATCAGAGTGCTCCAGGACCTTCTCATCACAATGCTCCATGACCCCTTTCATCAGAATCCTCCATGAACATTTTCAGCTCAATGCTCCATGATCTTCTCAACACAGTGCTCCATGACCCCTGTCATCACAGTGCTCCATGCTCCTTGATATCAAAATGATACATGACCTCTGTCATCACAGTGCTCCAAACCCTTGTGATCACATTGTTCCATAATACTTGTCATCGCATCGCTCTATGATGCCTGTGATCACAATATTCCATGCCCCTGTCATCACAATGCTCCATGACCTTTGTCATCACAATGCTCAATACACTTGTCATCACAATGCTCCCTGACACTTGTCGTCAGAATGCTTCTTGCACCCTGTCATGAAAAGGCTCAATGCCTTTTTCATCACAATGCTCCATGCCCTTTTCATCACAATGCTCCATGCCATTGTCATCACAATACTCCACAAGATTGTCATCAGAATGCTCCATGACCCTTGTCATCACAATTCTCCATGACCCCTGTCATCACAATGCTCCATGACACCTGTCATCACAATGATCCAGGTCCGTTGTCATTGCAGTTCTCCATGACGCTCGTCATCACGATTATCCATGGTCTTCTCATCACAATGTTCCACCGTCTTGGCATCACAATGCTCCATGACACTTCAAATCACAATGTTACATGCTCTTGTAATCACATTCTCCATGCACTTGTCATCGCAATGCTCCAAGACCCCTGTCATAGCAAGCTCCATGTGCTTTTCATCACAGAGCTTCACGAACTTGTCATCAAAATTCTCAAAAGCCCTTGTCATCACAATGCTCCATGCCCTTTTCATCACAATTCTCCATTACCATTGTCATCACAATGCTCCATTACCTTTGTCATCACAATCCTCCATGACACTTGTCATCACAATGCTCAATGCCATTGTCATCCCAATGTACCATGACATAGGTCATCACAATGCTCCCTGACACCCGACTTCACAATACTCCATGACCTTTTCTTCATAGTGCTCCATGCCCTTGTCATTACAATGTGCAATGCCCACTGTCATCACAATAATCCATTAAATTTTTCAGACCGATGCTCCATGCCACTGTCATCACAATGCTCCATGCACTTGTCATCACAATGCTCCATGACACCTGTCATCACAATGCTCCGTGACTCCAGTCATCACAACGCCTCAAGACTTTGTTATCACAGTGGTCCCTGCCCTCATCATCACAAGTCTCTGTGACATTTGTCACCAAAATGCTCCATGAACTTTTCATCACAATGCTCTGTGACCCTTGGCATCACAATGCTCCATGCCTTTGTCAGCACAATGCTCCATGACACTTGTCATCACAATGCTCCATGAGCTTGTCAGCACAATGCACCATGACCGATGTGATCACAATTCGCCATGTGGTTGTCATCACAATGCTCCACATTCTTGTCATCACAATGCTCCATAAACATTATCATCACAATGCTCCATGCACTTCTCATGAAAATGCTCTATCACCACTGATATCACAATGTTCCATCACTAGTCATCACAATACTCCCTCACCCATGTCATAACAATGTTCCATGACCCCTATCTTCACAATGCTAAATGCCGTTATCATCACAATGCACCACTCCCTTGTCATCAAAATGCTCCATGACCTTTGTCATCACAAAGCTCCATGACTCTTGGCATCACAATGCTCCATGACATTGTCATCACAATGCTTCATGAAGCCTCTCATCACATTGCTCCATGCCCTTGTCATCACAAAGCTCCATGACGCTTGTCATCACAATGCTCGATGCCCTTCTCATCACAATACTCCATGACCTTGTCATTACAATCCTCCATGACCCATGTATCACATTGTTCCGTGTCCTTGTCATCACAATGCTCCATGCCCACTCTCATCACAATAATCCATGAAAATTTTCAGACAAATGCTCCAAGCCCTTGTCATCACAAAGCTCCATGACGCATGTCATCAGAATGCTCCATGGCCTTCTCATTCACAATGCTCCATGCCCTTGTCATCACAATGCTCCAAGACCCCTGTAATCACAATGCTCCATGTCCCTTTTCATTTCAATGCTCCATGAACCCTGTCATCACAATGCACCATGTCCATCATCATAATGCTTCATGCTATTGTCATCACAATGAAATCAAAATGCTCCATGACCTCTGTCATCACAATGCTCCAAAACCTTGTGATCACAATGTTCCATAACACTTGTCATCACAACGCCCCATTACCCCTTTCATCAGAATACTCCATGAACATTTTCAGCTCAATGCTCCATGATCTTCTCATCACAATGCTCCATGACCCCTGTCATCACAATGCTCCATGCTCCTTGATATCAAAATGATTCATGACCTCTGTCATCACAGTGCTCCAAACCCTTGTGATCACATTGTTCCATAACACTTGTCATCACAACACTCCATGATGCCTGTCATCACAATACTCCATGCCCTTGTCATCACAATGCTCCATGACCTTTGTCATCACAATGCTCAATACACTTGTCATCACAATGCTCCCTGACACTTGTCGTCAGTATGCTTCTCGAACCCTGTCATGAAAAGGCTCTATGCCTTTTTTTATCACAATGCTCCATGCCATTGTCATCACAATACTCCACAAGCTTGTCTTCAGAATGTTCCTTGACCCTTGTCATCACAATTCTCCATGCCCCGTGTCATTACAGTGCTCGATGACACTCGTCATCATTATGCTTCATGGTCTTGCCATCACAATGCTCCATGACCTGGACATCACAATGCTCCATGTCCCTTGTCATCACAATGCTCCATGCGCTTCTCAACACAATGCTCCATTACCCATGACATCACAATGTGCCATGAACATTTCATCATAATGCTCTATATCCTTTTCATCGCTATGCTCCATAAAACTTGTCATCACAATGCTCCATGCACTTTTCATCAAAATGCTCTCTCACCACTGATATCACAATGTTACATCACTAGTCACACAATACTCCCTCACCCCTGTCATCACAATGTTCCATGACCACTGTAATCACAATGCTCCATGCCCTTGTCATCACAAAGCTCCATGATGCATGTCATCAAAATGCTCCATGGACTTCTCATCACAATGCTCCATGCCCTGGCCATCACAGTGCTCCATTACACCTGTCATCACAATGCTCCATGACCACTGTAATCACAGCGCTCCCTGACCCCAGACAACACAATGATCTGGGACTCATGTCATCAAAATGCTCCAAGACGCTTGTCATCCCAATGCTCCATGACACCTGTAATCTGAATGCTCCGTGACGCTTGTCATCCCAGTGCTCCATGACCCTTGGCATCACAATGTTCCATGCCATTGTCATCACAATGCTCCATGAACCCTCTCATCACATTGCTCCATGCCCTTGTCATCACAAAGCTCCATGAGGCTTGTCATCACAATGCTCGATGTTCTTCTCATAACAGTGCTCCATGCCCTTGTCATTACAATCCTCCATGATCCATGTATCACCGTGTTCCTTGCCCTTGACATCACAATTCTCCATGCCCACACTCATCACAATAATCCATGAAACTTTTCACTCAAATGCTCCATGCCCTTGTCATCAAAAGGCTACATTACCCGTGTCATAGCAATGCTCCATGACCCCTGCCATTACAATGTTCCATGGCCTCATCATCTCAAGGCTCCATGACACTTCTCATCACAATTCTCCAAGACCCCTGTAATCACAATGCTCCATGCCCTTGTCATCACGAAGCTCAATGACTTATGTCATCAGAATGCTCCATGGCCTTCTCATCACAATGCTCCATGCCCTTGTCATCACAGTGCTCCAAGACCGCTGTATTCACAATGCTCCATGCCCCTTTTCATCTCAATGCTCAATGAACTCTGTCATTCCAATGCACCATGCCCATCATCATAATGCTTAATGCTATTGTCATCACAATGAAATCAAAATGCTCCATAACCTCTGTCATCACAATGCTCCAAACCCTTGTGATCACAATGTTCCATAACACTTGTCATCACAATTCCCCATGATGCTCCTCATCACAATTATCCATGGTCTTCTCATCACAATGCTCCATGACCTTTGTCATCACAATGCTCAATACACTTGTCATCTCAATGCTCCCTGCCACTTGTCGTCAGTATGCTTCTTAAACCCTGTCATGACAAGGCTCCATGCCTTTTTCATCACAATGATCCATGCGCTTTTCATCACAATGTTCCAAACCCCAGTAATCACAATGCTCCTTGCACTTGTCATCACAAAGCTCCATGACCCATATCATCAGAATGCTCCATGGCCTTCTCATCACCATGCTCGATGCCCTTGTCATCACACTGCTCCCTGACACTTCTCTTCAGAATGCTCCATGAACCCTGTCATGAAAAGGCTCCATGCCTTTTTCATCACAATGCTCCATGACCTTTCATCACTATGCTCCATGCCATTGTCATCACAATACTCCACAAGCTTGTCATCAGAATGCTCCATGGCCCATGTCATCACAATGCTCCATGACCCCTGTCATCACAATGCTTCATGACCCCTGTAATCACAATGCTCCATGCCTCTTGTCATTACAGTGCTCCATGACGCTCGTCATCACAATTATCCATGGTCTTCTCATCACAATGCTGCACGGTCTTTCCATCACAATGCTCCCTGCCCTGGTCCTCACAATGCTCCATGACCATTTTCATCACAATTCTCCAAGCAATTGTCATACAGTGCTCCATTACGTTTGTCATCACAATCCTCCATGACACTTGGCATCACAATGCTCCACTACATTTGTTATCACAATCCTCCATGACACTTGGCATCACAATGCTCCACGCCATTGTCATCACAAAGCACCATGACATATGTCATCACAATGCTCCCTGACACCTGTCTTCACAATACTACATGACCTTGTCATCACAATGTTCCATGCCCTTGTCATCACAATGCACCATGCCGACTGTCATCACAGTAATCCATGAAACTTGTCAGACCAATGCTCCATGCCCCTATCATCACAGTGCTCCATTCCCTTGTCATCACAATGCTCTGTGACTCCAGTCATCACAATGCTTCATTACCTTTGTCATCACAATGGTCCATGCCCTCGTCATCACAAGGCTCTGTGAACATTGTCACCACAATGCTCCATGAACTATTCATCCCAATGCTCTCTGAGCCTTGTCATCACAATGCTCCATGCGTTTGTCACCACAATGCTCCATAACACATGTCATCACAGTGCACCATGCACTTTTCATCACAATGCTCCCCAAACTTGTCATCACAATGCACCATAAACAATGTCATCACAAAGCTCCGTGCACTTCGAATCAAAATGCTCTCTCACCACTTATATCACAATTTTCCATCACTAGTCATCACAATACACCCTCACCCCTGTCATCACAATGTTACACGGCCTTGTCATCACAAGGCTCCATGACCCGAGTAATCACAATGCTCCATACCCCTTTTCATCTCAATGCTCCATGAACCCTGTCATCACAACAAACCATGCCCATCATCATAATGCTTCATGCTATTGTCATCACAATAAAATCAAAATGCTCCATGACCTCTGTCATCACAATGCTACAAACCCTTGTGATCACAATGCTCCATAACACTTGTCATCACAACGCCCCATAAGGCTCGTCATCACAATTATCCATGCACTTCTCATCACAATGTTCCATGACTTTTTTCATCACAATGCTCAATACACTTGTCATCACAATGCTCCTTGACACTTGTCGTCAGTATGCTCCTTGAACCCTGTCATGACAAGGCTCCATGCATTTTTCATGATAATGATCCATGCCTTTTTCATCACAATGCTCCAAGACCCCTGTAATCACAATGCTCCATGCCCCTTTTCACCAGAATGCTCCATGAGACTTCTCATCACAAGGCTCCATGGTCTTCTCATCACAATTCTCCAGGACCTTGTCATCACAATGCTCCATGACCCCTTTCATCAGAATTCTCCATGAACATTTTCAGCTCAATGCTCCATGATCTTCTCATCTCAATTCTCCATGACCCCTGTCATAACTATGCTCCATGCTCCTTGATATCAAAATGATCCATGACCTCTGTCATCACAGTGCTCCAAATCCTTGTGATCACATTGTTCCATAACACTTGTCATCACAATGCTCCATGATGCCTGTCATCACAATATTCCATGCACTTGTCATCACAATGCTCCATGAGCTTTGTCTTCACAATGTTCAATACACTTGTCATCACAATGCTCCCTGACACTTGTCGTCAGAATGCTTCTCGAAACCTTTCATGAAAAGCCTGCATGCATTTTTCATCACAATGCTCCATGCCCTTTTCATCACAATTCTCCACGCCATTGTCATCACAATACTCCACAAGCTTGTCATCAGAATGCTCCATGACACTTGTCATCAGAATTCTCCATGACCCCTGTCATCACAATGCTCCAGGCCCCTTGTCATTACAGTTCTCCATGACGCTCGTCATCACAATTATCAATGGTCTTCTCATCACAATGCTCCAACGTCTTGCCATCACAATGCTCCATGACATTTCAAATCACAATGTTACATGCTCTTGTCATCACAATTATCCATGCACTTGTCATCACAATGCTCCATGAGCCCTGTCATAGCAAGCTCCATATGCTTGTCATCACAATGCTTCACGAACTTGTCATCAGAATTCTCAGTGGCCCATGTCATCACAATCCTCCATGCCCTTGTCATCAAAATGCTCCATGACACTTGTCCTCACAATGCTCCAAACCCCTGTCATCACAATGCTCCATTAACTTTGTCATCACAATCCTCCATGACACTTGGCATCACAATGCTCCATGCCATTGTCATCAAAATGGACCATGACATATGTCATCACAATTCTCACTGACCCCTGTCTTCACAGTACTCCATGATCTTCTCATCACAATGCTCCATGACCTTGTCATCAGAATGTGCCATGCCCACTGTCATCACAATAAACCATGAAACTTGTCAGAACAATGCACCATGCCACTGTCATCACAATGCTCCATACCCTTGTCATCACAATGCTCCGTGACTCCAGTCATCACAATGCTTCATGACCTTTTTCATCACAATGATCCATGCCCTCGTCATCACAAGGCTCTGTGACCATTGTCACCACAGTGCTCCATGAATTTTTCATCACAATGCTCTGTGATTGTTGTCATCACAATGTTCCATTCCTTTGTCAGCACAATGCTCCATGACCCATGACTTCACAATGCTCCATTCGGTTCTCAGCACAATGATCCATGATCCATGTCATCAAAATGCGCCATGCACTTGTTATCACAATTCTCCACAGCCTAGTCATCACAATGCTCCATAAATCATGTCATCACAATGCTCCATAAACTTTGTTATCACAATGCTCCATGCACTTCTCATCAAAATGCTCTCTCAGCACTGATATCACAATGTTCCATCACTAGTCATCACAATACTCCCTCACCACTGTCATCACAATTTTCCATGACCTCTGTCATCACAATTCTACATGCCCTTATCATCACAATGCTCCATGACTCCTGACATCAAAATATTCCATATCCTCTGTCATCAAAATGTTCCATCACCCTTTTCATCACAATGCTCCAAGACCCCTGAAATCACAATGTTCCATAACAACTGTCATCAAAATATTCCATGACACTTTTCATCAAATTGCTCCATGACCCTGTCATCAGAATGCACTATGTCCAACGTCATCATGCTTCATGCTATTGTCATCACAATGAAATCAATATGCTCCATGACGTCTGTCATCAAAATGCTCCAAACCCTTGTGATCACAATGTTCCATAACCATTGTCGTCACAATGCACCATGACACTCATCATCACAATTATCCATGGTCTTCTCATCACAATGTTCCATGAACTTTGTCATCACAATGCTCAATACACTTGTCATCACAATGCTCCCTGACACTTTTCATCAGTATGGTCCTTGAACCCTGTCATGACAAGGCTCCATGCCTTTTTCATCACAATGATCCATACCATTTTCATCACAATGCTCCAAGACCCGTGTAATCACAATGCTCCATGACCTTAATCACAAAGCTCCATGATGCATGTCATCAGAATGCTCCATGGCCTTCTCATCACAATGCTCCAAGACCCCTGTCATCTCAATGCTCTGTGATTCCAGTCATCACAATGCTCCATGACATTTGTCATCACAATGCTCAATTCACTTGTCATCACAATGCTCCATGAGCTTGTCAGCACAATGCTTGATGCGTGTGTCAGTACAATGCTCCATAACCCATGTCATTACAGTGCACCATGCACTTGTCATCACAATGCTCCACATCCTTGTTGTTACAGTGCTCCAAAAAACTTGTCATCACAATTCTCCATGCACTTCTCATCAAAATGCTCTCTCCTCCCTGTCATCACAATGTTCCATGGTCCCTTTCATGTCAATGCTACATGATCTTATCATCACAATGCTCCATGAACCATGACATCACAATGTTCCATAACCCCTGTCATCAAAATGCTCCATGACACTTTTCATCACAGTGCTCCATGAGCCCTGACATAACAATGTTCCATAACCACTGTCATCAAAATGTTCCATCATCCTTTTCATCAAATTGCTCCATGACACTGTCATCACAATGCTCCCTGCCCTTCTCATCACAATGCACCACGACCTTGTCATCAAAATGCTCCATGAACTTTGGCATCACAAAGCTCCATGACCCTTGGCATCACAATGCTCCATGCCATTTTCATCAAATGCTCCATGACCCCTGTAATCACAATGCTCCATGCCAGTTTTCATCAGAATGCTCCATTAGAATTGTCATCACAAGGCTACATCGTCCTCTCATCACAATGCTCCAGGACCTTGTCATCACAATGCTCCGTGACTCCAGTCATCACAATGCTTCATGAAGTTTGTCAACACAATGGTCCATGACCTCGTCATCAAAAGGCTCTGTGATATTTGTCACCACAATGCTCCATGAAATTTTCATCACAATGCTCTGTTACCCATGTCATCACTATGCTCCATACATTTGTCAGCACAATGCTCCATGACCATTATCATCATAATGCTCCATGCGCTTGTCCGCACAATGCCCCATGACCTGTGTCATCACAATGCGCCATGCGCTTGTCATCACAATGCTCCACAACCTTTTCATCACAGTGCTCCATAAATCTTGTCATCACAATGCTCCCTGCACTTTCCATCAAAATACTGTCCCACCACGGATATCATAATGTTCCATCAATAGTCATCACAATACTCCCTCACCCCTTTCATCACAATGTTCCAGGACCCCTGTCATCAAAAGGCTCCATGACCCTTTTCATCATAATGCTCCATGACCCCTGACATCACAATGTTCCATAACCCCTTTCATCAAAATATCCCATGACACTTTTCATCAAATTGCTCCATGACCATTTCATCACAATGCTCTCTGCCCTTCTCATCACAGTGCACCACGCCCTTGTCATCAAAATGCTCCATGACCTTTGTCATCACAAAGCTCCATGACCCTTGGCATCACAATGCTCCATGCCATTGTCATCAAAATGCTCCATGAACACTCTCATCACTTTGTTCCATGCAATTGTCATCAAAGGCTCCATGATGCTTTTCATCACAATGCTCGATGCTCTTCTTAACACAATGCTCCATGCCCTTGTCATTACAATCCGCCATGACCCTTGTATCACAGTGTTCCGTGCCCTTGTCATCACAATGCTCCATGCCCCCTCTCAACACAATAAGCCATGAAAATTTTCAGACCAATGCTCCATGCCCTTGTCATCAAAATGCTCCATTACACGTTATAACAATGCTCGATGACACCTGCCATTAAAATGTTCCACGGCCTTGTCATCACAAGGCTCCATAACCTTTGTCATCACAAGGCTCCATGTCCTTGTCATCACAAAGCTCCATGACGCATGTCATCAGAATGTTCCATGGCCTTCTCATCAAAATGCACCATGAATACTGTCATCACAGTGCTCCATGACCCCTGTCTTCACAATTCTCCGTGACTCCAGTCATCACAATGCTTCATGACTTTTGTCATCAGAACGGTCCATGCCCTTGTCACACAAGGCTCTGGGTCATTTGTCACCACAATGCTCCATGAACATTTCATCACAATGCTCTGTGACCATTGTCATCACAATGCACCATGCATTTGTCAGCACAATGATCCGTGACTCTTGTCATCACAATGCTCGATGCGCGTGTCAGCACAATGTTCCATAACCCATGTCATCACAATGCACCATGCACTTGTCATCACAATGCTCCACATCGTTGTCACCACAATGCTCCATAAACCGTGTCATCACCATGCTCCATGCACTTCTCATCAAAATGCTCTCTCACCACTGATATCACAATGTTCCATCACTAGTCTTCACAATACTCCCTCACGCCTGTCATCACAATGTTCCATGACCCCTATCATCACAATGCTACATGCACTTATCATTAAATGCTCCATTACCCATGACATCACAATGTTCCATAACCCCTGTCATCAAAATGCTCCATGACCCTTTTCATCACACTGCTACATGACCCCTGACATCACAGTATTCTATAACCCCTGTAATCAAAATATTCCATGACACTTTTCATCAAATTGCTCCATGACCCTGTCATCACAATGCTCCCTGCCCTTCCCTTCACAAAGCACCATGCCTTTGTCATCAAACTGCTCCATGACATTTGTCATCACAAAGCTCCATAAACTTTGGCATCACAATGCCATTGTCATCACAATGCTCCATGAACCCTCTCATCAAATTGCTCCATGCACTTGTCATCACAAAGCTGCATGACACTTGTGATACCAATGCTCGATGCCCATCTCATCATAATGCTCCATGCCCACTCTCAACACAATAATCCATGAAACTTTTCAGACCAATGCTGATGCCCTTGTCATCACAATGCTCCGTTACCCCTGTCATAACAATGCTCCATGAAACCTGCCATCACAAGGTTCCACGGCCTTGTCATCACAAGACTCCATGACCTTTGTCATCACAATGCTCCAAAACCCTGTAATCACAATGCTCCATGCACTTGTCATCACAAAACTCCATGACGCATGTCATCAGAATGCTCCATGGCCTTCTTATTCACAATGCTCCATGCCCTTGTCATCACAATGCTCCAAGACACCTTTAATCACAGTGCTCCATGCTCCTTTTCATCTCAATGCTCCATGAACCCTGTCATCACAATGCACCATGCCCATCATCATAATGCTTCTTGCTATTGTTATCACAATGAAATCAAAATGCTCCATGACCTCTGTCATCACAATGCTCCAAACCATTGTGATCATAATGTTCCATAACACTTGTCATCACAATGCCCCATGATGCTCCTCATCACAGTTATCCATGGTCTACTCATCACACTGCTCCATGAACTTTGTTATCACAATGCTCAATACAGTTGTCATCACAATGCTCCCTGACACTTGTCATCAGTATGCTCCTTGAACACTGTCATGACAAGGCTCCATGCCATTTTCATCACAATGCTCAAAGACCCCTGTAAGCACAATGCTCCTTGCCCTTGTCATCAAAATACTCCACAAGCTTGTCATCAGAATGTTCCATGACCCTTGTCATCACAATGATCAATGACCCCTGTCATCACAATGCCCCATGACACCTGTCATCACAATGCTCCACGAATATTTTCAGCCCAATGCTCTTTGATCTTCTCATCACAATGCTCCCTGACCCATGTCATCACAGTTCTCCATGCTCCTTGAAATTAAAATGATCCATGACCTCTGTCATCACAATGCTCCATACCATTCTGATCAAATTGTTCCACAACACTTGCCATCACAACGCTCCATGATGCCTGTCATCACAATACTCCATGCCCGTGTCACCACAATGCTCCATGAACTTTGTCATCACAATGCTCAATACACTTGTCATCACAATGCTCCCTGACACTTGTCGTCAGAATGCTCCTTGAATCCTGTCATGAAAAGGCTCCATGCCCTTTTCATCACAATGCTCCATGCCATTGTCATCACAATACTCCACAAGCTTGTCATCAGAATGTTCCATGACCCTTGTCATCACAAGGCTACATGACCCATGTCATCACAATGCTCCATGACACCTGTCATCACAATGCTCCATGCCGCTTGTCATTACAGTGCTCCATGACGCTCGTCATCACAATTATCCATGGTCTTCTCATCAAAATGCTCCACCGTCTTGCCATCACAATGCTCCATGACACTTCTCATCACAATGTTACATGCTCTTGTAATCACAATTCTCCATGCACTTGTCATCGCAATGCTCCATGACACCTGTCATACCAAGCTCCATGTGCTTTTCATCACAGTGCTTCACGACCTTGTCATCTAAATTCTCAATTGCCCTTGTCTTCACAATGCTCCATGCCCTTGTCATCACAATGCTCCATGACCATTGTCATCACAATGCTCCAAGCCCATGTCATCACAATGCTCCAAGACACCTGTAATTGCAATGCTCCATGCCCTTTTCAACAGAAAGCTCCATGACGCATGTCATCAGAATGCTCCATGGCTTTCCCATCACAATGCTCCATGCCCTTCTCATCACAATTCTCCAAGCCACCTGTAATCACAATGCTCCATGCCCCTTTTCATCTCAATGCTCCGTGAACATTGTCATCACAATGCACCTTGCCCATCATCATACCACTTCATGCTATTGTCATCACAATGAAATCAAAATGCTCCATGACCTCTGTCATCCAATGCTCCAAACCGTTGTGATCACAATGTTCATAACACTTGTCATCACAACGCCCCATGACTCTCATCATCACAATTATCCATGCTCTTCTCATCACAATGCTCCATGACCTTTGTCATCACAATGCTCCCTGACACTTGTCATCAGTATGCTCCAAGAACCCTGTCATGACAAGGCTCCATGCCTTTTACATCACAATGATCCATGCCCTTTTCATCACAATGATCCATGCCAATGTCATCACAATACTCCACAAGCTTATCATCAGAATGCTCCATGAAACTTGTCATCTCACTGCTCGATGACCCCTGTCATCACAATGTTCCATGACCCCTGTCAACACAATGCTCCATGACACCTGTCTTCAGAATGCTCCATGACCCTTGTCATTACAGTGCTCCATGATGCTCGTCATCACAGTTTGTCATGGTCTTCTCATCACAGTGCTCCACGGTCTTGCCATCACAATTCTCCATTCCCTGGTAATACCAATGCTCCATGTCCCTTGTCATCACAATTCTCCATGTCCTTGTCATCACAATGCTCCATGACACTTCTCATCACAATGTTACAAGATGTTGTCATCACAATTCTCCATGAACTTGTCTTCGCAATGCCCCATGACACCTGTCATAGCAAGCTCCATGCCTTTGTCATCAAAATGCTTCATGACTTTGTCATAAAAATTATCAATGTCAGTTGTCATCACAATGCTCCATGCCCTTGTCATCACAATGTTCCATGACCCTTGTTATCACAATGCTCCAAGCCATTGTCATCACAATGCTCCATTACCTTTGTCATCACAATCCTCCATTACACATGGCATCACAATGGTCCATGCCATTGTCATCTCAATGGACCATGACATATGTCATCACAATGCTCCCTGTCACCTCTCTTCACAGTATTCCATGACCTTGTCATCACAGTGCTCCATGCCCTTGTCATCACAATGCACCATGCCCACTGTCATCACAATAATCCATGAAACTTGTCAGTCCAATGTTCCATGCCACTGTCATCACAATGCTATATGCCCTTGTCATCACAAAGCTGCATGACGCATGTCATCAGAATGCTCCATTGCATTCTCATCACAATGGTCCATGCCCTTGTCATCACAATGCTCCTAGACCACTTTAATCACAATGCTCCATGCCCCTTTTCATCTCAATGCTCCATGAACCCTCTCATCACAATGCTCCAAAGCCTTGTGGTCACAATGTTCCATAACACTTGTAATCACAATGCCCCATGATGCTCGTCATCACATTTATCCATGGTTTTCATATCACGATGCTCCATGAACTTTGTCATCACAATGCTCCCTGACACTTGTCGTCAGTATGCTCCTTGAACACTGTCATGACAAGGCTCCATGAATTTTCCATGCTCCAAGACCCCTGAAATCACAGTGCTGCATGCCCTTGTCATCACAAAGCTCAATGATGCATGTCATCAGAATGCTCCATGGCCTTCTCATCACAATGCTGCATGCCCTTGTCATCACAATGCTCCAAGACACCTGTAATCACAAGGCTCCATGCCCTTTTCATCTCAATGCTCCATGAACACTGTCATCACAATGCATCCTGCCCATCATCATAATGCTTCATGCTATTGACATCACAATGAAATCATAATGCTCCATGTTCTCTGTCATCACAATGCTGCAAAACCTTGTTATCACAATGTTCCATAACACTTGTCATCACAACTCCCCATGACACTCATCTTCACAATTGTCCATTGTCTTCTCTTCAAAATGCTCCATGAACTTTGTCCTCACAATGCTCAATACCCTTGTCATCACTATGCTCCCTCACACTTGTCGTCAATATGCTCCTTGAACCCTGTCATGACAATGCTCCATGCCTTTTTCATCACAATGATCCATGCCCTTTTCTTCACAGTGCTCCTAGACCCCTGTAATCACAATGCTCCATGCCCTTGTCATCACAAAGCTCCATGATGCATGTCATTAGAACTCTCCATTTTTTTCTCAGCAGAATGTTCCATGCCCATGTCATCACAATGCTCCATGACCCCAGTCATCACAATACTCCATGAACATTTTCAGCCCAAAGCTCCATGAAATTCTCATCTCACTTCTCCAGAACCCTTGTCATCACAATGCTCCATGACCACTGTCATCACAACGCTCCATGACCCCTGACAACACAATGATCTGGGACTCTTGTCATTAAAATTCTCCATAATCCTTGTCATCACAATGATCCATGCCCTTGTCATCCCAATGCTCCATGACCCCTGTAATCACAATGCTCCGTGACACTTGTCATCACAGTGCTACATGACCCTTGTCATCACAATTCTCCATGCATTTTTCAGCAAAATGCTACATTACCTTGTCATCACAATCCTCCATGACCCTTGGGATCACATTGCTTCATGCCCTTGTCATCTCTGTCTTTCTTTTCTGGTTTTTACAGATTTTCGGAAGTCCCTTTTGACCGGTGGGAATTGACAATTCTTTGTAGTGCGGATTTGCATTGTGCACTTACTTGAATGGTCAAAAAGAGCGTATGTGTTTTCTCCTGAATATATTCAGCAGAAAATGCATACGCTCTTTTTGGCCAAGTGCATCATTGTCGAAGTTGTTACGCTTTTCCTGTGCTTCAAAGGCGATTCCAATTTACCTCGTGAAATATGTTTTGTGCAATTCTGCCTCATTTTCAAGTCCACTTCATTGCCTTCCCTCAACGGATTTTTGGAAGTGAGTTGTCCTTTATAACTCTGCAGGTTTGTGAATTGATCTGCCCCGAACTCCAATTTTCAACTCGCGTTTTTGTGAGCTGCCCGCAAATCCACAATTTTGCTTCAGGACATATACTTGCTCTGGCGGTGCAGGCTGACGCTTTGGTTAATTCTTCTTCCAGACGGGAAATTAGACTGACATATGTCCGTCCAAATGCCTACAGCTACTCTCTGATTGGTTCTCCCTCTTCCCTTTCATCCTCTGCACAATTTGCAAACTGTGCAAAGCAGGAGGTTATAGGGGCTTACTCTCCAAGGTGGGAGATTGATAGTAAAGCAGTTGGATTGCCAAACTGGAGCACAAGGAGAGGAAAAATTAGGAGCCTTTTACAAATCTTACGCCATCAAAGGGTGTCCATTCTCTAGGTTTCCCATACATGTTATAACTGTAGTTATATTCCCTTCTACCTGGAGAGTTGGGACACATGGAATGGGTGGCATGCAATACTGCTTTAAAGGGTCTGCATTTTCTCACTCAATCTCACCAGTCCTCTCATTCCCAAGTGTCCAGCCTTATGTCTCATCTAGCTGTCTTTGCAGATAGCGTCATTTCAGGTTTCATCAGAACCCCTGAATGCATTGTGTAAGAATTTCGTTTTTTGTTTTGTTTTGTTTTGTTTTGTATTTGAAATTCATTTTTATAATGGGTTTGAGCTGATTTTCACCGACGTGTTTATGCCGGTCTAGACACACTTGATTCCCTTATGGAGACATATCAATATATAGGTTTTAAGATTCTTACTAGTCAGATATATTCCTCTGCGGGGAATAGGTGTGTTGAGTCCCGTTCACTGAGGAAGGTGTAGGTTTTGTCTATTCTGTATTTGGTTTATGGAATGGTACCTGTGCTAATATCAAACTCTGGCTTTATGCATCAGCCCACCTCTCCTTGGCCCTTAAGCAGGCATAAGAGTGTTTTCTCAATGTGAGACTCTGTTCTCTTTCCTAACTCAGTTCATGTGTAGCCATGTTTACAGGACCTTCCTAAGTGATATCTTATGATAAGTTTCTTTTTCTGTGTGACTTATTTCACTTAGAATCATCGTACCTAAATCCACTCATTATGCTGCTACTGGCCTTATGACATTGATTTTATGTCTGAGTGATATTCTTTTGAACAAAATTACCACAAGTTCTTTACGCAATTTTCTCTTTCCTGTAATATTTAAGGTGTACTGAAGTTGAGGTTCTTGTTTGCAGAGCAGCCTTAAACTTTGGGGTGCCTGTGTCTTGTTGATATTTAGTCTTCCCAAGTTATAGGCCCATGAGTGGAAGTGCCTTATGCTCGGTAGCTTTGTATTTAAATGTTTTAGGAAACAGCATACACTTCTTCAGAGTGGCTCTTGGATATTTATACCCCACCCATCAGCGTGACTAGCTCCCTGTTCTCCATGGCCTCTCCTGCATTTCTGGTTTGTACACATTTTTGGGATGGCCTTTCTGAGCAGTGGAAATTGAGACTTCTTTGTTGTGCGGATTTGCATTTCCTGCTTGCTTGCTTGGCCAAAAATTCTGTATGTGTTTTTTTTCCTGAAGATATTCATGAAAAAACGCATACACCGTTTTGCCCAACTGCATCATTTTAGAAATTCTCCTGCTTTTCATATGCTTTAAATGTGAGTCCAATCTACCTTTTGAAATCTGTTTCCTGCAATTCTGCCTCTCATTCAGATCCTCTTCGTTGCCGTACCTGAATATATTTTTGGACGTTGGTTATCATTTTTATCTTTGAAGGTCTTTGAATTATCTGCTCCTGAGCTCCATTTTACAACTCGCATTTTTTGTGAGGTGGCCGCCAAACCATTGTATTGCTTCCGGCCCTATTCTGGTTCTGGGGAGGCAGGCTGAGCCTTTGGTTAATTCTTCTTCCTAATGGTAAATTAGAGTGACATGTGCCTGTCAAAACTCCTACATCTCGTCTCTCATTGGTTCCCCCTATTCCCGTTTATCCTCTGCACAAATTGCAAACTGTGTGAAACAGTAGGTTAAAGGTGCTGATTCTCCAAGTGGGGAGATTGTTAGTAATTTGGCTGGAATTGTGAACCCCAGCACCAGGAGATCAAAAATGAGGTGCATTTTCGACACCTTACCTGATCACACAGTGTACATTCGTCTCGGTTTCCCAGGCATGTTTTCGCTTTCGGAAGATTCCCTTGAACCTGCAGATTTGGGACCCATGGAATGGGTACCAGGAAGTATTACTTTAAAAGGTCTGCATTTCCTCACCCAGCCTCTCTAACATCTCTTAGCGTGCATAGCTTCCAGCCTTATATATCATCCTGCTGTGTGTCTACATGTGTTCAATACATGTTACATCGTAGTCCTTCAACAAAAGTTGTAAGAATTTTTGTCTGTGTCACTGTTTTTATACATATTTTTAAATTTATTTTTATATTGGTTACAGCTGATTTTCAAAGTTTGTTTTTTTCTGCTGTGCATCCACTTGATTCATGTACTGTGAGACAACAATAAATTCTTTTTCAGATGCTTACCAGTCATATGTATTATTTTCCAGTGACTTGAGTGCGCTGAGTGCAGTTCTTTGAGGTACCATGTAGGCCTTGTCAGTTATTCAATTTGGTACTTGGAATGGTATCTTTGCTAATTTCAACTTCCTGGATAATACCTCACCCTTCCCCACCTTTCCCATTTAGCAGCCTTATGTCTATTTTCTACATATTTGACTATGTTTCTATTTTGTAATTTATTTCATGTGTAGCCATTTTTGATTCCACCTTTAATTGACATCTTATGATATGTGTCTTTTTCTTTCTGACATAGGTCACTTAGAATGATCGTATGTATCTCCTCCAGAATTGTTACAACTGGCCTTATTTCATTCACTTCTGGGTGAGTAATATAACACTCTACATAATTACCCCATCTCTTTTATCCATTTTATCCTTCCAGGGACATTTAGGTTATATCCAAGTTGAGGCCCTTTTTATCAGAGAGGTGGTAAACGTTGGGGTGCCTGTTTTCTGTCGATTTTTGTTTTTCCCAAGGTATACGCCCATGAGTGCAAGTGCCCTATGCTCTGTAGCTCATTTTTTCAATGTTTTAGCAAACACAATACACTTCTCCAGAGTGGCCGTTGGCAAATTACATTTCCACTATCAGCCTCACAGGGCTCCCTTTTCTCCTCACCCTCTCCTGCATTTCGGGTGTTTACACTTTATGTGGATGGCCCTTCTGACTGATGTGAAGTGATACATTTTGTAGTATTGATTTCCAGTGCCCACCTGTTTGGTTGGATAAAACGTGTGTATGGCCTTTACTTGAATATATTCCAAAAAATGCATACGCCCTTTTTGGCCAACTGCATCATTGGCGATGTTCAGCCCCTTTTCTTGTGCTTTAATGGGGAGTCCTTTCTACCTCTTCAAATCTGTTTCCTGCCACTCTCCCTTGCTTACAAGTCCTCTTCTGTGACTTACCTCAAGACATTTTTTGACGATAGATATTTTCAACTCTGCAGTTACATGAATTTTAGTGCCCCTGAGTTCCATTTTTCAACTTGTGTTTTTGGAAACTGGACACAAAACATTGGGATTTCCTCTAGCCCTATTCTGTTTCCGTGGGCAATTCTAGCCTTTGATGAATTTGCCTTCCGGATTGGAAATTAGAGTGGCATGTGTGTATCTAAACACCTAAGACTTGTCTCTAAATTTTTCTCATCCTTCCGCTTCATCCTCTGGACAAATTCCAAACTGTGTGCAACAGGATGTTGACGGTGCTGATATCTCCAAGTGAGCAGATTGTTAGGAAAGATGCTGGAGGGGTGAACCCGAGCACCAGGCGATGAGGAGATGAGGTGCCTTTTCCAAACTGTTTCCGATCAAACGGTGTACCATCCTCTAGGTGTGACAGACATGTTTTAGCCGTAGATAGGGTCCCGTGCATATAAGGGGAACACCAGGTTTTTTTCCAAATTAGTGCCTCCCCGAACCCCAAACTGGGGAATGGTTAAGCTACGGCTACACATATGTCCACTAAGGGCGTTGGAAAATAGGCAGAGTCCAAACTTTAGATGATTGAAATCTTCGGGATCAGAAGTGCTCAACATCGGCCTTGCTTAGGTTACATTTTATCTGTCATTGATAGATGATGTCAATAAAAATATCTATTCTTTTTCAGATTATTTCCCCTTATATGTTACTGCAAAATATTCAGTGTAGTTCCCTGTGCTATACAGTAGTTCCTTGTTGATGAACTCTTTTATACATAGCAATGTGTATATGTTAAACCCAAACTGTTAATTTATCCCTTCTCCTACCTTTCCCCTTTGGTAATAATAAATTATAAGATTTTATACTTCTCAGAAATGGGGAAGCTGAAAGAGAGGTATCATTTTCAATGGAAAAGCATTCAAAACAAGATTGAAGCTTCAGCCAAGAGTATTCGATGTACATCCTTGGGAATAAATCACTTCATTTCTCTAATGTTGACCTGACAAATAAGACAGACGTCTTCACTGAACTTGCTTATAATAAAGTGATGGAAATATCAAATGTAAGTCTTAGAAACATCTTATTTTACCCGAGCCTTATACACTGCTCTATGTTAACTACAGTTTGGCTCACACATCTGTTCATTGAAGTTACAATGTTCTCAATTTCTGTTACTGATCCTCCAGAGTGGACCCCAACAGGAGTCCCCGTGCCCAGTGTCAATGGAGCCAACAGATCAAGACTGAGTTTGGTTCAGAAGCAAAGGAAACTTTATATTTTGAAAACAGAATGGAGATCTGAGAGCGTGCACTCCCTCGCGGGATGTGGGCTGGGCTGCTGTGTAGGGATCCCGGCAGCGTCAGCAGGAGGGAGGGGATGGAGATCTCGAGGGCTGGGTTGGCTGCAGCTCAGGTTCTATATCGTGGAGTCTGCATGGGACCCCGCTAGCTGAGGTGTCGACCCAGCCATTCTGCACTAGGGAATCGGGTCTGAAGTGCCGGGTGTGGAACCTCTGCATGTGGAACCCTAGGAGCACGTGAAATTAGACAAAGCACAAAGGAAAAACAGGTTAGACTTTATTTTATAGCCCAGATTCTCTTTTTATCTCCCAGGAATTTTTAATGAACGTTGCCGGAGATGAACAACTCCTCTGCTTTTTGTCCCGTTCCTCATTCTTGGGGTGCTGAGGGTGCAGACCCCTGTTTTGTAACTGCTTCATGCTGAGGTGGGAGCCCTCATACACAGGGGATGGGCAAAATTTCTCCCCAGCCGCCTCCAGGTGAGGTTGATTGTCCCAAGGCCTCCTGCCTCACTGCTCGTCGACCTGAGCACCAGCATTGGAAGTGTTATAGATTCGATTGACCTTTAAGGGTCCAGGAAAGAGATGCACAGAGATGCTGCTGTGGCAGGTTTCACCCTACCCCACATTTGTTCGGCGACCTTAGGCTGACTGTTTTGGCCAGCCTAGATGCTCTGACCAGTAGTCTGTGCTTTCTTTAATTAGGTCCCTGAATTAATGTACAAACAGCACCATGTGTCAGAGCCCTGCCCGCTCAACTCCCAGACAGTCCAGGGTCAGTGGTGATCCAGGACCATGACATCCACTGAGTCAACGGCCTTTTGAAGTAGCCAGCAGTCCAGCCGGTCATATTGGCCACCATCACCGCGGTGTTTGTAGGGTTTACTATGGTGAAATTGTGAATATACGATTCCCCCGCCAAGCTTATTAGCTCCCCTCTGGGTGCAGTAAGTCCTCCAAGCAGTAGTCTGCTCTTTCAGGGCACAGACTTGTTTTCTTAGAGAAACTCCAGGTCAAGTGATGGTCACACGTGTCTTCTTGGGGGCCCATTGCCCCTGTTTGTCTCTCTGGAGTTTGGAGTTGGAGGGCCTCCTCACTCGAGGTCAGTGTGCCCACAGATCGACCCCTGGAACTTTAGGGCATGATGGGTGGTTAGGATCACCACGTGGGGTCCTTTTCCCTTAGGAGGGAGCTGGCCTTGCGGGCTGCTGATTTCCAGCTTTTTAGATACCCCGGTATCCTGGCCTGATGGGGCGGTGAGCAAAGCCATTGGTGACCATAGTTTGTCATACCTGAAGGGCATTCTTGTGTTGCTCCATTTCAAGTGGTCCCAGTTTTTGAACTAAGGCTCCAAGGGTGATTAACCTTTGACCGGGTATGTAAAGTTCAAAGGGTTTAGCTAAATTAGGGATTTCCTGGGCAAGGGCCTGAACTGACTGCTCTTTCCATTCTTGAAAGGCTGTTTCTGGATTCTATCCTAAAGGATCATCATCTTTTCGTGTCAGTGTTTCATGTAGAGGCCCAGCTATTAGACTGTAGTTAGGGATCCAGATGCAGAAAACCTTGGCCTCCCCAGGAACCCCTAAGCTGTCTTCTAGTTTTAGAAGAGGTAAGGCTGCAAATGGCTTCTTCCCTATCCTGGGATGCATTTCTCCTAATATCTCTGAGAATGAAGCCCAGGCATGTCACCTTAGCCTGGGAAATTTGAGCCTTTTTCTTGGACACCTTCTATCCTTTCTTGGCTAGGGAGTTCAGAGGCGTCTTTAGTAGACCTGACAATCAGAATGTCATCTGCATATTGAAATAGGGTTCCCTTTTACACAGGTAGAACTTTTAGGTCTTTAGAGGACATTTCCCCAATGATGGTGTGGGGATTTTTGAACCATTGGGGCAGGACGGCACAGCATTATTGCTTTTGTTGCATGTTGTGTCCTTCCATTCACAAGCCAAAAATTCTTGTGACTCTGAGATGATTGGAATACAGAAGAAGACATCATTGAAGTCTAATACAGAATGCCATGGCCTGGTGGATGGTAGAATGACCAGCAGGGTGTAGGAAATAGGAGCTCCTGGATGTATATCCTCGGTGGCTTCACTGACTGTCCTTTACCAGGTCTCCAGCAGCCCATGGGGCTCTCGTGGTCAGGCCAATCCCAGCATATGGAGCTCACCTGGGCTGCACCCCCCACACCACAGCCCACAGGGTTCTTGTGGTCAACTCTCTCCCAGAGTATGGAGCTCATCTGTGCAGCTACCCAGCAGCCCATGGGGCTCTCAGAGTCTGGCCCTTACCAGGATGCGGAGCTCCCCTGGGCAGGTACCCCAGCAGGGCTGGACCCACAGGAACCGTGCACATAGCCCAACTTGCAGAGAACCCCCAGCTCACCTGTCGCTCACAGCTGACACAGAACACCTCAGAGCAGGGCTTGAACTAACAAACAACAGCTCTGACAGTTCTGTGTCCCTGGGTATCACACTGTGTGGCCTCTCTCTGCCTACTCTTCCAGACACTTCCACTGCAGCCAGGGCACCAGGCCTCTGTCTCCACCCACCATCACTCCTCTCGCTGACTCCTGGGTTCCTCTCATTAGGATAGGGTCTTCTTGAAGTTGTTTTCCACTCATGGACCAGATAAAATGATAAGAAAACAAGCCGCAGTTGCAGCCCCTTGTCTATCCTGACTCTCAAGAGCCCACACCTGTTCCTTGGGCCAGGCCCGTTTAGCAAGGTTCATTTTCTGCAACTGTGAGCCCTTGAGGGGTGAGGATTGGCTGATTTGGGCAGCCTGACACTGCCTGCCAGCCCTCCCCAGGTGTGCCTGGGTTGAGGTCAATATAAGCACCTCTCCAGTCAGCAAGAGCTCCTGTAGCTGTGCCTGACGCCATATTCTCTGCCCCGTCAGCAGTGCCGGGGCTGGGGTGGTGGGAGGGAGTGAGGGGCCGTGGCTTTGTGGGTGGCCCAGTGTGAGTGGGGCTCTGCTGGACTTCCTGCAGGAGTTGCCAGGCTGCCACCTGCTAAAGAAGAGGATGTGTCACCCATACTTGCCGCTGGAATTTCTCCCCAGGCAGAGGTGAGGAAGTAAAAAAGCAGTGGGGGCCGTGGCAGGAGGGGTATCTCAGGCAGGGAAATGGAAAGCTTCCAGAAGAGCATCTGGGGCCAGGACCATCCTGGCTGGCCTACAGGCACCAAGTCGGCCTGCGTGCAGTTGCTGGTGTGGCTCCACAGCCCTTCCTCTAGGCTTGCAAGTTCTTGTACATATTCAGGTGTTTTACCTGGAAAGGGTGGGATGAGTTCAGCTGCAGCAGGCCTGGGGCTCTGCTCACATTTACTTACAGTCGCCTCGACACAGTCCCCCAGTTTTGCAATGAGGATGCTCCTTGTGGGGGGAATCGCTGCTGACTGCATGGGAGATTATTTCACACCTCTGACCAAGTTAAGAATTTTTTACCACTGGAGCAAGTGCCCTTATACGATTTTCCTCTGTATAACTGGTGGTTTCTGTTTTTTTTTTTCCTTTTTTCTTTTTGGTACAAGGTAGATTTTATTTATTCCTCTTTTTTTAATTTAGAGATATAAACGTAGAAATAATGCATTAATATATAGACGTCTATATGAAGGGAAAAACTTTTTTTCCATTTTATTTTATTAAATGTTATTTATATATTTTTAATTTTTTTAAATTTATTTATTTCTTTTATACAGCAGGTTTTTATTGGATATCTATTTTATACATATAAGTGTGCACATGTGAATCCCAGTCTCCCAATTCATCCCACCACCACCCTCACATGACGTTCCCCCCTTGGTGTCCATATGTTTGTTCTCTACATCTGTGTCTCTATCTCTGCCCTGCAAACCGGTTCATCTGTACCATTTTTCTAGGTTCCACATATATGCATTAATATACAATATTTGTTTTTCTCTTTCTGACTTACTTCACTCTGTATGACAGTGTCTAGATCCATCAAGGTCTCTACAAATGACCTAATTTCATTCCTATGTATGGCTGAGTAATATTCCATTGTATGTATGTACCACATCTTTATCCATTCGTCTGTCTGTGGGCACTTAGGTTGCTTTCATTACCTGGCTATTGTAAATAGTGCTGCAATGAACATTATGGTGAATGTGTCTTTTTGATTTATGGTTTTCTCTGGGTATATGTCCAGTAGTGGGATTGCTGGATTATATGGTAATTCTATTTTTAGTTTTTTAAGGAACCTCCATACTGTTCTCCATAGAGACTGTATCGATTTACATTCCCAACAATAGTGGAAGAAGGTTCCTTTTCTCCACACCCTCTCCAGCATTTGTTGTTTGTAGATTTTCTGATGATGCCCATTCTAACACGTGTGACGTGATAGCTCATTGTAGTTTCGATTTCCATTTCTTTAATAATTAGTGATGTTGAGCAGATTTTCATGTGCGTCTTGGCCATCTCTATTTCTTCTTGGAATAAATGTCTATTTAGATATTCTTCCATTTTTATATTGGGTTGTTTGTTTTATTAATATTGAGCTGCATGAGCTGTTTATATATATTGGAGATTAAGCATTTGTCCATTGACTCGTTTGCAAATATTTTCTGCCATTCTGAGGGTTGTCTTTTCGTCTTGTTTGTAGTTTCCTTTGCTTTGCAAAAGCTTTTACGTTTCACTAGGTCCCATCTGTTTCGTTTCTTTTTTTTATTTCATTAGTATAGGAGGTGGATCAAAAAAGATCTTGCTGTGATTTACGTCAGAGTATTCTTCGTAAGTTTTCCTCTCAGAGTTTTATACTGTCCAGTCTTACATTAAGGTCTCTAAATCATTTTGAATATATTTTTATGTATTGTGTTGGGGAGTGTTCTAACTTCATTCTTTTACATGTAGCTGTCCATATTTCCCAGCACCACTGATTGAAGAGACTCTCATTTCTCCATTGTAAAGTCTTGCCTCCTTTGTCATAGATTAGTTGAGCATAGGTGTGTAGGTTTATCCCTGGGCTTTCTTTATTTTTTTCCTTTTACACGTTTATTGGAGTATAATTGCTTTACAATGGAGTGTTAGTTTCTGCTGTCTAACAAAGTTAATCAGCTATACATATACAAATATCATCAGATCCACTCCCTCTTGCATCTCCCTACCACACTCCATATCCCACCCCTTTAGGTGGTCACAAAGCACCGAGCTCATCTCCCTGTTCTATGTGGCTGCTTCCCAGTAGCTATCGGTATTACATTTGGTAATGTATTTATGTCCATGCCACTCTCTCACTTCTTCCCATCTTACCCATCCCCCTTCTGTTGTCCTCAAATCCTTTCTCTTTGTCTGTGTCCTTAATCCTGTCCTGCCACTAGGTTCTTTAAAACTTTTTTTTCTTCGTTGGATTCCATATATCTCTGTTAACATACATTATTTCTTTTTCCCTTTCTGACTTACTTCACTGTGTAGGACAGATTCTAAGTCCATCCACCTCAGTACAAATAACTCAGTTTTTCTTCTTTTTATGGCTGAGAAATATTCCATTGTATATATATGCCAGATCTTCTTTATCCATTCATCTGTCGATGGACACTTAGGTTGATTCCATGTCCTGGCTAATGTAAATAGAGCTGCAATGAATATTTTTGTACATAACTCTTTTGGAATTATGGTTTTCACAAGGCAAATGCCCAGTAGTTGGATTGTTGTGTTGTATGGTACTTCTATTGTTAGTTATTTAAAGGAACCTCCTTACTGTTCTCCCTAGTGGCCATATCAATTTACATTCCCACCCACAGTGCTAGTGTCTTCCCTTTTCTCCAATAAAGGCCTCTCCAGCATTTAGTGTTTTGTAGATTTTTTTGATGATTGCCACTCTGACTGCTGTGAGGTGATACCTCACAGTAGTTTTGATTTGCATTTCTCTAATGATTAGTGATGTTCAGCATCCTTTCATGTGTTTCTTGTCAATCTGTATATCTTCTTTGGAGAAATGTCTATTTAGGTCTTCTGCCCGTTTTTGGATTGGGTTGTTTGTTTTTGTGATATTGAGCTACATGAGGTGCTTGTAAAGTTTGGAGATTAATCCTTTGTCAATTGCTTCATTTGAAAATATTTTCTCCCATTCTGAGGGTTGTTTTTGCATCTTGTTTATGTTTTCCTGTACTGTGTAAAAGCTTTTAAGTTTCATTAGGTCCCATTTGTTGATTTCTGTTTTTATTTCCATTTCTCTAGGAGGTGGGTCAAAAAGGATCTTGCTGTGATTTATGTCATAGAGTGTTCTGCCTATTGTTTGCTCTAAGTGTTTTATACTGTCTGGTCTTATATTTAGATCTCTAATCAATTTAGAGTTTATTTTTGTGTATGGTGTTATGGAGTGTCCTAATTTCATTCTTTTATGTGTAGCGGTCCAGTTTTCCCAGCACCAATTACTGAAGAGTCTGTCTTTTCTCCATTGTATATCCTTAGCTCCTTTGTCATAGATGAGATAGCCATAGGTGTGTAGGTTTATCTCTGGGCTTTCTGTCCTGTTCCATTGATCTGTGTTTATGACAATCTACATACACTTGATTCCATTATGGAGATATATAAATACGTAGGTTTCAAGATTATTACCTGTCAGATATATTCTTCTTCAGTGAATAGGTTGTTTTGTGTCCAGTTCATTGAGAAAGGAGTAGGTCTTGTCTATTACATATTTGGTATATGGTATGGTATCTGTGCTAATTTCAAACTCTGCTTTTACACATCACCCCACGTCAACTTTCCCCTTAAGGAGGCATAAGTGTGTTTTCTAAATGTGTAACTCTGTTCTCTTTTGAAATTCAGTTCATGTGTAGCCATGTTTACATTCCCTCTATAAGTGATAGATTACAATAAGTTTCTTTTTCTTTGTGGCTCATTTCAATTAGCATCATCGTACCTAAAGCCACTCATTATGCTGCTATTGGCCTTATGACATTGATTTTATGTCTGAGTGACATTCCATTGTATACAAGTACCACAACATCTTTATCCATTTTTTTTCCTTTCCTGGGATATTTAAAGTGTACCGAAGTCGAGGTTCTTGTAAACAGAGCAACCCTAAATTTTGGGCTGGCTGTGTGTTGTGGATTTTTAGTTTTCCCAAATACACGCCTATGAGTGGAAGTGTGCTATGCTCTGTAGCTCTGTTTTAGAAAACAACATACAGTTCTCCAGAGAGGCTGCTGGCAATTTACATCCTGTCCATCGGCGTAACCAGGCTACCTTTTCTCCATGGCCTGTCCTGCATTTGTGGTTTTTACACTATTTGCGGATGGCCCTTTTGACCGGTGGTAAGTGACACTTCTATGTAGTGTGGATTTGCAATGCCTGATGGCTTGCTTGGCCAAAAGGGGCGTATGCATTTTTTTCCCGAATATATTCAAGAAAATACACATACTCCCTTTTCGGCCAAGGACAACATTGTCGAAGTTCTTTCGCTTTTCATGTGCTTTAAATACGACTCCAATCTACCTCTTGAAATCTGTTTCCTTCAATTCTGCCTTGCTTTCAAATCCTCTTCACTGCCTTACCTCAATATATTTCTGGATGATAGTTGTCCTTTATAACTCTGCAAGTTTGTGAATTGCTGTGCCCCTGATTTCCATTTTTCAACTCGCTTATTTGTGAGCTGGCTGCAATACCGCAGGATGGCTTTAGGCCTTAGTCTGTTTCCGGAGTTGCAGGCTGAGCCTTTGTTTAATTCTTCTTCCTGATGGGAAACTAGAGTGACATGTGCCCATCCAAACGCCTACAGCTAATGTCTCATTTGTTTCCCCTCTTCCTGTTCATCCTCTGCACAATTTTCAAACTGTGCATAACAGGAGGGTAAAGGCGCTGAGACACCAAGTGGGGAGATTTTCAGTATTGCAGATGGAATGGCGAAGCCGAGCACGAGGAAAGGAAAAATGAGGTACATTTTAGAAAACTTTCCCGATTACACAGTGTACCATCCAACGGGTTTCCCATGCATGTTTTAACTGTAGGAAGATTCCCTGAATCCTGGAGAGTTGGGGCCACTAGAATGGGTAACACACAGTATTGCTCTAAGTGGTGTTCTTTTGCTCACACAACCTCATCAATCTTGTCAGCCCCAGGTGTCCAGTCTTATGTCTCCTCCAGCTGTGGGTGTAAAGGTGGTCAATCCAGGTTGCATCACAGGCCCTGAAAGTAATTTTTAAGACTTTCTCTCTGTTTTGCTGTTTTTGCATTTTGCTTTTGAAATTTATTTTTATAAGGGTGTTTAGCTGAATTTCAGTGCTGTGCATTCCGTTATACACACGCTTGATTCCTTTATGGAGACATGAGAATACATATGTTTTAGAATTATTACAAGTCAGATATATTCTTCTGCAATGAATAGGGGTTGTTGAGTCCAGTTCATTGTGCCGGAAGTAGGTGCTGTCTATTACATTCTTGGTTTATGGAATGGTATCTGTGCTAATTTAGGACTCTGGATTTATGCATCACCCCACCTCTCCTTCCCCCTTAAGCAGGCATAAGATTATTTTCTAAATGTGAGACTCTGTTCTCTTTCCTAACTCAGTTCATGTGTAGCCATGTTTACAGGACCTTCATAAGTGATATCTTATGATAAGTCTCATTTTCTCTGTGACTTATTTCACTTAGAATCATCGTACCTGAATCCACTCATTTTGCTGCTACTGGCCTTATGACATTGATTTCATTGCTGAAGGATATTACATCGTAAATAAATACCACAATTTCTTGAACCATTTTTGTCTTTCCTGGGATATTTCAGGTGTACCCTAGTTGAGGTTCTTGTAAGCAGTGCAGCCTTAAATTTTGGCGTGGCTCTGACTTATTGATTTTCAGTTTTGCAAGATATATTCCCTGGACTGGAAGTGCCGTTGGATCTGTAGCTCTGTTGATTACTTGTTTTAGTGAACACAATGCACTCCTCCAGAGAGGAGGTTGGCAATTTACATCCCGCCCATCAGCATAACTAGGCTCCCTGTTCTCCATGGCCTGTCTTGATTTCTGGTTTTTAAACATTTTGCAGAAGTCCCTTTTGACCGGTGGGAAGAGATACTTCTTTGTAGTGCAGATTTGCATTGCCCGCTTGCTTGATTGGCCAAAAAGGGCGTATGTGTTTTCTTCTTAATATATTCAAGAGAAAACAAAAATGCCGTTTTTGGCCACGTGCATCACTCTCGAAGTTGTGCCCTTCTTCCAGTGCTTTAAAGGCGATTCCAATGTACCTCTTGAAATCTGTTTCCTGCTATACTGGCTCGCTTTCAAGTCTGCCTGGTTGCCTTCCCTCAAGAGATTTTTGGACGATGGTTTTCCTTTATTACTCTGCTAGTTTGTGAATGCTTGTGCCCCTGAGCTCCAGTTTTCAACTCGTTTTTTGTGAACTGTACTCACGTCCAAATTTTGGTTCAGGACCTATACCGGTCCCCGGCGGGTGGCGGAAACTTTGATTAATTCTTCTTCCTGCCGGGAAATTAGAGTGACATGTAACCGTCCAAATGCCTAACAGCTAATCTCTCATTGGTTCTCCCTCTTCCCTTTCATCTTCTGCCAAACTGGCAACGTGTGAGACCCAGGAGGTTAAAGGGGCTGTCTCTCCAAGTTGGGAGATTGATAGTAAAGCAGTTGGATAGTCAAACCGGAGCACCAGGAGAGGGACTATTAGTTGAGTTTTAGAAACATTTCATATTCACAGTGTTTCCATTCTCTAGGTTTCCCGTACATGTTATGACTGTAGTAATATTCCCTATCAACCTGGAAAGTTGGGACCCTTGGAATGTGTGCCACGCATTATTGCTTTTAATGGTCTGCATTTGCTCAACGAATCTCAACAATCCTCTCAGTCCCAAGGGTCCAGAATTATCCCACATCCAGCTGTTGTTGTATATACGGTCATTCCAGGTTTCATCAGAGCCCCTGAAGGAATTGTAAAGAATTTCCCTGTTTTTTCGTTTTGTTTTTGAAATTCCTTTTTATAGTGGGTTTGAGCTGATTCTCACTGCCATGTTTATGCCAGTCTAGACACAGTTGATTCCCTTACAGAGCCATATCAATACATAGGTTTTAAGATTCTTACTAGTCAGATATATTCCTCTGGGGGAATAAGGGGTTTTGAGTCCCTTTCACTGAGGAAGGTGTAAGTCTTGACTGTTCCGTATTTGGTTTTTGTAACGGTAACTGTAGTGAAATCAAACTCTGGTTTTATGCATCACCCAACTTCTCCTTCCCCCTTAAGCAGGCATAAGAGTGTTTTCTAAATGTGAGACTCTGTTCTCTTTCCTAACTCAGTTCATGTGTAGCCATGTTTACAGGAACTTCATCAGTGATATCTTATGATAAGTTTCTTTTTCTGTGTGACTTATTTCACTTAGAATCATCGTACCTGAATCCACTCATTTTGCTGCTACTGGCCTTATGACATTGATTTCATGGCTGAGGGATATTCCATCGTACGTAAGTACAACCATTTCTTGAACCATTTTTGTCTTTCCTGGGATATTTAAGGTGTACCCAAGATGAGGTTCTTGTAAGCAGTGCAGCCGTATATTGTGGGGTGGCTCTGTCTTATTGATTTTCAGTTTTCCCAAGGTATATTCCCTAGACTGGAAGTGCCCTTGGCTCTGTAGCTCTGTTGTTTACTTGTTTTAGGGAACACAATGCACTCCTCCAGAGAGGCAGTTGGCAATTTACATCCTGCCCATCAGCATAACTAGGTTCCCTGTTCTCCAGGGCCGGTTTGCCTTTCTGGATTTTACACATTTTGTGGATGTCCCTGTTGACCGGTGGGCAGTGATACTTCTTTGTAGTGCAGATTTGCATTGCCCGCTTTCTTGCTTGGCCAAAATGGGCGTATGCGTTTACTCCTGAATATATTCAGGAGAAAACGCATACGCCCTTTTTAACCAAGTGCATCATTGTCGAACTTGTGCCACTCTTCCAGTGCTTTAAAGGCGATTCCAATGTACCTCTTGAAATCTGTTTCCTGCTTTCTGGCCGAAATTCAAGTCCGCCTGTTTTCCTTCCCTCAACAGATTTTTGGACGATAGTTGTCCTTTATTACTCTGCCAGTTTGTGAATTGCTGTGCCCCTGAGCTCCATTTTTCAACTCGATTTTTGTGAGCTGACCACAAGTCCAAAATTTTGCTTCAGAAACTATACTGGTTCCCGGCGGGTGGCTGAGACTTTGGTTAATTCTTCTTCCTGACGGGAAATTAGAGTGACATGTGCCCGTCCATATGCCTAACAGCTACCCTCTCATTGGTTCTCCGTATTCCCTTTCATCCTCTGCCAAATTGGCAACATGTGCGAACCAGGAGGTTAAAGGGGCTGTCTCTACAAGTTGGGAGATTGATAGTAAAGCAGTTGGAAAGTCAAACCAGAGCACCAGGAGAGGGACTATTACTTGAGTTTTAGAAGCCTTTTGTATTCACAGTGTGTCCATTCTCTAGGTTTCCCGTACATGTTATAGCTGTAATAATATTCCCTTCAACCTGGAGAGTTGCGACCCTTGGAATGTGTGCCACGCATTATTACTTTAAATGCTCTGCATTTGCTCACTGAATATCACCAATCCTCTCAGTCCCAAGTGTCTTTCCTTATGCCACATCCTACTGTCGTTGTAGATAGGGAAATTCCAGGTTTCATCAGAGCCCCAGAAGGAACTGTAAAGAATTTCCCTGTTTTTTCTATTTGTTTTTGAAATTCATTTTTATAGTCGGTTTCAGCTGATTCTCACTGCCATGTTTCTGCCAGTCTAGACACACTTGATTCCCTGATGGAGACATATCAATACATAGGTTTTAAGATTCTTACTACTCAGATATATTCCTCTGTGGGAAATATGGGGTTTTTCGTCCTTTTCACTGAGGAAGGTGTACGGATTGACTCTTCTGTAGTTGGTATTTCGAACGGTACCTGTACTAATATCAAACTCTGGTTTTATGCATCACCCCAGCTCTCCTTCCCCCTTAAGCAGGCATAAGAGTGTTTTCTAAATGTGAGAGTATGTTCTCTTTCCTAACTCAGTTCATATGTAGCCATGTTTACAGGAACTTCATAAGTGATATCTTATGATAAGTTTCTTTTTCTCTGTGACTTATTTCACTTAGAATCATCGTACCTGAATCCACTCATTTTGCTGCTACTAGCCTTATGACTTTGATTTCATGGCTGAGGGCTATTCCATCGTACGTAAGTCCACAATTTCTTGAACCATTTTTGTCTTTCCTGGGATATTTCAGGTGTACCCAAGTTGAGGTTCTTGTAAGCAGTGCAGCCCTAAATTTTGAGGTGGCTCTCTCTTATTGATTTTCAGTTTTCCCAATGTATATTCCCTAGACTGGAAGTGCCCTTGGCTCTGTAGCTCTGTTGTCTACTTGTTTTAGGGAACACAGTTCACTCCACCAGAGAGGCAGTTGGCAATTTTCATCCCGCCCATCAGCATAACTAGGCTCTCTTTTCTTCAGGGCCTGTGTTGCCTTTCTAGATTTTACACATTTTGCAGATGTCCCTTTTGTGCAGTGGGAAGTGATAATGCTTTGTAGTGCAGATTTGCATTGCCTGCTTGCTTGCTCGGCCATAAAGGGTGTAAGCGTTTTCTCCTGAATATATTCACGAGAAAATGCATACCCCCTTTTGCCCCATTGCATCATTGTCGAAGTTGTGCCCCTCTTCCTGTGCTTTAAAGGCAATTCCAATGTACCTCTTGAAATCTGTTTCCTGCTATTCTTGCTCGCTTTCAAGTCTGCCTCGTTGCCTTCCCTCAACAGATTTTTGGACGATAGTTTTCCTTTATTACTCTGCCCGTTTGTGAATTGCAGTGCCCCTGAGCTCCATTTTTCAATTCGTTTTTTGTGAGCTGACTGCAAGTCCAAAATTTTGGTTCAGGACCTATACTGGTTCCCGGCGGGTGGTTGAGACTTTGATTAATTCTTCTTCCTTCCGGGAAATTAGAGTGACCTGTGCCCGTCCAAATGCCTAACAGCTACTCTCTCATTGGTTCTCCATCATACCTTTCATCCTCTGCCAACAGGCAACATGTGAGAACCAGGAGATTAAAGGGGCTGTCTCTCCAAGTTGGGAGATTGATAGTAAAGCAGTTGGAAATTCAAACCGGAGCACCAGGAAAGGGACAATTAGTTGAGTTTTAAAAACCTTTTGTATTCACATTGTGTCCATTCTCTAGGTTTCCCGTGCATGTTATAGCTGTAGTAGTATTCCCTTCAACCTGGAGAGTTGGGACCATTGGAATGTGTGCCACGCATTATACCTTTAAATGGTCTGCATTTGTTCACCCAATCTCACCAATCCTCTCAGCCCCAGGTGTCCAGACTTATGCCACATCCAGATGTCATTGTAGATAGGGTCATTATAGATTTCATCAGAGCCTCTGAAGGAATTGTAAAGAATTTCCCTGTTTGAGCTGATTATCACTGTGATGATTCTGCCAGTGTAGACACACTTGTTTCCCTGATGGAGACATATCAATACATAGGTTTTAAGTTTCTTACTAGTCGGATATATTCCTCTGTGGGAAATATGCGGTTTTGAGACCCTTTCACTGAGGAAGGTGTATGGCTTGTCTCTTCCGTAGTTGGATTTTGGAACGGTACATGTACTAATATCAAACTCTGGTTTTATGCATCACCCCACCTCTCCTTCCCCCTTAAGCAGGGATAAGTGTGTTTTCTAAATGTGAGACCCTGTTCTCTTTCCTAACTCAGTTCATGTGTAGCCATGTTTACAGGACCTTCATAAGTGATATCTTATGATAAGTTTCTATTTCTCTGTGACTTATTTCACTTAGAATCATCGTTCCTGAATCCACTCCTTTTGCTGCTATTGGCCTTATGACATTGATTTCATGGCTGAGGGATATTCCATCGTACGTAATAACACAATTTCTTCAACCATTTTTATCTTTCCTGGGATATTTCAGGTGTACCCAAGTTGAGGTTCTTGTAAGCAGTGCATCCCTAAATTTTGGGGTGGCTCTGTCTTATTGATTTTCAGTTTTCAAAAGGTATATTCCCTAGACTGGATGTGCACTTGGCTCTGTAGATCTGTTGTTTACTTGTTTTAGGGAAGACAATTCGCTCCTCCAGAGAGGTATTTGGCAATTTATGTCCCGCCCATCAGCAAAACTAGGCTCCCTGTTCTCTAGGGCCTGTCTTGCCTTTCTGGTTTTTACACATTTTGCGGATGTCCCTTTTGACCGGTGGGAAGTGTTACTACTTTGTAGGGCAGATTTGCATTGCCCGCTTGCTTGCTTGGCCAAAAAGGGCGTATGTGTTTTCTCCTGAATATATTCAGGAGAAAACGCATACGCCCTTTTTGGCCAAGTGCATCACTGTCGAAGTTGTGCCCCTCTTCCTGTGCTTTACAGGCCATTCCAATGTACCTCTTGAAATCTGTTTCCTGCTCTTCAGGCTTGCTTTCAAGTCCGCCTCATTGCCTTCCATCAACAGATTTTTGTACTATAGTTTTCCTTTATTACTCTGCCAGATTGTGAATTGCTGTGCCCCAGACCTCCATTTTTCTACTAGTTTTTTTGAGCTGACCGCAAGTCCAAAACTTTGGTTCAGGACCTATACTGTTTCCCCGCGAGTGGCTGAGCCTATGGTTAATTCTTTTTCCTGACGGGAAATTGGAGTGACTTGTGCCCGTCCAAATGCCTAACACCTACTCTCTCATTGGTTCTCCCTGCTCCCTTTCATCCTCTGCAAAATTGGCAACCTGTGCGAACCAGGAGGTTAAAGGGGCTGTCTCTCCAAGTTGGGAGATTGGTCGTAAAGCATTTGGAAAGTCAAAGCGGAGCACCAAGAGAGGGACTATTAGTTGAGTTTTAGAAAACTTTCGTATTCACAGTGTTTCCATTCTCTAGGTTTCCCGTACATGTTATAGCTGTAGTAATATTCCCTTCAACCTGGAGAGTTGGGACCCATGGAATGGGTGCAACACATTATTGCTTTAAAGGGTCTGCATTTGGTCACCCAATCTCATCAATCCTCTCAGTCCCAAGTGTCCAGCCTTATGCCAAATCCAGCTTTCGTTGTAGATAGGGTCATTCCAGGTTTCATCAGAGAGCCTGAAGGAATTATAAAGAATTTCCTTGTTTTTTTGTTTTGTTTTTGAAATTCCTTTTTATACTGGGTTTGAGCTGATTCTCACTGCTATGTTTATGCCAGTCTAGACACACATGATTCACTTACGGACACATTTCAATACATACGTTTTAAGGTTCTTACTAGACAGATATATTCCTGTGCGGGAAGTATGGGCTTTTGAGTCCCTTCCACTGAGGAAGTTGTAAGTCTTGTCTATTACGTATTTTTTTTTGGAACGGTACATGTACTAATATCAATCTCTGGTTTTGTGCATCACCCCACCTCTCCTTCCCCCTTAAGCAGGCATAAGAGTGCTTTCTAAATGTGAGACTCTGTTCTCTTTCCTAACTCAGTTCATGTGCAGCCGTGTTTACAGGACCTTCATAAGTTATATCTTATGATAAGTTTCTTTTTCTCTGTGACTTATTTCACTTAGAATCATCGTATCTGAATCCACTCATTTTGCTGCTACTGGCCTTATGACATTGATTTCATGGCTGAGGGATATTCCATCGTATGTAAGTACCATCATTTCTTGAGCCATTTTTGTCTTTCCTGGGATATTTAAGGTGTACCCAAGATGAGGTTTTTGTAAGCAGTGCAGCCGTATATTGTGGGGTGGCTCTGTCTTATTGATTTTCAGTTTTCCCAAGGTATATTCCCTAGACTGGAAGTGCCCTTGGCTCTGTAGCTCTGTTGTTTACTTGTTTTAGGGAACACAGTGCACTCCTCCAGAGAGGCAGTTGGCAATTTACATCCTGCCCATCAGCATAACTAGGCTCCCTGTTCTCCAGGGCCGGTCTTGCCTTTCTGGTTTTTACACATTTTGTGGATGTCCCTTCTGACCGGTGGGCAGTGATACTTCTTTGTAGTGCAGATTTGCATTGCCCGCTTTCTTGCTTGGCCAAAATGGGCGTATGCGTTTACTCCTGAATATATTCAGGAGAAAAAGCATACGCCCTTTTTAACCAAGTACATCATTGTCGAAGTTGTGCGCCTCTTCCTGCGCTTTAAAGGCGATTCCAATGTACCTCTTGAAATCTGTTTCCTGCTTTCTGGCCGAAATTCAAGTCCGCCTGTTTTCCTTCCCTCAACAGATTTTTGGACGATAGTTGTCCTTTATTAATCTGCCAGTTTGTGAATTGCTGTGCCTCTGAGCTCCATTTTTCAACTCGTTTTTTGTGAGCTGACCGCAAGTCCAAAATTTTGGTTCAGGACCTATACTGGTTCCCGGTGGGTGGCTGAGACTTTTGTTAATTCTTCTTCCTGACGGGAAATTAGAGTGACATGGGCCCGTCCCTATGCCTAACAGCTACCCTCTCATTGGTTCTCCCTATTCCCTTTCATCCTCTGCCAAATTGGCAACCTGTGCGAACCAGGAGGTTAAAGGGGCTGTCTCTCCAAGTTGGGAGATTGATAGTAAAGCAGTTGGAAAGTCAAACCAGAGCAACGGGAGAGGGACTATTTGTTGAGTTTTAGAAGCCTTTTGTATTCACAGTGTGTCTATTCTCTTCCTTTCCCGTACATGTTATAGCTGTAATAATATTCACTTCAACCTGGGGAGTTGGGACGCTTGGAATGTGTGCCACGCATTATTGCTTTAAGTGGTCTGCATTTGCTCACCGAATATCACCAATCCTCTCAGTCCCAATTGTCTTTCCTTATGCCACATCCAACTGTCGTTGTAGATAGGGTCATTCCATGTTTCATCAGAGCACCAGAAGGAATTGTAAAGAATTTCCCTGTTTTTTCGTTTTGTTTTTGATATTCCTTTTTATAGTGGGTTTGAGCTGATTCTAACTGCCATGTTGATGTGAGTCTAGACACACTTGATTCCCTTACGGTGACATATGAATACATAGGTTTTAAAATTTTTACTAGTCAGATATTTTCCTCGGCGGGAAATATGGGATTTTGAGTCCCTTTCACTTAGGAAGTTGTAGGTCTTTTCTACTCCATAGTTGGTTTTTGGAACGGTACCTGTACTAATATCAAACTCTGGTTTTATGCATCACGCCACCTCTCCTTCCCCCTTAAGCAGGCATAAGAGTGTGTTCTAAATGTGAGACTCTGTTCCCTTTCCTAACTCAGTTCATGTGTAGCCATGTTTACAGGACCTTCATAAGTGATATCTTATGATAAGTTTCTTTTTCTCTGTGACTTATTTCACTTAGAATCATCGTACCTGAATCCACTCTTTTAGCTGCTACTGGCCTTATGACTTTGATTTCATGGCTGAGGGATATTCCAACGTATGTAAGTACCACAATTTCTTGAACCATTTTTGTCTTTCCTGGGATATTTCAGGTGTACCCAAGTTGAGGTTCTTGTAAGCAGTTCAGCCCTAAATATTGATGTGGCTCTGTCTTATTGATTTTCAGTTTTCCAAAGGTATATTCCCTACACTGGAAGTGCCCGTGTCTCTGTAGCTCTGTTCTTTACTTGTTTTAGGGAACACAGTTCACTCCTCCAGAGAGGCAGTTGGAAATTTACATTCCGCCCATCAGCATAACTAGGCTCCCTCTTCTCCAGGGCCTGTCTTGTCTTTCTGGTATTTACCTATTTTGCAGATGTCCCTTTTGTCTGGTGGGAAGTGATACTGCTTTGTAGTGCAGATTTGCATTGCCCGCTTGCTTGCTTGGCCAAAAAGGGCTTATGCGTTTTCTCCTGAATATATTCAGGAGAAAACGCATATGCCTTGTATGGCCAAGTGCATCATTGTCGAAGTTGTGCCCCTCTTCCTGTGTTTTAAAGGCGAATCCAATGTAACTCTTGAAATCTCTTTCCTGCTATTCTGGCTCGCTTTCAAGTCGGCCTCATTGCCTTCCCTCAACAGGTTTTTGGACGATAGTTTTACTTTATTACTCTGCCCGTTTGTGAATTGCTGTGCCCCTGAGCTCCATTTCTCAACTCGTTTTTTGTGAGCTGACCGCAAGTCCAAAATTTTGGTTCAAGACCTATACTGGTTCCCGGCGGGTGGCTGAGACTTTGATTAATTCTTCTTCCTGCCGGGAAATTAGAGTGACATGTGCCCGTCCAAATGTCTCTCAGCTACACTCTCATTGGTTCTCCATATTTCCTTTCATCCTCTGACAATTGGCAACATGTGAGAACCAGGAGGTTAAAGGGGCTGTCTCTCCAAGTTGGGAGATTGATAGTAAAGCAGTTGGAAATTCAAACCGGAGCACCAGGAGAGGGACTATTAGTTGAGTTTTAAAAACCTTTTGTATTCACAGTGTGTCCATTCTCTAGGTTTCCCATACATGTTATACCTGTAGTAGTATTCCCTTTAACCTGGAGAGTTGGCACCATTGGAATGTGTGCCACGCATTATTGCTTTAAATGGTATGCATTTGCTCACCGAATCTCACCAATCCTCTCAGTCACAAGTGTCCTGCCTTATGCCACATCCAGCTGTCATTGTAGATAGGGTCATTATAGATTTCATCAGAGCCCCTGAAGGAATTGTATAGAATTTCACTATTTTTTTTTTGTTTTGTTTTTGAAATTCCTTTTTATAGTGGCTTTGAGCTGATTCTCACTGCCATGTTTCTGCCAGTCTAGACACACTTGATTCCCTGATGGAGACAAATCAATACATACGTTTTAAGATTCTTACTACTCAGATATATTCCTCTGCGGGAAATATGGGGTTTTGCGTACTTTTCACTGAGGAAGGTGTAGGGATTGTCTCTTCAGTAGTTGGTTTTTGGAACGGTACCTGTACTAATATTAAACTCTGGTTTTATGCATCACGCCACCTCTCCTACCCCTTAAGCAGGCATAAGAGTGTTTTCTAAATGTGAGACTCTGTTGTCTTTCCTAACTCAGGTCATGTGTAGCCATGTTTACAGGACCTTCATAAGTGATATCTTATGATAAGTTTCTTTTTCTCTGTGACTCATTTCACTTAGAATCATCGTACCTGAATCCACTCATTTTCTGCTACTGGCCTTATGACATTGATTTCATGGATGAGGGATATTCCATCGTATGTAAGTACCACAATTTCTTGAACCATTTTTGTCTTTCCTGGGATATTTCAGGTGTACCCAAGTTGAGGTTCTTGTAAGAAGTGCAGCCCTAAATTTTGAAGTGGCTGTGTCTTATTGATTTTCAGTTTTCCCAATGTATATTCCCTAGACTGGAAGTGCCCTTGGCTCTGTAGCTCTGTTGTTTACTTGTTTTATGGAACACAATGCACTCCTCCGGAGAGCCAGTTGGCAATTTACATCCCGCCCATCAGCATAACTAGGCTCCCTCTTCTCCATGGCCTGTTTTGCCTTTCTGGTTTTTACACATTTTGCGGATATCCCTTTTGACGTGTGGGAAGTGATACTTCTATTTAGTGCAGATTGGCATTGCCCGCTTGCTTGCTTGGACAAAAACGGCGTATGCGTTTTCCCCTGAATATATTCAGGGGAAAACGCATACGCCCTTTTTGGCCAAGTGCATCATTGTCGAAGTTGTGCCCCTCTTCCTGTGCTTTAAAGATGATCCCAATGTACCTCTTGTAATCTGTTTCCAGATTATCTGCCTCACATTCGAGTCCGCCTGGTTGCCTTCCGTCAACAGGTTTTTGGACGATTGTTGTCCTTTATTACTCTGCCAGTTTGTGAATTGCTGTGCCCCTGAGATCCAATTTTCAACTCGTTTTTTTGTGAGCTGACTGCAAGTCCAAAATTTTGGTTCAGTACCTATACTCGTTCCTGGCAGGTGGCTGAGACTTTGGTTAATTCTTCTTCCTTCCGGCAAATTAGAGTGACATGTGCTCGTCCAAATGCCTAACAGCTACTCTCTCATTGGTTCTCCCTCTTCCCTTTCATCCTCTGCCAAATTGGCAACCTTTGCGAACCAGGAGGTTAAAGGAGCTGTCTCCCCAAGTTGGGAGATTGATAGTAAAGCAGTTGGAATATCAGACCGGAGCACTAGGAGAGGGAATATTAGTTGAATTTTAGAAACCTTTCTTATTCACAGTGTGTTCATTCTCTATGTTTCCCGTACATGTTACAGCTGTAGTAATATTCCCTTCAACCTGGAGAGTTGGGAACCGTGGAATGTGTGCCACGCATTATTGCTTTAAATGGTCTGCATTTGCTCACCGAATCTCACCAAACCTCTCAGTCCCAAGTGTCCTGCCTTATGTCACATCCAGCTGTCTTTGTAGATAGGGTCATTCCAGGTTTCATCAGAGCCCCTGAAGGAATTTCATAGAAATTCCCTGTTTTTTTGTTTTGTTTTTGAAATTCCTTTTTATACTGGGTTTCAGCTGATTCTCACTGCCATGTTTCTGCCAGTCTAGACACACTTGATTCCCTGATGGAGACATATCAATACATACGTTTTAAGATTCTTACTAGTCAGATATATTCCTCTGCATGAAATATGGGGTTTTGTGTCCTTTTCACTGAGGAAGGTGTAGGGATTGACTCTTTCGTAGTTGGTTTTTAGAACGGTACATGTACTAATATCAAACTCTGGCTTTATGCATCACCCCACCTCTCCTTCCCCCTTAAGCAGGCATAAGAGTTTTTTCTCAATGTGAGAGTCTGTTCTCTTTCCTAACTCACTTCATGTGTAGCCATGTTTACAGGACTTTCATAAGTGATATCTTATGATAAGTTTATTTTTCTCTGTGACTTATTTCACTTAGAATCATCGTACCTGAATCCACTCATTTTGCTGCTACTGGCCTTATGACATTGATTTCATGGCTGAGGGATATTCCATCATACGTAAATACCACAATTTCTTGAAACATTTTAGTCTTTACTGGGATATTTCATGTGTACCCAAGTTGAGGTTCTTGTAAGCAGTGCAGCCCTAAATTTTGGGGTGGCTCTGTCTTATTGACTTTCAGTTTTCCCAAGGTATATTCCCTAGATTGGAAGTGCCCTTGGCTCTGTAGCTCTGTTGTTTACTTGTTTTAGGGAACACAATGCACTCCTCCTGAATGGCAGTTGGTAATTTACATTCCGCTCATCAGCATAACTAGGCTCCCTCTTCTCCAGGGCCTGTCTTGCCTTTCTGGTTTTTACATATTTTGCGGATGTCCCTTTTGTCTGGTGGGAAGTGATACTGCTTTGTAGTGCAGATTTGCATTGCCCGCTTGCTTGCTTGGCCAAACAGGACGTATGCGTTTTCAACTGAATATATTCAGGAGAAAACGCATACGTCCTGTTTGGCCAAGTGCATCATTGTCGAAGTTGTGCCCCTCTTCCTGCGCTTTAAAGGCGATTCCAATGTACCTCTTGAAATCTGTTTCCTGCTATTCTGGCTCGCTTTCTAGTCTGCCTCGTTGCCTTCCCTGAACAGATTTTTGGATGATAGTTTTCCTTTATTACTCTGCCCGTTTGTGAATTGCTGTGCCCCTGAGCTCCATTTCTCAACTCGTTTTTTGTGAGCTGACCGCAAGTCCAAAATTTTGGTTCAGGACATATACTGGTTCCCGGCGGGTGGCTGAGACTTTGATAAATTCTTCTTCCTGCTGGGAAATTAGAGTGACATGTGCCCGTCCAAATGTCTCTCAGCTACTCTCTCATTGGTTCTCCATATTTCATTTCATCCTCTGCCAATTGGCAACATGTGAGAACCAGGAGGTTAAAGGGGCTGTCTCTCCAAGTTGGGAGATTGATAGTAAAGCAGTTGGAAATTCAAACCGGAGCACCAGGAGAGGGACTATTAGTTGAGTTGTAAAAACCTTTTGTATTCACAGTGTGTCCATTCTCGAGGTTTCCCATACATGTTATACCTGTAGTACTATTCCCTTCAACCTGGAGAGTTGGCACCATTGGAATGTGTGCCACGCATTATTGCTTTAAATGGTCTGCATTTGCTCACCGAATCTCACCAATCCTCTCAGTCACAAGTGTCCTGCCTTATGCCACATCCAGCTGTCATTGTAGATAGGGTCATTATAGATTTCATCAGAGCCCCTGAAGGAATTGTATAGAATTTCCCTATTTTTTTTGTTTTGTTTTTGAAATTCCTTTCTATAGTGGGTTTGAGCTGATTCTCACTGCCATGTTTCTGCCAGTCTAGACACACTTGATTCCCTGATGGAGACATATCAATACATAGGTTTTAATATTCTTACTAGTCAGATATATTCCTCTGCGGGAAATATGGGGTTTTGCGTACTTTTCACTGAGGAAGGTGTAGGGATTGACTCTTCCGTAGTTGGTTTTTGGAACGGTACCTGTACTAATATCAAACTCTGGTTTTATGCATCACGCCACCTCTCCTTCCCCCTTAAGCAGGCCTAAGAGTGTTTTCTAAATGTGAGACTCTGTTGTCTTTCCTAACTCAGTTCATGTGTAGCCATGTTTACAGGACCTTCATAAGTGATATCTTATGATAAGTTTCTTTTTCTCTGTGACTCATTTCACTTAGAATCATCGTACCTGAATGCACTCATTTTTCTGCTACTGGCCTTATGACTTTCATTTCATGGCTGATGGATATTCCATCGTACGTAAGTACCACAATTTCTTGAACCATTTTTGTCTTTCCTGGGATATTTCAGGTGTACCCAAGTTGAGGTTCTTGTAAGCAGTGCAGCCCAAAATTTTGAGGTGGCTCTGTCTTATTGATTTTCAGTTTTCCCAAGGTATATTCCCTAGACTTGAAGTGCCCGTGTCTCTGGAGCTCTGTTGTTTACTTGTTTTAGGGAACACAATGCACTCCTCCAGAGAGGCAGTTGGCAATTTACATTCCGCCCATCATCATAACTAGGCTCCCTCTTCTCCAGGGCCTGTCTTGACTTTCTGGTTTTTACATATTTTGCGGAAGTCCCTTTTGTCTGGTGGGAAGTGATACTGCTTTGTAGTGCAGATTTGCATTGCCCGCTTGCTAGCTTGGCCAAAAAGGGCTTATGCGTTTTCTCCTGAATATATTCAGGAGGAAACACATACGCCCTGTTTGGCCAAGTGCATCATTGTCGACGTTGTGCCCCTCTTCCTGTGTTTTAAAGGCGATTCCAATGTACCTCTTGAAATCTGTTTCCTGCTATTCTGGCTCGCTTTCAAGTCTGCCTCATTGCCTTCCCTCAACCAAATTTTGGACGAGAGTTTTCCTTTATTACTCTGCCCGTTTGTGAATTGCTGTGCCCATGAGCTCCATTTTTCAACTCGTTTTTTGTGAGCTGACCGCAAGTCCAAAATTTTGGTTCAGGACCTATACTGGTTCCCGGCGGGTGGCTGAGATTTGGGTTAATTCTTCTTCCTGCCGGGAAATTAGAGTAACATGTGCCCGTCCAAATGCCTAACAGCTACTCTCTCATTGATTCTCCCTCTTCCCTTTCATCCTCTGCCAAATTGGCAACCTGTGCGAACCAGGAGGTTGAACGGGCTGTCTCTCCATGTTGGGAGATTGATAGTAAAGCAGTTGGAAAGTCAAACCGGAGCACCAGTAGAGGGACTATTAGTTGAGTTTTAGAAACCTTTCGTATTCACAGTGTGTCCTTTCTCGATGTTTTCCGTACATGTTATATCTGTAGTAATATTCCCTTCCACCTGGAGAGTTTGGACCCTTGGAATGTGTGCCACGCATTATTGCTTTAAATGGTCTGCATTTGCTCACTGAATCTCACCAATCCTCTCAGTCCCAAGTGTCCAGCCTTATGCCACATCCAGCTGTCATTGTAGATAAGGGCATTCCGGGTTTCATGAGAGACTCTGAAGGAATTGTAAAGGATTTCCCTGATTTTTTGTTTTGTTTGTGAAATTCCTTTTTAGAATGGGTTTGAGCTGATTCTCACTGCCATGTTTATGCGAGTCTAGACACACTTGATTCCCTTACGGAGACATATCAATACATAAGTTTTAAGATTTATACTAGTCAGATATTTTCCTCTGCGGGAAGTATGGGGTTTTGAGTCCCTACCCCTTAGGAAGTTGTAGTTCTTTTCTACTCCGTAGTTGGTTTTTGGAACGGTACATGTACTAATATCAAACTCTGGTTTTATGCATCACCCCACCTCTCCTTCCCGCTTAAGCAGGCATAAGATTTTTTTCTCAATGTGAGAGTCTGTTCTCTTTCCTAACTCACTTCATGTGTAGCCATGAACAGGACCTTCATAAGTGATATCTTTTGATAAGTTTCTTTTTCTGTGTGACTCATTTCACTTAGAATCATCGTACCTGAATCCACTCATTTTGCTGCTACTGGCCTTATGACATTGATTTCATGGCTGAAGGATATTCCATCATACGTAAATACCACAATTTCTTGAACCAATTTAGTCTTTCCTGGGGTATTTCAGGTGTACCCAAGTTGAGGTTCTTGTAAGCAGTGCAGCCCTAAATTTTGGGGTGGCTCTGTCTTATTGACTTTCAGTTTTCCCAAGGTATATTCCCTAGACTGGAAGTGCCCTTGGCTCTGTAGCTCTGTTGTTTACTTGTTTTAGGGAACACAATGCACTCCTCCAGAGGGGCAGTTGGCAATTTACATTCCGCCCTTTAGAATAACTAGGCTCCCTCTTCTCCCAGGCCTGTCTTGCCTTTCTGGTTTTTACATATTTTGCAGATGTCCCTTTTGTCTGGTGGGAAGTGATACTGCTTTGTAATGTAGATTTGCATTGCCCGCTTGCTTGCTTGGCCAAAAAGGGCTTATGAGTTTTCTCCTGAATATATTCAGGAGAAAACGCATACGTCCTGTTTGGCCAAGTGCATCATTGTCGAAGTTGTGCCCCTCTTCCTGCGCTTTAAAGGCGATTCCAATGTACCTCTTGAAATATGTTTCCTGTTATTCTGGCTCGCTTTCAAGTCCGCCTCGTTGCCTTTCCTGAACAGATTTTTGGATGATAGTTTTCCTTTATTACTCTGTCCGTTTGTGAATTGCTGTGCCCCTTAGCTCCATTTTTCAACTCGTTTTTTGTGAGCTGACCACAAGTCCAAAATTTTGGTTCAGGACCTATACTGGTTCCCGGCAGATGGCTGAGACATTGAATAATTCTTATTCCTGCCGGGAAATTAGAGTGACATGTGCCCGTCCAAATGTCTAACAGCTACTCTCTCATTGGTTCCCCATCTTACTTTCATCCTCTCAATTGGCAACATGTGAGAACCAGGAGGTTAAAGGGGCTGTCTCTCCAAGTTGGGAGATTGATAGTAAAGCAGTTGGAAATTCAAACCAGATCACCGAAGTGGGACTATTAGTTGAGTTTTAAAAACCTTTTGTATTCACAGTGTGTCCATTCTCTAGGTTTCCTGTACATGTTATAGCTGTAGTAGTATTGCCTTCAACCTGGAGAGTTGGGACAATTGGAATGTGTGCCACGCATTATTGCTTTAAATGGTCTGCATTTGCTCACCGAATCTCACCAATCCTCTCAGTCCCAAGTGTCCAGCCTTATGCCACATCCAGCTGTCGTTGTACATAGGGTCATTCCGGGTTTCATCAGAGACCCTGAAGGAATTTTAAAGGAGTTCCCTGATTTTTTGTTTTGTTTGTGAAATTCCTTTTTAGAATGGGTTTGAGCTGAGTCTCACTGCCATGTTTATGCGAGTCTAAACACACTTGATTCCCTTACGGAGACATATCAATTCATAGGTTTTAAGATTTTTACTAGTCAGATATTTTCCTTTGCGGGAAATATGGGGTTTTGAGTCCCTTTCACTTAGGAAGTTTTAGGTCTTTTCTACTCCGTTGTTGGTTTTTGGAACGGTACATGTACTAATATCAAACTCTGGTTTTATGCATCACCCCACCACTCCTTCCCCCTTAAGCAGGCATAAGAGTTTTTTTCTCAATGTGAGAGTCTGTTGGCTTTCCTAACTCATTTCATGTGTAGCCATGTTTACAGGACCTTCATAAGTGATATCTTATGATAAGTTTCTTTTTCTCTGTGACTTATTTCACTTAGAATCATCGTACCTGAATCCACTCCTTTTGCTGCTACTGGCCTCATGATATTGATTTCATGGCTGAGGGATATTCCATCATACGTAAATACCACAATTTCTTGAACCATTTTTGTCTTTCCTGGGATATTTCAGGTGTACCCAAGTTGAGGTTCTTGTAAACAGTGCAGCTCTAAATGGTGGGGTGACTCTGTCTTATTGATTTTCAGTTTTCCAAGGTATATTCCTTAGACTGGAATTGCCCTTGGCTCTGTAGCTCTGTTGTTTACTTGTTGTAGGGAACACAATGCACTCCTCCAGAGAGGCAGTTGGCAATTTACATCCTGCCCATCAGCATAACTAGGCTCCCAGTTCTCCAGTGCCTGTCTTGCCTTTCTGGTGTTTACACATTTTGCGGATGTCCCTTTTGACCGATGGGAAGTGATACTTCTTTGTAGTGCAGATTTGCATTGCCCGCTTCCTTGCTTGGCCAAAAAGGACGTATGCGTTTCTCCTGAATATATTCAGGATAAAACGCATACGTCCTTTTTGGCCAAGTGCATCATTGTCGAAGTTGTGCCCCTCTTCCTGTGCTTTAAAGGCAATTCCAATGTACCTCTTGAAATCTGATTCCTGCTATTCTGGCTTTCTTTCAAGTCTGCCCCTTTGTCTTCTCTCAACAGATTTTTGGAAGATTGTTGTCCTTTATTACTCTGCCATTTTGTGAATTGCTGTGCCCTGAGCTCCATTATTCAACTCGTTTTTGTGAGCTGACCGCAAGTCCAAAATTTCGTTTCAGGACCTCTATTGGTTCCCGGTGGGTGGCTGAGACTTTGGTTAATTCTTCTTCCTGCCGATAAATTAGAGTGACATGTGCCCGTCCAAATGCCTAACAGCTAATCTCTCATTGGTTCTCCCTCTTCCCTTTCATCCTCTGCCAATTTGGCAACCTGTGCGAACCAGGAATTTAAAGGGGCTGTCTCTCCAAGTTGGGAGATTGATAGTAAAGCAGTTGGAAACTCAAACCCGAGCACCAGGGTAGGGACTATTTGTTGAGTTTTAGAATCCTTTCGTATTCACAGTGTGTGCATTCTCTATGTTTCCCATACATGTTATAACTGTAGTGATATTCCCTTTTACCTGGTGAGTTGGGACCAATGGAATTTTTGGCATGCATTATTGCTTTAAACGGTCTGCATTTTCTCGTTCAATCTCACCAAACCTCTCAGTCAAAAGTGTCCAAACTTGGGCTTCCCTGGTGGCGCAGTGATTGAGAGTCCGCCTGCCGATGCAGGGGACACAGGTTCGTGCCCCGGTCCGGGAAGGTCCCACATGCCGCGGAGCGGCTGGGCCCGTGAGCCATGGCCGCTGAGCCTGCGCGTCCGGAGCCTGTGCTCCGCAACGGGAGAGGCCAAAACAGTGAGAGGCCTGTGTACTGCAAAAAAAAAAAAAAAAAAAAAAAAAAAAAAAGTGTCCAAACTTATGTCTCATCCAGCTGTCATTGTAGATAGGGTCATTCCAGGTTTCATCAGAGCCCCTGAATGAATGGTATAGAATTTCCCTGTTTTTTTGTTTTGTTTTTGAAAATCATTTATATAATGAGGTTGAGCTGATTTTCACTGACGTGTTTATGCCGGTCTAGACACACTTGATTCCCTTACGGATACATATCAATACATAGGTATTAAGATTCTTACTAGTCAGATATATTCCTCTGCGGGAATAGGGCTGTTGATTCTCGTTCACTGAGGAAGGAGTAGCTATTGTCTATTCTGTATTTGGATTATGCAACGGTACCTGTGCTAATATCAAACTCTGGTTTTGTTCATCTCCCCACTTCTCCTTTCCCCTTAAGCAGGCATAAGTATGATTTCTAAATGTGAGACTCTGTTCTCTTTCCTAATTCAGTTCATGTGTAGCCATGTTTACATTTCCTTCATAAGTGATATCTTATGTCAGAATGCTCCATGGCTCTTGTCATCATAATGCTGCATGATGCTCGTCATCACAATTATCCATGGCCATCTCATCACAATGCTCCACCGTCTTGCCATCACATTGCTCCACGTCCTGGTCATCACAATGCTCCATGTCACTTGTCATCACAATTCTCCACCTCTTTGTCATCACAATGCTCCCTGACACTTCTCATCACAAAGTTACATGCTCTTGTCATCACAATTCTCCATGCAATTGTCATCGCAATGCTCCCTGACCCATGTCATAGCAGGCTCAATTTGCTTGTCATCACAGTGCTTCATGACATTGTTATAAAAATTTTCAATGTCCCTTGTCATGACAGTGCTCCATGCCAATGTCATCACAATGTTCCCTGACAAGTGTCATCACAATCCTCCATGCCCCTTGTCAGTACAGTGCTCCATGATGCTCGTCATCACAATTACCCAAGGTCTTCTCATCACAATGCTTCAGGGTTTTACCATCACAATGCTCCATGCCCTGGTCATCTCAATGCTCCATGACCCTTGTCATCACAATTCTCCACATCCTTGTCATCACAATGCTCCTTGACACTTCTCCTCACAATGTGATATGCTCTTGTCATCACAATTCTGCATGCACTTGTCATCACAATGCTCCAGGACCCCTGTCATAGCAAGCTCCATGCACTTGTCATCACAATGTTTCAAGACCTGGTCATTAAAATTCTCTATGGCCCTTGTCATCACAATGATCCATGATCTTGTCATCACAATGCTCCTTTACCTTTGTCATCACAATCCTCCATGACACTTGGCATCACAATGCTCCATGTCATTGGCATCACAATGGAACATGAAATATGTCATCACAATGCTCCCTGACACCTGTCTTAACAATAATCCATGATGCTTTCATCACAATGCTCCATGCCATTGTCATCACAATGCTCCATGCCATTGTCATCACAATGCTCCAAGTCCTTGTCATCACAATGCTCCATGCCCTTGTCATCAAAATGATCCATGACCTCTGTCATCACAATGTTCCCTGACACCTGTCATCACAGTGCTCCATGCCACTTGTCAGTACAGTGCTCCATGATGCTCGTCATCACAATTACCCAAGGTCTTCTCATCACAATGCTTCAGGGATTTACCATCAAAATGCTCCATGCCCCTGTCATCACAATGCTCCATGCCCTTGACATCCCAATGCTCCATGACCGCTGTCATCACAATGCTCCGTGACTCCATTCATCACAATGCTTCATGATCTTTGTCATCACAATGGTCAATGTCCTCATCATCACAAGGCTCTGTGACCTCTGTCACCACAATGCTCCATGAACTTTGCATCACAATTCTCCATGACCCTTGTCATCACAATGCTCCATGTCTTTCTCAGCACAATACGCAAAGACAATTTTCATCACAATGCTCCATGCGCTTGTCAACACAATGCTCCACCAGCTTGTCATCACAATGCTCCATGCACTTCTCATCAAAATGCTCTCTCACCACATATATCACAATGTTCCATCACTAGTCATCACAATACTCCCTCACCCCTGTCATCATAGTGTTCCATGACCCCTGTCATCACAGTGCTACATGCCCTTATCTTCACAATGCACCATGACCACTGACATCACAATGTTCCATAAACTCTGTCAGAAAATGCTCCATGACCCATTTCATCACAATGTTTCATGAACCCTGACATTACAATGTTCCATAACCCCTGTCATCAAAATATTCCATGACCCTTTCCATTAAATTTCTCCATGAACTTGTCATCACAATACTCCCTGCCCTTCTCATCTCAATGCACCACGCCTTTGTCACCTAATGCCCCATGACTTTGTCATCACAAAGCTCCAAGACCCTATGCATCACAATGCTCCATGCCATTGTCATCAAAATGATCAATGAAATCTCTCATCACACTGCTCCATGCCCTTGTCATCACAATGCTCCATTACCCGTGTCATAACAATGCTCCATGAGCCCTGCCATCACAATGTTCCACGGCCTTGTCATCACAAAGCTCCATGACCCTTGTCATCACAATGCTCCAAGACCCCTGTAATCACAATGCTCCATGCCCTTGTCGTCACAAAGATCCATGACGCATGTCAACAGAATGCTCCATGGCCTTCTCATCACAATGCTCCATGTCCTTGTCATCACAATGCTCCAAGACCCCTGTAATCACAATGCTCCATGACCCTTTTCATCTCAATGCTCCATGAACCCTGTCATCACAATGCACCATGCCCATCATCATAATGCTTCATGCTATTGTCATCACAATGAAATCAAAGTGCTCCATGACATTTGTCACCACAATGCTCCAAATCCTTGTGATCACAGTGTTCCATAACACTTGTCATCAAAATGCCCCATGACGCTCGTCATCACTATTATGAATGGTTATCTCATCACAATGCTCCATGACCTTTGTCACCACAATCCTCAATACACTTATCATCACAATGCTCCCTGACACTTGTCATTAGTATGCTTCACGAGCACTGTCGTGAAAAGGCTCCATGCTTCTTTTATCACAATGATCCATTCCCTTTTCATCACAATGCTCCAAGACCCCTGTAATCACAATGCTCCCTGCCCTTGTCATCACAAAGCTCCATGACACATGTCATCAGAATGCTCCATGGCCTTCTCATCACAATGATCCATGCCCTTGGCAACACAATGCTCCAAGAACCCTGTAATCACAATGCTCCGTGACTACAGTCATCACAGTGCTTCATGACATTTGTCACCACAATGCTCCATGGACTTTTCATCACAAAGCTCTGTCACCCTTGTCATCACAATGCTCCATGCGTTTGTCAGCACAATGCTCATTGACCCTTGTCATCACAATGTTCCATGCGCTTGTCAGCACAATGCTTCATAACCCATGTAATCACAATGCGCCATGCGCTTGTCATCACAATGCTCCACATCCTTGTCATCAAAATGCTCCATAAACCTTGTCATCACAATGCTCCATACACTTCTCATCAAAATGCTCTCTCACCAATGATATAACAGTATTCCATCACTAGTCATAACAATACTCCCTCACCCCTGTCATCACAATGTTCCATGACACCTGACATCAAAATGCTATATGCCCTTATCATCACAATGTTCCATGACACCTGTCATCAAAATGCTCAATGACCCGTTTCATCACAATGCTCCATGCCACCTGACATCAGAATGTTCAATAATCCCTGTCAAAAACTGCTCCATGACCCTTTTCATCACAATGCTCCATGACACCTGACATCACAATTTTCCATAACCCCTCTCATCAAAATGTTCCATGAAACTTTTCATCAAATTGCTCCATGACCCTGTCATCACAATGCTCCCTGCACTTCTCATCACAATGCACCACGGCCTTGGCATCAAAATGCTCCATGACATTTTTCATCACACAGCTCCATGACCATTGGCATCAGAGTGCTCCATGCCATTATCATCAAATGCTCCTTGAACCCTCTCATCACATTGCTCCATGCCCTTGTGATCACAAAGCTCCATGACACTTGTCATCACAATGCTCAATACCCTTCTCATCACAATGCTCCATGCACTTATCATTACAGTCCTCCATGACCTATGTATCATAGTGTTCCGTGCCCTTGTCATCACAATGCTCCATGCCCACTCTCATCACAATAATCCATGAAACATTTCAGACCAGTGCTCCACGTCCTTATCATCACAATGCTCCATTACCCCTGTCATAATAATGCTCCATGACACTTACCATCACAAGGTTCCATGGCATTGTCATCACAAGCCTCCATGACCTTTGTCATCACAATGCTCCAAGACCCCTCTAATCACAATGCTCCATTTCTTTGTCATCACAAAGCTCCATGATGCATGTCATCAGAATGCTCCATGGCCTTCTCAACACAATGCTCCATGCCCTTGTCATCACAATGCTCCAACACCCCTGGAATCACAATGCTCCATGCCCCTATTCATCTCAATGCTCCATGAACCATGTCATCACAATGCACAATGCCCATCATCATAATGCTTCATGCTATTTTCATCACAGTGAAATCAAAATGCTCCATGACCTCTGTCATCACAATGCTCCAAACCCTTGTGATCACAATGTTCCATAACACTTGTCATCACAATTCCCCATGACGCTGGTTATTACAATTATCCCTGGCCGTTTCATCACAATGCTCCATGCCCTTGTCATCACAATGCTCCAACACCACTGTAAACACAATGCTCCATGCCCCTTTTCATCACAATGCTCCATGACCCCTGTCATCACAATGCTCCGTGACTACAGTCATCACAATGCTTCATGACCTTTTTCCTCACAATGGTCCATGCCCTCGTCACACAAGGCTCTGTGACCTTTGTCACCACAATGCTCCCTGCCCATGTCATCTCAATGCTCCATGCCCACTGTCATCACAATAATCCATGAAACTTGTCAGACCAATGTTCCATGCCCCTGTCATCACGTTGCTCCATTCCCTTGTCGTCACAATGCTCCATGACCCCTGTCATAACAATTCTCCGTGACTCCAGTCATCACAATGATTCATGACCTTTGTCCTCACAATGGTCCATGCCCTCGTCACACAAGGCTCTGTGATATTTGTCACCACAATGCTCCATGAAATTTTCATCACAATGCTCTGTGTCCCTTGTCATCACAATGCTCCATGCCTTTGTCAGCACAATGCTCCATGACACTTGTCAACAAAATGCTCCATGCGCTTGTCAGCACAATGCTCCATGACACATGTCATCACAATGTGCCATGCTCTTTTCATCACAATGCTCCACATGCTTTTCATCGCTATGCTCCATAAAACTTGTCATCACAATGCTCCATGCACTTCTCATCAAAATGCTCTCTCACCACATATATCACAATGTTACATCACTAGTCATCACAATACTCGCTCACCCCTGTCATCACAATGTTCCATGACCACTGTCATCACAGTGCTACATGCCCTTATCATCACAATGCTCCATGACCCCTGACATCACCATGTTCCATAAACCCTGTCACAAAATGCTCCATGACCCATTCCATCACAATGCTTCATGACCCCTGACATCACAATATTCCATAACCACTGTCATCAAAATATTCCATGACACTTTTATTCAATATGCTCAATGACCCTGTCATCGCAATGCTCCCTGCCCTTCTCATCACAATGCACCACACCCTTGTCATCAAAATGCCCAATGACATTTGTCATCACAAAACTCCATGACCCTTGGACTCACAATGCTCCATGCCATTGTCATCACAATGCTCAATGAAATCTCTCATCACATTGCTCCATGCCCTTGTCATCACAATGCTCCATTTCACCTGTCATAACCATGTTCCATGACGCCTGCCATCACAATGTTCCACGGCCTTGTCATCACAAGGCTCCATGACCCTTGTCATCACAATGCTCCAAGACCTCTGTAATCACAATTCTCCATGCCACTTTTCTTCTCAATGCTCCATGAACACTGTCATCAAAATGCACCATGCCCATCATCATAATGATTCATGCTATTGTCATCACAATGAAATCAAAATGCTCCATGTCCTCTGTCATCACAATGCTCCAAACACTTCTCATCACAATGTTCCATAACACTCGTGATCACATGCCCCATGACGCTCGTCATCACAATGATGCAAGGCCTTCTCATCACAATGATCCATGACCTTTGTCACCACAATGCTCATTACACTTGGCATCACAACGCTCGCTGACACTTGTCATCAGTATGCTCCTTGAACATTGTCATGACAAAGCTCCATGCCTTTTTTCATCACAATAATCCATTCCCTTTTCATCACAATGCTCCAAGACCCCTGTTATTCACAATGCTCCGTTACTCCAGTCATCACAATGCTTCATGACATTTGTCATCACAGTGGTCCATGACCTCGTCACACAAAGCTCTGTGACCTTTGTCACCACAATGCTCCAAGAAATTTTTATCACAATGCTCTGTGACACTTGTCATCACAAAGATCCATGCCTTGTCAGCACAATGCTCCATGACCCTTGTCATCACAATGCTCGATGCGTGTGTCAGCACAATGCTCCATAACCCATGTCATCACAATGCACCATGCACTTGTCATCACAATGCTCCACATCCTTGTCATCAAAATGCTCCATAAACCTTGTCATCACAATGCTCCATGCACTTCTCCTCAAAATGCTTTCTCACCACTGATATCACAATGTTCCATCACTAGTAATCACAATACTCCCTCACCCCTGTCATCACAATATTCCATGACCCCTGTAAACACAATTCTCCATGCCCTTGTCATCACAAAGCTCCATGACAAATGTCATCAGAATGCTTCTTGGCCTTCTCATCACAATGCTCCATGCCCTTGTCCTCACAATGCTCCAACACCCCTGTAATCACAATGCTCCATGTCCCTTTTCATCTCAATGCTCCATGAACCCTGTCATCACAATGCAGCGTGCCCATCACCATAATATTTCATGCTATTGTCATCACAATGAAATCAAAATGCTCAATGACCTCTGTCATCACAATGCACCAAACCTTTCTGATCACAATGTACCAGAACTCTTGTCATAACAATGCCCCATGACGCTGGTCATCACAATTATCCATGGTTTTCTCATCACAATGCTCCATGATCTTTGTCATCACAATGCTCAATACACTTATCATCACAATGCTCCCTGACAGTTGTCATCAGTATGCTCCTTGAACCCTGTCATGACAAGGCTCCATGCATTTTTCATCACAATGATCCATTCCCTTTTCATCACAATGCTCCAAGACCCCTGTAATCACAATGCTCCATGTCCTTGTCATCACAAAGGTCCAGGACGCATGTCATCAGAATGCTCCATTGCCTTCTCATCACAATGCTCCATGTCCTTGTAATCACATTGCTTCAAAACCCCTGTAATCTCAATGCTCCATGCACCTTTTCATCAGAATGCTCCATGCCCTTGTCATCACAATGCTCCATGACCCTTGTAATCGCAATGTTCCAAGCCCTTGTCATCAAAATTCTCCTTTACCTTTGTCATCACAATCCTCCATGACACTTGGTATCACAATGCTCCATGCCATTGTCATCACAATGGACAATGACATATGTCATCACAATGCTCCCTGACACCTGTCTTCACAATACTCCATGACCGTGTCATCACAATGTTCCATGCCCTTATCATCACAATGCGCCATGCCCACTGTCCTCACAATAATCCATGAAACATGTCAGACCAATGTTCCATGCCCCTGTCATCACAATGCTCCATGCCATTTCATCAGAATGCTACATGAAACCTCTCATCATATTGCTCCATGCCATTGTCACCAAAATGCTCCATGACACTTGTCATCACAATGCTCGATGCTCTTTTCATCACAAGGCTCCATGCCCTTGTCATTACAATCCTCCATGACACATGTTTCACAGAGTTCCGTGCCCTAATCATCACAATGTTCCATGCCGAATCTCATCAAAATAATCCATGAAATTTTCAGACCAATATTCCATGCCCTTGTCATCACAATGCTCCATTACCCCTGTCATAACAATGCTCCATGACCCCTGCCATCACAATGTTCCACCGCCTTGGCATCCAAGGCTCCATGACCCTTGTCATCACAGTGTTCCAAGACCCCTGTAATCACAATGCTCCATGCCCCTGTCATCACAAAGTTCCATGACACATGTCATCAGAATGCTCCATGGCCTTCTCATCACTATACTCCATGATCTTGTCATCACAATGCTCCAAGACCCATGTAATCACAATGCTCCATGCCCCTATTCATCAGAATGCTCCATTAGACTTTTCATCACAAGGCTCCATGGTCTTCTCATCACACTGCTCCAGGGCCTTGCCATCAAAATGCTCCATTCCCTTGTCATCACAATTCTCCTTGACCACTGTCATCACAATATTCCATGAACATTTTCAGGCCAATGCTCCATGACCTTCTCATCACAATGCTCCATTACCCTTGTCATCACAATGCTCCATGACCCCTCTCATCACAATGCTCCATGACCCCTGTCATCACAATGCACCGTGATTCCAGTCATCACAAAATTTCATGACCTTTGTCCTCACAGTAGTCCATGCCCTCGTCATACAAGGCTCTGTGATCTTTTTCACCACAATGCAGCATGAAATTTTCATCACAATGCTCTGTGTCCCTTGTCATCACAATTCTCCATGCCCTTTGACAGCACAATGCTCCATGACACTTGTCATCAAAATGCTCCATGCGTATGTTAGCACAATGCTCCATGACACATGTCATCACAATGTGCCATGCTCTTTTCATCACAATGCTCCACATCCTTTTCATCGCTATGCTCCATAAAACATGTCATCACAATGCTCCATGCACGTCTCATCAAAATGTTCTGTCACCACATATATCACAATGTTCCATCACTAGTCATCACAATACTCGCTCACCCTTGTCATCACAATGTTCCATGACCACTGTTATCACAGTGCTCCATGCCCTTATCATCACAATGCTCCATGACCACTGACATCACAATTTTCCATAATCCCTGTCACAAAATGCTCCATGACCCATTTCATCACAATGCTTCATGACCCATGACATCACAATGTTCCATAATCCCTGTCATCAAAATATTCCATGACCCTTTTATTAAAATTGCTCTATGACCCTGTCATCACAATGCTCCCTACCCTTCTCATCACAATGCACCACGCCCTTGTCATCAAAATGCCCCATGACATTTGTCATCACAAAGCTCCATGACCCTTGGCATTACAATGCTCCATGCCATTGTCATCACAATGCTCAATGAAATCTCTCATCACATTGCTCCATGCCCTTGTCATCACAATGCTCCATTACACCTGTCATAAACATGCTCCATGACCCCTGCCATCACAATGTTCCACGGCCTTGTCCTCACAAGGCTCCATGACCCTTGTCATCACAATGCTCCAAGACCTCTGTAATCACAATTCTCCATGCCACTTTTCATCTCAATGCTCCATGAACACTGTCATCACAATGCACCATGCCCATCATCATAATGATTCATGCTATTGTCATCAAAATGAAAACAAAATGCTCCATGTCCTCTGTCATCACAATGCTCCAAACCCTTCTGATCACAATGTTCCATAACACTTGGCATCACATGCCCCATGACGCTCGTCATAACAAAAATGCAAGGTCTTCTCATCACAATGCTCCATGACCTTTCTCACCACAATGCTCAATACACTTGGCATCACAATGCTCGCTGACACTTGTCATCAGTATGCTCCTTGAACACTGTCATGACAAGGCTCCATACCTTTTTCATCACAGTGATCCATTCCCTTTTCATCACAATGCTCCAAGACCCCTGTTATTCACAATGCTCCGTGACTTCAGTCATCACAATGCTTCATGACATTTGTCATCACAATGGTCCATGACCTCATCACACAAAGCTCTGTGACATTTGTCACCACAATGCTCCATGAAATTTTTATCACAATGCTCTGTGACCGTTGTCATCACAAACCTCCATGCCTTTGTCAGCACAATGCTCCATGACCCTTGTCATCACAATGCTCGATGCGTGTGTCAGCACAATGCTCCATAACCCATGTCATCACAATGAACCATGCACTTGTCATCACAATGCTCCAAATCCTTGTCATCAAAATGCTCCATAAATGTTCTCATCACAATGCTCCATGCCTTTGTAATCACATTGTTTCAAAACCCCTGTAATCTCAATGCTCCATGTACCTTTTCATTGGAATGCTCCATGCCCTTATCATCACAAAGCACCATGACCATTGTCATCGCAATGATCCAAGCCCTTGTCATCAAAATGCTTCATTACCTTTGTCATCACAATGCTCCGTGACTCCAGTCATCACAATGCTTCATGACCATTCTCCTCACAATGGTCCATGCCCTCGGCACACAAGGCTCTGTGACATTTGTCACCACTATGCTCCATGGCCTTGTCATCTCAATGTTCCAGGCCGACTGTCATCACAATAATCCATGAAACTTGTCAGACCAATGTTCCATGCCCCTGTCATCATATTGCTACATGACCTTGTCATCAAAATGCTCCATCACCGCTTTCATCACAATGCACCGTGACTCCAGTCATCACAAAGATTCATGACCTATGTCCTCACAATGGTCCATGCCCTCGTTACACAAGGCTCTGTGATCTTTGTCACCACAATGCTCCATGAAATATTCATCACAGTGCTCTGTGTCCCTTGTCATCACAATGCTCCATGACTTTGTCAGCACAGTGCTCCATGACACTTGTCATCAAAATGCACCATGCGCTTTTCAGCACAATGCTCCATGACACATGTCATCACAATGTGCCATGCTCTTTTCATCACAATGCTGCACATCCTTTTCATCGCTATGCTCCATAAAACTTGTCATCACAATGCTCCATGCACTTCTCATCAAAATGCTCTCTCACCACATATATCACAATGTTCCATCACTAGTCATCACAATACTCGCTCACCCCTGTCATCACAATATTCCATGACCACTGTCATCACAGTGCTATATGCCCTTATCATCACAATGCTCCATGACCACTGACATCACAGTATTCCAAAATCCCTGTCACAAAATGCTCCATGACCAATTTCATCACAATGCTTCATGACCCCTGACATTACAATGTTCCATAATCCCTGTCATCAAAATATTCCATGACACTTTTATTCAAATTGCTCCATGTCACTGTCATCACAATGCTCCCTGACATTCTCATCACAATGCACCACGCCCTTGTCATCAAAATGCCCCATGACATTTGTCATCACAAAGCTCCATGACCCTTGGCATCACAATGCTCCGTGTAATTTTCATCACAATGCTCAATAAAATCTCTCATCACATTACTCCATGCCCTTGTCATCACAATGCTCCATTACACCTGTCATAACAATGCTCCACAACCCCTGCTATCACAATGTTCCATGGCCTTGTCATCACAAGGCTCCATGACCCTTGTCATCACAATGCTCCAAGACCTCTGTAATCACAATTCTCCATGCCACTTTTCATCTCAATGCTCCATGAACACTGTAATCACAATGCACCATGCCCATCATCATAATGATTCATGCTATTGTCATCACAATGAAATCAAAATGCTCCAAGTCCTCTGTCATCAAAATGTTCCAAACCCTTCTGATCACAATGTTCCATAACACTTGTCATCACATGCCCCATGATGCTCGTCATCACAATTATGCAACGTCTTCTCATCACAATGCACCATGACCTTTTTCACCAAAATGCTCAATACACTTGGCATCACAATACTCGCTGACACTTGTCATCAGTATGCTCCTTGAACACTGTCATGACAAGGGTCCATGCCTTTTTCATCACAATGATCCATTCCCTATTCATCACAATGCTCCAAGACCCTGTAATCACAATGCTCCATGTCCTTGTCATCACAAAGCTCCATGACGCATGTCATCAGAATGCTCCATTGATTTCTCATCACAATGCTCCATGCCCTTGTAATCACATTGCTTCAAAACCCCTGTAATCTCAATGCTCCATGCACCTTTTCATCAGAATGCTCCATGCCCTTGTCATCACAATGCTCCATGACCCTTGTCATCGCAATGTTCCAAGCCCTTGTCATCAACATGCTCCATTACCTTTGTCATCACAATCCTCCATGACACTTGGTATCACAATGCTCCATGCCATTGTCATCTCAATGGACAATGACATATGTCATCACAATGCTCCCTGACACCTGTCTTCACAATACTCCATGACCTTGTCATCACAATGTTCCATGACCTTGTCATCACAATGCGCCATGCCCACTGTCATCACAATAATCGATGAAACATGTAAGACCAATATTCCATGTCCCTGTCATCACAATGCACCATGCCCTTGTCATCACAATGCTCCATGACACCAGTCATCACAATGCTTCATGACCTTTGTCATCACAATGTTCCATGCACTCGTCACACAAGGCTCTGTGACCTTTTTCACCACAATGCTCCATGTCCTTGTCATCACAAAGCTCCATGACGCATGTCATCAGAATGCTCCATTGCCTTCTCATCACAATGCTCCTTGCACTTGTAATCACAAAGCTTCAAAACCCCTGTAATCACAATGCTCCATGCACCTTTTCATCAGAATGCTCCATGACCCTTTTGATCAAAATGCTCCATGACCCATGACATCACAATGTTCCATAACCCCTGTCATCAAAATGATCCATGACACTTTTCATCAATTTGCTCCATGACCTTGTCATCACAATGCTCCCTGCCCTTCTCATCACAATGCACCACGACCTCGTCATCAAAATGCTGCATGACATTTGTCATCACAAAGCTCCATGACCCTTGGCATCACAATGCTCCATGCCATTTCATCACAATGCTACATGAAACGTCTCGTCACATTTCTCCATGCCATTGTCAGCACAATGCTCCATGATGCTTGTCATCACAATGCTCGATACTCTTCTCATCACAATGCTGCATGCCCTTGTCACTACAATCCTCTATGACACAGGTATCACAGTGTTCCGTGCCCTAGTCATCACAATGCTCCATGCCGAATCTCATCACAATAATCCATGAAATTTTCAGACTAATGTCCCATGCCCTTGTCATCACAATGCTCCATTACCCCTGTCATAACAATGCTCCATGACCACTGCCATCACAATGTTCCACGGCCTTGTCATCCAAGGCTCCATGACCCTTGTCATCACAGTTCTCCAAGACCCCTGTAATCACAATGCTCCATGCCTTTTTCGTCACAAAGATTCATGACACATGTCATCAGAATGCTCCGTGGCCTTCTCATCACAATGCTCCATGCCCTTGTCATCACAATGCTCCAAGAACCCTTTAATCACAATGCTCCATGCCCCTTGTCATTACAGTGCTCCATGACGCTCGTAATCACAATTATCCATGATCTTCTCATCACAATGCTCCACGGTCTTGCCATCACAATGCTCCATGCTCTGGTCATCACAATGCTCTATGACCCCTGTCATAGCAAGCTCCATGCGCTTGTCATCACAATGCTTCATGACCTTTTTCACCACAATGCTCCATGCCCTTGTCATCACAATGCTCCATGCCCACTGTCATCACAATGTTCCATAACCCCTGTCATCTAAATGTTCCATGACACTTTTCATCAATTTTGCTCCATGACCCTGTCATCACAATGCTCCCTGCCCTTCTCATCACAATGCACCACGACCTTGTCATCAAAATGTTCCATGACACTTTTCATCAATTTTGCTCCACGACCTCTGTAATCACAATGCTCCATGCCCCTTGTCATTACAGTACTCCATGACGCTCGTCATCACAATTATCCGTGAACTTCTCATCACAATGCTCCACGGTCTTGCCATCACAATGCTCCATGCTCTGGTCATCACAATGCTCCATGTCCCATGTCATCACAATTCTCCAGGTCCTTGTCATCACAATGCTCCTTGACACTTCTTTTCACAATGTTACATGATCTTTTCATTACAATTCTCCAGGCATTTGTCATCGCAATGCTCTATGACACCTGTCATAGCAGGCTCCATGCGCTTGTCATGACAATGTTTCACGACGTTGTCATCAAAATTCTCAATGGCTTTTGTCATCACAATGCTCCATGACCCTTGTCATCACAATGTCCCGAGCCCTTGTCATCAAAATGCTCCATTACCTTTGTCATCACAATCCTCCATGACACTTGGTATCACAATGCTCCATGCCATTGTCATCACAATGGACAATGACAACTGTCATCACAATGCTAAAAACCCTTGTGATCACAATGTTCCATAATACTTGTCATCACAATGCCCCATGACTCTCGTCATCACAATTATGAATGGTTTAATCATTACAATGTTCCATGACCTTTGTCACCACAATCCTCAATACACTTATCACCACAATGCTCCCTGATACTTGTCATCAGTATGCTCCATGAGCCCTGTCATGAAAAGGCTCCATTCCTTTTTCATCACAATGATCCTTTCCCTTTTCATCACAATGCTGCAAGACCCCTGTAATCACAATGCTCCCTGCCCTTGTCATCACAAAGCTCCATGACACATGCCATCTGAATGCTCCATGGCCTTCTCATCACAATGCTCCATGCCCTTGGCATCACAATGCTCCAAGTACACTGTCATCACAATGCTCCGTGACTACAGTCATCACAGAGCTTCATGATATTTGTCATCACAATGTTCCATGACCTCGTCACACAAGGCTTTGTCACCTTTGTCACCACAATGCTCCATGAACTATTCATCACAGTGCTCTGTGAACCTTGTCATCACAAAGTTCTATGCCATTGTCACCACAATGCTCCATGACCGTTGTCAGCACAATGCTCGTTGCGTGGGTAAGCACAATGCTCCATAACCCATGTCATCACAGTGCTCCCTGCACTTCTCATCACAATGCAGCACGCACTTGTTATCAAAATGCTCCATGATCTTTGTCATAACAAAGTTCCATGACACTTGGCATCACAATGCTCCATTCCATTGTCATCACAATGCTCCATGAACACTCTCATCACATTGCTCCATGCACTTGTCATCACAAATCTCCATGAGGCTTGTCATCACAACGCTCGATGCCCTTCTCATCACAATGCTACATGTCCTTGTCATTACAATCCTGCATGATCTATGTATCACCGTGTTCCGTGCCCTTGTCATAACAATGCTCCATGACCCCTGCCATCACAAAGTTCCACGGCCTTGTCATCACAAGCCTCCATGAACCTTGTAATCACAATGCTCCAAGACCGCTCTAATCAAATGCTCCATGTCCTTTTTATCACAAAGCTCCATGACACATGTCATCAGAATGTTCCATGGCCTTCTCATCACAATGCTCCATGCCCTTGTCATCACAATGCTCCAAGACCACTGTAATCACAGTGCTCCATGCCCCTTTTCATCTCAATGCTCCATGAACCCTGTCATCACAATGCACCATGCCCATCACCATAATATTTCATGCTATTGTCATCACAATGAAATCAAAATGCTCAATGACCTCTGTCATCACAATGCTCCAAACCCTTCTGATCACAATGTTCCATAACTCTTGTCATCGCAATGCCCCATGAGGATGGTCATTACAGTTATCAATGGTCTTCTCATCACAATGCTCCTTGATCTTTGTAATCACAATGCTCAATACACTTATCATCACAATGCTCCCTGACACTTCTCATCAGTATGCTCCTTGAACCCTGTCATGACAAGGCTCCATGCAATTTTAATCACAATGCTCCATGTCCTTGTCATCACAAAGATCCATGACGCATGTCATCAGAATGCTCAATGGCCTTTGCATCAGAATGCTCCATGCCCTTGTCATCACAATGCTACAAAACCCCTGTAATCACAATGCTCCATGCACCTTTTCATCAGAATGCTCCATGACACTTGTCATCACAAGGCTCCATGGTCCTCTCATCACAATGCTCCAAGAACTTGTCATCACAGTGCTCCATTCCCTTGTCATCACAATGCTCCATGACACCTGTCATCACAATACTACATGTATATTTTCAGCGCAATGCTCAATGACCGTCTCATTACAATGCTCCATGACCCATGTTTTCACAATGCTCCATGACCACAGTCATCAAAATGCTCCATGACCCCTGTCATCACAATGGTCCATGCCCTCGTCATCAAAAGGCTCTGTGACATTTGTCACCACAATTCTCCATGAAATTTTCATCACAATGTTCTCTTACTCATGTCATAACTATGCTCCATGCCTTTGTCAGCACAATGCCCCATGACACTTGTCATCACAATGCTCCATGCGCTTGTCCGCAAAATGCCCCATGACCTGTGTCATCACAATGCGACATGTGCTTGTCATCACAATGCTCCAGAACCTTGTCATCACAGTTCTCGATAAACCTTGTTGTCACAATGCTCCATGCACTTCCCATCAAAATGCTCTCCCATCACTGATATCATAATGTTCCATCACTAGTCATCACAATACTCCCTCACCCCTGTCATCACAATGTTCCATGACCCCTGTCATCACAATGCTCCATGACCCTTTTCATCACAATGCTCCCTGACCCCTGACATCACAATGTTCCATAACCCCTGTCATCAAAATGTCCCATGACACTTTTCATCAAATTGCTCCATGACCCTTTCATCACAATGCTCACTGCCCTTCTCATCACAGTACACCACGCCCTTGTCATCAAAACCCTCCATGTCCTTTGTCATCACAAAGCTCCGTGACCATTGGCATCACAATGCTCCATGCCCTTGTCATCAAAATGCTCCATGAACCCTCTCATCACATTGTTACATGTCCTTTTCATCACAGGCTCCATGATGCTTTTCATCACAATGCTCGATGCTCTTCTTAACACAAATCTCCAAGGCTTGTCATTACAATCCTCCATGACCCATGTATCACAGTGTTCCGTGCCCTTGTCATCACAATGCTCCATGGCCCCTCTTATCACAATAATCCATGAAAATTTTCAGACCAATGCTCCATGTCCTTGTCATGAAAATGTTCCTTTACCGCTGTTATAAAAATGCTCCATAAAAACTGCCATTACAATGTTGCATGGCCTTCTCATCACAAGGTTCCATGACCCTTGTCATCACAATGCTCCAAGACACCTGTAATCACAATGCTCCATGCCTTTGTCATCACAAAGCTCCATGTCGCATGTCATCAAAATGCGCCTTCACCTTCTCATCACAATGCTCCATGACCTGGTCATCGCAATGATCCAAGACCCCTGTAATCACAATGCTCCACGCCCCTTTTCATCTCAATGCTCCATGAACCCTGTCATCACAGTGCACCATGCCCATCATCATAATGCTTCATGCTATTGTCATCACAATGAAATCAAAATGCTCCATGACCTCTCTCATCACAATGCTCTAAACCCTTGTGATCACAATGTTCCATAACACTTGTCATCACAACGCCCCATGACGCTCATCATCACAATTATCCATGGTATTTTATTCACAATACTCCATGGCCTTTGTCATCACAATGCTCAATAAACTTGTCATCACAATGCTCCCTGACAATGGTCGTCAATATGCTCCTTGAAACTTGTCATGTCAAGGCTCCATGCATTTTTCATCACAATAATCCTTGCACTTTTCATCACAATACTCCAAGACCCCTGTAATCACAATGCTCCATGCCCTTCTCATCACAATGCTTAATGAAGCATGTCTTCAAAATGCTCCATTGCCTTCTCATCAACATGCTCCATGCCCTTTTCATCACAATGCTCCATTCCCTTGTCATCAAAACGCTCCATGACCCGTGTCATCACAGTACTGCATGAATATTTACAGCCCAATGCTCCATGACCTTCTCTTCACAATGTCCCATGAACCCAGTCATCACTATGCTCCATGACCACTGTCATCACAACGATCCATGACCCCTGACAACACAATGATCCTGGACTCTTGTCATCAAAATGCTCCATGACACTTGTCATCACAATGATCCAATCCCTTGTCATCACCATGCTCCATAACCCTTGTCATCACAAGGCTCCAAGCCCTTGTCATCACAATGCTCCATTATATTTGTCATCACATTTCTCCATGACACTTGGCATCACAGTGCTCCATGCCATTGTCATCACAATGGATCATGACATATGGCACCACAATGCTCCCTGACACCTCTCTTCACAATAATCTATGACCTTGTCATAACAATGCTTCATGCCCTTTTTATCACAATGCACCATGCCCACTGTCATCACAATAATCCAAGAAATTTATCAGACCAATGCCCCATGAACCCTGTCATCCCAATGTTCCATGACCCCTGTAATCAGAAAGCTCCATGACGCTTTTCATCACAGAGCTTCATGACCCTTGTCATCACAATGCTCCATGACCCCTGCCATCACAATACTCCATGAATATTTTCAGCCCAATGCTCCATGACCTTCTCATCACAATGCTCCAAGATCCCTTTAATCACAATGCTCCTTGCCCCTTTTCATCTCAATGGTCCACGAACCCTGTCATCACAATGATCCATGCCCATCATCATAATGCTTCATGCTATTTTCATCACAATGAAATCAAAATGTCCCATGACCTCTGTAATCACAATGTTCTAAAACCTTGTGATCACAATGTTCCATAACAGTTGTCATCACAACGCCCCATTACGCTCGTCATCACAATTATCAATGGTCTTCTCATCACAATGCTCCATGACATTTGTCATCACAATGCTCAATACACTTTTCATCACAATGCTCCATGAGCTTGTCAGCACACTGCTCCATGACCGATGTCATCACAAGGTGCCATGCGCTTGTCAACACAATGCTTCACATCTTTTTCATCACAATGCACCATAAAACTTGTCATCACAATACTCCATGCACTTCTCAAGAAAATGATCTCTCACCACTGATATCACAATGTTCCATCACTAATCATCACAACACTCCCAAACCCCTTTCATCACAATATTCCATGACCCCAATCATCACAATGCTACATGCCCTTATCGTCACAATGTACCACTCCCTTGTCATCAAAATGCTACAGGACCTTTGTCATCACAAAGCTCCATGACCCTTCGCATCACAATGCTCCATGCCCTTGTCATCACAAAGCTCCAAGACGCTTGTCATCACAATGCTCGATGCCCTTCTCATCACAATGCTCCATGCCCTTGTCATTACAATCATCCATGACCCATGTATCTAAGTGTACCTTGCCCTTGTCATCATAATGCTCCATGCACACTCTCATCACAATAATCCATGAAACATTTCAGACCAATGCTCCATGCCCTTGTCATCACAATGCTCCATTACTCCTGTCATAACAATGCTCCATGACCCCTGCCATCACAAGGTTCCACGGCCTTGTCATCAGAAGACTCCATGACACTTGTCATCACAATGCTCCAAGACCCTGTAATCACAATGCTCCATGCCCTTGTCATACCAAAGCTCCATGACGCATGACATCAGAATGCTTCATGGCCTTCTCATTCACAATGCACCATGCCCTTGTCATCACAATGCTCCATGACCCCTGTCATCACAATGCTCCATGACCACAGTCATCACAACGATCCATCACCCCTGACAACATAATGATCCGGGACTCTTGTCATCAAAATGCTCCATGACCCTTGTCATCACAATGATCCATGCCCTTGTTATCACAATGCTCCATGACCCCTGTAATCACAATGTTCAGTGACGCTTGTCATCACAGTGCTCCATAACCCTTTTCGTCAAAATGTTCCATGCATTTGTCAGCAAAATGCTTCATGAACTTGTCATCACAATGCTCCATTCCCATTGTCATCAAAATCCTCGATGAAACTTGGGTTCACATTGCTTGATGCCCTTGTCTTCACAATGTGCCATGGTCCTAGAAATGAAAATGATCCATGACCTCTGTCATCACAATGCTCCATGCCCACTGTCATAGCAATAATCCATGAAACTTGTCAGACCAATGCTCCATGCCCCTGTCATCACAATGCTCCATGCCCTTGTAATCACAGTGCTCCATTGCCCCTCACATCATAATGTTCCTTGACTCCAGTCATCACAAAGCTTTATGACCTTTGTCAACACAATGGTCCATCCCCTCGTCATCACAATGCTCCATGCCTTTGTCAGCACAATGCTCCATGACCCTTTTCATCACAATGCTCCATGTGCTTTTCAACACAATGCTCCGAGACACATGTCATCACAATGTGCCATGCACTTGTCATCACAATGCTCCACAACCTTGTCATCAAAATGCTCCATAAACATTTTTATCACAATGTTCCATGCACTTCTCATCTAAATGCTCTCTCACCACTGATATCACAGTGTTCCATCACTAGTCATCACAATACTCCCTCACCCCTGTCATCACAATGTTCCATGACCCCTGTCATCAAAATGCTACATGCCCTTATCATCACAATGCTCCATGACCACTGACATCACAATGTTCCATGACCCCTGTCATCAAAATGTTCCCTGACCCTTTTCATCAAATTGCTCCATGACCCTGTCATCACAATGCTCCCTGCCCTTCTCATCATAATACACCACGCACTTGTCATCAAAATGCTCCATAACCTTTGTCATCACAAAGCTCCATGACCCTTGGCATCACAATACTCCATGCCATTGTCATCACAATGCTCCATGAACACTCTCATCACATTGCTCCTTGCCCTTGTCATCACAATGCTCAATGGCCTTTTCATCACAATGCTCCATGCAATTGTCATCATAATACTCCACAAGCTTGTCGTCCGAATGCTCCATGAACCTTGTCATCACAATGCTCCATGATCCCTGTCATCACAATGATCCATGACACCAGTTATCACAATGCTCCATGCCCCTTGTCACTACAGTGCTCCATGACGCCCGTCATCACAATTTTCCATGGTCTACACATCACAATGCTCCCCAGTCTTGCCATCACAATGCTCCATGCCCTGGTCATCAGTATTCTCCACGTCCTTGTCATCACAATGCTCTTTGACACATCTCATCACAATTTTACATGTTCTTTTCATCAAAATTCTAAATGCCCTTGTCATTGCAATGCTCCATGTCCCCTGTCATAGCAAGCTTCATGCGCTTGTCATCACAATGCTTCACGAATTGGTCATCAAAATTGTCAATGGCCCTTGTCATCACAAAGCTCCAAGCCCTTGTCATCACAATGCTCCATTACCTTTGTCATCACAATCCTCCATGACACTTGGCATCACAATGCTCCATGCCATTGTCATCACAATTGTCCATGACATAGGTCATCACAATGCTCCCTGACACCTGTCTTCACAATTCTGCATGACGTTGTCATCACCATGCTCCATGCCCTTGTGATCACAAGGAGCCATGCCCATTGCCATCACAATAATCCATGAAACTTCTCAGACCAAAGCTCCATGCCACTGTCATCACAATGCTCCATGCCATTGTCATTACAATGATCCATGACTCCAGTCATCAAAATGCTTCATGACCTTGGTCATCACAATGGCCCATGCCATCGTCATCACAAGGCTCTATGACATTTGTCACCACAATGCTCCATGAACTTTTCATCAAAATGCTTTGTGACACTTGTCATCACAATGCTCCATGCCTTTCTCAGCACAATGCTCCATGAACCTTGTCATCACAATGCTCCATGCCCTTGTCAGCACAGTGCTCCATGACCTTTGTCATCACAATGCTCCAAGCCCTTGTCATCACAATGCTCCATTACCTTTGTCATCACAATCCTCCATGACACTTGGAATCACAATGCTCCATGCCATTGTCATCACAACGGGCCATGACTTATGTCTTCACAATGCTCCCTGACACCTGTCTTCATAATACTGCATGACATTGTCATCACAATGCTCCGTGCCATTGTCATCACAATGTGCCATTCCCACTGTCATCACAATAATCCATGAAACTTGTAAGACCAATGTTCCATGCCCCTGTCATCACAATGCTCCATGACCCCTGTCATCACAATGCTCTGTGACTCCAGTCATCACAATGCTTCATGACCTTTCTCATCAAAATGGTCCATGCCCTCGTCATCACAAGTCTCTGTGACCATTGTCACCACAATGCTCCATGAAATTTTCATCACAATGCTCTGTGACCGTTGTCATCACAATTCTCTATGCCTTTCTCAGCACAATGCTCCATGACCCTTGTCATCACAATGTTCCATGCGCTTCTCAGCACAATACTCCATGACCCACGTCATCACAACGCGCCATGTGCCTGTCATCACAATGCTCCACATCCTTTTCATCACAATGCTGCTTAAACCTTGTCTTTACAGCGCTCCATGCACTTCTCATCAAAATGCTCTCTCACCACTGATATCACAATGTTCCATCACTATTCATTCCAATACTCCATCACCCCTGTCATCACAATGTTCCATGACCCCTGTCATTAAAATGCTACATGCACTTATCATCACAATGTTCGATGACCCCTGACATCACAATATTCCATAACCCCTGTCATCAAAATGCTCCATGACACTTTTCATCACAAAGCTCCATGACCCCTGAAATCACAATATTCCATAACCACTGTAATCAAAATGTTCCATGACCCTTTTCAGCAAATTACTCAATGACCCTGTCATCACAATGCTCCCTGCCCTTCTCATCACAATGCACGTCACCCTTGTCATCAGAATGCTCCATGACATTTGTCATCACAAAGCTCCATAAACCTGGGCATCACAATGCTCCATGCCATTGTCATCACAATGCTCCATGAACCCTCTCATCACATTGCTCCATGCCGTTGTCATCACAAAGCTCCATGACGCTTGTCATCACAATGCTCCATTCCCCCTGTCATAACAATGCTCCATGACACCTGCCATCACAAGGATCCACAGCCTTGTCATCACAAGACTCCATGATCCTTTTCATCACAATGCTCCAAGACCCTGTAATCACAATGCTCCATGCAATTGTCATCAGAAAGCTCCATGACGCATGACATCAGAATGCTCCGTGGACTTCTCATTCACTATGCTCCATGCCCTTGTCATCACAATGTTCCATGACCCCTGTCATCACAGTGCTCCATGACCACAGTCATCACAATGATCCATCACCCCTGACAACACAATGATCCGGGACTCTTGTCATCAAAATGCTCCATGACCCTTGTCATAACAATGATCCATGCCCTTGTTATCCCAATGCTCCATGACCCCTGTAATCACAATGTTCAGGGACGCTTGTCATCACAGTGCTCCATAACCCTTGTCATCAAAATGTTCCATGCATTTGTCAGCAAAATGCTTCATGAAATTGTCATCACAATGCTCCATTCCCATTGTCATCAAAGTCCTCGATGAAACTTGGGTTCACATTGCTTGATGCCCTTGTCATCACAATGCGCCATGGTCCTAGAAATGAAAATGATCCATGACCTCTGTCATCACAATGCTCCATGCCCACTGTCATAGCAATAATCCATGAAACTTGTCAGACCAATGCTCCATGCCACTGTCATCACAATGCTCCATGCCCACTGTCATAGCAATAATCCATGAAACTTGTCAGACCAATGCTCCATGCCCCTGTCATCACAATGCTCCATGCCCTTGTAATCACAGTGCTCCATTGCCCCTCACATCATAATGTTCCTTGACTCCAGTCATCACAGTGCTTTATGACCTTTGTCAACACAATGGTCCATACCCTCGTCATCACAATGCTCTGTAACACTTCTCATCACAATGCTCCATGCCTTTGTCAGCACAATGCTCCATGACCCTTTTCATCACAATGCTCCATGTGCTTTTCAACACAATGCTCCGAGACACATGTCATCACAATGTGCCATGCACTTGTCATCACAATGCTCCACAACCTTGTCATCAAAATGCTCCATAAACATTTTTATCACAATGTTCCATGCACTTCTCATCTATATGCTCTCTCACCACTGATATCACAGTGTTCCATCACTAGTCATCACAATACTCCCTCACCCCTGTCATCACAATGTTCCATGACCCCTGTCATCAAAATGCTACATGCCCTTATCATCACAATGCTCCATGACCACTGACATCACAATGTTCCATGACCCCTGTCATCAAAATGTTCCCTGACCCTTTTCATCAAATTGCTCCATGACCCTGTCATCACAATGCTCCCTGCCCTTCTCATCACAATGCACCACACACTTGTCATCAAAATGCTCCATGACCTTTGTCATCACAAAGCTCCATGACCCTTGGCATCACAATACTCCATGCCATTGTCATCACAATGCTCCATGAACACTCTCATCACATTGCTCCTTGCCCTTGTCATCACAATGCTCAATGGCCTTTTCATCACAATGCTCCATGCAATTGTCATCATAATACTCCACAAGCTTGTCGTCCCAATGCTCCATGAACCTTGTCATCACAATGCTCCATGATCCCTGTCATCACAATGATCCATGACACCAGTTATCACAATGCTCCATGCCCCTTGTCACTACAGTGCTCCATGACGCCCGTCATCACAATTATCCATGGTCTACACATCACAATGCTCCCCAGTCTTGCCATCACAATGCTCCATGCCCTGGTCATCAGTATTCTCCACGTCCTTGTCATCACAATGCTCTTTGACACATCTCATCACAATTTTACATGTTCTTTTCATCAAAATTCTAAATGCCCTTGTCATTGCAATGCTCCATGTCCCCTGTCATAGCAAGCTTCATGCGCTTGTCATCACAATGCTTCACGAATTGGTCATCAAAATTGTCAATGGCCCTTGTCATCACAAAGCTCCAAGCCCTTGTCATCACAATGCTCCATTACCTTTGTCATCACAATCCTCCATGACACTTGGCATCACAATGCTCCATGCCATTGTCATCACAATTGTCCATGACATAGGTCATCACAATGCTCCCTGACACCTGTCTTCACAATTCTGCATGACGTTGTCATCACCATGCTCCATGCCCTTGTGATCCCAAGGAGCCATGCCCATTGCCATCACAATAATCCATGAAACTTCTCAGACCAAAGCTCCATGCCACTGTCATCACAATGCTTCATGCCATTGTCATTACAATGATCCATGACTCCAGTCATCAAAATGCTTCATGACCTTGGTCATCACAATGGCCCATGCCATCGTCATCACAAGGCTCTATGACATTTGTCACCACAATGCTCCATGAACTTTTCATCAAAATGCTTTGTGACACTTGTCATCACAATGCTCCCTGCCTTTCTCAGCACAATGCTCCATGAACCTTGTCATCACAATGCTCCATGCCCTTGTCAGCACAGTGCTCCATGACCTTTGTAATCACAATGCTCCAAGCCCTTGTCATCACAATGCTCCATTACCTTTGTCATCACAATCCTCCATGACACTTGGAATCACAATGCTCCATGCCATTGTCATAACAACGGGCCATGACTTATGTCTTCACAATGCTCCCTGACACCTGTCTTCATAATACTGCATGACATTGTCATCACAATGCTCCGTGCCATTGTCATCACAATGCGCCATTCCCACTGTCATCACAATAATCCATGAAACTTGTAAGACCAATGTTCCATGCCCCTGTCATCACAATGCTCCATGCCCTTGTCATCACAATGCTCCATGACCCCTGTCATCACAATGCTCTGTGACTCCAGTCATCACAATGCTTCATGACCTTTCTCATCAAAATGGTCCATGCCCTCGTCATCACAAGTCTCTGTGACCATTGTCACCACAATGCTCCATGAAATTTTCATCACAATGCTCTGTGACGGTTTTCATCACAATTCTCTATGCCTTTCTCAGCACAATGCTCCATGACCCTTGTCATCACAATGTTCCATGCGCTTCTCAGCACAATACTCCATGACCCACGTCATCACAACGCGCCATGTGCCTGTCATCACAATGCTCCACATCCTTTTCATCACAATGCTGCTTAAACCTTGTCTTTACAGCGCTCCATGCACTTCTCATCAAAATGCTCTCTCACCACTGATATCACAATGTTCCATCACTATTCATTCCAATACTCCATCACCCCTGTCATCACAATGTTCCATGACCCCTGTCATTAAAATGCTACATGCACTTATCATCACAATGTTCGATGACCCCTGACATCACAATATTCCATAACCCCTGTCATCAAAATGCTCCATGACACTTTTCATCACAAAGCTCCATGACCCCTGAAATCACAATATTCCATAACCACTGTAATCAAAATGTTCCATGACCCTTTTCAGCAAATTACTCAATGACCCTGTCATCACAATGCTCCCTGCCCTTCTCATCACAATGCACGTCACCCTTGTCATCAGAATGCTCCATGACATTTGTCATCACAAAGCTCCATAAACCTGGGCATCACAATGCTCCATGCCATTGTCATCACAATGCTCCATGAACCCTCTCATCACATTGCTCCATGCCGTTGTCATCACAAAGCTCCATGACGCTTGTCATCACAATGCTCCATTCCCCCTGTCATAACAATGCTCCATGACAACTGCCATCACAAGGATCCACAGCCTTGTCATCACAAGACTCCATGATCCTTTTCATCACAATGCTCCAAGACCCTGTAATCACAATGCTCCATGCAATTGTCATCAGAAAGCTCCATGACGCATGTCATCAGAATGCTCCGTGGACTTCTCATTCACTATGCTCCATGCCCTTGTCATCACAATGCTCCAAGACCCATGTAATCACAATGCTCCATGCCCCTTTTAATCTCAATGCTCCAAGAACCCTGTCATCCCATGCACCATGCCCATCATCATAATGATTCATGCTATTCTCATCACAATGAAATCAATATGCTCCATGAATTCTGTCATCACCATGCTCCAAACACTTGTGATCACAATGTTCCATAACTCTTGTCATCACTATGCCCCATGACGCTCCTCATCACAGTTAACCATGGTCTTCTCATCACAATGCTCCATGAACTTTGTCATCACAATGCTCAATACACTTGTCATCACAATGCTCCCTGACATTTGTCGAGAGTATGCTCCTTGAACCCTGCCATGACAAGGCTCCATGCCTTTTTCATCACAATGATCCATGCACTTTTCATCACAATGCCCAAAGACCCCTGTAATCACAATGCTTCTTTCCCCTTTTCATCACAAACATCCATGACACAAGTCATCAGAATGCTCCATGGCCTTCTCATCACAATGCTCCATGCCCTTGTTATCACAGTGCTCCAAGACCCCTGTCATCAAAATACTCCATGAATATTTTCAGCCCAATGTTCCATGATCTTCTCAACACAATTCTCCATGATCCCTGTCATCACAACGCTCCGTGCTCCTTGAAATCAAAATGATCCATGACCTTTGTCATCACAGTGCTCCAAACCCTTGTGATCACATTGTTCCAAAACACTTGTCATCACAACGCTCCATGATGCCTGTCATCACAATACTCCATGCCCGTGTCATCACAATGCTCCATGACCATTGTCATCACAATGCTCAATACACTTGTCATCACAATGCTCCCTGACACTTGTCGTCAGAATGCTCCTTGAACGCTGTCATGAAAAGCCTCCATGCCTTTTACATCACAATGCTCCATGCCCTTTTCATCACAATGCTCCATGCCATTGTCAGCACATTACTCCACAAGCTTGTCATCAGAATGCTCCACGACCCTTGTCATCACAATGCTCCATGCCCCTTGTCATTACAGTGCTGCATGACGCTCGACATCACAATTATCCATGGTCTTCTCATCATAGTGCTCCACGGTCCTGCCATCACAATGCTCCATGACACTTCTCATCACAATGTTACATGATCTTGTCATCACAATTATCCATGCACTTGTCATCGCAATGCTCCATGACCCCTGTCATAGAAAGCTCCAAGTGCTTTTCATCACAGTGCTTCACGACATTGTCATCAAAATTCTCAATGGCCGTTGTCATCACAGTGCTCCATGCCCTTGTCATCACAGTGCTCCATGACCATTGTCATCAAAAAGCTCCAAGCCCTTGTCATCACAATGCTCCATTACCTTTGTCATCACAATCCTCCATGACACATGGCTTCACAATGCTCCATGCCATTGTCATCACAATGCACCAAGACATATGTCTTCACAATGCTCCCTGACACCTGTCTGCACAGTATTCCATGACCTTCTCATAACAATGCTGCATGCCCTTGTCATCACAATGCGCCATGCCCACTGTCATCTCAATAATCCATGAAACTTGTCAGACCAATGCTCCATGCCCCTGTCATCACAATGCTCCATGTCCTTGTCATCACAATGCTCTGTGATTCCAGTCATCACAATGCTTCATGACCTTTGGCATCAAAATGTTCCACGCCCTCGTCATCACAGGGCTCTGTGAAATTTGTCACCATAATGCTCCATGAACTTTTCATTCACAATGCTCTGTGACCCTTGCCGTCACAATACTCCATGCCTTTATCAGCAGAGTGCTCCATGACCCTTGTTATCACAATGCTCCATGCGCTTGTTATCAAAATTTTCCACATACTTGTCATCAGAATGCTCCATAAAACTTGTCATCACAAGGCTCCATGTACTTCTCATCAAACTGCTCTCTCACCACTGATATCAAAATGTTCCATCACTAGTCATCAGAATACTCCCTCACCCCTGTCATGACAATGTTCCACGGTCTTGTCATCACAAGGCTCCATGACCCTTGTCATCACATTGCTCCAAGACCCCTGTAATCACTATGGTCCGTGTTATTGTCATCACAAAGCTCCATGACGCATGTCATCAATCTGCTCCATGGCCTTCTCATCACAATGCTCCATGCCCTTGTCATCACAATGCTCCAAGACAAGTGTAATCAAAATGCTCCATGCCACTTTTCATCTCAATGCTCCATGAAATCTGTAATCACAATGAACCATGCCCATCATCATAATACTTGATGCTATTGTCATCACAATGAAATCAGAATGCTCCATAACCTCTGTCAACACAATGCTCCAAACCCTTGTGATCACAATGTTCCATAACACTTGTCATCACAACGCCCCATGATGCTCATCATCACAATTATCCATGGTCTTCTCATCACAATGTTCCATGACCTTTGTCATCACAATGCTCAATACACTTGTCATTATAATGCTCCCTGACACTTGTCGTCAGTATGCTCCTTGAACCCTGTCATGACAAGGCTCCATGCCCTTTGCATCACAATCACCCATGCCATTTTCATTACAATGCTCCAAGACCGATGTAATCACAATGCTCCACACTCCTTTTCATCAGAATGCTCCATGACACTTGTCATCACAAGGCTCCATGGTCTTCTCCTCACAATGCTCCAGGATGTTGTCATCACAATGCTCCATTCCATTGTCATCGAAATGCTCCATGACCACTTCCATCACAATACTCAATGAATATTTTCATCCCAATGCTCCATGAACTACTCATCTCAGTGCTCCATGACCCCTGTCATCACAATGATCCATGCCCCTTGTCATTACAGTGCTGCATGACGCTCGACATCACAATTATCCATGGTCTTCTCATCACAGTGCTCCACGGTCTTGCCATCACAATGCTCCATGACACTTCTAATCACAATGTTACATGATCTTGTCATCACAATTCTCCATGCACTTGTCATCACAATGCTCCATGAACCCTGTAATAGCAAGCTCCAAGTGCTTTTCATCACAGTACTTCACGATATTGTCATCAAAATTCTCAATGGCCGTTGTCATCACAGTGCTCCATGCCCTTGTCATCACAGTGCTCCATGACCATTGTCATCAAAAAGCTCCAAGCCCTTGTCATCACAATGCTCCATTACCTTTGTCATCACAATCCTCCATGACACTTGGCTTCACAATGCTCCATGCCATTGTCATCACAATGCACCAAGACATATGTCATCACAATGCTCCCTGACACCTGTCTGCACAGTACTCCATGACCTTCTCATAACAATGCTGCATGCCCTTGTCATCACAATGCGCCATGCCCACTTTCATCTCAATAATCCATGAAACTTGTCAGACCAATGCTCCATGCCCCTGTCATCACAATGCTCCATGCCCTTGTCATCACAATGCTACGTGATTCCAGTCATCACAATGCTTCATGACCTTTGGCATCAAAATGGTCCATGCCCTCGTCATCACAGGGCTCTGTGAAATTTGTCACCATAATGCTCCATGAACTTTTCATTCACAATGCTCTGTGACCCTTGCCGTCACAATGCTGCATGCCTTTGTCAGCAGAGTGCTCCATGACCCTTGTTATCACAATGCTCCATGCGCTTGTTATCAAAATTTTCCACAAACTTGTCATCAGAATGCTCCATAAAACTTGTCATCACAAGGCTCCATGTACTTCTCATCAAAATGCTCTCTCACCACTGATATCAAAATGTTCCATCACTAGTCATCAGAATACTCCCTCACCCCTGTCATGACACTGTTCCACGTCCTTGTCATCACAAGGCTTCATGACCCTTGTCATCACAATGCTCCAAGACCCCTGTAATCACAATGCTCCATGCTATTGTCATCACAAAGCTCCATGACGCATGTCATCAATCTGCTCCATGGCCTTCTCATCACAATGCTCCATGCCCTTGTTATCACAATGCTCCTAGACAACTGTAATCAAAATGCTCCATGCCACTTTTCATCTCAATGCTCCATGAACTCTCTAATCACAATGAACCATGCCCATCATCATGGAGACTTATCAATACATAGGTTTTAATATTCTTACTAGTCAGATATATTCCTCTGCGAGAAATATGGGGTTTTGAGTCCATTTCACTGAGGAAAGTGTAGGTCTTGTCTATTCAGTATTTGGGTTTTGGAACGGTAACTGTACTAATATCAAACTCTGGTTTTATGCATCACGCCACCTCTCCTTCCCCGTTAAGCAGGCATAAGAGTGCTTTCTAAATGTGAGACTCTGTTCTCTTTCCTAACTCAGTTCATGTGTAGCCATGTTTACAGGACCTTCATAAGTGATATCTTATGATAAGTTTCTTTTTCTCTGTGACTTATTTCACTTAGAATCATCGTACCTGAATCCACTCATATTGCTGCTACTGGCCTTATAACATTGATTTCATGGCTGAGGGATATTCCATCGTACGTAAGTAACACAATTTCTTGAACCATTTTTGTCTTTCCTAGGATATTTAAGGTGTACCCAAGTTGAGGTTCTTGTAAGCAGTGCAGCACTAAATTTTGAGGTGGCTCTGTCTTATTGATTTTCAGTATTCCCAAGGTATATTCCGTAGACTGGAAGTGCCCTTGGCTCTGTAGCTCTGTTGTTTCCTTGTTTTAGGGAAAACAATGCACTCCTCCAGAGAGGCAGTTGGCAATTTACATCCTGCCCATCATCATAACTAGGCTCCCTGTTCTCCAGGGCCTGTCTTGCCTTTCTGGTTTTTACACAGTTTGAGGATGTCCCTTTTGACCGGTGGGAAGTGATACTTCATTGTAGTTCAGATTTGCGTTGCCCGCTTTCTTGCTTGGCCAAAAGGGATGTATGCGTTTTCTCCTTAATATATTCAGGAGAAAACACATACGCCCTTTCTGGCCAAGTGCATCATTGTCGAAGTTGTGCCCCTCTTCTTGTGCTTTAAAGGTGATTACAATGTACCTCTTGAAATATGTTTCCTGCTATTCTGGCTCGCTTTCAAATCCACCTCGTTGCATTCCCTCAACAGATTTTTGGACGATTGTTGTCCTTTACTTCTCTGACAGTTTGTGCATTGCTGTGCCCCTAAGCTCCATTTTTCAACTCGTTTTTTGTGAGTTGACCACAAGTCCAAATTTTGGTTCAACACCTATACTGGTTCCCGGAGCGTGGCTGTGACTTTGGTTAATTCTTCTTCCTTCCGGGAAATTAGAGTGACATGTGCCCGTCCAAATGCCTAACAGCTACTCTCTCATTGGTTCTCCCTCTTCCCTTTAATCCTCTGCCAAATTGGCAACGTGTGAGACCCAGGAGGTTAAAGGGGCTGTCTTTCAAAGTTGGGAGATTGGTAGTAAATCTGTTGGAAAGTCAAACCGGAGCACCAGGAGAGGGCTTATTAGTTGAGTTTTAGAAATCTTTCATATTTACAGTGTGCCCATTCTCTAGGGTTCCCGTACATGTTATTGCTGTAATAATATTCCCTTCAACCTGGAGAATTGGGACCCTTGGAATGTGGGCCACTCGTTATTGCTTAAAAGGGTCTGTATTTGCTCACCGAATCTCACCAATCCTCTCAGTCCCAAGTGTCCAGCCTTTTGCCACATCCAGCTGTCATTGTAGATAGCGTCATTCCAGGTTTCATCAGAGCCCCTGAAGGAATTGTAAAGAATTTCCCTGTTTTTTTGTTTTCTTTTTGAAATTCGTTTTTATAGTGGGTTTTAGCTGATTCTCACTGCCATGTTTCTGCCAGTCTAGACACACTTGATTCCTTTACGGAGACATATCAATACATAGATTTTAAGATTCTTATAAGTCAGATACATTCCTCTGCGGGAAATATGGAGTTTTGAGTCCCTTTCACTGAGGAAAGTGTAGGTCTTTTCTATTCCGTATTTGGTTTTTGGAACGGTACCTGTACTAATATCAAACTCTGGTTTTATGCATCACCCCACCTCTCCTTCCCCCTTAAGCACGCAAAAGAGTGTTTTCTAAATGTGAGGCTCTGTTGTCTTTCCTAACTCAGTTCATGTGTAGCCATGTTTAGAGGACCTTCATAAGTGATATCTTATGATAAATTTATTTTTCTCTGTGACTTATTTCACTTAGAATCATCGTACCTGAATCCACTCATTTTGCTGCTACTGGCCTTGTGACATTGATTTCATGGATGAGGGATATTACATCGTATGTAAATACCACAATTTTTGAACCATTTTTGTCTTTCCTGAGATATTTAAGGTGTACCCAAGTTGAGGTTCTTGTAAGCATTGCAGCCTTAAATTTTGGGGTGGCTCTATCTTATTGATTTTCAATTTTCCCAAGGTATATTCCCTAGACTGGAAGTGCCCTTGGCTCTGTAGCTCTGTTGTTTCCTTGTTTTAGGGAACACAATGCACTCCTCCAGAGAGGCAGTTGGCAATTTACATCCTGCCCATCAGCATAACTAGGCTCCCTGTTTTCCATTGCCTGTCTTGCCTTTCTGGCTTTTACAAATTTTGCGGATATCCCTTTTGACCGCTGGGAAATGATACTTCATTGTAGTTGAGATTTGCATTGCCCGCTTGCTTGCTTGGCCAAAAAGGACGTATGCGTTTCCTCCTGATTATATTCAGGAAGAAAAGTATACGCCCTTTTTGGCCAAGTGCATCATTGTCGAACTTGTTCCCCTCTTCCTGTGCTTTAAAGGCGATTCCAATGTACCTCTTGAAATCTGTTTCCTGCTATTCTGGCTCGCTTTGAAGTCTGCCTCATTGCCTTCCCTCAACAGATATTGGGACGATTGTTTTCCTTTATTACTCTGCCAGTTTGTGAATTGCTGTGCCCCTGAGCTCCATTTTTCAACTCGTTTTTTGTGAGCTGACCGCACGTCCAATATTTTGGTTCAGCACCTATACTGGTTCCCGGCGGGTGGCTGAGACTTTGTTTAATTCTTCTTCCTTCCGGGAAATTACCGTGACATGTGCCCGTCCAAATGCCTAACAGCTACTCTCTCATTGGTTCTCCCTCTTCCATTTCATCCTCTTCCAAATTGGCAACCTGTTCGAACCAGGAGGTTAAAGGGGCTGTCTCTCCAAGTTGGGAGATTGATAGTAAAGCAGTTGGAAAGTCAAACCGGAGCAGCAGGAGAGGGACTATTAGTTGAGTTTTAGAAAACTTTCATATTCACAGTGTGTCCATTCTCTATGTTTCCCGTACATGTTATAGCTGTAGTAATATTCCCTGCAACCTGGAGAGTTGGGACCCTTGGAATGTGTGCCACACATTATTGCTTTAAATGGTCTGCATTTGCTCACCGAATCTCAACAATCCTCTCAGTCCCAAGTGTCCAGCCTTATGCCACATCCAGCTGTCATTGTAGATAGGGTCATTGCAGGTTTCATCAGAGCCCCTGTAGTAATTGTAAAGAAGATCTCTGTTTTATTGTTTTGTTTTTGAAATTCCTTTTTATAGTGGGTTTGAGCTGATTCTCACTGCCATGTTTATGGCAGTCAAGACACACTTCATTCCCTTACGGAGACATATCAATACATAGGTTTTAAGTTCCTTACTACTCAGATATATACCTCTGGGGGAAATATGGGGTTTTGAGTCCCTTTCACTGAGGAAAGTATAGGCCTTTTCTATTCCATAGTTGGTTTTTGGAACGGTACATGTACTGATATCAAACTCTGGTTTTATGCATCACCCCTCCTCTCCTTCCCCCTTCAGCAGGCATAAGAGTGTTTTCTAAACGTGAGACTCTGTTCTCTTTCCTAACTCAGTTCATGTGTAGCCATGTTTACAGGTCCTTCATAAGTGATATCTTATGATAAGTTTCTTTTTCTCTGTGACTTATTTCACTGAGAATCATCGTATCTGAATCCACTCATTTTGCTGCTACTGGCCTTATAATATTGATTTCTTGGCTGACGGATATTCCATCGTACGTAAGTAACAAAATTTCTTGAACCATTTTTGTCTTTCTTGGGATATTTAAGGTGTACCCAAGTTGAGGTTCTTGTAAGCAGTGCAGCCCTTAATTTTGGGGTGGCTCTGTCTTATTGATTTTCAATTTTACCAAGGTATATTCCCTAGACTGGAAGTGCCCTTGGCTCTGTAGCTCTGTTGTTTCCTTGTTTTAGGGAACACAATGCAGTCCTCCAGAGAGGCAGTTGGCAGTTTACATCCTGCCCACCAGCATAACTAGGCTCCCTTTTCTCCAGGGCCTGTCTTGCCTTTCTGGTTTTTACACATTTGCAGATGTCCCTTTTGACTGGTGGGAAGTGATACTTCATTGTAGTGTAGATTTGCATTGCCAGCTTGCTTGCTTGCCCAAAAAGGGCGTATGCATTTTCTCCTGAATATATTCAGGAGAAAACACATACGCCCTTTCTGGCCAAGTCCATCATTGTCGAAGTTGTGCCCCTCTTCCTGTGCCTTAAATGTGATTCCAATGTACCTCTTGAAATCTGTATCCTGCTATTCTGGCTTGCTTTGATGTCTCCCTCGTTGCCTTCCCTCAACAGATTTTTGGACCATTTTTGTCCTTTATTACTCTGACAGTTTGTGCTTTGTTGTGCCCCTAAGCTCCATTTTTCAACTCGTTTTTTGTGTGCTGACCGCAAGTCCAAAATTTTGGTTCAGGACCTATACTGGTTCCCGGCGGGTGGCTGAGACTTTGGTTAATTCCTCTTCCTACCGGGAAATTAGAGTGACATATGCCCGTCCAAATGCCTAACAGCTACTCTCTCATTGGTTCTCCCTCTTCCCTTTCATCCTCTGCCAAATTGGCAACCTGTGCGAACCATGAGTTTAAAGGGGCTGTCTCTCCAAGTTGGGAGATTGATAGTAAAGCAGTTGGAAAGTCAAACTGGAGCACCAGGAGAAGGACTATTATTTGAGTTTTAGAAACCTTTCATATTCACAGTGTGTCCATTTTCTAGGTTTCCCGTACATGTTATAGCTGTAGTAATATTCCCTTCAACCTGGATAATTTGGAACCTTGGAATGTGTGCCACGCATTATTGCTTTAAAGGGTCTGCATTTGCTCACCGAATCTCACCAATCCTCTCAGTCCCAAGTGTCCAGCCTTATGCCACATCCAGCTGTCGTTGTAGATAGGGTCATTCCAGGTTTCATCAGAGCCCCTGAAGGAATTGTAAAGAATTACACTGTTTTTTTGTTTTGTTTTTGAAATTCCTTTTTATAGTGGTTTTGAGCTTATTCGCACTGCCATGTTTATGCCAGTCTACACACACTTGATTCCCTTTCAGAGACATATCGATACATAGGTTTTAAGATTCTTACTACTCTGATATATTCCTCTGCGGGGAATATGGGTGTTCAATCCCGTTCACTGAGGAAGGAGTAGGTCTTGTCTATTCTGTATTTGGATTATGGAACGGTACCTGTGCTAATATCAAACTCTGGTTTTGTACATATCCCCACCTCTCTTTCCCCTTAAGCAGGCATAAGTATGTTTTCTAAATGTGAGACACTGTTCTCTTTCCTAATTCAGTTCATATGTAGGCATGTTTACATTTCCTTCATAAGTGATATCTTATGTCAGAATGCTCCATGGCTCTTGTCATCATAATGCTCTATGATGCTCTTCATCACAATTATCCATGGTCTTCTCATCACAATGCTCCACAGTCTTGCCATCACATTGCTCCATGCCCTGATCATCACAATGCTCCTTTACCTTTGTCATCACAATCGTCCATGAGACGTGTCATCACAATGCTACATGTTATTGGAATCACAATGGACCATGTCATATGTCATCACAATGCTCCCTGACACCTGTCTTCACTATAGTCCATGACGTTGTCATCACAATGTTCCATGCTCTTTTCATCACAATGCACCATGCCCACTGTCATCACAATAATCCATGAAATTTGTGAGACCAATGCTCCATGCCCCTGTCATCACAATGCTCCGTGACTCCATTCATCAAAATGTTTCATGATATTTGTCATCACAATGGTCAATGCCCTCGTCATCACAAGGCTCTGTGACCTGTGTAAACACAATGCACCATGAACTTTTCATCACAATGCTCCATGCCTTTCTCAGCACAACACTCAATGACACTTGTCATCACAATGCTCCATGCCTTTGTCAGCACAATGCTCCATGACATTTGTCATCACAATGCTCCATGCCCTTGTCAGCACAATGCTCCATGACCCATGTCTTCACAGTGTGCCATGCGCTTGTCATCACAGTGCTCCCCAACCTTGTCATCACAATGCTCCGTAAATCTTGTCATCACAAAGCTCCATGAATTTCACATTCAAATGCTGTCTCACCACTAATATCATAATTTCCCAACACTAGTCATCACAATATTCCCTCTCTCCTGTCATCACAATGTTTCACGGCATTGTCATCACAAGGCTCCATGACCCAAGTAATAAACATGTTCCAGGCCAATTTTCATCTCAATGCTCCATGAACCTTATCATCACAACGAACCATGCCCATCAGCATAATGCTTCACGCTATTGTCATCACAATGAAATCAAAATGCTACATGACCTCTGTCATCACAATGCTCCAAACCCTTGTGAATCACAATGCTCCATAACACTTGTCATCACAACGCCCCATGACTCTCGACATCACAATTATCCATGCACTTCTCATCACAATGTTCCATGACCTTTTTCATCACAATGTTCAATACACTTGTCATCACAATGCTCCCTGACAGTTGTCGTCAGTATGCTCCTTGAACCCTGTCATGACAAGGCTCCATGCCTTTTTCATCACAATGATCCATGTCCTTTTCTTCACAATGCTCTAAGACCCCTGTGATCACAATGCTGCATGCACCTTTTCATCAGAATTCTCCATGAGACTTCTCATCACAAGCCTCAGTGGGCTTCTCATAACAATGCTCCAGGAACTTCTCATCACAATGCTCCAGGACCTTGTCATCACAATGTTCCATTCCCTTGTCAACACAATGCTCCATGACCCCTGCCATCACAAAACTCCATGAACATTTTCAGCCCAATGATCTATGACCTTCTCATCACAATGTTCCATGACCACTGTCATCACAATGCTCCATGGCCACTGACAACACAATGATCCTGGACTCTTTTCATCAAACTGCTCCATGACCCTTGTCATCACAATGATCCATTCCCTTGCCATCCCAATGCTCCGTGACACTTTTCATCACAGTGCTCCATTACACTTGTCATCAAAATGCTCCATGCATTTATCAGCAAAATGCTACATGACCTTGTCATCACAATGCTCCATGCACTTGTCATCAAAATACTCTATTCCCATTGTCATCAAAATCCTCCATGAACCTTGGGTTCACATTGCTTCATGCCATGTCATGACAACGCTCCATGCTACTTGAAATGAAAATGATCCATGACCTCTGTCATCACAATGCTCCAAACCCTTGTGATCACAATGTTCCATAACACTTGTCATCACAACACTCCATGATGCCTGTCATCACAATGCTCCATGATCATTGTCATCACAATGCTCAATACACTTGTCATGACAATGCTCCCTGACACTTGACGTCAGAATGCTCCTTTAAACCTGTCATGAAAAGGTTCCATGCCTTTTTCATCACAATGCACCATTCCTTTTTCATCACAATGCTCCATGGTATTGTCATCACAATACTCCAGAAACTTGTCATCAGAATGCTCCATGACCCTTGTTATCACAATGATCCATGACACTTGTCATCACTATTCTCCATGCCCCGTGTCATTACAGTGCTCGATGACACTCGTCATCAAAATGCTCCATTGTCTTGCCATCACAATGCTCCACGGACATGCCATCACAATGCTCCATGCCCTGGACATCACAATGCTCCATGTCCCTTGTCATCACAATGTTCCATGACACTTCTGATCACCATGATACATGCTCATGTCATCACAATCCTCCATGACACTTGGCATCACAATGCTCCATGCCATTGTCATCACAATGGACCATGACATATGCCATCACAATGCTCCCTGACACCTGTCTTCACAATAAGCCATGAACATGTCATAAGAATGCACCATTCACTTGTCATCACAATGCTCCATGCCGTTGTCGTCACAATGCACCATGAACTCTTTCATCACGATGCTCCGTGACTCCAGTCATCACAATGCTTCATGACCTTTGTCATCACAATGGTCCATGCCCTCGTCATCACAAGTCTCTGTGACCTTTTTCACCACAATGCTCCATGAACTTTTCATCACAATGCTCCGTGACCCTTGTCATCACAATGCTCCATGCCTTTGTCAGAACAGTGCTCCATGACCCTTGTCATCACAATGCTCCATGCGCTTCTCAGCACAATGCTCCATGAGCCATGTCATCAGAATGGGCCATGCACTTGTCATAACAATGCTCCACAACTTTGTCATCACAATGCTCCATAAACCTTGTCATCACAATGCTCCATTCACTTTTCATCAAAATGCTCTCTCACCACAAATATCACAATGTTCCATCACTAGTCATCACAATACTCCATCACCAGTCATCACAATGTTCCATGACCCCAGTAATCACAATGCTCCATGCCCTTGTCATCACAAAGCTCCATGATGCATGTCATCAGAATGCTCCATGGCCTTCTCATCACTATGCTCCATGACCACTGACGTCACAGCGCTCCATGACCCCTGACAACACAATGATCCGGGACTCTTGTCATCAAAATGCTCCATGACACTTGAAATCACAGTGATCCATGCGCTTGTCATCCCAATGCTCCATGACCCCTGTAATCAGAATGCTCCGTGACGCTTGCCATCTCAGTGCTCCATGACCCTTGGCATCACAATGCTCCAAGCCATTGTCATCACAATGCTCCATGAAACCTATCATTACATTGCTCCATGCCCTTGTCATCACAAAGCTCCATAACACTTGTCATCACAATGCTCGATGCCCTTCTCTTCACAATGCTCCATTACCATTGTCATCACAATGCTCAATACACTTGTCATCACAATGCTCCCTGACACTTGTCGTCAGAATGCTCCTTGAACACTGTCATGAAAAGGTTCCATGCCTTTTTCATCACAATGCTCCATGCCCATTTCATCACAATGCTCCATGCCATTGTCATCACATTACTCCTCAAGCTTGTCATCAGAATGGTCCATGACCCTTGTCATCACAATGATCCATGACACCTGTCATCACAATGCTCCATGCCCCTTGTCATTACAGTGCTCCATGATGCTCATCATCACAATTATCCATGGTCTTCTCATCACAATGCTCCATGGTCTTGCCATCACAATGCTCCATGCCCTGGTCATCACAATTCTACATGTCCTTGTCATCACAGTGCTCCATTACACTTCTCATAAAAATGTTACATGCTCTTGTCAATACAATTCTCCATGCACTTGTCATCGCAGTGCTCCATGACCCTTGTCATAACAATGATCCATGACCCCTGCCATCACAATGTTCCCCGGCCTTTTCATCCAAGGCTCCATGACCCTTGTCATCACAATGTTCCAAACCCTTGTAATCACAATGTTCCATGCCTTTGTCATCACAAAGATCCATGACGCATGTCATCAGAATACTCCATGCCCTTGTCATCACAATGGTCTAAGACCCATGTAATCACAATGCTCCATGCCCCTTTTCATCTCAATGCTCCATGACCCCTGTCATCACAATGCTCTGTGACCCCAGTCATAAAAATGATTTATGACCTTTCTCATCACAATGGTCCATGCCCCTGTCACACAAGGCTCTGTGACCTTTGTCACCACAATGCTCCATGAACTTTTCATCACAGTGCTCTGTGACCCTTGTCATCACAATGCACCATGCTTTTGTCAGCACAATGATCCATGACCCATGTCATCACAATGCGCCATGCACTTGTCATCACAATGCTCCACATCCTAGTCATCACAATGCTCCATAAAACTTGTAATCACAATGCTCAATGCACTTCTCATCAAAATGCTCTCTCACCATTGATTTCACAATGTTCCATCACTATTCATCACAATACTCCCTCAACCCTGTCATCACAATATTCCATAGCCCCAGTCATCACAATGCTACATGCCCTTATCGTCACAATGTACCAATCCCTTGTCATCAAAATGCTCCATGACCACTGTCATCACAACGCTCCATGACCCGTGACAACACAATGATCCGGGACACTTGTCATCTGAATGCTCCATTACCCTTATCATCAAAATGATCCATGCCCTTGCCATCCCAATGCTCCATGACCCCTGTAATCACCATGCTCCGTGATGCTTGTCATCACAGTGCTCCATGACACTTGTCATCAAAATGTTCCGTGCATTTGTCAGCAAAATGCTACATGACCTTGTCATCACAATGCTCCATGTGCTTGTCATCACAGTACTCCAGTCCGATTGTCATCAAAATCCTCGATGAATCTTGTGTTCACATTGCTTCATGCCCTTGTCATCACAATGCTCCATGGTCGTTGAAATGAAAATGTTCCATGCCCTCTCTCATCACAATGCTCCAAACCCTTGTGATCACAATGTTCCATAACCCTTGTCATCACAACGCTCCATGATGCCTGTCATCACAATGCTGCATGAACATTGTCATCACAATGCTCAATACACTTGTCATCACAATGCTCCCTGACACTTGTCGTCAGAATGCTCCTTGAAACCTGTCATGAAAAGACTCCATGCCTTTTTCATCACAATGCTCCATGCCCTTTTCATCACAATGCTCCATGCCAGTGTCATCACAATACTCCACAAGCTGGTCATAAGAAGGCTCCATGACCCCTCTCATCAAAATGATCCATGACACCTGTCATCACTATGCTCCATTCCCCTTGTCATTACAGTGCTCCATGATGCTCGTCATCACAATTACCCATGATCTTCTCATCACAATGTTCCACGGTCTTGCCATCACAACGCTGAATGCCCTGGTCATCACAATGCTCCATGTCCCTTGTCATCACAATTCTCCATGTCCCTCTCATCACAATTCGCCATGACACTTCTCATCACAATGTTACATGCTCTTGTCATCACAATTATCCATGCACTTGTCATCGCAATGCTCCATGACCCCTGTAATAGCAATCTCCATGTGCTTGTCATCGCAATGCTTCACGACGTTGTCATCAAAATTCTCAATGGCCGTTTGCATCACAATGCTCCATGCCCTTGTCATCACAATGTTCCATGACAATTCTCATCACAATGCTCCAAGCCCTTGTCATCACAATGCTCCATTACATTTGTCATCACAATCCTCCATGACACTTGGCATCACAATGCTCCATGCCATTGTCATCACAATGCACCTTGACATATGTCATCACAATGCTCCCTGACACTTGTCTTCACAATAATCCATTACCTTGTCATCACAGTGCTCCATTCCCTTGTCATCACAAGGCGCCATGCCCACTGTCATCACAATAATCCATGAAACTTGTCAGACCAATGTTCCATGCCCCTGTCATCACAATGCTCCATGACCCATGACAACAAAATGATCTGGGACTCTTGTCATGAAAATGCTCCATGACCATTGCCATCACAATACTCCATGCCCTTGCCATCCCAATGATACAAGACACCTGTAATCACAATTCTCCATGCCCCTTTTCATCTCAATGCTCCTTGAACCCTCTCATCACAATGCACCATGCCCATCATCATAATGCTTCATGCTATTGTCATCACAATGAAATCAAAATGCTACATGACCGCTGTCATCACAATGCTCCAAACCCTTGTGATCACAATGTTCCATAACACTTGTCATCACAATGCCCCATAACGCTCGTCATCACAATTATCCATGGTCTTCTCATCACAATGCTCCATGACCTTTGTCACCACAATGCTCAATACACTTGTCATCACAATGCTTCCTGACTCTTTCAATCAGTATGCTCCTTGAACCCTGGCATGACAAGGCTCCATGCCTTTTTCATCACATTGATCCAGAGCCTTTTCATCATAATGCTCCAAGACCCCTGTAATCACAATGCTCTTTGCCCTGGTCATCACAAAGCTCCATGACGCATGTCATCAGAATGCTCCTTGGCCTTCTCTCACAATTCTCCATGCCCTTGTAATCACAATGCTCCAAGACCCATGTAATCACAATGCTCCATGCCCCTTTTCATCAGAATGCTCCATGAGACTTGTCATCACAAGGCTCCATGGTCTTCTCATCACAATGCTCCATGAAGCCTCTCATCACATTGCTCCATGCCCTTGTCATAACAAAGGTCCATGATGCTTGTTACAATGCTCGATGCCCTTCTCATCACAATTCTCCATGCCCTTGTCATTACAATCCTCAATGACCCATGTATCTCAGTGTTCCGTGCCCTTGTCATCACAATGTTCCAGGCCCACTCTCATCACAATGCTCCATGACACTTCTCATCAAAATGTTACATGCTCTTGTCATCACAATTCTCCATACATCTGTCATCGCAATGCCCCATGACACCTGTTATAGCAAGCTCCATGCCTTTGTCATCAAAATGCTTCATACCTTGTCATCAAAATTCCCAATGTCCGTTGTCATCACAATGCTCCATGCCCCTGTCATCACAATGCTCCATGCCATTGTCATCTCAATAGACTGTGACATATGTCATCACAACGCTTCCTGTCACCTGTCTTCACAATAATCCATGATTTTGTAATCACAATGCTCCATGCCCTTGTCATCACAATGTGCCATGCCCACTGTCATCACAATAATCCATGAAACTTGTTAGACCAAATTTCCATGTCACTGTCATCACAATGATCCACGTCCTTGTCATCACAAAGCTCCATGACGCATGTCATCAGAATGCTCCATTGCCTTCTCATCACAATGCTCCATGCCCTTGTCATCACAATGCTCCCAGACCACTTTAATCACAATGCTCCATGCCCCTTTTCATCCCAATGCTCCATGAACCCTGTCATCACAATGCACCATGCCCATCATCATAATGCTTCTTGCTATTGTCATCACAATGAAATCAAAATGCTCCATGACCTCTGTCATCACAATGCTCCAAACTGTTGTTATCACAATGTTCCTAACACTTGTCATCACAACGCCGCATGACGCTCGTCATCAAAATTTTACAGGGGTTTCTCATCACAATGCTCCATGACCTTTGTCATCACAATGCTCAATACACTTGTCATCACAATGCTCCCTGACACTTGTCGTCAGTATGCTCCTTGAACCCTGTCATGACAAGGCTCCATGCCTTTTCCATCACAATGATTCATGCCCTTTTCATCACAATGCTCCAAGACCTCTGTAATCACAATGCTCCATGCCCTTGTCATCACAAAGCTCCATGATGCATGTCATCAGAAAGCTCTATGGTCTTCTCATCCAAATGCTCCATGCCTTTGTCATCCCAATTCTCCAAGACCCTTGTAATCACAATGCTCCTTGCCCCTTTTCATCAGAATGCTCCATGAGACTTGTCATCACAAGGCTCCATGGTCTTCTCATCACAGTGCTCCAGGACCTTGTCATCACAGTGCTCCTTGACCCATGTCTTCACAATACTCCATGAACATTTTCAGCCCAAAGATCCATGACCTTCTCATCTCACTTCTCCATGACCCTTGTCATCACAATGCTCCATGACCTCTGTCATCACAACCCTCCATGACCCCTGACAACACAGGGATCCGGGACTCTTGTCATCAAAATGCTCCATAACCCTTGTCATCACAATGATCCATGCCCTTTTCATCACAATGCTCCATGATCCATGTAATCACAATGCTCCGTGAGGATTGTCATCACAGTGCTCCGTGACCCTTGTCATCACAATGCTCCATGCCTTTGTCAGCACAATGCTACATGGCCTTGTCATCACAATCCTCCATGACCCCTGGGATCACATTGCAACATGCTCTTGTCATCTCTGTCTTTATTTTCTGGTTTTTACAGATTTTCGGATGTCCCTTTTGACCGGTGGGAAGTGACAATTCTTTGTAGTGTGGATTTGTATTGCGGGGTTGCTTGATTGGGCAGAAAGGGCGTATGCCTTTTCTCCTGAATATATTCAGCAGAAAATGCATACGCCCTTTTTGGCCAAGTGCATCATTGTCGAAGTGGTTACGCATTTCCTGTGCTTTAAAGGTGATTCCAGTTTAACTCTTGAAATATGTTTTCTGCAATTCGGCCTCATTTTCAAGTCTGCTTCGTTGCCTTCCCTCAACAGATTTTTGGAAGAGAGTTGTCCTTTATAACTCTGCAGGTTTGTGAATTGCTGTGCCCCTGAGCTCCAATTTTCAACTCGTGTTTTTGTGAGCTGACCGCAAATCTACAATTTTGCTACAGGACCTATACTGGTTCCAGGGGTCCAGGCTGAAACTTTGGTTAATTCTTCCTTCCGGACGGGAAAATAGAGTGACATGTGTCCGTACAAATGCCTACAGCTACTCTCTGATTTGTTCTCCCTCTTTCCTTTCATCCACTGCACAATTTGCAAACTGTGCGAACCAGTAGATTATAGGGGCTGACTCTCCAAGTTGGGAGATTGATTGTAAAGCAGTTGGAATGCCAAACTGGAGCACAAGGAGAGGAAAAATTACGAGCCTTTTAGAAATGTTTTGCCATCAGAGTGTGTCCATTCTCTAGGTTTCCCATACATGTTATAACTGTATTGATATTCCCTTCTACCTGGAGAGTTGGGACCCATGGAATGGGTGGCATGCATTACTGCTTTAAAGGATCTGCATTTTCTCACCCAATCTCACAAGTCCTCTCAGCCCCAAGTGTCCAGCCTTATGTCTCATCTAGCTGTCTTTTCAGATAGGGTCGATCCAGGTTTCATCAGAACCCCTGAAGGAATTGTGTAAGAATTTCGCTGTTTTTTTTTTTGTTTGTTTTGTTTTTGAAATTCATTTTTATAATGGGGTTGAGCTGATTTTCACCGACGTGTTTATGCCTGTCTAGACACACTTGATTCCCTTATGGAGACATATCAATATATAGGTTTTAAGATTCTTACTAGTCAGATATATTCCTCTGTGTGGAATAGGGGTGTTGAGTCCCCTTCACAGAGGAAGGTGTAGGATTTGTCTATTCTGTATTTGCTTCATGGAATGGTACCAGTGCTAATATCAAAGTCTGGTTTTATGCATCACCCCACCTCTCCTTTCCCCTTATCAGGCATAAGAGTGTTTTCTCAATGTGAGACTCTGTTCTCTTTCCTAACTCAGTTCATGTGTAGCCATGTTTACAGGACCTTCATAAGTGATATCTTATGATAAGTTTCTTTTTCTGTGTGACTTATTTCACTTAGAATCATCGTACCTAAATCCACTCATTATGCTGTTACTGGCTTTATGACATTGATTTCATGTCTGAGTGATATTCCGTTGTACAAAATTACCACAAGTTCTTTACGCAATTTTCTCTTTCCTGGAATACTTAAGTTGTACTGAAGTTGAGGTTCTTGTATGCAGAGCAGCCTTAAATTTTGGGGTGCCTGTGTCTTGTTGATATTTAGTCTTCCCAAGTTATATGCCCATGAGTGGAAGTGCCCTATGCTCGGTAGCTTTGTATTTTAGATGTTTTAGGAAACAGCATACACTTCTTCAGAGTGGGTCTTGGATATTTATACCACACCCATCAGCGTGAGTAGCTCCCTGTTCTCCATGTCCTCTCCTGCATTTCTGGTTTGTACACATTTTTTGGATGGCCTTTCTGAGCAGTGGAAATTGAGACTTCTTTGTTGTGTGGATTTGCATTTCCCGCTTGCTTGGTTGGCCAAAATTCTGTATGTGTTTTTTTCCTGAAGATATTCACGAAAAAAACGCATACACCCTTTTGCCCAACTGCATCATGTTAGAAATTCTGCTGCTTTGCATATGCTTTAAATGTGAGTCCAATCTACGTTTTGAAATCTGTTTCCTGCAATTCTGCCTCTCATTCAGATCCTCTTCGTTGCCTTACCTGAATATATTTTTGGACGTTGGTTATCATTTTTATCTTTGCAGGTCTTTGAATTGTTTGCTCCTGAGCCCCATTTTGCAACTCGCATTTTTTGTGAGCTGGTCGCCAAACCATTGTATTGCTTCCGGCCCTATTCTGGTTCTGGGGAGGCAGGTTGAGCCTTTGGTTAATTCTTCTTCCTAAAGGGAAATTAGAGTGGCATGTGCCTGTCAAAACTCCTACAGCTAGTCTCTCATTGGTTCCCCCTCTTCCCGTTTATCCTCTGCGCAAATTGCAAACTGTGTGAAAGAGGAGGTTAAAGGTGCTGATTCTCCAAGTGGGGAGATTGTTAGTAATTTGGCTGGAATGGCGAACCCCAGCACCAGGAGATCAAAAATGAGGTGTATTTTAGACACCTTTCCTGTTCACACGGTGTACATTCGTCTCGGTTTCCCAGGCATGTTTTCGCTGTCGGAAGATTCCCTTGAACCTGCAGATTTGGGACCCAAGGAATGGGAATCAGGCAGTATTACTTTAAAAGGTCTGCCTTTACTCACCCAGCCTCTCTAACATCTCTTAGCGTGCATAGCTTCCTGCCTTATATATCATCCTGCTGTGGGTCTACATGTGTTCAATCCATGTTACATCGTAGCCCTTCAACAAAAGTTGTAAGAAGTTTTTTCTGTCTCACTGTTTTTATAAATATTTTTAAATTTATTTTTATATTGGTTACAGCTGATTTTCAAAGCTCTGTTTTTTGCTGCTGTACATCCACTTGATTCATGTACTGTGAGACAACAATAAATTCTTTTTCAGATGCTTACCAGTCATTTATATTATTTTCCAGTGACTTGAGTGCACTGAGTGCAGTTCTTTAAGGTACCATGTAGGCCTTGTCAGTTATTCAATTTGGTACTTGGAATGGTTTCTTTGCTAATTTCAACCTCCTGGATAATACCCCACCCTTCCCCACCTTTTCCATTTAGCAGCCTTATGTCTATTTTCTACATATTTGCCTATGTTTCTGTTTTGTAATTTATTTCATGTGTAGCCATTTTTGATTCCACCTTTAAGTGACATCTTATGATATGTGTCTTTTTCTTTCTGTCATATGTCACTTAGAATGATCGTATGTAACTCCTCCAGACTTGTTACAACTGGCCTGATTTCATTGATTTCTGGATGAGTAATATTCCACTCTACATAAGTACCCCAACGCTTTTATCCATTTTATCCTTCCAGGGACATTTAGGTTATATCCAAGTTGAGGCCCTTTTTAACAGAGAGGTGGAAAACGTTGGGGTTCCTGTTTTCTGTTGATTTTTGTTTTTCCCAAGGTATACGCCCATGAGTGCAAGTGCCCTATGCTCTGTAGCTCATTTTTTCGATGTTTTAGCAAACACAATACACTTCTCCAGAGTGGCCGTTGGCAAATTACATTTGCACTATCAGCCTCACAGGGCTCCCTTTTCTCCTCATCCTGTCCTACATTTCTGGTGTTTACACTTTATGTGGATGGCCCTCTGACTGATGTGAAGTGATACATTTTATAGTATAGATTTCCAGTGCCCACCTGTTTGGTTGGATAAAATGTGTGTATGGCCTTTACTTGAATATATTCAGAAAAAAATGCATACGCCCTTTTTGGCCAACTGCATCATTGGCGATGTTCAGCCCCTTTTCTTTTGCTTTAATGGGGAGTCCTTTCCACCTCTTCAAATCTGTTTCCTGACAATCTCCCTTGCTTAAAAGTCCTTTTCTGTTACTTACCTCAAGACATTTTTTGACGATAGATATTTTCAACTCTGCAGTTTCATGAATTTTAGTGCCCCTGAGTTCCATTTTCCAACTTGTGTTTTTGGAAACTGGACACAAAACAGCGGGATTTCCTCTAGCCCTATTCTGCTTCCGTTGGCAATTCTAGCCTTTGATGAATTTGTCTTCCTGATTGGAAATTAGAGTGGCATGGGCCAGTCTGAACACCTAGGACTTGTCTCTAAATATTTCTCATCCTTCCGCTTCATCCTCCAGAGAAATTACAAACTGTGTGCAACAGGATGTTGACGGTGCCGATATCCCCAAGTGAGGAGACTGTTAGGAAAGATGCTGGAGGGGTGAACCCGAGCACCAGGCGATGAGGAGATGAGGTGCCTTTTCCAAACTGTTTCTGATCAAACGGTGCACCATCCTCTAGGTGTGACAGGCATGTTTTAGCCATAGGAATGGTCCCGTGCATGTAAGGAGAGCACCAGGAATTTTTCCAAATCAGTGCCTCCCCGAACCCCAAACTGGGGAATTTTTAAACTACGGCTACACATATGTCCACTAATGGCCTTGGGAAATACGCAGAGTCCAAACTTTAGATGATTGAAATCTTCGGGATCAGAAGTGCTCACCATCGACCTTGCTTAGTTTACATTTTATCTGTCATTGATAGATGATGTCAATAAATATATCTATTCTTTTTCAGATTATTTCCCCTTATAGGTTATTGCAAAATATTCAGTGTAGTTCCCTGTGCTATACAGTAGTTCCTTGTTGATGATCTGTTTTATACATAGCAGTGTGTATGTGTTAATCCCAAACTGTTAATTTATCCCTTCTCCTACCTTTACCCTTTGGTAATAATAAATTATAAGATTTTATACTTCTCAGAAATGGGGAAGCTGAAAGAGAGGTATCATTTTCAATGGAAAAGCATTCAAAACAAGATTGAAGCTTCAGCCAAGAGTATTCGATGTACATCCTTGGGAATAAATCACTTCATTTCTCTAATGTTGACCTGACAAATAAGACAGACGTCTTCACTGAACTTGCTTATAATAAAGTGATGGAAATATCAAATGTAAGTCTTAGAAACATCTTATTTTACCCGAGCCTTATACACTGCTCTATGTTAACTACAGTTTGGCTCACACATCTGTTCATTGAAGTTACAATGTTCTCAATTTCTGTTACTGATCCTCCAGAGTGGACCCCAACAGGAGTCCCTGTGCCCAGTGTCATTGGAGCCAACAGATCAAGACTGAGTTTGGTTCAGAATCAAAGGAAACTTTATATTTTGAAAACAGAATGGAGAGGTGAGAGCGTGCACTCCCCCGCGGGCTGTGGGCTGGGCTGCTGTGTAATGATCCCAGCAGTGTCAGCAGGAGGGAGGGGATGGAGCTCTCGAGGGCTAGGTTGGCTGCAGCTCAGGCTGTATGTCGCAGAGTCTGCATGGGACCCCACTAGCTGAGGTGTCAGCCCAGCCATTCTGCATTAGGAAATCGGGTCTGAAGTGCCGGGTGTGGGACCTCTGCATGTGGAACCATAGGAGCACGTGAAATTAGACAAAGCACAAAGGAAAAACAGATTAGACTTTATTTTATTGCCCAGATTCTCTTTTTATCTCCCAGGAATTTTTAATGAACGTTGCCGGTGATGAACACCTCCTCTGCTTTTTGTCCCATTCCTCATTCTTGGGGTGCTGAGGGTGCAGACCCCTCTTTTGTAACTGCTTCATGCTGAGGTGGGAGACCGCATACACGGTGGGAGGGGCAAAACTTCCCCCCAGCAGCCTCCAGGTGAGGTTGATTGTCCCAAGGCTTCCTGCCTCACTGCTCGTCCACCTGAGCACCAGCATTGGAAGTGTTATAGATTCTAATGACCTTTAAGGGTCCAGGAAAGACATGCACAGAGATGCTGCGGTGGCAGGTTTCACCCCACCCCACATTTGTTCAGCGACCTTAGGCTGACGGTTTTTGCCAGCCTAGATGCTCTGACCAGTAGTCTGTGCTTTCTTTAATTAGGTCCCTGAATTAATATATAAACAGCACCATGTGTCAGAGCCCTGCCTGCTCAACTCCCAGACAGTCCAGGGTCAGTGGTGATCCAGGACCATGACGTCCACTGAGTCAACGGCCTTTTGAAGTAGCCAGCAGTCCAGCTGGTCATATTGGCCACCATCACCGTGGTTTCTGTAGGGTTTTCTATGGTGAAAGCGTGATATACGTTTCCCCCGCCAAGCTTATTAGCTCCCGTCTGGGGGCAGTAAGTCCTGCAAGGAGTAGTCTGCTCTTTTGGGGCACAGACTTGTTTTCTGAGAGAAACTCTAGGTCAAGTGATGGTCACACGAGTCATATTGGGGGCCCATTGCCCCCGTTTGTCTCTCTGGAGGTTGGAGTTGGAGGGCCTCCTCAGTCGAGGTCAGTGTGTCCACAGAGCGACCCCTGCAACTTCAGGGCATGATGGTTGTTAGGATCACCACGTGGGGTCCTTTTCCCTTAGGAGGGAGCTGGCCTTGCGGGCTGCTGATTTCCAGCTTTTTAGATACCCCAGTATCCTGGCCTGAAGGGGCAGTGGGCAAAGCCCTTGGTGACCATAGTTTATCATACCTGAAGGGCATTCTTGTGTTGCTCCATTTCAAGTGGTCCCAGTTTTTGCACTAAGGCTCCAAGGGCGATTAACCTTTGACCGGGTATGTAAAGGTCAAAGGGTTTAGCTAAATTAGGGAGTTCCTGGGCAAGGGCCTGAATTGACTGCTCTTTCCATTCTTGAAAACCTGCTTCTGGATTCTATTCAGAAGAATCATCATCATTTCGTGTCAGTGTTTCATGTAGAGGCCCAGCTATTAGACTGTAGTTACGGATTCAGATGCAGAAAACCTTGGCCTCCCCAGGAACCCCTAAGCTGTCTTCTAGTTTTAGAAGAGGTAAGGCTGCAAATGGCTTCTTCCCTATCCTGGTATGCGTTTCTCCGAATATCTGTGAAAATGAAGCCCAGGCATGTCACCTTAGCCTGGGATATTTGAGCCTTTTTCTTGAACACCTTCTATCCTTTCTTGGCTAGGTAGTTCAGAGGCGTCTTTAGTAGGCCTGGCGATCAGAATGTCATCTGCATATTGAAGGAGGGTTCCCTTTTACAGAGGTAGAACTTTTAGGTCTTTAGAGGACATTTCCCCAATGATGGTGTGGGGATTTTTGAACCATTGGGGCAGGACGGCCCAGCATTATTGCTTTTGTTGCATGTTGTGTCCTGCCACTCACAAGCCAAAAATTCTTGTGACTCTGAGATGAGTGGAATACAGAAGAAGGCATCATTGAAGTCTAATACAGAATGCCATGGCCTGGTGGATGGTAGACTGACCAGCAGGGTGTAGGAAATAGGAGCTACTTGATGTATATCCTCGGTGGCTTCACTGATTGTCCTGATATCCTTTACCAGGACTCCAGCAGCCCATGGGGCTCTCGTGGTCAGGCCAATCCCAGGATATGGAGCTCACCTGGGCTGCACCTCAACCCCCACAGCCCACGGGGCTCTCGTGGTCAAGTCCCTCCCAGGGTATGGAGCTCACCTATTCAGCTATCCAGCAGCCCATGGGGCTCTCATAGTCAGGCCCTTGCCAGGATATGGAGCTCCCTTTGGGCAGGTACCCCAGAAGGGCTGGAAACACAGGAACCGTGCACATAGCCCACATTGCAGAGAACCCCCAGCTCACCTGTCGCTCACAGCTGACACAGAACACCTCAGAGCAGGACTTGAACTAACAAACAGCAGCTCTGACAGGTCTGTGACCCCAGGTATCACTCTGTGCGGCCTCTCTCTGCCTGGTCTTCCAGACACTTCCACTGCAGCCAGGGCACCAGGCCTCTATCTCCACCCAACATCACTCCTCTCCCTGACTCCTGGGTTCCTCTCATTAGGATAGTGTCTTCTTGAAGTTGTTTTCCACTCATGGACCAGATAAAATGATAAGAAAACAAGCCGCAGCTGCAGCCCCTTGTCTATCCTGACTCTCAAGAGCCCACACCTGTTCCTTGGGCCTGGCCCGTTTAGCAAGGCTCTTTTTTTGCAACTGTGAGCCCCTGAGGAGTGAGGATTGGCTGATTTGGGCAGCCTGACACTGCCTGCCAGCCCTCCCCAGGTGTGCCTGGGTTGAGATCAATATAAGCACCTCTCCAGTCAGCAAGAGCTCCTGTAGCTGTGCCTGACGCCATATTCTCTGCCCCGTCAGCAGTGTCGGGGCTGGGGTGGTGGGAGGGAGTGAGGGGCCGTGGCTTTGTGGGTGGCCCAGTGTGAGTGGGGCTCTGCTGGACTTCCTGCAGGAGTTGCCAGGCTGCCACCTGCTAAAGAAGAGGATGTGTCACCCATACCTGCCGCTGGAATTTCTCCCCAGGCAGAGGTGAGGAAGTAAAAAAGCAGTGGGGGCCGTGGCAGGAGGGGTATCTCAGGCAGGGAAATGGAAAGCTTCCAGAAGAGCATCTGGGTCCAGGACCATCCTGGCTGGCCTGCTGGCACCAAGTCGGCCTGCATGCTGTCGCTGCTGTGGCTCCACAGCCCTTCCTCTAGGCTTGCAAGTTCTTGTACATATTCAGGTGTTTTACCTGGAAAGGGTGGGAAGATTTCAGCTGCAGCAGGACTGGGGTACAGCTCACATTTACTCACAGACGCCTCGACATAGTCCCCCAGCTTTGCAATGAGGATGCTCCTTGTGGGGGGGAGCGCTGCTGACTGCATGGGAGATGATTTCTCACTTCTGACCAACTTAAGAAATTGTTACCACTGGAACAAGTGCCCTGATACGATTTTCCTCTGTATAAATGGTGGGTTCTGTTTTTTTTTTTTTTTTTCCTTTTTTCTTTTTGGTTCAATGTAGGTTTTATTTATTCCTCTTTTTTTTTTTTTAATTTAGAGATATAAACATGGAAATAATGCATTAATATAAAGAAGTCTATATGAAGGGATAAACTTTTTTTCTGTTTTATTTTATTAAATGTTATTTATTTATTTTTAATTTTTTAAAATTTATTTATTTCTTTTATACAGCAGGTTCTTATTGGATATCTATGTTATACATATAAGTGTGCACATGTGAATCCCAGTCTCCCAATTCATCCCACCACCACCCTCCCATGGTGTTCCCCCCTTGGTGTCCATATGTTTGTTCTCTACATCTGTGTCTCTATCTCTGCCCTGCAAACTGGTTCATCTGTACCATTTTTCTAGGTTCCACATATATGCATTAATATACAATATTTGTTTTTCTCTTTCTGACTTACTTCACTCTGTATGACAGTCTCTAGATCCATCAAGGTCTCTACAAATGACCCAATTTCATTCCTATGTGTGGCTGAGTAATATTCCATTGTATATATGTACCACATCTTTATCCATTCGTCTGTCTGTGGGCACTTAGGTTGCTTTCATTACCTGGCTATTGTAAATAGTGCTGCAATGAACATTGTGGTGAATGTCTCTTTTTGATTTATGGTTTTCTCTCGGTATATGCCCAGTAGTGGGATTGCTGGATTATATGGTAATTCTATTTTTAGTTTTTTAAGGAACCTCCATTCTGTTCTCCATAGAGACTGTATCGATTTACATTCCCAACAATAGTGGAAGAAGGTTCCTTTTCTCCACACCCTCTCCAGCATTTGTTGTTTGTAGATTTTCTGATGATGCCCATTCTAACAGGTGTGACGTGATACCTCATTGTAGTTTCGATTTCCATTTCTCTAATAATTAGTGATGTTGAGCAGATTTTCATGTGCGTCTTGGCCATCTCTATGTCTTCTTGGAAGAAATGTCTATTTAGATCTGCTTCCATTTTTGTATTGGGTTTTTTGTCTTATTAATGTTGACCTGCATGAGCTGTTTATATATATTGGAGATTAATCATTTGTCCATTGATTCGTTTGCAAATATATTCTGCCATTCTGAGGGTTGTCTTTTCATCTTGTTTGTAGTTTCCTTTGCTTTGCAAAAGCTTTTACGTTTCATTAGGTCCCATCTGTTTAGCTTCTTCTTTTTTTATTTAATAACTATAGGAGATGGATCAAAAAAAGTTCTTGCTGTGATTTACGTCAGAGTATTCTTCGTAAGTTTTCCTCTCAGAGTTTTATACTGTCCGGTCTTACATTAAGGTCTCTAATCGATTTTGAATATATTTTTATGTATGGTGTTGGGGAGTGTTCTAATTTCATTCTTTTACATATAGCTGTCCATAATTCCCAGCACCACTGACTGAAGAAACTCTCTTTTCTCCATTGTAAAGTCTTGCCTCCTTTGTCATAGATTAGTTGAGCATAGGTCTGTAGGTTTATCCCTGGGCTTTCTTATATTTTTTCTTTTCCACATTTATTGGAGTATAATTGCTTTACAATGGAGTGTTAGTTTCTGCTGTATAACAAATTAAATCAGCTATACATATACAAATATCACCAGATCCCCTCCCTCTTGCATCTCCCTCCCACACTCCATATCCCATCCCTTTAGGTGGTCACAAAGCACCGAGCTGATCTCCCTGTTCTATGTGGCTGCTTCCCAGTAGCTATCAGTATTACATGTGGTAATGTATTTATGTCCATGCCACTGTCTCACATCGTCCCATCTTACCCATCCCCCTTCCGGTGTCCTCAAGTCCTTTCCCTATGTCTGTGTCCTTTATCCTGTCCTGCCACTAGGGTCTTCAAAATCTTTTTTTTTTTCTCATTAGATTCCGTATATCTCTGTTAACATACAGTATTTGTTTTTCCCTTTCTGACTTACTTCACTGTGTAGGACAGATTCTAAGTCCATCCACCTCAGTGCAAATAACTCAGTTTTGCTTCTTTTTATGGCAGAGTGATATTCCATTGTATATATGTGCCATATCTTCTTTATCCATTCATCTGTCGATGGACACTTAGGTTGCTTCCATGTCCTGGCTATTGTAAATAGAGTTGCAATGAACATTTTTGTACATAACTCTTTTTGAATTATGGTTTTCACAAAGCAAATGCCCAGTAGTTGGATTGTTGTGTCGTTCGGTACTTATACTGTTAGTTATTTAAAGGAACCTCCGTACTGTTCTCCCTAGTGCCCATATCAATTTACATTCCCACCCACAGTGCAAGTGTGTTCCCTTTTCTCCAATAAAGGCCTCTCCAGAATTTATTGTTTTGTAGATTTTTTTTGATGATTGCCACTCTGACTGCTGTGAGGTGATACCTCACAGTAGTTTTGATTTTAATTTCTCTAATGATTAGTGATGTTCAGCATCCTTTCATGTGTTTCTTGGTAATCTGTATATCTTCTTTGGAGAAATGTCTATTTAGCTCTTCTGCCCGTTTTTGGATTGGGTTGTTTGTTTTTGTGATATTGAGCTACATGTGGTGCTTGTAAAGTTTGGAGATTAATCCTTTGTCAATTGCTTCATTTGAAAATATTTTCTCCCATTCTTAGGGTTGTTTTTGCATCTTGTTTATGTTTTCCTGTACTGTGTAAAAGCTTTTAAGTTTCATTAGGACTCATATGTTGATTTTTGTTTTTATTTCCATTTCTCTAGGAGGTGGGTCAAAAAGGATCTTGCTGTGATTTATGTCATAGAGTGCTCTGCCTATGGTTTCCTCTAAGTGTTTTATAGTGTCTGGTCTTATATTTAGATCTCTAATCAAGTTAGAGATTATTTTTGTGTATGGTGTTATGGAGTGTTCTAATTTCATTCTTTTATGTGTAGGGGTCCAGTTTTCCCAGCACCAATTACTGAAGAGACTGTCTTTTCTCCATTGTATACCCTTAGCTCCTTTGTCCTCTGTGAGATAGGCATACGTATGTAGGTTTATCTCTGCACTTTCTGTCCTGTTCCATTAATCTGTGTTTATTCCAATCTGCATACACTTGATTCCATTATGGAGACATATAAATACATAGGTTTCAAGATTATTACCAGTCAGATATATTCCTCCTCAGTGAATAGGGTGTTTTGTGTCCAGTTCATTGAGAAAGGAGTAGTTCTTGTCTATTAGATATTTGGTATATGGAATGGTATCTGTGCTAATTTCAAACTCTGCTTTTACACATCACCCCAACATCACCTTTCCCCTTAAGGAGGCATAAGTGTGTTTTCTAAATGTGTAACTCTGTTCTCTTTTGAAATTCAGTTCATGTGTATCCATGTTTACATTCCCTCTATAAGTGATATATTACAATATGTTTCTTTTTCTTTTTGGCTCATTTCAATTAGCATCATCGTACCTAAAGCCACTCATTATGCTGCTATTGGCCTTATGACATTGATTTTATGTCTGAGTGACATTCCATTGTATATAAGTACCACAACATATTTATCCATTTTTTTCCCTTTCCTGGGATATTTAAAGTGTACCGAAGTCGAGGTTCTTGTAAACAGAGCAGCCCTAAACTTTGGGCTGGCTGTGTGTTGTGGATTTTTAGTTTTCCCAAAATACACGCCCAGGAGTGGAAGTGTGCTATGCTCTGTAGCTCTGTTTTAGAAAACAACATACAGTTCTCCAGAGAGGCTGTTGGAAATTTACATCCTGTCCATCGGCATAACCAGGCTCCCTTTTCTCCATGGCCTGTCCTGTATTTGTTGTTTTTACACAATTTTCGGATGGCCCTTTTGACTGGAGGTAAGTGACACTTCTATGTAGTGTGGATTTGCAATGCCTGATGGCTTGCTTGGCCAAAAAGGGCGTATGCATTTTTTCCCGAATATATTCAAGAAAATACACATACTCCCTTTTCAGCCAAGGGCCACATTGTCGAAGATCTGTCGCTTTTCATGTGCTTTAAAGATGACTCCAATCTACCTCTTGAAATCTGTTTCCTTCAATTCTGCCTTGCTTTCAAATCCTCTTCACTGCCTTACCTCAATATATTTCTGGATGATAGTTGTCCTTTATAACTCTGCAAGTTTGTGAATTGCTGTGCCACTGATTTCCATTTTTCAACTCGCTTATTTGTGAGCTGGCTGCAATACCACAGGATGGCTTTAGGCCATAGTCTAGTTCCGCGGTTTCAGGCTGAGCCTGTTTTTAATTCTTTTTCCTGATGGGAAACTAGAGAGATATGTGCTCATCCAAACACCTACAGCTAATGTCTCATTTGTTTCCCCTCTTCCTGTTCATCCTCTGCACAATTTGCAAACTGTGCACAACAGGAGGGTAAAGGCAGTGACACTCCAAGTGGGGAGATTTTTAGTAATGCAGATGGAATGGCGAAGCCAAGCACGAGGAAAGGAAAAATGAGGTACCTTTTAGAAAACTTTCCCGATTACACAGTTTACCATCCACTGGGTTTCACATGCATGTTTTAACTGTAGGAAGATTCCCTTAAACATGGAGAGTTGGGGCCACTAGAATGGGTAGCACACAGTATTGCTCTAAGTGGTGTTCTTTTGCTCACACAACCTCAGCAATCTTGTCAGCCCCAAGTGTCCAGTCTTATGTCTCATCCAGCTGTGGGTGTAAAGGTGGTCAATCCAGGTTGCATCACAGGCCCTAAACGTAATTTTTAAGACTTTCTCCCAGTTTCACTGTTTTTGCATTTTGCTTTTGAAATTTATTTTTATAAGGGTGTTTAGCTGAATTTCAGTGCTGTGTTCATGCCATTATACACACACATGATTCCCTTATGGAGACATGAGAATACATATGTTTAAAAATTGTTACTAGTCAGATATATTCCTCTGCAATGAATAGGGGTTGTTGAGTCCAGTTCATTGTGCCGGGAGTAGGTTCTGTCTATTACATACTTGATTTATGGAACGGTATCTGTGCTAATTTTGGACTGTAGATTTATGTATCACCCCACCTCGCCTTTCCCCTTAATCAGGCAGAAGATTGTTTTCTAAATGTGTGACTCTGTTGTGTTTGTAATTCAGTTCATGTGCAGCCATTGGTACATTCCCGCTATGAATGATAGCTTATGATAATTTTCATTATTCTGTTCTCTTTCCTAACTGAGTTCATGTGTAGCCACGTTTCCAGGACCTTCATAAGTGATACCTTATGATAAGTTTCTTTTTCTGTGTGACTTATTTCACTTAGAATCATCGTACCTAAATCCACTTATTTTGCTGCTACTGGCGTTATGACATTGATTGCATGGCTGAGGGATATTCCATCGTACATAAGTAACACAATTTCTTGAACCATTTTTGTCTTTCCTGGGATATTTAAGGTGTACCCAAGTTGAGGTTCTTGTAAGCAGTGCAGCCATAAATTTTGAGGTGGCTCTGTCTTATTGATATTCAGTTTTCCCAAGGTATATTCCCTAGACAGGAAGTGCCCTTGGCTTTGTGGCTCTGTTGTTTACTTGTTTTAGGGAACACAATGCACTCCTCCAGTGAGGAAGTTGGCAATTTAAATCCAGCCAATCAGCATAACTAGGCTCCCTGTTCTCCAGGGCCTGTCTTGCCTTTCTAGTTTTTACACATTTTGCGGATGTCCCTTTTGACTGGTGAGAAGTGATACTTCTTTGTAGTGCAGATTTGCATTGCCTGCTTGCTTGGCAAGAAAGGACGTATGCGTTTTCTCCTGAATATATTCAGGAGAAAACGCATACGCCCTTTTTGGCCAAGTGCATCATGGTCGAAGTTGTGCCCCTCTTCCTGTGCTTTAAAGGAGATTCCAATGTACCTCTTGAAATCTGTTTCCTGCTATTCTGGCTCGCTTTCAAGTCCACCTCGTTGCCTTCCCTCAACAGATTTTTGGACGATAGTTGTCCTTTATTACTCTGCCTGTTTGTGAATTGCTGGGTCCCTGAGCTCCATTTTTCAACTCGTTTTTTGTGAGCTGACGGCAGGTCCAAATCTTTGTTTCAGGAACTATAGTGGTTCCCGGCGGGTGGCTGAGACTTTGGCTAATTCTTCTACCTGCCGGGAAATTAGAGTGACATGTGACCTTCCAAATGCCTAACAGCTACTCTCTCATTAGTTCTCCCTCTTTCTTTCATCCTCTGCCAAATTGGCAACCTGTGAGAACCAGGAGGTTAAAGGGGCTGTCTCTCCAAGTTGGGACATTGATAGTAAAGCAGTTGGAAAGTCAAACCGGAGCACCAGGAGAGGGACTATTAGTTGAGTTTTAGAAACCTTTCATTTTCACTGTTTGTCCATTCTCTAGGTTTCCCGTACATGTTATAGCTGTAGTAATATTCCCTTCAACCTGGAGAGTTGGGACCCTTGGAATGTGTTCCACGCATTACTGCTTTAAATGGTCTGCATTTGCTCACTGAATCTCACCAATCCTCTCAGTCCCAAGTGTCCAGCCTTATGCCACATCCAGCTGTCATTGTAGATAGGGTCATTCCTGGTTTCATCAGAGCCCCTGAAGGAATTGTAAAGAATTTCCCTGTTTTTTTGTTTTGTTCTTGAAATTACTTTTTATTGTGGGTTTGAGCTGATTCTCACTGCCATGTTTATGCGAGTCTAGACACACTTGATTCCCTTACGGAGACTTATCAGTACACTGGTTTTAATTTTCTTACTAGTCAGATATATTCCTCTGCGGGAAATATGGGATTTTGAGTCCCTTTCACTGAGGAAGGTGTAGGACTTGTATAATCCGTAGTTGGTTTTTGGAACGGTACCTGTACTAATATCAAACTCTGGTTTTATGCATCACCCCACCTCTCCTTCCCCCTTAAGCAGGCATAAGAGTGTTTTCTAAATGTGAGACTCTGTTCTCTTTCCTAATTCAGTTTATGTGTAGCCATGTTTACAGGACCTTCATAAGTGATATCTTATGATAAGTTACTTTTTCTCTGTGACTTATTTCACTTAGAATCATCATACGTGAATCCACTCATTTTGCTGCTACTGGCCTTATGACACTGATTTCATGGATGAGGGATACACCATCCTACGAAAGTAACACAATTTCTTAAACCATTTTTGTCTTTCCTGGGATATTTAATGTGTACCCAAGTTGAGGTTCTTGTAAGCAGTGCAGCCCTAAATTTTGTGGTGGCTCTGTCTTTTTGATTTTCAGTTTTCCCAAGGTATATTCCCTAGACTGGAAGTGCCCTTGGCTCTGTAGCTCTGTTGTTTAACTGTTTTAGGGAACACAATGCACTCCTCCGGAGAGGCAGTTGGCCATTTACATCCTGCCCATCAGCATAACTAGGCTTCCTGTTCTCCAGGGCCTGTCTTGCCTTTCTGGTTTTTACACATTTTGCGGATGTCCCTTTGACCAATGGGAAGTGATACTTCTTTGTAGTGCAGATTTGCATTGCCCACTTGCTTGCCTGGGCAAAAATGTCATTTGCGTTTTCTACTGAATATATTCAGGAGAAAACACATACGCCCTTCTTGGCCAAGTGCATCTTTGTCGATGTTGTGCCCCTCTTTCTGTGCTTTAAAGGCGATTCCAATGTACCTCTTGAAATCTGTTTCCTGCTATTCTAGCTCGCTTTCAATTCTGCCTCGTTGCCTTCCCTCAACAGATTTTGGACGATTGTTGTCCTTTATTACTCTGCCAGTTTGTGAATTGCTGTGCCCATGAGCTCCATTTTTCAACTCGTTTTTTGTGAGCTGACGGCAGGTCCAAAATTTTGGTTCAGAAACTATCGTTGTTCCCGGCAGTTGGCTGAGACTTTGGTTATTTCTTCTTCCTGCCAGGAAATTAGAGTGACATGTTCCAGTCCAAATGCCTAACAGCTACTCTCTCATTAGTGCTACCTCTTCCTTTTCATCCTCTGCCAAATTTGCAACCTGTGCGAACCAGGAGGTTATAGGGGCTATCTCTCCAATTTGGGAGATTGATAGTAAAGCAGTTGGAAATTCAAACGGGAGCACCAGGAGAGGGACTATTAGTTGAGTTTTAGAAACATTTGGTTTTCACTGTGTGTCCATTCTCTATGTTTCCCTTACATGTTATAGCTGTAGTAATATTCCCTTCAACCTGGAGAGTTGGGACGCTTGGAATGTGTGCCACGCATTATTGCTTTAAATGGTCTGCATTTGCTCACCAAAACTCACCAATCATCTCAGTCCCAAGTGTCCAGCCTTATGCCACATCCAGCTGTCATTGTAGATAGGGTCATTCCAGGTTTCATCAGAGCCCCTGAAGGAATTGTAAAGAATTTCCCTGTTTTTTTGTTTTTTTCTTGAAATTCCTTTTTATAGTGGGTTTGAGCTGATTCTCACTGCCATGTTTATGTGAGTCTAGACACACTTGATTCCCTTACGGAGACTTATCAGTACATTGTTTTTACGATTCTTACTAGTCTGATATATTCCTCTGTGGGAAATATGGGATTTTGAGTCCCTTTCACTGAGGAAGGTGTAGGCCTTGTCTATTCCGTAGTTGGTTTTTGGAATGGTACATGTACTAATATCAAACACTGGTTTTATGCATCACCCTACCTTTCCTTCACCCTTAAGCAGGCACAAGAGAGTTTTCGAAATGTGAGACTCTGTTCTCTTTCCTAACTCAGTCCATGTGTATCCAGCCATATTTACAGGACCTTCATATGTGATATCTTATAAGTTTCTTTTTCTCTGTGACTTATTTCACTTAGAATCATCGTACCTGAATCCACTCATTTTGCTGCTACTGGCCTTATGACATTGATTTCATGGCTGAGGGATATTCCATCATACGTAAGTAACACAATTTCTTGAACCATTTTTGTCTTTCCTGGGATATTTAAGGTGTACCCAAGTTGAGGTTCTTGTAAGCAGTGCAGCCCTAAATTTTGAGGTGGCTCTGTCTTATTGATTTTCAGTTTTCCCAAGGTATATTCCCTAGACTGGAAGTGTCCTTGGTCTGTAGCTCTGTTTTTAACTTGTTTTAGGGAACACAATGCACTCCTCCAGAGACGCAGTTGGCAATTTACATCCTGCCCAACAGCATAACTAGGTTCCTTGTTCTCCAGTGCCTGTCTTGCCTTTCTGGTTTTTGTTCATTTTGTGGATGTCCCTTTTGACCGGTGGGAAGTGACACTTCTTTGTAGTGCAGATTTGCATTGCCCGCTTGCTTGCTTGGCCAAAAAGAGCATATGCATTTTCTCCTGGATATATTCTGGAGAAAATGCATACGCACTTTTTGGCCAAGTGCATCATTGTCGAAGTTGTGCCCCTCTTCCTGTGTCTTAAATGTGATTCCAATGTACCTCTTGAAATCTGTTTCCTACTATTCTAGCTCGCTTTCAAGTCCACCTCTTTGACTTCCCTCAACAGATTTTTCGAAGATTGTTGTCCTTTATTGCTCTGCCAGTTTGTGAATTGCTGTGTCCCTGAGCTCCATTTTTCAACTTGTGTTTTGTGAGCTGACCGCAAGTCCCAAATGTTGGTTCAGGACCTATACTGGTTCCCGGTGGTTGGCAGAGCCTTTGGTTTATTCTTCTTCGTGCCGGGAAATTAGAGTGACATGTGCCCGTCCAAATGCCTAACAGCTACTCTCTCATTGGTACTCCCTCTTCCCTTTCATCCTTTGCCAATTTGGCAACCTGTGCGAACCAGGAGGTTAAAGGGGCTGTCTCTCCAAGTTGGGAGATTGATAGTAAAGCAGTTGGAAAGTGAAACCGGAGCACGAGAAGAGGGACTATTAGTTGAGTTTTAGAAACCTTTCGTATTCACAGTGGGTCCATTCTCTAGGTTTCCCGTACATGTTGTAGCTGTAGTAATATTCCCTTTTATTTGGAGAGTTGGGACCCAAGGAATGGGTGCCACGCATTATTGCTTTAAAGGGTCTGCATTTGCTCACCCAATCTGACCAATCGTCTCAGTCTCAAGTTTCCAGCCTTATGCCACATCCAGCTGTCGTTGTAGATAGGGTCATTCCAGGTTTCATCAGAGCCCCTGAAGGAATTGTAAAGAATTTCCCTGTTTTTTTGTTTTGTTTTTAAATTCCTTTTTATCGTTTGTTTCCGCTGATTTTCACTGCCATGTTTATGCCAGTCTAGACACACTTGATTCCCTTACAGAGACATATCAATACATAGGTTTTAAGATTCTTACTAGTCAGATATATTCCTCTCCAGAGAAAAGGGGTTTTGAATCCCGTTCACTGAGGAAGGAGTTGGTCTTGTCTATTCTGTATTTGGATTATGGAATGGTACTGGTGCTAATATTAAACTATGGTTTTATGCATCTCCCCACATCTCTTTTCCCCGTAAGCAGGCATAAGTATGTTTTCTATATGTGAGACTCTCTTCTCTTTACTAATTCAGATCAAGTGTACCCATGTTCACATTTCCTTCATAAGTGATATCTTATGTCAGAATGCTCCATGGCTCTTGTCATCATAATGCTCCATGATGCTTGTCACCACGATTATCCATGGTCTTCTCATCACAATGCTCCAAGGTCTTGCCATCACATTGCTCCATGTCCCTTGTCATAACAATTCTCCACCTCTTTGTCATCACAATATTCCATGACATTTCTCATCACAATGCTACATGCTCTTGTCATCACAATTCTCCGTGCACTTGTCATCGCAATGCTCCCTGAACCCTGTCATAGCAAGCTCCATATGCTTGTCATCACAATGTTTCATGACATTGTTATAAAAATTCTCAATGTCACTTGTCATCACAATGCTCCCTGCCATTGTAATCACAATTCTCCATGACACTTGTCATCACAAGCTCCTAGCCCTTGTCATCACAATGCTCCATGACCCTTGTAATCACAATGCTCCAAGACCTCTGTAATCACAATTCTCGATGCCACTTTTCATCTCAATGCTCCATGAACAGTGTCATCACAATGCACCATGCCCATCATCATAATGATTCATGCTATTGTCATCACAATGAAATCAAAATGCTCCATGTCCTATGTCATCACAATGTCTCCAAACCCTTCTGATCACAATGTTCAATAACACTTGTCATCACATGCCCCATGACGCTCGTCATCACAATTATGCAAAGTCTTCTCATCACAATGCTCCATGACATTTGTCACCGCAATGCTCAATACACTTGGCATCACAATACTCACTGACACTTGTCGTCATTATGCTCCTTGAACACTGTCATGACAAGGCTCCATGCCTTTTTCATCACAATGATCCATTCTCTTTTCATCAAGATGATCCAACATCCCTGTTATCACAATGTTCCGTGACTCCAGTCATCACAGTGCTTCATGAAACTTATCCTCAAAATGGTCCATGACCTCGTCACACAAAGCTCTTTGACCTTTGTCACCACAATGCTCCAGGAAATTTTTATCACAATTCTCTGTGACCCTTGTCATCACAAAACTCCATGCCTTTGTCAGCACAATGCTCCATGACCCTTGTCAGCACAATGCTCGATGCGTGTGTCAGCACAATGCTCCTTAACACATGTCATCACAATGCACCATGCACTTGTCATCACAATGCTCTACATCCTTGTCATCAAAATGTTCCATAAAACTTGTCATCACAAAGCTCCATGCACTTCTCCTCAAAATGCCTTCTCACCACTGATCTCAAAATGTTCCATCACTAGTCATCACAATACTCCCTCACCCCTGTCATCACAATATTCCAAGACCCCTGTAATCACAATTCTCCATGCCCTTGTCATCACAAAGCTGCATGATGCATGTAATCAGAATGCTCCATGGCCTTCTCTTCACAATGCTCCATGCCCTTGTCATCAAAATGCTCCAACACCCCTGTAATCACAATGCTCCATGCCCCTTTTCATCTGAATGCTCTATGAACCCTGTCATCACAATGCACCGTGCCCCTCACCATAATATTTCATGCTATTGTCATCACAATGAAATCAAAATGCTCAATGACCTCTGTCATAACAATGCACCAAACACTTCTGATCACAATATTCCATAACACCTGTCATCACAATGCCCCAGGACGCTGGTCATAACAATTATCCATGGTCTTCTCATCACAATGCTCCATGATCTTTGTCATCAAAATGCTCAATACACTTATCATCAAAATGCTCCCTGACAGTTGTCATCAGTATGCTCCTTGAACCCTGTCATGACAAGGCTCCATGCATTTTTCATCACAATGATCCATTCCCTTTTCATCACAATGCTCCAAGACCCCTGTAATCACAATGCACCATGTCCTTGTCATCACAAAGCTCCATGACGCATGTCATCTGAATGCTCCATTGGCTTCTCATCACAATGCTCCATGCCCTTGTAATCACATTGCTTCAAAACCCCTGTAATTTCAATGCTCCATGCACATTTTCATCAGAATGCTCCATGCCCTTGTCATCACAATGCTCCATGACCGTTGTCATCGCAATGTTCCAAGCCCTTGTCATCAAAATGCTCCATTACCTTTGTCATCACAATCCTCCATGACACTTGGTATCACAATGCTCCATGCCATTGTCATCACAATGAACAATGACATATGTCATCACAATGCTCCCTGACAACTGTCTTCACAATACTCCATTACCTTGTCATCACAGTGTTCCATGCCCTTGTCATCACAATGTGCCATGCCCTCTGTCATCACAGTAATCAATGAAACATGTCAGACCAATGTTCCATGCCCCTGTCATCACAATGCTCCATGCCCTTGTCATCACAATGCTTCATGACCCCTGTCATCAAAATGCTCCGTGACCCCAGTCATCAAAATGCTTCATGACCTTTGTCCTCACAATGGTCCATGCCCTCGTCACACAAGGCTCTGTGACCTTTGTCACCACAATGTTCCATGCCCTTGTCATCTCAGTTCTCCATGCCCACTGTCATCACAGTAATCCATGAAACTTGTCAGACCAATGTCCCATGCCCCTGTCATAACATTGCTCCATGCCCCTGTCATCACAATGCTCCATGAACCCTGTCATCACAGTGCTCCGTGACTCCAGTCATCACAATGATTCATGACATTTCTCATCACAGTGGTCCATGCCCTTGTCACACAAGGCTCTGTGATCTTTGTCACCATAATGCTCCATGAAATTTTCATCACAATGCTCTGTGTCCCTTGTCATCAGAATGCTCCATGCCTTTGTCAGCACAATGCTCTATGACACTTGGTATCACAATGCTCCATGCCATTGTCATCACAATGGACAATGACATATGTCATCACAATGCTCCCTGACACCTGTCTTCACAATACTCCATGAACTTGTCATCACAATGAACCATGCCCTTGTCATCAAAATGAGCCATGCCCACTGTCATCACAATAATCCATGAAAGTTGTCAGACCAATGTTCCATGACCCCTGTCATCACATTGCTCCATGCCCTTGTCATCACAATGCTCCGTGACTCCAGTCCTCACAATGATTCATGACCTTTCTCATCACAATGGTCCATGCCCTCGTCACACAAGGCTCTGTGATCTTTTTCACCACAATGCTCCATGAAATTTTCATCACAATTCTCTGTGTCCCTTGTCATCACAATGCTCCATGCCTTTGTCAGCACAATGCTCCATGACACTTGTCATCAAAATGCTCCATGCGTTTGTCAGCACAATGCTCCATGACACATGTCATCACAATCTGCCATGCTCTTTTCGTCACAATTCTCGAGATCCTTTTCGTCGCTATGCTCCATAAAATTTGTCATCACAATGCTCCATGCACTGCTCATCAAAATGCTCTCTCACCACATATATCACAATGTTCCATCACTAGTCATCACAATACTCGCTCACCCCTGTCATCACAATGTTCCATGACCACTGTCATCACAGTGCTACATGCCCTTTTCATCACAATGCTCCATGACCCCTGACATCACAATGTTCCATAACACCTGTCATCAAAATATTCATGACAATTTTATTCAAATTGCTCCAAGACCCTGTCATCACAATGCTCCCTGCCCTTCTCATCATAATGCACCAGGCCCCTGTCATCAAAATGCCCCATGACATTTGTCATCACAAAGCTCCATGACCCTTGGCATCACAATGCTCCATGCCATTGTCATCACAATGCTCAATGAAATCTCTCATCACATTGTTCCATGCCCTTGTCATCACAATGCTCCATTACACCTGTCATAACAATGCTCCATGACCCCTGCCATCACAATGTTCCACGGCCTTGGCATCACAAGGCTCCATGACCCTAGTCATCACAATGCTCCAAGACCACTGTAATCACAATTCTCCATGACACTTTTCATCACAATGCTCCATGAACACTGCCATCAAAATGCACCATGCACATCATCATAATGATTCATGCTATTGTCATCACAATGAAATCAAAATGCTCCATGTCCTCTGTCATCACAATGCTCCAAACCCTTCTGATCACAATGTTCCATAACACTTGTCATCACATGCCCCATGAAGCTCGTCATCACAATTATGCAAGGTCTTCTCATTTCAATGCTCCATGAGCTTTGTCACCACCATGCTCAATACATTTGGCATCACAATGCCTGCTGTCACTTGTCATCAGTATGCTCCTTGAACACTGTCATGACAAGGCTCCATGCATTTTTATCACAATTATCCATTCCCTTTTCATCACTATGCTCCAAGACCCCTGTTATCACAATGCTCCGTGACTCCAGTCATCACAATGCTTCATGACATTTGTCATCACAATGGTCCATGACCTCGTCACACAAAGCTCTGTGACCTTAGTCACCACAATGCTCCATGAAATTTTTATCACAATGCTCTGTGACCCTTGTCATCACAAAGCTCAATGCCTTTGTCAGCACAATGCTCCATGACCCTTGTCATTACAATGCTCGATGCGCGAGTCAGCACAGTGCTCCATAACCCATGTCATCACAATGCACCATGCACTTGTCATCACAAATCTCCACATCCTTGTCATCAAAATGCTCCATAAACCTTGTCGTCACAATGCTCCATGCACTTCTCCTCAAAATGCCTTCTCACCACTGATATCACAATGTTCCATCACCAGTCATCACAATACTTCCTCACCCCTGTCATCACAATATTCCATGACCCATGTAATCACAATTCTCCTTGTCGTTGTCATCACAAATCTCAATGACGCATGGCATCAGAATGCTCCATGGCCTTCTCATCACAATGCTCCATGCCCTTGTCATCACATTGCTCCAAAACCCCTGTAATCACAATGCTCCATGCCCCTTTTCATCTCAATGCTCCATGAACCCTGTCATCACAATGCACCGTGCCCATCACCTAATATATCATGCTATTGTCATCACAATGAAATCAAAATGCACAATGAACTCTTTCATCACAATGCACCAAACCCATCTGATCACAATGTTCCATAACACTTGTCATCACAATGCCCCATGACGCTGGTCATCACAATTATCCATGGTCTTCTTATCACAATGCTCCATGATCTTTGTCATCACAATGCTCAATACACTTATCATCACAATGCTCCCTGACAGTTGTCATCAGTATCCTCTTGAACCCTGTCATGACAAGCCTCCATGCATTTTTCATCACAATGATCCATTCCCTTTTCATCACAATGCTCCAAGACCCCTGTAATCACAATGCTCCATGTCCTTGTCATCACAAAGCTCCATGACGCAGGTCATCAGAATGCTCCATTGCCTTCTCATCACAATGCTCCATGCACTTGTCATCACATTGCTTCAAAACCCCTGTAATTACAATGCTCCATGCACGTTTTCATCAGAATGCTCCATGCCCTTGTCATCCCAATGCTCCATGACCCTTGTCATCGCAATGTTCCAAGTCCTAGTCATCAAAATGCTCCATTACCTTTGTCATCACAATCCTCCATGACACTTGGTATCACAGTGCTCCATGCCATTGTCATCACAATGGAAAATAACAAATGTCATCACAATGCTCCCTGACACCTGTCTTCACAATACTCCATGACCTTGTCATCACAATGTTCCATGCCCTTGTCATCACAATGCGCCATGCCCACTGTCATCACAGTAATCCATGAAACATGTCAGACCAATGTTCCATGCCCCTGTCATCACATTGCTCCATGCCCTTGTCATCACAATGCTCCATGACCCCTGTCATCACAATGCTCCGTAACTCCAGTCATCACAATGCTTCATGACCATGTCCTCACAATGGTCCATGCCCTCGTCACACAAGGCTCTGTGACCTTTGTCACCACAATGTTCCATGCCCTTGTCATCTCAATGCTAATTGCCCACTGTCATCACAATAATCCATGAAACTTGTCAGACCAATGTTCCATGCCCCTGTCATCACATTGCTCCATGCCCTTGTCATCACAATGCTCTGTGACTCCAGTCCTCACAATGATTCATGACCTTTGTCATCACAATGGTCCATGCCCTCGTCACACAAGGCTCTGTGATCTTTTTCACCACAATGCTCCATGAAATTTTCATCACAATGCTCTGTGTCCCTTGTCATCACAATGCTCCATGCCTTTGTCAGCACAATGCTCCATGACACTTGTCATCAAAATGCTCCATGCGCTTGTCAGCACAATGCTCCATGACACATGTCATCACAATGTGCCATGCTCTTTTCATCACAATGCTCCACATCCTTTTCATCGCTATGCTCCATAAAATTTTTCATCACAATGCTCCATGCACTGCTCATCAAAATGCTCTCTCACCACATATATCACAATGTTCCATCACTAATCATCACAATACTCGCTCACCCCTGTCATCACAATGTTCCATGACCACTGTCATCACTGTGCTACATGCCCTTATCATCACAATGCTCCATGACCCCTGACATCACAATGTTCCATAACCCCTGTCATCAAAATATTCATGACAATTTTATTCAAATTGCTCCATGACCCTGTCATCACAATGCTCCCTGCCCTTCTCATCATAATGCACCAGGCCCCTGTCATTAAAATGCCCCATGACATTTGTCTTCACAAAGCTCCATGACCCTCGGCATCACAATGCTCCATGCCATTGTCATCACAATGCTCAATTAAATCTCTCATCACATTGTTCTATGCCCTTGTCATCACAATGCTCCATTACACCTGTCATAACAATGCTCCATGACCCCAGCCATCACAATGTTCCACGGCCTTGGCATCACAAGGCTCCATGACCCTAGTCATCACAATGCTCCAAGACCTCTGTAATCACAATTCTCCATGACACTTTTCATCTCAATGCTCCATGAACACTGTCATCACAATGCACCATGCCCATCATCATAATGATTCATGCTATTGTCATCACAATGAAATCAAAATGCTCCATGTCCTCTGTCATCACAATGCTCCAAACCCTTCTGATCACAATGTTCCATAACACTTGTCATCACATGCCCCATGACGCTCGTCATCACATTTATGCAAGGTCTTCTCATCTCAATGCTCCATGACCTTTGTCAACACCATGCTCAATACACTTGGCATCAAAATGCTTGCTGTCACTTGTCCTCAGTATGCTCCTTGAACACTGTCATGACAAGGCTCCATGCATTTTTCATCACAATGATCCATTCCCTTTTCATCACAATGCTCCAAGACCCCTGTTATCACAATGCTCCGTGACTCCAGTCATCACAATGCTTCATGACATTTGTCATCACAATGGTCCATGACCTCCTCACACAAAGCTCTGTGACCTTTGTCACCACAATGCTCCATGAAATTTTTATCACAATGCTCTGTGACCCTTGTCATCACAAAGCTCCATGCCTTTGTCAGCACAATTCTCCATGACCCTTGTCATCACAATGCTCAATGCGCGTGTCAGCACAATGCTCCATAACCCATGTCATCACAATGCACCATGCACTTGTCATCACAATTCCCCACATCCTTGTCATCAAAATGCTCCATAAACCTTGTCATGAAAATGCTCCATGCACTTCTCCTCAAAATGCCTTCTCACCACTGATATCACAATGTTCCATCACCAGTCATCACAATACTCCCTCACCCCTGTCATCACAATATTCCATGACCCATGTAATCACAATTCTCATTGCCCTTGTCATCACAAAGCGGCATGACACATGTCATCAGAATGCTCCATGGCCTTCTCTTCACAATGCTCCATGCCCTTCTCATCGAAATGCTCCAACACCCCTGTAATCACAATGCTCCATGACCCTTTTCATCTCAAGGCTCCATGAACCCTGTCATCACAATGCACCGTGCCCCTCACCATAATATTTCATGCTATTGTCATCACAATGAAATCAAAATGCTCAATGACCTCTGTCATCACAATGCACCAAACACTTCTGATCACAATATTCCATAATACTTGTCATCACAGTTATCCATGGTCTTCTCATCACAATGCTCCATGATCTTTGTCATCACAATGCTCAATACACTTATCATCAAAATGCTCCCTGACAGTTGTCATCAGTATGCTACTTGAACCCTGTCATGACAAGGCTCCATGTGTTTTTCATCACAATGATCCATTCCCTTTTCATCACAATGCTCCAAGACCCATGTAATAACAATGCTCCATGTCCTTGTCATCACAAAGCTCCATGACGCATGTCATCAGAATGCTCCATTGCCTTCTCATCACAATTTTCCATGCCCTTGTAATCACATTGCTTCAAAACCCCTGTAATCTCAATGGTCCATGCCCTTGTCATCACAATGCTCCATGACCCTTGTCATCACTATGTTCCAAGCCCTTGTCATCAAAATGCTCCATAACCTTTGTCATCACAATCCTCGATGACCCTTGGTATCACAATGCTCCATGTCATTGTCATCACAATGGACAATAACATATATCATCACAGTGCTCCCCGGCACCTGTCTTCACAATACTCCATGACCTTGTCATCACAAAGTTCCATGCCCTTATCATCACAATGCGCCATGCACACTGTCATCACAATAATCCTTGAAATATGTCAGACCAATGTTCCATGCCCCTGTCATCACAATGCTCCATGCCCTTGTCATCACAATGCTCCATGACCCCTGTCATCTCAGTGCTCCTTGACTCCAGTCATCACAATGCTTCATGACCTTTGTCCTCACAATGGTCCATGGCCTCATCACAAAAGGCTCTGTGACCTTTGTCACCACAATTCTCCATGCCCTTGTCATCTCAATGCTCCATGCCCACTGTCATCTCAATAATTCATGGAACTTGTCAGACCAATGTTCCATGCCCCTGTCATCACATTGCTCCATGCCCTTGTCATCACAATGCTCCAAGACCCCTGTCATCACAGTGCCCTGTGACTCCAGTCATCACAATGATTCATGAACTTTCTCATCACAATGGTCCATGCCCTGGTCACACAAGGCTCTGTGATCTTTGTCACCACAATGCTCCATGAAATTTTCATCACAATGCTCTGTGTCCCATGTCATCACAATGCTCCATGCCTTTGTCAGCACAATGCTCCATGACACTTGTCATCAAAATGCTCCATGCGCTTGTCAGCACAATGCTCCATGACACATGTCATCACAATGTGCCATGCTCTTTTCATCACAATGCTCCACATCCTTTTCATCGCTATGCTCCATAAATCTTGTCATCACAGTGCTCCATGCACTTCTCATCAAAATGCTCTCTCACCACATATATCACAATGTTCCATCACGAGTCATCACAATACTCGCTCACCGCTGTCATCAAAATGTTCCATTACCACTGTCATCACAGTGCTACATGCCTTTATCATCACAATGCTCCATGACCCCTGACATCACCATGTTCCATAACCCCTGTCACAAAATGCTCCATGACCCATTTCATCACAGTGCTTCATGACCCCTGACATCACAGTGTTCCATAACCCGTGTCATCAAAATATTCCATGACACTTTTATTCAAATAGCTCCATGACCCTGTCATCACAATGCTTCCTCACTTCTCATCACAATGCACCACGCCCTTGTCATCAAAATGCCCCATGACATTTGTCATCACAAAGCTCCATGACCCTTGGCATCACAATGCTCCATGCCATTGTCATCACAATGCTCAATGAAATCTCTCATCACATTGCTCCATGCCATTGTCACCTCAATGCTCCATGACGCTTGTCATCAAAATGCTCGATACTCTTCTCATCACAATGCTCCATGCCCTTGTCATTACAATCCTCCATGACACATGTATCACAGTGTTCCGTGCCCTAGTCATCACAATGCTCCATGCCGAATCTCATCACAATAATCCATGAAGATTTCAGACCAATGTTCCATGCCCTTGTCATCACAACGCTCCATTACCCCTGTCATAACAATGCTCCATGACCCCTGCCATCACAATGTTCCACCGCCTTGGCATCCAAGGCTCCATGACCCTTGTCATCAAAATGCTCCAAGACACCTTTGATCACAATGCTCCATGCCTTGTCATCACAAAGATCCATGACACATGTCATCGGAATGCTCCATGGCCTTCTCATCACAATGCTCCATGCCCTTGTCATCACAATGCTCCAAGACCCCTGTAATGACAATGCTCCATGCCCCTATTCATCAGAATGCTCCATGAGACTTGTCATCACAAGGTTCCATGGTCTTCTCAACACACTGCTCCAGGACCTTGTCATCACAATGCTCCATTCCCTTGTCATCACAATGCTCCATGAAGCCTCTCATCACAATGCTCCATGACACCTGTCATCACAGTGCTCCATGCCACTTATCATTACAGTGATCCATGACACTTTTCACCATAATTATCCATGGACTTTTCATCACAATGCTCCCCGGTCTTGCTATCACAATTCTCCATGCCCTGTTCATCACAATGCTCCATGTCCCATGTCATTACAATTCTCCAAGTCCTTGTCATCACAATGATTCGTGACACTTCACATCACAATGTTACATGATCTTGTCATCACAATTCTTCATGCACTTGTCATCGCAATGCTCTATGACCCCTGTCATAGCAAGCTCCATGCGCTTGTCATCACAATGTTTCACGACGTTGTCATCAAAATTCTCAATGGCCCATGCCATCACAATGCTCCATGACCCTTGTCATCACAATGTTCCAAGCCCTTGTCATCAAAAGGCTCCATTACCTTTGTCATCACAATCCTCCTTAACACTTGGTATCACAATGCTCCATGCCATTGTCATCACAATGGAAAATGACATATGTCATCACAATGCTCCCTGACACCTGTCTTCACAATACTCCATGACCTTCTCATCACAATGTTCCATGCCCTTGTCATCACAATGCGCCATACCCACTCTCATCACATTAATCCATATATCATGTCAGAGCAATGCTCCATGACCCCTGTCATCAAAATGCTCCGTGACTCCAGTCATCACAATTCTTCATGAGATTTGTCATCACAATGGTCCATGCCCTCGTCACACAGGGCTCTTTGATCTTTGTCACCACAATGCTCCATGAAATTTTCATTACAATACTCTGTGTCCCTTGTCATCACAATGTTCCATGCCTTTGTCAGCACAATGCTCCATGACACTTGTCATCAAAATGCTCCATGTGCTTGTCAGCAAAATGCTGCTTGACACATGTTATCACAATGTGCCATGCTCTTTTCATCACAATGCTCCACATCCTTTTCATCGCTATGCTCCATAAAACTTGTCATCACAATGCTCCATGCACTTCTCATTAAAATGCTCTCTCACCACATATATCACAATGTTCCATCACTAGTCATCACAATACTCCCTCACCCCTGTCATCACAATGTTCCATGACCCCTGTCATCAAAATGCTACATGCCCTTATCATCACAATGCTCCATGCCCTGGTCATCACAATGCTCCATGTCCCATGTCATCACAATTCTCCACGTCCTTGTCATCACAATGCTACTTGACACTTCTTATCACAGTGTTACATGATCTTTTCATTACAATTCTCCATGCACTTGTCATCGCAATGCTCTATGACCCCTGTCATAGCAGGCTCCATGCGCTTCTCATGACAATGCTTCACGACGTTGTCATAAAAATTCTCAATGGCCCTTATCATCACAATGCTCCATGACCCTTGTCATCACAATGTCCCAAGCCCTTGTAATCAAAATTCTCCATTACCTTTGTCATCACAATCCTCCATGACACTTGGTATCACAATGCTCCATGCCATTGTCATCACAATGGACAATGACATATGTCATCACAATGCTCCCTGACACCTGTCTTTACAGTACACCATGACCTTGTCATCACAATGTTCCATGCCCTTGTCATCACAATGTGCCATGCCCACTGTCATCACAATAATCCATGTAACTTGTCAGACCAGTGTTCCATGCCCCTGTCATCAAAATGCTCCAAGCCCCTGTCATCACAATGCTCCATGCCCCTGTCATCACAAAGATCCATGACACATGTCATCAGAATGCTCCATGGCCTTCTCATCACTATGCTCCATGACCTTGTCATCACAATGCTCCAAGACCCCTGTAATCACAATGCTCCATGCCCCTGTTCATCAGAATGCTCCATTAGACTTGTCATCACAAGGATCCATGGTCTACTCATCACACTGCTCCAGGACCTTGTCATCAAAATGCTCCATTCCCTTGTCATCACAATGCTCCTTGACCACTGTAATAACAATAATCCATGAACTTTTTCAGGCCAATGCTCCATGACCGTCTCATCACAATGCTCCATTTCCCGTGTCATCATAATGTTCCATGACGTTTGTCATCACAATGTCCCAAGACCTTGTCATCAAAATGCTCCGTTACATTTGTCATCACAATCCTCTATGACACTTGGTATCACAATGCTCCATTCCATTGTCATCACAATGGACAATGACATATGTCATCACAATGATCACTGACACCTGTCTTCACAGTACTCCATGACCTTGTCATCAAAATGTTCCATGCCCTTGTCATCACAATGTACCATGCCGACTGTCATCACAATAATCCATGTAACTAGTCAGACCAATGTTCCATGCCCCTGTCATCAAAATGCTCCATGCCCCTGTCATCACAATGCTCCATGCCCCTGTCATCACAAAGATCCATGACACATGTCATCAGAATGCTCCATGGCCTTCTCATCACAGTGCTCCGTGACACCTGTCATCACAATGCTACATGCCCCTTGTCATTACAGTGATCCATGACGCTCTTCATCATAATTATCCATGGTCTTTTCATCACAATGCTCAACGGTCTTGCTATCACAATTCTCCATGCCCTTGTCATCACAATGCTCCATGACGCTTCTCATCACAATGTCCGAAGCCCTTGTCATCAAAATGCTCCATTACCTTTGTCATCACAATCCTCCATGACAATTGGTATCACGATGCTCCATGCCATTGTCATCACAATGGACAATGACATGTCATCACAGTGCTCCCTGACACCTGTCTTCACAATACTCCATGACCTTGTCATCACAATGGTCCAAGACACCTGTAATCACAATGCTCCATGCCCCTTTTCATCTCAATGCTCCATGAACCGTGTCATCACAATGCACCATGCCCATCAACATAATGCTTCATGCTATTGTCATCAAAATGAAATCAATATGCTCCATGACCTCTGTCATCACAATGCTCTAAACACTTGTGATCACAATGTTCCATAACACTTGTCATCACAACGCCCAATGATGCTCATCATCACAGTTATCCTTGGGCTTCTATTCACAGTACTCCATGACCTTTGTCATCACAATGCTCAATACACTTGTCATCACAATGCTCCATGAAGCCTCTCATCATATTGCTCCTTGCCCTTGTCATCACAAATCTCCAAGACGCTTGTCATCACAATGCTCGATGCCCCTCTCATCACAATGCTCCATGCCCTTGTCATTACAAATCTCCATGACCCATGTATCTAAGTGTACCTTGCCCGTGTCATCATAATGCTCCATGCACACTCTCATCACAATAATCCATGAAACATTTCAGACAAATGCTCCATGCCCTTGTCATCACAGTGCTCCATTACTCCTGTCATAACAATGCTCCATGAGCCCTGCCATCACAAGGTTCCACGGCCTTGTCATCACAAGACTCCATGACACATGTCATCACAATGCTCCAAGACCCTGTAATCACAATGCTCCATGCCCTTGTCATCACAAAGCTCCATGACACATGTCATCAGAATGCTTCATGGCCTTCTCATTCACAGTGAACCATGCCCTTGTCATCACAATGCTCTATGACCCCTGTCATCACAATGCTCCATGACCACAGTCATCACAACGATCCATCACCCCTGACAACACAATGATCCGGGAATCTTGTCATCAAAATGCTCCATGACCCTTGTCATCACAATGATCCATGCACTTGTTATCACAATGCTCCATGACCCCTGTAATCACAATGTTCAGTGACGCTTGTCATCACAGTGCTCCATAACCCTTGTCATCAAAATGTTCCATGCATTTGTCAGCAAAATGCTTCATGAACTTGTCATCACAATGCTCCATTCCCATTGTCATCAAAATCCTCGATGAAACTTGGGTTCACATTGCTTGATGCCCTTGTCATCACAATGCGCCATGGTCCTTGAAATGAAAATGATCCATGACCTCTGTCATCACAATGCTCCATGCCCACTGTCATAGCAATAATCCATGAAACTTGTCAGACCAATGCTCCATGCCCCTGTCATCACAATGCTCCATGCCCTTGTAATCACAATGCTCCATTGTCCCTCACATCATAATGTTCCTTGACTCCAGTCATCACAATGCTTTATGACCTTTGTCAACACAATGGTCCATCCCCTCGTCATCACAATGCTCTCTAACACTTGTCATCACAATGCTCCATGCCTTTGTCAGCACAATGCTCCATGACCCTTGTCATCACAATACTCCATGTGCTTCTCAACACAACTCTCTGAGACACATGTCATCACAATGTGCCATGCACTTGTCATCACAATGCTCCACAACCTTGTCATCAAAATTCCCCATAAACATTTTTATCACAATGCTCCATGCACTTCTCATCTAAATGCTCTCTCACCACTGATATCACAATGTTCCATCACTAGTCATCACAATACTCCCTCACCCCTGTCATCACAATGTTCCATGACCCCTGTCATCAAAATGCTACATGACCACTGACATCACAATGTTCCATGACCCCTGTCATTAAAATGTTCCCTGACCCTTTTCATCAAATTGCTCCATGACCCTGTCATCACAATGCTCCCTGCCCTTCTCATCACAATGCACCACGCACTTGTCATCAAAATGCTCCATGACCTTTGTCATCACAAAGCTCCATGACCCTTTGCATCACAATACTCCATGCCATTGTCATCACAATGCTCCATGAACACTCTCATCACATTGCTCCTTGCCCTTGTCATCACAATGCTCAATGGCCTTTTCATCACAATGCTCCATGCAATTGTCATCATAATACTCCACAAGCTTGTCGTCCGAATGCTCCGTGAACCTTGTCATCACAATGCTCCATGACCCCTGTCATCACAATGATCCATGACACCAGTTATCACAATGCTCCATGCCCCTTGTCACTACAGTGCTCCATGATGCCCGTCATAAAAATTATCCATGGTCTACACATCACAATGCTCCCCAGTCCTGCCATCACAATGCTCCATGCCCTGGTCATCAGTATTCTCCATGTTCTTGTCATCACAATGCACTTTGACACATCTCATCACAATTTTACATGCTCTTTTCATCAAAATTATCCATGTCCTTGTCATTGCAATGCTCCATGACCCCTGTCATAGCAAGCTTCATGCGCTTGTCATCACAATGTTTAATGAATTTGTCATCAAAATTGTCAATGGCCCTTGTCATCACAAAGCTCCAAGCCCTTGTCATCACAATGCTCCATTACCTTTGTCATCACAATCCTCCATGACACTTGGCATCACAATGCTCCATGCCATTGTCATCACAATTATCCATGACATAGGTCATCACAATGCTCACTGACACAGGTCATCACAATGCTCCCTGACACCTGTCTTCACAATTCTGCATGACGTTGTCATCACCATGCTCCATGCCCTTGTCATCACAAGGAGCCATGCCCATTGCCATCACAATAATCCATGAAACTTGTCAGACCAAAGCTCCATGCCCCTGTCATCACAATGTTCCATGCAATTGTCATCACAATGATCCATGACTTCAGAAATCAAAATGCTTCATGACCTTGGTCATCACAATGGTCCATGCCATCGTCATCACAAGGCTCTATGACATTTATCACCACAATGCTCCATGAACTTTTCATCAAAATGCTTTGTTACACTTGTCATCACAATGCTCCATGCCTTTCTCAGCACAATGCTCCATGAACCTTGTCATCACAATGCTCCAAGCCCTTGTCATCACAATGCTCCATTACCTTTGTCATCACAATCCTCCATGACACTTGGAATCACAATGCTCCATGCCATTGTCATCACAATGGGCCATGACTTAGGTCTTCACAATGCTCCCTGACACCTGTCTTCATAATACTGCATAACATTTTCATCAAAACGCTCCGTGCCATTGTCATCACAATGCGCCATTCCCAATGTTATCACAATAATCAATGAAACTTGTAAGACCAGTGTTCCATGCCCCTGTCATCACAATGCTCCATGCCCTTGTCATCACAATGCTCCATGACCCCTGCCATCACAATGCTCTGTGACTCCAGTCATCACAATGCTTCATGACCTTGGTCATCACAATGCTCCATGCCCTCGTCATCACAAGTCTCTGTGACCTTTGTAACCACAATGCTCCATGAACTTTTCATCACAATGCTCTGTGACCCTTGTCATCACAATTCTCTATGCCTTTCTCAGCACAATGCTCCATGACCCTTGTCATCACAATGCTCCATGTGCTTCTCAGCACAATACTCCATGACCCACGTCATCACAACGCGCCATGTGCCTGTCATCACAATGCTCCACATCCTTTTCATCACAATGCTGCTTAAACCTTGTCATTATAGCGCTCCATGCACTTCTCATCAAAATGCTCTCTCACCACTGATATCACAATGTTCCATCACTATTCATTCCAATACTCCATCACCCCTGTCATCACAATGTTCCATGACCCCTGTCATTAAAATGCTACATGCACTTATCATCACAATGTTCAATGACCCCTGACATCACAATATTCCATAACCCCTGTCATCAAAATGCTCCATGACACTTTTCATCACAAAGCTCCATGACCCCTGAAATCACAATATTCCATAACCACTGTAATCAAAATGTTCCATGACCCTTTGCAGCAAATTATTCAATGACCCTGTCATCACAATGCTCCCTGCCCTTCTCATCACAATGCACGTCACCCTTGTCATCAGAATGCTCCATGACATTTGTCATCACAAAGCTCCATAACCCTTGGCATCACAATGCTCCATGCCATTGTCATCACAATGCTCCATGAACCCTCTCATCACATTGCTCCATGCCGTTGTCATCACAAAGCTCCATGATGCTTGTCATCACAATTCTCCATGCCCACTCTCATCACAATAATCCATGAAACATTTCAGTCCAATGCTCCATGCCCTTGTCATAACAATGCTCCATTCCCCCTGTCATAACAATGCTCAATGAAACCTGCCATCACAAGGATCCACAGCCTTGTCATCACAAGACTCCGTGACCCTTTTTATCACAATGCTCCAAGACCCTGTAATGACAATGCTCCATGCAATTCTCATCAGAAAGCTCCATGACGCATGTCATTAGAATGCTCCATGGACTTCTCATTCACTATGCTCCATGCCCTTGTCATCACAATGATCCAAGACCCCTGTAATCACAATGCTCCATGCCCCTTTTAATCTCAATGCTCCAAAAACACTGTCATCCCATGCACCATGCCCATCATCATAAGGATTCATGCTATTGTCATCACAATGAAATCAATATGCTCCATGACTTCTCTCATCACAATGCTCCAAACACTTGTGATCACAGTGTTCCATAACACTTGTCATCACAATGCCCCATGACGCTCCTCATCACAGTTAACCATGGTCTTCTCATCACAATGCTCCATGAAGTTTGTCATCACAATGCTCAATACAATTGTCATCACAATGCTCCCTGACATTTGTCGAGAGTATGCTCCTTTAAACATGCCCTGACAAGGCTCCATGCCTTTTTCATCACAATGATTCATGCCCTTTTCATCACAATGCTCAAAGACTCCTGTAATCACAATGCTCCATTCCCCTTTTCATCACAAACATCCATGACACATGTCATCAGAATGCTCCATGGCCTTGTTATCACAGTGCTCTAAGACCCCTGCCATCCCAATACTCCATGAATATTTTCATCCCAATGCTCCATGATCTTCTCATCACAATGCTCCATGATCACTGTCATCACAACGCTCCATGCTCCTTGAAATCAAAATGATCCATGACCTCTGTCATCACAATGCTCCAAACCCTTGTGATCACATTGTTCCACAACACTTGTCATCACAACGCTCCATGATGCCTGTCATCACAATACTCCATGCCCGTGTCATCACAATGCTCCATGACCTTTGTTATCACAATGCTCAATACACTTGTCATCACAATGCTCCCTGACACTTGGCTTCACAATGCTCCATGCCATTGTCATCACAATGCACCAAGACATATGTCATCACAATGCTCCCTGACACCTGTCTGCACAGTACTACATGACCTTCTCATAACAATGCTGCATGCCCTTGTCATCACAATGCGCCATGCCCACTGTCATCTCAATAATCCATGAAACTTGTCAGACCAATGCTCCATGCCCCTGTCATCACAATGCTCCATGCCCTTGTCATCACAATGCTCTGTGATTCCAGTCATCACAATGCTTCATGACCTTTGGCATCAAAATGTTCCACGCCCTCGTCATCACAGGGCTCTGTGAAATTTGTCACCATAATGCTCCATGAACTTTTCATTCACAATGCTCTGTGACCCTTGCCATCACAATGCTCCATGCCTTTGTCAGCAGAGTGCTACATGACCCTTGTTATCACAAGGCTCCATGCGCTTGTTATCAAAATTTTCCACAAACTTGTCATCAGAATGCTCCATAAAACTTGTCATCACAATGCTCCATGTACTTCTCATCAAAATGCTCTCTCACCACTGATATCAAAATGTTCCATCGCTAGTCATCACAATACTCCCTCACCCCTGTCATGACAATGTTCCACGGCCTTGTCATCACAAGGCTCCATGACCCTTGTCATAACAATGCTCCAAGACCCCTGTAATCACAATGCTCCGTGCTATTGTCATCACAAAGCTCCATGACACATGTCATTAATCTGCTCCACGGCCTTCTCATCACAATGCTCCATGCCCACTGTCATCTCAATAATCCATGAAACTTGTCAGACCAATGCTCCATGCCCTTGTCATCACAATGCTCCATGCCTTTGTCATCACAATGCTCCGTGATTCCAGTCATCACAATGCTTCATGACCTTTGGCATCAAAATTGTCCATGCCCTCGTCATCACAGGGCTCTGTGAAATTTGTCACCATAATGCTCCATGAACTTTTCATTCACAATGCTCTGTGACCCTTGCCATCACAATGCTCCATGCCTTTGTCAGCAGAGTGCTCCATGACCCTTGTTATCACAATGCTCCATGCGCTTGTTATCAAAATTTTCCACAAACTTGTCATCAGAATGCTCCATAAAACTTGTCATCACAATGCTCCATGTACTTCTCATCAAAATGCTCTCTCACCACTGATATCAAAATGTTCCATCACTAGTCATCAGAATACTCCCTCACCCCTGTCATGACAATGTTCCACGGCCTTGTCATCACAAGTCTCCATGACCCTTGTCATCAAATGCTCCAAGACCCCTGTAATCACAATGCTCCATGCTATTGTCATCACCAAGTTCCATGATGCATGTCATCCATCTGCTCCATGGCCTTCTCATCACAATGCTCCATGCCCTTGTCATCACCATGCTCCAAGACAACTGTAATCAAAATGCTCCATGCCACTTTTCATTCAATGCTCCATGAACACTGTAATCACAATGAACCATTCCAATCATCATGGAAACTTATCAATACATAGGTTATAAGATTCCTACTAGTCAGATATATTCCTCTGCGAGAAATATGGGGTTTTGAGTCTATTTCACTGAGGAAAGTGTAGGTATTGTCTATTCAGTATTTGGTTTTTGGAACGGTAACTGTACTAATATCAAACTCTGGTTTTATGCATCACCCCACCTCTCCTTCCCCGTTAAGCAGGCACAAGAGTGTTTTCTAAATGTGAGACTCTGTTCTCTTTCCTAACTCAGTTCATGTGTAGCCATGTTTACAGGACCTTCATAAGTGATATCTTATGATAAGTTTCTTTTACTGTGTGACTTATTTCATTTAGAATCATCGTACCTGAATCCACTCATTTTGCTGCTACTGGCCTTATAACATTGATTTCATGGCTGAGGGATATTCCATCGTACGTAAGTAACACAATTTCTTGAACCGTTTTTGTCTTTCCTAGGATATTTAAGGTGTACCCAATTTGAGGTTCTTGTATGCAGTGCAGCATTAAATTTTGCGGTGGCTCTGTCTTATTGATTTTCAATAATCCCAAGGTATATTCCCTAGACTGGAAGTGCCCTTGGCTCTGTTGTTCTGTTGTTTCCTTGTTTTAGGGAACACAATGCACTCCTCCAGAGAGGCAGTTGGCAATTTACATCCTGCCCATCAGCATAACTAGGCTCCCTGTTCTCCAGGGCCTGTCTTGCCTTTCTGGTTTTTACACATTTTGCGGATGTCCCTTTTGACCGGTGGGAAGTGATACTTCACTGTAGTTCAGATTTGCGTTGCCCGCTTGCTTGCTTGGCCAAAAAGGACGTATGCGTTTTCTCCTTAATATATTCAGGAGAAAACACATATGCCCTTTCTGGCCAAGTGCATCATTGTCGAAGTTGTGCCCCTCTTCCTGTGCTTTAAAGGTGATTGCAATGTACCTCTTGAAATCTGTTTCCTGCTATTCTGGCTCGCTTTCAAGTCCGCCTCGTTGCATTCCCTCCACAGATTTTTGGACGATTGTTGTCCTTTACTTCTCTGACAGTTTGTGCATTGCTGTGCCCCTAAGCTCCATTTTTCAACACGTTTTTTGTGAATTGACCGCAAGTCCAAATTTTGGTTCAAGACCTATACTGGTTCCCATCTGGTAGCTGAGACTTTGGTTAATTCTTCTTCCTTCCGGGAAATTAGAGTGACATGTGCCCATCCAAATGCCTAACAGCTACTCTCTCATTGGTTCTCCCTCTTCACTTTCATCCTCTGCCAAATTGGCAACCTGTGCGAACAAGGAGGTTAAAGGGGCTGTCTTTCCAAGTTGGGAGATTGGTAGTAAATCTATTGGAAAGTCAAACCGGAGCACCAGGAGAGGGATTATTAGTTGAGTTTTAGAAATCTTTCATATTCACAGTGTGTCCATTCTCTAGGGTTCCCGTACATGTTATTGCTGTAATAATATTCCCTTCAAGCTGGAGAATTGGAACCCTTGGTATGTGGGCCACTCGTTATTGCTTTAAATGGTCTGCATTTGCTCACCGAATATCAACAATCCTCTCAGTCCCAAGTGTCCAGCCTTTTGCCACATCCAGCTGTCGTTGTAGATATAGTCATTCCAGGTTTCATCAGAGCCCATGAAGGAATTGTAAAGAATTTCCCTGTTTTTTTGTTTTGTTTTTGAAATTCCTTTTTATAGTGGGTTTGAACTGATTCTCACTGCTATGTTTATGCCAGTCTAGACAAACTTGATTCCCTTACGGAGACATATCTAATACATAGGTTTTAAGATTCTTACCAGTCAGATATATTCCTCTGCGGGAAATATGGCGTTTTGAGTCCCTTTCACTGAGGAAAGTGTAGGTATTTTCTATTCCGTAGTTGGTTTTTGGAACGGTACCTGTACTAATATCTAACTCTGGTTTTATGCATCACCCTACCCCTCCTTCACCGTTAAGCAGGCATAAGAGTGTTTTCTAAATGTGAGACTCTGTTCTCTTTCCTAACTCAGTTCATGTGTAGCCATGTTTACAGGACCTTCATAAGTGATATCTTATGATAAGTTTTTTTTTGTCTGTAACGTATTTCACTTAGAATCATCGTAACTGAATCCACTCATTTTGAAACTACTGGCCTTATGACATTGATTTCATGGCTGACTGATATTCCATCGTACATAAGTACCACAATGTCTTGAACCATTTTTGTCTTTCCTGCGATATTTAAGGTGTACCCAAGTTGAGGTTCCTGTAAGCAGTGCAGCCCTAAATTTTGGGGTGGCTCTGTCTTATTGATTTTCAGTTTTCCCAAGGTATATTCCCTATACTGTAATGGCCCTTTGCTCTGTAGCTCTGTTGTTTCCTTGTTTTAGGGAACACAATGCACTCCTCCAGAGAGGCAGTTGGCAATTTACATCATTTCCGTCAGCATAACTAGGCTCCCTGTTCTCCAGGGCCTATATTGACTTTCTGGTTTTCACACATTTTGCGGATGTCCCTTTTGACCGGTGGGATGTGATACTTCATTGTAGTGCAGATTTGCATTGCCCGCTTTCTTGCTTGGCCAAAAAGGGCGTATGCATTTTCTCTTGAATATATTCAGGAGAAAACGCATACGCCCTTTTTAGCCAAGTGCATCATTGTCGAAGTTGTGCCCCTATTCCTGTGCTTTAAAGGCGATTCCAATGTACCTCTTGAAATCTCTTTCCTGCTATTCTGGCTCGCTTTCAAGTCTCCCTCGTTGCCATCCCTCAACAGATTTTCAGAAGATTGTCGTCTTTTATTACTCTGCCAGTTTGTGCAATGCTGTGCCCCTGAGCTCCATTTTTCAACTCGTTTCTTGTGAGCTGAGCGCAAGTCCAAAATTTTGGTTCAGGACCTATACTGGTTCCCGGCGGGTGTCTGAGACTTTCGTTAATTCTTCTTCCTGCCGGGAAATTAAAATGACATGTGCCGTCCAAATGTCTAACAGCTATTCTCTCATTGGTTTTCCCTCTTCCCTTTCATTCTCTACCAAATTGGCCACCTGTGAGAACCAGGAGCTTAAAGGGGCTGTCTCTCCAAGTTGGGAGATTGATAGTAAAGCAGTTGCAAAGTCAAACCGGAGCACCAGGAGAGGGATTATTAGTTGAGTTTTAGAAACCTTTCGTATTCACTGTGTGTCCATTCTCTTCGTCTCCCGTACCTGTTATAGCTGTAGTAATATTGCCTTCATCCTGGAGAGTTGGGACCATTGGAATGTGTGACTCGCATTGTTGCTTTAAAGAGTCTGCATTTGCTCACCGAATCTCACCAATCCTCTCAGTACCAAGTGTCCAGCCTATGCCACATCCAGGTGTCATTGTAGATAGGGTCATTCCAGGTTTCATCAGAGCCCCTGAAGGAATTGTAAAGAATTTCCCTGTTTTTTTTTTGTTTTGTTTTTGAAATTCCTTTTTATAGTGGGTTTCAACTGATACACACTGCCATGTTTATGCCAGTCTAGACAAACTTGATTCCCTTACAGAGACATATCAATACATAGATTTTAAGATTCTTACCAGTCAGACATATTCCTCTGCGGGAAATGTGGCATTTTGAGTCCCTTTCACTGAGGAAAGTGTAGGTCTTGTTTATTCCGTATTTGGTTTTTAGAACGGTACCTGTACTAATATCAAACTCTGGTTCTATGCATCAACCCACCTCTCCTTCCCCCATAAGCAGGCACAAGAATGTTTTCTAAATGTGAGGCTCTGTTCTCTTTCCTAACTCAGTTCATGTGTAGCCATGTTTAGCGGACCTTCATAAGTGATATCTTATGATAAATTTATTTTTCTCTGTGACTTATTTCACTTAGAATCATCGTACCTGAATCCACTCATTTTGATGCTACTGGCCTTATGACATTGATTTCATGGCTTAGGGATATTACATCGTATGTAAATACCACAATTTTTTGAACCATTTTTGTCTTTTCTGCATATATAAGGTGTACCCAAGTTGAGGTTCTTGTAAGAAGTGCAGCCCTAAATTTTGAGGTGGCTCTATCTTATTTCTTTTCAATTTTCCCAAGTTATATTCCCTAGACTGGAAGTGCCGTTGGCTCTGTACCTCGGTTGTTTACTTGTTTTAGGAACACAATGCACCCCTCCTGAGAGGCAGTTAGCAATTTATATCCTGCCCATCAGCATAACTAGGCTCCCTGTTCTCCATTGCCTGTCTTGCCTTTCTGGCTTTTACACATTTTGCGGATGTCCCTTTTGACCGGTGGGAAATGATACTTCTTTGTAGTGCAGATTTGCATTGCCCGCCTGCTTGCTTGGCCAAAAAGGGCATAAGCGTTTTCTCCTGAATATATTCAGGTGAAAACGCATACACCCTTTTTGGCCAAGTGCATCATTGTAGAAGTTGTGCCCCTCTTCCTGTGCTTTAAATGTGATTCCAATGTACCTCTTGAAATCTGTTTCCTGCTATTCTGGCTCGCTTTCAAGTCCGCCTCGTTGCCTTCCCTCAACAGATATTTGGACGATTGTAGTCCTTTATTACTTTGCCAGTTTGGGAATTGCTGTGCCCCTGAGCTCCATTTTTTAACTCGTTTTTTGTGAGCTGACCGCAAGTCCAAAATTTTGGTTCAGGACCTATACTGGTTCCCGGCGGGTGGCTGAGACTTTGGTTAATTCTTCCTCCTTCCGGGAAATTAGAGTGGCATGTGCCCGTCCAAATGCGTAACAGCTACTCTCTCATTGGTTCTCCCTCTTCCCTTTCATCCTCTGCCAAATTGGCAACTTCTGCGATAGAGAAGGTCAAAGGGGCTGTCTCTCCAATTTGGGAGATTGATAGTAAAGCAGTTGGAAATTGAAACCGGAGCACCAGGAGAGGGACTATTAGTTGAGTGTTAGAAACCTTTTGTATTCACACTGTGTCCATTCTCTAGGTTTCCCGTACATGTTATAGCTGTAGTAATATTCCCTTCATCCTGGAGAGTTGGGACCCTTAGAATGTGTTCCACACATTATTGCTTTAAATGGTCTGCATTTGCTCACCAAATCTCACCAATCCTCTCAGTCCCAAGTGTCCAGCCTTATACCACATCCAGCTGTCATTGTAGATAGTGTCATTCCAGGTTTCATCAGAGCCCCTGAAGGAATTGTAAAGCATTTCCCTGTTTTTTTGTTTTGTTTTTGAAATTCCTTTTTATAGTGGGTTTGAGCTGATTCTCACTGCCATGTTTATGCCAGTCTAGACACACTTGATTCCCTTATGGAGACTTATCAATACATAGGTTTTAAGATTCTTACTAGTCAGATATATTCCTCTTCGAGAAATATGGGGTTTTGAGTCCATTTCACTGAGGAAAGTGTAGGTCTTGTCTATTCCGTATTTGGTTTTTGGAACGGTACCTGTACTAATATCAAACTCTGGTTTTATGCATCACCCCGCCCCTCTTTCCCCCTTAAGCAGGCACAAGAGTGTTTTCTAAATGTGAGACTCTGTTCTCTTTCCTAACTCTGTTCATGTGTAACCATGTTTACAGGACCTTCATAAGTCATATCTTATGATAAGATTCTTTTTCTCTGTGACTTATTTCACTTAGAATCATCATACCTGAATCCACTCATTTTGCTGCTACTGGCCTTATAATTTTGATTTCCTGCCTGAGGGATATTCCATCGTACATAAGTAACACAATTTCTTGAACCATTTTTGTCTTTCCTATGATATTTAAGGTGTACCCAAGTTGAGGTTCCTGTAAGTAGTGCAGCACTAAATTTTGCGGTGGCTCTGTCTTATTGATTTTCAGTATTCCCAAGGTATATTCCCTAGACTGGAAATGCCCTTGGCTCTGTTGCTCTGTTGCTTCCTTGTTTTAGGGAAAACAATGCACTCCTCCAGAGAGGCTGTTGGCAATTTACATCCTGCCCATCAGCATAACTAGGCTCCCTGTTCTCCAGGGCCTGCCTTGCCTTTCTGGTTTTTACACATTTTGTGGATGTCCCTTTTGACCGGTGGGAAGTGATACTTCATTGTAGTTCAGATTTGCATTGCCCGCTTGCTTGCTTGGCCAAAATGGACGTATGTGTTTCCTCCTGAATATATTCAGGAGAAAACACATACGGCATTTCTGACCAAGTGCATCATTGTTGAAGTTGTGCACCTCTTCCTGTGCTTTAAAGGCGATTCCAATGTACCTCTTGAAATCTGTTTCCTGCTATTCTGGCTCGCTTTCAAGTGCGCCTTGTTGCTTTCCCTGAACAGATTTTTGGACTATTGTGGTCCTTTACTCCTCTGACTGTTTGTGCATTGCTGTGCCCCTAATCTCCATTTTTCAACTCATTTTTTGTGAGCTGACAGCAAGACCAAAATTTTGGTTCAAGACCTATACTGCTTCCCGGCGGGTGGCTTAGAATTTGGTTAATTCTTCTTCCTTCCGGGAAATTAGAGTGACATGTGCCCATCCAAATTCCTAACAGCTACTCTCTCATTGGTTCTCCCGCTTCCCTTTCTTCCTCTGCCAAATTGGCAACCTGTGCGAACCACGAGGTTAAAGGGGCTGTCTTTCCATGTTGGGAGATTGTTAGTAAATCTGTTGGAAAGTCAAACCTGAGCACCATGAGAGGGATTATTAGTTTTGTTTTAGTAATCTTTCATATTCACAGTGTGTCTATTCTCTAGGGTTCCCGTACATTTTATAGGTGTAGTAATATTCCCTTCAACCTGGAGAGTTGGGACCCTTGGAATGTGTGCCACACATTATTGCTTTAAATGGTCTGCATATGCTCACCGAATCTGACCAATCCTCTCAGTCCCAAGTGTCCAGGGTTAGGCCACATCCAGCTGTGGTTGTAGATAGGGTTATTCCAGGTTTCATCAGAGCCCTTGAAGGAATTGTAAAGAATTTCCCTGTTTTTGTGTTTTGTTTTTGAAATTCCTTATTATAGTGGGTTTCAGCGGATTCTCACTGCCATGTTTATGGCAGTCAAGACACACTTCATTCCCTTACGGAGACATATCAATACATAGGTTTTAAGTTTCTTACTAGTCAGATATATACCTCTGCGGGAAATATGGGGTTTTGAGTCCCTTTCACTGAGGAAAGTGTAGGTCTTGTCTATTCCGTAGTTGGTTTTTGGAACCGTACCTGTACTAATATCAAACTCTGGTTTTATGCATCACCCCACCTCTCCTTCCCCCTTAAGCAGGCACAAGAGTGTTTTCTAAATGTGAGGCTCTGTTCTCTTTCCTAACTCAGTTCATGTGTAGCCATGTTTAGAGGACCTTCATAAGTGATATCTTATGATAAATTTATTTTTCTCTGTGACTATTTTCTCTTAGAATCATCGTACCTGAATCCACTCATTTTGCTGCTACTGGCCTTATGACATTGATTTCATGGCTGAGGGATATTACACCGTATGTAAATACCACAATTTTTTGAACCATTTTTGTCTTTTCTGGGATATTTAATGTTTACCCAAGTTGAGGTTCTTGTAAGCAGTGCAGCCCTAAATTTTGGGGTGGCTCTATCTTATTGATTTTCAGTTTTCCCAAGGTATATTCCCTAGACTGTAAGTGCCCTTGGCTCTGTAGCTCTGTTGTTTCCTTTTTTTAGGGAACACAATGCACTCCTCCAGAGAGGCAGTTGGCAATTTACATCCTGCCCATCAGCATAACTAGGCTCCCTGTTCTCCATTGCCAGTCTTGCCTTTCTGGCTTTTACACATTTTGCGGATGTCCTTTTTGACCTCCGGCGAAATGATACTTCAATGTAGTTCAGACTTGCATTGCCCGCTTGCTTGTTTGGCCACAAAGGCCTTATGCGTTTCCTCCTGATTATATTCAGGAGGAAACACATACGCCCTTTTTGGCCAAGTGCATCATTGTCGAAGTTGTGCCCCTCTTCCTGTGCTTTAAAGGCGATTCCTATGTACCTCTTGAAATCTGTTTCCTGCTATTCTGGCTCCCTTTGAAGTCTGCCTCGTTGCCTTCCCTCAACAGATTTTTGGACGATTGTTGTCCTTTATTACTCTGCCAGTTTGTGCATTGTTGTGCCCCTGAGCTCCATTTTTCAACTCTTTTTTTGTGAGCTGACCGCAAGTCCAAAATTTTGGTTCAGGACCTATAATGGTTCCCGGTGGGTGTCTGAGACTTTACTTAATTCTTCTTCCTGCCGGAAAATTAGAATGACTTGTGCCGTCCATATGCCTTACAGCTACTCTCTCATTGGTTCTCCCTCTTCCCTTTCATTCTATACCAAATTGGCCACCTGTGCGAACCAGGAGGTTAAATGGGCGGTGTCTATAAGTTGGGAGATTGATAGTATAGCAGTTGGAAAATCAAACCGGAGCACCAGGAGAGGGATTATTAGTTGAGTTTTAGAAACCTTTCGTATTCACAGTGTGTCCATTCTCTAGGTTTCCCATACATGTTATAGCTGTAGTAATATTCCCTTCCTCCTGTATAGTTGGGACCCTTGGAATGTGTGCCATGCATTATTGCTTTAAAGGGTCTGCATTTGCTCACCGAATCCCACCAATCCTCTCAGTCCCAAGTTTCCAGCCTTATGCCCCATCCAGCTGTCATTTTAGATAGGGTCATTCCAGGTTTCATCAGAGCCCCTGAAGGATTGTAAAGAATTTCCCTGTTTTTTTGTTTTCTTTTGGAAATTCGTTTTTATAATGGGTTTTAGCTGATTCTCACTGCCATGTTTATGCCAGTCTAGACACACTTGATTCCCTTATGGAGATATATCAATACATAGATTTTAAGATTCTTACCAGTCAGATATATTCCTCAGCGGGAAATAAGGCGTTTTGAGTCCCTTTCACTGAGGAAAGTGTAGGTCTTGTTTATTCCGTATTTGGATTTTGGAACGGTACCTGTACTAATATCAAACTCTGGTTCTATGCATCACCCCACCTCTCCTTCCCCCTTAAGCAGGCACAAGAGTGTTTTCTAAATGTGAGGCTCTGTTCTCTTTCCTAACTCAGTTCATGTGTAGCCATGTTTACAGGACCTTCATAAGTGATATCTTATGATAAATTTATTTTTCTCTGTGACTTATTTCACTTAGAATCATCGTACCTGAATCCACTCATTTTGATGCTACTGGCCTTATGACATTGATTTCATGACTTAGGGATATTACATCGTATGTAAATACAACAATTTTTTGAACCATTTTTGTCTTTCCTGCATATTTAAGGTGTACCCAAGTTGAGGTTCTTGTAAGAAGTGCAGCCCTAAATTTTGAGGTGGCTCTATCTTATTGATTTTCAGTTTTCCCAATTTATATTCCCTAGACTGGAAGTGCCGTTGGCTCTGTACCTCTGTTGTTTACTTGTTTTAGGGAACACAATGCACCCATCCTGAGAGGCAGTTAGCAATTTATATCCTGCCCATCAGCATAACTAGGCTCCCTGTTCTCCATTGCCTGTCTTGCCTTTCTCGCTTTTACACATTTTGTGGATGTCCCATTTGACCGGTGGGAAATGATACTTCTTTGTAGTGCAGATTTGCATTGCCCGCCTGCTTGCTTGGCCAAAAAGGGCATAAGCGTTTTCTCCTGAATATATTCAGGTGAAAACACATACACCCTTTTTGGCCAAGTGCATCATTGTAGAAGTTGTGCCCCTCTTCCTGTGCTTTAAATGTGATTCCAATGTACATCTTCAAATCTGTTTCCTGCTATTCTGGATCGCTTTCAAGTCCGCCTCGTTGCCTTCCCTCAACAGATATTTGGACGATTGTAGTCCTTTATTACTTTGCCAGTTTGTGAATTGCTGTTCCCCTGAGCTCCATTTTTTAACTCGTTTTTTGTGAGCTGACCGCAAGTCCAAAATTTTGGTTCAGGACCTATACTGGTTCCCGGCGGGTGGCTGAGACTTTGGTTAATTTTTCCTCCTTCCGGGAAATTAGAGTGACATGTGCCCGTCCAAATGCCTAACAGCTACTCTCTCATTGGTTCTCCCTCTTCCCTTTCATCCTCTGCCAAATTGGCAACTTCTGCGATAGAGAAGGTCAAAGGGGCTGTCTCTCCAATTTGGGAGATTGATAGTAAAGCAGTTGGAAATTGAAACCGGAGCACCAGGAGAGGGACTATTAGTTGAGTTTTAGAAACCTTTTGTATTCACACTGTGTCCATTCTCTAGGTTTCCCGTACATGTTATAGGTGTAGTAATATTCCCTTCATCCTGGAGAGTTGGGATCCTTAGAATGTGTGCCACGCATTATTGCTTTAAATGGTCTGCATTTGCTCACCAAATCTCACCAATCCTCTCAGTCCCAAGTGTCCAGCCTTATGCCACATCCAGCTGTCATTGTAGATAGTGTCATTCCAGGTTTCATCAGAGGCTCTGAAGGAATTGTTAAGAATTTCCCTGTTTTTTGTTTTGTTTTTGAAATTCCTTTTTATAGTAGTTTTGAGCTGATTCTAACTGCCATGTTTTTGCCAGTCTAGACACACTTGATTCCTTTATGGAGACTTATCAATACATAGGTTTTAAGATTCTTACTAGTCAGATATATTCCTCTTCGAGAAATATGGGGTTTTGAGTCCATTTCACTGAGGAAAGTGTAGGTCTTGTCTATTCGGTATTTGGTTTTTGGAACGGTACGTGTGCTAATATCAAACTCTGGTTTTATGCATCAGCCCGCATCTCCTTCCCCCCTTAAGCAGACATAAGAGTGTTTTCTAAATGTGAGACTCTGTTCTCTTTCCTAACTCAGTTCATGTGTAGCCATGTTTACAGGACCTTCATAAGTGATAACTTATGATAAGTTTCTTTATCTCTGTGACTTATTTCACTTAGAATCATCGTACCTGAATACACTCATTTTGCTGCTACAGACCTTATAACATTGATTTCATGGCTGAGGTATATTCCATCGTACATAAGTAACACAATATCTTGAACCATTTGTGTCTTTCCTAGGATATTTAGGTTGTACCCAAGTTGAGGTTCTTGTAAGCAGTGCAGCACTATATTTTGAGGTGGCTCTGTCTTATTAATTTTCAGTATTCCCATGGTATATTCCCTAGACTGGAAGTGCCCTTGGCTCTGTTGCTCTGTTGTTTCCTTGTTTTAAGGAACACAATGCACTCCTTCAGAGAGGCAGTTGGTAACTTACATCCTGCCCATCAGCATAACTAGGCTCCCTGTTCTCCATTGCCTGTCTTGCCTTTCTAGCTTTTACACATTTTGCGGATGTCCCTTTTGACCGGTGGGAAGTGATACTTCATTGTAGTTCAGATTTGCATTTCCCGCTTGCTTGCTTGGCCAAAAAGAACCTATGCGTTTTCTCCTCAATATATTCAGGAGAAAACACATACGGCATTTCTGGCCAAGTGCATCATTGTTGAAGTTGTTCCCCTCTTCCTGTGCTTTAAAAGTGATTCCAATGTACCTCTTGAAATCTGTTTCCTGCTATTCTGGCTCACTTTCAAGTCCGCCTCGTTGCCTTCCCTCAAGAGATTTTTGGACGATTGTTGTCCTTTATTTCTCTGACAGTTTGTGCATTGTTGTGACCCTATGATCCATTTTTCAACTCGTTTTTTGTGAGCTGACCGCAAGTCCAAAATTTTGGTTCAGGGCCTATACTGGTTCCTGGCGCGTGGCTGAGACTTTGGTTAATTCTTCTTCCTTCCGGGAAATTAGAGTGACATGTGACCGTCCAAATGCCTAACAGCTACTCTCTCATTGCTTCTCCCTCTTCCCTTTCATCCTCTGCCAAATTGGCAACCTGTGCGCACCAGGAGGTTAAAGGGGCTGTCTTTCCAAGTTGGGAGATTGATAGTAAAGGAGTTGGAAAGTCAAACCGGAGCACCGGGAGAGAGACTATTAGTTGAGTTTTAGAAACCTTTCATATTCACAGTGTGTCCATTTTCTAGGTTTCCCGTACATGTTATAGCTGTAGTAAAATTCCCTTCAACCTGGAGAGTTGGGACCCTTGGAATGTGTGCCACACATTATTGCTTTAAATGATCTGCAATTGCTCACCGAATCTCACCAATCCTCTCAGTCCCAAGTGTCCAGCCTCATGCCACATCCAGCTGTCGTTGTAGATAGGGTCATTCCAGGTTTCATCAGAGCCCCTGAAGGAATTGTAAAGAATTTCTCTGTTTTTTTGTTTTGTTTTTGAAATTCCTTTTTATAGTGGGTTTGAGCTGATTCTCACTGCCATGTTTATGGCAGTCAAGACAAACTTGTTTCCTTTACGGAGACATATCAATACATAGGTTTTAAGATTCTTATCAGTCAGATATATTCCTCTGCGGGAAATATGGGGTTTTGAGTCCCTTGCACTGAGGAAAGTGTAGGTCTTGTCTATTCCGTATTTGGTTTTTGGAACGGTATCTGTACTAATATCAAACTCTGGTTTTATGCATCACCCCTCCTCTCCTTCCCCCTTAAGCAGGCATAAGACTTTTTTCTAAATGTGAGACTCTGTTCTCTTTCCTAACTCAGTTCATGTGTAGCCATGTTTACAGGACCTTCATAAGTGATATCTTATGATAAGTTTCCTTTTCTCTGTAACTTATTTCACTTAGAATCATCGTTCCTGAATACACTCATTTTGAAGCTACTGGCCTTATGACATTGATTTCATGGCTGATGGATATCCCATCGTACGTAAGTACCACAATTTCTTGAACCATTTTTGTCTTTCCTGGGATATTTAAGGTGTACGCAAGTTGTCGTTCTTATAAGCAGTGCAGCCCTAAATTTTGTGGTGGCCCTGTCTTATTGATTTTCAATTTTCCCAAGGTATATTCCCCAGACTGGAAGTGCCCTTGGCTCTGTTGCTCTGTTGTTTCCTTCTTTTAGGGAACACAATGCACTCCTCCAGAGAGGCAGTTGGCAATTTACATTCTGCCCATCATCATAACTAGGCTCCCTGTTCTCCAGGGCCTGTCTTGCCCTTCTGGTTTTTACACATTTTGCAGATGTCCCTTTTGACCGGTGGGAAGTGATACTTCATTGTTGTTCAGATTTTGGTTGCCCGCTTGCTTGCTTGGCCAAAAAGGATGTACACGTTTTCTCCTTAATATATTCAGGATAAAACACATACACACTTGCTGGCCAAGTGCATCATTGTCGAAGTTGTGCCCCTCTTCCTGTGCTTTAAAGGCGATTCCAATGTACCTCTTGAAATCTGTTTCCTGCTATTCTGGCTCGCTTTCAAGTCCGCCTTGTTGCCTTCCCTCAACATATTTTCGGACGATTGTTGTCCTTTATTACTCTGCCAGTTTCTGCATTGTTGCGCCAAGGAGCTTCATTTTTCAACTCGTTTTTTGGGAGCTGACTGCAAGTCCAAAATTCTGGTTCAGGACCTATACTGGTTCCCGGCTGGTGTTTGAAACTTTGGTTAATTATTCTTCCTGCTGGAAAATTAGAAGGACATGTGCCGTCCAAATGCCTAGCAGCTACTCGCTCATTGGTTCTCCCTCTTCCCTTTCATTCTCTACCAAATTGGCCACCTGTGCGAACCAGGAGGTTAAATGGGCTGTCTCTCCAAGTTGGGAGATTGATAGTAAAGCAGTTGGAATGTCAAACCGGAGCAGCAGGAGAGGGATTATTAGTTGAGTTTTAGAAACCTTTCGTATTCACAGTGTGTCCATTCTCTAGGTTTCCCGTACATGTTATAGCTGTAGTAATATTCCCTTCATCCTGTAGAGTTGGGACCCTTGGAATGTGTGCCATGCATTATTGCTTTAAAGGGTCTGCATTTGCTCACCGAATCTCACCAATCCTCTCAGTCCCAAGTGTCCAGCCTTATGCCACATCCAGCTGTCGTTTTAGATAGGGTCATTCCAGGTTTCATCAGAGCCCCTGAAGGATTGTAAAGCATTTCCCTGTTTTTTTGTTTTGTTTTTGAAATTCCTTTTTATAGTGGGTTTGAGCTGATTCTCACTGCCATGTTTATGCCAGTCTAGACACACTTGATTCCCTTATGGAGACTTACCAATACATAGGTTTTAAGATTCTTACTAGTCAGATATATTCCTCTTCGAGAAATATGGGGTTTTGAGTCCATTTCACTGAGGAAAGTGTAGGTCTTGTCTATTCCGTATTTGGTTTTTGGAACGGTACCTGTACTAATATCAAACTCTGGTTTTATGCATCACCCCACCTCTCTTTCCCCCTTAAGCAGGCACAAGAGTGTTTTCTAAATGTGAGACTCTGTTCTCTTTCCTAACTCAGTTCATGTGTAGCCATGTTTACAGGACCTTCATAAGTGATATCTTATGATAAGATTCTTTTTCTCTGTGACTTATTTCACTTAGAATCATCATACCTGAATCCACTCATTTTGCTGCTACTGGCCTTATAATTTTGATTTCATGCCTGAGGGATATTCCATCGTACATAATTAACACAATCTCTTGAACCATTTTTGTCTTTCCTATGATATTTAAGGTGTACCCAAGTTGAGGTTCCTGTAAGCAGTGCAGCACTAAATTTTGCGGTGGCTCTGTCTTATTGATTTTCAGTATTCCCAAGGTATATTCCCTAGACTGGAAGTGCCTTGGCTCTGTAGCTCTGTTGCTTCCTTGTTTTAGGGAAAACAATGCACTCCTCCAGAGAGGCAGTTGGCAATTTACATCCTGCCCATCAGCATAAATAGGCTCCCTGTTCTCCAGGGCCTGCCTTGCCTTTCTGGTTTTTACACATTTTGTGGATGTCACTTTTGACCGGTGGGAAGTGATACTTCATTGTAGTTCAGATTTGCATTGCCCTTGGACAAAATGGACGTATGTGGTTTCTCCTGAATATATTCAGGAGAAAACACATACGGCATTTCTGACCAAGTGCATCATTGTTGAAGTTGTGCCCCTCTTCCTGTGCTTTAAAGGCGATTCCAATGTACCTCTTGAAATCTGTTTCCTGCTATTCTGGCTCGCTTTCAAGTGCGCCTTGTTGCTTTCCCTCAACAGATTTTTGGACTATTGTTGTCCTTTACTCCACTGACTGTTTGTGCATTGCTGTGCCCCTAATCTCCATTTTTCAACTCATTTTTTGTGAGCTGACATCAAGACCATAATTTTGGTTCAAGACCTATACTGCTTCCCGGCGGGTGGCTTAGACTTTGGATAATTCTTCATCCTTCCGGGAAATTATAGTGACATGTGCCCTTCCAAATTCCTAACAGCTACTCTCTCATTGGTTCTCCCTCTTCCCTTTCATCCTCTGCCAAATTGGCAACATGTGCGAACCAGCAGGTTAAAGGGGCTGTCTTTCCATGTTGGGAGATTGATAGTAAATCTGTTGGAAAGTCAAACCTGAGCACCAGGAGAGGGATTATTAGTTTTGTTTTAGTAATCTTTCATATTCACAGTGTGTCCATTCTCTAGGGTTCCCGTACATGTTATAGGTGTAGTAATATTCCCTTCAACATGGAGAGTTGGGACCCTTGGAATGTGTGCCACACATTATTGCTTTAAATGGTCTGCATATGCTCACCGAATCTGACCAATCCTCTCAGTCCCAAGTGTCCAGGCTTATGCCACATCCAGCTGTGGTTGTAGATAGTGTCATTCCATGTTTCATCAGAGCACTTGAAGAAATTGTAAAGAATTTCCCTGTTTTTGTGTTTTGTTTTTGAAATTCCTTTTTATAGTGGGTTTGAGTGGATTCTCACTGCCATGTTTATGGCAGTCAAGACACACTTCATTTCCTTACAGAGACATATCAATACATAGGTTTTAAGTTTCTTAATAGTCAGATATATACCTCTGCGGGAAATATGGGGTTTTCAGTCCCTTTCACTGAGGAAAGTGTAGGTCTTTTCTATTCCGTATTTGGTTTATGGAATGGTAAATGTACTAATATCAAACTCTGGTTTTATGCATCACCCCACCTCTCATTCCCCCTTAAGCAGGCATAAGAGTGTTTGCTAAATGTGAGACTCTGTTCGCTTTCCTAACTCAGTTCATGTGTAGCCATGTTTACAGGACCTTCATAAGTGATATCTTATGATAAGTTTCTTTTTCTCTGTGACTTATTTCACTTAGAATCATCGTACCTGAATCCACTAATTTTCCTGCTACTGGCCTTATGACATTGATTTCATGGCTGACTGATATTCCATCGTACATAAGTAACACAATTTCTTGAACCATTTTTGTCTTTCCTGGGATATTTAAGGTGTACCCAAGTTGAGGTTCTTGTAAGCAGTGCAGCCCTAAATTTTGCAGTGGCTGTGTCTTATTGATTCTCAGTTTTCCCAAGGTATACTCCCTAGACTTGTAGTGCCCTTGGCTCTGTAGATCTGTTGTTTCCTTGTTTTAGGGAACACAGTGCACTCCTCCAGAGAGGCAGTTGGCAATATACATCCTGTCCATCAGCATTACTAGGCTCCCTGTTCTCCAGGGCCTATCTTGCCTTTCTGGATTTTACATCTTTTGCAGATGTCCCTATTGACCAGTGGGAAGTGATACTTCATTGTAGTGCAGATTTGCATTGCCTGCTTGCTTGCTTGGCCAAAAAGTGCTTATGCGTTTTCTCCTAAATATATTCAGGAGAAAACGCATAAGCCCTTTTTGACCAAGTGCATCATTGTCGAAGTTGTGCCCCTATTCCTGTGCTTTAAAGGCGATTCCAATGTACCTCTTGAAATCTGTTTCCTGCGAATCTGGCTCGCTTTCAATCCGCCTCGTTGCCTTCCCTAAACAGATTTTCGGACGATTGTTGTCCTTTACTTCTCTGCCAGTTCGTGCATTGCTGTGCCCCTGAGCTCCATTTTTCAACTCCTTTTTTGTGAGCTGACCGCAAGTCTAAAATTTTGGTTCAGGACCTATACTGGTTCCCGGCGGGTGTCTGAGACTTTGATTAATTCTTTTTCCTGCCGGGAAATTAGAATGACATGTGCACGTCCAAATGCCTAACAGCTACTCTCTCATTGGTTCTCCCTCTTCCCTTTCATCCTCTACAAAATTGGCCACCTGTGAGAACCAGGAGGTTAAAGGGGCTGTCTCTCCAAGTTGGGTGATTGATAGTAAAGCAGTTGGAAAGTCAAACCGGAGCACCAGGACAGGGATTATTAGTTGAGTTTTAGAAACCCTTCGTATTCACAGTGTGTCCATTCTCTAGGTTTCCCGTGCATGTTATAGATGTAGTAATATTACCTACAACCTGGAGAGTTGGGAACCTTGCAATGTGTGCCACGTGTTATTGCTTTAAATGGTCTGCATTTGCTCACCGAAACTCACCAATCCTCTCAGTCCCAAGTGTCCAGCCTTATGCCACATCCAGCTGTCGTTGTAGATAGGGTCATTCCAGGTTTCATCAGAGCCCCTGAAGGAATTGTAAAGAATTTCCCTGTTTTTTTGTTTTGTTTTTGAAAGTCCTTTTTATAGTGGGTTTGAACTGATTCTCACTTCCGTGTTTATGCCAGTCTAGACAAACTTGATTCCCTTACGGTGACATATCAGTACATAGGTTTTAATATTCTTATCAGTCAGATATATTCCTCTGCGGGCAATATGGAGTTTTGAGTCCCTTTCACTGAGGAAAGTGTATGTCTTGTATATTCCGAATTTGGTTTTTGGAACGGTAGCTGTACTAATATCAAACTCTGGTTTTATGCATCACCCCACCTCTGCTTCCCCCTTAAGCAGGCATAAGAACTTTTTCTAAATGATAGACTCTGTTATCTTTCCTAACTCATTTCATGTGTAGCCACGTTTACGGGACCTTCATAAGTGATATCTTATGATAAGTTTCTTTTTCTCTGTGACTTATTTCACTTACAATCATCGTACCTGAATACACTCATTTTGAAGCTACTGGCCTTATGACATTGATTTCATGGCTGACTGATATTCCATCGTACCTAAGTAAAACAATTTCTTGAACCATTTTTGTCTTTCCTGGGATATTTAAGGTGTACGCAAGTTGACGTTCTTGTAAGCAGTGCAGCCCTAAATTTTGCGGTGGCACTGTCTATTGATTTTCAGTTTTCCCAAGGTATATTCCCTAGACTGGAAGTGCCCTTTGCTCTGTTGCTCTGTTGTTTCCTTCTTTTAGGGAACACAATGCACTCCTCCAGAGAGGCTGTTGGCAATTTACATGCTGCCCATCATCATAACTAGGCTCCCTGTTCTCCAGGGCCTGTCTTGCCTTTCTGTTTTTTACACATTTTGCGGATGTCCCTTTTGACCGGTGGGAAGTGATACTTCATTGTAGTTCAGATTTGCGTTGCCCGCTTGCTTGCTTGGCCAAAAAGGACGTACACGTTTTCTCCTTAATATATTCAGGAGAAAACACATACACTCTTGCTGGCCAAGTGCATTATTGTCGAAGTTGTGCCCCTCTTCCTGTGCTTTAAAGGCGATTCCAATGTACCTCTTGAAATCTGTTTCCTGCTATTCTGGCTCGCTTTCAAGTCCGTCTCGTTGCCTTCCCTCAACAGATTTTTGGACGATTGTTGTCCTTTATTACTCTGCCAGTTTGTGCATTGTTATGCCCCTGAGCTCCATTTTTCAACTCTTTTTTTTTGAGCTGACCGCAAGTCCAAAATTTTGGTTCAGGACCTATACTGGTCCCCAGCGGGTGTCTGAGACTTTCGTTAATTCTTCTTCCTGCCGGAAAATTAGAATGACATGTGCCGTCCAAATGCCTAACAGCTACTCTCTCATTGGTTCTCCCTCTTCCCTTTCATTCTATACCAAATTGGCCACCTGTGCGAACCAGGAGGTTAAATGGGCGGTGTCTACAAGTTGGGAGATTGATAGTTTAGCAGTTGGAAAGTCAAAGCGGAGCACCAGGAGAGGGATTATTAGTTGAGTTTTAGAAACCTTTCGTATTCACAGTGTGTCCATTCTCTAGGTTTCCCGTACATGTTATAGCTGTAGTAATATTCCCTTCATCCTGTAGAGTTGGAACCCTTGGAATGTGTGCCACGCATTATTGCTTTAACGGGTCTGCATTTGCTCACCGAATCTCACCAATCCTCTCAGTCCCAAGTGTCCAGCCTTATGCCACATCCAGCTGTTGTTGTAGATAGGGTCATTCCAGGTTTCATCAGAGCCCCTGAAGGAATTGTAAAGAATTTCCCTCTTTTTTTGTTTTCTTTTTCATATTCGTTTTTATAATGGGTGTTAGCTGATTCTCACTGCCATGTTTATGCCAGTCTAGACACACTTGATTCAATTACGGAGACATATCAATACATAGATTTTAAGATTCTTACCAATCAGATATATTCCTCTGCGGGAAATATGGCGTTTTGAGTCCCTTTCACTGAGGAAAGTGTAGGTCTTTTCTATTCCGTATTTGGTTTTTGGAACGGTACCTGTACTAATATCAAACTCTGGTTTTATGCATCACCCCACCTCTCCTTCCCCCTTAAGCAGGCACAAGAGTGTTTTCTAAATGTGAGGCTCTGTTCTCTTTCCTAACTCAGTTCATGTGTAGCCATGTTTAGAGGACCTTCATAAGTGATATCTTATGATAAATTTATTTTTCTCTGTGACTATTTTCACTTAGAATCATCGTACCTGAATCCACTCATTTTGCTGCTACTGGCTTTATGACATTGATTTCATGGCTGAGGGATATTACACCGTATGTAAATACCACAATTTTTTGAACCATTTTTGTCTTTCCTGGGATATTTAATGTGTATCCAAGTTGAGGTTCTTGTAAGCAGTGCAACCCTAAATTTTGGGGTGGCTCTATCTTATTGATTTTCAGTTTTCCGAAGGTATATTCCCTAGACTGTAAGTGCCCTTGGCTCTGTAGCTCTGTTGTTTCCTTTTTTTAGGGAACACAATGCACTCCTCCAGAGAGGCAGTTGCAATTTACATCCTGCCCATCAGCATAACTAGGCTCCCTGTTCTCCATTGCCAGTCTTGCCTTTCTGGCTTTTACACATTTTGCGGATGTCCCTTTTGACCCCCGGCGAAATGATACTTCAATGTAGTTCAGATTTGCATTGCCCGCTTGCTTGTTTGGCCACAAAGGCCTTATGCGTTTCCTCCTGATTATATTCAGGAGGAAACGCATACGCCCTTTTTGGCCAAGTGCATCATTGTCGAAGTTGTGCCCCTCTTCCTGTGCTTTAAAGGCGATTCCTATGTACCTCTTGAAATCTGTTTCCTGCTATTCTGGCTCGCTTTGAAGTCTGCCTCGTTGCCTTCCCTCAACAGATATTTGGACGATTGTTTTCCTTTATTACACTGCCAGTTTGTGAATTGCTGTGCCCCTGAGCTCCATTTTTCAACTCTTTTTTTGTGAGCTGACCGCAAGTCCAAAATTTTGGTTCAGCACCTATACTGGTTCCCGGCGGGTGGCTGAGACTTTGTTTAATTCTTGTTCCTGCCGGGAAATTAGAATGACTTGTGCCCGTCCAAATGCCTAACAGCTACTCTCTCATAGGTTCTCCCTCTTCCCTTTATCCTCTGCCAAATTGGCAACCTGTTCGAACCAGGAGGTTAAAGGGGCTGTCTCTCCAAGTTGGGAGATTGATAGTAAAGCATTTGGAAATTCAAACCAGAGAACCAGGAGAGGGACTATTCGTTGAGTTTTAGAAACGTTTTATATTCACACAGTGTCCATTCTCTACGTTTCCCGTACATGTTATAACTGTAGTAATATTCCCTACAACCTGGAGAGTTGGGACCCTTGGAATGTGTGCCACGCATTATTGCTTTAAATGGTCGATATTTGCTCACCAATCCTCTCTGTCCCAAGTGTCCAGCCTAATGCCACATCCAGCTGTCATTGTAGATAGTGTCATTCCAGGTTTCATCAGAGGCTCTGAAGGAATTGTTAAGAATTTCCCTGTTTTTTTGTTTTGTTTTTGAAATTCCTTTTTATAGTAGTTTTGAGCTGATTCTCACTGCCATGTTTATGCCAGTCTAGACACACTTGATTCCCTTACAGAGACTTATCAATACATAGGTTTTAAGATTCTTACTAGTCAGATATATTCCTCTGCGAGAAATATGGGGTTTTGAGTCCATTTCACTGAGGAAAGTGTGGGTCTTGTCTATTCGGTATTTGGTTTTTGGAACGGTACGTGTGCTAATATCAAACTCTGGTTTTATGCATCAGGCCTCATCTCCTTCCCCCCTTAAGCAGACATAAGAGTGTTTTCTAAATGTGAGTCTCTGTTCTCTTTCCTAACTCAGTTCATGTGTAGCCATGTTTACAGGACCTTCATAAGTGATATCTTATGATAAGTTTCTTTTTCTCTTGACTTATTTCACTTAGAATCATCGTACCTGAATACACTCATTTTGCTGCTACAGGCCTTATAACATTGATTTCATGGCTGAGGTATATTCCATCGTACATAAGTAACACAATATCTTGAACCGTTTTTGTCTTTCCTAGGATATTTAAGTTGTACCCAAGTTAGGTTCTTGTAAGCAGTGCAGCACTAAATTTTGAGGTGGCTCTGTCTTATTGATTTTCAGTATTCCCATGGTATATTCCCTAGACTGGAAGTGCCCTTGGCTCTGTTGCTCTGTTGTTTCCTTGTTTTAAGGAACACAATGCACTCCTTCAGAGAGGCAGTTGGTAATTTACATTCTGCCCATCAGCATAACTAGGCTCCCAGTTCTCCATTGCCTGTCTTGCCTTTCTAGCTTTTACACATTTTGCGGATGTCCCTTTTGACCGGTGGGAAGTGATACTTCATTGTAGTTCAGATTTTGGTTGCCCGCTTGCTTGCTTGGCCAAAAAGGACGTACGCGTTTTCTCCTTAATATATTCAGGAGAAAACACATACGGCATTTCTGGCCAAGTGCATCATTGTCGAAGTTATGGCCCTCTTCCTGTGCTTTAAAGGCGATTCCAATGTACCTCTTGAAATCTGTTTCCTGCTATTCTGGCTCGCTTTCAAGTCCGCCTCGTTGCCTTCCCTCAACAGATTTTCGGACGATTGTTGTCCTTTATTACTCTGCCAGTTTGTGCATTGTTGCGCCCCTGAGCTCCATTTTTCAACTCGTTTTTTGGGAGCTGACCGCAAGTCCAAAATTTTGGTTCAGGACCTATACTGGTTCCCGGCGGGTGTTTGAAACTTTGGTTAATTATTCCTCCTGCTGGAAAATGAGAAGGACATATGCCGTCCAAATGCCTAGCAGCTACTCGCTCATTGGTTCTCCCTCTTCCCTTTCATTCTCTACCAAATTGGCCACCTGTGCGAACCAGGAGGTTAAATGGGCTGTCTCTCCAAGTTGGGAGATTGATAGTAAAGCAGTTGGAAAGTCAAACCGGAGCAGCAGGAGAGGGATTATTAGTTGAGTTTTAGAAACCTTTCGTATTCACAGTGTGTCCATTCTCTATGTTTCCCGTACATGTTATAGCTGTAGTAATATTCCCTTCAACCTGGAGAGTTGGGTCCTTTGGAATGTGTGCCACGTGTTATTGCTTTAAATGGTCTGCATTTGCTCACCGAATCTCACCACTCCTCTCAGTCCCAAGTGTCCAGCCTTATGACACATTCAGCTGTCATTGTAGATAGGGTCATTCCGGGTTTCATCAGAGCCCCTGAAGGAATTGTAAAGAATTTCTCTGTTTTATTGTTTTGTTTTTGAAATTCCTTTTTATAGTGGGTTTGAGCTGATTCTGAATGCCATGTTTATGGCAGTCAAGAGACACTTCATTCCCTTACGGAGACATATCAATACATAGGTTTTAAGTTTCTTACTAGTTAGATATATACCTCTGCGGGAAATATGGGGTTTTGAGTCCCTTTCACTGAGGAAAGTATAGGTTTTTTCTATTCCATAGTTGGTTTTTGGAATGGTACATGTACTGATATCAAACTCTGGTTTTATGCATCACCCCTCCTCTCCTTCCCCCTTAAGCAGGCATAAGAGTGTTTTCTAAATATGAGACTCTGTTCTCTTTCCTAACTCAGTTCATGTGTAGCCATGTTACAGTACCTTCATAATTGATATCTTATGATAAGTTTCTTTTTCTCTGTGACTTATTTCACTTACAATCATCGTACCTGAATCCACTCATTTTACTGCTAATGGCCTTATGACATGGATTTCGTGGCTGAGGGATATTCCATCGTACGTAAGTACCACAATTTCTTGAACCATTTTTGTCTTTCCTGGGATATTTAAGGTGCACCCAAGTTGAGGTTCTTGTAAGCAGTGCAGCCCTGAATTCTGGGGTGGCTCTGTCTTATTGATTTTCAGTTTTCCCAAGGTATCTTCTCTAGACTGGAAGTGCCTTTGGCTCTGTAACTCTGTTGTTTACTTGTTTTAGGGAACACAATGCACTCCTCCAGAGAGGCAGTTGGCAATTTATATCCTGCCCATCAGCATAACTAGTATCCCTGTTTTTCAGGGCCTGTCTTGTCTTTCTTTTTTTTACAGATTTTGCCGATGTCCCTTTTGACCGGTTGGAAGTGATACTTCTTTGTAGTGCAAATTTGCATTGCCCGGTTGCTTGCTTGGCCAAAAAGGGCGTATGCATTTTCTCCTGAATATATTCAGGAGAAAATGCATATCCCTTTTTGGCCAAGTGAATCATTGTCGAAGTTGTGCCCCTCTTCTGGTGTTTTAAAGGTGATTCCAATGTACCTCTTGAAATCTGTTTCCTGCTATTTTGGCTCGCTTTCAAGTCCGCCTCGTTGCCTTCCCTCAACAGATTTTTGGACGATAGTTGTCCTTTATTACTCTGTCAGTTTGTGAATTGCTGGGCCTCTGAGCTCCATTTTTCAACTAGTTTCTGTGAGCTGACCACAAGTCCACAATTTTGGTTCAGGACCTATACTGGTTCTCGGCGGGTGGCTGAGAGTTTGGTTAATTCTTCTTCCTGCCGGGAAATTAGAGTGACATGTGCCCTTCCAAATGGCTAACAGCTACTCTCTCATTGGTTCTACCTCTTCCCTTTCAGCCTCTGCCAAATTGGCAAGCTGTGTGAACCAGGAGGTTAAAGGGGCTGTCTAAACAATTTGGGAGATTGATAGTAAAGCAGTTGGAAAGTCACACCGGAGCACCAGGTGAGGGATTGTTAGTTGAGTTTTAGAAACCTTTCGTATTCACAGTGTGTCCATTCTCTAGGTTTCCCGTACATTTTATAGCTGTAGTAATATTCCCTTCAACCTGGAGAGTTGGGATCCTTGGAATGTGTGCCACGCATTATTGCTTTAAGTTGTCTGCATTTGCTCACCGAATCTCACCAATCCTCTCAGTCCCAAGTGTCCAGCCTTATGCCACATCCAGCTGTCGTTGTAGATAGGGTCATTCCAGTTTTCATCAGAGCCCCTGAAGGAATTGTAAAGAATTTCCCTGTTTTTTGTTTTGTTATTGAAATTCCTTTATATAGTGGGATAGAGCTGATTCTCACTGCCATGTTTATGCCAGTCTACACACTCTTGATTCCCTTGTGGAGACATATCAATACATAGTTTTTAAGATTATTACTAATCAGATATATTCCTCTGCAGGAAATATGGTGTTTGGAGTCCCTTTCACTGAAGAAGGTGTAGGTCTTTTCTAATCCGTAATTGGTTTTTGGAACGGTACCTGCACCAATATCAAACTCTGGTTTTATGCATCACCCCAAATCTCCTTCCCCTTAAGCAGGCATAAGAGTGTTTTCTAAAAGTAAGACACTGTTCTCTTTCCAAACTCAGTTCATGTGTAGCCATGTTTACAGGACCTTCATAAGTGATTTCTTATGATAAGTTTCTTTTTCTCTGTGACTTATTTAACTTAGATTCATCGTACCTGAATCCACTCATTTTGCTGCTACTGGCCTTATGACATTTATTTCGTGGCTGAGGGATATTCCATCGTACGTAAGTAACACAATTTCTTGAACCATTTTTGTCTTTCATGGGATATTTAAGGTGTATCCAAGTTGAGGTTCTTGTAAGCTGTGCAGCCCTAAATTTTGTGGTGGCTCTGTCTTATTGATTTTCAGTTTTCCCAAGGTATCTCCGCTAGACTAAAAGTGTCCCTGGCTCTGTAGCTCTGTTGTTTACTTGTTTTAGGGAACACAATGCACTCCTCCAGAGAGGCAGTTGGCAATTTACATCCTGCCCATCAGCATAACTAGGCTCCCTGTTCTCCAGGGCCAGTCTTGTCTTTCTGTTTTTTAAACATTTTGCGGATGTCCCTTTTGACCGGTGGGAAGTGATACTTCTTTGTAGTGCAGATTTGCATTGCCCGCTTCCTTGCTTGGCCAAAAAGGGTGTATGCGTTTTCTCCTGAATATATTCAGGAGAAAACGCATACACCCTTTTTGGCCAAGTGCATCATTGTCGATGTTGTGCCCCTCTTCCTCTTCTTTAAAGGAGATACCAATGTACCCCTTTAAATCTGTTTCCTGCTATTCTGGCTCGCTTTGAAGTCCGCCTCGTTGCCTTCCCTCAACAAATTTTTGGAAGAATGTTGTCCTTTATTACTCTGCCAGTTTGTGAATTGCTGTGCCCCTGAGTTCCATTTTTCTACTCGTTTCTTGTCAGCTGACCGCAAGTCCAAAATTTTGGTTCAGGACCTATACTTGTTCCTGGCGGGTGGCTGAGACTTTGGTTAATTCTTCTTCCTGCAGGGAAAGTAGAGTGACATGTGCCCGTCCAAATGCCTAACAGCTACTCTCTCATTGGTTCTCCCTCTTCCCTTTCATCCTCTGTCAAATTGGCAACCTGGGTGAACCAGGAGGTTAAAGGGGCTGTCTCTCCATGTGGGGTGATTGATAGTAAAGCAGTTGGAAAGTCAAACTGGAGCACCAGGAGAAGGACTATTAGTTGAGATTTAGAAAGATTTCGTATTCACAGTGTGTCGATTCTCTAGGTTTCCCATACATGTTATAGCTGTAGTAATATTCCCTTTAATCTGTAGAGTTGGGACCCTTGGAATGTGTGCCACACGTTATTGCTTTAAATGTTATGCATTTGCTCACCGAATCTCACCAATCCTTTCAGTCCCAAGTGTCCAGCCTTATGCCACATACAGCTGTCATTGTAGATAGGGTCATTCCAGGTTTCATCAGAGCCCCTGAAGGAATTGTAGAGAGTTTCCCAGTTTTTTTGTTTTGAATTTGAAATTCCTTTTATAGTGGGTTTGAGCTGATTCTCACTGCCATGTTTATGTCAGTCAAGACACACTTCATTCCCTTATGGTGACATATCAATACATAGGTTTTAAGTTTCTTAGTAATCAGATATATACCTCTGCGGGAAATATGGGGTTTTGAGTCCCTTTCACTGAGGAAAGTGTAGGTCTTTTCTATTCCATAGTTGGTTTTTGGAACGGTACATGTACTAATATCAAACTCTGGTTTTATGCATCACCCCACCTCTCCTTCCCCCTTAAGCAGGCATAAGAGTGTTTTCTAAATGTGAGACTGTTCTCTTTCCTAACTCAGTTCATGTGTAGCCAGGTTTACAGGACCTTCATAAGTGATTTCTTATGATAAGTTTCTTTTTCTCTGTGACTTATTTCACTTAGAATCATCGTACCTGAATCCAATCATTTTGCTGCTACTGGCCTTATGACATTGATTTCATGGCTGACTGATATACCATCGTACATAAGTAACACAATTTCTTGAACCATTTTTGTCTTTCCTGGGATATTTATGGTGTACCCAAGTTGAGGTTCTTGTAAGCAGTGCAGCCCTAAATTTTCGGTGGCTCTGTCTTATTTATTTTCATTTTCCCCAAATTATATTCCCTAGACAGGAAGTGCCATTGGCTCTTTAGCTCTGTTGTTTCCTTGTTTTAGGGAACACAATGCACTCCTCCAGAGAGGCAGTTGGCAATTTACATCCTGCCCACCAGCATAACTAGGCTCCCTTTTCTCCAGGGCCTGTCTTGCCTTTCTGGTTTTTACAGATTTTGCGGATGTCCCTTTTGACCGGTGGGAAGTGATACTTCATTGTAGTGTAGATATGCATTGCCCGCTTGCATGCTTGGCCAAAAAGGGCGTATGTGTTTTCTCCTGAATATATTCAGGAGAAAACACATACGCCCTTTTCGGCCAAGTGCATCATTGTCGAAGTTTTGCCCCTCTTCCTGTGCTTTAAAGTCGATTCCAATGTACCTCGTGAAATCTGTTTCCTTCCATTCTGGCTCGCTTTGGAGTCCGCCTCGTTGCCTTCCCTCAATAGATTTTTGGACGATTTTTGTCCTTTATTACTCTGACAGTTTGTGCTTTGTTTTGCCCCAAATCTCCATTTTTCAACTCGTTTTTTTTGACCTGACCGCAAGTCCAAAATTTTGGTTCAGGACCTATACTTGTTCCTTGCGGGTGGCTGAGACTTTGGTTAATTCTTCTTCCTGCCGGGAAATTTGAGTAACATATGCCCGTCCAAATGCCTAACAGCTACTCTCTCATTGGTTCTCCCTCTTCCCTTTCATCCTCTGCCAAATTGGCAACCTGTGCGAATCAGGAGGTTAATGGGGCTGTCTTTCCAAGTTGGGAGATTGATAGTAAAGCAGTTGGAAAGTCAAACTGGAGCACCAGGAGAGGGACTATTTGTTGAGTTTTAGAAACCATTCGTATTCACATTGTGTCCATTCTCTAGGTTTCCCGTACATGTTATAGCTGTAGTAAAATTCCCTTTAACCTGTATAGTTGGGAACCTTGGAATGTGTGCCACGCGTTATTGCTTTAAATGGTCTGCATTTGCTCACCAAATCTCACCAATCCTCTCAGTCCCAAGTGTCAAGCCTTATGCCACATCCAGCTGTCGTTGTAGATAGGGTCATTCCAGGTTTTATCAGAGCCCCTGAAGGAATTGTAAAGAATTTCCCAGTTTTTTTTTGTTTTGTTTTTGAAATTCCTTTTTATAGTGGTTTTGAGTTTATTCTCACTGCCATGTTTATGCCAATCTAGACACACTTGATTCCCTTTCAGAGACATATCGATACATAGGTTTTAAGATTCTTACTACTTTGATATATTCCTCTGCGGGGAATATGGGTGTTCAGTCCCGTTCACTGAGGAAGGAGTAGGTCTTGTCTATTCTGTATTTGGATTATGGAACGGTACCTGTGCTAATATCAAACTCTGGTTTTGTACATCTCCCCACCTCTCTTTCCCCTTAAGCAGGCATAAGTATGTTTTCTCCATGTGAGACACTGTTCTCTTTCCTAATTCAGTTCATATGTAGCCATGTTTACATTTCCTTCATAAGTGATATCTTATGTCAGAATGCTCCATGGCTCTTGTCATCATGATGCTCTATGATGCTCTTCATCACAATTATCCATGGTCTTCTCATCACAGTGATCCACAGTCTTGCCATCACATTGCTCCATACCCTGATCATCACAATGCTCCTTTACCTTTGTCATCACAATCGTCCATGACACGTGTCATCACAATGCTCCATGTTATTGGCAACACAATGGACCATGACATATGTCATCACAATGATCCCTGACACCTGTCTTCACTATAGTCCATGACGTTGTCATCACAATGTTCCATGCTCTTTTCATCACAATGCACCATGCCCACTGTCATCACAATAATCCATGAAATTTGTGAGAACAATGCTCCATGCCCCTGTCATCACTATGCTCCGTGACTCCATTCATCACAATGCTTCATGATATTTGTCATCACAATGTTCAATGTCCTCGTCATCACAAGGCTCTGTGACCTGTGTAACCACAATGCACCATGAACTTCTCATCACAATGCTCCATACCTTTTTCAGCACAACACTCAATGACACTTGTCATCACAATGCTCCATGCGCTTGTCAGCAAAATGCTCCACCAGCTTGTCATCACAATGCTCCATGCACTTCTCATTAAAATGCTCTGTCACCACTGATATCACAATGTTCCATCACTGGTCATCACAATACGCCCTCATCCTTGTCATCACACTGTTCCATGACCGCTATCATCACAATACTACATGCCCTTATCATCACAGGGCTCCATGACACCCGACATCACAAATCTCCATAACCCATGTCATCAAAATGCTCCATGTCCTTTTTCGTCACAATGCTCCATGACCCCTTACCTCACCATGCTCCATAACCCATATCATCAAAATGCTCCATGACCTTTGTCATCACAAATCTCCATGACGCTTGTCATCACAATGCTCGATTACCTTCTCATAACAATGCTCCATGCCCTTGTCATTACAGTCCTCAATGAACCCTGTACCACAGTGTTCTGGGCCCTTGTCATCACAATGCGCCAGGCCCACTCTCATCACAATAATCCATGAAATATTTCAGACCAGTGCCCCATGGCCTTGTCATCACAATGTTCCATTACCCCTGTCATAACAATGCTCCATGACCCCTGTCATCACAATGCACCGTGCCCATCACCATAATATTTCATGCTATTGTCATCAAAATGAAATCAAAATGCTCAATGACCTCTGTCATCAAAACGCTCCAAACCCTTCTGATCACAGTGTTCCATAACACTTGTCATCACAATGCCCCATGAGGCTGGTCATCACAATTTTCCATGGTCTTCTCATCACAATGCTCCATGATCTTTGTCATCACAATGCTCAATACACTTATCATCTCAATGCTCCCTGACAGTTGTCATCAGTATGCTCCTTGAACTCTGTCATGACAAGGCTCCATGCATTTTTCATCACAATGATCCATTCCTTTTTCATCTCAATGCTCTAAGACCCCTGTAATCAAAATGCACCATGTCCTTGTCATCACAAAGCTCCATGACGCATGTCATCAAAATGCTCCATTTCTTCTCATCACAATGCTCCATGCCCTTGTCATCACAATTCTTCCAAACCCCTGTAATCACAATGCTCCATGCACCTTTTCATCAGAATGCTCCATGACCCTTTTCATCAAAATGCTCCATTAACCCTGATATCACAATGTTCCATAACCCCTGTCATCAAAATGTTCCATGACACTTTTCATCAATTTGCTCCATGACCCTGTCATCACAATGCTCCCTGCCCTTCTCATCACAATGCACCACGACCTTGTCATCAAAATGCTCCATGACTTTTGTCATCACAAAGCTCCATGACCCTTGGAATCACAATGCTCCATGCCATTTCATCAAAATGCTCCATGAAACCTCCCATCTCATTGCTCCATGCCCTTGTCACCACAATGCTCCATGACGCTTGTCATCGCAATGCTCGATACTCTTCTCATCACAATGCTCCATGACATTGTCATTATAATCCTCTAGGACACATGTATCACAGTGTTCCGTGCCCTAGTCATCACAATGCTCCATTACCCCTGTCATAATAATGCTCCATGACCCCTGCCATCACAATGATCCACGGCCTTGTCATCCAAGTCTCCATGACACCTGTCATCAAAATACTCCATGAACATTTTCAGCCCAATGCTCCATGTCCTTCTCATCACAATGCTCCATGACCCCTCTCATCACAATGATCCATAGCACTTGTCATCACAATGCTCCATGCCCTTTGTCATTACAGTGATCCATGACGCTCTTCATCATAATTATCCATGGTCTTTTCATCACAATGCTCCACGGTCTTGCCATCACAATTCTCCATGCCCTGTTCATCACAATGCTCCATGTCCCATGTCATTACAATTCTCCAATTCCTTGTCATCACAATGCACCAGGACACTTCTCATCACAATGTTATATGATCTTTTCATCACAAATCTCCATTCATTTGTCATCGCAATGCTCTATGACCCCTGTCATAGCAAGCTCCATGCGTTTGTAATCACAATGCTTCATTACATGGTCATCAAAATTCTCAATGGCCCTTGTCATCACAATGCTCCATGCCCTGTCATCACAATGCCCCTTGACACTTGACATCACAATGTTCCAAGCCCTTGTCTTCAAAATGCTCCATTACCTTTGTCATCACAATCCTCCATGACACTTGGTATCACAATGCTCGATGCCATTGTCATCACAATGGACAATGACATATGTCATCACAATGCTCCCTGACACCTGTCTTCACAATACTCCATGAGCTTGTTATCACAATGTTCCATGCACTTGTCATCACAATGCGCCATGCCCACTGTCATCAAAATAATCCATGAAAGTTGTCAGCCCAATGTTCCATGACCCTTTCATCACAAACTTCCATGCCCTTGTCATCACAATGCTCTATGACCCCTGTCATCACAATGCTCCATGACTCCAGTCATCACAATGCTTCATGACCCTTGTCATCACAGTGGTCCATGCCCTCGTCACACAAGGCTCTGTGACCTTTGTCACCACAATGCTCCATGCCCTTTTCCTCACAATGCTCCATGCCCACTGTCATCACAATAATCCATGAAAATTTTCAGCCCAATATTCCATGCCCCTGTCATCACATTGCTCCATGCCCCTGTCATCACAATGCTCCCCAACCTTGTCATCACAATGCTCCGTGACTCCAGTCATCACAATGCTTCATGAACTTTGTCATCACAATGGTCCATGCCCTCATCATCACAAGGCTCTGTGAACTTTTTCACCACTATGCTCCATGAACATTTGATCCCAATGCTCTGTGAGCCATGTCATCACAATTCTCCATGCCTTTGTCAGCACAATGCTCCATGACAATTGTCATCACAATGCTACATGCCCTTGTCAGCACAATTCTCCATGACCCATGTCATCACAGTGTGCCATGCGCTTGTCATCACAGTGCTCCCCAACCTTGTCATCACAATGCTCCGTAAAACTTGTCTTCACACAGCTCCATGCACTTCACATCAAAATGCTGTCTCACCACTAATATCATAATTTTCCAACACTAGTCATCACAATATTCCCTCTCTCCTGTCATCACAATGTTTCACGGCATTGTCATCACAAGGCTCCATGACCCAAGTAATCACAATGCTCCATGCCAATTTTCATCTCAATGCTCCATGAACCTTGTCATCACAACGAACCATGCCCATCAGCATAATGCTTCACGCTATTGTCATCACAATGAAATCAAAATGCTCCATGACCTCTGTCATCACAATGCTCCAAACCCTTGTGATCACAATGCTCCATAACACTTGTCATTACAACGCCCCATGACGATCGTTATCACAATTATCCATGCACTTCTCATCACAATGTTCCATGACCTTTTTCATCACAATGTTCAATAAACTTGTCATCACAATGCTCCCTGACACTTGTCATCAGTATGCTACTTGAACCCTGTCATGACAAGGCTCCATGCCTTTTTCATCTCAATGATCCATGTCATTTTCTTCACAATGCTCTAAGACCCCTGTGATCACAATGCTGCATGCACCTTTTCATCTGAATGCTCCATGAGACTTCTCATCACAAGGCTCAGTGGGCTTCTCATCACAATGCTCCAGGACCTTCTCATCACAATGCTCCAGGACCTTGTCATCACAATGTTCCATTCCCTTGTCAACACAATGCTCCATGACCCCTGCCATCACAAAACTCCATGAACATTTTCAGCCCAATGATCTATGACCTTCTCATCACAATGTTCCATGACCACTGTCATCACAACGCTCCATGGCCACTGACAACACAATGATCCTGGACTCTTTTCATCAAACTGCTCCATGACCCTTGTCATCACAATGATCCATTCCCTTGCCATCCCAATGCTCCATGACACCTGTAATCACAATGCTCCGTGACGCTTTTCATCACAGTGCTCCATTACCCTTGTCATCAAAATGCTCCATGCATTTGTCAGCAAAATGCTACATGACCTTGTCATCACAATGCTCCATGCGCTTGTCATCAAAATACTCTATTCCCATTGTCATCAAAATCCTCCATGAACCTTGGTTTTACATTGCTTCATGCCATGTCATGACAATGCTCCATGCTACTTGAAATGAAAATGATCCATGACCTCTGTCATCACAATGCTCCAAACCCTTGTGTTCACAATGTTCCATAACACTTGTCATCACAACGCTCCATGATGCCTGTCATCACAATGCTCCATGACCATTGTCATCACAATGCTCAATACACTTGTCATGACAATGTTCCCTGACACTTGGCGTCAGAATGATCCTTGAAAGCTGTCATGAAAAGGTTCCATGACTTTTTCATCACAATGCACCATGCCTTTTTCATCACAATGGTCCATGCTATTGTCATCACAATACTCCAGAAACTTGTCATCAGAATGCTCCATGACCCTTGTTATCACAATGATCCATGACACTTGTCATCACTATTCTCCATGCCCCGTGTCATTACAGTGCTCGATGACACTCGTCATCAAAATGCTCCATGGTCTTGCCATCACAATGCTCCACGGACATGCCATCACAATGCTCCATGCCCTGGACATCACAATGCTCCATGTCCCTTGTCATCACAATGTTCCATGACACTTCTGATCACCATGATACATGCTCTTGTCATCACAATCCTCCATGACACTTGGCATCACAATGCTCCATGCCATTGTCATCACAATGGACCATGACATATGACATCACAATGCTCCCTGACACCTGTCTTCACAATAAGCAATGAATATGTCATAACAATGCTCCATGCCCTTGTCATCACAATGCTCCATGCCGTTGTCGTCACAATGCACCATGAACTGTGTCATCACGATGCTCCGTGACTCCAGTCATCACAATGCTTCCTGACCTTTGTCATCACAATGGTCCATGCCCTCGTCATCACAATGCTCCGTGACCCTTGTCATCGCAATGCTCCATGCCTTTGTCAGAACAGTGCTCCATGACCCTTGTCATCACAATGCTCCATGCGCTTCTCAGCACAATGCTCCATGACCCATGTCATCATAAAGGGCAATGCGCTTGTCATCACAATGCTCCACAACTTTGTCATCACAATGCTCCATAAACCTTGTTATCACAATGCTCCATGCAATTCTCATCAAAATGCTCTCTCACCACTAATATCACAATGTTCCATCACTAGTCATCAAAATACTACATCACCACTGTCATCAGAATATTCCATGACCCCAGTAATCACAATGCTCCATGCCCTTGTCATAACAAAGCTCCATGATGCATGTCATCAGAATGCTCCATGGCCTTCTCATCACAATGCTCCATGACCTTGCCATTACAATGCTCCATTACCACTGTCATCACAATGCTCCATGACCACTGACGTCACAGCGCTCCATGACCCCTGACAACACAATGATCCGGGACTCTCGTCATCAAAATGCTCCAAGACACTTGAAATCACAGTGATCCATGCGCTTGTCTTCCCAATGCTCCATGACCCCTGTAATCAGAATGCTCCGTCACGCTTTTCATCTCAGTGATCCATGACCCTTGGCATCACAATGCTCCATGCCATTGTCATCACAATGCTCCATGAAACCTATCATTACATTGCTCCATGCCATTGTCATCACAAAGCTCCATAACACTTGTCATCACAATGCTGGATGTCCTTCTCATCACAATGCTCCATTACCATTGTCATCACAATGCTGGATATCCTTCTCATCACAATGCTCCATTACCATTGTCATCACAATGCTCAATAAACTTGTCATCACAATGCTCCCTGACACTTGTCGTCAGAATGCTCCTTGAACACTGTCATGAAAAGGCTCCAGGCCTTTTTCATCACAATGCTCCATGCCCATTTCATTACAATGCTCCATGCCATTGTCATCACATTACTCCTCAAGCTTGTCATCAGAATGGTCCATGACCCTTGTCATCACAATGATCCATGACACCTGTCATCACAATGCTGCATGCCCCTTGTCATTACAGTGCTCCATGATGCTCATTATCACAATTATCCATGGTCTTCTCATCACAATGCTCCACGGTCTTGCCATCACAATGCTCCATGCCCTGGTCATCACAATTCTACATGTCATTGTCATCACAGTGCTCCATGACACTTCTCATCAAAATGTTACATGCTCTTGTCAATACAATTCTCCATGCACTTGTCATCGCAATGCTCCATGACCCTTGTCATAACAATGCTCCATGACCCCTGCCATCACAGTGTTCCCCGGACTTTTCATCCAAGGCTCCATGACCCTTGTCATCAAAATGCTCCAAGACCCTTGTAATCACAATGTTCCATGCCTTTGTCATCACAAAGATCCATGACGCATGTCATCAGAATACTCCATGCCCTTGTCATCACAATGGTCCAAGACCCCTGTAATCACAATGCTCCATGCCCCTTTTCATCTCAATGCTCCATGACCCCTGTCATCACAATGCTCTGTGACTCCAGTCATCAAAATGATTCATGACCTTTCTCATCACAATGGTCCATGCCCCTGTCACACAAGGCTCTGTGACCTTTGTCACCTCAATGCTCCATGAACTTTTCATCACAGTGCTCTGTGACCCTTGTCATCAAAATGCACCATGCCTTTGTCAGCAAAATGATCCATGACACATGTCATCACAATGCTCCATGCGCTTTTCAGCACAATGCTCCTTGACCCATGTCATCACAATGCGCCATGCACTTGTCATCACAATGCTCCACATCCTAGTCATCACAATGCTCCATAAAACTTGTAATCACAATGCTCAATGCACTTCTCATCAAAATGCTCTCTCACCATTGATTTCACAATTTTTCATCACTATTCATCACAATAATCCCTCAACCCTGTCATCACAATATTCCATAACCCCAGTCATCACAATGCTACATGCCCTTATCGTCACAATGTACCAATCCCTTGTCATCAAAATGCTCCATGACCACTGTCATCACAACGCTCCATGACCCGTGACAACACAATGATCCGGGACACTTGTCATCTGAATGCTCCATTACCCTTGTCATCAAAATGATCCATGACCTTGCCATCCCAATGCTCCATGAGCCCTGTAATCACCATGCTCCGTGACGCTTGTCATCACAGTGATCCATGACCCTTGTCATCAAAATGTTCCGTGCATTTGTCAGCAAAATGCTACATGACCTTGTCATCACAATGCTCCATGTGCTTGTCATCACAGTACTCCATTCCGATTGTCATCAAAATCCTCGATGAAACTTGGGTTCACATTGCTTCATGCCCTTGTCATCACAATGCTCCATGGTCGTTGAAATGAAAATGTTCCATGCCCTCTCTCATCACAATGCTCCAAACCCTTGTGATCACAATGTTCCATAACCCTTGTCATCACAACGCTCCATGATGCCTGTCATCACAATGCTGCATGAACTTTGTCATCACAATGCTCAATACACTTGTCATCACAAAGCTCCCTGACACTTGTCGTCAGAATGCTCCTTGAAACCTGTCATGAAAAGACTCAATGCCTTTTTCATCACAATGCTCCATGCCCTTTTCATCACAATGCTACATGTCAGTTTCATCACAATACTCCACAAGCTGGTCATAAGAAGGCTCCATGACCCCTCTCATCAAAATGATCCATGACACCTGTCATCACAATGCTCCATTCCCCTTGTCATTACAGTGCTCCATGACGCTCGTCATCACAATTACCCATGATCTTCTCATCACAATGTTCCACGGTCTTGCCATCACAACGCTGAATGCCCTGGTCATCACAAGGCTCCGTGTCCCTTGTCATCACAATTCTCCACGTCCCTCTCATCACAATGCGCCATGACACTTCTCATCACAATGTTACATGCTCTTGTCATCACAATTATCCATGCACTTGTCATCGCAATGCTCCATGACCCCTGCCATAGCAATCTCCATTTGCTTGTCATCGCAATGCTTCACGACGTTGTCATCAAAATTCTCAATGGCCGTTGTCATCACAATGCTCCATGCCCTTGTCATCACAATGTTCCATGACACTTCTCATCACAATGCTCCAAGCCCTTGTCATCACAATGCTCCATTACATTTGTCATCAAAATCCTCCATGACACTTGGCATCACAATGCTCCATGCCATTGTCATCACAATGCACCTTGACATATGTCATCACAATGCTCCCTGACACCTGTCTTCACAATAATCAATGACCTTGTCATCACAATGCTCCATTCCCTTGTTATCACAAGGCGCCATGCCCACTGTCTTCACAATAATCAATGAAACTTGTCAGACCAATATTCCATGCCCCTGTCATCACAATGCTCCATGACCCTTGACAACACAATGATCCGGGACTCTTGTCATGAAAATGCTCCATGACCATTGCCATCACAATACTCCATGCCCTTGCCATCCCAATGCTACAAGACACCTGTAATCAAAATGCTCCATGCCCCTTTTCATCTCAATGCTCCTTGAACACTCTCATCACAATGCACCATGCCCATCATCATAATGCTTCATGCTATTGTCATCACAATGAAATCAAAATGCTACATGACCTCTGTCATCACAATGCTCCAAACCCTTGTGATCACAATGTTCCATAACACTTGTCATCACAAAGCCCCATAACGCTCGTCATCACAATTATCCATGGTCTTCTCATCACAATGCTCCATGACCTTTGTCATCACAATGCTCAATACACTTGTCATCACAATGCTCCCTGGCTCTTTCCATAAGTATGGTCCTTGAACCCTGTCATGACAAGGCTCCATGCCTTTTTCATCACAATGATCCAGAGCCTTTTCATCATAATGCTCCAAGACCCCTGTTACCACAATGCTCTTTGCCCTGGTCATCACAAAGCTCCATGACACATGTCATCAGAATGCTCCTTGGCCTTCTCTCACAATTCTCCATGCCCTTGTAATCACAATGCTCCAAGACCCATGTAATCACAATGCTCCATGCCCCTTTTCATCAGAATGCTCCATGAGACTTGTCATCACAAGGCTCCATGGTCTTCTCATCACAATGCTCCATGAAGCCTCTCATCATATTACTCCATGCCCTTCTCATAACAAAGGTCCATGATGCTTGTTACAATGCTCGATGCCCTTCTCATCACAATGCTCCATGCCCTTGTCATTACAATCCTCAATGACCCATGTATCACAGTGTTCCGTGCCCTTGTCATCACAATGCTCCATTACAATTCTCATCAAAATGTTACATGCTCTTGTCATCACAATTCTCCATACATCTGTCATCGCAATACCCCATGACACCTGTCATAGCAAGCTCCATGCCTTTGTCATCAAAATGCTTCATACCTTGTCATCAAAATTCCCGATGTCCGTTGTCATCACAATGCTCCATGCTCCTGTAATCACTATGCTCCATGACACTTCTCATCACAATGCTCCAAGCCCTTGTCATCACAATGCTCCATTACCTTTGTCATCACAATCCTCCATGACACTTGGCATCACAATGCTCCATGCCATTGTCATCTCAATGGACCGTGACATATGTGATCACAACGCTCCCTGTCACCTGTCTTCACAATAATCCATGACCTTGTAATCACAATGCTCCATGCCCTTGTCATCACAATGCTCCATGCCCACTGTCATCACAATAATCCATGAAACTTCTTAGACAAATTTTCCATGCCACTGTCATCACAATGCTCCATGTCCTTGTCATCAAAAAGCTCCATGATGCATGTCATCAGAATGCTCCATTGCCTTCTCATCACAATGCTCCATGCCATTGTCATCACAATGCTCCAAGACCACTTTAATCACAATGCTCCATGCCCCTTTTCATCTCAATGCTCCATGAACCCTGTCATCACAATGCACCATGCCCATCATCATAATGCTTCTTGCTATTGTCATCACTATGAAATCAAAATGCTCCATGACCTCTGTCATTACAATGCTCCAAATCGTTGTTATCACAATGTTCCATAACACTTGTCATCACAACGCCCCATGACGCTCGTCATCACAATTTTACAGGTGTTTCTCATCACAATGCTCCATGACCTTTGTCATCACAATGCTCAATACACTTGTCATCACAATTCTCCCTGACTCTTGTCATCAGTATGCTCCTTGAACATTGTCATGACAAGGCTCCATGCCTTTTCCATCACAATGATTCATGCCCTTTTCCTCACAATGCTCCAAGACCCCTGTAATCACAATGCTCCATGCCCTTGTCATCACAAAGCTCCATGATGCATGTCATCAGAACGCTCTATGGTCTTCTCATCCAAATGCTCCATGCCCTTGTCATCCCAATTCTCCAAGACCCTTGTAATCACAATGCTCCTTGCCCCTTTTCATCAGAATGCTCCATGAGACTTGTCATCACAAGACTCCATGGTCTTCTCATCACAGTGCCCCAGGACCTTTTCATCACAGTGCTCCATGACACCTGTCTTCACAATACTCCATGAACATTTTCAGCCCAAAGATCCATGACCTTCTCATCTCACTTCTCCATGACCCTTGTCATCACAATGCTCCATGACCTCTGTCATCACAACCCTCCATGACCCCTGACAACACAGGGATCCGGGACTCTTGTCATCAAAATGCTCCATAACCCTTGTCATCACAATGATCCATGCCCTTTTCATCCCAATGCTCCATGATCCATGTAATCACAATGCTCCATGAGGATTGTCATCACAGTGCTCCGTGACCCTTGTCATCAAAATGCTCCATGCCTTTTTCAGCACAATGCTACATGGCCTTGTCATCACAATCCTCCATGACCCCTGGGATCACATTGCAACATGCTCTTGTCATCTCTGTCTTTATTTTCTGGATTTTACAGATTTTCGGATGTCCCTTTTGACCGGTGGGAAGTGACAATTCTTTGTAGTGTGGATTTGTATTGCAGGGTTGCTTGATTGGCCAGAAAGGGCGTATGCCTTTTCTCCTGAATATATTCAGCAGAAAATGCATACGCCTTTTTTGGCCAAGTGCATCATTGTTGAAGTTGTTACGCTATTCCTGTGCTTTAAAGGTGATTCCAGTTTAACTCTTGAAATATGTTTTCTGCAATTCGGCCTCATTTTCAAGTCTGCTTCGTTGCCTTCCCTCAACAGATTTTTGGAAGAGAGTTGTCCTTTATAACTCTGCAGGTTTGTGAATTGCTGTGCCCCTGAGCTCCAATTTTCAACTCGTGTTTTTGTGAGCTGACCGCAAATCTACAATTTTGCTACATGACCTATACTGGTTCCGGGGGTGCAGGCTGACGCTTTGGTTAATTCTTCCTTCCGGACGGGAAATTAGAGTGACATGTGTCCGTCCAAATGCCTACAGCTACTCTCTGATTTGTTCTCCCTCTTTCCTTTCATCCACTGCACAATTTGCAATCTGTGGGAACCAGTAGCTTATAGGGGCTGACTCTCCAAGTTGGCAGATTGATAGTAAAGCAGTTGGAATGCCAAACTGGAGCACAAGGAGAGGAAAAATTAGGAGCCTTTTAGAAATCTTTTGCCATCACAGGGTGTCCATTCTCTAGGATTCCCATACATGTTATAACTGTATTGATATTCCCTTCTACCTGGAGAGTTGGGACCCATGGAATGGGTGGCATGCATTACTGCTTTAAAGGATCTGCATTTTCTCACCCAATCTCACAAGTCCTCTCAGCCCCAAGTGTCCAGCCTTATGTCTCATCTAGCTGTCTTTTCAGATAGGGTCGTTTCAGGTTTCATCAGAACCCCTGAAGGAATTGTGTAAAATTTCGCTGTTTTTATTTGTTTTGTTTTTGAAATTCATTTTTATAATGGGGTTGAGCTGATTTTCACCGACGTGTTTATGCCTGTCTAGACACACTTGATTCCCTTATGGAGACATATGAATATATAGGTTTTAAGATTCTTACTAGTCAGATATATTCCTCTGTGTGGAATAGGGGTGTTGAGTCCCGTTCACAGAGGAAGGTGTAGGATTTGTCTATTCTGTATTTGCTTCATGGAATGGTACCAGTGCTAATATCAAAGTCTGGTTTTATGCATCACCCTACCTCTCCTTTCCCCTTATCAGGCATAAGAGTGTTTTCTCAAAGTGAGACTCTGTTCTCTTTCCTAACTCAGTTCATGTGTAGCCATGTTTACAGGACCTTCATAAGTGATATCTTATGATAAGTTTCTTTTTCTGTGTGACTTATTTCACTTAGAATCATCATACCTAAATCCACTCATTATGCTGTTACTGGCTTTATGACATTGATTTCATGTCTGAGTGATATTCCGTTGTACAAAATTACCACAAGTTCTTTACGCAATTTTCTCTTTCCTGGAATACTTAAGTTGTACTGAAGTTGAGGGTCTTGTATGCAGAGCAGCCTTAAATTTTGGGATGCCTGTGTCTTGTTGATATTTAGTCTTCCCAAGTTATATGCCCATGAGTGGAAGTGCCCTATGCTCGGTAGCTTTGTATTTTAGATGTTTTAGGAAACAGCATACACTTCATCAGAGTGGGTCTTGGATATTTATACCACACCCATCAGCGTGACTAGCTCCCTGTTCTCCATGTCCTCTCCTGCATTTCTGGTTTGTACACATTTTTTTGGATGGCCTTTCTGAGCAGTGGAAATTGAGACTTCTTTGTTGTGCGGATTTGCATTTCCCGCTTGCTTGGTTGGCCAAAAATTCTGTATGTGTTTTTTTCCTGAAGATATTCACGAAAAAAACGCATACACCCTTTTGCCCAACTGCATCATGTTAGAAATTCTGCTGCTTTTCATATGCTTTAAATGTGAGTCCAATCTACGTTTTGAAATCTGTTTCCTGCAATTCTGCCTCTCATTCAGATCCTCTTCGTTGCCTTACCTGAATATATTTTTGGACGTTGGTTATCATTTTTATCTTTGCAGGTCTTTGAATTGTTTGCTCCTGAGCCCCATTTTGCAACTCGCATTTTTTGTGAGCTGTTCGCCAAACCATTGTATTGCTTCCGGCCCTATTCTGGTTCTGGGGAGGCAGGCTGAGCCTTTGGTTAATTTTTCTTCCTAATGGGAAATTAGAGTGGCATGTGCCTGTCAAAACTCCTACAGCTCGTCTCTCATTGGTTCCCCCCTTCCTGTTTATCCTCTGCACAAATTGCAAACTGTGTGAAACAGGAGTTTAAAGGTGCTGATTCTCCAAGTGGGGAGATTGTTAGTAATTTGGCTGGAATGGCGAACCCCAGCACCAGGAGATCAAAAATGAGGTGGATTTTAGACACCTTTCCTGGTCACACGGTGTACATTCGTCTCGGTCTCCCATGCATGTTTTTGCTGTCGGAAGATTCCCTTGAACCTGCAGATTTGGGACCCAAGGAATGGGAATCAGGCAGTATTACTTTAAAAGGTCTGCCTTTACTCACCCAGCCTCTCTAACATCTCTTAGCGTGCATAGCTTCCTGCCTTATATATCACCCTGCTGTGGGTCTACATGTGTTCAATCCATGTTACATCATAGCCCTTCAACAAAAGTTGTAAGAAGTTTTGTCTGTCTCACTGTTTTTATAAATAGTTTTAAATTTATTTTTATATTGGTTACAGCTGATTTTCAAAGCTCTGTTTTTTGCTGCTGTACATCCACTTGATTCATGTACTGTGAGACAACAATAAATTCTTTTTCAGATGCTTACCAGTCATTTATATTATTTTCCAGTGACATGAGTGCTCTGAGTGCAGTTCTTTGAGGTACCATGTAGGCCTTGTCAGTTATTCAATTTGGTACTTGGAATGGTGTCTTTGCTAATTTCAACCTCCCGGATAATACCTCACCCTTCCCCACCTTTTCCATTTAGCAGCCTTATGTTTATTTTCTACATATTTGACTATGTTTCTATTTTGTAATTTATTTCATGTGTAGCCATTTTTGATTGCACCTTTAAGTGACATCTTATGATATGTGTCTTTTTCCTTCTGTCATATGTCACTTAGAATGATCGTATGTAACTCCTCCAGAGTTCTTACAACTGGCCTTATTTCATTGATTTCTGGATGAGTAATATTCCACTCTACATAAGTACCCCAACTCTTTTATCCATTTTATCCTTCCAGGGACCTTTAGATTATATCCAAGTTGAGGCCCTTTTTAACAGAGAGGTGGTAAACGTTGGGGTGCCTGTTTTCTGTCGATTTTTGTTTTTCCCAAGGTATACGCCCATGAGTGCAAGTGCCCTATGCTCTGTAGCTCACTTTTTCGATGTTTTAGCAAACACAATACACTTCCACAGAGTGGCCGTTGGCAAATTACATTTGCACTATCAGCCTCACAGGGCTCCCTTTTCTCCTCACCCTGTCCTACATTTCTGGGGTTTAAACTTTATGTGGATGGCCCTTCTGACTGATGTGAAGAGATACATTTTGTAGTATAGATTTCCAGTGCCCACGTGTTTTGTTGGATAAAATGTGTGTATGGCCTTTACTTGAATATATTCAGAAAAAAATGCATACGCCCTTTTGGGCCAACTGCATCATTGGCGATGTTCTGCCCCTTTTCTTTTGCTTTAATGGGGAGTCCTTTCCACCTCTTCAAATCTGTTTCCTGACAATCTCCCTTGCTTACAAGTCCTTTTCTGTGACTTACCTAAAGATATTTTTTGATGATAGATATTTTCAACTCTGCAGTTTCATGAATTTTAGTGCCCCTGAGTTCCATTTTTCAACTTGTGTTTTTGGAAACTGGACACAAAACAGCGGGATTTCCTCTAGCCCTATTCTGTTTCCATTGGCAATTCTAGCCTTTGATGAATTTGTCTTCCGGATTGGAAATTAGAGTGGCATGTGCCTGTCTGAACACCTAGGACTTATCTCTAAATTTTTCTCATCCTTCCGCTTCATCCTCCGGACAAATTCCAAACTGTGTGCAACAGGATGTTGACGGTGCTGATATCCCCAAGTGAGGAAACTGTTAGGAAAGATGCTGGAGGGGTGAACCCGAGCACCAGGCGATGAGGAGATGAGGTGCCTTTTCCAAACTGTTTCCGATCAAACGGTGTAACATCCTCTAGGTGTGACAGGCATGTTTTAGCCGTAGGAATGGTCCCGTGCATGTACAGAGAACACCAGGAATTTTTCCAAATCAGTGCCTCCCCGAACCCCAAACTGGTGAATTTTTAAGCTACGGCTACACATATGTCCATTAAGGGCCTTGGGAAATAGGCAGAGTCCAAACTTTAGATGATTGAAATCTTCGGGATCAGAAGTGCTCACCATCGGCCTTGCTTAGTTTACATTTTATCTGTCATTGATAGATGATGTCAATAAAAATATCTATTCTTTTTCAGATTATTTCCCCTTATAGGTTATTGCAAAATATTCAGTGTAGTTCCCTGTGCTATACAGTAGTTCATTGTTGATGATCTGTTTTATACATAGCTGTGTGTATGTGTTAATCCCAAACTGTTAATTTATCCCTTCTCCTACCTTTCCCCTTTGGTAATAATAAATTATAAGATTTTATACTTCTCAGAAATGGGGAAGCTGAAAGAGAGGTATCATTTTCAATGGAAAAGCATTCAAAACAAGATTGAAGCTTCAGCCAAGAGTATTCGATGTACATCCTTGGGAATAAATCACTTCATTTCTCTAATGTTGACCTGACAAATAAGACAGACGTCTTCACTGAACTTGCTTATAATAAAGTGATGGAAATATCAAATGTAAGTCTTAGAAACATCTTATTTTACCCGAGCCTTATACACTGCTCTAAGTTAACTACAGTTTGGCTCACACATCTGTTCATTGAAGTTACAATGTTCTCAATTTCTGTTACTGATCCTCCAGAGTGGACCCCAACAGGAGTCCCTGTGCCCAGTGTCATTGGAGCTAACAGATCAAGACTGAGTTTGGTTCAGAAGCAAAGGAAACTTTATATTTTGAAAACAGAATGGAGAGGTGAGAGCGTGCACTACCCCTCGGGCTGTGGGCTGGGCTGCTGTGTAGGGATCCCGGCAGCGTCAGCAGGAGGGAGGGGATGGAGCTCTAGAGGGCTGGGTTGGCTGCAGCTCAGGCTCTATGTCGCGGAGTCTGCATGGGACCCCACTGGCTGAGGTGTCAGCCCAGCCATTCTGCACTAGGAAATCGGGTCTGAAGTGCCGGGTGTGGGACCTCTGCATGTGGAACCCTAGGAGCACGTGAAATTAGACAAAGCACAAAGGAAAAACAGGTTAGACTTTATTTTATTGCCCAGATTCTCTTTTTATCTCCCATGAATTTTTAATGAACGTTGCCGGTGATGAACACCTCCTCTGCTTTTTGTCCCGTTCTTCATTCTTGGGGTGCTGAGGGTGCAGACCCCTCTTTTGTAACTGCTTCATGCTGAGGTGGGAGACCGCATACACGGGGGGAGGGGCAAAACTTATCCCCAGCAGCCTCCAGGTGAGGTTGATTGTCCCAAGGTTTCCTGCCTCACTGCTCGTCCACCTGAGCACCAGCATTGGAAGTGTTATAGATTCTAATGACCTTTAAGGGTCCAGGAAAGACATGCACAGAGATGCTGCGGTGGCAGGTTTCACCCCACCCCACATTTGTTCAGCGACCTTAGGCTGACGGTTTTTGCCAGCCTAGATGCTCTGACCAGTAGTCTGTGCTTTCTTTAATTAGGTCCCTGAATTAATGTATAAACAGCACCATGTGTCAGAGCCCTGCCCGCATAACTCCCAGACAGTCCATGGTCACTGGTGATCAAGGACCATGACGTCCACTGAGTCAACGGCCTTTTGAAGTAGCCAGCAGTCCAGCCGGCCATATTGGCCACCATAACCGTGGTTTCTGTATGGTTTTCTATTCTGAAAGCGTGATATACGTTTCCCCCGCCAAGCTTATTAGCTCCCGTCTGGGTGCAGTAAGTCCTGCAAGCAGTAGTCTGCACTTTTGGGGCACAGACTTGTTTTCTGAGAGAAACTCCAGGTCAAGTGATGGTCAAACGAGTCATCTTGGGGGCCCATTGCGCCCGTTTGTCTCTCTGGAGGTTGGAGTTGGAGGGCCTCCTCACTCGAGGTCAGTGTGTCCACGGAGCGACCCCTGCAACTTCAGGGCATGATGGGTGGTTAGGATCACCACGTGGGTTCCTTTTCCCTTAGGAGGGAGCTGGCCTTGCAGGCTGCTGATTTCCACCTTTTTAGATACCCCAGTATCCTGGCCTGATGGGGCAGTGGGCAAAGCCCTTGGTGACCATAGTTTATCATACCTGAAGGGCATTCTTGTGTTGCTCCATTTCAAGTGGTCTCAGTTTTTGCACTAAGGCTCCAAGGGCGATTAATCTTTGACCGGGTATGTAAAGGTCAAAGGGTTTAGCTAAATTAGGGAGTTCCTGGGCAAGGGCCTGAATTGACTGCTCTTTCCATTCTTGAAAGGCTGCTTCTGGATTCTATTAAAAGGGATCATCATCTTTTCGTGTCAGTGTTTCATGTAGAGGCCCAGCTATTAGACTGTAGTTAGGGATCCAGATGCAGAAAACCTTGGCCTCCCCAGGAACCCCTAAGCTGTCTTCTAGTTTTAGAAGAGGTAAGGCTGCAAATGGCTTCTTCCCTATCCTGGGATGCGTTTCTCCGAATATCTGTGAGAATGAAGCCCAGGCATGTCACCTTAGCCTGGGATATTTGAGCCTTTTTCTTGGACACCTTCTATCCTTTCTTGGCTAGGTAGTTCAGAGGCGTCTTTAGTAGGCCTGGCGATCAGAATTTCATCTGCATATTGAAGGAGGGTTCCCTTTTTCAGAGGTAGAACTTTTAGGTCTTTAGAGGACATTTCCCCAATGATGGTGTGGGGATTTTTGAACCATTGGGGCAGGACGGCCCAGCATTATTGCTTTTGTTGCAGGTTGTGTCCTGCCACTCACAAGCCAAAAGTTCTTGTGACTCTGAGATGAGTGGAATACAGAAGAAGGCATCTTTGAAGTCTAATACAGAATGCCATGGCCTGGTGGATGGTAGACTGATCAGCAGGGTGTAGGAAATAGGAGCTATTTGATGTATATCCTCGGTGGCTTCACTGACTGTCTTGATATACTTTAACAGGTCTGCAGCACCCCATGGGGCTCTCGTTGTCAGGCCAATCCCAGGATATGGAGCTCACCTGGGCTGCACCTCAACCCCCACAGCCCACGGGGCTCTCGTGGTCAAGTCCCTCCCAGGGTATGGAGCTCACCTGTGCAGCTACCCAGCAGCCCATGGGTCTCTCATAGTCAGGCCCTTGCCAGGATATGGAGCTCCCTTTGGGCAGGTACACCAGAAGGGCTGCAAACACAGGAACCGTGCACATAGCCCACCTTGCAGAGAACCCCCAGCTCACCTGTCGCTCACAGCTGACACAGAACACCTCAGAGCAGGACTTGAACTAACAAACAGCAGCTCTGACAGGTCTGTGACCGCAGGTATCACTCTGTGCGGCCTCTCTCTGCCTGGTCTTCCAGACACTTCCACTGCAGCCAGGGCACCAGGCCTCTATCTCCACACAGCATCACTCCTCTCCCTGACTCCTGGGTTCCTCTCATTAGGATAGGGTCTTCTTGAAGTTGTTTTCCACTCATGGACCAGATAAAATGATAAGAAAACAAGCCGCAGCTGCAGCCCCTTGTCTATCCTGACTCTCAAGAGCCCACACCTGTTCCTTGGGCCTGGCCCGTTTAGCAAGGCTCTTTTTTTGCAACTGTGAGCCCCTGAGGAGTGAGGATTGGCTGATTTGGGAAGCCTGAAACTGCCTGCCAGCCCTCCCCAGGTGTGCCTGGGTTGAGATCAATATAAGCACCTCTCCAGTCAGCAAGAGCTCCTGTAGCTGTGCCTGACGCCATATTCTCTGCCCCGTCAGCAGTGTCGGGGCTGGGGTGGTGGGAGGGAGTGAGGGGCCGTGGCTTCGTGGGTGGCCCAGTGTGAGTGGGGCTCTGCTGGACTTCCTGCAGGAGTTGCCAGGCTGCCACCTGCTAAAGAAGAGGATGTGTCACCCATACCTGCCGCTGGAATTTCTCCCCAGGCAGAGGTGAGGAAGTAAAAAAGCAGTGGGGGCCGTGGCAGGAGGGGTATCTCAGGCAGGGAAATGGAAAGCTTCCAGAAGAGCATCTGGGGCCAGGACCATCCTGGCTGGCCTGCTGGCACCAAGTCGGCCTGCATGCTGTCGCTGCTGTGGCTCCACTGCCCTTCCTCTAGGCTTGCAAGTTCTTGTACATATTCAGGTGTTTTACCTGGAAAGGGTGGGAAGATTTCAGCTGCAGCAGGACTGGGGTACAGCTCACATTTACTCACAGACGCCTCGACACAGTCCCCCATCTTTGCAATGAGGATGTTCCTTGTGGAGGGGAGCACTGCTGACTGCATGGGAGATGATTTCTCACTTCTGACCAACTTAAGAATTTGTTACCACTGGAACAAGTGCCCTGATACGATTTTCCTCTGTATAAATGGTGGGTTCTGTTTTTTTTTTTTTTTTTCCCTTTTTCTTTTTGGTTCAAGGTAGGTTTTATTTATTCCTCTTTTTTTTAAATTTAGAGATATAAACATGGAAATAATGCATTTATATAAAGACGTCTATATGAAGGGAAAAACTTTTTTTCTGTTTTATTTTATTAAATGTTATTTATTTATTTTAATTTTTTAAAATTTATTTATTTCTTTTATACAGCAGGTTCTTATTGGATATCTATGTTATACATATAAGTGTGCACATGTGAATCCCAGTCTCCCAATTCATCCCACCACCACCCTCCCATGGTGTTCCCCCCTTGATGTCCATATGTTTGTTCTCTACATCTGTGTCTCTATCTCTGCCCTGCAAACCAGTTCATCTGTACCATTTTTCGAGGTTCCACATATATGCATTAATATACAATATTTGTTTTTCTCTTTCTGACTTACTTCACTCTGTATGACAGTCTCTAGATCCATCAAGGTCTCTACAAATGACCCAATTTCATTCCTATGTATGGCTGAGTAATATTCCATTGTATATATGTACCACATCTTTATCCATTCGTCTGTCTGTGGGCACTTAGGTTGCTTTCATTACCTGGCTATTGTAAAGAGTGCTGCAATGAACATTGTGGTGAATGTGTCTTTTTGATTTATGTTTTTTTCTGGGTATATGCCCAGTAGTGGGATTGCTGGATTATATGGTAATTCTATTTTTAGTTTTTTAAGGAACCTCCATTCTGTTCTCCATAGAGACTGTATCGATTTACATTCCCAACAATAGTGGAAGAAGGTTCCTTTTCTCCACACCCTCTCCAGCATTTGTTGTTTGTAGATTTTCTGATGATGCCCATTCTAACAGGTGTGACGTGATACCTCATTGTAGTTTCGATTTCCATTTCTCTAATAATTAATGATGTTGAGCAGATTTTCATGTGCGTCTTGGCCATCTCTATGTCTTCTTGGAAGAAATGTCTATTTAGATCTGCTTCCATTTTTGTATTGGGTTTTTTGTCTTATTAACTTTGAGCTGAATGAGCTGTTTATATATATTTGAGATTAATCATTTGTCCATTGATTCGTTTGCAAATATATTCTGCCATTCTGAGGGTTGTCTTTTCATCTTGTTTGTAGTTTCCTTTGCTTTGCAAAAGCTTTTACATTTCATTAGGTCCCATCTGTTTAGCTTCTTTTTTTATTTCATTACTATAGGAGATGGATCAAAAAAAGATCTTGCTGTGATTTACGTCAGAGTATTCATCGTAAGTTTTCCTCTCAGAGTTTTATACTGTCCGGTCTTACATTAAGGTCTCTAATCGATTTTGAATATATTTTTATGTATGGTGTTGGGGAGTGTTCTAATTTCATTCTTTAACATAGAGCTGTCCATAATTCCCAGCACCACTGACTGAAGAAACTCTATTTTCTCCATTGTAAAGTCTTGCCTCCTTTGTCATAGATTAGTTGAGCATAGGTCTGTAGGTTTATCCCTGGGCTTTCTTTTTTTTTTTTTCCTTTTCCACCTTTATTGGAGTATAATTGCTTTACAAGGGAGTGTTAGTTTCTGCTGTATAACAAAGTGATTCAGCTATACATATACAAATATCAGCAGATCCCCTCCCTCTTGCATCTCCCTCCCACACTCCATATCCCACCCCTTTAGGTGGTCACAAAGCACCGAGCTGATCTCCCTGTTCTATGTGGCTGCTTCCCAGTAGCTATGAGTATTACATGTGGTAATGTATTTATGTCCGTGCCACTCTCTCACTTCGTCCCATCTTACCCATCCCCCTTCCGGTGTCCTCAAGTACTTTCCCTATGTCTGTGTCCTTAATCCTGTCCTGCCACTAGGGTCTTCAAAATCTTTTTTTTTTCCTCATTAGATTCCGTATATCTCTGTTAACATACATTATTTGTTTTTCCCTTTATGACTTACTTCACTGTGTAGGACAGATTCTAAGTCCATCCACCTCAGTGCAAATAACTCAGTTTTGCTTCTTTTTATGGCTGAGTAATATTCCATTGTATACATGTGCCATATCTTCTTTATCCATTCATCTGTCGATGGACACTTAGGTTGCTTCCATGTCCTGGCTATTGTAAATAGAGTTGCAATGAACATTTTTGTACATAACTCTTTTTGAATTATGGTTTTCACAAGGCAAATGACCAGTAGTTCGATTGTTGTGTCGTATGGTACTTCTATTGTTAGTTATTTAAAGGAACCTCCATACTGCTCTCCCGAGTGCCCATATCAATTTACATTCCCACCCACAGTGCAAGTGTGTTCCCTTTTCTCCAATAAAGGCCTCTCCAGCATTTAGTGTTTTGTAGATTTTTTTGATGATTGCCACTCTGACTGCTGTGAGGTGATACCTCACAGTAGTTTTGATTTGCATTTCTCTAATGATTAGTGATGTTCAGCATCCTCTCATGTGTTTCTTGGTAATCTGTATATCTTCTGTGGAGAAATGTCTATTTAGGTCTTCTCCCCGTTTTTGGATTGGGTTGTTTGCTTTTGTGATATTGAGCTACATGTGGTGCTTGTAAAGTTTGGAGATTAATCCTTTGTCAATTGCTTCATTTGAAAATATTTTCTCCCATTCTGAGTGTTGTTTTTGCATCTTGTTTATGTTTTCCTGTACTGTGTAAAAGCTTTTAAGTTTCATTAGGTCCCATTTGTTGATTTCTGTTTTTATTTCCATTTCTCTAGGAGGTGGGTCAAAAAGGATCTTGCTGTGATTTATGTCATAGAGTGTTCTGCCTATGGTTTCCTCTAAGTGTTTTATAGTGTCTGGTCTTATATTTAGATCTCTGATCAATTTAGAGTTTATTTTTGTGTATGGTGTTATGGAGTGTTCTAATTTCATTCTTTTATGTGTAGGGGTCCAGTTTTCCCAGCACCAATTACTGAAGAGACTGTCTTTTCTCCATTGTATATCCTTAGCTCCTTTGTCATAGGTGAGATAGGCATAGGTATGTAGGTTTATCTCTGCACTTTCTGTCCTGTTCCATTGATCTGTGTTTATGCCAATCTGCATACACTTGATTCCATTATGGAGACATATAAATACATAGGTTTCAAGATTATTACCAGTCAGATATATTCCTCCTCACTGAATAGGGTGTTTTGTGTCCAGTTCATTGAGAAAGGAGTAGGTCTTGTCTATTACATATTTGGTATATGGAATGGTATCTGTGCTAATTTCAAACTCTGCTTTTACACATCACCCCACATCACCTTTCCCCTTAAGGAGGCATAAGTGTGTTTTCTAAATGTGTAACTCTGTTCTCTTTTGAAATTCAGTTCATGTGTAGCCATGTTTACATTCCCTCTATAAGTGATATATTACAATAAGTTTCTTTTTCTTTGTGGCTCATTTCAATTAGCATCATCGTACCTAAAGCCACTCGTTATGCTGCTATTGGCCTTATGACATTGATTTTATGTCTGAGTGACATTCCATTGTATATAAGTACCACAACATATTTATCCATTTTTTTTCCCTTTCCTGGGATATTTAAAGTGTACCGAAGTCGAGGTTCTTGTAAACAGAGCAGCCCTAAACTTTGGGCTGGCTGTGTTTTGTGGATTTTTAGTTTTCCCAAAATACACGCCCATGAGTGGAAGTGTGCTATGCTCTGTAGCTCTGTTTTAGAAAACAACATACAGTTCTCCAGAGAGGCTGTTGGCAATTTACATCCTGTCCATCGGCATAACCAGGCTCCCTTTTCTCCATGGCCTGTCCTGTATTTGTGGTTTTTACACAATTTGCTGATGGCCCTTTTGACCGGAGGTAAGTGACACTTCTATGTAGTGTGGATTTGCAATGCCTGATGGCTTGCTTGGCCAGAAAGGGCGTATGAGTTTTCTCCTGAATATATTCAGGAGAAAACGCATACGCCCTTTTAGGACAAGTGCATCATGGTCGAAGTTGTGCCCCTCTTCCTGTGCTTTAAAGGAGATTCCAATGTACCTCTTGAAATATGTTTCCTGCTATTCTGTCTCGATTTCAAGTCCACCTCGTTGCCTTCCCTCAACAGATTTTTGGACGATAGTTGTCCTTTATGACTCTGCCAGTTTTTGAACTATTGTGCCTCTGAGCTCGATTTATCAACTCGTTTTTTGTGAGTTGACCCCAAGTCCAAAATTTTGGTTCAGGACCTATACTGTTTCCCAGCAGGTGGCTGAGACTTTGGTTAATTCTTCTTCCTGCCAGGAAATTAGAGAGACATGTGCCCTTCCAAATGCCTAACAGCTACTCTCTCATTGGTTCTCCCTCTTCCCTTTCATCCTCTGCCAAATTGGCAAGCTGGGCAAACCAGGATGTTAAAGGGGATGTCTCTCCAAGTTGGGAGATTGAGAGTAAAGCAGTTGGAAAGTCAAACAGGAGCACCAGGAGAGGGACTGTTAGTTGAGTTTTAGAAACTTTTTGTATTCAGAGTGTGTCCATTCTCTTGGTTTCCCATACATGTTATATCTGTAGTAATATTCCCTTCAACCTGGAGAGTTGGGACCCTTGGAATGTGTGCCACGCATTATTGCTTTAAATGGTCTGCATTTGCTCACCGAATGTCACCAATACTCTCAGTCCCAAGTGTCCAGCCTTAGGCCACATCCAGCTGTCGTTGTAGATAGGGTAATTCCAGGTTTCATCAGAGCCCCTGAAGGAATTGTAAAGAATTTCCCTGTTTTTTTGTTTTGTTTTAGAAATTCCTTTTTATAGTGGGTTTGAGCTGATTCTCACTGCCATGTTTATGTCAGTCAAGACACACATGATTCCCTTATGGAGACATATCAATACATAGGTTTTAAGATTCTTACTAATCAGATATATTCCTCTGCCGGAAATATGGGGTTTTGAGTCCCTTTCACTGAGGAAGGTGTAGGTCTTGACTATTCCATAGTTGGTTTTTGGAACGGTAACTCTACTAATATCAAACTCTTGTTTTATGCATCACCCCACCTCTCTTTCTACCTTGAGCGGGCATAAGAGTTTTTTCTACATGTGAGACTCTGCTCTCTTTCCTAACTCAGTTCATGTGTAGCCATGTTTGCAGGACCTTCATAAGTGATACCTTATGATAAGTTTCTTTTTCTCTGTGACTTATTTCACTTAGAATCATCGTACCTGAATCCAATCATTTTGCCGCTACTGGCCTTATGACATTGATTTCATGGCTGAGGGATATTCCATCGTACGTAATTAACACAATTTCTTGAACCATTTTTGTCTTTACTGGGATATTTAAGGTGTACCCAAGTTGAGGTTCTTGTAAACAGTGCAGCCATAAATTTTGGGTAGCTCTGTCTTATTGATTTTCAGTTTTACCAAGTATATTCCCTAGACTGGAAGTGCCCTTGCCTCTGTAGCTCTGTTGTTTACTTGTTTTAGGGAACACAATGCACTCCTCCAGAGAGGCAGTTGGCAATTTACATCCTGCCCATCAGCATAACTAGGCTCCCTGTTCTCCAGGGCCTGTCTTGCCTTTCTGGTTTTTACACATTTTGCGGATGTTCCTTTTGACACGTGGGAAGTGATACTTCTTTGTAGTGCTGATTTGCATTGAACTCTTGCTTGCTTGCCCAAAAATGGCGTATGCCTTTTCTCCTGAATATGTTCAGGAGAAAACACATATGCCCTTTCTGGCCAAGTGCATCATTGTCGAAGTTGTGCCACTCTTCCTGTGCTTTAAAGGTGATTCCAATGTACATCTTGAAATCTGTTTCTTGCTATTCTGGCTCGCTTTTAAGTCTGCCTCGTTGCCTTTCCTCAACAGATTTTTGGACGATAGTTGTCCTTTATTACTCTGCCAGTTTGTGAATTGCTGTGCCCCTGAGCTCCATTTTTCAACTCATTTTTTTGTGAGCTGACCCCAAGTCCAAAATTTTGGTTCAGGAACTATACTGGTTCCCGGCGGGTAGCTGAGACTTTGGTTAATTCTTCTTCCTGCTGGGAAATTATAGTGACATGTGCCCGTCCAAATGCCTAACAGCTACTCTCTCATTGGTTCTCCCTCTTCCCTTTCATCCTCTGCCAAATTGGCAAACTGTGTGAACCAGGAGGTTAAAGAGGCTGTCTCTCCAAGTTGGGAGATTGATAGTAAAGCAGTTAGAAATTCTAGCTGGAGAACCAGGAGAGAGACTGTTAGTTGAGTTCTAGAAAACTTTCGTATTCACAGTGTGTCCATTCTCTAGGTTTCCCGTACATGTTATAGCTGTAGTAATATTCCCTTCAACCTGGAGGGTTGGGACACTTGGAATGTGTGCCACGCATTATTGCTTTAAAAGGTCTGCATTTGCTTACCCAATCTCACCAATCCTCTCAGTCCCAAGTGTCCAGCCTTATGCCACATCCAGCTGTCGTTGTAGATAGGGTCATTCCAGGTTTCATCAGAGACCCTGAAGGAATTGTAAAGAATTTCCCGGTTTTTTTTTTTTTTTGGTTGTTTTTGAAATTCCTTTTTATAGTGGGTTTGAGCTGATTCTCACTTCCATGTTATTGCGAGTCTAGACACACTTGTTTCCCTTATGGAGACATATAAATATATAGTTTTTAAGATTATTACTAGTCAGATATATTCCTCTGCGGGAAATATGGGGTTTTGAGTCCCTTTCACTGAGGAAGGTGTAGGTCTTTTCTATTCCATATTTGGTTTTTGGAATGGTACCTGTACTAATATCAAACTCTGGTTTTATGCATCACCCCTTGTTTCCTTTCCCCTTAAGCAGGCATAAGAGTGTTTTCTATATGAGAGGCTCTTTTCTCTTTCTTAACTCTGTTCATGTGTAGCCATGTTTACAGGACCTTCATAAGTGATATCTTATGATAAGTTTCTTTTTCTCTGTGACTTATTTCACTTAGAATCATCGTACATGAATCGACTAATTTTGCTGCTACTGGCCTTATGACATTGATTTCATGGTTGAGGGATAATCAATCGTACGTAAGTATCAAAATTTCTTGAACCAGTTTTGTCTTTCCTTGGATATTTAAGGTGTACCCAAGTTGAGGTTCTTGTAAAGAGTGCAGCCCTAAATTTTGGGGTGGCTGTGTCTTATTGATTTTCAGTTTTCCCAAGGTATATTCCCTAGACTGGAAGTGCCCTTCGCTCTGTAGCTCTGTTGTTTAATTTTTTTAAGGAACACATTTCACTCCTTCAGAGAGGCGGTTCTCAATTTACATCCTGACAATCAACATAACTAGGCTCCCTGTTCTCCAGGGCCTGTCTTGCCTTTCTGGTTTTTACACATTTTGCAGATGTCCCTTTTGACCGCTGGGAAGTGATACTTCTTTGTACTGCAGAATTTCATTACCCGCTTGCTTGATTGGCCAAAAAGGGCGTATGCGTTTCCTCCTTGTTATATTCAGGTGGAAACGCATACGCCCTTTTTGGGCAAGTGCATCATGGTCGAAATTGTGCCCCTCTTCCTGTGCTTTAAAAGCGATTCCAATGTACCTCTTGAAATCTGTATCCTGCTATTCTGGCTCCCTTTCAAGTTCACCTCGTGGCCTTCCCTCAACAGATTTTTGGACGATAGTTTCCCTTTAATACTCTGCCAATTTGTGAATTGCTCTGCCCCTGAGCTCCATTTTTCAACTCGTTTTTGTGAGCTGACCGCAAGTCCAAAATTTTGCTTCAGGATCTATACTGGTTCCCGGCCTGTGGCTGAGACTTCGGTTAATTCTTCTTCCTGCCGGGAAATTAGAGTGACATGTGCCCGTCCAAATGCCTAACAGCTACTCTCTCATTGGTTCTCCATCTTTCCTTTCATCCTCTGCCTAATTTGCAACCTGTGAGAACCAGGAGGTTAAAGGGGCAGTCTCTCCAAGTTGGGAGATTGATAGTAAAGCAGTTGGAAATTCAAACCGAAGCACCAGGAGAGGGACTATTAGTTGAGGTTTAGAAACCTTTCATATTCACAGTGTGTCCATTCCCTTGCTTTCCCGTACATGTTATTGCTGTAGTAATATTCCCTTCAACCTGGAGAGTGGGGATCCTTGGAATGTGTGCCACGCATTATTGCTTTAAATGGTCTGCTTTTGCTGACCCAATCTCACCAATCCTCTCAGTCCCAAGTGTCCAGCCTTATGCCACATCCAGCTGTCGTTGTAGATAGGGTCATTCCAGGTTTCATCAGAGCCCCTGAAGGAATTGTAAAGAATTTCCATATTTTTTTGTTTGGTTTTGAAATTCCTTTTTATAGTGAGTTTGAGCTGATTTTCACTGCCATGCTTATGCCAGTCTAGACACACTTGGTTCCCTTACGGAGACATATCAATACATAGGTTTTAAGGTTCTTACTAGTGAGATATATTCCTCTGCGGGAAATATGGTGTTTTGAGTCCTTTTCACTGACGAAGGTGTAGGTCTTGAATAATCCGTAGTTGGTTTTTGGAACGGTACTTGTACTAATATCAAATTCTGGTTTTATGCATAACCCCACCTTTCCTTTCCCCGTCGGCAGGCATAACAGTGTTTTCTAAATGTGAGACTCTGTTCTCTTTCCTAACTCAGTTCATGTGTAGCCATGTTTGCAGGACCTTCATAAGTGATATCTTATGATAAGTTTCTTTTTCTCTGTGACTTATTTCACTTAGAATCATCGTTCCTGAATCCACTCATTTTGCTGCTACTGGCCTTATGACATTGATTTCATGTCTGAGGGATATTCCATCGTACTTTATTAACACAATTTCTTGAAACATTTTTGTCTTTGCTGGGATATTTAAGGTGTACCCAAGTTGAGGTTCTTGTAAGCGGTGCAGCCTTAAATTTTGGGGTGGCTCTATCTTATTGATTTTCAGTTTTCCCAAGGTATATTCCCTAGACTAGAAGTGCCCCTGGCTGTGTAGCTCTGGTTTTTACCTGTTTTAGGGAACACAATGCACTCCTCCAGAAAGGAAGTTGGCAATTTACATCCCGCCAATCAGCATAACAGGGCTCCCTGTTCTCTTGGGCCTGTCTTGCCTTTCTGGTTTTTACACATTTTGCGGATGTCCCTTTTACTAGTGGGAAGTGATACTTCTTTGTAGTGCAGATGTGCATTAGCCGCTTGCCTGCTTAGGCAAAAAGGTCGTTTGTGTTTTCTCCTTAATATATTCAGGCGAAAATGCATACGCCGTTTTTGGCCAAGTGCATCATAGTCGAAATTGTGCCCCACTTCCTGTGCTTCAAATGCGATTCCAATGTACCTCTTGAAATCTGTTTCCTGCTATTCTTGCTCGCTTTCAAGTCCGCCTCGTTGCCTTCCCTCAACAGATTTTTGGACGATAGTTGTCCTTTATTACGCTGCCAGTTTGTGAATTGCTGTGCCCCTGAGCTCCATTTTTCAACTCGTTTTTTGTGAGCTGACCGCAAGTCCAAAATTTTGGTTCAGGAACTATACTGGTTCCCGGTCGGTGGCTGATACTTTGGTTAATTATTTTTCCTGCTGGTAAATTAGAGTGACATGTGCCCGTCCAAATGCCTAACAGTTATGCTCTCATTGGTTCTCCCTCTTCCCTTTCATCCTCTGGCAATTTGGCAACCTGTGCGAACCAGGAGGTTAAAGAGGCTGTCTCTCCAAGTTGGGAGATTGATAGTAAAACAGTTGGAAATTCAAAGCGAAGAAGCACCAGGAGAGGGACTCTTAGTTGAGTTATGGAAACCTTTCGTATTCACAGTGTGTCCATTCTCTAGGTTTCTCATACATGTTATATCTGTAGTAATATTCCCTTCAACCTGGAGAGTTGGGTCCCTTGAAATGTGTGCCACGCGTTATTGCTTTATATGGTCTGCATTTGCTCACTGAATCTCGCAAATCCTCTCAGTCCCAAGTGTCCAGCCTTATGCCACATCCAGCTGTCGTTGTAGATAGGGTCATTCCTGGTTTCATTAGAGCCCCTGAAGGAATTGTAAAGAATTTTCCTGTTTATGCGTTTTGTTTTTGAAATTCCTCTTTATAGTGGGTTTGAGCTGATTCTCACTGCCATGTATATGCCAGTCTTGACACACTTGATTCCCTTATGGAGACATATCAATACATAGGTTTTAAGATTCTTACTAGTCAGATATATTCCTCTGCGGGAAATATGGGGTTTTGAGTCCCTTTCACTGAGGAAGGTGTAGGTCTTTTCTATTCCGTAGTTGATTTTTGGAACGGTACCTGTACAAATATCAAACTCTGGTTTTATGCATCACCCCACCTCTCCTTCCCCCTTATGCAGGCATAAGAGTGTTTTCTCAATGTGAGACTCTGTTCTCTTTCGTAACTCAGTTCATGTGTAGCCATTTTAACAGGACCTTTATAAGTGATATCTTATGATAAGATTCTTTTTCTCTGTGACTTATTTCACTTAGAATCATCGTACCTGAATCCACTCATTTTGATGCTACTGGCCTTATGACTTTGATGTCATGGCTGAGGGATATTCCATCATACATAAGTACCACAATTTCTTGAACCATTTTTGTCTTTCCTGGGATATTTAAGGTGTACTCAAGTTGAAGTTCTTGTAAGCAGTGCAGCCCTAAATTTTGGGGTGGCTCTGTCTTACTGATTTTCAGTTTACCCAAGGTATATTCACTTGACTAGAAGTGCCCTTTGATCTGTAGCTCTGTTGTTTACTTATTTTAGGGAACACAATGCACTCCTCCAGAGAGGCAGTTGGCAATTTACATCCTGCCCATCAGCATAACTAGTCTCCCTGTACTTCAGGGCCTTTCTTGCATTTCTGGATTTTACACATTTTGCGAATGTCCCTTTTGATCGGTGGGAAGTGATACTTCTTTGTAGTGCAGATTTGCATTGCCCGCTTGCTTGCTTGGCCACAAAGGGTGTATTCGGTTTCTCCTGAATATATTCAGGAGAAAACACATACGCCCTTTCTGGCCAAGTGCATCATTGTCGAAGTTGTGCCCCTCTTCCTGTTCTTTAAAGGGGATTCCAATGTACCTCTTGAAATCTGTTTCCTGCTATGCTGGCACACTTTCAATTCCGCCTCGTTGCCTTCCCTCAACAGATTTTTGGACGATAGTTGTCCTTTATTACTCTGCCAGTTTGTGAATTGCTGTGCCCCTGAGCTCCATTTTTCAACTCGTTTTTTGTGAGCTGACGGCAGGTCCAAAACTTTGGTTCAGGAACTATACTGGTTCCCGGCGTGTGGCTGAGACTTTGGCTAATTCTTCTACCTGCTGGGAAACTAGAGTGACATGTGCCCGTCCAAATGCCTAACAGCTACTCTCTCATTGGTTCTCCCTCTTTCCTTTCATCCTCTGCCAAATTGGCAACCTGTGCGAACCAGGAGGTTAAAGGGGCTGTCTCGCTAAGTTGGGAAATTGATAGTAAAGCAGTTGGAAAGTCAAACCGGAGCACCAGGAGAGGGACTATTTGTTGAGTTTTAGAAACCTTTCATATTCACAGTGTGTCCATTCTCTAGGTTTCCCATACATGTTATAGCTGTAGTAATATTCCCTTCAACCTGGAGAGTTGGGACCCTTGGAATGTGTGCCACGCATTAATGCTTTAAATGGTCTGCATTTGCTCACCGAATCTCACCAATCCTCTCAGTCCCAAGTGTCCAGCCTTATGCCACATCCAGGTGTCGTTGTAGATAGGGTCATTCCTGGTTTCATCAGAGACCCGGAAGGAATTCTAAAAAATTTCCCTGTTTTTTTATTTTGCTTTTGAAATTCCTTATTATAGTGGGTTTGAGCTCATTCTCACTGCCATGTTGATACCGGTGTAGACACACTTGATTCCCTTATGTAGACATATCAATACATAGGTTTTAAGATTCTTACTATTAAGATATATTCCTCTGCTTGAAATATGGGGTTTTGAGTCCCTTTCAATGAGGAAGGTGTAGGTCTTGTCTTTTCTGTAGTTGGTTTTTGGAACAGTACCTGTACTAACATCACACTCTGGTTTTATTCATCACCCCACCTCTCCTTCCCCCTTAAGCAGGCATAAGAGAGTTTTCTAAATGTGAGACTCTGTTCTCTTTCGTAACTCAGTTCATGTATAGCCATGTTTACAGGACCTTCATAAGTGATATCTTATGATAAGTTTCTTCTTCTCTGTGACTTATTTCACGTAGAATCATCGTACGTGAATCCACTCGTTTTGCTGCTACTGGCCTTATGACATTGATTTCATGGCTGAGGGGTATTCCATTGTACGTAAGTAACACAATTTCTTGAACCATTTTTTTCTTTCCTGGGATATTTAAGGTGTACCCAAGTGGAGTTTCCTGGAAGCAGTGCAGCCCTCAATTTTGTGTTTGCTCTGTTTTATTGATTTTCAGTTTTCACAATGTATCTTCCCTATTCTGGAAGCGCCCTTGGCTCTGTAGCTCTGTTGTTTACTTGTTTTAGGGAACACAATACACTCCTCCAGAGAGGCAGTTGGCAATTTACATCCTGCCCATCAGCATAACTAGGCTCCCTGTTCTTCAGGGCCTTTCTTGCCATTCTGGTTTTTACACATTTTGCGGATGTCCCTTTTTACCGGTGGGAAGTGATACTTATTTGTAGTGCAGATTTGCATTGCCTGCATGCTTGCTTGGCCAAAAAGGGCGTATGCATTTTCTCCTGAATATATTCAGGAGAAAACGCATACGCCCTTTTTGGCCAAGTGCATCATTGACGAATTTGTGCCCTCTTCCTGTGCTTTAAAGGTGATTCCAATGTACCTCTTAAAATCTGTTTCCTGCTATTCTGGCTCGCATTCAAGTCCGACGTGTTGCCTTCCCTCAACAGATTTTTGGACGATAGTTGTCATTAATTACTCTTCCAGTTTGTGAATTGCTGTGCCCCTGAGCTCCATATTTCAACTCGTTTCTTGTGAGCTGACGGCAGGTCCAAAACTTGGTTCAGGAACTCAACTGGATCCCGGCGGGTGGCTGAGACTTTAGCTAATTCTTCTACCTGCCGGGAAATTAGAGTGACATGTGCCCGTCAAAATGCCTAACAGCTACTCTCTCATTGGTTCTCCCTTTTCCTTTTCATCCTCTGCCAAATTGGCAACCTGTGCGAACCAGGAGGTTAAAGGGGCTGTCTCTCCAAGTTGGGACATTGATAGTAAAGCAGGTGGAAATTCAAACCGGAGCACCAGGAGAGGGACTATTATATGAGTTTTAGAAACCTTTCGTATTCACAGTGTGTCCATTCTCTAGGTTTCCCATACATGTTATAGCTGTAGTAATATTCCCTTCAAACTGGAGGGTTGGGACCCTTGGAATGTGTGCCACGTGTTATTGCTTTAAATGGTCTGCATTTGCACAACGAATCTCACCAATCCTCTCAGTCCCAAGTGTCCACCCTTATGACATATCCAGCTGTCGTTGTAGATAGGGTCATTCCATGTTTCATCAGAGACCCTGAAGGAATTGTAAAGAATTTCCCTGATTTTTTGTTTTGTTTGTGAAATTCCTTTTTATAGTGTGTTTGAGCTGATTCTCACTGCCATGTTTATGCGAGTCTAGACACACTTGATTCCCTTACGGAGACATATCAATACATAGGTTTTAAGATTCTTACTAGTCAGATATATTCCTCTGTGGGAAATATGGGATTTTGAGTCCCTTTCACTGAGGAAGGTGTAGGTCTTGTCTTTTCCATAGTTGGTTTTTGGAACGGTACATGTACTAATATCACACTCTGGTTTTATGCATCACCCCACCACTCCTTCCCCCTTAAGCAGGCATAAGAGTGTTTTCTAAATGTGAGACTCTGTTCTCTTTCGTAACTCAGTTCATGTTTATCCATGTTTACAGGACTTTCATAAGTGATATCTTATGATAAGTTTCTTCTTCGCTGTGACTTATTTCACTTAGAATCATCGTACCTGAATCCACTCATTTTGCTGCTACTGGCCTTATGACATTGATTTCATGGCTGAGGTGTATTCAATTGTACGTAAGTAACACAATTTCTTGAACGATTTTTGTCTTTCCTGGGATATTTCAGGTGTACCCAAGTTGAGGTTTTTGTAAGCAGTGTTGCCGTAAATTTTGGGGTGGCTTTGTCTTGTTGATTTTCAGTTTTACCAAGGTATATTCCCTAGACTGGAAGCGCCCTTGGCTCTGTAGCTCTGTTGTTTACTTGTTTTAGGGAACACAAGGTACTCCTCCGGAGAGGCAGTTGGCAATTTACATCCCGTCCATCAGCATAACTAGGCTCCCTGTTCTCCAGGGCCTGTCTTGCCTTTCTGGTTTTTACACATTTTGCGGATGTCCCTTTGGACCAGTGAGAAGTGATACTTCTTTGTAGTGCAGATTTGCATTGCCCACTTGCTTGCTTGGGCAAAAATGTCATTTGTGTTTTCTCCTGAATATATTCAGGAGAAAACGCATACACCCTTCTTGGCCAAGTGCATCATTGTCGAAGTTGTGCCCCTCTTTCTGTGCTTTAAAGGCGATTCCAATGTACCTCTTGAAATCTGTTTCCTGCAATTCTGGCTCACTTTCAATTCCGCCTCGTTGCATTCCCTCAACAGATTTTTGGACGATAGTTGTCCTTAATTACTCTGCCAGTTTTTGAAATCCTATGCCTCTGAGCTCCATTTTTCAACTCGTTTTTTGTGAGCTGACCACAAGTCCAAAATTTTGGTTCAGGAACTATACTGGTTCTCGGCGGGTGGCTGAGACTTTGGTTAATTCTTCTTCCTGCCGGGAAACCAGAGTGACATATGCCCGCCCAAATGCCTAACAGCTACTCTCTCATTGGTTCTCTCTTTTTCCTTTCATCCTCTTCCAAATAGGCAACTTCTGTGAACCAGGAGATTAAAGGGGCTGTCTCACCAAGTTCGGAGATTGATAGTAAAGCAGTTGAAAATTCAAACCGGAGCACCAGGAGATGGACTATTAGTTGAGTTTTAGAAACCTTTCGTATTCAGAGTGTGTCCATTCTCTATGTTTCCCGTACATGTTATAGCTATAGTAATATTCCCTTCAACCTGGAGAGTTGGGACCTTTGGAATGTGTGCCATGCATTATTGCTTTAAATGGTCTGCATTTGGTGACCCAATCTCACCAATCCTCTCAGTCCCAAGTTTCCAGCCTTATGCCACATCGAGCTGTCATTGTAGGTAGGGTCATTCCAGGTTTCATCACAGCCCCTGAAGAAATGTAAAGAATTTCCCTGTTTTTCTGTTTTGTTTTTGAAATTCCTTTTTATACTGGGTTTGAGCTGATTCTCACTGCCATGTTTATGCCAGTGTAGACACACTTGATTCCCTTATGGAGACATATCAATACAAAGGTTTTAAGATTCTTACTAGTCAGATATATTCCTCTGCAGGAATATGGGGTTTTGAATCCTTTCACTGAAGAAAGTGTAGGTCTTGTCTAATCCGTATTTGGTTTTTGGAACGGTACCTGTACTAATATCAAACTCTGGTTTTATGCATCACCCCACTTCTCCTTCCCCCTTAAGCAGGCATAAGAGTGTTTTCTAAATGTGATACTCTGTTCTCTTCCCTATCTCAGTTCATGTGTAGTCATGTTTACAGGACCTTCATAAGTGATATCTTATGATAAGTTTCTTTTTCTCTGTGACTTATTTCACTTAGAATCATCGTACCTGAATCCACTCATTTTGCTGCTACTGGCCTTATGACTTTGATTTCATGGCTGAGGGATATTCCGTCGTATGTATCTACCACAATTTCTTCAACCACTTTTCTCTTTCCTGTTATATGTAAGGTGTACCCAAGTTAAGATTCTTGTAAGCAGTGCAGCCCTATATTTTGGGGTGGCTCTGCCTTATTGATTTTCAGTTTTCCCAAGGTATATTCCCTAGACTGGAATTGCCCTTGGCTCTTTAGCTCTGGTGTTTACTTGTTTTAGGGAACACAATGCACTCCTCCAGAGAAGCATTTGTCAATTTACATCCCGCCCATCAGCATAACTAGGCTCCCTGTTCTACAGGGCCTCTCTTGCCTTTCTGGTTTTACACATTTTGTGGATGTCCCTGGTCACCTGTGGGAAATGATACTTCTTAGTAGTGCAGATTTGCATTGCCCGCTTTGTTGCTTGGCCAAATGGGCCTATGCGTTTTCTCCTGAATATAGTCAGGTGAAAACGCATATGCACTTTTTGGCCAAGTGCATCATTGTCGAAGTTGTGCCCCTCTTCCTGTGCTTAAAAGGCGATTCCAATGTACCTCTTGAAATCTGTTTCCTGCTATTAACCTTGTTTTCAAGTCCGCCTCATTGTCTTCCCTCATCAGTTTTTTGGACGATACTTGTCCTTTATTACTCTGCCAGTTTTTGAAATGCTGTGCCCCGGAGCTCCATTGTTCAACTCGTTTTTTGTGAGCAGACCGCAAATCCACAATTCTGGTTCAGGACATATACTGGTTCCTGGCGGGTGGCTGAGACTTTGGTTAGTTTTTCTTCCTTAACGGAATTTAGAGTGACAAATGCCGGTCCAAATGCCTAAGAGCTACTCTCTCATTGGTTCTCCCTCTTCCCTTTCATCCTCTGGCAAATTGACAACTTCTGCGAACCAGGAGGTTAAAGGGGCTGTCTCTCCAAGTTGGGACATTGATAGTAAAGCAGTTGGAAAGTCAAACCGGAGCACCAGGAGAGGGACTATTAGTTGAGTTTTAGAAACCTTTCATATTCACCGTGTGTCCATTCTCCAGGTTTCCCATACATGTTATAGCTGTAGTAATATTCCCTTCAACCTGGAGATTTGGGACCCTTGGAATGTGTGAGACTCATTATTGCTTTAAATGGTCTGCATTTACTCACCGAATCTCACCAATCCTCTCAGTCCCAACTGTCCGGCCTTATGCCACTTCCAAGTGTCGTTGTAGATAGGGTCATTCCAGGTTTCATCAGAGCCCCTGAAGGAATTGTAAAGAATTTCCCTGTTTTTTTGTTTTATTATTGAAATTCCTTTTTATAGTGGGTTTGAGCTGATTCTCACTGCCATGTTTATGCCAGTCTAGACACACTTGATTCCCTTACGGAGACATATCAATACATAGGTTTTAAGATTCTTACTAGTCAGATATATTCCTCTGCAGGAAATATGGTGTTTTGAGTCCCTTTCACTGAGGAAAGTGTAGGTCTTGTCTTTTCCGTAGTTGGTATTTGGAACGGTACCTGTACTAATATCACACTCTGGTTTTATGCATCACCCCACCTCTCCTTCCCCCTTAAGCAGGCATAAGAGTGCTTTGTAAATGTGAGATTCTGTTCTCTTTTGTAACTCAGTTCATGTGTAGCCATGTTTACAGGACCTTCATAAGTGATATCTTATGATAAGTTTCTTCTTCTCTCTGACTTATTTCACTTAGAATCATCGTACCTGAATCCACTCATTTTGCTGCTACTGGCCTTATGACATTGATTTCATGGCTGAGGGGTATTCCATTGTACATAAGTAACACAATTTCTTGAAACATTTTTGCCTTTCCTGGGACATTTAAGGTGTACCCAAGTGGAGGTTCTTGTAAGCAGTGCAGCCCTCAATTTTGTGTTTGTTCTGTCTTATTGATTTTCAGGTTTTCCAAGGTATATTCCCTAGACTGGAATTGCCCTTTGCTCTATAGCTCTGTTTTTTACTTGTTTTAGGGAACACAATTCATTCCTCCAGAGAGGCAGTTGTCAATTTACATCCTGCCCATTAGCATAACTAGGCTCCCTATTCTCGAGGGCCTTTATCGCCTTTCTGGTTTTTACACATTTCATGGATGTCCCTTTTGACCGGTGGGAAGTGATACTTCTTTGTAGTGCAGACTTGCATTGCCCGCTTGCTTCCTTGGCCAAAAAGGGCGTATGCGTTTTCTCCTGAATATATTCAGGAGAAAACGCATACGCCCTTTTTGGCCAAGTGCATCATTGTCGAAGTTGTGCCCCTCTTCCTGTGCTTTAAATGTGATTCCAATGAACCTCTTGAAATCTGTTTCCTGCTATTCTGGCTCGCTTTCAAGTCCACCTCGTTGCCTTCCCTCAACAGATTTTTGGACGATAGTTGTCATTTATTACTCTGCCAGTTTGTGAATTGCTGTGCCCCTGAGCTCCATTTTTCAACTCGTTTTTTGTGAGCTGACGGCAGGTCCAAAATTTTGGTTCAGAACCTATCCTGGTTCCCGGCAGTTGGCTGAGACTTTGGTTAATTCTTCTTCCTGCCAGGAAATTAGAGTGATATGTGCCAGTCCAAATGCCTTACAGCTACTCTCTCATTAGGGCTACCTCTTCCCTTTCATCCTCTGCCAAATTTGCAACCTGTGTGAACCAGGAGGTTAAAGGGGCTATCTCTCCATGTTGGGAGATTGATAGTAAAGCAGTTGGAAAGTCAAACCGGAGCACCAGGAGAGGGACTATTAGGTGAGTTTTAGAAACCTTTCGTATTCACTGTGTTTCCATTCTCTATGTTTCCCGTACCTGTTATAGCTGTAGTAATATTCCTTACAACCTGGAGAGTTGCGAACCTTGGAATGTGTTCCACGCATTATTGCTTTAAAGGGTCTGCATTTGCTCACCAAATCTCACCAATCCTCTCAGTCCCAAGTGTCCAGCCTTATGCCACATCCAGCTCTCGTTTTAGATAGGGTCATTCCAGGTTTCATCAGAGCCCCTGAAGGAATTGTAAAGAATTTCCCTGTTTTTTTTTTGTTTGTTTTGTGCTTGAAATTCCTTTTTATACTGGGTTTGAGCTGATTCTCACTGACATGTTTATGCGAGTCTAGACACACTTGATTCCCGTACGGAAACTTATCAGTACATTGCTTTTAAGATTCTTACTAGTCAGATATATTCCTCTGCCGGAAATATGGGTTTTTAAGTCCCTTTCAATGAGGAAGGTGTAGGCCTTGTCTATTCCGTAGTTGGTTTTTGGAACGGTACGTGTACTAATATCAAACTCTGGTTTTATGCATCACCCCACCTCTCCTTCCCCCTTAAGCAGGCATAAGAGTGTTTTCTAAATGTGAGACTCTGTTCTCTTTCCTAACTCAGTTCATGTGTATCCAGCCATGTTTACAGGAACTTCATCAGTGATATCTTATGATAAGTTTCTTTTTTTGTGTTACTTATTTCACTTAGAATCATCGTACCTGAATCCACTCATTTTGGTGCTACTGGCCTTATGACATTGATTTCATGGCTGAGGGATATTCCATCGTACGTAAGTAACACAATTTCTTGAACCATTTTTGTCTTTCCTGGGATATTTTAGGTGGACCCAAGTTGAGGTTCTTCTAAGCAGTGCTGCCGTAAATTTTGGGGTGGCTCTGTCTTATTGATTTTCAGTTTTCCCAAGGTATATTCCCTAGACTGGAAGTGCCCTTTGCTCTATAGCTCTGTTTTTTACTTGTTTTAGGGAACACAATTCATTCCTCCAGAGAGGCAGTTGTCAATTTACATCCTGCCCATTAGCATAACTAGCCTCCCTGTTCTCGAGTGCCTTTCTTGCCTTTCTGGTTTTTACACATTTCATGGATGTCCCTTTTGACCGGTGGGAAGTGATACTTCTTTGTAGTGCAGATTTGCATTGCCCGCTTGCTTGCTTGGCCAAAAAGGGCGTATGCGTTTTCTCCTGAATATATTCAGGAGAAAACCCATACGCCCTTTTTGGCCAAGTGCATCATTGTCGAAGTTGTGCCCCTCTTCCTGTGCTTTAAATGTGATTCCAATGAACCTCTTGAAATCTGTTTCCTGCTATTCTGGCTCGCTTTCAAGTCCGCCTCGTTGCCTTCCCTCAACAGATTTTTGGACAATAGTTGTCATTTATTACTCTGCCAGTTTGTGAATTGCTGTGCCCCTGAGCTCCATTTTTCAACTCGTTTTTTGTGAGCTGACGGCAGGTCCAAAATTTTGGTTCAGAACCTATCCTGGTTCCCGGCAGTTGGCTGAGACTTTGGTTAATTCTTCTTCCTGCCAGGAAATTAGAGTGATATGTGCCAGTCCAAATGCCTTACAGATACTCTCTCATTAGGGCTACCTCTTCCCTTTCATCCTCTGCCAAATTTGCAACCTGTGCGAACCAGGAGGTTAAAGGGGCTATCTCTCCATGTTGGGAGATTGATAGTAAAGCAGTAGGAAATTCAAACCGGAGCACCAGGAGAGAGACTATTAGTTGAGTTTTAGAAACCTTTCGTATTCACTGTGTTTCCATTCTCTATGTTTCCCGTACCTGTTATAGCTGTAGTAATATTCCCTTCAACCTGGAGAGTTGGGAACCTTGGAATGTGTTCCACGCATTATTGCTTTAAAGGGTCTGCATTTGCTCACCGAATCTCACCAATCCTCTCAGTCCCAAGTGTCCAGCCTTATGCCACATCCAGCTCTCGTTTTAGATAGGGTCATTCCAGGTTTCATCAGAGCCCCTGAAGGAATTGTAAAGAATTTCCCTGTTTTTTTGTTTTGTGCTTGAAATTCCTTTTTATAGTGGGTTTGAGCTGATTCTCACTGACATGTTTATGCGGGTCTAGACACACTTGATTCCCTTACGGACACTTATCAGTACATTGGTTTTAAGATTCTTACTAGTCAGATGTATTCCTCTGCGGGAAATATGGGTTTTTGAGTCCCTTTCAATGAGGAAGGTGTAGGCCTTGTCTATTCCGTAGTTGGTTTTTGGAACGGTACCTGTACTAATATCAAACTCTGGTTTTATGCATCACCCCACCTCTCCTTCCCCCTTAAGCAGGCATAAGAGTGTTTTCTAAATGTGATACTCTGTTCTCTTTCCTAACTCAGTTCATGTGTATCCAGCCATGTTTACAGGAACTTCATCAGTGATATCTTATGATAAGTTTCTTTTTTTGTGTTACTTATTTCACTTAGAATCATCGTACCTGAATCCACTCATTTTGGTGCTACTGGCCATATGACATTGATTTCATGGCTGAGGGATATTCCATCGTACATACGTAACACAATTTCTTGAACCATTTTTGTCTTTCCTGGGATATTTTAGGTGGACCCAAGTTGAGGTTCTTGTAAGCAGTGCAGCCGTAAATTTTGGGGTGGCTCTGTCTTATTGATTTTCAGTTTTCCCAAGGTATATTCCCTAGACTGGAAGTGCCCTTGGCTCTGTAGCTCTGTTGTTTACTTGTTTTAGGGAACACAATGCACTCCTCCAGAGAGTCAGTTGCCAATTTACATCCTGCCCGTAAGCATAACTAGGCTCCCTGTTCTTGAGGGCCTGTCTTGCCTTTCTGTTTTTTTACACATATTCTGGCTGTCCCTTTTGACCGGTGGGATGTGATACTTCTTTGTAGTGCCGATATGCATTGCACGCTTGCTTGCTTGGCCAAAAAGAGCGTATGTGTTTTCTCCTGAATATATTCAGGTGAAAACGCCTAAGCCCTTTTTTGCCAAGTGCATCATTGTCGAAGTTGTGCCCCTATTCCTGTGCTTTAAAGGCGATTCCAATGTACCTCTTGAAATCTGTTTCCTGCTATTCTGGCTCGCTTTCAAGTCCGCCTCATTGCCGTCACTCAACAGATTTTTGGACGATAGTTGTCCATTATTACTCTGCCAGTTTGTGAATTGCTGTGCCCCTGAGCTCCATTTTTCAACTTGTTTTTTGTGAGCTGACCGCAAATCCAAAATTTTGGTTCAGGACCTATATTTGTTCCCGGAGCATGGCTGAGACATTCGTTAATTCTCCTTCCTGCCGGGAAATTAGTGTGACATGTGTCCGTCCAAATGCCTAACAGCTACTCTCTCATTGGTTCTCCCTCTTCCCTTACATTCTCTGCCAAATTGGCAACCTGTGCGAACCAGGAGGTTAAAGGGGCTTTCTCTCCAAGTTGGGAGATTGATAGTAAAGCAGTTGGAAAGTCAAACCGGAGCACCAGGTGAGGGACTATTAGTTGAGTTTTAGAAACCTTTCGTATTCACAATGTGTCCATTCTCTAGGTCTCCCGTACATGTTATAGCTGTAGTAATATTCCCTTCAACCTGGAGAGCTGGGACCCTCTGAATGTGTGCCACGCATTATTGCTTTAAATGATCTGCATTGGCTCACCGAATCTCATCAATCCTCTCAGTCCCAAGTGTCCCGCCTTATGCCATATCCAGCTGTCATTGTAGATAGGGTCATTCCAGGATTCATCAGAGCCCCTGTAGGAATTGTAAAGAATTTCCCTTTTTTTTGTTTTGTTTTTGAAATTCCTTTTTATAGTGGGTTTGAGCTGATTCTCAGTACCATGTTTATGCCAGTCTAGACACACTTGATTCCCTTACAGAGACATATCAATAGATTCGTTTTAAGATACTTACTAGTCAGATATATTCCTCTGTGGGAAATATGGGGTTCTGGGTTCCTTTCACTGAGGAAAGTGTAGGTCTTGTCTATTCCATAGTTGGTTTTTGGAACGGTACATGTACTGATATCAAACTCTGGTTTTATGCATCACCCCACCTTTCCTTCACCCTTAAGCAGGCACAAGAGTGTTTTCTAAATGTGAGACTCTGTTCTCTTCCCTAACTCAGTTCAAGTGTAGCCATGTGTGCGGGACAGTCATAAGTGATATCTTATGTAAAGATTCTTTTTCTCTGTGACTTATTTCACTTAGAATCATCGTACCTGAATCCACTCATTTTGCTGCTACTGCCCTTATGACATGGATTTCATGGCTGAGAGATATTCCATCGTACATAAGTAACACAATTTCTTGAACCATTTTTGTCTTTGCTGGGATTTTTAAGGTGTACCCAAGTTGAGGTTCTTGTAAGCAGTGCAGCCCTAGATTTCTGGGTGGCTCGGTCTTATTGATTTTCACTTTTCCCAAGGTATATTCCCTACATTGGAAGTGCCCTTGGCTCTGTAGCTCTGTTGTTTACCTGTTTTAGGGAAGACAGTGCACTCCTTCAGAGAGGAACTTGGTAGTTTACATACCGCCCATCAGCATAACAATGCTTCCTGTTCTCCAGAGCCTGTCTTGCCTTTCTGGTTTTTACACATTTTGCGGATGTCCCTTTCGACCAGTGGGAAGTGATACTTCTTTGTAGTGCAGATTTGCATTGCCCGCTTGCTTACTTGGCCAAAAAGTGTGTATGCGTTTTCTCCTGAATATATTCAGGAGAAAATGCATACGCTCTTTTTGGCCAAGTGCATCATTGTCGAAGTTGTGCCCCTCTTCCTGTGCTTTAAAGGTGATTCCAATGTACCTCTTGATATCTGTTTCCTGCTATTCTACCTTGATTTCAAGTCCGCCTCATTGCTTTCCCTCAAGAGATTTTTGGACGATAGTTCTCCTTTGTTAATCTGCCAGTTTGTGAATTGCTGTGCCCCGGAGCTCGATATTTCAACACGTTTTATGTGAGCTGACCACAAATCCACAATTTTGCTTCAGGACCTTTACTGTTTCCGAGCGGGTGGCTGAGACTTTGGTTAATTATTCTTCCTGCCGGGAAATTAGAGTGACATGTGCCCGTCCAAATGCCTAACAGCTACTCTCTCATTGGTTCTCCCTCTTCCCTTTCATCCTCTGCCAAATTGGCAACCTGTGCGAACCCGGAAGTTAAAGGGGCTGTCTCTCCAAGTTGGGAGATTGATAGTAAAGCAGTTTGAAAATCAAACCGGAGCACCAGGAGAGAGACTTTTAGTTGAGTTTTAGAAACCTTTCGTATTCACAGTGTGTCCATTCTCTAGGATTCCCGTACATATTATAGCTGTAGTAATATTCCCTTCACCCTGGAGATTTGGGACCCTTGGAATGTGTGACACGCATTATTGCTTTAAATGGTCTGCATTTGCTCACCGAATCTCACCAATCCTCTCAGTCGCAAGTGTCCAGCCTTATGCCACATCCAGCTGTCATTGTACATAGGGTCATTCCAGGTTTCATCAGAGGCCTGTAGGAATTGTAAAGAATTTCCCTGTTTTTTTGTTTTGTTTTTGAATCTCCTTTTTATAGTGGTTTTGAGCTGATTCTCACTGCCATGTTTTTGCCAGTCTATACACACATGATTCCCTTACGGAGACATATCAATACATAGGTTTTAAGATTCTTACTAGTCAGATATATTCCTCTGAGGGAAATATGTGGTCTTAAGTCCCTTTTACTGAGGAAGGTGTAGGTCTTGTCTATTCCGTAGTTGGTTTTTTGAACGGTACCTGTACTAATATCACACTCTGCTGTTATGCAGCAACCCACCTCTCCTTCCCCCTTAAGCAGGCATAAGAGTGTTTTCTAAATGTGAGACTCTGTTCTCTTTCCTAACTCAGTTCATGTGTAGCCATGTTTACAGTACCTTCATAAGTGATATCTTATGTTAAGTTTCTTTTTCTCTGTGATGTATTTCACTTAGAATCATCGTACCTGAATCCAATCCTTTTGCTGCTACTGGCCTTATGACACTGATTTCATAGCTGAGGGATAATCCATCGTACGTAAGTAACACAATTTCTTGAACCATTTTTGTCTTTCCTGGGATATTTTAGGTGGACCCAAGTTGAGGTTATTGTAAGCAGTGCAGCCATAAATTTTTTGGTGGCTCTGTCTTATTGATTTTCAATTTTTCCAAGGTATATTCCCTAGACTGGAAGTGCCCTTGGCTCTGTAGCTCTGCTGTTTACTTCTTTTAGGGAACACAGTGCACTCCTCCAGAGAGGCAGTTGGCAATTTACATCCTGCCCATCAGCATAAGTAGGCTCACTGTTCTCCAGGCGCTGTCTTGCCTTTCTGGTTTTTACACATTTTGCGGCTGTCCCTTTTGACCGGTGGGAAGTGATACTTCTTTGTAGTGCAGATTTGCATTGCCCCCTTTCTTGCTTGGCCACAAAGGGTGTATTCGGTTTCTCCTGAATATATTCAGGAGAAAACACACACGCCCTTTTTAGCCAAGTGTCTCACTGTCGAAGTTGTGCCCCTCTTCCTGTGCTTTAAAGGTGATTCAAATGTACCTATTGAAATCTGTTTCCTGCATTTCTGGCTCGCTTTCAAGTCCGCCTCGTTGCCTTCCCTCAACTGATATTTGAATGATAGATGTCAATTATTACTCTGCCAGTTTGTGAGTTGCTGTTCCCCTGAGCTCCATTTTTCAACTCGTTTTTTGTGAGCTGACCGCAAGTCCAAAATTTTGGTTTAGGACCTCTATTGGTTCCCGGAGGGTGGCTGAGACTTTGATTAATTCTCCTTCCTGCCGGGAAATTAGTGTGACATGTGCCCGTCCAAATGCCTAAAAGCTACTCTCTCATTGGTTCTCCCTCTTCCCTTTCATCCTCTGCCAAATTGGCAACCAGTGTAAAAAATGAGGTTAAAGGTGCTGTCTCTCCATGTTGCTAGATTGATTGTAAAGCAGTTGGAAATTCAAACCGGAGCACCAGGAGAGGGACTATTAGTTGAGTTTTGGAAACATTTCGTATTCACAGTGTGTCCATTCTTTAGGTTTACCGTCATTGTTATAGCTGTAGTAATATTCCGTTCTACCTGGAGAGTTGGGACCCTTGGAATGTGTGCCACACATTATTGCTTTAAATGGTCTGCATTTGCTCAATGAATCTGAACAATCCTCTCAGTCCCAAGTGTCCAGCCTTATGCCACATCCAGCTTTCGTTGTAGATAGGGTCATTCCAGGTTTCATCAGAGCCCCTGAAGGAAGTGTAAATAATTTCCCTGTTTTTTGTTTTGTTTTCGAAATTCCTTTTTATAGTGGGTTTCAGCTGATTCTCCCTGACATGTTTATGCCAGTCTAGACACACTTGATTCCCTTACGGAGACATATCAATACATTGGTTTTAAGATTCTTTCTAGTCAGATATATTCCTCTGCAGAGAATAGGGGTGTTGAGTCCCGTTCACTGAGGAAGGATTTGGTCTTGTCTATTCTGTATTTGGATTAAGGAATGGTACTGGTGCAAATATCAAACTCTGGTTTTATGCATCTCGCCACATCTCCTTTCCCCGTAAGCAGGCATAAGTATGTTTTCTATATGTGAGACTCTGTTCTCTTTACTAATTCAGTTCATGTGCACCCATGTTTACATTTCGTTCATAAGTGATATCTTATGTCAGAATGCTCCATGGCTCTTGTCATCATAATGCTCCATGATGCTTGTCACCACGATTATCCATGGTCTTCTCATCACAATGCTCCACGGTCTTGCCATTACATTGCTCCATGTCCCTTGTCATCACAATTTTCCACCTCTCTGTCACCACAATATTCCATGACATTTCTCATCAAAATGTTACATGCTCTTGTCATCACAATTCTCCGTGCAGTTTTCATCGCAATGCTCCCTGAACCCTGTCATAGAAAGCTCCATATGCTTGTCATCACAATGCTTCATGACATTGTTATAAAAATTATCAATGTCCCTTGACATCACAATGCTCCCTGCCATTGTCAACACAATTCTCTATGTCCCCTGTCATCACAATCCTCCATGACACTTGTTATCACATTTCTCCATGCCCTTGTCATCACAGTGTTCCAGGCCCTCTTCACACAAGACTCTGTGACCTTTGTCACCACACTGCTCCATGAAATTTTCATCACAATGCTCTGTGTCCCTTGTCATCACAATGCTCCTTGTCTTTGTCAGCACAATGCTCCATGACACTTGTCATCAAAATGCTCCATGCGCTTCTCAGCACAATGCTCCATGACACATGTCATCACAATGTGCCATGCTCTTTTCATCACAATGCTCCACATCCTTTTCATCTCTATGCTCCATAAAACTTGTCATCACAATGCTCCATTCACTTCTCATCAAAATGCTCTCTCACCACATATATCACAATGTTCCATCACTAGTCATCACAATACTCTCTCACCCCTGTCATCACAATGTTCCATGACCCCTGTCATCACAGTGCTACATGCCCTTATCATCACAATGTTCCATAACACCTGTCACAAAATACTCCATGACCCATTTCATCACAATGCTTCATGACCACTGACATCACAATGTTCCATAACCCCTGTCATCAAAATATTCCATGACCCTTTTATTCAAATTGCTCCATGACCCTGTCATCACAATGCTCCCTGCCCTTCTCATCACAATGCACCACGCCCTTGTCATCAAAATGCCCCATGACATTTGTCATCACAAAGCTCCATGACCCTTGGCATCACAATGCTCCATGCCATTGTCATCACAGTGCTCAATGAAATCTCTCATCACATTGCTCAATGCCCTTGTCATCACAATGCTCCATTACACCTGTCATAACAATGCTCCAAGAATCCTGCCATCACAATGTTCCACGGACTTGTCATCACAAGGCTCCATGACCCTTGTCATCACAATGCTCCAAGACCTCTGTAATCACAATTCTCCATGCCACTTTTCATCTCAATGCTCCATCAACACTGTCGTCACAATGCACCATGCCCTTCATCATAATGATTCATGCTATTTTCATCACAATGAAATCAAAATGCTCTATGTCCTCTGTCATCACAATGCTCCAAACACTTCTGATCACAATGTTCAATAACACTTGTCATCACATGCCCCATGACGCTCGTCATCACAGTTATGCAAGGTCTTCTCATCACAATACTCCATGATATTTTTCACCACAATGCTCAATACACTTGGCACCACATTGCTCGCTGACAGTTGTCATCAATATGCTCCTTGAACACTGTCATGACAAGGCTCAATGCATTTTTCATCACAATGATCCATTCCCTTTTCATCACAATGCTCCAAGACCCCCGTTATCAAAATGCTCCGTGACTCCAGTCATCACAATGGTCCATGACCTAGTCACACTAAACTCTGTGAGCTTTGTCACCACAATGCTCCATGAAATTTTTATCACAATGCTCTGTGACCCTTGTCATCACAAAGCTCCATGCCTTTGTCAGCACAATGCTCCATGACCCTTGTCATCACAATGCTCGATGCGCGTGTCAGCACAATGCTCCATAACCCAAGTCATCACAATGCACCATGCACTTGTCATCACAATGCTCCACATCCTTGTCATCAAAATGCTCCATAAACCTTGTCATCACAATGCTACATGAACTTCTCCTCAAAATGCCTTCTCACCAGTGATATCACAATGTTCCATCACTAGTCATCACAATACTCGCTCAGCCCTCTCATCACAATATTCCATGACCCCTGTAATCACAATTCTCCATGCCCTTGTCATCACAAAGCTGCATGACGCATGTCATCAGAATGCTCCATTGCCTTCTCATCATAATTCTCCATGCCCTTGTATTCACATTGCTTCAAAACCCCTGTAATCTCAATGTTCCATGCACCTTTTCATCAGAATGCTCCATGCCCTTGTCATCACAATGCTCCATAACACTTGTCATCGCAGTGTTCCAAGCCCTTGTCATCAAAATGCTGCATTACCTTTGTCATCACAATCCTACATGACACTTGGTATCACAATGCTCCAAGCCATTGTAATCACAATGGACAATGACATATGTAATCACAATGATCCCTGACACCTGTCTTCACAATACTCCATGACCTTTTCATCACAATATTCCATGCCCTTGTCATCAAAATGCACCATGCCCACTGTCATCACAATAATACATGAAACATGTCAGACCAATGTTTCATTCCCCTGTCATCACATTGCTCCATGCCCTTGTCATCACAAATTTCCATGACCCCTGTCATCACAATGCTCCGGGACACCAGTCATCACAATGATTCATGAACTTTCTCATCACAATAGTCCATGCATTCGTCACACAAGTCTCTCTGACCTTTGTCACCACAATGCTCCATGCCCTTGTCATCTCAATGCTCCATGCCCACTGTCATCAAAATAATCCATGAAACTTGTCAGACCTAAGTTCCATGCCCCTGTCATCACATTGCTCCACGCCCTTGTCATCACAATGCTCCATGACACCTGTCATCACAATACTCCGTGACTCCAGTCATCACAATGATTCATGACCTTTCTCATCAAAATGGTCCATGCCCACGTCACACAAAGCTCTGTGATCTTTGTCACCACAATGCTCCATGAAATTTTCATCACAATGCTCTGTGTCCCTTGTCATCACAATGCTCCATGCCTTTGTCAGCACAATGCTCCATGAAACTTGTCATCAAAATGCTCCATGCGCTTGTCAGCACAATGCTCCATGACACATGTCATCACAATGTGCCCAGCTCAGTTCATCCCAATGCTCCACATACTTTTCATCGCTATCCTCCATAAAACTTGTCATCACAATGCTCCATGCACTTCTAATCAAAATGCTCTCTCACCACATATATCACAATGTTCCATCACTAGTCATCACAATACTCGTCCACCCCTGTCATCGCAATGTTCCATGACCACTCTCATCACAGTGCTACATGCCCTTATCATCACAATGCTCCATGACCCCTGACATCACAATGTTCCATAACCCCTGTCACAAAATGCTCCATGACCCGTTTCAACACAATGCTTCATGACCCCTGACATCACAATGTTCCAATACAACTGTCATCAAAATATTGCATGACCCTTTTATTCAAATTGCTCCATGACCCTGTCATCACAATGCTCCCTGCCCTTCTCATCACAATGCACCACGCCCTTGTCATCAAAATGCCCCATGACATTTGTCATCACAAATCTCCATGACCCTTAGCCTCACAATGCGCCATGGCATTGTCATCACAATGCTCAATGAAATCTCACATCACATTTTTCCATGCCCTTGTCATCACAATGCTCCATTACACCTGTCATCACAATGCTCCATGACCCTTGTCATCACAATGCTTGATGCACGTGTCAGCACAATGCTCCATAACCCATGTCATCACAATGCACCATGCACTTGTCATCACAATGCTCCATAAAACTTGTCATCAAAATGCTCCAAAAACCTTGTCATCACAATGCTCCATGCACTTCTCCTCAAAATGCTTTCTCACTGCTGATATCACAATGATCCATCACTAGTCTTCACAATACTCCCTCACCCCTGTCATCACAATATTCCATGACCACTGTAATCTCAATTCTCCATGACCTTGTCATCACAATGCCCCATGACGCTGGTCATCACAATTATCCATGGTCTTCTCATCACAATGCTCCATGATCTTTGTCATCACAATGCTCAATACACTTATCATCACAATGCTCCCTGACTGTTGTCATCAGTATGCTCCTTGAAACCTGTCATGACAAGGCTCCATGCATTTTTCATCACAATGATCCATTCCCTTTTCAACACAATGCTCCAAGACCCCTGTAATCACAATGCTCCATGTCCTTGTCATCACAAAGCTCCATGACGCATGTCATCAGAATGATCCATTGCCTTCTCATCACAATTCTCCATGCCCTTGTCATCACATTGCTTCAAAACCCCTGTAATCTCAATGCTCCATGCACCTTTTCATCAGAATGCTCCATACCCTTGTCATCACAATGCTCCATGACACTTGTCATCGCAATGTTCCAAACCCTTGTTATCAAAATGCTCCATTACCTTTGTCATCACAATCCTCCATGACACTTGGTATCACAATGCTCCATGCCATTGTCATTCACAATGGACAATGACATATGTCATCACAATGCTCCCTGACACCTGTCTTCACAATGCTCCATGACCTTGTCATCACAATGTTCCATGCCCTTGTCATGACAATGTGCCATGCCCACTGTCATCACAATAATCCATGAATCATGTCAGACCAATGTTCCATGCCCCTGTCATCACAAAGCTCCATGCCCTTGTCATCACAATGCTCCGTGACCCCTGTCATCACAATGTTCCGTGACTCCAGTCATCACAATGCTTCATGACATTTGTCCTCACAATGGTCCATGCCCTCGCCACACAAGGCTCTGTGACCTTTGTCACCACAATGCTCCATGCCCTTTTCATATCAATGCTCCATGCCTACTGTCAACAAAATAATCCATGAATCTTGTCAGACCAATGTTCCATGCCCCTGTCATCACATTGCTCCATGCCCTTGTCATCACAATGCTCCATGACCACTGTCCTCACAATGCTCTGTGACTCCATTCATCACAATGATTCATGACCTTTCTCATCACAATGGTCCATGCCCTCGTCACACAAGGCTCTGTGATCTTTGTCACCACAATGCTCCATGAAATTTTCATCACAATGCTCTGTGTCCCTTGTCATCACAATGCTCCATGCCTTTGTCAGCACAATGCTCCATGACACTTGTCATCAAAATGCTCCATGCACTTGTCAGCACAATGCTTCATGACACATGTCATCACAATGTGCAATGCTCTTTTCCTCACAATGCTCCACATCCTTTTCATCGCTATGCTCCATAAAAATTGTCATCACAATGCTCCATGCATTTCTCAGCAAAATGCTCTCTCACCACATATTTCAAAATGTTCCATCACTAGTCATCACAATACTCGCTCACCCCTGTCATCAAAATGTTCCATGACCACTGTCATCACAGTGCTCCATGCCCTTATCTTCACAATGCTCCATGACCCCTGACATCACAATGTTCCATAACCCCTGTCACAAAATGCTCCATGACCCATTTCTTCACAATGCTTCATGACACCTGACATCACAATGTTCCATAACCCCTTTCATCAAAATATTCCATGACAATTTTATTCAAATTGCTCCATGACCCTGTCATCACAATGCTCCCTGCCCTTCTCATCACAATGCACCACACCCTTGTCATCAAAATGCCCCATGACATTTGTCATCACAAATCTCCATGACCCTTGGCATCACAATGCTCCATGCCATTGTCATCACAATGTACAATGAAATCTCTCATCACATTGCTCCATGACCTTGTCATCACAATGCTCCATTACACCTGTCATAACAATGCTCCATGATCCCTGCCATCACAGTGTTCCACGGCCTTGTCATCACAAGGCTCCATGACCCTTGTCATAACAATGCTCCAGGACCTCTGTAATCACAATTCTCCATGCCACTTTTCATCTCAATGTTCCATGAACACTGTCATCACAATGCACCATGCTCATCATCATAATGATTCGTGCTATTGTCATCACAATGAAATCAAAATGTTCCATGTCCTCTGTCATCACAATGCTCCAAACCCTTCTGATCACAGTGTTCCATAAAACTTGTCATCACATTCCCCATGATGCTCGTCATCACAATTATGCAATGTCTTCTCATCACAATGCTCCATGACCTTTGTCACCACAATGCTCAATACACTTGTCATCACAATGTTCGCTGACACTTGTCATCAGTATGCTCCTTGAACACTGTCATGACAAGGTTCCATGCCTTTTTCATCACAATAATCCATTCCCTTTTCATGACAATGCTCCAAGACTCCTGTTATCACAATGCTCCGTGACTCCAGTCATCAAAGTGCTTCATGACATTTGTCATCACAATGGTCCATGACATCGTCACACAAAGCTCTTTGACCTTTGTCACCACAATGCTCCATGAAATTTTTATCACAATGCTCTTTGAGCCTTGTCATCACAAAGCTCCATGCCTTTGTCATCACAATGCTCCATGACCCTTGTCATCACAATGCTCGATGCGCGTGTCAGCACAATGCTCCATAACCCATATCATCACAATGCACCATGCATGTGTCATCACAGTGCTCCACATCCTTCTCATCAAAATGCTCCATAAACCTTGTCATCACAATGCTCCATGCACTTCTCCTCAAAATGCCTTCTCACCAATGATATCACAATGTTCCATCACTAGTCATCACAATAGTCCCTCAGCCCTGTCATCACAATATTCCATGACCACTGTAATCACAATTCTCAATGTCCTTGTCATCACAAAACTCCATGATTCATGTCATCAGAATGCTCCATGGCCTTCTCATCACAATGCTCCATGCCCTTGTCATCAAAATGCCCCATGACATTTGTCATCAGAAAACTCCATGACACTTGGCATCACAATGCCCCAGGCCATTGTCATCACAATGCTCAATGAAATCTCTGATCACATTGCTCCATGCCGTTGTCATCACAATGCTCCATGACCCCTGCCATCACAATGTTCCACGGCCTTGTCATCCCAAGGCTCCATGACCCTTGTCATCACAATGCTCCAAGATCTCTGTAATCACAATTCTCCATGCCACTTTTCATCTCAATGCTCCATGAACACTGTCCTCACAATGCACCATGCCCATCATCATAATGATTCATGCTATTGTCATCACAATGAAATCAAAATGCTCCATGACCTCTATCATCACAATGCTCCAAACCCTTCTGATCACAATGTTGCATAAAACTTGTCGTCACATGCCCAATGAAGCTCGTCATCACAATTATGCAAGGTCTTCTCATCACAATGCTCCATGACATTTGTCATCACAAAGTTATGACTCTTGGCATCACAATGCTCCATGCCTTTGTCAGCACAATGCTCCATGACACTTGTCATCAAACTGCTCCATGCCATTGTCATCACAATCCTCAATGAAATATCTCATCACATTGCTCCATGCCCTTGTCATCACAATGCTCCATTACACCTGTCATAACAATGCTCCATGATCCCTGCCATCACAGTGTTCCACGGCCTTGTCATCACAAGGCTCCATGACCCTTGTCATAACAATACTCCAGGACCTCTGTAATCACAATTCTCCATGCCACTTTTCATCTCAATGTTCCATGAACACTGTCATCACAATGCACCATGCTCATCATCATAATGATTCGTGCTATTGTCATCACAATGAAATCAAAATGTTCCATGTCCTCTGTCATCACAATGCTCCAAACCCTTCTGATCACAGTGTTCCATAAAACTTGTCATCACATTCCCCATGATGCTCGTCATCACAATTATGCAATGTCTTCTCATCACAATGCTCCATGACCTTTGTCACCACAATGCTCAATACACTTGTCATCACAATGTTCGCTGACACTTGTCATCAGTATGCTCCTTGAACACTGTCATGACAAGGTTCCATGCCTATTTCATCACAATGATCCATTGTCTTTTCATGACAATGCTCCAAGACCACTGTTATCACAGTGCTCTGTGATTTCAGTCATCACAATCCTTCATGACGTTTGTAATCACAATGGACCATGACCTCGTCACACAAAGCTCTGTGACCTTTGTCACCACATGGCTCCCTGAAATTTTAATCACAATGATCTGTGATCCTTGTCATCACAAAGCTCCATGCCTTTGTCAGCACAATGCTCCATGACCCTTGTCATCACAATGCTCGATGCGCGTGTCAGCACAATGCCCCATAACTCATGTCATCACAATGCGCCATGAACTTGTCATCACAATGTTCCACATCCTTGTCATCAAAATGCTCCATAAACCTTGTCATCACAATGCTCCTTGCACTTCTCCTCAAAATGCTCTATCACCACTGATATCAGAATGTTCCATCACTAGTCATCACAATACTCCCTCACACCTGTCATCACAATGTTCCAAAGCCCTGTCATCACAATGGTACATGCCCTTATCATCACAATGCTCCATGACACCTGATATCACAATGTTCCATAACCCCTGTAATCAAAATGCTCCATGACCCTTTTCATCACAAAGCTCCATGACCACTGACATCACAATGTTCTATAACCACTGTCATCAAAATATTTCATGACACTTTTCATCAAATTGTTCCATGACCCAGTCATCACAATGCTCCCTGCCCTTCTCATCACAATGCACCACGCCGTTGTCATCAAAATGCTCCATGACCTTTGTCATCACAAAGGCCCATGACCCTTGGCATCACAATGCTCCATTCCATTGTCATCACAATGCTCCATGAACCCTCTCATCACATTGCTCCATGCACTTGTCATCCAAATCTCCATGACGCTTGTAATCACAATGCTCGATGCCCTTCTCATCACAATGATCCATGCACTTGTCATTACAACCCTGCATGATCGATGTATCACAGTGCTCCGTGCCCTTGTAATCACAATGCTCCATGGCCATACTCATCACAAAAATCCATGAAAATTTTCAGACCAATTCCCCATTCCCTTGTCATCACAATGCTCCATTACCCCTGTCATAACAATGCTCCATGCCCCTTTTCATCTCAATGCTCCATGAACCCTGTCATCACAATGCACCGTGCCCATCACCATAATATTTCATGCTATTGTCATCACAGTGAAATCAAAATGCTCAATGACCTCTGTCATCACAATGCACCAAACCCTTCTGATCACAATGTTCCATAACACTTGTCATCACAATGCCCCATGACTCTTTTCTTAACAATTACCCATGGCCTTCTCATCACAATGCTCCATGTCCTTGTCATCACAAAGCTCCATGACGCATGTCATCAGAATGCTCCATTGCCTTCTCATCACAATGCTTCTTGCCGTTGTCATCACAGTGCTTCAAAACACCTCTAATCACAATGCTCCATGCACCTTTTCATCACAATGCTCCATGACAATTTTCATCAAAATGCTCCATGACCCCTGACATCACAATGTTCCATAACCCCTGTAATCAAAATGTTCCATGACACTTTTCATCAATTTGCTCCATGACCCTGTCATCACAATGCTCCCTGCCCTTCTCATCACAATGCACCACGACCTTGTCATCAAAATGCTCCATGACCTTTGTCATCACAAAGCTCCATGACCCTTGGCATCACAATGCTCCATGCCATTTCATCACAATGCTACATGAAACCTCTCATCACATTGCTCCATGCCGTTGTCAGCACAATGCTCCATGATGCTTGTCATCACAATGTTCAGTACTCTTCTCATCACAATGCTCCATGCCCTTGTCATTACAATCCCCCATGACACATGTATCAAGTGTTCCATGCCCTAGTCATCACAATGCTCCATGCCGAATCTCATCACAATAATCCATGAAATTTTCCGACTGATATTCCATGCCCTTGTCATCACAATGCTCCATTACCCCTGTCATAACTATGCTCCATGAACCGTGCCATCACAATATTCCACGGCCTTGTCATCCAAGGCTCCATGACCCTTGTCATCACAGTGATCCAAAACCCCTGTAATCACAATTTTCCATGCCCTTGTCGTCACAAAGATTCATGACACATGTCATCAGAATGCTCCGAGGACTTCTCATCAGAATGCTCCATGCCCTTGTCATCACAATGTTCCATAACCCCTGTTCTCAAAATGTTCCATGACACTTTTCATCAATTTGCTCCAAGACTCTGTCATCACAATGCTCCCTGCCCTTCTCATCACAATGCACAACGAGCTTGTCATCAAAATGCTTCATGACCTCTGTCATCAAAATGCACCACGCCCTTGTCATCAAAATGCCGCATGATCATTGTCATCACAAAGCTCCATTACCACTGTCATAACAATGATCCATGACCCCTGCCATCACAAGGTTCCGCGGCCTTGTCATCACAAGCCTCCATGACCCTTGTCATCACAGTGCTCCAAGACCCCTGCAATCACAATGCTCCATGCCGTTGTCATCACAAAGCTCCATGACGCATGTCATCTGAAAGCTCCATGGCCTTATCATCACAATGCTCCATGCCCTTGTCATCACAATGCTCAATACACTTGGCATCACAATGCTCGCTTACACTTGTCATCAGTATGCTCCTTGAACACTGTCAGGACAAGGCTCCATGCCTTTTTCATCACAATGATCCATTCCCTTTTCATCACAATGCTCCATGACCCTTGTCATCACAATGTTGCAAGCACTTGTCATCAAAATGCTCCATTACCTTTGTCATCACAATCCTCCATGACACTTGGTATCACAATGTTCCATGCCATTGTCATCACAATGGACAATGACATATGTCATCACAATGCTCCCTGACACCTGTCTTCACAATACTCCATGACCTTGTCATCACAATGTTCCATGCCCTTGTCATCACAATGCACCATGCCCACTCTCATCACAATAATCCATAAATCTTGTCAGAGCAATGCTCCATGATCCCTGTCATCACAATTCTCCGTGACACCAGTCATCACAATGATTAATGACTTTTGTCCTCACAATGGTCCATGCCCTCGTCACACAAGGCTCTGTGATCTTTTTCACCACAATGCTCCATGAAATATTCATCACAATGCTCTCTGTCCCTTGTCATCACAATGTTCCATGCCTTTGTCAGCACAATGCTCCATGACACTTGTCATCAAAATGCTCCATGCGCTTGTCAGCACAATGCTCCATGACACATGTCATCACAATGTGCCATGCTATTTTCATCACAATGCTCCACATCCTTTTCATCTCTATGCTCCATAAAACTTGTCAACACAATGCTCCATGCACTTCTCATCAAAATGCTCTCTCACCACTTACATCACAATCTTCCATCACTAGTCATCACAATACTCGCTCAACCCTGTCATCACAATTTTCCATGACCACTGTCATAACAGTGCTACAAGCCCTTATCATCACAATGCTCCATTACCCCTGACATCACAATGTTCCATAATCCCTGTCACAAAATGCTCCATGACACTTTTCATCACAATGCTCAAAGACCCCTGTAATCACAATTCTCCATGTCCTCGTCATCAAAAAGCTCCATGACACATGTCATCAGAATGCTCCATTGCCTTCTCATCACAATGCTCCATGCCCCTGTAATCACATTGCTTCAAAACCCCTGTAATCTCAATGCTCCATGCACCTTTTCATCAGAATGCTCCATGCCCTTGTCATCACAATGCACCATGACCCTTGTCATCGCAATGTTCCAAGCCCCTGTTATCAAAATGCTCCATTACCTTTGTCATCACAATCCTCCATGACATTTGGTATAACAATGCTCCATGCCATTGTCATAACAATGGACAATGACATATGTCATCACAATGTTCCCGGACACCTGACTTCACAATACTCCATGACCTTGTAATCACAATGTTCCATGCCCTTGTCATCACAATGCGCCATGCCCACTGTCATCACAATAATCCATGAAATATGTCAGACCAATGATCCATGTGCCTGTCATCACAATGCTCCATGCCCTTGTCATCACAATGCTCCATGACCCCTGTCATCACAATGCTCCATGACTCCAGTCATCACAATACTTCATGACCTTTGTCCTCACAATGGTCCATGCCCTCGTCACACAAGGCTCTGTGACCTTTGTCACCACAATGCTCCATGAAATTTTCATCACAATGCTCTGTGTCCCTTGTCATCACAATGCTCAATGCCTTTGTCAGCACAATGCTCCATTACACTACTCAGCAAAATACTCCATGCGTTTGTCAGCACAATGCTCCATGACACATGTCATCACAATGTGCCACGCTCTTTTCATCACAATGCTACACATCCTTTTCATCGCTATACTCCATAAAACTTGTCATCACAATGCTCCATTCACTTCTCATCAAAATGCTCTCTCACCACATATATCACAATGTTCCATCACTAGTCATCACAATACTCGCTCACCCCTGTCATCACAATATTCCATCACCACTGTCTTCACAGTGCTACATGCCCTTATCATCAAAATGCTCCAACCCCTGACATCACAATGTTCCATAACCCCTGTCATCAAAATGTTCCATGACACTTTTCATCAATTTGCTCCATGACCCTGTCATCACAATGCTCCCTGCCCTTCTCATCACAATGCAGCACGACCTTGTCATCAAATTGTTCCATGACCTTTGTCATCACAAGGCTCCATTAGCCTTGGCATCCCAATGCTCCATGCCATTTCATCACAATGTTACATGAAACCTCTCATCACATTGCTCCATGCCCTTGTAACCACAATGCTCCATGACGCTTGTCATCACAATGCTCGATACACTTCTCATCACAATGCTCCATGCTCTTGTCATTACAATCCTCCATGACACATGTATCACAGTATTCCGTGCCCTAGTCATCACAATGTTCCATGCCGAAACTCATCACAATAATCCATGAAATTTTCAGACCAATGTTCCATGCCCTTGTCACACAATGCTCCATTACCCCTGTCATAACAATGCTCCATGCCCTTGTAATCACAAAGATCGATGACACATGTCATCAAAATGCTCCATGGACTTCTCATCACAATGCTCTATGACCTTGTCATCACAATGCTCCAAGACCCCTGTAATCACAATGCTCCTTGCCCCTATTCATCAGAATGCTCCATGAGATTTGTCATCACAAGGCTCCATGGTCTTCTCATCACACTGCTCCAGGACCTTGTCATCACAATGCTCCATGATTCTTGAAATCAAAATGATCCATGTCCTCTGTCATCACAATGCTCCAAACACTTGTGATCACCATGTTCCATAACACTTGTCATCACAACGCTCCATGATGCCTGCCATCACAATACTCCATGCCCTTGTCATCACAATGCCCCATGAACTTTGTCATCACAATGCTCAATACACCTGTCATCACAAGGCTCCCTGACACTCTTCCTCAGAATGCTCCTTGAACCCTGTCATGAAAAGGCTCCATGCCTTTTTCATCACAATGCTCCATGACCTTGTCATCAGAATGTGCCATGCCCACTGTCATCACAATAAACCATGAAACTTGTCAGAACAATGCACCATGCCCGTGTCATCACAATGCTCCATACCCTTGTCATCACAATGCTCCGTGACTCCAGTCATCACAATTCTTCATGACCTTTTTCATCACAATGGTCCATGCCCGCGTCATCACAAGGCTCTGTGACCATTGTCACCACAATGCTCCATGAATTTTTCATCACAATGCTCTGTGATCGTTGTCATCACAATGTTCCATTCCTTTGTCAGCACAATGCTCCATGACCCTTGTCTTCACAATGCTCCATTCGGTTCTCAGCACAATGCTCCATGATCCATGTCATCAAAATATGCCATGCACTGGTCATCACAATTCTCCAAAGCCTTGTCATCACAATGCTCCATAAATCTTGTCATCACAATGCTCCATAAACTTTGTTATCACAATGCTCCATGCACTTCTCATCAAAATGCTCTCTCAGCACTGATATCACAATGATCCATCACTACTCATCACAATATTCCCTCACCACTGTCATCACAATTTTCCATGACCTCTGTCATCACAATGCTACATGCCCTTATCATCACAATGCTCCATGACCCCTGACATCATAATGTTCCATATCCTCTTAATCAAAATGCTCCATCACCATGTTCATCACAATGCTCCAAGAACCCTGAAATCACAATGTTCCATAATAACTGTCATCAAAATGTTCCATGACACTTTTCATCAAATTGCTCCATGACCCTGTCATCACAATGCACCATGTCCATCGTCAACATGCTTCATGCTATTGTCATCACAATGAAATCAATATGCTCCATGACCTCTGTCATTAAAATGCTCCGAAACCTTGTGATCACAATGATCCATAACCATTGTCATCACAATGCACCATGACACTCATCATCACAATTATCCATGGTCTTCTCATCACAGTGTTCCATGAACTTTCTCATCACAATACACAATACACTTGTCATCACAATGATCCCTGACACTTTTCATCAGTATGCCCCTTGAACCCTGTCATGACAAGGCTCCATGCCTTTTTCATCACAATGTTCCATACCATTTTCATCACAATTCTCCAAGACCCGTGTAATCACATTGCTCCATGACCTTAATCACAAAGCTGCATGATGCATGTCATCAGAATGCTCCATGGCCTTCTCATCACAATGCTCCATGTCCTTGTCATCACAGTGCTCCAAGACCCCTGTCATCTCAATGCTCTGTGATTCCAGTCATCACAAGGCTTCATGACATTTGTCATCACAATGGTCCATGTCCTCATCACACAAGGCTCTGTGACCATTGTCACCACAATGCTCCATGAACTTTTCATCACAATGCTCTGTGATCCTTGTCATCACCATGCTCCATGCCTTTGTCAGCACAGTGCTACATGACCCTTGTCATCACAATGCTCCATGCACTTGTCAGCGCAATGCTCCATAACCCATGTCATCACAATGTGCCATGCGGTTGTCATCACAATGCTCCACATACTTGTCGTTACAGTGCTCCAAAAACCTTGTCATCACAATGCTCCATGCACTTCTCATCAAAATGCTCTCTCCCCCCTGTCATCACAATGTTCCATGATCCCTGTTATGACAATGCTACATGATCTTATCATCACAATGCTCCATGAACCATGACATCACAATGTTTCATAACCCCTGTCATCAAAATGCTCCATGACCCTTTTCATCACAATGCTCCATGAGCCCTGAAATAAAAATGTTCCATACCCACTGTCATCAAAATGTTCCATGATCCTTTTCATCAAATTGCTCCATGACACTGTCATCACAATTCTCCCTGCCCTTCTCATCAAAATGCACCACGACCTTGTCATCAAAATGCTCCATGAACTTTGTCATCACAAAGCTCCATGACCCTTGGCATCACAATGCTCCATGCCATTTTCATCACAATTCTCCATTACCCCTGTAATCACAATGCTCCATGCACTTTTTCATCAGAATGCTCCATGAGACTTGTCATCACAAGGCTCCATGGTCCTCTCATCACAATGCTCCAGGACCTTGTCATCACAATGCTCCATTCCCTTGTCATCACAATTCCCCATTACCACTGTCATCACAATACTCCATGAACATTTTCAGCCCAATGCTCCATGACCGTCTTATCACAATGCTCCATGACCCCTGTCATCACAATGCTCCATGACTACTGTCATCACTATGCTCCATGACCCCTGACAACACAATGATCTGGGAATGTTGTCATCAAAATGCTCCATGACCTTTGTCATCACAATGCTCCATGCCCTTGTCATCACAATGCTCCATGAAGCCTCTTATCACATTGCTCCATGCCCTTGTCATTAAAATCCTCCATGACCCATGTATCACAATGCTCCATGCCCTTATCATCACAATGCTCCATGCCCACTCTCATCACAATAAACCATGAAACTTTTCAGACAAATGCTCGATGCCCTTGTAATCACAATGCTCCATTTCCCATGTCATAACAATGCTCCATGATAACTGCCATCACAATGTTCCACGGCCTTGTCATCACAAAGATCCAAGACCCCTGTAATCACAATGCTCTATGCCAGTTTTCATCAGAATGCTCCATGAGAATTGTCATCACAAGGCTACATCGTCCTCTCATCACAATGCTCCAGGACCTTGTCATCAAAATGCTCCGTGACTGCAGTCATCACAATGCTTCATGACCTTTGTCAACACAATGGTCCATGCCCTAGTCATCAAAAGGCTCTGTGATATTTGTCACCACAATGCTCCATGAAATTTTCATCACAATGCTCTGTTACCCATGTCATCACTATACTCCATACCTTTGTCAGCACAATGCTCCATGACCATTGTCATCACAATGCTCCATAAGCCTGTCCGCACAATGCCCCATGACCTGTGTCATTACAATGAGCGATGTGATTGTCATCACAATGCTCCACAACCTTTTCATCACAGTGCCCATAAATCTTGTCATCACAATGCTCCATGCACTTCCCATCAAAATGCTGTCCCACCACGGATATCATAATGTTCCATCAATAGTCATCACAATAATGCCTCACCCCTTTCATCACAATGTTCCAGGACCCCTGTCATCAAAAGGCTCCATGACCCTTTTCATCATAATGCGCCATGACCCCTGACATCACAATGTTCCATAACCCCTTTCATCAAAATATCCCATGACACTTTTCATCAAATTGCTCCATGACCATTTCATCACAATGCTCTCTGCCCTTCTCATCACAGTGCACCACACCCTTGTCATCAAAATGCTCCATGACCTTTGTCATCACAAAGCTCCATGACCCTTGGCATCACAATGCTCCATGCCATTGTCATCAAAATGCTCCATGAACACACTCATTGCATTGTTCCATGCAATTGTCATCACAGGCTCCATGATGCTTTTCATTACAATGCTCGATGCTCTTCTTAACACAATGCTCCATGCCCTTTTCATTAAAATCCGCCATGACCCATGTATCACAGGGTTCCGTGCCCTTGTCATCACAATTCTCCATGCCCCCTCTCATCACAATAAGCCATGAAACTTTTCAAACCAATGCTCCATGCCCTTTGTCATCAAAATGCTCCATTACCCATTATAACAATGCTCCATGACACCTGCCATTACAATGTTCCACAGCCTTGTCATCACAAGGCTCCATAACCCTTGTCATCACAATGCTCCATGTGCTTGTCATCACAAAGCTATATGACGCATGTCATCAGAATGCTCCATGGCCTTCTCATTCACGATGCTCCATGCCCTTGTCATGACAATTCTCCTAGACCCTTGTAATCACAATGCTCCTTGCCTCTTTTCATCTCAATGCTCCATGAAAGGTGTCATCACAATGCACCATGCCCATCATCATAATCCTTCATGCTATTGTCATCAAAATGAAATCAAAATGCTCCATGACCTCTGTCATCACAATGCTTCAAAACCCCTGTAATCACAATGCTCCATGCAATGTTTCATCAGAATGCTCCATGACACTTTTCATCAAAATGCTCCATGATCCCTGACATCACAATGTTCCATAACCCCTGTCATCAAAATGTTCCATGACCCTTTTCTTCAATTAGCTCCATGACACTGTCATCACAATGCTACCTGCCCTTCTCATCACAATACACCATGACCTTGTCATCAAAATGCTCCATGACCTTTGTCATCACAAAACTTCATGACCCTTGGCATCACAATGCTCCATGCCATTTCATCACAATGCTACATGAAATCTCTCATCACATTGCTCCATGCCCTTGTCAGCACAATGCTCCATGAAGCTTGTCATCACAATGCTCGATACCCTTCTCATCACAATGCTCCATGCCCTTGTCATTACAATCCTCCATGACACATGTATCACAGTGTTCCTTACCCTAGTCATTACAATGCTCCATGCCGAATCTCATCACAATAATCCATGAAATTTTCAGACCAATGTTCCATGCCCTTGTCATCACAATGCTCCAATAACCCTGTCATCACAATGCTCCATTACCCCTGTCATTACAATGCTCCATGACACATGCCATCTCACTGTTCCACGGCCTTGTCATCCAAGGCTCCATGATCCTTGTCATCACAATGCTCCAAGACCCCTGTAATCACAATGCTCCATGCCCTTGTCGTCACAAATATGCATGCCGCATGTCATCAGAATGCTCCATGGCCTTCTCATCACAATGCTCCATGCCCTTGTCATCACAATGCTCCAAGACCCATGTAATCACAATGCTCCATGCCCCTATTCATCAGAATGCTACATGAGACTTGTCATCACAAGGCTCCATGCTCTTCTCATCACACTGCTCCAGGACCTTGTCATCACAATGCTCCATTCCCTTGTCATTACAATGCTCCTTGATCACTGTCATCACAATACTCCATGAATATTTTCAGGCCAAAGCTCCATGACCTTCTCATCACAATGCTTCATGACCCTTGTCATCACAGTGCTCCATGAAGCCTCTCATCACAATGCTCCATGAAACCTGTCATCACAATGCTTCATGCCCTTTGTCATTACAGTGATCCATGACCCTCTTCATCATAATTATCCATGGTCTTTTCATCAAAATGCTCCACGGTCTTGCCATCACAATTCTACATGCCCTGTTCACCAAAATGCTCCCTGCCCCATGTCAATACAATTCTCCACGTCCTTGTCATCACAATGCTTCGTGACACTTCTCATCACAATGTTACATGATCTTGTCATCACAATTCTCCATGCACTTGTCATCGCAATGCTCTATGACCCCTGTCATAGCAAGCTCCATGCGCTTGTTATCACAATGCTTCACGACGTTGTCATCAAAATTCTCAATGTCGCTTGTCATCACAGTGCTCCATGCCCTTGTCATCACAACGCTCCATGACCCTTGTCATCACAATGTTCCAAGCCCTTGTCATCAAAATGCTCCATTACCTTTGTCATCACAATCCCCCATGACACTTTGTATCACAATGCTCCATGCCATTGTCATCACAATGGACAATAACATATGTCATCACAATGCTCCCTGACACCTGTCTTCACAATACTCCATGAACTTGTCATCACAATGTTCCATGCCCTTGTCATCACAATGCACCATGCCCACTGTCATCACAATTATCCATGAGACTTGTCAGACCAATGTTCCATGCCCCTGTCACCACAATGCTCCATGCCTTTGTCATCACAATGCTCCATGACCCCTGTCATCACAATGCTCCGTGACTCCACTCATCACAATGCTTCATGACTTTTGTCATCACAATGGTCCATGCCTTCGTAACACAAGGCTCTGTGACCTTTGTCACCACAATGACCCATACCATTGTCATCACAATTTTCCATGCCCACTGTCATCACAATAATCCATGAAACTTGTCAGACCAATGACCCATGCTGTCTTCACACAAGGCTCTGTGATCTTTGACACGACAATGCTCCATGAAATTTTCATCACAATGCTCTGTGTCCCTTGTCATCCCAATGCTCTATGCCTTTGTCAGCACAATGCTCCATGACACATTTCATCAAAATGCTCCATGCGCTTGTAAGCACAATGTTCCATGACCCATGTCATCACATTGTGCCATGCACTTTTCATCACAATGCTCCACATCCTTTTCATCGCTATGCTCCATAAAACTTGTCATCACAATGCTCCATGCACTTCTCATCAAAATGCTCTCTCACCACATATATCACAATGTTCCATCACTAGTCATCACAATACTCGCTCACACCTGTCATCACAATGTTCCATGACCACCGTCATCACAGTGCTACATGCCCTTATCATCACAATGCTCCATGACCACTGACATCACAATGTTCCATAACCCCTGTCACAAAATGTTCCATGACCCATTTCATCACAATGCTTCAGGACCCCTGACATCACAATGTTCCATAACCTCTATGATCAAAATATTCCTTGACACTTTTAATCAGATTGCTCCATGATGCTGTCATCACAATGTGCCCTGCCATTTACATCACAGTGCACCACGCCCTTGTCATCAAAATGCCCCATGACCTTTATCATCACAAAGCTCCATTACCCCTGTCATAACAGTGCTCCATGACCCGTGCCATCACAAGTTTCCACGGCCTTGTCATCACAAGCCTCCATGACACTTGTCAACACAATGATCCAAGACCACTCTAATCAAAATGCTTCATGCCCTTGTCATCACAAAGCTCCATGATGCATGTCATCAGAATGCTCCATGGCCTTCTCATCACAATGCCCCATGGCCTTGTCATCACAATGCTCCAACACCCCTGTAATCACAATGCTCCATGCCCGTTTTCATGTCAGTGAGCCATGAAACCTGTCATCACAATGCACCGTGCCCATCGCCATAATATTTCATGCTATTGTCATCACAATGAAATCAAAATTCTCAATGACCTCTGTCATCACAATGCACCAAACCCTTCTGATCACAATGTTCCATAACACTTGTCATCACAATGCCCCATGACGCTGGTCATCACAATTATCCATGGACTTCTCATCACAATGCTCCATGATCTTTGTCATCAGAATGCTCAATACACTTATGATCAAAATGCTCCCTGACAGTTGTCATCAGTATGCTCCTTCAACCCTGTCATGACAAGGCTCCATGCATTTTTCATCACAATGATCCATTCCCTTTTCATCAAAATGCTCCATGACCCCTGACATCACAATGTTCCATAACCCCTGTAATCAAAATGTTCCTTGACACTTTTCATCAATTTGCTCCATCACCCTGTCATCACAATGTTCCCTGCCCTTCTCATCACAATGCACCACTACCATGTCATCAAAATGCTCCATGACCTTTGTCATCACAAATATCCATGACCCTTGGCATCAAAGTGCTCCATGCCATTTCATCACAATGCTACATGATACCTCTCATCAAATTGCTCCATGCCCTTGTCAGCACAACGCTCCATGACGCTTGTCATCACAATGTTCGATACTCTTCTCATCACAATGCTCCATGCCCTTGTCATTACAATCCTCCATGACACATGTATCACAGTGTTCTGTGCCCTAGTCATCACAATGCTCCATGCAGAATCTCATCACAATAATCCATGAAATTTTCAGACCAATGTTCCATGCCCTTGTCATCACAATGCTCCAACAACCCGGTAATCAAAATGCTCCATGCCCCTTTTCATCTCAATGCTCCATGAACCCTGTCATCACAATGCTCCGTGTCTCCAGTCATCACAATGCTTCATGACCTTTGTCCTCACAATGGTCCATGCCCTCGTCACACAAGGCTCTGTGACCTTTGTCACCACAATGCTCCATGCCCTTGTCATCTCAATGCTCCTTGCCCTCTGTCATCACAATAATCCTTGAAAATTGTCAGACCAATGTTCCATGACATTGTCATAATATTGCTCCATGCCCTTGTCCTCACAATGCTCCATGACCCCTGTCATCACAGTGCTCCGTGACTACAGTCATCACAATGATTCATGACCTTTCTCATCACAGTGGTCCATGCCCTCATCACATAAGGCTCTGTGATCTTTGTCACCATAATGCTCCATGAAATTTTCATCACAATGCTCTGTGTCCCTTGTCATCACAATGCTCCATGCCTTTATCAGCACAATGCTCCATGACACTTGTCATCAAAATGCTCCATGCGCTTGTCATCACAATGCTCCATAACCCATGTCATCAAAATGTGGCATGCTCTTTTCATCACAAGGCTCCACATCCTTTTCATCGCTATGCTCCATAAAATTTGTCATCACAATTCTCCATGCACTTCTCATCAAAATGCTCTCTCACCACATATATCACAATGTTCCATCACTAGTCATCACAATACTCGTTCACCCCTGTCATCACAATGTTCCATATCCCCTGTCACAAAATGCTCCATCACCCATTTCATCACAATGCTTCATGACCCCTGATATCAAAATGTCCCATAACAACTGTCATCAAAATAAGCCATGACCATTTTATTCAAATTGCTCCATAACCCTGTCATCACAATGCTCCCTGCCCTTCTCACCACAATGCACCACACCCTTGTCATCAAAATGCCCCATGACATTTGTCATCACAAAGCTATGACCTTTGGCATCACAATGCTCCATGACATTGTCATCACAATGCTCAATGAAATCTCTCATCACATTGTTCCATGCCCTTTTCATCACAGTGCTCCCTTACACCTGTCATAACAATGCTCCATGACCCCTGCGATCACAATGTTCCACGGCCTTGGCATCACAAGGCTCCATGACCCTTGTCATCACAATGCTCCAAGATCTCTGTAATCACAATTCTCCATGCACCTTTTCATCTCAGTGCTCCATGTACACTGTCATCACAATGCAACATGCCCATCATCATAATGATTCATGCTATTGTCATCACAATGAAATCAAAATGCTCCATGTCCTCTGTCATCACAATGCTCCAAACCCTTCTGATCACAATGTTCCATAACACTTGTCATCACATGCCCCATGACGCTCGTCATCACAATTATGCAAGGTCTTCTCATCACAATACTCCATGACCTTTGACACTACCGTGCTCAATACACTTGGCATCACAATGCTCGCTGACACTTGTCATCAGTATGCTCCTTGAACACTGTCAGGACAAGGCTCCATGCCTTTTTCATCACAATGATCCATTCCCTATTCATCACAATGCTCCAAGACCCCTGTTACCACAAAGCTCCGTGACTACAGTCATCACAATGCTTCATGACATTTGTCATCACAGTGGTCAATGACCTCGTCACACAAAGCTCTGTGACCTTTGTCAGCACAATGCTCCATGAAATTTTTATCACAATGCTCTGTGACCCTTGTCATCACAAAGCTCCATGCCATTGTCAGCACAATGCTCCATGAAATTTTTATCACAATGCTCTGTGACCCATGTCATCACAAAGCTCCATGCCTTTGTCAGCACCATGCTCCATAACCCATGTCATCACAATGCACCATGCACTTGTCATCACATTGCTCCACATCCTTGTCATCAAAATGCTCCATAAACCTTGTCATCACAATGCTCCTTGCACTTCTCCTCAAAATGCCTTCTCACCACTGATATCAAAATGTTCCATCACTAGTCATCACAATACTCCCACACCCCAGTCATCACAATATTCCACGACCCCTGTAATCACAATTCTCCATGCCCTTGTCATCACAAAGCTCCATGACGCATGACATCAGAATGCTCCATGCCCCTTTTCATCTCAATGCTCCATGAAACCTGTCATCAACATGCACCGTGCCCATCACCATAATATTTCATGCTATTGTCATCACAGTGAAATCAAAATGCTCAATGACCTCTGTCATCACAATGCAACAAACCCTTCTGATCACAATGTTCCATAACACTTGTCATCACAATGCCCCATGACGCTGGTCATCACAATTATCCAAGGTCTTCTCATCACAATGCTCCATGATCTTTGTCATCACAATGCTCAATACACTTATCATCACAATGCTCCCTGACAGTTGTCATCAGTATGCTCCTTGAACCCTGTCATTACAAGGCTCCATGCATTTTTCATCACAATGCTCCATTCCCTTTTCATCACAATGCTCCAAGACCCCTGTAATCACAATGCTCCATGTCCTTGTCATCACAAAGCTCCTTGACGCATGTCATCATAATGCTGCATTGCCTTCTCATCACAATACTCCATGCCCTTGTATACACATTGCTTCAAAACCCCTGAAATCTCAATGCTCCATGCACCTTTTCATCAGAATGCTCCATGCCCTTGTCATCACAATGCTCCATGACCCTTGTCATTGCAATGTTCCAAGCCCTTGGCATCAAAATGCTCCACTACCTTTGTCATCACAATCCTCCATGACACTTGGTATCACAATGCTCCATGCCATTGTCATTACAATGGATAATGACATATGTCATCACAATACTCCCTGACAACAGTCTTCACAATACTCCATGACCTTGTCATCACAATGTTCCATGCCCTTGTCATCACAATGCGCCATGCCCACTGTCATCACAATAATCCATGAAACATATAAGACCAATGTTCCATGGCCTTCTCGTCATAATGCTCCATGCCCTTGTCATCACAATGCTACAAGACCCCTGTAATCACAATGCTCCATGCCCCTATTCATCAAAATGCTCCATGAGACTTGTCATCACAAGGCTCCATGATCTTCTCATAACACTCCTCCAGGACCTTGTCATCACAATGCTCCATTCGCTTGTCATCACACTGCTCCATGACCTCTCTCATCACAATCCTCCCTGACACCTGTCTTCACAATACTCCATGACCTTGTCATCACAATGTTCCATGCCCTTGTCATCACAATAAGCCATGAAACATGTCAGACCAATGTTCCATGCCCCTGTCATCACAATTCTCCATGCTCTTGTCATCACAATGCTCCATGACCCCTGTCATCACAATGCTCCTTGACTCCAGTCATCACAATGCTTCATGACATTTGTCCTAACAATTGTCCATGCCCTCGTCACACAAGGATCTGTGACTTTGTCACCACAATGCTCCAGGGCCTTGTCATCTCAATGCTCCATGCCCAGGGTCATCACAATAATCAATGAAACTTGTCAGACCAATGTTCCATGCCCCTGTCATCACAATGCTCCATGCCCTTGTCATCACAATGCTCCATGACCCCTGTCATCACAATGCTCCGTGACTCAATTCATCACAATGAATCATGACCATTCTCATCACAATGGTCCATGCCGTCGTCACACAAGTGTCTGTGATCTTTGTGACCACAGTGCTCCATGAAATTTTCATCACAATGCTCTGTGTCCCTTGACATCACAATGCTCCATGCCTTTGTCAGCACAATGCTCCATGACACTTGTCATCAAAATGCTCCATGCGCTTGTCAGAACAATGCTGCAGGACCCATGTCATCACAATGTGCCATGCTGTTTTCATCACCATGCTCCACATCTTTTTCATCGCTATCCTCCATAAAACTTGTCATCACAATGCTCCATGCACTTCTCATCAAAATGCTCTCTTACCACATATATCACAATGTTCCATTACTAGTCATCAAAATACTTGCTAACCCCTGTCATCACAATGTTCCATGACCACTGTCATCACAGTGCTACATGCCCTTATCATCACAATGCTCCATGACCCCTGACATCACAATTATCCATAACCCATGTCACAAAATGTTCCATGACCCATTTCATCACTATGCTTCATGACCGCTGACATCACAATGTTCCATAACCCCTCTCATCAAAATATTCCATGACCCTTTTGTTCAGATTGCTCCATGAGCCTGTCATCACAATGCACCCTGCCCTTCTCATCACAATGAACCACGCCCTTGTCATCAAAATGCCCCATGACATTTGTCATCACAAAGCTCCATGACCCTTGGCATCACAATGCTCCATGCCATTGTTATCACATTGCCCAATGAAATCTCTCATCACATTGATCCATGCCCTTGTCATCACAATGCTCCATTACACCTGTCATAACAATGCTCCATGACGCCTGCCATCACAATGTTCCACGGCATTGTCATCACAAGGCTTCATGACCCTTGTCATCACAATGCTCCAACACCTCTGTAATCACAATTCTCCATGCCACTTTTCATCTCAATGCTCCATGAACACTGTCATCACAATGCACCATACCCATCATCATAATGATTCATGCTATTGTCATCAAAATGATATCAAAATGCTCCATGTCCTCTGTCATCACAATGCTCCAAACCCTTCTGATCACAATGTTCCATAACACTTGTCATCACATGCCACATGACGCTCGTCTTCACATTTATGCAAGGTCTTCTCATCACAATGCTCCATAACCTTTGTCACCACAATGCTCAATACACTTGGCATCACAATACTCGCTGACACTTGTCATCAGTATGCTCCATGAACACTGTCATGACAAGGCTCCATGCCATTTTCATCACAATTATCCATTCACTTTTCATCACAATGCTCCAAGACCCCTGTAATCACAATGCTCCATGTCCTTGTCATCACAAAGCTCCATGACGCATGTCATCAGAATGCTCCATTGCCTTCTCATCACAATTCCCCATGCCCTTGTAATCACATTGCTTCAAAACCCTTGTAATCTCAATGATCCATGCAGCTTTTCATCAGAATGCTCCATGCCCTTGTCATCACAATGCTCCATGACCCTTGTCATCGCAATGTTCCAAGCCCTTGTCATCAAAATGCTCCATTACCTTTGTCATCACAATCCTCCATGACACTTGGTATCACAATGCTCCATGCCATTGTCATCACAATGGACAATGACATATGACATCACAATGCTCCCTGACAACTGTCTTCACAGTACTCCATGACCTTGTCATCACAATGTTCCATGCCCTTGTCATCACAATGTGCCATGCCCACTGTCATCACAATAATCCATGAAACATGTCAGACCAAAGTCAAATGCCCCTGTCATCAAAATGCTCCATGCCCTTGTCATCACAATGCTCCATGACCCCTGTCATCACAATGCTCCTTGACTCCAGTCATCACAATGCTTCATGACAATTGTCCTCACAATGGTCCATGCACTCGTCACAAAAGGCTCTGTGACCTTTGTCACCACAATGCTCCATGCCCTTGACATCTCTGTGCTCCATGCCCACTGTCATCACAATAATTCATGAAAGTTGTCAGACCAATGTTCCATGACACTGTCATCATATTGCTCCATGCCCTTGTCCTCACAATGCTCCATGACCCTTGTCATCACAGTGCTCCGTGACTCCAGTCATCACAATGATTCATGACCTTTCTCATCACAGTGATCCATGCCCTCGTCACACAAGGCTCTGTGATATTTGTCACCATAATGCTCCATGAAATTTTCATCACAATGCTCTGTGTCCTTTGTCATCAGAATGCTCCATGCCTTTGTCAGCACAATGCTCCATGACACTTGTCATCAAAATGCTCCATGCGCTTGTCATCACAATGCTCCATGACCCATGTCATCACAATGTGCAATGCTCTTTTCATCACAATGCTCCACATCCTTTTCATCGCTATGCTCAATAAAAATTGTCATCACAATGCTCCATGCACTTCTCATCAAAATGCTCTCTCACCACATATATCACAATGTTCCATCACTAGTCATCACAATACTCACTCACCCCTGTCATCACAATGTTCCATGACCACTGTCATCACAGTGCTACATGCCCTTGTCATCACAATGCTCCATGACCCCTGACATCACAATGTTCCATAACCCCTGTCACAAAATGCTCCATGACCCATTTCATCAAAAGGCTTCATGACCACTGACATCACAATGTTGCATAACCCCTGTCATCAAAATATTCCATGACCCTTTTATTCAAATTGCTCCATGACCCCGTCATCACAATGCTCCCTGCCCTTCTCATCACAGTGCACCACGCCCTTGTCATCAAAATGCCCCATGACATTTGTCATCACAAAGTTATGACTCTTGGCATCACAATGCTCCATGCCTTTGTCAGCACAATGCTCCATGACACTTGTCATCAAAATGCTACATGCCATTGTCATCACAATCCTCAATGAAATATCTCATCACATTGCTCCATGCCCTTGTCATCACAATGCTCCATTACACCTGTCATAACAGTGCTCCATGACCCCTGCCATCACAATGTTCCACGGGCTTGTCATCACAAGGCTCCATGACCCTTGTCATCACAATGCACAAAGACCTCTGTAATCACAATTCTCCATACCCCTTTTCATCGCAATGCTCCATGAACCCTGTCATCACAATGCACCATGCCCATCATCATAATGATTCATGCTATTGTCATCACAATGAAATTAAAATGCTCCATGACCTCTGTCATCACAATGCTCTAAACCCTTCTGTTCACAATGTCCCATAACACTTGTCATCAAAATACCCCATGACGCTCGTCATCATAATTATGCAAGGTCTTCTCATCACAATGCTCCATGACCATTGTCACCACAATGCTCAATACCCTTGTCATCACAATGCTCCGTGACACTTGTCATCAATATGCTCCTTGAACATTGTCATGACAAGGATCCATGCCTATTTCATCACAATGATCCATTGTCTTTTCATGACAATGCTCCAAGACCACTGTTATCACAGTGCTCTGTGATTTCAGTCATCACAATCCTTCATGACGTTTGTAATCACAATGGACCATGACCTCGTCACACAAAGCTCTGTGACCTTTGTCACCACATGGCTCCCTGAAATTTTAATCACAATGATCTGTGATCCTTGTCATCACAAAGCTCCATGCCTTTGTCAGCACAATGCTCCATGACCCTTGTCATCACAATGCTCGATGCGCGTGTCAGCACAATGCCCCATAACTCATGTCATCACAATGCGCCATGAACTTCTCATCACAATGTTCCACATCCTTGTCATCAAAATGCTCCATAAACCTTGTCATCACAATGCTCCTTGCACTTCTCCTCAAAATGCTCTATCACCACTGATATCAGAATGTTCCATCACTAGTCATCACAATACTCCCTCACACCTGTCATCACAATGTTCCAAAGCCCTGTCATCACAATGGTACATGCCCTTATCATCACAATGCTCCATGACACCTGATATCACAATGTTCCATAACCCCTGTAATCAAAATGCTCCATGACCCTTTTCATCACAAAGCTCCATGACCACTGACATCACAATGTTCTATAACCACTGTCATCAAAATATTTCATGACACTTTTCATCAAATTTTTCCATGACCCAGTCATCACAATGCTCCCTGCCCTTCTCATCACAATGCACCACGCCGTTGTCATCAAAATGCTCCATGACCTTTGTCATCACAAAGGTCCATGACCCTTGGCATCACAATGCTCCATTCCATTGTCATCACAATGCTCCATGAACCCTCTCATCACATTGCTCCATGCACTTGTCATACAAATCTCCATGACGCTTGTAATCACAATGCTCGATGCCCTTCTCATCACAATGATCCATGCACTTGTCATTACAACCCTACATGATCGATGTATCACAGTGCTCCGTGCCCTTGTAATCACAATGCTCCATGGCCATACTCATCACAAAAATCCATGAAAATTTTCAGACCAATTCCCCATTCCCTTGTCATCACAATGCTCCATTACCCCTGTCATAACAATGCTCCATGCCCCTTTTCATCTCAATGCTCCATGAACCCTGTCATCACAATGCACCGTGCCCATCACCATAATATTTCATGCTATTGTCATCACAGTGAAATCAAAATGCTCAATGACCTCTGTCATCACAATGCACCAAACCCTTCTGATCACAATGTTCCATAACACTTGTCATCACAATGCCCCATGACTCTTTTCTTAACAATTATCCATGGCCTTCTCATCACAATGCTCCATGATCTTTGTCATCACAATGCTCAATACACTTATCATCACAATGCTCCGTGACAGTTGTCATCAGTATGCTCTTGAACCCTGTCATGACAAGGCTCCATGCATTTTTCATCACAATGATCCATTCCCTTTTCATCACAATGCTCCAAATCCCCTGTAATCACAATGCTCCATGTCCTTGTCATCACAAAGCACCATGACGCATGTCATCATAATGCTGCATTGCCTTCTCATCACAGTGCTAAATGCCCTTGTAATCACATTGCTTCAAAACCCCTGTAATCTCAATGCTCCATGCACATTTTCGTCAGAATGCTCCATGCCCTTTTCATCACAATGTGCCATGACCCTTGGCATCGCAATGTTCAAAGCCCTTGTCATCAAAATGCTCCATTACCTTTGTCATCACAATCCTCCATGACACTTTTTATCACAAAGCTCCATGCCATTGTCATCACAATGGACAATGACATATGTCATCACAATGCTCCCTGACACCTGTCTTCACAATACTCCATGACCTTGTCATCACAATGTTCCATGCCCTTGTCATCACCATGTGCCATGCCCACTGTCATCACAATAATCCATGAAACTTGTCAGACAAATGTTCCATGCCCCTGTCATCACAATGCTCCATGCCCTTGTCATCACAATGCTCAATGACCCCTGTCATCAGAATGCTCCGTGACTTCAGTCATCACAATGCTTCATGACCTTTGTCATCACAATGGTCCATTCCCTCGTCACACAAGGGTCTGTGACCTTTGTCACCACAATTCTCCATGTCCTTGTCATCACAAAGCTCCATGACGCATGTCATCAGAATGCTCCATTGCCTTCTCATCACAATGCTTCTTGCCGTTGTCATCACAGTGCTTCAAAACACCTCTAATCACAATGCTCCATGCACCTTTTCATCACAATGCTCCATGACAATTTTCATCAAAATGCTCCATGACCCCTGACATCACAATGTTCCATAACCCCTGTAATCAAAATGTTCCATGACACTTTTCATCAATTTGCTCCATGACCCTGTCATCACAATGCTCCCTGCCCTTCTCATCACAATGCACCACGACCTTGTCATCAAAATGCTCCATGACCTTTGTCATCACAAAGCTCCATGACCCTTGGCATCACAATGCTCCATGCCATTTCATCACAATGCTACATGAAACCTCTCATCACATTGCTCCATGCCGTTGTCAGCACAATGCTCCATGATGCTTGTCATCACAATGTTCAGTACTCTTCTCATCACAATGCTCCATGCCCTTGTCATTACAATCCCCCATGACACATGTATCAAGTGTTCCGTGCCCTAGTCATCACAATGCTCCATGCCGAATCTCATCACAATAATCCATGAAATTTTCCGACTCATATTCCATGCCCTTGTCATCACAATGCTCCATTACCCCTGTCATAACAATGCTCCATGAACCGTGCCATCACAATATTCCACGGCCTTGTCATCCAAGGCTCCATGACCCTTGTCATCACAGTGATCCAAAACCCCTGTAATCACAATTTTCCATGCCCTTGTCGTCACAAAGATTCATGACACATGTCATCAGAATGCTCCGAGGACTTCTCATCAGAATGCTCCATGCCCTTGTCATCACAATGTTCCATAACCCCTGTTCTCAAAATGTTCCATGACACTTTTCATCAATTTGCTCCAAGACTCTGTCATCACAATGCTCCCTGTCCTTCTCATCACAATGCACAACGAGCTTGTCATCAAAATGCTTCATGACCTCTGTCATCAAAATGCACCACGCCCTTGTCATCAAAATGCCGCATGATCATTGTCATCACAAAGCTCCATTACCACTGTCATAAAAATGATCCATGACCCCTGCCATCACAAGGTTCCGCGGCCTTGTCATCACAAGCCTCCATGACCCTTGTCATCACAGTGCTCCAAGACCCCTGTAATCACAATGCTCCATGCCGTTGTCATCACAAAGCTCCATGACGCATGCCATCTGAAAGCTCCATGGCCTTATCATCACAATGCTCCATGCCCTTGTCATCACAATGCTCCAACAGCCCTGTAATCACAATGTTCCATGCCTCTTTTTATCTCAATGCTCCATCAACACTTTCATCACAATGCACCGTGTCCATCACCATAATATTTCATGCTATTGTCATCACAATGAAATCAAACTGCTCAATGATCTCTGTCATCACAATGCACCAAACCCTTCTGATCACAATGTTCCATAACACTTGTCATCACAATGCCCCATGAGGCTGGTCATCACAATTATCCATGGACTTCTCATCACAATGCTCCATGATCTTTGTCATCACAATGCTCAATACAATTATCATCACAATGCTCCCTGACAGTTGTCATCAGTATGCTTCTTGAACCCTGTCATGACAAGGCTCCATGCATATTTCATCACAATGATCCTTTCCCTTTTCATCACAATGCTCCAAGACAACTGCAGTCACAAAGCTCCATGTCCTTGTCATCACAAAGCTCCATGACGCATGTCATCAGAATGCTCCGTTGCCTTCTCATCAAAATACTCCATGCCCTTGTCATCACAATGCTTCTAAACCCCTGTAATCACAATGCTCCATGCACCTTTTCATCAGAAAGCTCCATGACACTATTCATCAAAATGCTCCATGACCCCTGACATCACAATGTTCCATAACCCCTGTCATCAAAATGTTCCATGACACTTTTCATCAGTTTGCTCCATGACCCTGTCATCACAATTCTCCCTGCCCTTCTCATCACAATGCACTACGACCTTGTCATCAAAATGCTCCATGACCTTTGACATCACAAAGCTCCATGAACTTTGGCATCACAATACTCCATGCCATTTTATCACAATGCTACATGAAACCCCTCATCACATTGCTCCATGCCCTTGTCACCACAATGTTTCATGACACTTTTCATCACAATGCTCGATACTCTTCTCATCACAATGCTCCATGCCCTTGTCATTACAATCCTCCATGACACATGTATCAAGTGTTCCGTGCCCTAGTCATCACAATGCTCCATGCCTAATCTCATCACAATAATCCATGAAATTTTCAGAGTAATGTTCCATGCCCTTGTCATCACAATGCTCCATTACCCCTGTCATAACAATGCTCCATGACCCCTGCCATCACAATGTTCCACAGCCTTGTCATCCAAGGCTCCATGAGCCTTGTCATCATAGTGCTCCAAGACATCTGTAATCACAATGCTCCATGACCTTGTCATCACAGTGATTCATGTCACATGTCATCAGAATGCTCCATGGCCTTCTCATTAAAATGCTCCATTCCTTTGTCATCACAATGCTCCAAAACCTCTGTAATCACAATGCTCCATGCCCCTTGTCATTACAGAGCTCCATGACGCTCGTCATCACAATTATCCGTGATCTTCTCATCACAATGCTCCACGGTCTTGCCATCACAATGCTCCATGCCCTGATCAACACAATGCTCCATGTCCCATGTCATCACAATTCTCCACGTCCTTGTCATCACAATGCTCCATGACACTTCTTATCACAATGTTACATGATCTTCTCATCACAATTCTCCATGCACTTGTCATCGCAATGCTCTATGACCCCTGTCATAGCAAGCTCCATGCACTTGTCATCACAATGCTTCACGAAGTTGTCATCAAAATTCTCAATGGCCCTTGTCATCACAATGTCCCAAGCCCTTGTCATCAAAATGCTCCATTACCTTTGTCATCACAATCCTCCATGACACTTGGTATCACAATGCTCCATGCCATTGTCATCACAATGGACAATGACATATGTCATCACAATTCTCCCTGACACCTGTCTTCACAATACTCCATGACCTTGTCATCACAATGTTCCATGCCCTTGTCATCACAATGTGCCATGCCCACTGTCATCACCATAATCCATGAAACTTGTCAGACCAATGTTCCATGCCCCAGTCATCACAATGCACCATGCCCTTGTCATCACAATGCTCAATGACGCCTGTCATCACAATGCTCCGTGACTCCAGTCATCACAATGCTTCATGACCTTTGTCATCACAATGGTCCATTCCCTCGTCACACAAGGCTCTCTGACCTTTGTCCCCCCAATGCTCCATGTCCTTGTCATCACAAAGCTCCATGATGCATGCCATCAGAATGCTCCATTGCCTTCTCATCACAATGCTCCTTGCCCTTGTTATCACAATGCTTCAAAACCCCTGTAATCACAATGCTCCATGCACCTTTTCATCAGAATGCTCCATGACCATTTTTATCAAAATGCTCCATGAACCCTGACATCACAATGTTCCATAACCCTTGTAATCAAAATGTTCCATGACACTTTTCATCAATTTGTTCCATGACCCTGTCATCACAATGCTCCCTGCCCTTCTCATCACAATGCACCACAAACTTGTCATCAAAATGCTCCATGACCTTTGTCATCACAAAGCTCCATGACCCTTGGCATCACAATGCTCCATGCCATTTCATCACAATGCTACATGAAACCTCTCATCACATTGCTCCATTCCCTTGTCAGCACAATGTTCCATGACGCTTGTCATCACAATGCTCGATACTCTTCTCATCACAATGCTCCATGCCCTTGTCATTACAATCCCCCATGACACATGTGTCACAGTGTTCTGTGCCCTAGTCATCACAATGCTCTATGCCGAATCTCATCACAATATTCCATGAAATTTTCAGACCAATATGCTATGCCCTTGTCATCACAATGCTCCATTACACCTGTCATAACAATGACCCCTGCCATCACAATGTTCCATGGCCTTGTCATACAAGGCTCCATGACCCTTGTCATCACAGTGCTCCAAGACCCCTGTAAGCACAATTTTCCATGCCCTTGTCGTCACAAAGATTCATGACGCATGTCATCAGAATACTCCGAGGCCTTCTCATCACACTGCTTCATGCCCTTGTCATCACAATGCTCCAAGACCCCTGTAATCACAATGCTCCATGCCCCTTGTCATTACAGTGCTCCATGACGCCCGTCATCACAATTATACGTGATCTTCTCATCACAATGCTCCACGGTGTTGCCGTCACAATGCTCCATATCCCATGTCATCACAATTCTCCAAGTCCTTGTCATCACAATGCTCCATGATACTTCTTATCACAATGTTACATGATATTTTCATCACAATTCTCCATGCACTTGTCATCGCAATGCTCTATGACCCCTGTAATCACAATGCTCCATGTCCTTTTCATCACAAAGCTCCATGACACATGTCATCAGAATGCTCCATTGCCTCCACATCACAATACTCCAAGCCCTTGTCAACAGAATGTTCCATAACCCCTGTTATCAAAATGTTCCCTGACACTTTTCATCAATTAGATCCAAGACCCTGTCATCACAATGCTCCCAGCTCTTCTCATCACAATGCACAACGACCTTGTCATCAAAATGCTCCATGACCTCTGTCAACACAATGCACCACGCCCTTGTCATCAAAATGCAGCATGACTTTTGTCATCACAAAGCTCCATTAACCCTGTCATAAGAATGATCCATGACCCTGCCATCACAAGGTTCCACGGCCTTGTCATCACAAGCCTCCACGGCCTTGTCATCACAAGCCTCCATGACCCTTGTCATCACAATTCTCCAAGACCCCTGTAATCACAATGCTCCATGCCCTTGTTATCACAATGCTCCAACACCCCTGTAATCACAATGCTCCATGCCCCTTTTCATCTCAATGCTCCATGAACCCTGTCATCACCATTGACCATGTCCATCACCATAATATTTCATTCTATTTTCATCACAATGAAATCAAAACGCTCAATGACCTCTGTCATCACAATGCACCAAACCCTTCTGATCACAATGTTCCATAACACTTGTCATCACAATGCCCCATGACGCTGGTCATCACAATTATCCATGGACTTCTCATCACAATGCTCCATGATCTTTGTCATCACAATGCTCAATACACTTATCATCACAATGCTCCCTAACAGTTGTCATCAGTATGCTCCTTGAAACCTGTCATGACAAGGCTCCATGCATTTTTCATCACAATGATCCATTCCCTTTTCATCACAATGCTCCAAGACCCCTGTAATCACAATGCTCCATGTCCTTGTCATCACAAAGCTCGATGACACATGTCATCAGAATGCTCCATTGCTTTCTCATCACAATACTCCATGCCCTTGTCATCACAATGCTTCAAAACCCCTGTAATCTCAATGCTCCTTGCACCTTTTCATCAGTTTGCTCCATGACCCTTGTCATCACAAGGCTCCATGGCCCTCTCATCACAATGCTCAGGACCTTCTCATCACATTGCTCCTTTCCCTTCTCATCACAATACTCCATGACCCCTGTCATCACAGTACTCCATGAATATTTTCAGCCCTATGCTCCATGACATTCTCATCACTAAGCTCCATGACACATGTCATCACAATGCTACATGACCACAGTCATCAAAATGATCCATGCCACTTGTCATCAGAATGTTCCATGTGCTTGTCATCCCAATGCTCCATGACCCCTGTAATCACAATGCTCCTTGACGCTTGTCGTCACAGAGCTCCATGACACTTGTCATCACAATTCTCCATGCCTTTGTCAGCAAAATGCTACATGACCTTGTCATCACAATGCTCCATGGAATTGTCATCACAATTCTCCATTACCAGTGTCATCACAATCCTCTGTGAACCTTGGGATCACATTGTTTCATGCCCTTGTCATCACAATGCTCCGTGATTCTTGAAATAAAAATGTTCCATGACCTGTGTCATCACAATGCTCCAAACTCTTGTGATCACAATGTTCCATAACAGTTGTCATCACAACGCTCCATGATGCCTGTCATCACAATACTCCATGCCCTTGTCATCACAATGCTCCATGAACTTTGTCAGCACAATGCTCCCTGACACTTTTCGTCAGAATGCTCCTTGAACCCTGTCATGAAAAGGCTCCATGCCTTTTTCATCACAATGCTCCATGCCATTTTCATCACAATGTTCCATGCCATTGTCATCACAATACTCCACAAGCTTGAAATCAGAATGCTCCATGACACTTGTCATCACAATGCTCCATGACCCATGTCATCACAATGCTCCATGACACCTGTCATCACAATGCTCCATGCCCCTTGTCATTACAGTGCTCCATGACGCTCGTCATCAAAATTATCCATGGTCTTCTCATCACAATGCTCCACGGTCTTGCCATCACAATGCACCATGTCCATCATCATAATGCTTCATGCTATTGACATCACAGTGAAATCAATATGCTCCATGACCTCTGTCATCAAAATCCTCCAAACCCTTGTGATCACAATGTTCCATAACCATTGTCATCACAATGCACCATGACGCTCATCATCACAATTATCCATGGTCTTCTCATCACAGTGCTCCATGACCTTTGTCATCACAATGCTCAATACACTTGTCATCACAATGATCCCTGACAGTTGTCATCAGTATGCTCCTTGAACACTGTCATGACAAGGCTCCATTCCTTTTTGATCACAATGATCCATACCATTTTCATCACAATGCTCCAAGACCCCTGTAATCACAATGCTCCATGACCTTTAATCACAAAGCTCCATGATGCATGTCATCAGAATGCTCCATGGCCTTCTCATCACAATGCTCCATGTCCTTGTCATCACAGTGCTCCAAGACCCCTGTCATCTCAATGCTCTGTTACTCCAGTTATCACAAGGCTTCATGACATTTGTCATCACAATGGTCCATGTCCTCGTCACACAAGGCTCTGTGACCTTTCTCACCACAATGCTCCATGAACTTTTCATCACAATGCTCTGTGATCCTGGTCATCACCATGCTGCATGCCTTTGTCAGCACAATGCTCCATGACCCTTGTCATCACAATGCTCCATGCGCTTGTGAGCACAATGCTCCATAACCCATGTCATCACATTGCGCCATGCGCTTGTCATCACAATGCTCCACATTCTTGTCATTACAGTGCTCCAAAAACCTTGTCATCACAATGCTCCATGCACTTCTCATCAAAATGCTCTCTCCCCCCTGTAATCACAATGTTCCATTATCACTGTCATGACAATGCTGCATGACCTTATCATCACAATGCTTCATGAAACCTGACATCACAATGTTCCATAACCCCTGCCATCAAAATGCTCCATGACCCTTTTCATCACAATGCTCCATGACCCCTGACATAACAGTGTTCCATAACCACTGTCATCAAAATATTCCATGATACTTTTCATCAAATTGATCCATGACCCTGTCATCAAAATGCTCCCTGCCCTTCTCATCACAATGCACCACGACCTTGTCATCAAAATGCTTCATGAACTTTGTCATCACAAAACTCCATGACCCTTGGCATCACAATGCTCCATGCCATTTTCATCACAATGCTTCATGACCCCTGTAATCACAATGCTCCATGAACCTTTTCATCAGAATGCTCCATGAGACTTGTCATCACAAGGCTCCATGGTTTTCTCATTACAGTGCCCCAGGACCTTGTCATCACAGTGCTCCATGCCCTTGTCATCACAATGCGCCATGCCCACTGTCATCACAATAATCCATGAAACATGTCAGACCAAAGTTCCATGCCCCTGTCATCAAAATGCTCCATGCCCTTGTCATTACAATGCTCCATGACCCCTGTCATTACAATGCTCCGTGACTCAAGTCATCACAATGCTTCATGACGTTTGTCCTCACTATGGACCCTGCCCTCGTCACACAAGGCTCTGTGACCTTTGTAACCACAATGCTCCATGTCCTGGTCATCACAAAGCTCCATGACGCATGTCATCAGAATGCTCCATGACCCTTTTCATCAAAATGCTCCATGACCCCTGACATCACAATGTTCCGTAACCACTGTCATCAAAATATTCCATGACACTTTTCATCAGTTTGCTCCATGACCCTGTCATCACAATGCTCCATGCCCTTCTCATCACAATGCACTATGAATTTGTCATCAAAATGCTCCATGACCTTTGACCTCACAAAGCTCCATGAACCTTGGCATCACAATACTCCATGCCATTTTCCCACAATGCTACATGAAACCTCTCATCACATTGCTCCATGACCCTTTGCATCACAATACTCCATGCCATTTTATCACAATGCTACATGAAACCTCTCATCACATTGCTCCATGCCCTTGTCAGCACAATGCTCCATGACGCTTGTCAGCACAATGCTCCATGACGCTTGTCATCACAATGCTCGATACTCTTCTCATCACAATGCTCCATGCCCTTGTCATTACAGTCCTCCATGACACATGTATCACAGTGTTCCGTGCCCAAGTCATCACAATGCTCCATGCCTAATCTCATCACAATAATCCAAGAAATTTTCAGAGTAATGTTCCATGCCCTTGTCATCACAATGCTCCATTACCCCTGTCATAACAATGCTCCAAGACCCCTGCCATCACAGTGTTCCACGGCATTGTCATCCAAGGATCCATGACCCTTGTCATCATAGTGCTCCAAGACATCTGTAATCAAAATGCTCCATGCCCTTGTCGTCACAATGATTCATGTTGCCTGTCATCAGAATGCTCCATGGTCTTCTCATTAAAATGCTCCACTCCCTTGTCATCACAATGCTCCAAAACCTCTGTAATCACAATGCACCATGCCCCTTGTCATTACAGAGCTCCATGACGCTCGTCATCACAATTATCCGTGATCTTCTCATAACAGTGCTCCACGGTCTTGCCATCACAATGCTCCATGCCCTGGTCAACACAATGCTCCATGTCCCATGTCATCACAATTCTCCACGTCCTTGTCATCACAATGCTCCATGACACTTCTTATCACAATGTTACATGATCTTGTCATCACAATTCTTCATACCCTTGTCATCGCAATGCTCTATGACCACTGTCATAGCAAGCTCCATGCACTTGTCATCACAATGCTTCACGATGTTGTCATCAAAATTCTCAATGGCCCTTGTCATCACAATGTCCCAAGCACTTGTCATCAAAATGCTCCATTAACTTTGTCATCACAATCTCCCAAGCACTTGTCATCAAAATGCTCCATTACCTTTGTCATCACAATCCTCCATGACACTTGGTATCACAATGCTCCATGCCATTGTCATCACAATATACAATGACATATGTCATCACAATGCTCCCTGACACCTGTCTTCACAATACTCCATGACCTTGTCATCACAATGTTCCATGCCCTTGTCATCACAATGTGCCATGCCCACTGTCATCACAATAATCCATGAAATTTGTCAGACCAAAGTTCCATGCCCCAGTCATCAAAATGCACCATGCCCTTGTCATCACAATGCTCAATTACCCCTGTCATCACAATGCTCCGTGACACCAGTCATCACAATGCTTCATGACCTTTGTCATCACAATGGTCCATTCCCTAATCACACAAGGCTCTGTGACCTTTGTCACCACAATGCTCCTTGTCCTTGTCATCACAAAGCTGCATGACGCATGTCATCAGAGTGCTCCATTGCCTTCTCATCACAATGCTCCTTGCCCTTGTCATCACAATGCTTCAAAACCCCTGTACTCACAATGCTCCATGCACCTTTTCATCAGAATGCTCCATGACCATTTTCATCAGAATGCTCCATGACCCCTGACATCACAATGTTCCATAACCACTGTCATCAAAATGTTCCAAGACACTTTTCATCAATTTGCTCCATGACCCTGTCATCACAATGCTCCCTGCCCTTCTCATCACAGTGCACCACGAACTTGTCATCAAAATGCTCCAAGACCTTTGTCATCACAAAGCTCCATGACCCTTGGCATCACAATGCCCCATGCCATTTCATCACAATGCTACATGAAAGCTCTCATCACATTGCTCCATTCCCTTGTCAGCACAATGCTCCATGACGCTTGTCATCACAATGCTCGATACTCTTCTCATCACAATGCTCCATGCCCTTGTCATTACAATCCCCCATGACACATGTGTCACAGTGTTCCGTGCCCTAGTCATCACAATGCTCCATGCAGAATCTCATCACAATAATCCATGTAATTTTCAGACCAATATGCCATGCCCTTGTCATCACAATGCTCCATTACACCTGTCATAACAATGACCCCTGCCATCACAATGTTCCACGGCCTTGTCATACAAGGCTCCATGACCCTTGTCATCACAGTGCTCCAAGACCCCTTTAAGCACAATTTTCCATGCCCTTGTCGTCACAAAGATTCATGATGCATGTCATCAGAATACTCCGAGGCCTTCTCATCACAATGCTCCATGCCCTGGTCATCACAATGCTCCAAGACCCCTGTAATCACAATGCTCCGTGCCCCTTGTCATTACAGTGCTCCATGACGCTCGTCATCACAATTATCCGTGATCTTCTCATCACAATGCTCCACGGTGTTGCCGTCACAATGCTCCATATCCCATGTCATCACAATTCTCCAAGTCCTTGTCATCACAATGCTCCAAGATACTTCTTATCACAATGTTACATGATATTTTCATCACAATTCTCCATGCACTTGTCATCGCAATGCTCTATGACCCCTGTAATCACAATGCTCCATGTCCTTTTCATCACAAAGCTCCATGACGCATGTCATCAGAATGCTCCATTGCCTCCACATCACAATACTCCATGCCCTTGTCAACATAATGTTCCATAACCCCTGTTATCAAAATGTTCCCTGACACTTTTCATCAATTTGCTCCAAGACCCTGTCATCACGATGTTCCCTGCCCTTCTCATCACAATGCACAACGAACTTGTCATCAAAATGCTCCATGACCTCTGTCAACACAATGCAGCACGCCCTTGTCATCAAAATGCTGCATGACTTTTGTCATCACAAAGCTCCATTACCCCTCTCATAAGAATGATCCATGACCCGTGCCATCACAAGGTTCCACGGCCTTGTGATCACAAGCCTCCATGACCCTTGTCATGACAATGCTCCAAGAGCCCTGTAATCACAATGCTCCATGCTCTTGTCATCACAATGCTCCAACAGCCCTGTAATCACAATGCTCCATGCCCCTTTTCATCTCAATGCTCCATGAACCCTGTCATCAACATTGACCATGTCCATCACCATAATATTTCATGCTATTGTCATCACAATGAAATCAAAACGCTCAATGACCTCTGTCATCACAATGCACCAAACCCTTCTGATCACAATGTTCCATAACACTTGTCATCACAATGCCCCATGACGCTGGTCATCACAATTATCCATGTACTTCTCATCACAATGCTCCATGATATTTGTCATCACAATGCTCAATACACTTATCATCACAAAGCTCCCTGACAGTTGTCATCAGTTGCTCCTTGAACCCTGTCATGACACGGCTCCATGCATTTTTCATCACACTGATCCATTCCCTTTTCATCACAATGCTCCAAGACCCCTGTAATCACAATGCTCCATGTCCTTGTCATCACAAATCTCCATGACGCATGTCAGCAGAATGCCCCATTGCTTTCTCATCACAATACTCCATGCCCTTGTAATCACAGTGCTTCAAAACACCTGTAATCTCAATGCTCCTTGCACCTTTTAATCAGTATGCTCCATGACCCTTGTCATCACAAGGCTCCATGGCCCTCTCATCACAATGCTCCAGGACCTTCTCATCACATTGTTCCTTTCCCTTCTCATCACAATGCTCCATGACCCCTGTCATCACAGTACTCCATGAATATTTTCATCCCAATGCTCCATGACCTTTTCATCACAAAGCTCCATGCCATATGTCATCACCATGCTACATGACCACAGTCATCAAAATGATCCATGCCACTTGTCTTCAAAATGTTCCATGTGCTTGTCATCCCAATGTTCCATGACCCCTGTAATCACAATGCTCCTTGACTCTTGTCGTCACAGAGCTCCATGACACTTGTCATCACAATTCTCCATGCCATTTTCAGCAAAATGCTACATGACCTTGTCATCACAATGCTCCATGGAATTGTCATCACAATGCTCCATTACCAGTGTCATCACAATCCTCCGTGAACCTTGGGATCACATTGTTTCATGCCCTTGTCATCACAATGCTCCGTGATTCTTGAAATCAATATGTTCCATGACGTGTGTCATCACAATGCTCCAAACTCTTGTGATCACAATGTTGCATAACAGTTGTCATCACAACGCTCCATGATGCCTGTCATCACAATACTCCATGCCGTTGTCATCACAATGCTCCATGAACTTTGTCATCACAATGCTCAATACACTTGTCATCACAATGCTCCCTGACACTTTTCGTCAGAATGCTCCTTGAACCCTGTCATGAAAAGGCTCCATTCCTTTTTCATCACAATGCTCCATGCCCTTTTCAACACAATGATCCCTGCCCTTCTCAACACAGTTCACCACGTGCTTGTCCTCAAAATGCTCCATGACCTTTGTCATCACAATGCTACATGACCCTTGTCATCACAATTCTCCATGCCATTGTCATCAAAATGCTCCATGAACACTCTCATCACATTGTTCCATGCCCTTGTCATCACAGGCTCTGTGATGTTTTCATCACAATGCTCGATGCTCTTCTTAACACAATGCTCCATGCCCTTGTCATTACAATCCGCCATGACCCATGTATCACAGTGTTTCGTGCCCTTGTCATCACAATGCTCCATGCCCCCTCTCATCACAATAATCCATGAAGCTTTTCAGACCAATTCTCCATGCCATTGTCATCAAAATGCTCCATTACCCCTGTTATAACAATGCTCCATGACACCTGCCATTACAATGTTCCACGGCCTTGTCATCACAAGGCTCCATAACCCTTGTCATCACAATGCTCCATGTCCTTGTCATCACAAAGCTCCATGACGCATGTCATCAGAATGCTCCATGGCCTTCTCATTCACGATGCTCCATACCCTTGTCATCACAATTCTCCTAGACCTCTGTAATCACAATGCTCAATGCCCCTTTTCATCTCAAATCTCCATGAACCGTGTCATCACAATGCACCATGCCCATCATCATAATGCTTCATGCTATTGTCATCAAAATGAAATCAAAATGCTCCATGACCTCTGTCTTCACAATGCTCCAAACCCTTGTGATCACAATGTTCCATAACACTTGTCATCACAACGCCCCATGACGCTCATCATCACAATTATCCATGGCCTTCTATTCACAATACTCCATGAACCTTGTCATCACAATGCTCAATACACTTTTCATCAAAATACTCGCTGACATTTGTCATCAGTATGCTCCTTGAACCCTGTCATGACAAGGCTCCATGAATTTTGCATCACAATGATCCATGTCCTTTTCATCACAATGCCCTGTGACCCTTGTCATCACAATGCACCATGCCTTTGTCAGCACAATGATCCATGACACTTGTCATCACAATGCTCCTTGTTCTTTTCAGCACAATGCTCCTTGAAACATGTCATCACAATGCACCATGCGCTTGTCATCACAGTGCTCCATGCACTTCTCATCAAAATGCTCTCTCACCACTGATATCACAATGTTCCATCACTAGTCTTCACAATACTCCCTCATCCCTGTCATCCCAATGTTCCATGACCCCTATCATCACTATGCTACATGCACTTATCATCAAAATGCTCCATGACCAATGATATCACAATGCTCCATGACCCTGTCATCAAAATGCTACATTACCATTTTCATCACAATGCTCCATGACCCTTGACATCACAATTTTCCATAACCACTCTCATCAAAATATTCCATGACTTTTTCACCAAATTGCTCCATGACCCTGTTAGCACAATGTTCCCTGCCCTTCTCATCACAACGCACCATGACTTTGTCATCAAAATGCTCCATGACCTTTGTCACCACAAAACTCCATGACACTTGTCATCACAATGCTCCATGCAATTGTCATCACAATGCTCCATGAAGCCTCTCATCACATTGCTCCATGCCCTTGTCATCACAAACCTCCATGTCGCTTGTCATCACAATGCTCGATGCCCTTCTCATCACAATGCTCCATGTCCTTGTCATTACAATCCTCCATGACCCATGTATTAAAGTGTTCTGTGCCCTTGTCATCACAATGCTCCATGCCCACTCTCATCACAATAGTCGATAAAACATTTCAGGACAATGCTCCATGCCCTTTTCATCACAATGCTCCATTACCCCTGTCATAACAATGCTACATGACACCTGCCTTCACAAGTTTCCATGGCCTTGTCATCACAAGACTCCATGACACTTGTCATCACAATGCTCCAAACACTGTAATCACAATTCTGCATACACTTGTCATCACAAAGCTCCATGACGCATGTCATCAGAATGCTCCATGGCTTTCTCATTCTCGATGCTCCATGCCCTTGTCATCACAATGGTCCAAAACACCTGTAATCACAATGCTCCATGCCCCTTTTCATCTCAATGCTCCGTGAACCGTGTCAACACAATGCACCATGTGCATAATCATAATGCTTCATGCTTTTGTCATCAAAATGAAATCAATATGCTCAATCACCTCTGTCATCACAATGCTCCAAACACTTGTGATCACAATGTTGCATAACACTTGTCATCACAACGCCCAATGACGCTCATCATCACAGTTATCCATGGGCTTCTATTCACAGTACTCCATTACCTTTGTCATCACAATGCTCCCTGACACTTGTCGAAAGTATGCTCCTTGAACCCTGTCATGACAAAGCTCCATGCATTTTTCAACACAATGATCCATGCCCTTTTCCTCACAATGCTCCAAGACCCCTGGAATCACAATGCTCCATGCCATTGTCATCACAAAGCTTCATGACTCATGTCTTCAGAATGCTCCATGGCCTTCTCATCACCATGCTCCATGCCCTTTTAATCACAATGATCCATTCCCATGTCATCAAAATGCCCCATGACGCCTGTCATCACAATACGCCATGAACATTTTGAGCCCAATGCTCCATGACCTTCTAATCACAATGCCCCATGAAACCTGTCATCACAATGCTCCATGACCCCTGTCATCACAATGCTCCATGACTCCTGTCATCACAAAGCTTCATGACCTTTGTCATCTCAATGGTCCATGCCATTGTCACACAAGGCTCTGTAACCTTTGTCACCACAATGCTCCATGAACTTTTCATCACAATACTCTGTGACCCTTGTCATCAAAATGCACCATGCCTTTGTCAGCACAGTGCTCCATGACCCATGTCATCACAATGCGCCATGCGCTTGTCATCACAAATCTCCATGAGGCTTGTCATCACAACGCTCGATGCACTTCTCATCACAATGCTCCATGCCCTTGTCATTACAATCCTGCATGATCTATGTATCACAGTGTTCCGTGCCGTTGTCATCACAATGTTCCATGCCCCTGTCATCACAGTGCTCCATGACCTTGTAATCAAAATGCTCCATGACCCTTGTCATCACGATGCTCCAAACCCTTGTCATCAAAATGCTCCATTACCTTTGTCATCACTATCCTCCATGACTCTTGGCATCACAATGCTCCATGCCATTGTCATCACAATGGACCATGACATAAGTCATCACTATGCTCCCAGACACCTGTCTTCACAATACTCCATGACCTTGTCATCACAATGCTCCATGCCCTTGTCATCACAATGAGCCATGCCCACTGATATCACAATAATCCATGAAACTTGTCAGACCAATGTTCCATGTCCCTGTCATCACAATGATCCATGCACTTGCCATCACAATGCTCCATGGCGCCTGTCATCACAATGCTCCGTGACTCCAGTCATAACAATGCTTTATGACATATGTCATCACAATGATCCATGCCCTCGTCACACAAGGCTCTGTGACATTTGTCACCACAATGCTCCATGCTCTTGTCATCACAGTGTGCCATGCCCCTGTCATCACAATGCTCCATGACCCTTGTCATCACAAAGCTCTAAGCCCTTGTCATCAAAATGCTCCATTACCTTTGTCTTCATAATCCTGCATGACACTTGACATCACAATGCTCCATGCAATTGTCATCGCAATGGACCATGACATATTTCATCAAAATGCTCCCTGACACCTGTCTTCACAATACTCCCTGACCTTGTCATCACAATGCTACATGCCATTGTCATCACAATGCGTCATGCCCACTGTCATCACAATAATCCATGAAACTTGTCAGACCAATGTTCCATCCCCTGTCATCACAATGCTCCATGCCTTTGTCATCACAGTGCTCCATGACCCCTGTGATAACAATGCTCCTTGATCCCTGCCATCACAATGTTCCACGGCCTTGTTATCCAAGGCTCCATGACGCTTGTCATCACAATGCTCCAAGACCCCTGTAATCACAATGCTCCATGGCCTAGTCATCACAAAGATCCATGACGCAGGTCATCAGAATGCTCCATGGCCTTCTCATCACAATGCTCCATGCCCTTGTCATCACAGTGCTCCAAGACCCCTCTAATCACAGTGCTCCATGCCCCTTTGTATATCAATGCTCCATGAACCCTGTCATCACAATGCACCATGCCCATCATCATAATGCTTCATGCTATTGTCATCACAATGCAATCAGTATGCTCCATGACATCTGTCATCACAATGCTCCAAACACTTGTGATCTCAGTGTTCCATAACACTTGTCATCACAATGCCCCATGACGCTCGTCATCACAATTATGAATGGTTTAATCATCACAATGCTCAATGACCTTTGTCACCACAATCCTCAATACACTTATCACCACAATGCTCCCTGACACTTGTCATCAGTATGCTCCATGAACCCTGTCATGAAAAGTCTCCATGCCTTTTTCATCACAATGATCCATTCCCTTTTCATCACAATGCTCCAAGACCCCTGTAATCACAATGCTCCCTGCCCTTGTCATCACAAAGCTCCATGACACATGTCCTATGAATGCTCCATGGCATTCTCATCACAATGTTCCATGCCTTTGGCATCACAATGCTCCAAGTTCACTGTCATCACAATGCTCCGTGACTACAGTCATCACAGTGCTTAATGACATTTGTCATCACAATGGTCCATGACCTCGTCACACAAGGCTTTGTGACCTTTGTCACCACAGTGCTCCATGAACTATTCATCACAATGCTCTACGACCCTTGTCATTACAAAGCTCGATGCCATTGTCAGCACAATGCTCCATGACCCTTGTCAGCACAATGCTCGATGTGCGTGTAAGCACAATGCTCCATAACCCATGTCATCACAATGCTCCCTGCACTTCTCATCACAATGCACCACACACTTGTTTTCATAATGCTCCATGACCTTTGTCATCACAAATCTCCATGACACTTGGCATCACAATGCTCCATTCCATTGTCATCACAATGCTCCATGAACCCTCTCAACACATTGCTCCATGCACTTGTCATCACAAATCTCCATGAGGCTTGTCATCACAACGCTTGATGCCCTTCTCAGCACAATGCTACATGTCCTTGCCATTACAATCCTGCATGATCTATGTATCACCATGTTCCGTGCCCTTCTCATAACAATGCTCCATGACCCCTGCCATCACAAGGTTCCACGGCCTTGTCATCACAAGCCTCAATGAACCTTGTCATCACAATGCTCCAAGACCCCTCTAATCACAATGCTCCATGCCCTTGTCATCACAAAGCTCCATGACGCAAGTCATCAGAATGCTCCATGGCCTTCTCATCACAATGCTCCATGCCCTTGTCATCACAATGCTGCAAGACCCCTGTAATCACAGTGCTCCATGCCCCTTTTCATCTCAATGCTCCATGAACTCTGTCATCACAATGCACCATGACCATCACCATAATATTTCATGCTGTTGTCATCACAATGAAATCAAAATGCTCAATGACCTCTGTCATCACAATGCTCCAAACCCTTCTGATCACAATGTTCCATAACTCTTGTCATCACAATGCCCCATGAGGCTGGTCATCACAATTATCCATGGTCTTCTCATCACAATGCTCCATGATCGTTGTCATCACAATGCTCAATACACTTATCTTCACAATGCTCCTTGAAATTTCTCATCAGTATGCTACTTGAACCGTGTCATGACAAGGCTCCATGCAATTTTCATCACAATGATCCATGTCCATGTCATCACAAAGCTCCATGATGCATGTTATCAGAATGCTCCATGGCCTTCACATCACAATGCTCCATGCCCTTGTCATCACAATGCTACAGAACCCCTGTAATCACAATGCTCCATGCACCTTTTCATCAGAATGCTCCATGACACTTGTCATCACAAGGCTCCATGGTCCTCTCATTACAATGCTGCAGGACCTTGTCATCACAGTGCTCCATTCCCTTGTCATCACAATGCTCCATGACCCCTGTCATCAAAATAATCTATGTACATTTTCAGCCCAATGATCAATGACCTTCTCATCACAATGTTTCATGACCCATGTCATCACAATGCTCCATGACCACAGTCATCAAACTGCTCCATGACCCCTGTCATCACAATGGTGCATGCCCTCGTCATCAAAAGGCTCTGTGACATTTGTCACAATGCTCCATGAAATTTTCATGACAATATTCTCTTACTCATGTCATCACTATGCTCCATGCCTTTGTCAGCACAATGCTCCATGTGCTTGTCTGCACAATGCCACATGACCTGTGTCATCACAATGCGACATGTGCTTGTCATCACAATGCTCCACAACCTTGTCATCACAGTGCTCCATAAACCTTGTCGTCACAATGCTCCATGCACTTCCCATCAAAAGTCTCTCCCATCACTGATATCATAATGTTCCATCACTAGTCATCACAATACTCCCTCACCCCTGTCATCACAATGTTCCATGGCCCCTGTCATCACAATGCTCAATGACACTTTTCATCACAATGCTCCCTGACCCCTGACATCACAATTTTCCATAACCCCGTCATCAAAATGTCCCATGACACTTTTCATCAAATTGCTCCATGACCCTTTCATCACAATGCTCACTGCCCTCCTAATCACAGTGTACCACGCCCTTGTCATCAAAACCCTCCATGACCTTTGTCATCACAAAGCTCCGTGACCCTTGGCATCACAATGCTCCATGCCATTGTCATCAAAATGCTCCATGAACCCTCTCAACACATTGTTACATGTCCTTGCCATCACAGGCTCCATGATGCTTTTCATCACAATGCTCGATGCTCTTCTTAACACAAAGCTACAAGGCTTGTCATTACAATCCTTCATGACCCATGTATCACAGTGTTCCGTGCCCTTGTCATCACAATGCTCCATGCGCCCTCTCATCACAATAATCCATGAAAATTTTCAGACCAATTCTCCATGCCCTTGTCATGAAAATGCTCCATTACCACAGTTATAACAATGCTCCATGAAAACTGCCATTACAATGTTCCACGGCCTTCTCATCACAAAGCTCCATGACCCTTGTCATCACAATGCTCCAAGACCCCTGGAATCACAGTGCTCCATGCCCTTGTCATCACAAAGCTCCATGACGCATGTCATCAGAATGCGCCTTCGCCTTCTCATCACAATGCTCCATGTCCTTGTCATCACAGTGCTCCAAGACCCCTGTAATCACAATGCTCCATGCCCCTTTTCATCTCAATGCTCCTTGAACCCTGTCATCACAATGCACCATGTCCATCATCATAAAGCTTCAGGCTATTGTCATCACAATGAAATCAAAATGCTCCATGACCTCTGTCATCACAGTGCTCCAAACCCTTTTGATCACAATGATCCATAACATTTGTCATCACAACGCCCCATGACGCTCATCATCACAATTATCCATGGTCTTCTATTCACAATACTCCATGACCTTTTTCATCACAATTCTCAATAAACTTGTCATCACAATGCTCCCTGACAATGGTCGTGAATATGCTCCTTGAAACCTGTCATGACAAGGCTCCATGCATTTTTCATCACAATGATCCATGTACTTTTCATCACAATACTGCAAGACTCCTGTAACCACAATGCTCCATTGCCTTGTCATCACACAGCTTCATGTAGCATGTCTTCAAAATGCTCCATGGCATTCTCATCACCATGCTCCATGCCCTTTTCATCACAATGCTCCATGAACCCTGTCATCACAATGCTCCATGAACCCTGTCATCACAATGCACCGTGGCCATCCCCATAATATTTCATGCTAATGTCATCACAATGAAATCAAAATGCTCAATGACCTCAGTCATCACAATGCACCAAACACTTCTGATCAAAATGTTCCATAACACTTGTCATCACAATGCCCCATGACACTGGTCATCACAATGATCCATGCCTTTTTCATCACAATGCTCCATGACCCCTGTAATCACAATGCTCCATGTCCTTGTCATCACAAAGCTCCATGACGCATGTCATCAGAATGCTCCATTGCCTTCTCATCACAATGCTCCATGCCCTTGTCATCACAATGCTTCAAAACCCGTGTAATCACAATGCTCCATGCACCTTTTCATCAGAATGCTCCATGACCCTTTTCCTCAAAATGCTCCATGACCCCTGACATCACAATGTTTCATAACCCCTGTCATCACAATGTTCCATGACGCTTTTCATCAATTTGCTCCATGATCCTGTCATCACAATGCTCCCTGCCTTTCTCATCACAGTGCACCACAACCTTGTCATCAAAATGCTCCATGACCTTTGTCATCACAAAGCTCCATGACCCTTGGCATCACAATGCTCCATGCCATTTCATCACAATGCTACATGTAAACTCTCATCATATTTCTCCATGGCCTTGTCAGCACAATGCTCCATGACACTTGTCATCACAATGCTCGATACTCTTCTCATCACAATGCTCCATGACCTTGTCATTACAATCCTCCATGACACAGGTATCACAGTGTTCCGTTCCCTAATCATCACAATGCTCCATGCCGAATCTCATCACAATAATCCATGAAATTTTTAGACCAATGTTCCATGCCCTTGGCATCAAAATGCTCCATTACCCCTGTCATAACAATGCTCCATGACCCCTACCAACACAGTGTTCCACGGCCATGTCATCCAAGGCTCCATGGCCCTTGTCATCACAATGCTCCAACACCCCTGTAATCACAATGCTCCATGCCCTTGTCGTCACAAAGATCCATGACGCATGTCATCAGAATGCTCCATTGCCTTCTCATCAAAATGCTCCATGCCCTTGTCATCAATATGCTTCAAAACCCCTGTAATCACAATGCTCCATGGACCTTTTCGTCAGAATACTCCATGACCCTTTTCCTCAAAATGCTCCATGACCCCTGACATCACAATGTTTCATAACCCCTGTCATCACAATGTTCCATGACACTTTTCATCAATTTTCTCCATGACCCTGGCATCACAATGCTCCCTGCCTTTCTCATCACAGTGCACCACAACCTTGTCATCAAAATGCTCCATGACCTTTGTCATCACAAAGCTCTATGACACTTGGCATCACAATGCTCCATGCCATTTCATCACAATGCTACATGTAACCACTCATCACATTGTTCCATGCCCTTGTCAGCACAATGCTCCATGACACTTGTCATCACAAAGCTCGATAACCTTCTCATCACATAGCTCCATGCCCTTGTCATTACAATCCTCCATGACACATGTATCACAGTGTTCCATTCCCTAGTCATCACAATGCTCCATGCCGAATCTCATCACAATAATCCATGAAATTTTATGACCAATGATCCATGCCCTTGCCATCACAATGCTCCATTACCCCTGTCATAACAATGCTCCATGCCACCTGCCAACACAATGTTCCACGGCCATGTCATCCAAGGCTCCCTGGCCGTTGTCATCACAATGCTCCAAGACCACTGTAATCACAATGCTCCATGCTCTTGTCGTCACAAAGATCCATGACACATGTCATCAGAATGCTCCATGGACATCTCATCACAATGATCCATGCCCTTGTCATCACAATGCTCCAAGACAACTGTAATCACAATGCTCAATGCCCCTATTCATCAGAATGCTCGATGAGACTTGTCATCACATGACTCCGTGGTTTTCTCATCACACTGCTCCAGGAACTTGTCATCGCAATGCTCCATTCCCTTGTCATCACAATGCTCCTTTACACCTGTCATCACAATACTCCATGAACATTTTCAGCCCAATGCTCCATGACCTTCCAATCACAATGCTCCATGACCCTTGCCAGCACATTGCTCCATGACCCTTCTCATCAGAATGCTCCATATCCCATGTCATCAAAATTCTCCACGTCTTTGTCATCACAATGCAACATGACACTTCTTATCACAATGTTACATGATCTTGTCATCACAATTCTCCATGAACTTGTCACTGCAATGCTCTGTGACCCCTCTTATAGCAAGCTCTATGCATTTGTCATCACAATGCTTCACGACGTTGTCATCAAAATTCTCAATGGCCTTTGTCATCACAATGCTCCATGCCCTTGTGATCACAATGCTCCATGACCATTGTCATCACAATGTCCCAAGCCCTGGACATCAAAATGCTCCATTACTTTTGTCATCTCAATCCTCCATGACACTTGGTATCACAATGCTCCATGCCATTGTCATCACAATGGACAATGACATATGTCATCACAATGCTCCCTGACACCTGTCTTCACAATACTCCATGCCCTTGTCATCACCATGTTCCATGCCCTTGTCATCACAATGCGCCATGCCAATTGTCATCACAATAATCCATGAAACTTGTCAGACCAATGTTCCATGCCCCTGTCATCAAAATGCTCCATGCCCTTGTCATCACAATGCTCCATGACCCCTGTCATCACAATGCTCCGTGACTTCAGTCATCACAATGCTTCATGACATTTATCATCACAATGGTCCATGCCTTCGTCACACATGGCACTGTGACCTTTGTCACCACAATGCTCCATGCACTTGTCATCACAAAGCTCCATGACGCATGTCATCAGAATGCTCCATTGCCTTCTCATCTCAATGCTCCTTGCCCTTGTCATCATAATGCTTCAAAACCCCTGTAATCACAATGCTCCATGCACCTTTTCATCAGAATGCTTCATGACCCTGTTCATCAAAATGCTCCATGACCCCTGACATCACAATGTTCCATAACCCCTGTAATCAAAATGTTCCATGACAGTTTTCATCAATTTGCTCCATGACCCTGTCATCACAATGCTCCGTGCACTTCTCATCACAATGCACCACGATATTGTCATCAAAATGCTCCATGACCTTTGTCATCACAAAGCTCCATGACCCTTTGCATCACAATGCTCCATGCCATTTCATCACAATGCTACATGAAACCTCTCATCCCATTGCTCCATGCTCTTGTCATCACAATGATCAATGACGCTTGTCATCACAATGCTCGATACTCTTCTCATCACAATGCTCCATGCCCTTTTCATTACAGTCTCCCATGACACATGTATCACAGTGTTCCATGCCCTAGTCATCACAATGCTCCATGCCGAATCTCATCACAATAATCAATGAAATTTTCAGACTAATGTTCCATTCCCTTGTCATCACAATGCTCCATGACCCCTGTCATCACAATGCTCGGTGACTCCAGTCATCACAATGCTTCATGACCTTTTTAATCACAATGGTCCATGCCCTCGTCACACAACGCTCTGTGACCTTTGTCACCACAATGTTCCATTCCCTAGTCATCACAATGCTCCATGCCCACTGTCATCACAATAATCCATGAAACTTGTCAGACCAATGATCCATGACCTCTTTACACAAGGCTCTGTGATCTTTGTCACCACAATGCTCCATGAACTTTTCATCACGATGATCTTTGTTCCTTGTCATCACGATGCTCCATGCCTTTGTCAACACAATGCTACATGACCCTTGTCATCACAATGCTCCAAGTCCCCTGTAATCACAATGCTCTATGCATTTGTCATCACAAAGCTCCATGACGCATGTCATCAGAATGCTCCATGGCCTTCTCATCACAGTGCTCCATGCCATTGTCGTCACAGTTCCCCAACACCCCTGTAATCACAATGTTCCATGCCCCTTTTCATCTCAATGCTCCATGAATCCTGTCATCACAATGCACCGTGCCCATCACCATAATATTTCTTGCTATTGTCATCACAATAAAATCAAACTGCTCAATGAACTCTGTCATCATAATGCACCAAACCCTTCTTATCACAATGTTCCATAACACTTGTAATCACAATGCCCCATGACGCTGGCAATCACAATTATCAATGGTCTTCTCATCACAATGCTCCATGACATTTGTCATCTCAATGCTCAATACACTTATCATCACAATGCTCCCGGACACTTATCATGAGTATGCTCCTTGAACAGTGTCATGACAAGGCTCCATGCATTTTTCATCATACTGATCCATTCCCTTTTCATCACAATGCTCCAAGACTCCTGTAATCACAATGCTCCATGTCCTTGTCATCACAAAGCTCCATGACGCATGTCATCAGAATGCTCCATTGCCTTCTCATCACAATGCTCCATGCCCTTGTCATCACATAGCTTCTAAACCCCTGTAATCTCAATGCTCCATGCACCTTTTCATCAGAATGCTCCATGCCCTTGTCATCACAATGCTCCATGACCCTTGTCATCGCAATGTTCCAAGCCCTTGTCATCAAAATGCTCCATTACCTTTGTCATCACAAAGCTCCATGACACTTGGCATCACAATGCTACATGCCATTTCATCACAATGCTACATGAAACCTCTCATCACATTGCACCATGCCCTTGTCAGCACAATGCTCCATGACGCTTGTCATCACAATGCTCGATACTGTTCTCATCACAATGCTCCATGCCCTTGTCATTACAATACTGCATGACACATGTATCACAGTGTTCCGTGCCCTAGTCATCACAATACTCCATGAAGCCTCTCATCACATTGCTCCATGCCCTTGTCATTACAATACTCCATGACACATTTATCACAGTGTTCCGTGCCCTAGTCATCACAATGCTCCATGCCGAATCTCATCACAATAATCCGTGAAATTTTCAGACCAATGTTCCATGCCCTTGTCATCACAATGCTCCCTTACCCCTGTCATAACAATGCTTCATGACCCGTGCCATCACAATGTTCTACGGCCTTGTCATCCTAGGCTCCATGACCCTTGTCATCACAGTGCTCCAAGACGTCTGCAATCACAGTGATCCATGCCCTTGTGGTCACAATGATTCATGACGCAAGTCATCAGAATACTCCATGGCCTTCTCATCATAATGCTCCATTCCCTTGTCATCACAATGCTCCAAGACCCCTGTAATCACAATGCTCCATGCCCCTTGTCATTACAGTGCTCCATGACGCTCGTCATCACAATTATCCGTGATCTTCTCATCACAATGCTACACGGTCTTGCCATCACAATGCTCCAAGACACTTCTCATCACAATGTTACATGCTCTTGTCATCAAAGTTCTCTATGCACTTGTCATCGCAATGCTCCATGACCCCTGTCATAGCAAGCTCCATGTGCTTTTCACCACAATGCTTCAGGAACTTGTCATCAAATTTCTCAATGGCCCTTGTCATCACAATCCTCCATGCCCTTGTCATCAAAATGCTCCATGACCCTTGTCATCACAATGCTCCAAACCCCTGTCATCACAATGCTCCATTAACTTTGTCATCACATTCCTCCATGACACTTGGCATCACAATACTCCATGCCATTGTCATCACAATGGACCATGACATATGTCATCACAATGCCCCCAGACCCCTGTCTTGACAGTACTCCATGACCTTCTCATCACAATGCTCCATGCTCTTCTCATCAGAATGCGCCTTGCCCACTGTCATCACAATAAACAATGAAACTTGTCAGACCAATGCACCATGCCCCTGTCATCAGAATGCTCCATACCCTTGTCATCACAATGTTCCGTGACTCCAGTCATCACAAGGCTTCATGACCTTTGTCATCACAATGGTACTTAACCTCGTCATCACAAGGCTCTGTGACAATTGTCACCAAAATGCTCCATGAACTTTTCATCGCAATGCTCTGTGACTGTTGTCATCACAATGCTCCATGCGCTTCTCAGCACAATGCCCCATGACCCATGTCATCAAAATGCGCCATGCAATTGTCATCACAATGCTCCACAGCCTTGTCATCACAATGCTCCATAAACCTTGTCATCACAATGCTCCATAAACCTTGACATCACAATGCTCCATGCACTTCTCATCAAAATGCTTTCTCACCACTGATATCACAATGTTCCATCAGTAGTCATCACAATACTCCCTCACCACTGTCATCAAAATTTTCCATGACCTCTGTCATCACAATGCCACATGCCTCATCATCACAATGCTCCATGATCCCTGACATCAAAATATTCCATATCCTCTGTCATCAGAATGCTCCATCACCCTTTTCATCACAATGCTCCAAGTCCCCTGACATCACAATGTTCCATAACCACTGTCATCTAAATGTTCCATGACACTTTTCATCAAATTGCTCCATGACCCTGTCATCACAATGCACCATGTCCAGCATCATAATGCTTCATGCTATTGTCATCACAATGAAATCAATATGCTCCATGACTCCTGTCATCAAAATGCTCCATGACCCTTTTCATCACAATGCTCGATGACCCCTGGCATCACAGTGTTCCATAAACACTGTCATCAAAATATTCCCTGATACTTTTCATCAAATTGCTCCATGACCCTGTCATCAAAATTCTCCCTGCCCTTCTCATCACAATGCACCACGACCTTGTCATCAAAATGCTCCATGAACTTTGTCATCACAAACTCCATGACCCTTGGCTTCACAATGCTCCACGCCATTATCATCACAGTGCTTCATGACCCCTGTAATCACAATGCTCCATTCACCTTTTCATCAGAATGCTCCATGAGACTTGTCATCACAAGGCTCCATGGTTTTCTCATCACAATGCCCCAGGATCTTGTCATCACAATGCCCCATTACCCTGTCATCACAATACTCCATGAACATTTTCAGCCCAATGCTCCATGACCTTCTTATCATAATGCTCCATGACCCTGTCATCACAATGCTCCATGACCACTGTCATCACAGAGCTCCATGACCCCTGACAAAAAAATGATACGGGAATCTTGTATTCAAAATGCTCCATGTGCCTTGTCATCACAATGCTCCATGCCCTTGTCATCACAATGCTCCATGAAGCCTCTCATCACATTGCTCCATACCCTTGTCATTACAAACTTTCATGATCCATGTATCACAGTGTTCCGTGCCCTTGTCATCACAATGCTCTATGCCCACTCTCATCACAGTAATCCATGAAAATTTTCAGACCAATGCTCGATACCCTTGTCCTCACAATCCTCCATTGCCCATGTCATAACCATGCTCCATGAACCCTGCCATCACAATGTTCTAGGGTCTTGTCATCAGAAGGATCCAATACCCATGTAATCACAATGCTCCATGCCCCTTTTCATCAGAATGCTCCATGAGAATTGTCACCAAAAGGCTCCATGGTCCTCTCATCAAAATGCTCCAGTACCTTGTCATCACAATGGTCCATGCCCACTTCATCAAAAGGCCCTGTGAAATTTGTCACCACAATGCTCCATGAAAATTTCATCACAATGCTCTTTTACCCATGTCTTCACTATGCTCCATGCCTTTGTCAGCACAATGCTCCATGACGCTTGTCATCACAATGCTTGATACTCTTCTCATCACAATGCTCCATGCCCTTGTCATTACAATCCCCCATGACACATGTATCAAGTGTTCCGTGCCCTAGTCATCACAATGCTCCATGCCGAATCTCATCACAATAATCCATGAAATTTTCAGACCAATGTTCCATGCACTTGTCATCACAATGCTCCATTACCCCTGTCATAACAATGCTCCATGACCCATGCCATCACAATGTTCCACGGCCTTGTCATCCAAAGCCCCATGACCCTTGTCATCATAGTGCTCCAAGACCTCTGTAATCACAATGCTCCATGCCCTTGTCGTCAAAATGATTCATGACGCATGTCATCAGAATGCTCCATGGCCTTCTCATGAAAATGCTCCATTCCCTTGTCATCACAATGCTCCAGGAACCCTGGATTCACAATGCTCCATGCCCCTTGTCATTACAGTGCTCCATGACGCTCGTCATCACAATTATCCGTGATCTTCTCATCACAATGCTCCACGGTCTTGCCATCACAATGCTCCGTGCCCTGGTCATCACAATGCTCCATGTCCAATGTCATCACAATTCTCCACGCCCTTGTCATCACAATGCTCCATGACACTACTTATCAGAATGTTACATGATCTTGTGATCACAATTCTCCATGCACTTGTCATCGGAATGCTCTATGATCCCTGTCATAGCAAGCTCCATGGCCTTGTAATCACAATGCTCCATGAAACCTCATATCATAATGCTCGGTGAATCCAGTCATAACAATGCTTTATGACCTTTGTCATCACAATGGTCCATTCCCTCGTCATCACAATGCTCTGTAACACTTGTCATCACAATGCTCCATGCCTTTGTCAGCACAGTGCTCCATGACCTTGTCATCACAGTGCTCCATGCGCTTGTCAGCACAACGCTCCAAGACACATGTCATCACAATATGCCATGCAATTCTCATCACAATGCTCCACAACCTTTTCATCACAATGCTCCATAAACTTTGTCATCAAAATGCTCCATGCACTTCTCATCTAAATGCTCTCTCACCACTGATATCACAATGTTCCATCACTAGTCATCACAATACTCCCTCACCCCTTTCATCACAATGTTCCATGACCACTGTCATCAAAATGCTACATGCCCTTATCATCACAATGCTCCATGACCACTGACATCACAATATTCCATAACAAATGTCATCAAAATGTTCCCGGACACTTTTCAACAAATTGCTCCATGACCCTGTCATCACAATGCTCCCTGCCCTTCTCATCACAATGCACAAAGCACTTGTCACCAAAATGCTCCATGACCCTTGGCATCACAAAGCTCCATGACCCTTGGCATCACAATGCTCCATGCCATTGTCTTCACAATGCTCCATGAAACATATCATCACATTGCTCCTTGCCCTTGTCATCACAAAGCTCTATGACGCTTGTCATCACAATGCTCAATGCCTTTCTCATCACAATGATCCATGCCCTTGTCATTACAATCCTCCATGACCCATGAATCACCGTGGTCTGTGACCTTTTCATCACAATGCTCCATGCCCACTCTCATCACAATAATCCATGAAATATTTCAAACCAATGCTCCATGTCCTTATCATCACAATGCTCCATTACACCTGTCATAGCAATGCTCCATGACCCCTGCCATCACAATATTGCATCGCGTTGTAATCACAAGGCTCCATGACCCGTGTCATAACAATTCTCCATGACCCCTGTAATTACAAGTCTCCATGCCCCTTTTCACCTCAATTCTCCATGAACATTGTCATCACAATGCACCATGTCCATCATCATAAAGCTTCATGCTATTGTCATCAGAATGAAATCAAAATGCTCCATGACCTCTGTCATCACAATGCTCCAAACCATTGTGATCACAATGTTCCATAACACTTGTCATCACAATGCCCCTTGACGCTCTTCATCACAATTATCCATGGTCTTCACATCACAATGCACCATGACCTTTGTCATCACAATGCTCCTTGACATTTGTCATCAGTATGCACCTTGAACACTGTCATGACAAGGCTCCATGCATTTTTCATCACAGTGATCCAAGGACTTTTCATCACAATGCTCCAAACCCCTGTAATAACAATGCTCCATGCCCTTGTCATCACAAAGATTCATGGTGCATGTCATCAGAAAGCTCCATGACTTTCTCAGCACAATGCTCCATGCCCTTGTCATCACAATGCTCCAAGGCTCCTGTAATCACAATGCTCCATGCCCCTTTTCATCAGAATGCTCCATGACACTTCTCATCACAAGGTTCTGTGGTCTTCTCATCACAATGCTCCATTGCTTTTGTCATCTAAATCCTCTATGACACTTGGAATCACAATGCTCTATGCCGTTGTCATCACAATGCACCATGACATATGTCATCACAATGCTCCCTGACACCTGTCTTTACAATACTACATGACCTTGTCATAACAATGCTCCATGCCCTTGTCATCACAAAGATCCATGACCCTTGTCATCGCAATGTTCCAAGCTCTGTCATCAAAATGCTCCATTACATTTGTCATCACAATCCTCCATGACACTTGGTATCACAATGCTCCATGCCATTGTCATCACAATGGGCAATGACATATATCATCACAATGCTCCCTGACACCTGTCTTCACAATATTCCATGACCTGGTCATCACAATATTCCATGCCCTTGTCATCAAAATGTGCCATGCCCACTGTCATCACAATATTCCATGAAACATGTCAGACCAATGTTCCATGCCCCTGTCATCACAATGCTCCATGCCCTTGTCATCACAATGCTCCAAGACCCGTGTAATCACAATGCTCCATGTCCTTGTCATCACAAAGCTTCATGACGCATGTCATCAGAATGCTCCATTGATTTCTCATCACAATGCTCCATGCCCTTGTAATCACATTGCTTAAAAACCCCTGTAATCTCAATGCTCCATGCAACTTTTCATCAGAATGCTCCATGCCCTTGTCATCACAATGCTCCATGAACCTTGTCATCGCAATGTTCCAAGCCCTTGTCATCAAAATGCTCCATTACCTTTATCATCACAATCCTCCATGACACTTGGTATCACAATGCTCCATGCCCTTGTCATCACAATGCTCCATGACCCCTGTCATCACAATGCTCCGTGACTCCAGTCATCACAATGATTCATGACCCTTCTCATCACAATGGTCCGTGCCCTAGTCACACAAGGCTCTGTGATCTTTGTCACCACAATGCTCCATGAAATTTTCATCACAATGCTCTGTGTCCCTTGTCATCACAATGCTCCATGCCTTTGTCAGCACAATGCTCCATGACACTTGTCATGAAAAAGCTCCATGCACTTGCCAGCACAATGCTCCATGACACATGTCATCACAATGCGTCATGCTCTTTTCATCACAATGCTCCACATACTTTTCATCGCTATGCTCCATAAAACTTGTCATCACAATGCTCCATGCCCTTCTCATCAAAATGCTCTCTCACCACATATATCACAATGTTCCATCACTCGTCATCACAATACTCGCTCACCCTTGTCATCACAATGTTCCATGACCACTGTCATCACAGTGCTACATGCCCTTATCATCACAATGCTCCATGACCCCTGACATCACAGTCTTCCATAACCCCAGTCACAAAATGCTCCATGACCCATTTCATCACAATGATTCATGACCCCTGACATCACAATGTTCCATAACCCCTGTCATCAAAATATTCTATGACAATTTTCATCAAATTGCTCCATGACCCTGTCATCACAATGCTCTCTGCCCTTCTCATCACAATGCACCACGGCCTTGTCATCAAAATGCCCCATGACATTTGTCACCACAAAGCTCCATGACACTTGGCATCACAATGCTCCATGCCATTGTCATCACAATGCTCAATGAAATCTCTCATCACATTGCTCCATGCCCTTGTCATCACAATGCTCCATTACACCTGTCATAACAATGCTCCATGACTCCTGCCATCACATTATTTCACGGCCTTGGCATCACAAGGCTCCATGACACTTGTCATCACAATGCTCCAAGAACTCTCTAATCACAATTCTCCATGCCACTTTTAATCTCAATGCTCCATGAACACTGTCATCACAATGCACCATGCCCATCATCATAATGATTCATGCTATTGTCATCACAATGAAATCAAAATACTCCATGTCCTCTGTCATCTCAATGCTCCAAACCCTTCTGATCACAATGTTCCATAACACTTGTCATCACATGCCCCATGACGCTGCTCATCACAATTTTCCATGGTCTTCTCATCACAATGCTCCATGATCTTTGTCATCACAGTGAGCAATACACTTATCATCACAATGCTCCCTGACACTTGTCATCACTATGCTCCTTGAACACTGTCATGACAAGGCTCCATGCCTTTTTCATCACAATGGTCCATTCCCTTTTCATCCCAATGTTCCAAGACCCTTGTTATCACAATGTTCCGTGACTCCAGTCATCACAATGCTTCATGATATTTGTCATCACAATGGTCCATGACGTGTTCACACAAAGCTCTGTGACTTCTGTCACCACAATGCTCCATGAAATTTTTATCACAATGCTCTGTGACCCTTGTCATCACAAAGCTCTATGCCTTTGTCAGCACAATGCTCCATGACCCTTGTCATCACAATGATTGATGTGTGTGTCAGCACAGTGCTCCATAACCCATGTCATCACAATGCTCCATGCACTTGTCATCACAATGCTCCACATCCTTTTCATCAAAATGCTCCATAAACCTTTTCCTCACAATGCTCCATGCACTTCTCCTCAAAATGCTTTCTCACCACTGATATCACAATGTTCCATCACTAGTCATCACAATACTCCCTCACCCCTGTCATCACAATATTCCATGACACCTGTAATCACAATTCTCCATGCCCTTGTCATCACAAAGCTCCATGACGCATGTCATCAGAATGCTCCATGGCCTTTTCATCATAATGTTCCATGCCCTTGTCATCACAATGCTCCAACACCACTGTAATCACAATGCTCCATGCCCCTTTTCATCTCAATGCTCCATGAACCCTGTCATCAAAATGCACCGTGCCCTTCACCATAATATTTCATGCTATTTTCATCACAATGAAATCAAAATGCTCAATGACCTCTGTCATCACAATGCACCAAACCCTTCTGATCACAATGTTCCATAACACTTGTCATCACAATGCCCCATGACGCTGGTCATCACAATTTTCCATGGTCTTCTAATCACAATGCTCCATGATCTTTGTCATCACAGTGAGCAATACACTTATCATCACAATGCTCCCTGACAGTTGTCATCAGTATGCTCCTTGAACCCTGTCATGACAAGGCTCCATGCATTTTTCATCACAATGATCCATTCCCTTTTCATCACAATGCTCCAAGACCACTGTAATCACAATGCTTCATGTCCTTTTCTTCACAATGCTCCATGACGCATGTCATCAGAATGCTCAGTTGCCTTCTCATCACAATGCTCCATGCCCTTGTAATCACATTGCTTCAAAACCCCTGTAATCTCAATGCTCCATGCAACTTTTCATCATAATGCTCCATGCCCTTGTCATCACAATGCTCCATGACCCTTGTCTTCGCAATGTTCCAAGCCCTTTTCATCAAAATGCTCCATTACCTTTGTCATCACAATCCTTCATGACACTTGGTATCACAATGCTCCATGCCATTGTCATCACAGTGGACAATGACATATGTCATCACAATGCTCCCTGACACCTGTCTTCACAATACTCCATGACCTTGTCATCACAATGTCCCATGCTCTTGTCATCAAATGCGCCATGCCCACTGTCATCACAATAATCCATGAAACTTGTCAGACCAATGTTCCATGCCCCTGTCATCACATTGCTCCATGCCCTTGTCATTACAATGCTCCATGACACCTGTCATCACAGTGCTCCGTGACTCCGTTCATCACAATGGTCCATGCCCTCCTCACACAGGGCTCTGTGATCTTTGTCATCACAATGCTCCATGAAATTTTCATCACAATGCTCTGTGTCCCTTGTCATCACAATGCTCCATGCCTTTGTCAGCACAATGCTCCATGACACTTGTCATCAAAATGCTCCATGCGCTTTTCAGCACAATGCTCCATGAACCCTGTCATCACAATGCTCGATACACTTCTCATCACAATGCTCCATGCCCTTGTCATTACAATCCTCCATGACACATGTATCACAGTGTTCCGTGCCGTAGTCATCACAATGTTCCATGCCGAATCTCATCACAATAATCCATGAAATTTTCAGACCAATGTTCCATGCCCTTGTCATCACAATGCTCCATTACCCCTGTCATAACAATGCTCCATGACCACCGCCATCACAATGTTCCACCGCCTTGTCATCCAAGGCTCCATGACCCTTGTCATCACAGTGCTCCAAGACCCCTGTAATCACAATGCTCCTTGCCCTTATCGTCACAAAGATCCATGACACATGTCATCAGAATGCTCCATGGCCTTCTCATCACAATGCTCCATGCCCTTGTCATCACAATGCTCCAAGACCCCTGTAATCACAATGCTCCGTGCCCCTATTCATCAGAATGCTCCATGAGACTTGTCATCACAAGGCTCCATTCCCTTGTCATCACAATGCTCCTTGACCACTGTCATCACAATAATCCATGAACATTTTCAGGCCAATGCTCCATGACCTTCTCATCACAATGCTCCATGACCCTTGTCATCACAATGTTCCAAGAACGCTGTAATCACAATGCTCCATGTCCTTGTCATCACAAACCTCCATGACGCATGTCATCAGAATGCTCCATTGCCTTCTCATCACAATGCTCCATGCCCTTGTCATCACATTGCTTCAAAACCCCTGTAATCTCAATGCTCCATGCACCTTTTCATCAGAATGCTCCATGCCCTTGTCATCACAATGCTCCATGACCCTTGTCATAGCAATGTTCCAAGCCCTTGTCATCAAAATGCTCCATTACATTTGTCATCACAATCCTCAATGACAATTGGTATCACAATGCTCCATGTCATTGTCATCACAATGGACAATGACATATGTCATCACAATGCTCCCTGACACATGTCTTCACAATACTCCATGACATTGTCATCACAATGTTCCATGCCCTTGTCATCACAATGCGCCATGCCCACTGTCATCACAATAATCCATGAAAAATATCAGACCAATGCTCCATGCCCCTGTCATCACAATGCTCCATGTCCTTGTCATCACAATGCTCCATGACCTGTGTCATCACAATGCTCTGTGTCCCTTGTCATCACAATGCTCCATGCCTTTGTCAGTGCAATGCTCCATGACACTTGTCATCAAAATGCTCCATGCGCTTCTCAGCACAATGCTCCCTGACAAATGTCATCACAATGTGCCATGCTCTTTTCATCACAATGCTCCACATCCTTTTCATCGCTATACTCCATAAAACTTGTCATCACAATGTTCCATGCACTTCTCATCAAAATGCTCTCTCACCACATATATCACAATGTTCCATCACTAGTCATCACAATACTCGCTCACCACTGTCATCACAATGTTCCATGACCACTGTCATCACAGTGCTACATGCACTTATCATCACAATGCTCCATGACCCCTGACATCACAATGTTCCATAACCCCTGTCATCAAAATGTTCCATGATACTTTTCATCAATTTTCTCCATGACCCTGTCATCACAATGCTCCATGCCCTTCTCATCACAATGCACCACGACCTTGTCATCAAATGCTCCTTGACCTTTGTCATCACAAAGATCCATGACACTTGGCATCACAGTGCTCCTTGCCATTTCATCACAATGCTATATGTAACCTCTCATCACCTTGCTCCATGCCCTTGTCAGCACAATGCTCCATTAAACATGTCATCACAATGTGCCATGCTCTTTTCATCACAGTGTTCCACATCCTTTTCATCACTACGCTCCATAAAACTTGTCATCACAATGCTCCATGAACTTCTCATCAAAATGCTCTCTCACGACATATATCACAATGTTCCATCACTAGTCATCACAATACTCGCTCACCCCTGTCATCACAATGTTCCATGACCACTGTCATCACAGTGCTACATGCCCTTATCATCACAATGCTCCATGACCCCTGACATCACAATGTTCCATAATCCCTGTCATCAAAATATTCCACGACACTTTTCATCAATTTGCTCCATGACCCTGTCATCACAATGCTCCCTGCCCTTCTCATCACAATGCACCACGACCTTGTCATCAAAATGCTCCATGACCTTTTTCATCACAAAGCTCCATGACCCTTGGCATCACAATGCTCCATGCCATTTCATCACAATGCTACATGAAAGCTCTCATCACATAGCTCGATGCCCTTGTCAGCACAATGCTCCATGACCCCTGTCATCACAATGCTCGATACTCTTCTCATCACAATGCTCCATGCCCTTGTCATTACAAGCCTCCATGACACATATGTCACAGTGTTCCGTGCCCTAGTCATCACAATGTTCCATGCCGAATCTCATCACAATAATCTATGAAATTTTCAGACCAATGTTCCATGCCCTTGTCATCACAATGCTCCATTACCCCTGTCATAACAATGCTCCATGACCCCTGCCATCACAATGTTCCACCGACTTGTCATCCAAGGCTCCATGACCCTTTTCATCACAATGCTCCAAGACCCCTGTAATCACAATGCTCCTTGCCCTTGTCGTCACAAAGATCCATGACCCATGTCATCAGAATGCTCCATGGCCTTCTCATCACAATGCCCCATGCCCTTGTAATCACAATGCTCCAAGACCCCTGTAATCACAATGCTCCATGCCCCTATTCATCAGAATGCTCCATGAGACTTGTCATCACAAGGCTCCATGGTCTTCTCATCACACTGCTCCAGGACCTTGTCATTACAAGGCTCCTTTCCCTTGTCATCACAATGCTCCTTGACCACTGTCATCACAATACTCCATGAACATTTTCAGGCCAATGCTCCATGACCTTCTCATCACAATGCTCCATGACCCTTGTCATCACAATGCTCCAAGAACGCTGTAATCACAATGCTCCATGTCCTTGTCATCACAAACCTCCATGACGCATGTCATCAGAATGCTCCATTGCCTTCTCATCACAATGCTCCATGCCCTTGTCATCACATTGCTTCAAAACCCCTGTAATCTCAATGCTCCATGCACCTTTTCATCAGAATGCTCCATGCCCTTGTCATCACAATGCTCCATGACACTTGTCATAGCAATGTTCCAAGCCCTTGTCATCAAAATGCTCCATTACATTTGTCATCACAATCCTCAATGACACTTGGTATCACCATGCTCCATGCCATTGTCATCACAATGGACAATGACATATGTCATCACAATGCTCCCTGACACCTGTCTTCACAATACTCCATGACATAGTCATCACAGTGTTCCATGCCCTAGTCATCACAATGCGCTATGCCCACTGTCATCACAATAATCCATGAAAAATGTCAGACCAATGCTCCATGCCCCTGTCATCACAATGCTCCATGTCCTTGTCATCACAATGCTCCATGACCCCTGTCATCACAGTGCTCCGTGAGTCCAGTCATCATAATGCTTCATTACTTTGTCCTCACAATGATCCATGCCCTCGTCACACAAGGCTCTGTGACCTTTGTCACTACAATGATCCATGCCCTTGTCATCTCAATTCTCCATGCCCACTGTTCTCACAGTAATCCATGAAACTTGTCAGAACAATGTTCCATGCCCCTGTCATCACATTGCTCCATGCCATTGTCATCACAATGCTCCATGACCACTGTCATCACAGTGTTCCGTTATTCCAGTCATCACAATGATTCATGACCTTTCTCATCTCAATGGTCCATGCTCTCGTCACTCAAGGCTCTGTGATCTTTGTCACCACAATGCTCCATGAAATTTTCATCACAATGCTCTGTGTTCCTTGTCATCACAATGCTCCATGCCTTTGTCAGCACAATGCTCCATGACACTTGTCATCAAAATGCTCCATGCGCTTCTCAGCACAATGCTCCCTGACAAATGTCATCACAATGTGCCATGCTCTTTTCATCACAATGCTCCACATCCTTTTCATCGCAATGCTCCATAAAACTTGTCATCACAATGCTCCATGCACTTCTCATCAAAATGCTCTCTCACCACATATATCACAATGTTCCATCACTACTCATCACAATACTCGCTCACCCCTGTCATCACAATGTTCCATGACCACTGTCATCACAGTGCTACATGCTCTTATCATCACAATGCTCCATGACCCCTGACATCACAATGTTCCATAACCCTTGTCATCAAAATGTTCCATGATACATTTCATCAATTTTCTCCAAGACCCTGTCATCACAATGCTCCATGCCCTTCTCATCACAATGCACCACGACCTTGTCATCAAAATGCTCCTTGACCTTTGTCATCACAAAGATCCATGACACTTGGCATCACAATGCTCCATGCCATTTCATCACAATGCTACATGAAACCTCTCATCACATTGCTCCATGCCCTTGTCAGCACAATGCTCCATGACGCTTGTCATCAGAATGCTCCATTGCCTTCTCATCACAATGCTCCATGCCCTTGTAATTACATTGCTTCAAAACCCCTGTAATCTCAATGCTCCATGCACCATTTCATCAGAATGCTCCATGCCCTTGTCATCGCAATGTTCCAAGCACTTGTCATCAAAATGCTCCATTACCTTTGTCATCACAATCCTCCATGACACTTGGTATCACAATGCTCCATGCCCTTGTCATCACAATGTGCTATGCCCACTGTCATCAGAATAATCCATGAAACATTTCCGACCAATGTTCCATGCCCCTGTCATCACAATGCTCCATGCCCTTCTCATCACAATGCTCCATGACCCCTGTCATCACAATGCTCCGTGACTCCAGTCATCACAATGCTTCATGACCTTTGTCCTCACAATGGTCCATGCCCTCCTCACACAAGGCTCTGTGTCCTTTGTCACTACAATGCTCCATGCCCTTGTCATCTCATTGCTCCATGCCCACTGTCATCACAATAATCCATGAAACTTGTCAGACCAATGTTCCATGCCCCTGTCATCACATTGCTCCATGCCTTGTCATCACAATGCTCCATGACCACTGTCATCACAATGCTCCGTGACTCCAGTCATCACAATGATTCATGAACTTTGTCCTCACAATGGTCCATGTCCTCGTCACACAAGGCTTTGTGATCTTTGTCACCACAATATTCCATTAAATTTTCATCACAATGCTCTGTGTCCCTTGTCATCACAATGCTCCATGCCTTTGTCAGCACAATGCTCCATGACACTTGTCATCAAAATGCTCCATGCGCTTGTCAGGACAATGCTCCATTGACATGTCATCACAATTTGCCATGCTCTTTTCATCACAATGCTCCACATCATTTTCATCGCTAGGCTCCATAAAACTTGTCATCACAGTGCTCCATGCACTTCTCATCAAAATGCTCTCTCACAACATATATCACAATGTTCCATCACTAGTCATCACAATACTCGCTCACCCCTGTCATCACAATGTTCCATGACCACCGTCATCACAGTGCTACATGCCCTTATCTTCACAATGCTCCATGAACCCTGGCATCACAATGTTCCATAACCCATGTCACAAAACGCTCCATGACCCATTTCATCACAATGCTTCATGACCCCTGACATCACAATATTCCATAACCCCTGTCATCAAAATATTCCATGACCCTTTTATTCAAATTGCTCCATGACCCTGTCATCACAATGTTCCCTGCACTTCTCATCACAATGCACCACGCCCTTGTCATCAAAATGCCCCATGACATTTGTCATCACAAAGCTCCCTGACCCTTGGCATCACAATGCTCCATGCCCTTGTCATCACAATGCTCAATGAAATCTCTCATCACATTGCTCCTTGCCCTTCTCATCACAATGCTCCATTACACCTGTCATAACAATGCTCCATGACCTCTGCCATCACAATGTTCCACGGCCTTGTCATCACAAGGCTCCATGACCCTTGTCATCACAATGCTCCAAGACCTCTGTAATCACAATTCCCCATGCCACTTTTCATCTCAATGCTCCATGAACACTGTCATCACAATGCACCATGCTCATCATCATAATGATTCATGCTATTGTCATCACAATGAAATCAAAATGCTCCATGTCCTCTGTCATCACAATGCTCCAAACCTTTCTGATCACAATGTTCCATAACACTTGTCATCACATGCCCTATGATGCTCGTCATCACAATTATGCAAGGTCTTCTCATCACAATGCTCCATGACCTTGGTAATCACAGTGCTCAGTACACTTGGCATCACAATGCTCGCTGACACTTGTCATCATTATGCTCCTTGAACACTGTCATGACAAGGCTCCATGCCTTTTTCATCACAATGATCCATTCCCTTTTCATCACAATGCTCCAAAACCCCTGTTATCACAATGCTCCGTGACTCCAGTCATCACAATGCTTCATGACATTTGAAATCACAATGGTCCATGAAGTGGTAACACAAAGTTCTGTGACCTTTGTCACCACAATGCTCCATGAAATTTTTATCACAATGCTGTGTGACCCTTGTCATCACAAAGCTCCATGCCTTTGTCAGCACAATGCTCCATGACCCTTGTCATCACAATGCTCGATGCGCGTGTCAGCACAATGCTCCATAACCCATGTCATCACAATGCACCATGGACTTGTCATCACAATGCTCCACATCCTTGTCATCAAAATGCTCCATAAACTTTGTCATCACAATGCTCCATGCACTTCTCCTAAAAATGCCTTCTCACCACTGATATCCCAATGTTCCTTCACTAGTCATCACAATACTCCCTCACCCCTGTCATCACAATATTCCATGACCCCTGTAATCACAATTCTACATGCCCTTGTCATCACAAACCGGCATGACGCATGTCATCAGAATGCTCCATGGCCTTCTCATCACAATGCTCCATGCCCTTGTCATCACAATGCTCCAACACCCCTGTAATCACAATGCTCCATGCCCCTTTTCATCTCAATGCTCCATGAACCCTGTTATCACAATGCACCGTGCCCGTCACCATAATATTTCATGCTATTGTCATCACAATGAAATCAAAATGCTCAATGACCTCTGTCATCACAATGCACCAAACCCTTCTGATCACAATGTTCCATAACACTTGTCATCACAATGCCCCATGACGCTGGTCATTACAATTATCCATGGTCTTCTCATCACAATTCTCCATGATCTTTGTCATCACAATGCTCAATACACTTATCATCACAATGCTCCCTGACAGTTTTCATCAGTATGCTCCTTGAACCCTGTCATGACAAGGCTCCATGCATTTTTCATCACAATGATCCATTCCCTTTTCATCACAATGCTCAATGCCCTTGTCATCACAATGCTCCAAGACCCCTCTAATCACAATGCTCCATGCCCCAATTCATCAAAATGCTCCATGAGACTTGTCATCACAAGGCTCCATGGTCTTCTCATCACACTGCTCCAGGACCTTGTCATCATAAGGCTCCATTCCCTTGTCATCACAATGCTCCTTGACCACTGTCATCACAATACTCCATGAACATTTTCAGGCCAATGCTCCATGACCTTCTCATCACAATGCTCCATGACCCTTGTCATCACAATGCTCCAAGAACCCTGTAATCACAATGCTCCATGTCCTTGTCATCACAAAGCTCCATGACGCATGTCATCAGAATGCTCCATTGCCTTCTCATCACAATGCTCCATGCCCTTGTCATCACATTGCTTCAAAATCCCTGTAATCTCAATGCTCCATGCACATTTTCATCAGAATGCTCCATGCCCTTGTCATCACAATGCTCCATGACCATTGTCATCGCAATGTTCCAAGCCCTTGTCATCAAATTGCTCCATTATATTTGTCATCACAATCCTCAATGACACTTGGTATCACAGTGCTCCATGCCATTGTCATCACAATGGACAATGACATATGTCATCACAATGCTCCCTGACACCTGTCTTCACAATACTCCATGACATTGTCATCACAATGTTCCATGCCCTAGTCATCACAATGCGCCATGCCCACTGTCATCACAATAATCCATGAAACATGTCAGACCAATGCTCCATGCCCCTTTAATCACAATGCTCCATGCCCTTGTCATCACAATGCTCCATGACCCCTGTCATCACAATGCTCCGTGACTCCATTCATCACAATGCTTCATGACATTTGTCCTCACAATGGTCCATGCACTCGTCACACAAGGCTCTGTGACCTTGTCACTACAATGATCCATGCCCTTGTCATCTCAAAGCTAAATGCCCACTGTCATCACAGTAATCCATGAAACTTGTCAGACCAATGTTCCATGCCTCTGTCATCACATTGCTCCATGCCTTTGTCATCACAATGCTCCATGAACCCTGTCATCCCAATTCACCGTGCCTATCACCATAATATTTCATGCTATTGTCATCACAATGAAATCAAAATGCTCAATGACCTCTGTCATCACAATGCACCAAACCCTTCTGATCACAATGTTCCATAACACTTGACATCACAATGCCCCATGACGCTGGTCATAACAATTATCCATGGTCTTCTCATCACAATGCTCCATGATCTTTGTCGTCACAATGCTCAATACACTTATCATCACAATGCTCCCTGACAGTTGTCATCAGTATGCTCCTTGAACCCTGTCATGACAAGGCTCCATGCATTTTTCCTCACAATGATTCATTCCCTTTTCATCACAATGCTCCAAGACCCATGTAATCACAATGCTCCATGTCCTTGTCATCACAAAGCTCCATGACACATGTCATCAGAATGCTCCATTGCCTTCTCATCACAATGCTCCATACCCTTGTAATTAAATTTCTTCAAAAACCCTGTAATCTCAATGCTCCATGCACCATATCATCAGAATGCTCCATGCCCTTGTCATCGCAATATTCCCAGCACTTGTCATCAAAATGCTCCATTACCTTTGTCATCACAATCCTCCATGACACTTGGTATCACAATGCTCCATGCCATTGTCATCACAATGGACAACAACATATGTCATCACAACGCTCCCTGACACCTGTCTTCACAATACTCCATGACCTTGTCATAACAATGTTCCATGCCCTTGTCATCACAATGCGCTATGCCCACTGTCATCACAATAATCCATGAAACATGTCAGACCAATGTTCCATGCCCCTGTCATCACAATGCTACATGCCCTTCTCATCACAATGCTCCACGACCCCTGTCATCACAATGCTCCGTGACTCCAGTCATCACAATGCTTCATGACCTTTTTCCTCACAATGCTCCATGCCCTCGTCACAAAAGGCTCTGTGACGTTTGTCACTACAATGCTCCTTGCCCTTGTCATCTCATTGCTCCATGCGCACTGTCATCACAATAATCCATGAAACTTGTCAGACCAATGTTCCATGCCCCTGTCATCACATAGCTCCATGCAATTGTCATCACAATGCTCCATGACTACTGTCATCACAATGCTCCGTGACTCCAGTCATCACAAAGATTCATGACCTTTGTCCTCACAATGGTCCATGCCCTCGTCACACAAGGCTTTGTGATTTTGTCACCACAATGCTCCATGAAATTTTCATCACAATGCTCTGTGTCCCTTGTCATCACAATGCTCCATGCCTTTGTCAGCACAGTGCTCCATGACACTTGTCATCAAAATGCTCCATGCGCTTGTCAGGACAATGCTCCATTGACATGTCACCACAATGTGCCATGCTCTTTTCATTACAAGGCTCCACATCCTTTTCATCGCTATGCTCCATAAAACTTGTCATCACAATGCTCCATGCACTTCTCATCAAAATGCTCTCTCACCACATATATCACAATGTTCCATCACTACTCATCACAATACTCGCTCACCCCTGACAGCGCAATGTTCCATGACCACTGTCATCACACTGTTACATGCCCTTATCATCACAATGCTCCATGAAACCTGACATCACAATGTTCCATAACCCCTATCACAAAATGCTCCATGACCCATGTCTTCACAATGTTTCATGACCCCTGACATCACAATGTTCCATAACCCCTGTCATCAAAATATTCCATGACACTTTTTTTCAAATTGCTCCATGACCCTGTCATCACAATGTTCCCTGCACTTCTCATCACAATGCACCACACCCTTGTCATCAAAATGCCCCATGACATTTGTCATCACAAAGCTCCCTGACCCTTTGCATCACAATGCTCCATGCCCTTGTCATCACAATGCTCCATTACACCTGTCATAACAATGCTCCATGACCACTGCCATCACAATGTTCCACGGCCTTGTCATCACAAGGCTCCATGACCCTTGTCATCACGATGCTCCAAGACCCCTGTAATCACAGTGCTCCATGCCCTTGTCATCACAAAGATCCATGACTCATGTCATCAGACTGCTCCATGGCTTTCTCATCACAGTGCTCAATGCCCTTGTCATCACAATGCTCAAAGATCCCTGTAATCACAATGCTCCATGCCCCAATTCATCAAAATGCTCCATGAGACTTGTCATCACAAGGCTCCATGGTCTTCTCATCACACTGCTCCAGGACCTTGTCATCATAAGGCTCCATTCCCATGTTATCACAATGCTCCTTGACCACTGTCATCACAATACTCCATGAACATTTTCCGGCCAATGCTCCATGACCTTCTCATCACAATGCTCCATGACCCTTGTCATCACAATGCTCCAAGAACCCTGTAATCACAATGCTCCATGTCCTTGTCATCACAAAGCTCCATGACGCATGTCATCAGAATGCTCCATTGCCTTCTCATCACAATGCTCCAAGCCCTTGTCATCACATTGCTTCAAAACCCCTGTAATCTCAATGCTCCATGCACCTTTTCATCAGAATGCTCCATGCCCTTGTCATCACAATGCTCCATGACCATTGTCATCGCAATGTTCCAAGCCCTTGTCATCAAATTGCTCCATTACATTTGTCATCACAATCCTCCATGACACTTGGTATCACAATGCTCCATGCCATTGTCATCACAATGAAAATGACATATGTCATCACAATGCTCCCTGACACCTGTCTTCACAATACTGCATGACATTGTCATCACAATGTTCCATGCCCTTGTCATCACAATGCGCCATGCCCACTGTCATCACAATAATCCATGAAACATTTCTGACCAATGCTCCATGCACCTTTAATCACAATGCTCCATGCCCTTGTCATCACAATGCTCCATGACCCCTGTCATCACAATGCTCCGTGACTCCATTCATCACAATGCTTCATGATATTTGTCCTCACAATGGTCCATGCCCTCGTCACACAATGCTCTGTGACCTTGTCACTACAATGCTCCATGCCCTTGTCATCTAAATGCTAAATGCCCACTGTCATCACAGTAATCCATGAAACTTGTCAGACCAATGTTCCATGCCCCTGTCATCACATTGCTCCATGCCATTGTCATCACAATGCTCCATGACCCCTGTCATCACAGTGCTCCGTTACTCCAGTCATCACAATGATTCATGACTTTTCTCATCTCAATGGACCATGCCCTCGTCACACAAGGCTCTGTGATCTTTGTCACCACAATGCTCCATGAAATTTTCATCACAATGCTCTGTGTCCCTTGTCATTACAATGCTCCATGCCTTTGTCAGCACAATGCTCCTTGACACTTGCTATCAAAATGCTCCATGCGCTTGTCAGCACAATGCTCCATGATACATGTTATCACAATGTGCCATGCTCTTTTCATCACAATGCTCCACATCCTTTTCATCGCTATGCTCCATAAAACTTGTCATCACAATGCTCCATGCACTTCTCATCAAAATGCTCTCTCACAACATATATCACAATGTTCCATCACTAGTCATCACAATACCCGCTCACCCCTGTCATCACAATGTTCCATGACCACTGTCATCACAGTGCTACATGCCCTTATCATCACAATGCTCCATGACCCCTGACATCACAATGTTCCATAACCCCTGTCACAAAATGCTCCATGACACATTTCATCACAATACTTCATGAACCCTGACATCACAATGTTCCATAACCACTGTCATCAAAATATTCCATGACACTTTTATTCAAATTGCTCCATGACCCTGTCATCACAATGCTCCCTGCCCTTCTCATCACAATGCACCTCACCCTTGTCATCAAAATGCCCCATGACATTTGTCATCACAAAGCTCCATGACCCTTGGCATCACAATGCTCCATGCCTTTGTCATCACAATGCTCAATGAAATCTCTCATCACATTGCTCCATGCCCTTCTCATCACAATGCTCCATTACACCTGTCATAACAATGCTCCGTGACCCCTGCTATCACATTGTTCCACGGCCTTGTCATCACAAGGCTCCATGACCCTTGTCATCACAATGCTCCATGCACTTCTCATGAAAATGCTCTCTCACCACTGATATCACAATGTTCCATCACTAGTCATCACCATACTCCTTCACCCCTGTCATCACAATGTTACATGACCCCTATCATCACAATGCTACATGCCGTTATCATCACAATGCACCACTCGATTGTCATCAGAATGCTCCATGACCTTTGTCATCACAATTCTCCATGACCCCTGTCATCACAAAGCTCCATGACACCTGTCATCACAATTCTCCATGCCCCTTGTCATTACAGTTCCCCATGACGCTCGTCTTCACAATTATCCATGGTCTTCTAATCACAATGTTCCACCGTCTTTCAATCGCAATGCTCCATGACCCTTGAAATAACAATGTTATATGCTCTTGTAATCACATTCTCCATGCACTTGTCATCGCAATGCTCCATGACCCCTGTCATAGCAAGCCTCATGTGCTTTTCATCACAGTGCTTCACGAACTTGTCATCAAAATTCTCAAAAGCCCTTCTCATCACAATGCTCCATTACCTTTGTCGTCACAATTCTCCATGACAATTGGCATCACAATTCTCCATGCCATTGTCATCACAATGGAACATGACATATGCCATCACAATGAACCCTGACACCTGTCTTCACAATACTCCATGACCTTGTCATCACTATGCTCCATGCCCTTGTCATCACAATGCACCATGCCGACTGTCATCACAATAATCCATGAAACTTGCCAGACCAATGTTCCATGCCGCTGTCATCACAATGCTCCATTCCCTTGTCATCACAATGCTCTGTGACTCCAGTCATCACAATACTTCATGACAGTTTTCATCACAATGATCCATGCCCTCGTCATCACAAGGCTCTGTGAACTTTGTCACCACAATTCTCCATGATCTTTTCATCCCAATGCTCTCTGAGCCTTGTCATAACAACGCTCCATGCCTTTGTCAGCACAATGCTCCATGACCCTTGTTATCACAATGCTCCATGCGCTTGTCAGAACAATGCTCCATGACCCATGTCATCACAGTGTGCCATGCACTTGTCATCACAATGCTCCCCAAACTTGTCATCACAAAGCTCCATAAATATTGTCATCACAAAGCTCCATGCACTACGAATCAAAATGCTCTCTCACCACTGGTATCTCAATTTTCCATCACTAGTCATCACAATACTCCCTCACCCCTGTCATCACAATGTTACACGGCCTTGTCATCACAAGGCTCCATGACCCGAGTAATCACAATGCTCTATACCCCTTTTCATCTCAATGCTCCATGAACCCTGTCATCACAACGAACCATGCCCATCATCATAATGCTTCATGCTATTGTCATCACAATGAAATCAAAATGCTCCATGACCTCTGTCATCCCAATGCTCCCAACCCTTGTGATCACAATGCTCCATAACACTTGTCATCACAACGCCCCATGAGGCTCGTCATCACAATTATCCATGCACTTCTCATCACAATGTGCCATAACCTTTGTCATCACAATGCTCAATACACTTGTCATCACAATGCTCCCTGACACTTGTCGTCTGTATGCTCCATGAACCCTGTCATGACAAGGCTTCATGCCTTTTTCATGATAATGATCCATGCCTTTTTCATCACAGTGCTCCAAGACCCCTGTAATCACAATGCTACATGCCCTGGTCATCACAAAGCTCCATGACAAATGTCATCAGAATGCTCCTTAGACATCTCTCACAATGCTCCATGCCCTTTTCATCACAGTGTTCCAAAAACCCCTGTAATCACAATGCTCCATGCCCCTTTACATCAGAATGCTCCATGAGACTTCTCATCACAAGGCTCCATGGTCTTCTCATCACAATGCTCCAGGACCTTGTAATCACAATGCTCCATGACCCCTTTCATCAGAATACTCCATGAACATTTTCAGCTCTATGATCCATGATCTTCTCATCACAATGCTCCATGACCCCTGTCATCACTATGCTCCATGCTCCTTGATATCAAAATGATCCATGACCTCTGTCATCACAGTGCTCCAAACCCTTGTGATCACATTGTTCCATAACACTTGTCATCACAACGCTCCATGATGCCTGTCATCACAATACTCCATGCCCTTGTCATCACAATGCTCCATGACCTTTGTCATCACAATGCTCAATACACTTGTCATCACAATGCTCCCTGACACTTGTCGTCAGAATGCTTCTCGAACCCTGTCATGAAGAGGCTGTATGCCTTTTTCATCACAATGCTCCATGCCCTTTTCATCACAATGCTCCACGCCATTGTCATCACAATACTCCACAAGCTTGTCATCAGAATGCTCCATGACCCTTGTCATCACAATGCTCCATGACGCTTGTCATCACAGTGCTCCATGACACTTGTCATCAAAATGCTCCATGCCTTTGTCACAAAATGCTTCATGACATTGTCATCATAATGCTCCATGCGCTTGTCATCACAATACTCCATTCCCATTGTCATCAAAATCCTCGGTGAACCTTGGGTTCACATTTCTTCATGCCCTTGTCATTACAATGTTCCATGCTCCTTGAAATCAAAATGATCCATGACCTCTGTCATCACAATGCTACAAACCCTTGTGATCACAATGTTCCATAAGGCTTATCATCACAACGCTCCATGATGCCTGTCATTACAATGCTGCATGAACTTTGTCATCACAATGTTAAATACACTTGTCAACACAATGCTCCCTGACACTTATCGTCAGAATGCTCCTTGAACCCTGTAATGAAAAGGCTCCATTCCTTTTTCATAACAATGCTCCATGCCCTTTTCATCACAATGCTCCATGACAGTGTCATCACAATACTCCGCAAGCTTGTCATCAGAATGCTCCATGACCCCTGTCATCACAATGATCCATGACACCTGTCATCAAAATCCTCCATTTCCCTTGTCATTACAGTGCTCCATGACGCTCGTCATCACAATTATCCATGAACTTCTCATAACAATGCTCCACGGTCTTGCGATCACAATGCTCAATGCCCTGGTCATCACAGTGCTCCATGTCCCTTGTCATCACATTTCTCCACGTCCATGTCATCACAGTGCTCCATGACACCTGTCATAGCAAGCTCCATGTGCTTTTCATCAAAGTGCTTCACGAACTTGTCATCAAAATTCTCAAAAGCCCTTGTCATCACAATGCTCCAATACCCCTGTAATCACAATGCACCATGCCCCTTTTCATCAGAATGCTCCATGAGACTTCTCATCACAAGGCTCCATGGTCTTCTCATCACAATGCTCCAGAACCTTGTCATCACAATGCTCCATGACCCCTTTCATCAGAATACTCCATGAACATTTTCAGCTCAATGCTCCATGATCTTCTCATCACAATGCTCCATGACCCCTGTCATCACTATGCTCCATGATATTTGATATCAAAATGATCCATGACCTCTGTCATCACAGTGGTCCAAACCCTTTTGATATCATTGTTCCATAACACTTGTCATCACAATGCTCCATGATGCCTGTCATCACAATACTCTATGCCCTTGTCATCACAATGCTCCATGACCTTTGTCATCACAATGCTCAATACACTTGTCATCACAATGCTCCCTGACACTTGTCGTCAGAATGCTTCTCGAACCCTGTCATGAAGAGGCTGTATGCCTTTTTCATCACAATGCTCCATGCCCTTTTCATCACAATGCTCCACGCCATTGTCATCACAATACTCCACAAGGCTGTCATCAGAATGCTCCATGACACTTGTCATCACAATTCTCCATGACCCCTGTCATCACCATGCACCAGGCCCCTTGTCACTACAATTCTACGTGATGCTCGCCATCACAATTATCCATGGTCTTCTCAACACAATGCTCCACCGTCTTGCCATCACAATGCTCCATGACACTTCAAATCACAATGTTACATGCTCTTGTAATCACATTCTCCATGAACTTGTCATCGCAATGCTCCATGACCCCTGTCATAGCAAGCTCCATGTGCTTTTCATCACAGTGCTTCACGACCTTGTCATCAAAATTCTCAAAAGCCCTTGTCATCGCAATGCTCCATGCCCTTTTCATCACAATGATCCATGACCATTGTCATCAAAATGCTCCATTACATTTGTCATCACAATCATCCATGACACTTGTCATCACAATGCTCCATGCCGTTGTCATCACAATGCACCATGACATAGGTCATCACAATGCTCCCTGACACCTGACTTCACAATACTCCATAACCTTTTCTTCACAGTGTTCCATGACCTTGTCATCACAATGTGCAATGCCCACTGTCATCACAATAATCCATGAAATTTTTCAGACCGATGCTCCATGCCCCTCTCATCACAATGATCCATGCACTTGTCATCACAATGCTCGATGACACCTGTCATCACAATGCTCCGTGTCTCCAGTCATCACAATGCTTCAAGACTTTGTCATCAGAATGGTCCATACCCTCATCATCACAAGTCTCTGTGACCTTTGTCACCACAATGCTCCATGAATATTTCATCACAATGCTCTGTGACCCTTGGCATCACAATGCTCCATGCACTTCTCATGAAAATGCTCTCTCACCACTGATATCACAATGTTCCATCACTAGTCATCACCATACTCCTTCACCCTTGTCATCACAATGTTCCATTACACCTATCATCACAATGCTACATGCCGTTATCATCACAATGCACCACTCGCTTGTCATCAAAATGCTCCATGACCTTTGTCACCACAAAGCTCCATGACCCTTGGCATCACAATGCTCCATGCCATTGTCATACAATGCTTCATGAAGCCTCTCATCACATCGCTCCATTCCCTTATCATCGCAAAGCTCCATGACGCTTGTCATCACAATGCTCGATGCCCTTCTCATCACAATGCTCCATGATCTTGTCATTACAATCCTCCATGACCCATGTATCACAGTGTTCCGTGTCCTTTTCATCACAATGCTCCATGCCCACTATCATCACAATAATCCATGAAAATTTTCAGACAAATGCTCCATGCCCTTGTCATCACAAAGCTCCATGACGCATGTCATCAGAATGCTCCATGGCCTTCTCATTCACAATGCTCCATGCCCTTGCCATCACAATGCTCCAAGACACCTGTAATCACAATGCTCCATGTCCCTTTTCATCTCAGTGATCCATGAACCCTGTCATCACACTGCACCATGCCCATCATCATAATGCTTCATGCTATTGTCATCACAATGAAATCAAAATGCTCCATGACCTCTGTCATCACAATGCTCCAAACCCTTGTGATCACAGTGTTCCATAACACTTGTCATCACAACGACCCATGACGCTTGTCTTCACAATTATCCATGGTCTTCTCATCACAATGTTCCATGACCTTTGTCATCACAATGCTCAATACACTTGTCATCACAATGCTCCCAGACTCTTGCCATCAGTATGCTCCTTGAACACTGTCATGACAAGGCTCCATGCCTATTTCATTACAATGATCCATGCCTTTTTCATCACAATGCTCCAAGACCCGTGTAATCACAATGCTCCTTGCCCTGGTCATCACAATGCTCCATGACACATGTCATCAGAATGCTCGTTGGACATCTCTCACAACGCTCCATGCCCTTGTAATTACAATGCTCCAAGACCCCTGTGATCACAATGCTCCATGCCCCTTTTCATCAGAATGCTCCATGAGACTTCTCATCACAAGGCTCCATGGTCTTCTCATCAGAGTGCTCCAGGACCTTGTCATCACAATGCTCCATGACTCATTTCATCAGAATACTCCATGAATATTTTCAGCTCAATGCTCTATGATCTTCTCATTACAATGCTCCATGACCCCTGTCATCACAATGCTCCATGCTCCTTGATATCAAAATGATCCATGACCTCTGTCATCACAGTGCTCCAAACCCTTGTGATCACATTGTTCCATAACACTTGTCATCACAACGCTCCATGATGTCTGTCATCACAATAATCCATGCCCTTGTCATCACAATGCTCCATGACCTTTGTCATCACAATGCTCAATACACTTGTCATCACAATGCTCCCTGACACTTGTCGTCAGAATGCTTCTCGAACCCTGTCATGGAAAGGCTGTATGCCTTTTTCATCACAATGCTCCATGCCCTTTTCATCACAATGCCCCATGCCATTGTCATCACAATACTCCACAAGCTTGTCATCAGAATGCTCCATGACCCTTGTCATCACAATGCTCCATGAACCCTGTCATCACAAAGCTCCATGACACCTGTCATCACAATTCTCCATGCGCCTTGTCATTACAGTTCTCCATGACGCTCGTCATCACAATTATCCATGGTCTTCTCATCACAATGTTCCACCGTCTTGCAATCACAATGCTCCATGACCCTTGAAATCACAATGTTACATGCTCTTGTAATCACATTCTCCATGCACTTGTCATCGCAATGCTCCATGACGCCTGTCATAGCAAGCCTCATGTGCTTTTCATCACAGTGCTCCACGAACTTGTCATCAGAATTCTCAAAAGCCCTTGTCATCACAATGCTCCATGCCCTTTTCATCACAATGCTCCATGACCATTGTCATCACAATGTTCCAAGCCCTTGTCATCACAATGCTCCATTACCTTTGTCGTCACAATCCTCCATGACAATTGGCATCACAATTCTCCATGCCATTGTCATCACAATGGAACATGACATATGCCATCACAATGAACCCTGACACCTGTCTTCACAATACTCCATGACCTTGTCATCACTATGCTCCTTGCCCTTCTCATCACAATGCGCCATGCCGACTGTCATCACAATAATCCATGAAACTTGCCAGACCAATGTTCCATGCCACTGTCATCACAATTCTCCATGCCCTTGTCATCACAATGCTCTGTGACTCCAGTCATCACAATACTTCATGACATTTTTCATCACAATGATCCATGCCCTCGTCATCACAAGGCTCTGTGAACTTTGTCACCACAATTCTCCATGATCTTTTCATCCCAATGCTCTCTGAGCCTTTTCATAACAACGCTCCATGCCTTTGTCAGCACAATGCTCCATGACCCTTGTTATCACAATGCTCCATGCGCTTGTCAGAACAATGCTCCATGACCCATGTCATCACAGTGTGCCATGCACTTGTCATCACAATGCTCCCCAAACTTGTAATCACAATGCTCCATAAACGTTGTCATCACAAAGCTCCATGCACTTCGAATCAAAATGCTCTCTCACCACTGATATCTCAATTTTCCATCACTAGTCATCACAATACTCCCTCACCCCTGTCCTCACAATGTTACACGGCCTTGTCATCACAAGGCTCCATGACCCGAGTAATCACAATGCTCCATACCCCTTTTCATCTCAATGCTCCATGAACCCTGTCATCACAATGAACCATGCCCATCATCATAATGCTTCATGCTATTGTCATCACAATGAAATCAAAATGCTCCATGACCTCTGTCATCACAATGCTCCAAACCCTTGTGATCACAATGCTCCATAACACTTGTCATCACAATGCCCCATGAGGCTCGTCATCACAATTATCCATGCACATCTCATCACAATGTGCCATGACCTTTGTCATCACAATGCTCAATACACTTGTCATCACAATGCTCCCTGACACTTGTCGTCAGTATGCTCCTTGAACCCTGTCATGACAAGGCTCCATGCCTTTTTCATGATAATGATCCATGCCTTTTTCATCACAATGCTCCAAGACCCCTGCAATCACAATGCTCCATGCCCTGGTCATCACAAAGCTCCATGACGAATGTCATCAGAATGCTCCTTAGACATCTCTCACAATGCTCCATGCCCTTTTCATCACAATTCTCCAAGACCCCTGTAATCACAATGCTCCATGCCCTTGTCATCACGAAGCTCAATGACTTATGTCATCAGAATGCTCCATGGCCTTCTCATCACAATGCTCCATGCCCTTGTCATCACAGTCCTCCAAAACCCATGTGTTCACAATGCTCCATGCCCCTTTTCTTCTCAATTCTCCATGAACTCTGCCATTCCAATGCACCATGCCCAACATCATAATGCTTAATACTATTGTCATCACAATGAAATCAAAATGCTACATGACCTCTGTCATCACAATGCTCCAAAACCTTGTGATCACAATGTTCCATAACACTTGTCATCACAATTCCCCATGATGCTCCTCATGACAATTATCCATGGTCTTCTCATCACAGTGCTCCGTGACCTTTGTCATCACAATGTTCAATACACTTGTCATCTCAATGCTCCCTGCCACTTGTCGTCAGTATGCTTCTTGAACCCTGTCATGACAAGGCTCCATGCCTTTTTCATCAAAATGATCCATGCCCTTTTCATCACAATGCTCCAAGACCCCAGTAATCACAGTGCTCCATGCCCATGTCATCACAAAGCTCCATGACCCATATCATCAGAATGCTCCATGGCCTTCTCAACACCATGCTCCATGCACTTGTCTTCACACTGCTCCCTGACACTTGTCTTCAGAATGCTCCATGAACCCTGTCATAAAAAGGCTCCATGCCTTTTTCATCACAATGCTCCATGATCTTTCATCACTATGCTCCATGCCATTGTCATCACAATACTCCACAAGCTTGTCATCAGAATGCTCCATGACCCATGTCATCACAATGCTCCATGACCCCTGTCATCACAATGCTCCATGACACCTGTCATCACAATGCTCCATGCCCCTTGTCATTACAGTGCTCCATGATGATCGTCATCACAATTATCCATGGTCTTCTCATCACAATGCTGCACAGTCTTGCCATCACAATGCTCCCTGCCCTGGCCATCACAATGCTCCATATCCCCTGTTATCACAATTCTCCACGTCCTTGTCATCACAATACTCCATGACACTTCTCATCACAATGTTACATGCTCTTGTCTTCACAATTCTCCATGCACTTTTCATTGCAATGCTCCATGTACCCTGTCATAGCAAGCTCCGTGCGCTTGTCATCACAATGCTTCACGACGTTGGCATCAAAATTGTTAATGGCCCTTGTCATCACAATGCTCCATGCCCTTGTCATCACAATGCTCCATGACCCTTGTCATCACAGTGGTCCATGTCCTCTTCAAAGAAGGCTCTGTGGTCTTTTTCACCACAATGCTCCATGAATATTTCATCACAATGCTCTGTGTCCCTTGTCATCAAAATGCTCCATGCATTTGTCACCACAATGCTCCATGCCTTTGTCACCACAATGCTTCATGCCCTTGTCATCACAATGCTCCATGCCCACTGTCATCACAATAATTCATGAAACTTGTCAGGCCAATGTTCCATGCCCCTGTCTTCACATTGCTCCATGCCCTTGTCATCACAATGCTCCATGAACCCTGTCATGAAAAGGCTCCATGCCTTTTTCATCACAATGCTCCATGATCTTTCATCACTATTCTCCATGCCATTGTCATCACAATACTCCACAAGCTTGTCATCAGAATGCTCCATGACCCATGTCATCACAATGCTCCATGACCCCTGTCATCACAATGCTCCATGACACCTGTCATCACAATGCTCCATGCCCCTTGTCATTACAGTGCTCCATGATGATCGTCATCACAATTAACCATGGTCTTCTCATCACAATGCTGCACAGTCTTGCCATCACAATGCTCACTGCCCTGGACATCACAATGCTCCATATCCCATGTTATCACAATTCTCCACGTCCTTGTCATCACAATACTCCATGACACTTCTCATCACAATGTTACATGCTCTTGTCTTCACAATTCTCCATGCACTTTTCATTGCAATGCTCCATGTCCCCTGTCATAGCAAGCTCCGTGCGCTTGTCATCACAATGCTTCACGACGTTGGCATCAAAATTGTTAATGGCCCTTGTCATCACAATGCTCCATGCCCTTGTCATCACAATGCTCCAGGACCCTTGTCATCACAGTGGTCCATGTCCTCTTCAAAGAAGGCTCTGTGATCTTTTTCACCACAATGCTCCATGAATATTTCATCACAATGCTCTGTGTCCCTTGTCATCAAAATGCTCCATGCATTTGTCACCACAATGCTCCATGCCTTTGTCACCACAATGCTTCATGCCCTTGTCATCACAATGCCCCATGCCCACTGTCATCACAATAATTCATGAAACTTGTCAGGCCAATGTTCCATGCCCCTGTCTTCACATTGCTCCATGCCCTTGTCATCACAATGCTCCATGACCCCTTTCATCACAATGCTCCGTGACTCCAGTCATCACAATGCTTCATGACCTATCTCATCACTATGGTCCATGCCCTCGTCACACAAGGCTCTGTGATCTTTTTCACCCCAATGCTCCATGAATATTTCATCACAATGCTCTGTGTCCCTTGTCATCAAAATGCTCCATGCCTTTGTCAGCACAATGCTCCATGACACTTGTCATCAAAATGCTCCATGCGCTTGTCAGCACAATGCTCCATGACCCATGTCATCACAATGCGCCATGCGCTTGTCATCACAATACTCCACATCCTTATCATTGCTATGCTCCATAACACTTGTTATCACAATGCTCCATGCACTTCTCATCAAAATGCTCTCTCACAACATATATCACAATGTTACATCACTACTCATCACAATACTCCCTCACCCCTGTCATCACAGTTTTCCATGACCCCTGTCAACACAGTGCTACATGCCATTATCATCACAATGCTCCATGACCACTGACATCACAATGTTCCATAACCCCTGTCACAAAATATTCCATGACCTTTTTCATCAAATTGCTGCATGAACATGTCATCACAATGCTCCCTGTCCTTCTCATCTCAATTCACCATGCCCTTGTCGTCAAAATGCCCCATGACCTTTGTCATCACAAAACTCCATGACACTTGGCATCACAATGCTCCATGCCCTTGTCACCACAATGCTCCAAGTCGCTTTTCATCACAATGCTCCATTCCCTTTCCATCACAATGCTCCATGCCCTTGTCATTACAATCCTGCATGATCTATGTATCACAGTGTTCCGTGCCCTTGTCATCACAATGCTCCATGCCCACTCTCATCACAATAATCCATGGAAATTTTCAGACAAATGTCCCATGCCCTTGTCATCACATTGCTCCATTACCCCTGTCATAACAGTGCTCTATGACCCCTGCCATCACAAGGTTCCACGGCCTTGTCCTCACAAGCCTCAATGACACTTGACATCAAAATCCTCCAAGACACCTGTAATCACAATGCTCCATGCCCTTGTCATTACAAAGCTCCATGACGCATGTCAGCAAAATGCTCCATGGCCTTCTCCTCACAATGCTCCATGCCCTTGTCATCAAAATGCTCCAACACCCCTGTAAACACAATGCTCCATGCCCCTTTTCATCTCAATGCTCCATGAACCCTGTCATCACAATGCACCGTGCCCATCACCATAATATTTCATGCTATTGTCATCACAATGAAATCAAAATGCTCAATGACCTCTGTCATCACAATGCAACAAACACTTCTGATCACAATGTTCCATAACACTTGTCATCACAATGCCCCATGACGCTGATCATCACAATGCTCCATGCCCTTTTCATAACAATGCTCCAAGACCCCTGCAATCACAATGCTCCATGTCCTTATCATCACAAAACTCCATGACTCATGTCATCAAAATGCTCCATTGTCTTCTCATCACAGTGCTCCTTGCCCTTGTCATTGCAATGCTCCAAAACCCATGTAATCACAGTGCTCCATGAACATTTTCATCAGAATGCTCCATGACCCTTTTCATCAAAATGCTCCATGACCCCTGACATCACAATGTTCCATAACCCCTGTCATAAAAATGTTCCATGACACTTTTCTTCAGTTTGCTCCAAGACCCCGTCATCACAATGCTCCCTGCCCTTCTCATCATAATGCACCACAATCTTGTCATCAAAATTCTCCATGACTTTTGTCATCACAATGCTCCATGACCCTTGGCAACACAATGCTCCATGCCATTTCATCACAATGCTACATGAAACCTCTCATCACATTGCTCCATGCACTTGTCAGCACAATGCTCCATTACCCTTGTCATAACAATGCTCCATGACCCCTGCCATCACAATGTTCCACGACCTTGTTATACAAGGCTCCATGACCCTTGTCATCACGATGCTCCAAGACCCCTGTAATCACAAAGCTCCATGCCCTTGTCGTCACAAAGATCCATGACCCATGTCATCAGAATGCTCCATGGCCTTCTCATCACAATGCTCCATGCCCCTGTAATCACAATGCTCCATGCCCCTATTCATCAGAATGCTCCATGAGAGTTGTCATCACAAGACTCCATGGTTTTCTCATCACACTGCTCCAGGACCTTGTCATCACAATGCTCCTTTCCCTTGTCATCACAATGCTCCATGACACTTGTCATCACAATGCTCCGTGACTCCAGTCATCACAATGCTTCATGACCTTTTTCATCACAATTGTCCATGCCCTCGTCACACAAGGCTCTGTGACCTTTGTCAACACAATGCTCCATGCCCTTGTCATCACAATGCTCCATGCCCACTGTCATCACAATAATCGATGAAACTTGTCAGACCAATGGTCCATGCCCTCGTCACACAAGGCTCTGTGATCTTTGTCATCACAATGCTCCATTAACTTTTCATCACAATGCTCTGTGTCCCTTGTCATAACAATGCTCCATGGCTTTGTCAGCACAATGCTCCATGAAACTTATCATCAAAATGCTCCATGCGCTTTTCAGCACAGTGCTCCATGATCCCTGTCATCACAAAACTCCGTGACTCCAGTCATCACAATGCTCAATGACATTTGTCATCACAGTGGTCGAGGCCCTCTTCACACAAGGCTCTGTGACCTTTGTCACCACAATGCTCCATGCCCTTGTCATCACAATGCTCCATGCAAACTGTCATCACAATAATCCATAAAACTTGTCAGACCAATGTTCCATGACCCTGTCATCACATTGCTCCATGCCCTTGTCATCACAATGCTCCATGACCCCTTTCATCACAATGCTCTGTGACTCCAGTCATCATAATGCTCCATGACATTTGTCATCACAGTGGTCGATGCCCTCTTCACACAAGGCTCTGTGACCTTTTTCATCACAATGCTCCATGCCCTTGTCATCACAATGCTCCATGCCAACTGTCATCACAATAATCCATGAAACTTGTCAGACCAATGTTCCATGACCCTGTCATCACATTGCTCCATGCCCTTGTCATCACAATGCTCCATGACCCCTTTCATCACAATGCTCCGTGACTCCAGTCATCACAATGCTTCATGACCTATCTCATCACTATGGTCCATGCCTTCGTCACACAAGGCTCTGTGAAAATTTTCACCAAAATGCTCCATGATTATTTCATCACAATGCTCTGTGTCCCTTGTCATCAAAATGCTCCATGCCCTTCTCAACACAATGTTCCATGCCCTTGTCATTACAATACTCCATGACCCATGTATCACAGAGTTCCATGCCCTTGTCATCACAATGCTCCATGCCCTATCTCATCACAATAATCAATAAAACTTTTCAGACCGAAGCTCCATGCCCTTGTAATCACAATGCTCCCTGTCCTTCTCATCTCAATGCACCATGCCCTTGTCGTCAAAATGCCCCATGACATTTGTCATCACAAAGCTCCATGCCATTGTCATCACAATGCTCAATGAAATATATCATCACATTGCTCCATGCCCTTGTCATCACAATGCTCCATTACACCTGTCATAACAATGCTCCATGACCCCTGCCATCACAATGTTCCATGGCCTTGTCATCACAAGGCTCCATGACCCTTGTCATCACAATGCTCCATGACCTCTGTAATCACAGTTCTCCATGCCACTTTTCATCTCAATGCTCCATGAACCCTGTCATCACAATGCACCATGCCCATTATCATAATGATTCATGCTATTGTCATCAAAATGAAATTAAAATGCTTCATGACCTCTGTCATAATAATGCTCCAAACCCTTCTGATCACAATGTTCCATAACACTTGTCATCACAATGCCCCATGACGCTGGTCATCACAATTATCCATGGACTTCTTTTCACACTGCTCCATGATCTTTGTCATCACAATGCTCAATACACTTATCATCACAATGCCCCCTGACAGTTGTCATCAGTATGCTCCTTGAACCCTGTCATGACACCGCTCCATGCATTTTTCATCTCAATGATCCATTCCCTTTTCATCACAATGCTCCAAGACCCCTGTAATCACAATGCTCCATGTCCTTGTCATAACAAAGCTCCATGACGCATGTCATCAGAATGCTCCATTGCCTTCTCATCACAATGCTCCATGCCCTTGTCATCACAATGCTCCAGGAACCCTGGATTCACAATGCTCCATGCCCCTTGTCATTACAGTGCTCCATGACGCTCGTAATCACAATTATCCGTGATCTTCTCATCACAATGCTCCACGGTCTTGCCATCACAATGTTCCATGACCTGGTCATCACAATGCTCCATGTCCCATGTCATCACAATTTTCCACGTCCTTGTCATCACAATGCTCCATGACACTTCTTATCACAATGTTACATGTCCTTGTCATCACAATTCTCCATGCACTTGTCATCGGAATTCTCTATGATCCCTGTCATAGCAAGCTCCATGAGCTTGTCATCACAATGCTTCACGACATTCTCATGAAAATTCTCAATGGCGCTTGTCATCAAAATGCTCCATGCCCTTGTCATCACAATGCTCCATGACCCTTGTCATCACAGTGTTCCAAGCCCTTGTCATCAAAATGCTCCATTACCTTTGTCATCACAATCCTCCATGACACTTGGTATCACAATTCTCCATGCCATTGTCATCACAATGGACAATGACATATGACATCATAATGCTCCCTGACACCTGTCTTCACAATACACCGTAACCTTGTCATCACAATGTTCCATGCCCTTGTCATCACAATGCACCATGCCCACTGTCATCACAATAATCCATGAAACATGTCAGACCAATGTTCCATGCCCCTGTCATCACAATGCTACATGACGCCGGTCATCACAATGCTCCGTGACTCCAGTCATCACAATGCTTCATGACCTTTGTCATCACAATGTTCCATGCCCTCGTCACACAAGGCTCTGTGACCTTTGTCACCACAATGCTCTATGTCCTTGTCATCACAAAGCTCCATGACGCATGTCATCAGAATGCTCCATTGCCTTCTCATCACAATGCTCCTTGCCCTTGTCATTATAATGCTTCCAAACCCCTGTAATCACAATGCTCAATGCACCTTTTCATCAGAATGCTCCATGACCCTTTAAATCAAAATAATCCATGACCCATGACATCAAAATGTTCCATAACTCCTGTCATCAAAATGATTCATGACGCTTTTCATCAATTTGCTCCATGACCTTGTCATCAAAATGCTCCCTGCCCTTCTCATCACAATGCACCACGACCTTGTCATCAAAATGCTCCGTGACCTGTGTCGTCACAAAGCTACATGACCCTTGGCATCACAATGCTCCATGCCATTTCATCACAATGCTACATGGAACCTCTCATCACATTGCTCAATGCCATTGTCAGCACAATGCTCCATGACGCTTGTCATCACAATGCTCGATACGCTTCTCATCACAATGCTACATGCCCTTGTCACTACAATCCCCCATGACACAGGCATCACACTGTTCCGTGCCCTAGTCATCACAATGCTCCATGCCGAATCTCATCACAATAATCCATGAAATTTTCAGACTAATGTTCCATGCCCTTGTCATCACAATGCTCCATTACCCCTGTCATAACAATGCTCCATGACCACTGCCATCACAATGTTCCACGGCCTTGTCATCCAAGGCTCCATGACCCTTGTCATCACAATTCTCCAAGACCCCTGTAATCACAATGCTCCATGCCTTTGTCGTCACAAAGATTCATGACGCATGTCATCAGAATGCTCCGTGGCCTTCTCATCACAATGCTCCATGCCCTTGTCATCACAATGCTCCAAGACCCCTCTAATCACCATGCTCCATGCCCCTTGTCATTGCAGTGCTCCATGACGCTCGTCATCACAATTATCCGTGATCTTCTCATCACAATGCTCCACGGTCTTGCCATCACAATGCTCCATGCCCTGGTCATCACAATGGTCCATGTCCCATGTCATCACAATTCTCCACGTCCTTGTCATCACAATGCTCCATGACACTTCTTACCACAATGTTACATGATCTTTTCATCACAATTCTCCATGCACTTGTCATCGCAATGCACTCTGACCCCTGTCATAGCAAGCTCCATGCGCTTGTCATCACAATGCTTCACGATGTTGTCATCAAAATTCTCAATGGCACTTGTCATCACAATGCTACATGACCTTGTCATCACAATGTTCCAAACCCTTGTCATCAAAATGCTCCATTACCTTTGTCATCACAATCCTCCATGACACTTTGTATCACAATGCTCCATGCCATTGTCATCACAATGGACAATGACATATGTCATCACAATGCTCCCTGACTCCAGTCATCACAATGCTTCATGAAATTTGTCATCACAATGGTCCATGCACTCGTCACACAAGGCTATGTGACCTTTGTCACCACAATGCTCCATGCCCACTGTCATTCCAATAATCCATGAAACTTTTCAGACCAATGATCCACGCCATCTTCACACAAGGCTCGGTGATCTTTGTCACCACAATTCTCCATGAACTTTTCATCACAATGCTCTTTGTCCCTTGTCATCACAATGCTCCATGCCTTTGTCAGCACAATGCTCCCTGACACATGTCATCACAATGTGCTATGCGCTTGTCATCACAATGCTCCAGATCCTTTTCATCGCTATGCTCCATAAAATTTGTCATCACAATGGTCCATGCACTTCTCATCAAAATGTTCTCTCAACACATATATCACAATGTTCCATCACTAGTTATGACGATACTCCCTCACCCCTGTCATCACAATGTTCCATGACCACTGTCATCATAGTGCTACATGCCCTTATCATCACAATGCTACATGACCCCTGACATCACAATGTTCCAAACCCCTGTCATCAAAATATTCCATGACACTTTTCATCAAATTGCTCCATGACGCTGTCATCACAATGCTCCCTGCCCTTCTCATCACAATGCACCACGCACTTGTCATCAAAATCCCCCATAACATTTGTCATCACAAAGCTCCATTATCCCTGTCATAACAATGATCCATGACCCCTGCTATCACAAGGTTCCACGGCCTTGTCATCACAAGCCTCGATGACCCTTGTCATCACAATGATCCAAGACCCCTGTAATCACAATGCTCCATGCCCTTGTCATCACAAAGCTCCATGACACATGTCATCTGAATGCTCCATGACCTTCTCATCACAATGCTCCATGCCCTTGTCATCACAATCCTCCAACAGCCCTATAATCACAATGCTCCATGCCCCTTTTCATCTCAATGCTCCATGAATCCTGTCATCACAATGCACCGTGCCATTCACCATAATATTTCATGCTATTGTCATCACAATGAAATCAAAATGCTCAATGACCTCTGTCATCACAATGCACCAAACCCTTCTGATCACAATGTTCCATAACACTTGTCATCACAATGCCCTATGACGCTGGTCATCACAATTATCCATGGACTTCTCATCACAATGCTCCATGATCTTTGTCATCACAATGCTCAATACACTTCTCATCACAATGTTCCTTGACAGTTGTCATCAGTATGCTCCTTGAACCCTGACATGACAAGGCCCAATGCATTTTTCATCACAATGATCCATTCCGTTTTCATCACAATGCTCCAAGACACCTGTAATTACAATATTCCGTATCCTTGTCATCACAAATCTCCATGACGCATGTCATCAGAATGCTCCATTGCCTTCTCAACACAATACTCCATGCCCTTGTCATCACAATGCTTCAAAACCCCTGTAATCAAAATGCTGCATGCACCTTTTCATCAGAATGCTCCATGACGCTTTTCATCAAAAGGCTCCATTACCCCTCACATCACAATGTTCCATAACCGCTGTTATCAAAATGTTCCATGACACTTTTCATCAATTTGCTCCATGACCCTGTCTTCACAATGCTCCCTGACCTTCTCATCAAAATGCACCACGACCTTGTCATCAAAATGCTCCATGACGTTTGTCATCACAAAGCTCCATGACCCTTGGCATCGCAATGCTCCATGCCATTTCATCACAATGCTACATGAAACCTCTCATCATATTGCTCTATGCCATTGTCAGCACAATGCTCCATGATGCTTGCCATCACAATGCACGATACTCTTCTCCCCACAATGCTCCATGCCCTTGTCATTACAATCCTCCATGACACATGTAGCACAGTGTTCCGTGCCTTAGTCATCACAATGCACCATGCCGAATCTCATCACAATAATCCATGAAATATTCAGACCAATGTTCCATGCCCTTGTCATCACAATGCTCCATTATCCCAGTCATAACAATGCTCCATGACACCTGCCATCACAATGATCCATGGCCTTGTCATCCAAGGTTACATGACCCTTGTCATCACATTGCTCCAAGACCCCTGTAATAACAATGCTCTATGCCCTTGTCATCACAAAGATCCTTGACGCATGTCATCAAAATGCTCCATGGCCTTCTCATCACAATGCTCCATGCACTTGTCATCACATGCTCCAAGACCCCTGTAATCACAATGCTCCCTGCACTTCTCATCACAATGCACCACGCCCTTGTCATCAAAATGCTCCATGACCTTTATCATCACAAAGGTCCATGAACCTTGCATCACAATGCTCCATTCCTTTCTCATCACAGTGCTCCATGAACCCTCTCATCACATCGCTCCATGCACTTTTCATCCCAAATCTCCATGACTCTTGTAATCACAATGCTCGATGCCCTTCTCATCACAATGCTCCTTGCCATTGACATTACAATCCTGCATGATCTATGTACCACAGTGTTCCATGCCCTTGTCATCAGAATGCTCCATGCCCACTCTTATCACAATAATCCATGAAAATTTTCAGACCAATGCCCCATGCGCTTGTCATCACAATGCTCCATTACCCCTGTCAAAACAATGCTCCATGACCAATGCCATCACAAAGTTCAACGGCCTTGTCATCACAAGCCTCCCTGACCCTTGTCATCACAATGCTTCAAGACCCCTGTAATCACAATGCTCTATTCACATGTCATCACAAAGCTCCATAACGCATGTCATCAGAATGCTCCATGGACTTCACATCACAATGCTCCATGCCCTTGTCGTCACAATGCCCCAACACCCCTGTAATCACAATGCTCCATGCCCCTTTTCATCTCAAAGCTCCATGAACCCTGTCATCACAATGCACTGAGCCAATCACCATAATATTTCATGCTATTGTCATCACAATGAAATCAAAATGCTCAATGACCTCTGTCATCACAATGCACCAAACCCTTGTGATCAAAATGTTCCATAACACTTGTCATCACAGTACCCATGAGCCTGGTCCTCACAATTATCCATGGTCTTATCATCACAATCCTCCATGACCTTTGTCATCACAATGCTCCATGACACATGTCTTCAGAATGCTCCAAGGCCTTCTCATCACCATGCTCCATGCCCTTTTCATCACAATGGTCCATTCCCATGACATCAAAATGCCCCATGACACCTGTCATCACAATACATCATGAACATTTTCAGCCCAAAGCTCCATGACTTTCTCATCACAATGCCCCATGAACCCTGTGATCACAATGCTCCATGACCCTTGTCATCACAATGCTCCGTGACTCCAGTCATCACAATGCTTCATGACTTTTGTCATCACAATGGTCCATGCCATTGTCATACAAGGCTCTGTGACCTTTGTCACCACAATGCTCCATGAACATTTCATCACAATGCACTGTGATATTTGTCATCAAAATGCACCATGCCTTTGTCAGCACAATGCTCCATGACCCATGTCATCAGAATGCGCCATGTGCTTGTCATCACAAATCTCCATGAGGCTTGACCTCACAACGCTCGATGCACTTCTCATTACAGTTCTCCATGCCCTTGTCTTTACAATCCTGCATGATCTATGTATCACAGTGTTCCGTGCCCTCGTCATCACAATGCTCCATTACACCTGTCATAACAATGTTCCATGACCCCTGCCATCACAAGGTTCCACAGCCTTGTCATCACAAGCCTCGATGACCCTTGGTATCAAAATGCTCCAAGACCCCTCTAATCACAATGCTCCATGCCCTTGTCATAACAATGCTCCAACACCCTAGTAATCACAGTGCTCCATGCCCCTTTTCATCTCAATGCTCCAAAAACCCTGCCATCACAATGCATCGTGCCCATCACCATAGTATTTCATGCTATTGTCATCACAATGAAATCAAAATGCTCAGTGACCTCTGTCATCACAATGCACCGAACCCTTCTGATCACAATGTTCCATGACACTTGTCATCACAATGCCCCATGACGCTCATCATCACAATTATCCATGGTCTTCTCATCACAATGCTCCATGATCTTTGTCATCACAATGCTCAATACACTTATCATCACAATGCTCCCTTAGTGTTGTCATCAGTATGCTCCTTGAACCCTGTCATGACAAGGCTCGATGCATTTTTCATCACAATGATCCATTCCCTTTTCATCACAATGCTCCAAGACCCCTGTAATCACAATGCTCCATGTCTTTGTCATCACAAAGCTCCATGACGCATATCATCAGAACGCTCCATTGCCTTCTCATCACAATGCTCCATGCCCTTGTCATCACATTGCTTCAAAACCCCTTTAATCACAATGCTCCATGCACCTTTTCATCAGAATGCTCCATGACCCTTTTCATCAAAATGCTCTATGAGCCCTGACATCACAATGTTCCATAAACCCTGTAATCAAAATGTTCCATGACCATTTTCATAAATTTTCTCCATGACCCTGTCATCACAATGCTCCCTGCCTTTCTCATCACAATGCACCACGACCTTGTCATCAAAATGCTCCCTTACATTTGTCATCACAATCCTCCATGACACTTGGTATCATAATGATCCATGCCATTTTCATCACAATGGACAATGACATATGTCATCACAATGCTCCCTGACACCTGTCTTCACAATACTCCATGACCTTGTCATCACAATGTTCCATGCCCTTGTCATCACAATGCTCCATGCACTTGTCATCACAATGCTCCATGACCCCTGTCATCACAATGCTCCGTGACTCCAGTCATCACAATGCTTCATGACCTTTGTCATCACAATGGTTCATGCCTTCGTCACACAATGCTCCGTTACCTTTGTCACCAAAATGCTCCATGCCCTTGTCCTCACAATGCTCCATGCACACTGTCATCACAATAATCCATGAAACTTGTCTGACCAATGGTACATGCCCTCGTCACACAAGGCTCTGTGATCTTTGTCACCACAATGCTCCATGAACTTTTCATCACAATGCTTTGTGTCCCTTGTCATCACAATGCTCCATGGTTTTGTCAGCACAATGCTCCATGACACTTGTCATTAAATGCTCCATGTGTTTGTCAGCACAATGCTCCATGACCCCTGTCATCACAATGCTCCCTGACTCCAGTCATCACAATCCTTCATGACATTTGTCAACACAGTGGTCCATGCCCTCTTCACACAAGGCTCTGTGACCTTTGTCACCACAATGCTCCATGCCATTTCATCACAATGCTACATGAATCCTCTCATCGCATTGCTCCATGCACTTGTCACCACAATGCTCCATGAGGCTTGTCATCACAATGCTCGATACTCTTCTCATCACAATGCTCCATGCCATTGTCATTACAATCCTCCATGACAAATATATCACGGTGTTCCGTGCCCTAGTCATCACGATGCTCCATCCGAATCTCATCACAAAATTCCATGAAATTTTCAGACCAATGTTTCATGCCCGTTTCATCACAATGCTCCATTTCCCCTCTCATCAAAATGCTCCATTACCCCTGTCATAACAATGCTCCATGACCCCTGCCATCACAAAGTTCCACGGCCTTGTCATCCAAGGCTCCATGACCCTTGTCATCACAGTGATCCTAGACCCCTGTAATCACAATGCTCCATGCCCTTGTGGTCACAAAGATCCATGATGCATGTCATCAGAATGCTCCATGGCCTTCTCATCACAATGCTCCATGCCCTTGTCATCACAATGCTCCAAGAGCCCTGTAATCACAATGCTCCATGCCCCTCTTCATCAGAATGCTCCATGAGACTTGTCATCACAAGGCTCCATGGTCTTCTCATCACACTGCTCCAGGACCTTGTCATCACAATGCTCCATTCCCTTGTCATCACAATGCTCCTTGACCACTGTCATCACAATACTCCATGAATATTTTCAGCCCAATGCCCCATGACCTCATCACAATGCTCCATGACCCATGTCATCACAATGCTCCATGACCAGTCTCATCACAATGCTCCATGACACCTCTCATCACAATGCTCCATGCCCCTTGTCATTACAGTGATCCATGACGCTCTTCATCATAATTATCCATGGTCTTTTAATAACAATGTTCCACGGTCTTGCCATCACAATTTTGCATGCCCTGTTCATCACAATGCTCCCTGTCCCATGTCTTTACAATTCTCCACGTCCTTGTCATCACAATGCTCCGTGACACTTCTCATCACAATGTTACATGATCTTGTCATCACAATTCTCCATGCACTTGTCATCGCAATGCTCTATGACCCCTGTCATAGCAAGCTCCATGCACTTGTCATCACAATGCTTCACGACGTTGTCATCAAAATTCTCAATGGCCCTTGTCCTCACAATGCTCCATGCCATTGTCATCACAATGCTCCATGACCCTTGTCATCACAATGTTCCAAGCCCTTGTCATCAAAATGCTCCATTGCCTTTGTAATCACAATCCTCCATGACACTTGGTATCACAATGCTCCATGCCATTGTCATCACAAAGGACAATGACATATTTCATCACAGTGCTCCCTGAAACCTGTCTTCACAATACTCCATGACCTTGTCATCACAATGTTCCATACTGTTGTCATCACAATGCACCATGCCCAATCTCATCACAATAATCCAAGAAACTTGTCAGACCAATGTTCCATGCCCCTGTCCTCACAATGCTCCATGCCCTTGTCATCACAATGCTCCATGACCCCTGTCATCACAATGCTCCGTGAGTCCAGTCATCACAATGCTTCATGAACTTTGTCATCACAATGGTCCATGCCTTCGTCACAAAAGGCTCTGTGACCTTTGTCACCACAGTGCTCCATATCCTTGTCATCACAATTTTCCATGCCCACTGTCCTCACAATAATCTATGAAACTTTTCATACCAATGATCCATGCTCTCTTCACACAAGGCTCTGTGATCTTTGTCACCACAATGCTCCATGAATTTTTCATCACAATGCTCTGTGTCCCTTGTCATCATAATGCTCTATGCCTTTGTCAGCACAATGTGCCATGACACTTTTCATCAAAATGCTCCATGCGCTTGTCAGCACAATGCTCCATGAAAAATGTCATCACAATGCACCATGCGCTTTTCATCACAATGCTCCACATCCTTTTCATCGCTATGCTCCATAACATTTGTCATCGCAATGCTCCATTTACTTCTCATCAAAATGCTCTCTCACCACATATATCACAATGTTCCAACACTAGTCATCACAATACTCCCTCACCCCTGTCATCACAATGTTCCATGACTGCTGTCATCACAATGCTACATGCCCTTATCATCACAATGCTCCATGACTCCTGACATCACAATGTTCCGTAACCCCTGTAATCAAAATGCTCCATGACCCTTTTCATCACAAAGCTACATGACCCCTGACATCACAATGTTCTATAACATCTGTCATCAATATGTTCCATGCCACTTTTCATCTAATTGCTCCATGACCCTGTCATCAGTATGCTCCCTGTCCTTCTCATCACAATGCACCACACCCTTGTCATCAAAATGCTCCATGACCTTTGTCATAACAAAGGTCCATGACCCTTGGCATCACAGTGCTCCATTCCATTGTCATCACAATGTTCCATGAACCCTCTCATCACATAGCTTCATGCACTTTTCATCCCAAATCTCCATGACGCTTGTCATCACAATGCTCGATGCCCTTCTCATCACAATGCTCCATGCCATTGTCATTACAATCCTGCATCGTCTATGTATCACAGTGTTCCGTGCCCTTTTCATCACAATGTTCCTTGACCACTCTCATCACAATAATCCATAAAAATTTTCACACCAATGCCCCATGCACTTGTCATCACAATGCTCCATTACACTTGTCATAACAATGCTCCATGACCAATGCCATCACAATGTTCAACGGCCTTGTCATCACAAGCCTCCATGACCCTTGTCATCACAAGGCTCCAAGGACCTCTCATCACAATGCTCCAGGAACTTCTCATCACATTGCTCCATTCCCTTCTCATCACAATGCTCCATGACCGCTTTTATCACAGTACTCCATGAACATTTTCATCCCAATGCCCCATGACCTTCTCATCACAAAACTCCATGACCCATGTCATCACAATGCTACATGACGACAGTCATCAAAATGATCCATGCCACTTGTCATCAGAATGTTCCATGCGGTTGACATCCCAATGCTCCATGACCCATGTAATCACAATGCTCCTTGACGCTTGTCATCACAGAGCTCCTGACACTTGTCATCACAATTCTCCATGCATTTGTCAGCAAAATGCTACATGACCTTGTCATCACAATGCTCCATGCACTTGTCATCACAATGCTCCATGACACCTGACATCAAAATGTTCCATATCCTCTGTCATCAGAATGCTCCATCACCCTTTTCATCACAATTCTCCAAGACCCCTGACATCACAATGTTCCATAACCACTGTCATCAAAATGTTCCATGACACTTTTCATCAAATTGCTCCATGACCCTGTCATCACAATGCACCATGTCCATCATCATAATGCTTCATGCTATTGTCATCACAATGAAATCAATATGCTCCATGACCTCTGTCATCAAAATGCTCCAAACCCTTGTGATAACAATGTTCCATAACACTTGTCATCACAATGCCCCATGACGCTCATCATCACAAATATCCATGGTCTTCTCATCACAGTGCTCCATGACCTTTGTCATCACAATGCTCAATAAACTTGTCATCACAATGCTCCCTGACACTTGTCATCAGTATGCTCCTTGAACCCTGTCATGACAAGGCTCCATGCCTTTTTCATCACAATTATCCATACCATTTTCATCACAATGCTCCAAGACCCCTCTAATCACAATGCTCCATGCACCTTTTCATCAGAATGCTCTATGAGACATGTCATCACAAGTCTCCATGGTTTTCTCATCACAATGCCCCAGGACCTTGTCATCACAATACTCCATTCCCTTGTCATCACAATGCCCCATTACACCTGTCATCACAATACTCCATGAATATTTTCAGCCCAATGCTCCATGACCTTCTTATCACAATGCTCCATGACCCTGTCATCACAATGCTCCATGACCACAGTCATCACAGCGCTCCTTGACCCCTGACAACACAATGATCTGGGAATCTTGTCATCAAAATGCTCCATGACCCTTTTCATCACAATGCTCCATGACCTTGTCATCACAATGCTCCATGACCCTTGTCATCACGGTGCTCCAAACCCTTGTCATCAAAATGCTCCATTACCTTTGTCATCACAATCCACCATTACCCTTGGCATCACAATGCTCAATGCCATTGTCATCACAATGGACCATGACATATGTCATCACTATGCTCCCTGACGCCTGTCTTCACAATACTGCATGACTTTGGCATCACAATGCTCCATGCCCTTGTCATCACAATGAGCCATGCCCACTGTCATCACAATAATCCATGAAACTTGTCAGACCAAAGATCCATGGCCCTGTCATCACAGTGCTCTATGCCGTTCTCATCACAATGCTCCATGAACCCTGTCATCACAATGCTCCGTGACTCCAGTCATCACAATGCTTTATGACATTTGTCATCACAATGTTCCATGCCCACGTCACACTAGGCTCTGTGACGTTTGTCACCGCAATGCTCCATGCTCTTGTCATCACAATGTGCCATGCCCACTGTCATCACAGTAATCCATGAAACTTGTAGGAACAATGTTCCATGCCCCTGTCATCACAGTGCTCCATGCCCTTTTCATGACAATTCTCCAAGACCCTTGTCATCACGATGCTCTAAACCCTTGTCATCAAAATGCTCCATTACGTTTGTCTTCACAATCCTCCATGACACTTGGCATCACAATGCTCCATGCAATTGCCATCGCAATGGTCGATGACATATTTCATGAAAATGCTCCCTGACACCTGTCTTCACAATAATCCCTGACCTTGTCATCACAATGCTCCATGCATTTGTCATCACAATGCGTCATGCCCACTCTCATCACAATAATCCATGAAACATGTCAGACCAAAGTTCTATGCCCCTGTCATCACAATGCTCCATGCCTTTGTCATCACAATGCTCCATAACCCCTGTCATAACAATGCTCCATGATCCCTGCCATCACAATGTTCCACGGCCTTGTCATCCAAGGCTCCATGACCCTTGTCATCACAATGCTCCAAGACCCCTGTAATCACAATGCTCCATGCCCTTGTCATCACAAAGATCCATGACGCATGTCATCATAATGCTTCATGGCCTTCTCATCACAATGCTCCATGCCCTTGTCATCACAATACTCCAACACCCCTGTAATCATAGTGCTCCATGCCCCTTTTTATCTCAATGCTCCATGATCCCTGTCATCACAATGCCCCAGGCACATCATCATAATGCTCCATGCTATTGTCATCACAATGAAATCAAAACGCTCCATGACATCTGTCTTCACAATGCTAAAAACCCTTGTAATCACAATGTTCCATAACACTTGTCATCACAATGCCCCATGACGCTCCTCATCACAATTATGAATGGTTTAATCATCACAATGCTCCATGACCTTTGTCACCACAATCCTCAATACACTTATCACCACAATGCTCCCTGACACTTGTCATCAGTATGCTCCATGAACACTGTCATGAAAAGGCTCCATGCCTTTTTCATCACAATGATCCTTTCCCTTTTCATCACAGTGCTCCAAGAACCCTGTAATCACAGTGCTCCCTACCCTTGTCATCACAAAACTCCATGACACATGTCATCTGAATGCTCCATGGCATTCTCATCACAATGCTCCATGCCCTTGGCATCACAATGCTCCAAGTACACTGTCATCACAATGCTCCGTGACTACAGTCATCACAGTGCTTCATGACATTTGTCATCACAATGTTCCATGACCTCGTCACACAAGGCTTTGTGACCTTTGTCACCACAATGCTCCATGAACTATTCATCACAGTGCTCTGTGACCCTTGTCATCACAAAGCTCCATGCCATTGTCAGCACAATGCTCCATGACTGTTGTGAGCACAATGCTGGATGCGCGTGTAAGCACAATGCTCCATAACCCATGTCATCACAATGCTCCCTGCACTTCTCATCACAATGCACCACGCACTTGTTATCAAAATGCTCCATGACCTTTGTCATCACAAAGTTCCATGACACTTGGCATCACAATGCTCCATTCCATTGTCATCACAATGCTCCATGAACACTCTCATCACATTGCTCCATGCATTTGTCATCACAAATCTCCATGAGGCTGGTCATCACAACGCTCGATGCCCTTCTCATCACAATGCTACATGTCCTTGTCATTACAATCCTGCATGATCTATGTATCACCGTGTTCCGTGCCCTTGTCATAACAATGCTCCATGACCACTGCCATCACAAAGTTCCACGGCCATGTCATCACAAGCCTCCATGAACCTTCTCATCACAATGCTCCAAGACCCCTCTAATCAAAAGCTCCATGCCCTTGTCATCACAAAGCTCCATGACGCAAGTCACCAGAATGCTCCATGGCCTTCTCATCACAATGCTCCATGCCCTTGTGATCACAATGCTCCAAGACCACTGTAATCACAGTGCTCCATGCCCCTTTTCATCTCAATGCTCCATGAACCCTGTCATCACAATGCACCGTGTCCATCACCATAATATTTCATGCTATTGTCATAACAATGAAATCAAAATGCTCAATGACCTCTGTCATCACAATGGTCCAAACCCTTCTGATCACAATGTTCCATAACTCTTGTCATCACAATGCCCCATGAGGCTGGTCATCACCATTATCAATGGTCTTCTCATCACAATGCTCCTTGATCTTTGTCATCACAATGCTCAATACACTTATCATCACAATGCTCCTTGACACTTCTCATCAGTATGCTCTTTGAACCCTGTCATGACAAGGCTCCATGCAATTTTCATCACAATGATCCATGCCCTTTTCATCACAAAGATCCAAGACTCCTGTAATCACAATGCTCCATGTCCTTGTCATCACAAAGCTCCATGACGCATGTCATCAGAAGGCTCCATGGCCTTCGCATCACAATTCTCCATGCCCTTGTCAACACAATGCTACAAAACCCCTGTAATCACAATGCTCCATGCACCTTTTCATCAGAATGCTCCATGACCCTTGTCATCACAAGGCTCCATGTTCCTCTCATCACAATGCTCCAGGACCTTGTCATCACAGTGCTCCATTCCCTTGTCATCACAAAGCTCCATGACCCCTATCATCACAATACTACATGTACATTTTCAGCCCAATGCTCAATGACCGTCTCATTACAATGCTCCATGACCCATGTCTTCACAATGCTCCATGACCACAGTCATCAAAATGCTCCATGACCCCTGTCATCACAATGGTCCATGCCCTCATCATCAAAAGGCTCTGTGTCATTTGTCACCACAATTCTCCATGAAATTTTCATCATAATGTTCTCTTACTCATGTCATAACTATGCTAAATGCCTTTGTCAGCACAATGCTCCATGCGCTTTTCCGCAAAATGCCCCATGACCAGTGTCATCACAATGCGACATGTGCTTGTCATCACAATGCTCCACAACCTTGTCATCACAGTTCTCGATAAACCTTGTTGTCACAATGCTCCATGCACTTCCCATCAAAATGCTTTCCCATCACTGATATCATAATGTTCCATCACTTGTCATCACAATACTCCCTCACCACTGTCATCACAATGTTCCATGACCCCTGTCATCACAATGCTCCATGACCCTTTTCATCACAATGCTCCCTGACCCCTGACATCACAACGTTCCATAACCCCTGTCATCAAAATGTCCCATGACACTTTTCATCAAATTGCTCCATGACCCTTTCATCACAATGCTCACTGCCCTTCTCATCACAGTACACTACGCCCTTGTCATCAAAACCCTCCATGACCTTTGTCATCACAAAGCTCCATGACCCTTGGCATCACAATGCTCCATGCCATTGTCATCAAAATGCTCCATGAACCCTCTCATCACATTGTTACATGTCCTTGTCATCACAGGCTCCATGATGCTTTTCATCACAATGCTCGATGCTCTTCTTAACACAAAGCTCCAAGGCTTGTCATTACAATCCTCCATGACCCATGTATCACAGTGTTCCGTGCCCTTGTCATAACAATGCTCCATGCCCCCTCTCATCACAATAATCCATGAAAATTTTCAGACCAATGCTCCATGCCGTGTCATGAAAATGCTCCATTACACATGTTATAACAATGCTCCATAAAAACTGCCATTACAATAATCCACGGCCTTCTCATCACAAGGCTCCATGACCCTTGTCATCAAAAGGCTCCAAGACACCTGTAATCACAGTGCTCCATGCCTTTGTCATCACAAAGCTCCATGACGCATGTCATCAGAATGCGCCTTCGCCTTCTCATCACAATGCTCCATGACCTGAGCATCGCAATGCTCCAAGACCCCTGTAATCAAAATGCTCCACGCCCCTTTTCATCTCAATGCTCCATGAACCCTGTCATCACAGTGCACCATGCCCATCATCATAATGCTTCATGCTGTTGTCATCACAATGAAATCAAAATGCTCCATGACCTCTGTCATCGCAATGCTCTAAACCCTTGTGATCACAATGTTCCATAACACTTGTCATCACAACGCCCCATGACGCTCATCATCACAATTATCCATGGTATTTTATTCACAATACTCCATGACCTTTGTCATCACAATGCTCAATAAACTTGTCATTACAATGCTCCCTGACAGTGGTCGTCAATATGCTCCTTTAAACCTGTCATGACAAGGCTCCATTCATTTTTCATCACAATAATCCTTGCACTTTTCATCACAATACTCCAAGACCCCTGTAATCACAATGCTCCATGCCCTTGTCATCACAATGCTTAATGAAGCATGTCTTCAAAATGCTCCATTGCCTTTCATCAACATGCTCCATGCCCTTTTCATCACAATGCTCCATTCCCTTGTCATCAAAATGCTCCATGACCCGTGTCATCACAATACTCAATGAATATTTACAGCCCAATGCTCCATGACCTTCTCTTCACAATGCCCCATGAACCCAGTCATCATTATGCTCCATGACCACTGTCATCACAACGATCCATGACCCCTGACAACACAATGATACTGGACTCTTGTCATCAAAATGCTCCATGACACTTGTCATCACAATGATCCATTCCCTTGTCATCACAATGCTCCATAACCCTTGTCATCACAAGGCTCCAAGCCCTTGTAATCAAAATGCTCCATTATATTTGTCATCACATTTCTCCATGACACTTGGCATCACAGTGCTCCATGCCATTGTCATCACAATGGATCATGACATATGTCACCACAATGCTCCCTGACACCTGTCTTCACAATAATCTATGAACTTGTCATAACAATGCTTCATGCCCTTTTTATCACAATGCGCCATGCCCACTGTCATCACAATAATTCAAGAAATTTATCAGACCAATGCCCCATGAACCCTGTCATCCCAATGCTCCATGACCCCTGTAATCAGAATGCCCCATGACGCTTTTCATCACATATCTCCATGATCGTTGTCATCACAATGCTCCATGACCCATGCCATCACAATACTCCATGAATATTTTCAGCCCAATGTTCCATGACCTTCTCATCACAATGCTCCAAGATCCCTTTAATCACAATGCTCCTTGCCCCTTTTCATCTCAATGCTCCATGAACCCTGTCATCACAATGAACCATGCCCATCATCATAATGTTTCATGCTATTTTCATCACAATGAAATCAAAATGCTCCATGACCTCTGTCATCACAATGTTCCAAACCCTTGTGATCACAATGTTCCATAACATTTGTCATCACAGTGCCCCATTACGCTCGTCAACACAATTATCAATGGTCTTCTCATCACAATGCTCCATGACATTTGTCATCACAATGCTCAATACACTTGTCATCACAATGCTCCATGAGCTGGTCAGCACAATGCTCCCTGACAGTTGTCATCAGTATGCTCCTTGAACACTGTCATGACAAGAATCCATGCCTATTTCATCACAATGATCCATTCCCTTTTCATCACAATGCTCCAAGACCACTGTTATCACAATGCTCCGTGACTTCAGTCATCACAATGCTTCATGACATTTGTCATCACAATGGTCCATGACCTCGTCACACAAAGCTCTGTGACATTTGTCACCACAATGCTCCATGAACTTTTAATCACAATGCTCTGTGACCCTTCGCATCACAATGCTCCAAGCCTTTGTCAGCACAATGCTCCATGACCCTTGTCATCACAATGCTCCATGAGCTTGTCAGCACACTGCTCCATGGCCGATGTCATCACAAGGCGCCATGCGCTTGTCAACACAATGCTTCACATCTTTGTCATCACAATACTCCATGCACTTCTCAAGAAAATGCTCTCTCACCACAGATATCACAATGTTCCATCACTAATCATCACAATACTCCCTCACCCCTTTCATCACAATGTTCCATGACCCCAGTCATCACAAAGCTACATGCCCTTATCGTCACAATGTACCACTCCCTTGTCATCAAAATGCTCCATGACCCTTGTCATCACAATGCTCCATGAGCTTGTCAGCACACTGCTCCATGGCCGATGTCATCACAAGGCGCCATGCGCTTGTCAACACAATGCTTCACATCTTTGTCATCACAATACTCCATGCACTTCTCAAGAAAATGCTCTCTCACCACTGATATCACAATGTTCCATCACTAATCATCACAATACTCCCTCACCCCTTTCATCACAATGTTCCATGACCCCAGTCATCACAATGCTACATGCCCTTATCGTCACAATGTACCACTCCCTTGTCATCAAAATGCTACATGACCTTTGTCATCACAAAGAACCATGACCCTTGGCACCACAATGCTCCATGCCATTGTCATCACAATGCTCCATGAACACTCTCATCACATCGCTCCATGCACTTTTCATCCCAAATCTCCATGACGCTTGTCATCACAATGCTCGATGCCCTTCTCATCACAATGCTCCATGCCATTGTCATTACAATCCTGCATCGTCTATGTATCACAGTGTTCCGTGCCCTTTTCATCACAATGTTCCTTGACCACTCTCATCACAATAATCCATAAAAATTTTCACACCAATGCCCCATGCACTTGTCATCACAATGCTCCATTACACTTGTCATAACAATGCTCCATGACCAATGCCATCACAATGTTCAACGGCCTTGTCATCACAAGCCTCCATGACCCTTGTCATCACAAGGCTCCAAGGACCTCTCATCACAATGCTCCAGGAACTTCTCATCACATTGCTCCATTCCCTTCTCATCACAATGCTCCATGACCGCTTTTATCACAGTACTCCATGAACATTTTCATCCCAATGCCCCATGACCTTCTCATCACAAAACTCCATGACCCATGTCATCACAATGCTACATGACGCCAGTCATCAAAATGATCCATGCCACTTGTCATCAGAATGTTCCATGCGGTTGACATCCTAATGCTCCATGACCCATGTAATCACAATGCTCCTTGACGCTTGTCATCACAGAGCTCCTGACACTTGTCATCACAATTCTCCATGCATTTGTCAGCAAAATGCTACATGACCTTGTCATCACAATGCTCCATGCCCTTGTCATCACAATGAGCCATGCCCACTGTCATCACAATAATCCATGAAACTTGTCAGACCAAAGATCCATGGCCCTGTCATCACAGTGCTCTATGCCGTTCTCATCACAATGCTCCATGAACCCTGTCATCACAATGCTCCGTGACTCCAGTCATCACAATGCTTTATGACATTTGTCATCACAATGTTCCATGCCCACGTCACACTAGGCTCTGTGACGTTTGTCACCGCAATGCTCCATGCTCTTGTCATCACAATGTGCCATGCCCACTGTCATCACAATAATCCATGAAACTTGTAGGAACAATGTTCCATGCCCCTGTCATCACAGTGCTCCATGCCCTTTTCATCACAATTCTCCAAGACCCTTGTCATCACGATGCTCTAAACCCTTGTCATCAAAATGCTCCATTACGTTTGTCTTCACAATCCTCCATGACACTTGGCATCACAATGCTCCATGCAATTGCCATCGCAATGGTCGATGACATATTTCATGAAAATGCTCCCTGACACCTGTCTTCACAATAATCCCTGACCTTGTCATCACAATGCTCCATGCATTTGTCATCACAATGCGTCATGCCCACTCTCATCACAATAATCTATGAAACATGTCAGACCAAAGTTCCATGCCCCTGTCATCACAATGCTCCATGCCTTTGTCATCACAATGCTCCATAACCCCTGTCATAACAATGCTCCATGATCCCTGCCATCACAATGTTCCACGGCCTTGTCATCCAAGGCTCCATGACCCTTGTCATCACAATGCTCCAAGACCACTGTAATCACAATGCTCCATGCCCTTGTCATCACAAAGATCCATGACGCATGTCATCATAATGCTTCATGGCCTTCTCATCACAATGCTCCATGCCCTTGTCATCACAATACTCCAACACCCCTGTAATCATAGTGCTCCATGCCCCTTTTTATCTCAATGCTCCATGATCCCTGTCATCACAATGCCCCAGGCACATCATCATAATGCTCCATGCTATTGTCATCACAATGAAATCAAAACGCTCCATGACATCTGTCTTCACAATGCTAAAAACCCTTGTAATCACAATGTTCCATAACACTTGTCATCACAATGCCCCATGACGCTCCTCATCACAATTATGAATGGTTTAATCATCACAATGCTCCATGACCTTTGTCACCACAATCCTCAATACACTTATCACCACAATGCTCCCTGACACTTGTCATCAGTATGCTCCATGAACACTGTCATGAAAAGGCTCCATGCCTTTTTCATCACAATGATCCTTTCCCTTTTCATCACAATGCTCCAAGAACCCTGTAATCACAGTGCTCCCTGCCCTTGTCATCACAAAACTCCATGACACATGTCATCTGAATGCTCCATGGCATTCTCATCACAATGCTCCATGCCCTTGGCATCACAATGCTCCAAGTACACTGTCATCACAATGCTCCGTGACTACAGTCATCACAGTGCTTCATGACATTTGTCATCACAATGTTCCATGACCTCGTCACACAAGGCTTTGTGACCTTTGTCACCACAATGCTCCATGAACTATTCATCACAGTGCTCTGTGACCCTTTTCATCACAAAGCTCCATGCCATTGTCAGCACAATGCTCCATGACCGTTGTCAGCACAATGCTGGATGCGCGTGTAAGCACAATGCTCCATAACCCATGTCATCACAATGCTCCCTGCACTTCTCATCACAATGCACCACGCACTTGTTATCAAAATGCTCCATGACCTTTGTCATCACAAAGTTCCATGACACTTGGCATCACAATGCTCCATTCCATTGTCATCACAATGCTCCATGAACACTCTCATCACATTGCTCCATGCATTTGTCATCACAAATCTCCATGAGGCTGGTCATCACAACGCTCGATGCCCTTCTCATCACAATGCTACATATCCTTGTCATTACAATCCTGCATGATCTATGTATCACCGTGTTCCGTGCCCTTGTCATAACAATGCTCCATGACCACTGCCATCACAAAGTTCCACGGCCATGTCATCACAAGCCGCCATGAACCTTCTCATCACAATGCTCCAAGACCCCTCTAATCAAAAGCTCCATGCCCTTGTCATCACAAAGCTCCATGACGCAAGTCACCAGAATGCTCCATGGCCTTCTCATCACAATGCTCCATGCCCTTGTGATCACAATGCTCCAAGACCACTGTAATCACAGTGCTCCATGCCCCTTTTCATCTCAATGCTCCATGAACCCTGTCATCACAATGCACCGTGTCCATCACCATAATATTTCATGCTATTGTCATAACAATGAAATCAAAATGCTCAATGACCTCTGTCATCACAATGGTCCAAACCCTTCTGATCACAATGTTCCATAACTCTTGTCATCACAATGCCCCATGAGGCTGGTCATCACCATTATCAATGGTCTTCTCATCACAATGCTCCTTGATCTTTGTCATCACAATGCTCAATACACTTATCATCACAATGCTCCTTGACACTTCTCATCAGTATGCTCTTTGAACCCTGTCATGACAAGGCTCCATGCAATTTTCATCACAATGATCCATGCCCTTTTCATCACAAAGATCCAAGACTCCTGTAATCACAATGCTCCATGTCCTTGTCATCACAAAGCTCCATGACGCATGTCATCAGAAGGCTCCATGGCCTTCGCATCACAATTCTCCATGCCCTTGTCAACACAATGCTACAAAACCCCTGTAATCACAATGCTCCATGCACCTTTTCATCAGAATGCTCCATGACCCTTGTCATCACAAGGCTCCATGTTCCTCTCATCACAATGCTCCAGGACCTTGTCATCACAGTGCTCCATTCCCTTGTCATCACAAAGCTCCATGACCCCTATCATCACAATACTACATGTACATTTTCAGCCCAATGCTCAATGACCGTCTCATTACAATGCTCCATGACCCATGTCTTCACAATGCTCCATGACCACAGTCATCAAAATGCTCCATGACCCCTGTCATCACAATGGTCCATGCCCTCATCATCAAAAGGCTCTGTGTCATTTGTCACCACAATTCTCCATGAAATTTTCATCATAATGTTCTCTTACTCATGTCATAACTATGCTAAATGCCTTTGTCAGCACAATGCTCCATGCGCTTTTCCGCAAAATGCCCCATGACCAGTGTCATCACAATGCGACATGTGCTTGTCATCACAATGCTCCACAACCTTGTCATCACAGTTCTCGATAAACCTTGTTGTCACAATGCTCCATGCACTTCCCATCAAAATGCTTTCCCATCACTGATATCATAATGTTCCATCACTTGTCATCACAATACTCCCTCACCACTGTCATCACAATGTTCCATGACCCCTGTCATCACAATGCTCCATGACCCTTTTCATCACAATGCTCCCTGACCCCTGACATCACAACGTTCCATAACCCCTGTCATCAAAATGTCCCATGACACTTTTCATCAAATTGCTCCATGACCCTTTCATCACAATGCTCACTGCCCTTCTCATCACAGTACACCACGCCCTTGTCATCAAAACCCTCCATGACCTTTGTCATCACAAAGCTCCATGACCCTTGGCATCACAATGCTCCATGCCATTGTCATCAAAATGCTCCATGAACCCTCTCATCATATTGTTACATGTCCTTGTCATCACAGGCTCCATGATGCTTTTCATCACAATGCTCGATGCTCTTCTTAACACAAAGCTCCAAGGCTTGTCATTACAATCCTCCATGACCCATGTATCACAGTGTTCCGTGCCCTTGTCATAACAATGCTCCATGCCCCCTCTCATCACAATAATCCATGAAAATTTTCAGACCAATGCTCCATGCCCTTGTCATGAAAATGCTCCATTACACCTGTTATAACAATGCTCCATAAAAACTGCCATTACAATATTCCACGGCCTTCTCATCACAAGGCTCCATGACCCTTGTCATCAAAAGGCTCCAAGACACCTGTAATCACAATGCTCCATGCCTTTGTCATCACAAAGCTCCATGACGCATGTCATCAGAATGCGCCTTCGCCTTCTCATCACAATGCTCCATGACCTGAGCATCGCAATGCTCCAAGACCCCTGTAATCAAAATGCTCCACGCCCCTTTTCATCTCAATGCTCCATGAACCCTGTCATCACAGTGCACCATGCCCATCATCATAATGCTTCATGCTGTTGTCATCACAATGAAATCAAAATGCTCCATGACCTCTGTCATCGCAATGCTCTAAACCCTTGTGATCACAATGTTCCATAACACTTGTCATCACAACGCCCCATGACGCTCATCATCACAATTATCCATGGTATTTTATTCACAATACTCCATGACCTTTGTCATCACAATGCTCAATAAACTTGTCATTACAATGCTCCCTGACAGTGGTCGTCAATATGCTCCTTTAAACCTGTCATGACAAGGCTCCATTCATTTTTCATCACAATAATCCTTGCACTTTTCATCACAATACTCCAAGACCCCTGTAATCACAATGCTCCATGCCCTTGTCATCACAATGCTTAATGAAGCATGTCTTCAAAATGCTCCATTGCCTTTCATCAACATGCTCCATGCCCTTTTCATCACAATGCTCCATTCCCTTGTCATCAAAATGCTCCATGACCCGTGTCATCACAATACTCAATGAATATTTACAGCCCAATGCTCCATGACCTTCTCTTCACAATGCCCCATGAACCCAGTCATCATTATGCTCCATGACCACTGTCATCACAACGATCCATGACCCCTGACAACACAATGATACTGGACTCTTGTCATCAAAATGCTCCATGACACTTGTCATCACAATGATCCATTCCCTTGTCATCACAATGCTCCATAACCCTTGTCATCACAAGGCTCCAAGCCCTTGTAATCAAAATGCTCCATTATATTTGTCATCACATTTCTCCATGACACTTGGCATCACAGTGCTCCATGCCATTGTCATCACAATGGATCATGACATATGTCACCACAATGCTCCCTGACACCTGTCTTCACAATAATCTATGAACTTGTCATAACAATGCTTCATGCCCTTTTTATCACAATGCGCCATGCCCACTGTCATCACAATAATTCAAGAAATTTATCAGACCAATGCCCCATGAACCCTGTCATCCCAATGCTCCATGACCCCTGTAATCAGAATGCCCCATGACGCTTTTCATCACATATCTCCATGATCGTTGTCATCACAATGCTCCATGACCCATGCCATCACAATACTCCATGAATATTTTCAGCCCAATGTTCCATGACCTTCTCATCACAATGCTCCAAGATCCCTTTAATCACAATGCTCCTTGCCCCTTTTCATCTCAATGCTCCATGAACCCTGTCATCACAATGAACCATGCCCATCATCATAATGTTTCATGCTATTTTCATCACAATGAAATCAAAATGCTCCATGACCTCTGTCATCACAATGTTCCAAACCCTTGTGATCACAATGTTCCATAACATTTGTCATCACAGTGCCCCATTACGCTCGTCAACACAATTATCAATGGTCTTCTCATCACAATGCTCCATGACATTTGTCATCACAATGCTCAATACACTTGTCATCACAATGCTCCATGAGCTGGTCAGCACAATGCTCCCTGACAGTTGTCATCAGTATGCTCCTTGAACACTGTCATGACAAGAATCAATGCCTATTTCATCACAATGATCCATTCCCTTTTCATCACAATGCTCCAAGACCACTGTTATCACAATGCTCCGTGACTTCAGTCATCACAATGCTTCATGACATTTGTCATCACAATGGTCCATGACCTCGTCACACAAAGCTCTGTGACATTTGTCACCACAATGCTCCATGAACTTTTAATCACAATGCTCTGTGACCCTTCGCATCACAATGCTCCAAGCCTTTGTCAGCACAATGCTCCATGACCCTTGTCATCACAATGCTCCATGAGCTTGTCAGCACACTGCTCCATGGCCGATGTCATCACAAGGCGCCATGCGCTTGTCAACACAATGCTTCACATCTTTGTCATCACAATACTCCATGCACTTCTCAAGAAAATGCTCTCTCACCACAGATATCACAATGTTCCATCACTAATCATCACAATACTCCCTCACCCCTTTCATCACAATGTTCCATGACCCCAGTCATCACAAAGCTACATGCCCTTATCGTCACAATGTACCACTCCCTTGTCATCAAAATGCTCCATGACCCTTGTCATCACAATGCTCCATGAGCTTGTCAGCACACTGCTCCATGGCCGATGTCATCACAAGGCGCCATGCGCTTGTCAACACAATGCTTCACATCTTTGTCATCACAATACTCCATGCACTTCTCAAGAAAATGCTCTCTCACCACTGATATCACAATGTTCCATCACTAATCATCACAATACTCCCTCACCCCTTTCATCACAATGTTCCATGACCCCAGTCATCACAATGCTACATGCCCTTATCGTCACAATGTACCACTCCCTTGTCATCAAAATGCTACATGACCTTTGTCATCACAAAGAACCATGACCCTTGGCACCACAATGCTCCATGCCATTGTCATCACAATGCTCCATGAACACTCTCATCACATCGCTCCATGCACTTTTCATCCCAAATCCCCATGACGCTTGTCATCACAATGCTCGATGCCCTTCTCATCACAATGCTCCATGCCATTGACATTACAATCCTGCATGACCCATGTATCAAAGTGTTCTTTGCCCTTGTCATCATAATGCTCTATGCACACTCTCATCACAATAATCCATGAAACATTTCAGACCAATGGTCCATGCCCTTGTCATCAAAATGCTGCATTACTCCTGTCATAACAAAGCTCCATGACCCCTGGCATCACAAGGTTCCACGGCCTTGTCATCACAAGACTCCATTACACTTGTCATCACAATGCTCTAAGACCCTGTAATCACAATGATCCATGCCCTTGTCATCACAAAGCTCCATGACGCATGTCATCAGAATGCTCCATGGCCTTCTCATTCTCAATGCACCATCCCCTGTCATCACAATGCTCCATGACCACAGTCATCACAACGATCCATCACCCCTGACAACACAATGATCCGGGACTCTTGTCATCACAATGCTCCATGACCCTTGTCATCACAATGATCCATGCCCTTGTTATCCCAATGCTCCATGACCCCTGTAATCACAATGTTGAGTGATGCTTGTCATCACAGTGCTCCATAACCGTTGTCATCAAAATGTTCCATACATTTGTCAGCAAAATGCTTCATGAACTTTTCATCACAATGTTCCATTCCCATTGTCATCAAAATCCTCGATGAAACTTGGGTTCACATTGCTTGATGCCCCTGTCATCACAATGTGCCATGGTCCTTGAAATGAAAATGGTCCATGACCTCTGTCATCACAATGCTCCATGCCCACTGTCATAGCAATAATCCATGAAACTTGTCAGACCAATGCTCCATGCCCCTGTCATCACAATGTTCCATGCCCTTGTAATCACAATGCTCCATTACCCCTCACATCATAATGTTCCTTGACTCCAGTCATCACAATGCTTTATGACCTTTGTCATCACAATGGTCCATCCACTCGTCATCACAATGCTCTGTAACACTTGTCATCACAATGCTCCATGACTTTGTCAGCACAATGCTCCATGACCCTTGTCATCACAATGCTCCATGTGCTTCTCAGCACAATGTCCCAAGACACATGTCATCACAATGAGCCATGCACTTGTCATCACAATGCTCCACAACCTTGTCATCAAAATGCTCCATAAACCTTTTTATCACAATGCTCCATGCACTTCTCATCTAAATGCTCTCTCACCACTGATATCACAATGTTCCATCACTAGTCATCACAATACTCCCTCACCCTGTCATCACAATGTTCCATGATCCCTGTCATCAAAATGCTACATGCACTTATCATCACAGTGCTCCATGACCACTGACATCACAATGTTCCATGACCCCTGTCATCAAAATGTTACCTGACCCTTTTCATCAAATTGCTCCATGACCCTGTCATCACAATGCTCCCTGCCCTTCTCATCACAATGCACCACGCACTTGTCATCAAAATGCTCCATGACCTTTGTCATCACAAACCTCCATGACCCTTGGCATCACAATACTCCATGCCATTGTCATCACAATGCTCCATGACCACTCTCATCACATTACTCCTTGCCCTTGTCATCACAGTGCTCAGTGGCATTTTCATCACAATGCTCCATGCAATTGTCATCATAATACTCCACATGCTTGTTGTCCGAATGCTCCATGAACCTTGTCATCACAATGCTCCATGACCCCTGTCATCACAATGCTCCATGACACCAGTTATCACAATGCTCCATGCCCCTTGTCACTACAGTGCTCCCTGACGCCCGTCATCACAATTATCCATGGTCTACACATCAAAATGCTCCGAGGTCTTGCCATCACAATGCTCCATGCCCTGGTCATCAGTATTCTCCACGTCCTTGTCATCACAATGCACTTTGACACATCTCATCACAATTTTACATGCTCTTTTCATCAAAATTCTCCATGCCCTTGTCATTGCAATGCTCCATGACCCCTGTCATAGCAAGCTTCATGCGCTTGTCATCACAATGCTTCACGAATTTGTCATCAAAATTCTCAATGGCCCTTGTCATCACAATTCTCCAAGCCCTTGTCATCACAATGCTCCATTACCTTTGTCATCACAATCCTCCATGACACTTGGCATCACAATGCTCCATGCCATTGTCATCACAATTGTCCATAACATAGGTCATCACAATGCTTCCTGACACCTGTCTTCACAATTCTGCATGATGTTGTCATCACCATACTCCATGCCCTTGTCAAGACAAGGAGCCATGCCCATTGCCATCACAATAATCCATGAAACTTGTCAGACCAAAGCTCCATGCCCCTGTCATCACAATGCTCCATGCCATGGTCATCACAGTGATCCATGACTCCAGTAATCAAAATGCTTCATGACCTTGGTCATCACAATGGTCCATGTCCTCGTCATCACAAGGCTCTGTGATATTTGTCCCCACAATGCTCCATGAACCTTGTCATCACAATGCTCCATGCCCTTGTCAGCACAGTGCTCCATGACCTTTGTCATCACAATGTTCCAAGCCCTTGTCATCGCAATGCTCCATTACATTTGTCATCACAATCCTCCATGACACTTGGAATCACAATGCTCCATGCCATTGTCATCACAATGGGCCATGACTTAGGTCTTCACAATGTTCCCTGACACATGTCTTCATAACACTGCATGACTTTGTCATCACAATTCTCCCTGCCATTGTCATCACAATGCGCCATTCCCACTGTCATCACAATAATCCATGAAAATTGTAAGACCAATCCTCCATGACCCTGTCATCACAATGCCCCATGCCCTTGTCATCACAATGCTCCCTGACCCCTGTCATCACAATGCTCTGTGACTCCAGTCATCACAATGCTCATGACCTTTCACATCAAAATGGTCCATGCTCTCGTCATCACAAGTCTCTGTGACGTTTGTCACCACAATGCTCCATGAAATTTTCATCACAATGCTCTGTGACCCTTGTCTTCACAATGCTCCATGCCCTTGTCATCACAATGCTCCATGACCCGTGTCATCACAATGCTCTATGCCTTTCTCAGCACAGTGCTCCATGACCCTTGTCATCACAATGCTACATGCGCTTCTCAGCACAATACTCCATGACCCACGTCATCACAACGCGACAAGTGCTTGTCATCACAATGCTCCATATCCTTTTCATCACAATGCTGCTTAAACCTTGTCATTACAGCGCTCCATGCACTTCTCATCAAAATGCTCTCTCACCACTGATATCACAATGTTCCATCACTATTCATTCCAATACTCCATCACCACTGTCATCACAATGTTCCATGACACCTGTCATTAAAATGCTACATGCGCTTATCATCACAATTTTCGATGACCCCTGACATCACAATATTCCATAAACCCTGTCATCAAAATGCTCCATGACACTTTTCATCACAAAGCACCATGACCCCTGACATCACAATATTCCAGAACCACTGTAATCAAAATGTTCCATGACCCTTTTCACCAAATTCCTCAATCACCCTGTCATCACAATGCTCCCTGCCCTTCTCACCACAATGCACCTCACCCTTGTCATCAGAATGCTCCATGACATTTGTCATCACAAAGCTCCATAACCCTGGGCATCACAATGCTCCATGCCATTGTCATCACAAAGCTCCATGAAACCTGTCATCACATTGCTCCATGACATTGTCATCACAAAGCTCCATGACGCTTGTCATCACAATGTTCCATGCCCACTCTCATCACAATAATCCATTAAACTTTTCAGACCAATGCTCCATTCCCTTGTCATCACAATGCTCCATTCCCCCTGTCATAACAATGCTCCATGACACCTGCCATCACAAGGATCCACAGCCTTGTCATCACAAGACTCCATGACGCTTTTCATCACAATGTTCCAAGACCCTGTAATCACAATGCTCCATGCAATTGTCCTCAGAAAGCTCCATGATGCATGTCATCAGAATGCTCCGTGAACTTCTCATTCACTATGCACCATGCCCTTGTCATCACAATGCTCCAAGACCCATGTAATCACAATGCTCAATGCCCCTTTTAATCTCAATGCTCCAAGAACACTGACATCCCATGCACCATGCCCATCATCATAATGACTCATGCTATTGTCATCACAATGAAATCAATATCCTCCATGACTTCTGTCATCACAATGCTCCAAACACTTGTGATCACAATGTTCCATAACACTTGTCATCACAATGCCCCATGACGCTCCTCATCACAGTTAACCATGGTCTTCTCATCACAATGCTCCATGAACTTTGTCATCACAATGCTCAATACAATTGTCATCACAATGCTCCCTGACATTTGTCGAGAGTATGCTCCTTGAACCCTGCCATGAAAAGGCTCCATGCCTTTTTCATCACAATGATCCATGCCCTTTTCATCACAATGCTCAAAGACCCCTGTAATCACAATGCTCCATTCCTCTTTTCATCACACACATGCATGACACATGTCATCAGAATGCTCCATGGCCTTCTCATCACAATGCTCCATGCCCTTGTTATCACAGTGCTCCAAGACCCCTGTCATCACAATACTCCATGAATATTTTCAGCCCAATGCTCCATGATCTTCTCATCACAATGCTCCATGATCCCTGTCATCACAACGCTCCGTGCTCCTTGAAATCAAAATGATCCATGACCTCTGTCATCACAATGCTCCAAACCCTTTTGATCACATTGTTCTACAACACTTGTCAGCACAACGCTCCATGATGCCTGTCATCACAATACTCCATGCCCGTGTCATCACAATGCTCCATGACCATTGTCATCACAATGCACAATACACTTGTCATCACAATGCTCCCTGACACTTGTCGTCAGAATGCTCCTTGAACGCTGTCATGAAAAGCCTCCATGCCTTTTACATCACAATACTCCATGCACTTTTCATCACAATGCTCCATGCCATTGTCATCACATTACTCCACAAGGTTGTCATCAGAATGCTCCACGACCCTTGACATCACAATGCTCCATGCCCCTTGTCATTACAGTGCAGCATGACGCTCGACATCACAATTATCCATGGTCTTCTCATCACTGTGCTCCACGGGCTTGCCATCACAATGCTCCATGACACTTCTCATCACAATGTTACATGATCTTGTCATCACAATTCTCCATGCACTTGTCATCGCAATGCTCCATGAACCCTGTCATAGCAAGCTCCAAGTGCTTTTCATCACAGTGCTTCACGACATTGTCATCAAAATTCTCAATGGCCGTTGTCATCACAGTGCTCCATGCCCTTGTCATCACAGTGCTCCATGACCATTGTCATCCCAATACTCAATACACTTGTCATCATAATGCTCCCTGACACTTGTCGTCAGAGTTCTCCTTGAACCCTGTCATGAAAAGGCTCCAAGCATTTTTCATCACAATGCTCCATGCCCTTTTCCTCACAATGCTCCATGCCATTGTCATCACAGTACTCCACAATCTTCTCATAAGAATGGTCCATGATACTTGTCATCACAATGATCCATGACACCTGTCATCACAATGCTCTATGACCCTTGTCATTACAGTGCTCCATGACGCTCATCATCACAATTATCCATGGTCTTCTCATCACAGTGCTCCACGGTCTTTCCATCACAATGCTCCATGCACTGGTCATCAAAATTCTACATGCCCTTATCATCAAAATGCTCCATGACACTTCTCATCACAATGTTACATGCTCTTGTCATCACAATTCTCCATGCACTTGTCATCACAATGCTCTATGACCCCTATCACAGCAAGCTCCATGCCCTTGTCATCACAATGTTCCATACACCTTGAAATGAAAATGATACATGACTTCTGTCGTCACAATGCTCAAAACCCTTGTGATCACAATGTTCCATAACATTTGTCATCACAACGCTCCATGATGCCTGTCATCACAATGGTACATGACCTTTGTCATCACAATGCTCAATACAATTGTCATCACAATGCTCCCTGACACTTGTTGTCAGAATCCTCCTTGAACCCTGTCATGAAAAGGCTCCAAGCATTTTTCATCACAATGCTCCATGCCCTTTTCCTCACAATGCTCCATGCCATTGTCATCACAGTACTCCACAAGCTTCTCATCAGAATGGTCCATGACACTTGTCATCGCAATGATCCATGACACCTGTCATCACAATGCTCTATGACCCTTGTCATTACAGTGCTCCGTGACGCTCATCATCACAATTATCCATGGTCTTCTCATCACAGTGCTCCACGGTTTTTCCATCACAATGCTCCATGCACTGGTCATCAAAATTCTACATGTCCATATCATCAAAATGCTCCATGACACTTCTCATCACAATGTTACATGCTCTTGTCATCACAATTCTCCATGCACTTGTCATCGCAATGCTCCATGACCCCTGTCATAGCAAGCTCGGTGTGAGTTTCATCACAATGCTTCACGAACTTCTCATCAAAATTCTCAATGGCCCTTCTCCTCACAATGCTCCAAGATCTTGTCATCACAGTGCTCCATGACCCTTGTCATCACGATGCTCCAAGCCCTTGTCATCACAATGCTCCATTACTTTGTCATCACAATCCTCCATGACACTTGGTATCGCAATGCTCCATGACATTGTCATCTCAATGGACCATGACATATGTCATCACAACACTCCCTGTCACCTGTCTTCACAATATTCCATGACCTTGAAATCACAATGCTCCATGCCCTTGTCATGAAAATGCACCATGTCCACCGTCATCACAATAATCAATGAAACTTGTTAGACCAATTTTGAATGCCACTGTCATCACAATGCTCCATGACTTGTCATCACAAAGCTCCATGACGCATGTCATTAGAATGCTCAATTGCCTTCTCATCACAATGCTGCATGCCCTTGTCATCACATTGCTCCAAGACAACTTTAATCACTATGCTCCATGCCCCTTTTCATCTCAATGCTCCATGAACCCTGTCATCACAATGCACCATGGCCATCATCATAATGCTTCATGCTATTGTCATCACAATGAAATCAAAATGCTCCATGACCTCGGTCATCACAATGTTCCAAACCCTTGTGATCACAATGTTCCATAACACTTGTCATCACAACGCCCCATGACGCTCGTCATCACAATTATCCATGGTATTCTCATCACAATGCTCCATGACCTTTGTCATCACAATGCTCAATACACTTGTCATCACAATGCTCCCTGACACTTGTCATCATTATGCTCCTTGAACCCTGTCATGACAAGGCTCCATGCCTTTTCCATCACAATGATCCATTCCCTTTTCATCACAATGCTCCAAGACCCCTGTAATCACAATGCTCCATGCCCTTGTCATCACAAAGCTCCATGACGCATGTCATCAGAATGCTCCATGGTCTTCTCATCCAAATGCTCCATGCCCTTGTCATCACAATGCTCAAAGACCCCTGTAATCACAATTCTCCATGCACATTTTCATCAGAATGCTCCATGAGACTTGTCATCACAAGGCTCCATGGTCTTCTCATTACAATGCTCCAGGACCTTGTCATCACAATGCTCCATGACCCAAGTCATCACAATACTCCATGAACATTTTCAGCCCAAAGCTCCATGACCTTCTCTTCTCACTTCTACATGACCCTTGTCATCACAATGCTCCATGACCACTCTCATCACAACCCTCCATGACCCCTGACAACACAGTGATCTGGGACTCTTGTCATCAAAATGCTCCATAACCCTTATCACCAAAATGATCCATGCCCTTGTCATCCCAATGCTCCATGACCCCTGTAATCACAATGTTCTGTGACGCTTGTCATCACAGTGCTCCATGACCCTTGTAATCACAATGCTCCATGTCTTTGTCAGCAAAATGCTCACGACCTTGTCATCACAGTCCTCCATGACCCTTGGGATCACATTGCAACATGCTCTTTTTATCTCTGTCTTTATTTTCTGGTTTTTACAGATTTTCAGATGTCCCTTTTTACCGGTGGGAAGTGACAATTCTTTGTAGTGTGGATTTGCATTGCGGGCTTGCTTGATTGGCCAAAAAGGGCGTATTCATTTTCTCCTGGATATATTCAGCAGAAAATGCATACGCCCTTTTTGGCCAAGTGCATCATTGTCGAAGTTGTTACGCTTTTCCTGTGCTTTAAACGCGATTCCAACTTACCTCTTGAAATGTATTTTGTGCAATTCTGCCTCATTTTCAAGTCTGCTTCGTTGCCTTCCCTCAACAGATTTTTGGAAGAGAGTTGTCCTTTATAACTCTGCAGGTTCGTGAATTGCTGTGCCCCTGAGCTCCAATTTTCAACTCGTGTTTTTGTGAGCTGAACACAAATCCACAATTTTGCTACAGGACCTATACTGGTTCCGGGGGTGCAGGCTGATGCTTTGGATAATTCTTCCTTCCAGACGGGAAAATAGAGTGACATGTGTCCGTCCAAATGCCTACAGCTACTCTCTGTTTGGTTCTCCCTGTTTCCTTTCATCCACTGCACAATTTGCAAACTGTGCGAAGCAGGAGCTTATAGGGGCTGACTCTCCAAGTTGGGAGATTGATAGTAAAGCAGTTGGAATGCCAAACTGGAGCACAAGGAGGGGAAAAATTAGGAGACTTTCAGAAATCTTTTGCCATCACATGGTGTCCATTCTCTAGGTTTCCCATACATGTTATAACTGTAGTGATATTGCCTTCTACCTGGAGAGTTGGGACCCATGGAATGGGTGGCATGCATTACTGCTTTAAAGGGTCTGCATTTTCTCACCCAATCTCACCAGTCCTCTCAGCCCCAAGTGTCCAGCCTTATGTCTCATCTAGCTGTCTTTGCAGATGGGGTCATTCCCGGTTTCATCAGATCTCCTGAAGGAATTGTGTAAGAATTTAATTTTTTTTTTCTTTGTTTGTTTTTGAAATTCATTTTTATAAAGGGGTTGAGCTGATTTTCACCGACATGTTTATGCCGGTCTAGACACACTTGATTCCCTTATGGAGACATATCAATATATAGGTTTTAAGATTGTTACTAGTCAGATATATTCCTGTGCTGGGAATTGGGGATTTGAGTCCCGTTCACTGAGGAAGGTGTAGGTTTTTTCTATTCTGTATTTGCTTCATGGAATGCTACATGTGCTAATATCACACTCTGGTTTTATGCATCACCCCAACTCTCCTTCCCCCTTAAGCGGTCATAAGAGTGTTTTCTCAATGTGAGACTCTGTTCTCTTTCCTCAGTTCATGTGTAGCCATGTTTACAGGATCTTCATAAGTGATATCTTATGATAAGTTTCTTTTTCTGTGTGACTTATTTCACTTAGAATCATCGTACCTAAATCCACTCATTATGCTGCTACTGGCCTCATGACATTGATTTCATGTCTGAGTGATATTCAATTGTACAAAATTACCACAAGTTCTTTGCGCAATTTTCTCTTTCCTGGAATATGTAAGTTGTACTGATGTTGAGGTTCTTGTATGCAGAGCAGCCATAAAATTTAGGGTGCCTGTGTCTTGTTGATATTTAGTCTTCCCAAGTTATATGCCTATGAGTCGAAGTGCCCTATGCTCGGTAGCTTTGTATTTTAGATGTTTTAGGAAACAGCATACACTTCATCAGAGTGGCTCTTGGATATTTATACCCCACCCATCAGCGTGACTAGCTCCCTGTTCTCCATGGTCTCTCCTGCATTTCTGGTTTGTACATATTTTTTGGATGGCCTTTCTGAGCAGTGGAAATTGAGACTTCTTTGTTGTGCAGATTTGCATTTCCCGCTTGCTTGGTTGGCCAAAAAGTCTGTATGTGTTTTTTTCCTGAAGTTATTCATGAAAAAAACGCATACACCCTTTTGCCCAACTACATCATTTTAGAAATTCTGCTGCTTTTCATATGCTTTAAATGTGAGTCCAATCTCCCTTTTGAAATCCGTTTCCTACAATTCTGCCTCTCATTCAGATCCTCTTCCTTGCCTTACCTGAATATATTTTTGGACGTTGGTTATCATTTATATCTTTGCAGGTTTTTGAATTGTCTGCTCCTGAGCTCCATTTTGCAACACGCTTTTTTTGTGAGATGGCCGCCAAACCATTGTATTGCTTGCGGGCCTATTCTGGTTCTGGGGAGGCAGGCTGAGCCTTTGGTTAATTTTTCTTCCTAATGGGAAATTAGAGTGACATGTGCCTGTCAAAACTCCTACAGCTAGTCTCTCATTGGTTCCCCCTCTTCCCGTTTATCCTCTCAAAAATTGCAAACTGTGTGAAACAGGAGGTTAAAGGTGCTGATTCTCCAAGTGGGGAGATTGTTAGTAATGTGGCTGGAATGGCGAACCCCAGCACCAGGAGATCAAAAATGAGGTGCATTTTAGACCCCTTTCCTGATTACACGGTGTACATTCGTCTCGGTCTCCCAGGCATGTTTTCGCTGTCAGAAGATTCCCTTGAACCTGCAGATTTGGGACACATGGAATGGGAATCAGGCAGTATTTCTTTTAAAGGTCTGCATTTCCTCACCCAGCCTCTCTAACATCTCTTAGTGTGCATAGCTTCCTGCCTTATATATCATCCTGCTGTGGGTCTACATGTGTTCAATCCATGTTACATCATAGCCCTTCAACAAAAGTTGTAAGAATTTTTGTCTGTCTCACTGTTTTTCTAAATATTTTTAAATTTATTTTTATATTGGTTACAGCTGATTTTCAAAGCTCTGTTTTTTGCTGCTGTACATCCACTTGATTCATGTACTGTGAGACAACAAAATTTTTTTTCAGATGCTTACCATTTATATGTATTATTTTCCAGTGACTTGAGTGGGCTGAGTGCAGTTCTTTGAGGTACGGTATAGGCCTTGTCAGTTATTCAATTTGGTACTTGGAATGGTATCTTTGCTAATTTCAACCTCCTGGATAATACCTCACCCTTCCTCACATTTCCATTTGGCAGCCTTATGTCTATTTTCTACATATTTGACTATGTTTCTGTTTTGTAATTTATTTCATGTGTAGCCATTTTTGATTCCACCTTTAAGTGACATCTTATGATATGTGTCTTTTTCTTTCTGACATACGTCATTTAGAATGATCGTATGCAAATCCTCCAGAGATGTTACAACTGGCCTTATTTCATTGATTTCTGGATGAGTAATATTCCCCTCTACATAAGTAAACCATCTACATAAGCAGCCCTAAATTTTGGGGTGGCTCTATCTTATTGATTTTCAGTTTTCCCAACGTATATTCCCTAGACTGGAAGTGCCCTTGGCTCTGTAGCTCTGTTGTTTCCTTGTTTTAGGGAACACAATGCACTCCTCCAGAGAGGCAGTTGGCAATTTACATCCTGTCCATCAGCATAACTAGGCTCCCTGTTCTCCAGGGCCTATCTTGCCTTTCTGGTTTTTACACATTTTGCGGATGGCCCTTTTGACCGGTGGGAAGTGATACTTCATTGTAGTGCAGATTTGAATTGCACTCTTGCTTGCTTGGCCAAAAAGCACGTATGCGTTTTCTCCTGAATATATTCAGGAGAAAACGCATACGCCCTTTTTGGCCAAGTGCGTCATTGTGGAAGTTGTGCCCATATTCCTGGGCTTTAAATGTGATTCCAATGTACCTCTTGAAATCTGTTTCCTGCTATTCTGGCTCGCTTTCAAGTCTGCCTCGTTGCCTTCCCTCAACAGATTTTCGGATGATTGTTGTCCTTTACTACTCTGCCAGTTTGTGCATTGCTGTGCCCCTGAGCCCCATTTTTCAACTCGTTTTCTGTGAGCTGACCGCAAGTCTAAAATTTTGGTGCAGGACCTATACTGGTTCCCAGCAGGTGTCTGAGACTTTGGTTAATTCTTCTTCCGGCTGGGAAATTAGAATGACATGTGCCCGTCCAAATGCCTAACAGCTACTCTCTCATTAGTTCTCCCTCCTCCCTTTAATCCTCTACAAAATTGGCCACCTGTGAGAACCAGGAGGTTAAAGGGCCAGTCTCTCCAAGTTGGGAGATTGATAGTAAAGCAGTTGGAAAGTCAACCTGGAGCACCAGGAGAGGGATTATTAGTTGAGTTTTAGAAACCTTTCATATTCACAGTGTGTCCATTCTGTAGGTTTCCAGTACATGTTATAGCTGTAGTAATATACCCTTCAACCTGGAGAGTTGGGACCCGTGGAATGTGTGCCACGCATTATTGCTTTAAATGGTCTTTATTTGCTCACCGAATCTCACCAATCCTTTCAGTCCCAAATGTCCAGCCTTATGCCACATCCAGCTGTCATTGTAGATAGGGTCATTCCAGGTTTCATCAGAGCCCCTGAAGGAATTGTAAAGAATTTCCCTGTTTTTTTGTTTTGTTTTTGAAATTCCTTTTTATAGTCGGTTTGAACTGATTCTCACTGCCATGTTTATGCCAGTCTAGACAAACTTGATTCCCTTACGGATACATATCAATACATAGGTTTTAAGATTCTTACCAATCAGATATATTCCTCTGCGGGAAATATGGGGTTTTGAGTCCCTTTCACTGAGGAAAGTGTAGGTCTTATCTATTCCGTATTTGGTTTTTGGAACGGTACCTGTACTAATATCAAACTCTGGTTTTATGCATCACCCCACCTCTCCTTCCCCGTTAAGCAGACATAAGAGTGTTTTCTAAATGTGAGACTCTGTTCTCTTTCCTAACCCAGTTTATGTGTAGCCATGTTTACAGGACATTCATAAGTGATATCGTATGATAAGTTTCTTTTTCTCAGTGACTTATTTCACTTAGAATCATCGTACCTTAATCCACTCATTTTGCTGCTACTGGCCTTATGACATTGATTTCAAGGCTGCCTGATACTCTATCGTATGTAAGTAACACAATTTCTTGAACCATTTTTGTCTTTGCTGGTATATTTAAGGTGTACCCACGTTGAGGTTGTTGTAAGCAGTGCAGCCCTAAATTTTGGATGGCTCTGTCTTATTGATTTTCAGTTTTCCCAAGGTTTATTCCCTAGACTGGAAGTGCCCTTGGCTCTGTAGCTCTGTTGTTTCCTTGTTTTAGGGAACACAGTGCACTCCTCCAGAGAGGCAGTTGGCAATTTACATCCTGTCCAGCAGCATAACTAGGCTCCCTGTTCTCCATTGCCTGTCTTGCCTTTCTGGCTTTTACACATTTTGCGGATGTCCCTTTTGACCGGTGGGAAATTATACTTCTTTGTAGTGCAGATTTGAATTGCCCCCTTGCTTGCTTGGCCAAAAAGGGCGTATGCATTTTCTCCTGAATATATTCACGAGAAAACCCATAAGCCCTTTTTGGCCAAGTGCATCATTGCCGAAGTTGTGCCCCTCTTACTGTGCTTTAAAGGCGATTCCAATGTACCTCTCGAAATCTGTTTCCTGCTATTCTGGCTCGCTTTCAAGTCCGCCTCGTTGCCTTCCCTCAACAGATATTTGGACGATTGTTGTCCTTTATTTCTCTGCCAGTTTGTGAATTGCTGTGGCCCTGAGCTCCATTTTTCAACTCATTTTTTGTGAGCTGACCGGAAGTCCAAAATTTCGGTTCAGGACCTATACTGGTTCCAGGTGGGTGGCTGAGACTTTGGTAAATTCTTCTTCCTGCCGGGAAATTAGAGTGACATGTGCCCATCCAAATGCCTAACAGCTACTCTCTCATTGGTTCTCCCTCTTCCATTTCATCCTCTGCCAAATTGGCAACCTGTGCGAACCAGGAGGTTAAAGGGGCTGTCTCTCCAACTTGGGAGATTGATAGTAAGGCAGTTGGAAATTCAAACTGGAGCACCAGGAGAGGGACTATTAGTTGAGTTTTAGACACCTTTTGTATTCACACTGTGTCCATTCTCTAGGTTTCCCGTACATGTTATAGCTGTAGTAATATTCCCTACAACCTGGAGAGTTGGGACCCTTGGAATGTGTGCCACGCATTATTGCTTTAAATGGTCTGCATTTGCTCACCGAATCTCACCAATCCTCTCAGTCCCAAGTGTCCAGCCTTATGCCACATCCAGCTGACATTGTAGATAGTGTCATTCCAGGTTTCATCAGAGCCCCTGAAGGAATTGTAAAGAATTTCCCTGTTTTTTTGTTTTGTTTTTGAAATTCCTTTTTATAGTGGGTTTGAGCTGATTCTAACTGCCATGTTTATGCCAGTCTAGACACACTTGATTCCCTTATGGAGACTTATCAATACATAAGTTTTAAGATTCTTACTAGTCAGATATATTCCCCTGCATGAAATATGGGGTTTTGAGTCCATTTCACTGAGGAAAGTGTAGGTCTTGTCTATTCCATATTTTGTTTTTGGAACGGTACCAGTACTAATATCAAACTCTGGTTTTATGCATCACCCCACCTCTCCTTCCCCCTTAAGCAGGCATAAGAGTGCTTTCTAAATGTGAGACTCTGTTCTCTTTCCTAACTCAGTTCATGTGTAGCCATGTTTTCAGGACCTTCATAAGTGATATCTTATGATAAGTTTTCTTTCTCTGGGTCTTATTTCACTTAGAATCATCGTACCTGAATCCACTCATTTTGCTGCTACTGGCCTTATAACATTGATTTCATGGCTGAGGGATATACCATCGTACGTAAATAACACAATTTCTTGAACCATTTTTGTCTTTCCTTGAATACTTAAGGTGTACCCAAGTTGAGGTTCTTGTAAGCTGTGCAGCACTAAATTTTGTGGTGTCTCTTTCTTATTGATTTTCAGTATTCCCAAGGTATATTCCCTAGAATGGAAGTGCCCTTGGCTATGTTGCTCTGTTGTTTCCTTGTTTTAGGGAACACAATGCACTCCTCCAGTGAGGCAGATGGCAATTTATATCCTGCCCATCAGCATAACTAGGCTCCCTGTTCTCCAGGTCCTGTCTTGCCTTTCTGGTTTTTACACATTTTGCGGATGCCCTTTTGACCCGTGGGAAGTGATACTTCATTGTAGTTCAGATTTTTGTTGCCCGCTTGCTGGCTTGGCCAAAAAGAACTTATGCGTTTTCTCCTTAGTATATTCCTGAGAAAACACATACGCCTTTTCTGGCCAACTGCATCATTGTCGAAGTTGTGCCCCTCTTCCTGTGCTTTAAAGGTGATTCCAATGTACCTCTTGAAATCTGTTTCCTGCTATGTTGGCTCACTTTCAAGTCGGCATCGTTGCCTTCCCTCAACAGATTTTTGGACGATTGTTGTCCTTTACATCTCTGACAGTTTGTGCATTGCTGTGCCCCTAAGATCCATTTTTCAACTCGTTTTTTGTGAGCTGACCGCCAGTCCAAATTTTGGTTCAAGACCTATACTGGTTCCCAGCGGGTTGCTGAGACTTTGGTTAATTCTTCTTCCTTCCTGGAAATTAGAGTGACATGTGCCCGTCCAAATGCCTAACAGCTACTCTCTCATTGGTTCTCCCTCTTCCCTTTCTTCCTCTGCAAAATTGGCAAACTGTGCGAACCAGGAGGTTAAAGGGGCTGTCTTTCCAAGTTGGGAGATTGGTAGTAAATCTGTTGGAAAGTCAAACCGGAGCACCAGGAGATGGATTCTTAGTTGAGTTTTAGAAATCTTTCATATTCACTGTGTGCCCATTCTATAGGGTTCCCGTACATATTATTGCTGTAGTAATATTCCCTTCAACCTGGAGAATTGGGACCCTTGGAATGTGGGCCACCCGTTATTGCTTTAAAGGGTCTCCATTTGCTCACCGAATCTCAACAATCCTCTCAGTCCCAAGTGTCCAGCCTTATGCCACATCCAGCTGTCATTGTAGATAGGGTCATTCCAGGTTTCATCAGAGCCCATGAAGGAATTGTAAAGAATTTCCCTGTTTTTTTGTTTTGTTTTTGAAATTCCTTTTTATAGTGGGTTTGAACTGATTCCCACTGCCATGTTTATGCCAGTCTAGACAAACTTGATTCCCTTACGGAGACATATCAATACATATGTTTTAAGATTCTTACCAGTCAGATATATTACTCAGCGGGAAATATGGCGTTTTGAGTCCCTTTCACTGAGGAAAGTGTAGGTCTTTTCTATTCCGTAGTTGGTTTATAGAACGGTACATGTACTAATATCAAACTCTGGTTTTATGCATCACGTGACCTCTCCTTCCCCCTTACGCAGGCATAAGAGTGTTTTGTAAATGTGAGACTCTGTTCTCTTTCCTAACTCAGTTCATGTGTAGCCATGTTTACAGGACCTTCATAAGTGATATCTTATGATAAGTTTCTTTTTCTCTGTGACTTATTCCACTTAGAATCATTGTACCTGAATCCAATCATTTTGAAGCTACTGGCCTTATGACATTGATTTCATGGCTGACTGATATTCCATCGTACGTAAGTAACACAATTTCTTGAACCATTTTTTTCTTTCCGGGGTTATTTAAGGTGTACCCAAGTTGAGGTTCTTGTAAGCAGTGCAGCCCTAAATTTTGGGGTGGCTCTGTCTTATTGATTTTCAGTTTTCCCAATATATATTCCCTAGACTGTAATTGCCCTTGGCTCTGTAGCTCTGTTGTTTACTTGTTTTGGGGAACACAATGCATTCCTCCAGAGAGGCAGTTGGCAATTTACATCCTGCCCATCAGCATAACTAGGCTCCCTGTTCTCCATTTCCTGTCTTGCCTTTCTGGCTTTTACACATTTTGCGGATGTCCCTTTTGACCGGTGGGATATGATACTTCTTTGTAGTGCAGATTTGAATTGCCCCCTTGCTTGCTTGGCCAAAAAGGGCGTATGTGTTTTCTCCTGAATATATTCAGGAGAAAACGCATACGCCCTTTTTGGCCAAGTGCATCATTGTCGAAGTTGTGCCCCTCTTCCTGTGCTTTAAAGGCGATTCCAATGTACCTGTTGAAGTCTGTTTCCTGCTATGTTGGCTCGCTTTCAAGTCTGCCTCGTTGCCTTCCCTCAACAGATTTTTGGACGATTCTTGTCCTTTACTTCTCTGACAGTTTGTGCATTGCTGTTCCCTTAAGCTCCATTTTTCAACTCGTTTTTTGTGAGCTGACCGCAAGTCCAAATTTTTGTTCAAGACCTATACTGCTTCCCGACTGGTGTCTGAGACTTTGGTTAATTCTTCTTCCTGCCGGGAAATTAGAATGACATGTGCCCGTCCAAATGCCTAACAGCTACTCTCTCATTGGTTCTCCCTCTTCCCTTTCATCATCTACAATATTGGCCACCTGTGAGAACCAGGAGGTTAAAGAGCCTGTCTCTCCAAGTTGGGAGATTGATAGGAAAGCAGTTGGAAAGTCAAACCGGAGCACCAGGAGAGGGATTATTAGTTGAGTTTTATAAACCTTTCATATTCACAGTGTGTCCATTCTCTAGGTTTCCCGTACATGTTATAGCTGTAGTAATATTCCCTTCAACCTGGAGAGTTGGGACCCTTCGAATGTGTGCCATGCATTATTGCTGGAAAAGGTCTGGATTGCTCACCGAATCTCACCAAACCTCTCAGTCCCAAGTGTCCAGCCTTATGCCACATCCAGCTGTCGTTGTAGAAAGGGTCATTCCAGGTTTCATCAGAGCCCCTGAATGAATTGTAAAGAATTTCCCTGATTTTTGTTTTGTTTTTGAAATTCCTTTTTATAGTGGGTTTGAGCTGATTCTTACTGCCATGTTTATGCCAGTCTAGACCCACTTCATTCCCTTACGGACACATATAAATACATAGGTTTTAAGATTCTTACTAGTCAGATATATTCCTCTGTGGGAAATATGGCGTTCTGAGTCCCATTCACTGAGGAAGGTGTAGGTGTTGTCTATTCCATATTTGGGTGTTGGAACGGTAGCTGCACGAATATCAAACTCTGGTTTTATGCATCAGCCCTCCGCTCCTTTCCCCTTAAGCAGGCATAAGAGTGTTTTCTAAACGTGAGACTCTGTTCTCTTTCCTAAATCAGTTCATGTGTAGCCATGTTTACAGGAACTTCATAAGTGATATCTTATTATAAGTTTTTTTTTTTCTCTGTGACTTATTTCACTTAGAATCATCGTACCTGAATCCAATCATTTTGCTGCTACTGGCCTTATGACATTGATTTCATGGCTGAGGGATATTCCATCGTACGTAAGTACAATTTCTTGAACCAATTTTGTCTTTCCTGGGATATTTAAGGTGTACCCAAGTTGAGGTTCTTGTAAGCAGTGCAGACCTAAATTTTCGGGTGGCTCTGTCTTATTGATTTTCACCTTTCCCAAGGTATATTCCCTAGACAGGAAGTGCCCTTGGCACTGTAGCTGTGTTGTTTACTTGTTTTAGGGAACACAATGCACTCCCCCATACAGGCAGTTGGTAATTTACATCCCACCCATCAGCATAATTAGGATCCCGGTTCTCCAGGGCCTGCCTTGCCTTTCTGGTTTTTACACATTTTGCGGATGTCCCTTTTGACCTGTGGGAAGTGATACTTCTTTGTAGCGCAGATTTGCATTGCCTGCTTGCTTGCTTGGCCAAAAAGGGCGTATGCATTTTCTCCTGAATATATTCAGGAGAAAACGCATACGACCTTTTTGGCCAAGTGCATCATTGTCGAAATTGTGCCCCTCTTCCTGTGCATTGAAGGCAATTCCAATGTACCTCTTGAAATCTGTTTCCTGCTATTCTGGCTCGCATTCAAGTCTGCCTCGTTGCCTTCCCTCAACAGATTTTTGGTCGATAGTTGTCCTTTATTACTCTGCCAGTTTGTGAATTGCTGTGCCCCTGAGCTCCATTTTTCAACTGGTTTTTTGTGAGCTGACCGCAAGTCCAAAATTTTGGTTCAGGACCAATACTGGTTCCCGGCGGTTGGCTGAGACTTTGATTAATTCTTCTTCCTGCCGGGAAATTGGAGGGACATGTGCCCGTCCAAATGCCTAACAGGTATTCTCTCATTGGTTCTCCATCTTCCCTTTCATCCTCTGCCAAATTGGCAACCTGTGAGAACCAGGAGGTTAAAGGGGCTGTCTCTCCAAGTTGGGAGATTGATAGTAAAGCAGTTGGAAACTCAAACCGGAGCACCAGGAGAGGGACTTTTTGATGAGTTTTAGAAACCTTTTATATTCACACTGTGTCCATTCTCTAGGTTTCCCGTACATGTTATAGCTGTAGTAATATTCCCTTCAACCTGGAGAGTTGGGACCTTTGGAATGTGTTCCACGCATTATTGCTTTAAATGGTCTGCATTTGCTCACTGAATCTCACAAATCCTCTCAGTCCCAAGTGTCCAGCCTTATGCCACATCTAGCTGTTATTGTAGATAGGGTCATTCCTGGTTTCATTAGAGCCCCTGAAGGAATTGTAAAGAATTTCCCTGTTTATGTGTTTTGTTTTTGAAATTCCTCTTTATTGTGGGTTTGAGCTGATTCTCACTGCCATGTTTATGCCAGTCTAGACACACTTGATTCCCTTACAGAGACATATCAATACAAATGTTTTAATATTCTTACTAGTCAGATATATTCTTCTGCAGGAATATGGGGTTTTGAGTCCCTTTCACTGACGAAAGTGTAGGTCTTGTCTATTCTGTAGTTGGTTTTTGGAAAGTTACCTGTACTAATATCAAACTCTGGTTTTATGCATCACCCCTCCTCTCCTTCCGCCTTAAGCAGACATAAGAGTGTTTTCTAAATGTGAGACTCTGTTCTCCTTCCTAACTCAGTTCATTTGTATCCATGTTTACAGGACCTTCATAAGTGATATCTTATGATAAGTTTCTTTTTCTCTTTGACTTATTTCACTTAGAATCATCGTACCTGAATCCACTCATTTTGAAGCTACTGGCCTTATGACATTGATTTCATGGCTGACTGATATTCCATCGTACGTAAGTAACACAATTTCTTCAACCATTTTTGTCTTTCCTGGGTTATTTAAGGTGTACCCAAGTTGAGTTTCTTGTAAGCAGTTTAGCCCTAAATTTTGGGTGGCTCTGTCTTATTGATTTTCTGTTTTCCCAAGGTATACCCCCTAGAGTGGAATTGCTCTTTGCTCTGTAGCTCTGTTGTTTCCTTGTTTTAGGGAACAGAATGCACCCCTCCAGAGATGCAGTTTGCAATTTACATGCTTTCCATCAACATAACTAGGCTCCCTGTTCTCCAGGGCCTATCTTGCCTTTCTGGTTTTTACACATTTTTCGGATGTCCCTTTTGACCGGTGGGATGTGATACTTCATTTTAGTGCAGATTTGCATTGGTCGCTTTCTTGCTTGGCCAAAAAGCACGTATGCGTTTTCTCCTGAATATATTCACGAGAAAACGCATACGCAGTTTTGGGCCAAGTGCATCATTGCCGAAATTGTGCCCCTATTCCTGTGCTTTAAAGGTGATTCCAATGTACCTCTTGAAATCTGTTTCCTGCTATTCTGGCTCGCTTTCAAGTCTGCCTCGTTGCCTTCCCTGAACAGATTTTCGGATGATTGTTGTCCTTTATTACTGTGCAAGTTTGTGAATTGCTGTGGCCCTGAGCTCCATTTTTCAACTTGTTTTTTGTGAGCTGACCGCAAGTCCAAAATTTTGATTCAGGACCTATACTGGTTCCCGGCGGCTGTCTGAGACTTTGGTTAATTCTTCTTCCTGCCGGGAATTAAGAATGACATGTGCCCATCCAAATGCCCAACAGCTATTCTCTCAATGGTTCTCCCTCTTCACTTTCATCCTCTACCAAACTGGCCACCTGTGAGAACCAGGAGTTTAAAGGGGCTGTCTCTCCAAGGTGGGAGATTGATAGTAAAGCAGGTGGAAAGTCAAACCGGAGCACCAGGAGAGGGATTATTAGTTGAGTTTTAGAAACCTTTCGTATTCACAGTGTGTACATTCTCTAGGTTTCCCGTACATGTTATAGCTGTAGTAATATTCCCTTCAACCTGGAGAGTTGGGACCCTTCGAATGTGTGCCATGCATTATTGCTTGAAATGGTCTGGATTGCTCACCGAATCTCACCAATCCTCTCAGTCCCAAGTGTCCAGCCTTATGCCACATCCAGCTGTCGTAGAAAGGGTCATTCCAGGTTTCTTCAGAGCCCCTGAATGAATTTTAAAGAATTTCCCTGATTTTTGTTTTGTTTTTGAAATTCCTTTTTATAGTGGGATAGAGCTTATTCTCACTGCCATGTTTATGCCAGTGTAGACCCACTTCATTCCCTTACGGACACATATAAATACATAGGTTTTAAGATTCTTTCTTGTCAGATATATTCCTCTGTGGGAAATATGGGGATTTGAGTCCCTTTCACTGAGGAAGGTGTAGGTCTTGTCTATTCCATATTTGGGTGTTTGAACGGTAGCTGTACGAATATCAAACTCTGGTTTTATGCATCACCCCTCCGCTCCTTTCCCCTTAAGCAGGCATAAGCTTGTTTTCTAAACGTGACACTCTGTTCTCTTTCCTAACTCAGTTCATGTGTAGCCATGTTTACAGGAACTTCATAAGTGATATCTTATTATAAGTTTCTTTTTCTCTGTGACTTATTTCACTTAGAATCATCGTACCTGAATCCAAACATTTTGCTGCTCCTGGCCTTATGACATTGATTTCATGGCTGAGGGATATTCCACCGTATGTAAGTAAAATTTCTTGAACCAATTTTGTCTTTCCTGGGATATTTAAGGTGTACCCAAGTTGAGGTTCTTGTAAGCAGTGCAGACCTAAATTTTCGGGTGGCTCTGTCTTATTGATTTTCAGTTTTCCAAAGGTATATTCCCTAGACTGGAAGTGCCCTTGGCACTGTAGCTGTGTTGTTTACTTGTTTTAGGGAACACAATGCACTCCCCCATACAGGCAGTTGTTAATTTACATCCCACCCATCAGCATAACTAGGCTCCCTGTTCTCCAGGGCCAGCCTTGCCTTTCTGGTTTTTACACATTTTGCGGATGTCCCTTTTGACCCGAGGGAAGTGATTCTTTTTGTTGTGCAGATTTGCATTGCCTGCTTGCTTGCTTGGCCAAAATGGGCGTATGCATTTTCTCCTGAATATATTCAGGATAAAACGCATACAACCTTTTGGCCAAGTGCATCATTGTCGAAATTGTGCCCCTCTTCCTGTGCATTGAAGGCAATTCCAATGTATCTCTTGAAATCTGTTTCCTGCTATTCTGGCTCGCATTCAAGTCTGCCTCGTTGCCTTCCCTCAACAGATTTTTGGTCGATAGTTGTCCTTTATTACTCTGCCAGTTTCTGAATTGCTGTGCCCCTGAGCTCCATTTTTCAACTGGTTTTTGGTGAGCTGACCGCAAGTCCAGAATTTTGGTTCAGGACCAATACTGGTTCCCGGCGGTTGGCTGAGACTTTGATTAATTCTTCTTCCTGCCGGGAAATTGGAGTGACATGTGCCCATCCAAATGCCTAACAGCTCTTCTCTCATTGGTTCTCCATCCTCCGTTTCATCCTCTGGCAAATTGGCAACCTGTGAGAACCAGGAGGTTAAAGGGGCTGTCTCTCCAAGTTGGGAGATTGATAGTAAAGCAGTTGGAAACTCAAACCGGAGCACCAGGAGAGGGACTTTTTGATGAGTTTTAGAAACCTTTCATATTCACAATGTGTCCATTCTCTAGGTTTCCCATACATGTTATATCTGTAGTAATATTCCCTTCAACCTGGAGAGTTGGGACCCTTGGAATGTGTTCCACGCATTATTGTATGAAATGGTCTGGATTGCTCACCGAATCTCTCCAATCCTCTCATTCCCAAGTGTCCAGCCTTATGCCATATCCAGCTGTCGTTGTAGAAAGGGTCATTCCAGGTTTCATCAGAGCCCCTGAATGAATTGTAAAGAATTTCCCTGATTTTTGTTTTGTTTTTGAAATTCCTTTTTATACTGGGTTTGAACTGATTCTCACTGCCATGTTTATGCCAGTCTAGACAAACTTGATTCCCTTACGGAGACATATCAATACATAGGTTTTAAGTTTCTTACTAGTCAGATATATACCTCTGCGGGAAATATGGGGTTTTGAGTCCCTTTCACTGAGGAAAGTGTAGTTCTTTTCTATTCCGTAGTTGGTTTTTGGAATGGTACATGTACAAATATCAAACTCTGGTTTTATGCATCACCCCACCTCTCCTTCCCCCTTAGTCAGGCATAAGAGTGTTTTCTATATGTGAGACACTGTTCTCTTCCCTAACTCAGTTCATGTGTAGCCATGTTTACAGGACTTGCATAAGTGATATCTTATGATAAGTTTCTTTTTCTCTGTGACTTATTTCACGTAGAATCATCGTACCTGAATCCACTCATTTTGCTGCTACTGGCCTTATGACATTGATTTCATGTCTGAGGGATATTCCATCGTACTATATTAACACAATTTCTTGAACCATTTTTGTCTTTCCTAGGATATCTTAGGTGTACCCAAGTTGAGGTTCTTGTAAGCAGTGCAGCCCTAAATTTTGGGGTGGCTCTATCTTATTGATTTTCAGTTTTCCCAAGGTATATTTCCTAGACTGGAAGTGCCCTTGGCTCTGTAGCTCTGGTTTTTACCTGTTTTAGGGAACACAATGCACTCCTCCAGAGAGGGCGTTGGCAATTTACATCCCGCCCATCAGCATAACAAGGCTCCCTGTTCTCTTGGGCCTGTCTTCCTATCTGGTTTTTACACATTTTGCGGATGTCCCTTTTGACCGGTGGGAAGTGAAACTTCTTTGTAGTGCAGATTTGCATTGCTGGCTTGCTTGCTTGGACAAAAAGGGCGTATGCGTTTTCTCCTTAATATATTCAGGAGAAAACACATACGCCCTTTTTGGCCAAGTGCATCATGGTCGAAGTTGTGCCCCTCTTCCTGTGCTTTGAAGGCGATTCCAATATACCTCTTGAAATCTGTTTCCTGCTATTCTGGCTCACATTCAGATCCACCTCGTTGCCTTCCCCCAACAGATTTTTCGACGATATTTGCCCTTTAGTACTCTGCCAGTTTTTGAATTGCTGTGCCCCTGATCTCCATTTATCAACTCATTTTTTGTAACCTGACCACAAGTCCAAAATTTTGGTTCAGGAACTCTACAGGTTCCCAGTGGGTGGCTGAGAATTTGATTAATTTTTCTTCCTGCCACGCAATTAGAGTGACATGTGCCCGTCCAAATGCCTAACAGCTATTCTCTCATTGGTTCTCCCTCCTCCCTTTCATCCTCTGCCAAACAGGCAACCTGTGAAAATCAGGAGATTAAAGGGGATGTCTCTCCAAGTTGGGAGATTGATAATAAAGCAGTTGGAAATTCAAACTGGAGCACCATAAGAGGGACTCTTAGTTGAGTTTTGGAAACCTTTCGTATTCACAGTGTGTCCATTCTCTAGGTTTCCCGTACATGTTATAGCTGTAGTAATATTCCCTTCAACCTAGAGAGTTGGGACCCTTGGAATGTGTGCCACGCATTATTGCTTTGAATGGTCTGCATTTGCTCACTGAATCTCAACAAACCTCTCAGTCCCAGGTGTCCCGGTTTATGCCACATCCAACTGTCCTTGTAGAGAGGGTCATTCCAGGTTTCATCAGAGCCCCTGTAGGAATTGTAAAGAATTTCCCTGTTTTTTTTTGTTTGTTTGTTTTTGAAATTCCTTTTTATTGTGGGTTTGAGCTGATTCTCACTGCCATGTTTATGCCAGTCTAGACCCACTTCATTCCATTACGGACACATATCAATACATAGGTTTTGAGATTCTTACTAGTCAGATATATTCCTCTGCAGAAAATATGGGGTTTTGTGTCCCTTTCACTGAGGAAGGTGTAGGTCTTGTCTATTCCATATTTGGGTTTTGGAACGGTAGCTGTACGAATATCAAACTCTGGTTTTATGCATCACCCCTCCGCTCCTTTCCCCTTAAGCAGGCATAAGAGTGTTTTCTAAATGTGAGACTATGTTCTCTTTCCTAACTCAGTTCATGTGTAGCCATGTTTACAGGAACTTCATAAGTGATATCTTATTATGAGTTTCTTTTTCTCTGTGACTTATTTCACTTAGAATCATCGTACCTGAATCCAATCATTTTGCTGCTACTGGCCTTATGACATTGATTTCATGGCTGAGGGATATTCCGTCATACGTAAGTACAATTTCTTGAACCAATTTTGTCTTTCCTGGGATATTTAAGGTGTACCCAAGTTGAGGTTCGTGTAAGCAGTGCAGCCCTAAATTTTGGGTGGCTCTGTCTTATTGATTTTCAGTATGCCCAAGGTATATTCCCTAGACTGGAAGTGCCCTTGGCTCTGTAGCTCTGGTGTTTACCTCTTTTAGGGAACACAATGCACTCCTCCAGAGAGGGAATTGGCAATTTACATCCCACACATCAGCATAAAAAGGCTCCCTGTTCTCCAGGGCCTGTTTTGCCTTCCTGGTTTTTACACATTTTGCGGATGTCCCTTTTGACCGCTGGGAAGTGATACTTCTTTTTAGTGCAGATTTGCATTGCCCGCTTGCTTGCTTGGCCAAAAAGTGTGTATGCGTTTTCTCCTGAATATATTCAGGAGAAAACGCTTACACAATTTTTTGCCAAGTGCAACATTATCGAAGTTGTGCCCCTCTTCCTGTGCTTTGAAGACGATTCCAATGTACCTCTTGAAATCTGTTTCCTGCTATTCCTGCTCGCTTTCAAGTCCGCCTCGTTGCCTTCCCTCAACAGATTTTTGGACGATAGTTGACCTTTAGTCCTGTGACATTTTGTGAATTGCTGTGCCCCTGAGCTCCATTTTTCAACTCGTTTTTTGTGAGCTGACCACAAGTCCAAAATTTTGGTTCAGGGCCTATACAGTTTCCCAGTGGGTGGCTGAGAATTTGATTAATTCTTCTTCCTGCCAGGAAATTAGAGTGACATGTGCCCGTCCAAATGCCTAACAGCTACTCTTTTATTGGTTCTACATCTGCCCTTTCAGCCTCTGCCAAATTGGCAACCTGTGCCAACCCGGAGTTTAAAGGGGATGTCTCTCCAAGTAGGGAGATTGATAGTAAAGCAGTTCGAAAGTCAAACCAGAGCACCAGGTGAGGGATTATATGTTGAGTTTTAGAAACCGTTCATATTCACATTGTGTCCATTCTCTAGGTTTGCCGTACATGTTATAGCTGTAGTAATATTCCCTTCAACCTGGAGAGTTGGGACCCTTGGAATGTGTGACACACATTATTGCTTTAAATGGTCTGCAGTTGCTCAATGAATCTCACCAATCCTCTCAGTCCCAGGTGTGCAGCCTTATGCCAAATCCAGCTGTTTTTGTAGATATGGTCATTCCATGTTTCATCAGAGCCCCTGAAGGAATTGTAAAGAATTTCCCTGTTTTTTGTTCTGTTTTTGAAATTCCTTTTTATACTGGGTTTGAGCTGATTCTCACTGCCATGTTTATGCCAGTCTACACACTCTTGATTCCCTTATGGAGACATATCAATACATAGGTTTTAAGATTATTACTAATCAGATACATTCCTCTGAGGGAAAAATGTGGTTTGGAGTCCCGTTCCCTGAAGAAGGTGTACGTCTTGTCTATTCCGTAGTTGGTTTCTGGAACGGTACCTGTACTAATATCAAACTCTGGTTTTATGTATCACCCCACCTATCCTTCCCCCTTAAGCAGGGATATGAGTGTTTTCTAAATGTAAGACACTGTTCTCTTTCCTAACTCAGTTCATGTGTAGCCATGTTTACAGGACCTTCATAAGTGATATCTTATGATAAGTTTCTTCTTCTCTGTGACTTATTTCACTTAGATTCATCGTACCTGAATTCACTCATTTTGCTGCTACTGGCCTTATGACATTGATTTCGTGGCTGAGGGATATTCCATCGTATGTAAGTACCACAATTTCTTGAACCATTTTTGTCTTTCCTGGGATATTTAAGGTGCACCCAAGTTGAGGTTCTTGTAAGCAGTGCAGCCGTGAATTTTGCGGTGGCTCTGTCTTATTGATTTTCAGTTTTCCCAAGGTATCTTCTTTAGACTGGAAGTGCCCTTGGCTCTGTAGCTCTGTAGTTTACTTGTTTTAGGGAAGAAAATCCACTCCTCCAGAGAGGCAAATGGCAATTTACATCCTGCCCATCAGCATAAAGAGGATCCCTGTTCTTCAGGGCCTGTCTAGTCTTTCTGGTTTTTACAGATTTTGCGGATGTCCGTTTTGACTGGTGGGAAGTGATACTTCTTTGTAGTGCAGATTTGCATTGCCCGGTATCTTGCTTGGCCAAAAAGGGCGTATGCGTTTTCTCCTGAATATATTCAGGAGAAAACGCATACGCCCTTTTTGGCCAAGTGCATCATTGTCGAAGTTGTGCCCCTCTTCCGGTGTTTTAAAGACGATTCCAATGTACCTCTTGAAATCTGTTTCCTGCTATTCTGGCCCGCTTTCAAGTCCGCCTCGTTGCCTTAACTCAAAAGATTTTTGGAAGATATTTGTCCTTTATTACTCTGCCAGTTTGTGAATTGCTTTGCCCCTGAGCTCCATTTTCAACTTGTTTTTTGTGAGCTGATGCCAAGTACAAAATTTTGGTTCAGGACCTATATTGGTTCCCGGAGGGTGGCTGAGACTTTGGTTAATTCTTCTTACTGCCGGGAAATTAGAGTGACATGTGACCATCCAAATGCGTAACAGCTACTCTCTCTTTGATTCTACCTCTTCCCTTTCAGCCTCTGCCATATTGGCAACCTTTGTGAACCAGGAGGTTAAAGGGGCTGTCTCTCCAAGTTGGGAGATTGATAGTAAAGCAGTTGGAAATACAAACCCGAGCAGCAGGAGAGGGATTATTAGTTGAGTTTTAGAAACCTTTCGTATTCACAGTGTGTCCATTCTCTAGGTTTCCCGTACATGTTATATCTGTATTAAAATTCCCTTCAACCTGTAGAGTTGGGACCCTTGGAATGTGTGCCACGCATTATTGCTTTAAATGGTCTGCATTTGCTCACCGGAGCTCACCAATCCTTTCAGTCGCAGGTGTCCAGCCTTATGCCACATCCAGCTGTCATTGTAGATAGGATCATTCCAGGTTTCATCAGAGCCCCTGAAGGAATTTTAAAGAATTTTCGTGTTTTTTTGCTTTGTTTTTGAAATTCCTTTTTATAGTGGGTATGAACTGATTCTCACTGCCATGTTAATACCAGTCTGGACACACTTGATTCCCTTACAGAAACATATCAATACATAGGTTTTAAGATTCTTACTAGACAGATATATTCCTCTGCGGGAAATATGGGGTTTTGAGTCCCTTTCATTGAGGAAGGTGTAGGTCTTGTCTAATCCATAGTTGATTTTTTTAATGGTACCAGTACTAATATCAAACTCTGGTTTTATGCATCACCCAACCTCTCTTTCCCACTTGAGCAGGCATAAGAGTGTTTTCTAAATTTGAGACTCTGTTCTCTTTCCTAACTCAGTTCATGTGTAGCCATGTTAACAGGACCTTCATAAGTTTTATCTTATGAAAAGTTTCTTTTTCTGTGTGACTTATTTCACTTAGAATCATCGTACATGAATCCACTCATTTTGCTGCTACTGGCCTTATGACATTGATTTCATGGCTGAGGGATAATCCATCATACGTAAGTACGAAAATTTCTTGAACCAATTTTGTCTTTCCTGGGATATTTAAGGTGTACCCAAGTTGAGGTTCTTGTAAACAGTGCAGCCCTAAATTTTGGGGTGGGTCTGTCTTATTGATTTTCAGTTTTCCCAAGGAATATTCCCTAGACGGGAAGTGCCATTGGCTTTGTAGCTCTGTTCTTTAATTGTTTTAGGGAACACATTGCACTCCTCCAGAGAGGCGGTTGGCAATTTACATCCTGTCCATCAGCATAACTAAGCTCCCTGTTCTCCAGGGCCTGTCTTGCCTTTCTGGTTTTTACACATTTTGCGGATATACCTTTTGAACGGTGCGAAGTGATACTTTTTTGGAGTGCAGATTTGCATTGCCCGCTTGCTTGCTTGGCCAAAAAGGGCGTTTGCCTTTTCTCCTGAATATATTCAGGAGAAAAGACATACGACATTTTTGGACAAGTGTATCACTGTCGACGTTGTGCCCCTCTTCCTGTGCTTTAAATGCGATTCCAATGTACCTCTTGAAATGTTTTTCCTGCTATTAAGGCTAACTTTCAAGTCCGCCTCGTTGCCTTCCCTCAACAGATTTTTGGACAATAGTTGTTCTTTATTACTCTGGCAGTTTGTGAATTGCTGTGCCCCTTAGCTCCATTTTTCAACCTGTTTTTTGTGAGCTAACCGCGAGTCCAAAATATTGGTTCAGGACCTATACTGATTTCCAGTGGGTTCCTGAGACTTTGGTTAATTCTTATTACTGCCGGGAAATTAGAGTCACATGTGACCGTCCAAATGCATAACAGCTACTCTCTCATTGGTTCTCCCTCTTCCCTTTCAATTTCTACCAAATTGGCAACCTGTGCCAACCAGGATGTTATGGGGCTGTCTCTCCAAGTTGCGAGATTGATAGTAAAGCAATTGGAAAATCAAACCGGAGCAACAGGAGAGGGATTATTAGTTGAGTTTTAGAAACATTTCGTATTCACAGTGTGTCCATTCTCTAGGTTTCCCATACATGTTATAGCTGTAGTAATATTCCCTTCAACCTGGAGAGTTGGGACCCTTGGAATGTGTGCCACGCATTATTGCTTTAAATGGTCTGCATTTGCTCACCGAATCTCACCAATCCTCTCAGTCCCAAGTTTCCAGCCTTATGCCACCTCAAGCTGTCATTGTAGATAGGATCATTCCAGGTTTCATCAGAGCCCCTGAAGGAATTGTAAAGAATTTCCCTGTTTTTTTGTTTTGCTTTTGAAATTCCTTTTTATAGTCGGTTTGAGCTGATTCTCACTGCCATGTTTATGCCAGTGTACACACACTTGATTCCCTTAAGGAGGCATATCAATACATAGGTTTTAAGATTCTTACTAGTCAGATATATTCCTCTGCGGGAAATATGGGGCTTTGAGTCCCTTTCACTGAGGAAGGTGTAGTTCTTGTCTATTCCGTAGTTGGTTTTTGGAACGGTACCTGTACTAATATCAATCTCTGGTTTTATGCAACACCCCACCTCTCTTTCCCCCTTAAGCAGGTATAAGAGAGTTTTCTAAATGTGAGACTCTGTTCTCTTTCCTAACTCAGTTCATGTTTCGCCATGTTACAGGACCTTCATAAGTGATATCTTATGATTACTTTCTTTTTCTCTGTGACTTATTTCAGTTAGAATCATGGTACCTGAATCCACTCATTTTGCTGCTAATGGCCTTTTGACATTGATTTCATGGCTGAGGGATATTCCATCTTACGTAAGTAACACAATTTCTTGAACCATTTTTGTCTTTCCTGGGATATTTATGGTTTACCCAAGTTGAGGATATTGTAAGCAGTGCAGGCATAAATTTTGGTGTGGCTGTGTCTTATTGATTTTCAATTTTCCCAAGTTATATTCCCTAGACTGGAAGTGCCCTTGGCTCTGTACCTCTGTTGTTTACCTGTTTTAGGGAGGACAATGCACTCCTCCAGAGAGGCAGTTGGAAATTTACATCCTGCCCTACAGCATAACGAGGCTCCCTGTTCTCCATGGCCTGTATTGCCTTTCTGGTTTTTACATATTTTGCGGATTTCCCTTTTGAATAGTGGGAAGTGATACTTCTTTGCAGTACCGAATTGCATTGCCCGCTTGCTTGCTTGGCCAAACAGGGCCTATGCGTTTCCTCCTGAATATATTCAGGAGGAAACGCATAGGCCCTATTTGACCAAGTGCATCATTGTCAAAGTTGTGCCCCTCTTCCTGTGCTTTAAATGTGATTCCAATGTACCTCTTGAAATCTGTTTCCTGCTGTTCTGGCTCGCTTTCAAGTCCGCCTCATTGCCTTCCCTCAACAGATTTTTGGACGATAGTTGTCCTTTATTACTCTGCCAGTTTGTGAATTGCTGTGCCCCTGAGCTCCATTTTTCAACTCTTTTTTTGTGAGCTGACCACAAGTCCAAAATTTTGGTTCAGGACCTATACTGGTTGCCGGCGGCTGGCTGAGACTTTGGTTAATTCTTCTTCCTGCCGGGAAATTAGAGTGACATGTGCCCGTCCAAATGCCTAACAGCTACTCTCTCATTAGTTCTCCCTCTTCCCTTTCATCCTCTGCCAAATTGGAAACCTGTGCGAACCCGGAGGTTAAAGGGGCTGTCTCTCCAATTTGGGAGATTGATAGTAAAGCAGTTAGAATGTCAAACTGGAGCACCAGGAGAGGGACTATTAGTTGAGTTTTAGAATCCTTTAGAATTCACAGTGTGTACTTTCTCTACGTTTCCCATACATGTTATAACTGTAGTGATATTCCCTTCTACCTGTAGAGTTGGAACCAATGGAATTGGTGGAATGCATTATTGCTATAAAGCGTCTGCATTTTCTCACCCAATTTCACCAATCCTCTTAGTCCCAAGTGACCAGCCTTATGTCTCATCCAGCTGTCGTTTTATATAGGGTCATTACAGGTTTTATCATAACACCTGAAGGAATTGTGTTAGAATTTCGCTGTCTTTTTTGGTTTTGTTTTTGAAATTCATTTTTATAATGAGGTTGATCTGATTTTCACTGACATGTTTATGCCGGTCTAGACACACTTGATTCCCTTACGGAGACATATCGATACATTGGTTTTAAGATTCTTACTAATCAGGGGCTTCCCTGGTGGTGCAGTCGTTGAGAGTCCGCCTGCCGATGCAGGGAACACGGGTTCATGCCCCGGTCTGGGAGGATCCCACATGCCGCGGAGCGGCTTGGCCCATGAGCCATGGCCATTGAGCCTGCGTGTCCGGAGCCTGTGCTCCGCAACGGGAGAGGCCACTACAGTGAGAGGCCCACATACCGCAAAAAAAAAAAAAAAAAAAGATTCTTACTAATCAGATATATTCCTCTGCGGGGAATAGGGGTGTTGAGTCCCGTTCACTGAGGAAGGAGTAGGTCTTGTCTGTTCTGTATTTGGATTATTGAACGGTACCTGTGCTATTATCCAACTCTGGTTTTGTGCATCTTCCCACCTTTCTTTCCACTAAGCAGCCATAAGTATGTTTTCTAAATGTGAGACACTGTTCTCTTTCCTAATTCAGTTCATGTTTAGCCATGTTTACATTTCCTTCATAAGTGATATCTTATGTCAGAAGGCTCCATGGCTCTTTTCATCATAAAGCTCCATGATGCTCGTCATCACAATTATCCATGGTCTTCTCATCACAATGCTCCACGGTCTTGCCATCACATTGTTCCATGTCCTGATCATCACAATGCCCCTTTACCTTTGTCATCACAATCCTCCATGACACTTGGCATCACAATGCTCCATGTCATTGGCATCACAATGGACCGTGACATATGTCATCACATTGTTCCCTGACACCTGTCTTCACAGTAATCCATGACGTTGTCATCACAATGTTCCATGCTCTTTTCATCACAATGCACCATGCCCACTGTCATCACAATAATCCTTGAAATTGGTGAGACCAATGCTCCATGCCCTTGATATCCCAATGCTCCATGACCCCTGTCATCACAATGCTCCGTGACTCCATTCACCACAATGCTTCATGATCTTTGTCATCACAATGGTCAATGCCCTCGTCATCACAAGGCTCTGTGACCTGTGTCACCACAATGCTCCATGAACTTTTCATCACAATGCTCCATGACCCTTGTCATCACAATGCTCCATGCCTTTCTCAGCACAATACTCAATGACCCTTCTCATCACAATGCTCCATGCGCTTGTCAGCAAAATGCTCCACCAGCTTGTCATCACAATGCCGCATGCACTTCTCATCAAAATGATCCGTCACCACTGATATCACAATGTTCCGTCACTAGTCATAACAATACTCCCTCACCCTTGTCATCACAATTTTCCCTGACCTCTGTCATCACAATACTACATTCCCTTATCATCACAGTGCCCCATGACCCCTGATATCACAATGCTCCATAACCCATGTAATCAAAATGCTCTGTGACCCTTTTCATCACAGTGCTCCATAACACATGCCATCAAAATGCTCGATGACATTTGTCATCACAAAGCTCCATGACCATTGGCATCACAATGCTCCATTCCAAGGTCATCACAAGGCTCCATGAAGCCTCTCATCACATTGCTCCATGCACTTGTCATCCCAAATCTCCATGACCCTTGTAATCACAATGCTCGATGTCCTTCTCAACACAATGCTACATGCCCTTGTCATTACAATCCAGCATGATCTATGTATCACAGTGTTGTGTGCCCTTGTCATCACAATGCTCCATGCCCACTCTCATCAAAATAATCCATGAAACTTGTCAGACCAATGTTCCATGCCCCTTTTATCACAATGCTCCATGCCCTTGTCATCACAATGCTCCCTGACCCATGTCATCTCAATGCTCCGTTACTCCAATCATCACAATGCTTCATGACCTTTGTCATCACAATGGTCCATGCCCTCGTCACACAAGGCTCTGTGACATTTGTCATCACAGTGCTCCATGATCTTGTCATCACAATGCTGCATGACCCTTGTCATCACGATGTTCTAAGCCCTTGTCATCAAAATGCTCCATTACATTTGTCATCACAATCCTCCATGACACTTGGCATCACAACACTCCATGCCATTGTCATCGCAATGGACAATGACATATGTCATCAAAATGCTCCCTGACATCTGTCTTCACAATAATCCATAACCTTGTCATCACAATGCTCCATGCCCTTGTCATCACAATGCGTCATGCACACTGTCATCACAATAATCCATGAAACTGGTCAGACCAATGTTCCATGCCCCTGTCATGACAGTGCTCCATGCCATTGTCATCACAGTGCTCCGTGCCTCCAGTCATCACAATGAATCATTACCTTTGTCATCACAATGGTCCATGCCCTCGTCACACAAGGCTCTGTGACCTTTGTCACCACAATGCTCCATGAACTTTTCATCACAAAACCCTATGAGCCTTGTCATCACAATGCTACATGCCTTTGTCAGCACAATGCTCCATGACTCTTGTCATCACGATGCTCCATGAACTTGTCAGCACAATGCTCCATGACCCATGTCATAACAATTCGCCAAGCACTTGTCATCACAATGCTCCACATCCTTTTCATCGCTATGCTCCATAAAACGTGTCATCACATTTCTCCATGCACTTCTCATCTAAATGCTCTCTCACCACATATATCACAATGTTCCATCACTAGTCATCACAATACTCCCTCACCCGGTCATCACCATGTTCCATGAACCCTGTCATCAAAATGCTACATGCCCATATCATCACAATGCTACATGCCCATATCTGCACAATGCTCCATGACCCCTGACATCACAATGTTCCATAATCCCTGTCACAAAATGCTCCATGACACTCTTCATCACAATGCTCCATGACCCCTGACATCACAATGTTCCATAACCCCTGTCATCAAAATGTTCCATGATACATTTCATCAGATTGCTCCATGACTCTCATCACAATGCTCCATGAACTATTCATCACAATGCTCTGTGACCCTTGTCATCACAAAGCTCCATGCAATTTTCAGCACAATGCTCCATGACATTTGTCATCACAATGCTCTATGTGCATGTAAGCACAATGCTCCATAACCCATGTCATCACAATGCTCCCTGCACTTCTTATCACAATGCACCACGCCCTTGTCATCAAAATGCTCCATGACCTTTGTCATCACAAAGCTCCATGACCCTTGGCATCACAATGCTCCATTCCATTGTCATAACAATGCTCCATGAACCCTCTCATCACATTGCTCCATGCATTTGTCATCACAAATCTCCATGAGGCTTGTCATCACAACGCTCGATGGACTTCTCCACACAATGCTCCATGCCCTTGTCATCACAAAGCTCCATGACGCATGTCATCAGAATGCTCCATGCCATTGTCATCAAAATACTTCTCAAGCTTGTCATCAGAGTGCAGCATGACACTTGTCATCACAATTCTCCATGCACTTGTCAGTACAATGCTCCCTGACCCTTGTCATCACAATGCTCCAAGCGATTGTCATCACAATGCTCCATTACCTTTGTCATCAGAATCCTCCATGACACTTGTCATCACAGTGCTCCATGCCCTTGTTGTCACAATGCTCCATGACCCCTGTCATCACAATGCTCCGTGACTCCAGTCATCTCAATGCTTCATGACCTTTGTCGTCACAATGGTACATGCCCTCGTCATCACCAATCTCTGTGACATTTATCACCACAATGCTCCATGAAATTTTCATCACAATGCTATTTGACCCTTGTCATCACAATGCTCTATGCCTTTCTCAGCACAATGCTCCATGACCCATGTCATCACAATGTGCCATGCACTTGTCACCACAGTGCTCTACAATCTTTTCATCACAGTGCTCCATAAACCTTGTCATCACAATGCTCCATGCACTTCTCATCAAAATGATCTCTCACCACTGATATCACAATGTTACATCACTATTCATCACAATACTCCCTCACCCCTGTCATCACAATGTTCCATGACTCCTGTCATCACATGCTACATGCACTTATCATCACAATGTTCGATGACCCCTGACATCACAATGTTCCATAACCCCTGTCATCAAAATGCTCCATGACCCTTTTCATCAAAATGCTCCAGGACCCCTGACATCACAACGTTCCATAACCACTTTCATCAAAATGTTCCATGACAATTTTCATCAAATTGTTCCATGACCCTGTCAACACAATGCTCCCCGCCCTTCACAACAGAGTGCACCACACACTTGTCATCAAAATGCTCCATGTCCTTTGTCATCACAAAGCTCCATGACCCTTGGCATCACAATGCTGCATGCCATTGTCATCACAATGCTCCATGAACCCTCTCATCACATTCCTCCATGGCCTTGTCATCACAAAGCTCCATGACACTTGTCCTAACAATGCTCGATGTCCTTCTTATCACAATGCTCCATGCGCTTGTCATTACAATCCTGCATGACACATGTATCTCAGTATTCCGTGCCCTTCTCATCACAATGCTCCTTACCCCTCTCATCACAATAATCCATGAAATTTTTCAGATGAATGCTCCATGCTCTTGTCATCACACTGCTCCATTACCCCTGTCATAACAATGCTCCATGACCCCTGCCATCACAATGTTCCACAGCCTTGTCATCACAAGGCTCCATGACCCTTGTCATCATAATGCTCCACGGCCCCTGTAATCACAGTGCTGCATGCCCTTGTCATCACAATGCTCCAAGACTGCTGTTATCACAGTGTTCCATGCCCCTACTCATCTCACTGCTCCATGAACCCTGTCATCAAAATGCACCATGCCCATTATCATAATGTTTCATGCTATTGTCATAACAATGAAATCAAAATGCTCTATGACCTCTGTCATCACAATGCTCCCAATCCTTCTGATCAAAATGTTCCATAACACTTATCATCACAACGCCCCATGACGCTCGTCATCACAATTATCCATGGTCTTCTCATCACAATGCTCCATGACCTTTGTCATCACAATGCTCAATACCCTTGTCATCACAATGCTCCTAGACACTTGTCGTCAGTATGCTCCTTGAAACCTGTCATGACAAGGCTCCATGCATTTTTCATCACATTGATCCATGCCCTTTTCCTCACAGTGCTCCAAGACCCCTGTAATCACAATGCTCCATACACTTGTCATCACAGTGCTCCGTGATGCATGTCATCAGAACGCTCCATGGCATTCTCATCCCAATGCTCCATGCCCTTGTCATCACAATGCTCCAAGACCCCTGTAATCACAATGTGCCATGCCCCTTTTCATCAGAATGCTCCATGAGACTAGTCACCACAAGGCTCCATGGTCTTCTTATCACTATGCTCCAGGACCTTGTCATCAAAATGCTCCATTCCCTTGTCATCACAATGCTCCTTGACCACTGTCATCACAATACTCCATGAACATTTTCAGGCCAATGCTCCTTGACCGTCTCATCACAATGCTCCATGACACTTGTCATCACAATGCTCCATGACCCCTCTCACCACAATGCTCCATGACACCTGTCATCACAATGCTCCATGCCCCTTGTCATTACAGTGATCCATGACGCTCTTCATCATAATTATCCATGGTCTTTTCATCACAATGCTCCAAGGTCTTGCTATCACAATTCTCCATGCCCTGTTCATCACAGTGCTCCATGTCCCAAGTTATTACAATTCTCCACGTCCTTGTCATCACAATGATTCATGACACTTCTCATCACAATGTTACATGATCTTGTCATCACAATTCTCCATGCACTTGTCATCACAATTCTCTATGACCACTGGCATAGCAAGCTCCATGCGCTTGTCATCACAATGCTTCACGACGTTGTCATCAAAATTCTCAATGGCCCTTGTCATCACAATTCTCCATACCCTTGTCACCAAAATGCTCCATGACCCTTGTCATCACAATCCTCCATGACACTTGGTATCACAATGCTCCATGCCATTGTCATCTCAATGGACAATGACATATGTCATCACAATGCTCCCTGACACCTGTCTTCACAATACTCCATGACCATGTCATCACAATGTTCCATGCCCTTGTCATCACAATGCGCCATGCCCACTCTAATCACAATAATCCATAATCTTGTCAGAGCAATGATCCATGACCCCTGTCATCACAATGCTCCGTGACTCCAGTCATCACAATGATTCATGAACTTTGTCATCACAGTGGTCCATGTCCTCTTCAAACCAGGCTCTGTGATCTTTTACACCACAGTGCTCCAAGAATATTTCATCACAATGCTCTGTGTCCCTTGTCATCAAAATGATCCTTGCCTTTGTCACCACAATGCTCCATGCCCTTGTCATCACAATGCTCCATGCCCACTGTCATCACAATAATCCATGAAACTTATCAGACCAATGTTCAATGCCCCTATCATCACATTGCTCCATGCCCTTGTCATCACAATGCTCCATGACCCTTTTCATCACAATGCTCCATGACTCCAGTCATCACAATGCTTCATGAACTATCTCATCACTATGGTCCATGCCCTCGTCACACAAGGCTCTGTGATCTTTTTCACCACAATGCTCCATGAATATTTCATCACAATGCTCTGTGTCCCTTGTCATCAAAAGGTTCCATGCATTTGTCAGCACAATGCTCCATGATACTTGTCATCAAAATGCTCCATGTGCTTGTCAGCACAATGCTCCATGACACAAGTCATCACAATGCGCCATGCACTTGTCATCAAAATACTCAACATCCTTTTCATTGCTATGCACCATAACACTTGTCATCACAATGCTCCATGCACTTCTCATCAAAATGCTCTCTCACCACATATATCACAATGTTACATCACTAGTCATCACAATACTCCCTCACACATGTCATCACATTGTTCCATGACCCCTGTCATCACAGTGCTACATGGCCTTATCATCACAATGCTCCATGACACCTGACATCAAAATGTTCCATAACCCCTGTCACAAAATGCTCCATGACCCATTTCATCACAATGCTTCATGACCCCTGACATCACAATGTTCCATAACCCCTGTCATCAAAATATTCCATTACCCTTTTCATCAAATTGCTCCATGACACTTGGCATCACAATGCTCCATGCCATTGTCATCACAATGCTCCATTACACCTGTCATAAAAATGCTCCATGACCCCTGCCATCACAATGTTCCACGGCCTTGTCATAACAAGGCTCCATGACCCTTGTCATCACAATGCTCCAAGACCTCTGTAATCACAATTCTCCATGCAACTTTTCATCTCAATGCTCCATGAACACTGTCATCACAGTGCACCATGCCCATCATCATAATGATTCATGCTAGTGTAATCACAATGAAATCAAAATGCTCCATGTCCTCTGTCATCACAATGCTCCAAACCCTTCTGATCACAATGTTCCATAACACTTGTCATCACATGCCCCATGACGCTCGTCATCACAATTATGCTAGGACTTCTCATCACAATGCTTCATGACCTTTGTCACCACAATGCTCAATACACTTGGCATCACAATGCTCGCTGACACTTGTCATCAGTATGCTCCTTGAACACTGTCATGACAAGGCTCCATGCCTTTTTCATCACAATGATCCAGTCCCTTTTCATCACAATGCTACAAGACCCCTGTTATCACAATGTTCCGTGACTCCAGTCATCACAATGCTTCATGACACTTGTCATCACAATGGTCCATGACCTCGTCACACAAAGCTCTGTTACATTTGTCACCACAATGCTCCATGAAATTTTTATCACAATGCTCTGTGACCCTTGTCATCACAAAGCTCCATGCCTTTGTCAGCACAAGGCTCCATGACCCCTGTCATCACAATGCTCGATGCGCGTGTCAGCACAATGCTCCATAACCCATATCATCACAATGCACCATGCACTTGTCATCACAATGCTCCACATCCTTGTCATCAAAACGCTCCATAAACCTTGTCATCACGATGCTCCATGCACTTCTCCTCAAAATGCCTTCTCTCAACTGATATCACAATGTTCCATCACTACTCATGACAATACTCCCTCACCCCTGTCATCACAATATTCCATGACCCCTGTAATCACAATTCTCCATGCCCTTGTCATCACAAAGCTCCATGACGCATGTCATCCGAATGCTCCATGGACTTCTCATCACAATGCTCCATGCCCGTGTCATCACAATGCTCCAACACCCCTGTAATCACAATGCTCCATGCCCCTTTTCATCTCAATGCTCCATGAACCCTGTCATCACAATGCACCGTGCCCATCACCATAATATTTCATGCTATTGTCATCACAATGAAATAAAAATCCTCAATGACCTCTGTCATCACAATGCACAAAACCCTTCTGATCACAATGTTCCATAACACTTGTCATCACAATGCCCCATGACGCTGGTCATCACAATTATCCATGGTCTTCTCATCACAATGCTCCATGATCTTTGTCATCACAATTCTCAATACACTTATCATCACAAAGCTCCCTGACAGTTGTCATCAGTATGCTCCTTGAACCCTGTCATGACAAGGCTCCATGCATTTTTCATCACAATGATCCATTCCCTTTTCATCACAATGCTCCAAGACCCCTGTAATCACAATGCTCCATGTCCTTGTCATCACAAAGCTCCATGACGCATGTCATCAGAATGCTCCATTGCCTTCTCATCACAATGCTCCATGCCCTTGTAATCACATTGTTTCAAAACCCCTGTAATCTCAATGCTCCATGCACCTTTTCATCAGAATGCTCCATGCACTTGTCATCACAATGCTCCAGGACCCTTGTCATCGCAATGTTCCAAGCCCTTGTCATGAAAATGCTCCATTACATTTGTCATCACAATTCTCCATGACACGTGGTATCACAATGCTCCACGCCATTGTCATCACAATGGACAATGACATATGTCATCACAATGCTCCTTGATACCTGTCTTCACAATACTCCATGACCTTGTCATCACAATGTTCCATGCCCTTGTCATCACAATGCGCTATGCACACTGTCATCACAATAATCCATGAAACATGTCAGACCAATGTTCCATGCCCTTGTCATCACAATGCTCCATGACACCCGTCATCACAATGCTCCGTGACTCCAGTCATCACAATGTTTCATGATCTTTGTCCTCGCAATGGTCCATGCTCTCGTCACAAAAGGCTCTGTGACATTTGTCAGCACAATGTTCCATGCCCTTGTAATCTCAATGCTCCCTGTGCACTGTCATCACAAAAATCCATGAAACATGTCAGGCCAATATTCCATGCCCCTGTCATCACATTGCTGCATGCCCTTGTCATCACAATGCTCCATGACGCTTCTCATCACAATGCTCGATACTCTTCTCATCACAATGCTCCATGCCCTTGTCATTACAATCCTCCATGACACATGTATCACAGTGATCCGTGCCCTAGTCATCACACTGTTCCATGCCGAATCTCATCACAATAATCCATGAAATTTTCAGACCAATGTTCCATGCCATTGTCATCACAATGCTCCATTACCCCTGTCATAACAATGCTCCATGACCACTGCCATCACAATGTGCCACCACATTGGCATCCAAGGCTCCATAACCCTTGTCTTCACAATGCTCCAGACCCCTGTAATCACAATGCTCCATGCCCTTGTCATCACAAAGATCCATGACACATGTCATCAGAATGCTCCATGGCCTTCTCATCACAATGCTCCATGCCCTTGTCATCACAATGCTCCAAGACCACTGTAATCACAATGCTCCATGCCCCTATTCATCAGAATGCTCCATGAGATTTGTCATCACAAGGCTCCATGGTCTGCTCATCACACTGCTCCAGGACCTTGTCATCACAATGCTCCATTCCCTTGTCATCACAATGCTCCTTGACCACTGTCATCACAAAACTCCATGAATATTTTCAGGCCATTGCTCCATGACCTTCTCATCACAGTGTTCCATTACCCTTGTCATCACAATGCTCCATGACCCCTCTCATCACAATGCTCCATGACACCTGTCATCACAATGCTCCATGCCCCTTGTCATTACAGTGATCCATGACGCTCTTCTTCATAATTATCCATGGTCTTTTCATCACAATGCTCCACGGTCTTGCCATCAAAATTCTCCATGCCCTGTTCATCACAGTGCTCCATGTCCCATGTCATTACAATTCTCCACGTCCTTGTCATCACAATGCTTCGTGACACTTCCCATCACAATGTTACATGATCTTGTCATCACAATTCTCCATGCACTTGTCATCGCAATTCTCTATGACCCGTATCATAGCAAGCTCCATGCGCTTGTCATCACAATACTTCATGACGCTGTCATCAAAATTCTCAATGGCACTTGTCATCAAAATGCTCCATGCCATTGTCATCACAATGCTCCATGACACTTGTCATCACAATATTCCAAGCCCTTGTCATCAAAATGCTCCATTACCTTTGTCATCACAATCCTCCATGACACTTGGTATCACAATGCTCCATGCCATTGTCATCACAATGGACAATGACATATGTCATCACAATGCTCCTTGACACCTGTCTTCACAATAATCCATGACCTGGTCATCACAATGTTCCATGCCCTTGTCATCACAATGTGCCATGCCCACTATCATCAAAATAATCCATAAATCTTGTCAGAGCAATGCTCCATGACCCCTGTCATCACAATGATCCGTGACCCCAGTCATCACAATGCTTCATGACATTTGTCATCACAATAGTCCATGACCTCGTCACACAATCCTCTGTGACCTTTGTCACCACAATACTCCATGAAATTTTTATCACAATGCTCTGTGACCCTTGTCATCACAAAGATCCATGCCTTTGTCAGCACAATGCTCCATGACCCTTGTCATCACAATGCTCGATGCACGTGTCAGCACAATTCTCCAAAACTCATGTCATCACAATGCACCATGCACTTGTCATCAAATTGTTCCACATAATTGTCATCAAAATGCTCCATAAACCTTGTCATCACAATGCTCCATGCACTTCTCCTCAAAATGCTTTCTCACCACTGATATCACAATGTTCCATCAGTAGTCATCACAATACTCCCTCACCCCTGTCATCACAATATTCCATGACCCCTGTAATCACAATTCTCCATGCCCTTGTCATCACAATGCTCCATGCCACTCTCATAACAGTGTTCCCTGACTCCAGTAATCACAATGATTCATGCCCTTTCTCCTCACAGTTGTCCATGCCCTCGTCACACATGGCTCTGTGATCTTTGTCACCATAATGCTCCATGAAATTTTCATCACAATGCTCTGTGTCCCTTGTCATCACAATACTCCATGCCTTTGTCAGCACAATGCTCCATGACACTTGTCATTAAAATGCTCCATGCGCTTTTCAGCACAATGCTCCATGACACATGTCATCACAATGTGCCAAGCTGTTTTCATCACAATGCTCCACATCCTTTTCATCGCTATGCTTAATATAACTTGTCATCACAATTCTCCATGAACTTCTCATCAAAATGCTCTCTCACCGCATATATCACAATGTTCCATCACTAGTCATCACAATAATCGCTCACCCCTGTCAACCCAATGTTCCATGACCACTGTCATTACAGTGCTACATGCCCTTATCATCACAATGCTCCATGACCCCTGACATCACAATACTCCATGTCCTTGTCATCACAAAGCTCCATGACACATGTCATCAGAATGCTCCATTGCCTTCTCATCACAATGCTCCTTGCCCTTGTAATCACATTACTCCAAACCCCTGTAATTCAATGCTCCATGCACCTTTTCATCAGAATGCTTCATGACCCGTTTCATCAAAATGCTGCATGACCCCTGACATCACAATGTTCCATAACCCCTGTCATCAAAATGTTCCATGACACTTTTCATCAATTTGCTCCTTGACACTGTCATCACAATGCTCCCTGCCCTTCTCATCACAATGCACCACGACCTTGTCATCAAAATGCTCCATGACCTTTGTCATCACAATGCTCCATGTCCCTTGGCATCACAATGCTCCATGATATCTCAGCACAATGCTACATGAAACCTCTCATCACATTGCTCCATGCCCTTGTCACCACAATGCTCCATGACGCTTGTCATCACAATGCTCGATACACTTCTCATCACAATGCTCCATGCCCTTGTCATTACAATCCTCCATGACACATGTATCACAGTGTTCCGTGCCCTAGTCATCACAGTGTTCCATGCCGAATCTCATCACAATAATCCATGAAATTTTCAGACCAATGTTCCATGCCCTTGTCGTCACAATTCTCCATGACCCCTATCATAACAATGCTCCATGACCCCTGCCATCACAATGTTCCACCGCCTTGGCATCCAAGGCTCCATGACCCTTGTCATCACAATGCTCCCTGACCCTTGTCATCAGTATGCTCCTTGAACCCTCTCATGACAAGGCTCCATTCTTTTTTCATCACAATGATCCATACAATTTTCATCACAATGCTCCAAGACCCCTGTAATCACAATGCTCCATGACATTTAATCACAAAGCTCCATGATGCATGTCATCAGAATGCTCCATGGCCTTCTCATAACAATGCTCCTTGCCCTTGTCATCACAATGCTCCAAGACCCCTGTAATCACAATGTTCCATGCCCCTATTCATCAGAATGCTCCATGGTCTTCTCATCACACTGCTCCAGGACCTTGTCATCAAAATGCTCAATTCCCTTGTCATCACAATGCTCCTTGTCCACTGTCATCAGAATACTCCATGAACACTTTCAGGCCAATGCTCCATGACCTTCTCATCACAATGCTCCATGACACTTGTCATCACAATGCTCCATGACCACTCTCATCACAATGCTCCATGACACCTGTCATCACAATGCTCCATGCCCCTTTTCATTACAGTGATCCATTACGCTCTTAATCATAATTATCCATGGTCTTTTCATCACAATGCTCCACGGTCTTGCTATCACAATTCTCCATGCCCTGTTCATCACAATGCTCCATATCCCATGTCATTATAATTCTCCACGTCCTTGTCATCACAATGCTTCGTGACACTTCTCATCATAATGTTACATGATATTGTCATAACATTTCTCCATGCACTTGTCATCGCAATGCTCTATGACCCCTGTCATAGCAAGCTCCATGCGCTTGTCATCACAATGCTTCAAGACGTTGTCATCAAAATTCTCAATGGCCCTTGTCATCACAATGCTCCATGCCCTTGTCATCACAATGCTCCATGACCCTTGTCATCACAATGTTCCAAGCCCTTGTCATCAAAATGCTCCATTACCTTTGTCATCACAATCCTCCATGACACTTGGTATCACAATGCTCCATGCCATTGTCATCACAATGGACAATGACATATGTCATCACAATGCTCCCTGACACCTGTCCTCACAATAATCCATGACCTTGTCATCACAATGTTCCATGCCCTTGTCATAACAATGCGCCATGCCCACTCTCATCACAGTAATCCATAAATCTTGTCATCACAATGCTCCATGACCCCTGTCATCACAATGCTCCGTGACTCCAGTCATCACAATGCTTCATGACTTTTGTCATCACAGTGGTCCATGCCCTCTTCAAACAAGGCTCTGATATTTTTCACCACAATGCTCCATGAATATTTCATCTCAATGCTCTGAGTCCCTTTTCATTAAAATGCTCCAGGCCTTTGTAACCACAATGCTCCATGCCCTAGTCATCACAATGCACCATGCACTTGTCATCACAATACTCCACATCCTTATCATTGCTATGCTCCATAACACTTGTCATCACAATGCTCCATGCACTTCTCATCAAAATGCTCTCTCACCACATATATCACAATGTTCCATCACTAGTCATCACAATACTCGCTCACCCCTGTCATCACAATGTTCCATGACCACTGTCATCACAGTGCTACATGCCCTTATCATCACAATGCTCCATGAACCCTGGCATCACAATGTTCCATAACCCATATCACAAAACGCTCCATGACACATTTCATCACAATGCTTCATGACACCTGACATCACAATGTTCCATAACCCCTGTCATCAAAATATTCCATGACACTTTTCATCAAATTGCTCCATGACCCTGTCATCACAATGCTCCCTGCCCTTCTCATCACAATGCTCCACGACCTTGTCATCAAAATGCTCCATGACCTTTGTCATCACAAAGCTCCATGACCCTTGGCATCACAATGCTCCATGCCATTTCATCACAATGCTACATAAAACCTCTCATCACATTGCTCCATGCCCTTGTCACCTCAGTGCTCCATGACGCTTGTCATCACAATGCTTCAAAACCCCTGTAATCTCAATGCTCCTTGCACCTTTTCATCAGTATGCTCCATGACCCTTGTCATAACAAGGCTCCATGGCCCTCTCATCACAATGCTCCAGGACATTCTCATCACATTGCTCCATTCCCTTCTCATCACAATGCTACATGACCACAGTCATCAAAATGATCCATGCCACTTGTCATCAGAATGTTCCATGGACTTCTCATCACAATGCTCCATGACCATTTTCATCACAATGCTCAATACACTTGTCATCACAATGCTCCCTGACACTTGTCGTCAGAATGCTTCTCGAACCCTGTCATGAAGAGGCTGTATGCCTTTTTCATCACAATGCTCCATGCCCTTTTCCTCACAATGCTCCATGCCATTGTCATCACAATACTCCACAAGCTTGTCATCAGAATGCTCCATGACCCATGTCATCACTATGCTCCATGACACCTGTCATCACAATGCTCCATGCCCCTTGTCATTACAGTGCTCCATGACGCTCGTCATCAAAATTATCCATGGTCTTCTCATCACAATGCTCCACGGTCTTGCCATCACAATGCTCCATGATACTACTCATCACAATGTTACATGCTCTTGTCATCACAGTTCTCCATGCACTTGTCATCGCAATGCTCCATGACCCCTGTCATAGCAAGCTCCATGTGCTTTTCATCACAATGCTTCAGGAACTTGTCATCAAAATTCTCAATGTCCCTTGTCATCACAATCCTCCATGCCCTTGTCATCAAAATGCTCCATGACCCTTTTCATCACAGTGATCCAAACCCCTATCATCACAATGCTCTATTAACTTTGTCAACACATTCCTCCATGACACTTGGCATCACATTACACCAGGCCATTGTCATCACAATGGACCATGACATATGTCATCACAATGACCCCAGACCACTGTCTTCACAGTACTCCATGACCTTCTCATCATAATGCTCCATGCTCTCCTCATCAGAATTCGCCTTGCCCACTGTCATCACAATAAACCATGAAAATTTTCAGACCAATGCACCATGCCCCTGTCATCAGAATGCTCCATACCCTTGTCATCACAATGTTCCGTGACTCCAGTCATCACAATGCTTCATGACCTTTGTCATCACAATGGTCCTTGACCTCGTCATCACAAGACTCTGTGACCATTGGCACCACAATGCTCCATGAACTTTTCATCACAATGCTCTGTGACCGTTGTCGTCACAGTGTTCCATGCCTTTGTCATCACAATGCTCCATGCGCTTCTCAGTACAATGCTCCAAGACCCATGTCATCAAAATGCGCCATGCAATTGTCTTCACAATGCTCCACAGCCTTGTCATCACAATGCTCCATAAACATTGTCATCACAATGCTCCATAAACATTGTCATCACAATGCTCCATTCACTTCTCATCAAAATGCTTTCTCACCACTGATATCACAATGTTCCATCAGTAGTCATCACAATACTCCCTCACCACTGTCATCACAATTTTCCATGACCTCTGTCATCACAATGCCAGATGCCATATCATTACAATGCTCCATGACCCCTGACATCAAAATGTTCCTTATCCTCTGTCATCAGAATGCTCCATCACCCTTTTCATCACAAAGCTCCAAGACCCCTGACATAACAGTGTTCCATAACCACTGTCATCAAAATGTTCCATGACCCTTGTCATCAAATTGCTCCGTGACCCTGTCATCACAATGCACCATGTCCATCATCATAATGCTTCATGCTATTGTCATCACAGTGAAATCATTATGCTCCATGACCTCTGTCATCAAAATGCTCCAATCCCTTGTGTTCACAATGTTCCATAACCATTGTCATCACAATGCACCATGACGTTCATCCTCACAATTATCCATTGTCTTCTCATCACAGTGCTCCATGACCTTTGTCATCACAATGCTCAATACACTTGTCATCACAATGCTCCCTGACCCTTTTCATCAGTATGCTCCTTGAACCCTCTCATGACAAGGCTCCATTCCTTTTTCATCACAATGATCCATACAATTTTCATCACAATGCTCCAAGACCCCTGTAATCACAATGCTCCATGACCTTTAATCACAAAGCTCCATGATGCATGTCATCAGAATGCTCCATGGCCTTCTTATCACAATGCTCCATGTCCTTGTCATCACAGTGCTCCAAGACCCCAGTCATCTCAATGCTCTGTTACTCCAGTCATCACAAGGCTTCATGATATTTGTCATCACAATGGTCCATGTCCTCGTCACACAAGGCTCTGTGACCTTTCTCACCACAGTGCTCCATGAACTTTTCATCACAATGCTCTCTGATCCTTGTCATCACCATGCTGCATGCCTTTGTCAGCACAATGCTCCATGACCCTTGTCATCACAATGCTCCATGTGCTTGTGAGCACAATGCTCCATAACCCATGTCATCACATTGCGCCATGCACTTGTCATCACAATGCTCCACATCCTTGTCATTACAGTGCTCCAAAAAGCTTATCATCACAATGCTCCATGCACTTCTCATCAAAATGCTCTCTCCCCCCTGTCATCACAATGTTCCATCATCCCTGTCATGACAATGCTGCATGAACTTATCATCACAATGCTCCATGAACCCTGACATCACAATGTTCCATAACCCCTGTCATCAAAATGATCCATGACCCTATTCATCACAATGCTCCATGACCCCTGACATAACAGTGTTCCATAACCACTGTCATCAAAATATTCCATGATACTTTTCATCAAATTGCTCCATGAACCTGTCATCAAAATGGTCCCTGCCCTTCTCATCACAATGCACCACGACCTTGTCATCAAAATGCTCCACGAACTTTGTCATCACAAAGCTCCATGACCCTTGGCATCACAATGCTCCATGCCATTTTCATCACAATGCTTCATGACCCCTGTAATCACAATGCTCCATGCACCTTTTCATCAGAATGCTCCATGAGACTTGTCATCACAGGGCTCCATCGTTTTCTCACTACAATACCCCAGGACCTTGTCATCACAATGCTCCATTCCCTTCTCATCACAATGCCCCATTACACCTGTCATCACAATACTCCATGAACATTTTCAGCCCAGTGCTCCATGACCTTCTTATCACAAAGCTCCATGACACTGTCATCACAATGCTCCATGACCACTGTCATCACAGAGCTCCATGACCCCTGACAACACGAAGATATGGGAATCTTGTCATCAAAATGCTCCATGACCCTTGTCATCACAATGCTCCATGAAGCCTCTCATCACATTTCTCCACGCCATTTTAATTACAGTTCTCCATGATCCATGTATCACAGTGTTCCGTGCCCTGGTCATCACAATGCTCTATGCCCACTCTCATCACAATAATCCATGAAACTTTTCAGACCAATGCTCGATGCCCTTGTCATCACAATGCTCCATTGCCCATGTCATAACCATGCTCCATGAACCCTGCCATCAAAATATTCTACGGCCTTGTCATCACAAGGATCCAATACACCTGTAATCACAATGCTCCATGCCCCTTTCCATCAGAATGCTCCATGAGAATTGTCACCACAAGGCTCCATGGTCCTCTCATCACAATGCTCCAGTACCTTGTTATCACACTTGTCCATGCCCACTTCATCAAAAGGCTCTGTGAAATTTGTCACCACAATGCTCCATGAAATTTTCATCACAATGCTCTTTTACCCATGTCTTCACCATGCTCCATGCCTTTGTCAGCACAATGTTCCATACCGCTTGTCAACACAATGCTCGATACACATTTTATCACAATGCTCCATGCCCTTGTAATTACAATCCCCCATGACACATGTATCAAGTGTTCCATGCCCTAGTCATCACAATGCTCCATGCCGAATCTCATCACAATAATCCACGAAATTTTCAGACCAATGTTCCATGCCCTTGTCATCACAATGCTCCATTACCCCTGTCATAACAATGCTCCATGAACCCTGCCATCACAATGTTCCACGGCCTTGTCATCCAAAGCCCCATGACCCTTGTCATCACAGTGCTCCAAGACCCCTGTAATCACAATGCTCCATGCCCTTGTCATCACAAAGATTCATGACGCATGTCATCAGAATGCTCCGTGGCCTTCTCATCAAAATGCTCCATGCCCTTGTCATCACAATGCTCCAAGACCCCTGTAATCACAATGCTCCATGCCCCTTGTCATCACAGTGTTCCATGACGCTCTTCATCAGAATTATCCGTGATCTCTTCATCAAAATGCTCCACGGTCTTGCCATCAAAATGCTCCATGCCCTGGTCATCACAATGCTCCACGTCCCGTGTCATCACAATTCTCCACGTCCTTGTCATCACAACTCTCCATGACACTTCTCATCACAATGATACATGATCTTGTCATCACAATTCTCCATGCACTTGTCATCGCAATGCTCTATGACCACTGTCATAGCAAGCTCCATGCGCTTGTCATCACAATGCTTCACGACGTTGTCAACAAAATTCTCAATGGCACTTTTCATCACAATGCTCCATGACCCTTGTCATCACAATGTCCCAAGCCCTTGTCATCAAAATTCTCCATTACCCTTGTCATCACAATCCTCCATGATACTTGGTATCACAATGCTCCATGACATTGTCATCACAATGGACAATGACTTATGTCATCACAATGCTCCCTGACACCTGTCTTCACAGTACTCCATGACCTTGTCATCACAATGTTCCATGCCCTTGTCATCACAATGTGCCATGCCCACTGTCATCACAATAATCCATGAAACTTGTCAGACAAATGTTCCATGCCCCTGTCATCAAAATGCCCCGTGACTCCAGTCATCACATTGCTTCATGACATTTGTCATCACAATGGTCCATGCCCTTGTCATCACAATGCTCCATGCCCACTGTCATCACAATAATCCATGAAACTTGTCAGACCAATGATCCATGCCCTCTTCACACAAGGCTCGGTGATCTTTGTCACCACAATGATCCATGAAATATTCATCTCAATGCTCTGTGTCCCTGGTCATCACAATGCTCCATGCATTTGTCAGCACAATGCTCCAGGACACTTGTCATCAAATTGCTCCATGCGCTTCTCAGCACAATGCTCCATAACCCATGTCATCACAATGCGCTATGCACTTGTCATCACAATGCTCCACATCTTTTTCAACGCTATGCTCCATATACCTTGTCATCACAATGCTCCATGCACTGCTCATCAAAATGCTCTCTCACCACATATATCACAATGTTCAATCACTAGTCATCACAATACTCCCTCGCCCCTGTCATCACAATGTTCCATGACCACAGTCATCATAGTGCTACATGCCCTTAACATCACAATGCTCCATGACCCCTGACATCACAATGTTCCATAACCACTGTCACAAAATTCTCCATGAGCCATTTCATCACAATGCTTCATGACTCCTGACATCACAATGTTCAATAATCCCTATCATCAAAATGTCCCATGACCCTTTTCATCAAATTGCTCCATGACGCTGTCATCACAATGCTCCCTGCCCTTCTCATCACAATGCACCACGCCCTTGTCATCAAAATGCCCCATGACCTTTGTCATCACAAAGCTCCATTATCCCTGTCATAACAATGATCCATGACCCCTGCCATCACAAGGTACCATGGCCTTGTCATCACAAGCCTCCATGACCCTTGTCATCACAATGCTACAAGACACCTGTAATCACAATGCTGCATGCCCTTGTCATCACAATGCTCCAACAGACCTGTAATCACAATGCTCCATGCCCCTTTTTATCTCAATGCTCCATGAACAGTGTCATCAAAATTCACCGTGTCAATCACCATAATATTTCATGATATTGTCATCACAATGAAGTCAAACTGCTCAATGACCTCTGCCATCACAATGCACCAAACCCTTCTGATCACAATGTTCCATCACACTTGTCTTCACAATGCCCCATGACGCTGGTCATCACAATTATCCATGGACTTCTCATCACAATGCTCCATGATCTTTGTCATCACAATGCTCAATACACTTATCATCACAATGCTCCCTGACAGTTGTCATCAGTTGCTCCTTGAACCCTGTCATGACACGGCTCCATGCATTTTTCATAACAATGATCCATTCCCTTTTCATCACAAGGCTCCAAGACCCCTGTAATCACAATGCTCCATGTCCTTGTCATCACAAAGCTCCATGACGCATGTCATCAGAATGCTCCATTGCCTTCTCATCACAATACTCCATGCCCTTGTCATCACAATGCTTCAAAACCCCTGTAATCACAATGCTCCATGCACATTTTCATCACAATGCTCCATGACCCTTTTCATCAAAATGCTCCATGACCCCTGACATCACAATGTTCCATAACCCCCGTAATCAAAATGTTCCATGACACTTTTCATCAATTTGCTCCATGACCCTGTCATCACAATGCTCCCTGCCCTTCTCATCACAATGCACCACGACCTTTTCATCAAAATGCTCCATGACCTTTGTCATCACAAAGCTCCATGACCCTTGGCATCACAATGCTCCATGCCATTTCATCACAATGCTACATGAAACCTCTCATCACATTGCTCCATGCCCTTGTCAGCACAATGCTCCATGACGCTTGTCATCACAATGCTCGATACTCTTCTCATCACAATGCTCCATGCCCTTCTCATTACAATCCTCAATGACACATGTATCACAGTGTTCCGTGCCCTAGTCATCACAATGTTCCATGCCGAATCTCATCACAATAATCCATGAAATTTTCAGAAGAATGTTCCATGCCCTTGTCATCACAATGCTCCATTACCCCTGTCATAACAGTGCTCTATGACCCCTGCATCACAAGGTTCCACGGCCGTGTCATCCAAGGCTACATGACACTTGTAATCACAATTCTCCAAGACCCCTGTAATCACAATGCTCCATGCCCTTGTCGTCACAAAGATCCATGACCCATGTCATCAGGATGCTCCATGGCCTTCGAATCACAATGCTCCATTCCCTTCTCATCACAATGCTCCAAGACCCCTCTAATCACAGTGCTCCATACCACTTTCATCTGAATACTCCATGAACACTCTCATCACAATGCACCATGCCCATCATCATAATGCTTCATGCTATTGTCATCACAATGAAATCAATATGCTCCATTACCTCTGTCATCACAATGTTCTAATCCCTTGTGATCACAATGTTCCATAACACTTGTCATCACAATGCCCCTTGACGCTGGTAATCACAATTATCCATGGTTTTCTCATCACAATGCTCCATGACCTTTTTCATCACAATGCTCAATACACTCATAATCACAATGCACCCGGACACTTATCATCAGTATGCTCTTTGAACACTGTCATGACAAGGCTCCATGCATTTTTAATCACAATGATCCATTCCCTTTTCATCACAATCCTCCAAGACCCATCTAATCACAATGCTCCATGTCCCTGTCATCACAAAGCTCCATGACGCATGTCAACAGAATGCTCCATGGCCTTCTCATCACAATGCTCCATGCCCTTGTTATCACAGTGCTCCAAGACCCCTGTCATCACAATACTCCATGAATATTTTCAGCCCAATGCTCCATGATCTTCTCATCACAATGCTCCATGATCCCTGTTATCACAACGCTCCGTGCACCTTGAAATCAAAATGATCCATGACCTCTGTCATCACAATGCTCCAAACCCTTGTGATCACATTGTTCCACAACACTTTTCAGCACAACGCTCCATGATGCCTGTCATCACAATACTCCATGCCCGTGTCATCACAATGCTCCATGACCTTTGTCATCACAATGCTCAATACACTTGTCATCACAATGCTCCCTGACACTTGTCGTCAGAATGCTCCTTGAACGCTGTCATGAAAAGCCTCCATGCCTTTTACATCACAATGTTCCATGCCGTTTTCATCACAATGCTCCATGCCATTGTCATCACATTACTCCACAAGGTTGTCATCAGAATGCTCCATGTCCCTTGTCATCACAATGCTCCATGACCCCTGTCATCACAATGCTCCATGACCCCTGTCATCACAATGCTCCATGCCCCTTGTCATTACAGTGCTGCATGACGCTCGACATCACAATTATCCATGGTCTTCTCATCACAGTGTTCCACGGTCTTGCCATCACAATGCTCCATGATACTTCTCATCACAATGTTACATGATCTTGTCATCACAATTCTCCATGCACTTGTCATCACAATGCTCCATGACCCCTGTCATAGCAAGCTCCAAGTGCTTTTCATCACAGTGCTTCAAGACATTGTCATCAAAATTCTCAATGGCCGTTGTCATCACAGTGCTCCATGCCCTTGTCATCACAGTGCTCCATGACCATTGTCATCAAAAAGCTCCAAGCCCTTGTCATCACAATGCTCCATTACCTTTGTCATCACAATCCTCCATGACACTTGGCTTCACAATGCTCCATGCCATTGTCATCACAATGCACCAAGACATATGTCATCACAATGCTCCCTGATACCTGTCTTCACAATAATCCATGACCTGGTCATAACTATGTTCCATGCCCTTGTCATCACAATGTGACATGCACACTTTCATCACAATAATCCACGATACTTCTCAGACCAATGCTCCATGCCCCTGTCATCACAATGCTCCATGACCTTGTCATCACAATGCTCCGTGACTCCAGTCATCACACTGCTTCTTGATCTTTGTCATCACAATGGTCCATGCCATCGTAATCACAGGGCTCTGTGAACTTTGTCACCATAATGCTCCATGAACTTTTCATTCACAATGCTCTGTGACCCTTGCCATCACAATGCTCCATGCCTTTGTCAGCAGAGTGCTCCATGACCCTTGTTATCACAATGCTCCATGCGCTTGTTATCAAAATTTTCCACAAACTTATCATCAAAATGCTCCATAAAACTTGTCATCACAATGCTCCATGTACTTCTCATCAAAATGCTCTCTCACCACTGATATCAAAATGTTCCATCACTAGTCATCAGAATACTCCCTCACCCCTGTCATGACAATGTTCAACGGCCTTGTGATCACAATGTTCCATAACATTTGTCATCACAACGCTCCATGATGCCTGTAATCAAAATGCTCCATTCCACTTTTCATCTCAATGATCCATGAACTCTGTAATCACAATGAACAATGCCTATCATCAAAATTCTTCATGCTTTTGTCATCGAAATGAAATCAAAATGCTCCATAACCTCTGTCAACACAATGCTCCAAACCCTTGTGATCACATTGTTCCATAACACTTGTCATGACAACGCCCCATGATGCTCATCATCACAATTATCCATGGTCTTCTCATCACAATGCTCCATGTCCTTTGTCATCACAATGCTCAATACACTTGTCATTACAATGCTCCCTGACACTTGTCGTCAGTATGCTCCTTGAACCCTGTCATGACAAGGCTCCATGCCTTTTGCATCACAATCACCCATGCCATTTTCATCACAATGCTCCAAGACCCATGTAATCACAATGCTCCACACCCCTTTTCATCAGAATGCTCCATGACACTTGTCATCACAAGGCTCCATGGTCTTCTCCTCACAATGCTCCAGGACCTTGTCATCACAATGCTCCATTCCATTGTCATCGCAATGCTCCATGACCACTGCCATCGCAATACTCAATGAATATTGTCAGCCCAATGCTCCATGAACTTCGCATCACAGTGCTCCATGACCCCTGTCATCACAATGCTCCATGACCACAGTCATCACAGTGCTCCATGACACCGGACAAAACAATGATCCGGGAATCTTGTCATCAAAATGCTCCATGACACTTGTCATCACAATGATCCATGCCCTTGCCATCCCAATGCTCCGTGACCCCTGTAATCACAATGCTCCATGACGCTTGTCATCACAGTGTTCCATGACACTTGTCATCAAAATGCTCCATGCATTTGTCAGCGAAATGCTACATGACCTTGTCATCACAATGCTCCATGCGCTTGTCATCACAATACTCCATTCCCATTGTCATCAAAACCCTCCATGAACCTTGGGTTCACAATGCTTCATGCCCTTGTCATCACAATGCTCCATGCACCTTGAAATGAAAATGATACATGACTTCTGTCATCACAATGCTCAAAACCCTTGTGATCACAATGTTCCATAACATTTGTCATCACAATGCTCCATGATGCCTGTCATCACAATGCTCCATGATCTTTGTCATCACAATGCTCAATACACTTGTCATCACAATGCTCCCTGACACTTGTCGTAAGAATGCTCCTTGAAACCTGTCATGAAAAGGCTCCAAGCCTTTTTCATCACAATACTCCATGCCTTTTTCATCACAATGCTCCATGACATTGTCATCACATTACTCCAGAAGCTTGTCATCAGAATGGTCCATGACCCTTGTCCACAATACTCCATCACCGCTGTCATCACAATATTCCATGACCCCTGTAATCACAATTCTCCATGACCTTGTCATCACAAAGCTCCATGACGCGTGTCATCAGAATGCTCCATGGCCTTCTCATCACAATGCTCCATGCCCTTGTCATCACAATGCTCCAAAACCCCTGTAATCACAATGCTCCATGCCCCTTTTCATCTCAATGCTCCATGAACCCTGTCATCACAATGCACAGTGCCCATAACCATAATATTTCATGCTATTGTCATCAGAATGAAATCAAAATGCTCAATGACTTCTGTCATCACAATGCACCAAACCCTTCTGATAACAATGTTCCATAACACTTGTCATCACAATGCCCCATGACGTTGGTCATCACAATTATCCATGGTCTCCTCATCACAATGCTCCAGGATCTTTGTCATCACAATGCTCAATACACTTATCATCACAATGCTCCCTGACAGTTGTCATAGTATGCTCCTTCAACCCTGTCATGACAAGGCTCCATGCATTTTTCATCACAATGATCCATTCCCTTTTCATCACAATGCTCCATGACCCCTCTAATCACAATGCTCCATGTCCTTGTCATCACAAAGCTCCATGACGCATGTCATCAGAATGCTCCATTGCCTTCTCATCACAATGCTCCATGCCCTTGTAATCACATTGATTCAAAACCCCTGTAATCTCAATGCTCCATGCACATATTCAACAGAATGCTCCATGCCCTTTTTATCACAATGCTCCATGACCCTTGTCATCGCAATGATCCAAGACCTGGTCATTAAAATGCTCCATTACCTTTGTCATCACAATCCTCCATGACACTTGGTATCACAATGCTCCATGCCATTGTCATTACAATGGACAATGACATATGTCATCACAATGCTCCCTGACACCTGTTTTCACAATACTCCATGACCTTGTCATCACAATGTTCCATGCCATTGTCATCACAATGCGCCATGCCCACTGTCATCACAATAAACCATGAAACATGTCAGACAAATGTTCCATGCCCCTGTCATCAAAATGCTCCATGCCCTTGTCATCACAATGCTCCATGACCCCTGTCATCACAATGTTCCGTGACTCCAGTCATCACAATGCTTCATGACATTTGTCCTCACAATGGTCCATGTCCTCGTCACACAAGGCTCTGTGACCTTTGTCACCACAATGCTCCATGAAATTTTCATCACAATGCTCTGTGTCCCTTGTCATCACAATGCTCCATGACCCTTGTCATCGCAATGTTCCAAGCCCTTGTCATCAAAACGCTCCATTACATTTGACATCACAATCCTCCATGACACTTGGTATCACAATGTGCCATGCCTTTGTCATCACAATGGACAATGACATATGTCATCACAATGCTCCCTGACACCTGTCTTCAAAATACTCCATGACCTTGTCATCACAATGTTCCCTGCCCTTTTCATCACAATGTGCCATGCCCTCTGCCATCACAATAATCCATGAAACATGTCAGACCAATGTTCCATACCCCTGTCGTCACAATGCTCCATGACCCCTGTCATCACAATGCTCCGTGACTCCAGTCATCACAATGCTTCATGACCTTTGTCCTCACAATGGTCCATGCCCTCGTCACACAAGGCTCTGTGACCTTTGTCACCACAATGCTCCATGCCCTTGTCATCTCAGTGCTCCATGCCCTCTGTCATCACAATAATCCATGAAATTAGTCAGACCAATGTTCCATGCCTCTGTCATCACATTGCTCCTTGCCTTTGTCATCACAATGCTCCATGACCCCTGTCATCACAATGCTCAGTGACTCCAGTCATCACAATGATTCATGACCTTTCTCATCACAATGGTCCATGCCCTCGTCACATAAGGCTCTGTGATTTTTGTCACCACAATGCTACATGAAATTTTCATCACAATGCTCTGTGTCCCTTGTTACCACAATGCTCCATGCCTTTGTCAGCACAATGCTCCATGACACTTGTCATCAAAATGCTCCATGCGCTTGTCAGCACAATGCCCCATGACACATGTCATCACAATGTGCCATGCCCATTTCATCACAATGCTCCACATCATTTTCATCGCTATGCTCCATAAAACTTGTCATCACAATGCTCCATGCACTCCTCATCAAAATGCTCTCTCACCACATATATCACAATGTTCCATAACTAGTCATCAAAATACTCCCTCACCCCTGTCATCACAGTGTTCCATGACCCCTGTCATCACAGTGCTACATGCTCTTATCATCACAATGCTCCATGACCACTGACATCACAATGTTCCATAACCCCTGTCACAAAATGCTCCATGACCCATTTCATCACAATGCTTCATGACCCCTGAGATCACAAAGTTCCATAACCCCTGTCATCAAAATATTCCATGACGCTTTTCATCAACTTGCTCCATGACCCTGTCATCAATATGCTCCCTGTCCTTCTCATTTCATTGCACAATGCCCTTGTCGTCAAAATGCCCCATGACCTTTGTAAACACAAAACTCCATGCCATTGTCATCACAATGCTCAATGAAATATCTCATGACATTTCTCCATGCCCTTGTCATGACATTGCTCCATTACACCTGTCATAACAATGCTCCATGACCCCTGCCATCACAATGTTCCACGGCCTTGTCATCACAAGGCTCCATGACCCTTGTCATCACAATGCTCCAAGACCTCTGTAATCACAATTCTCCATGTCACTTTTCATCTCAAAGTTCCATGAACCCTGTCATCACAATGCACCATGCCCATTATCATAATGATTCATGCTATTGTCATCAAAATGAAATTAAAATGCTCCATGACCTCTGTCATCACAATGCTCCAAACCCTTCTGATCACAATGTTCCATAACACTTGTCATCACAATACCACATGACGCTCGTCATCACAATTATGCAAGGTCGTCTCATCACAATGCTCCATGACCTTTGTCACCACAATGCTCAATACACTTGTCATCACAATGCTCCCTGACACTTGTCATCTGTATGCTCCTTGAACACTGTCATGACAAGGATCCATGCCTATTTCATCACAATGATCCATTTCCTTTTCCTCACAATGCTCCAAGACCCCTGTTATCACAATGCTCTATGACTTCAGTCATCACAATCCTTCATGAAATTTGTCATCACAATGGTCCATGACTTCGTCACACAAGATCTGTGACCTTTGTCACCACAATGCTCTATGAAATTTTAATCACAATGCTCTCTGATCCTTGTCATCACAAAGCTCCATGCATTTGTCAGCACAGTGCTCCATGACCCTTGTCATCACAATGCGCCATGCACTTGTCATCACAATGCTCCACATCCTTGTCATCAAAATGCTCCATAAACCTTGTCATCACAATGCTCCATGCACTTCTCCTCAAAATGCTCTCTCACCACTGATATCACAATGTTCCATCACTAGTCATCCCAATACTCCCTCACCCCTGTCATCACAATTTTCCATGCCCCCTTTCATTACAATGCTACATGCCCTTATCATCACAATGCTCCATGACACCTGACATCACAATGTTCCATAACCCCTGTGATCAAAATTCTCCATGACCCTTTTCATCACAAAGCTCCATGATCACTGACATCACAATGTTCTATATCCCCTGTCATCAAAATATTCCATGACCCTTTTTATCAAATTGCTCCATGACCCTGTCATCACAATGCTCCGTGCCCTTCTCATCACAATGCACCACGCCCTTGTCATCAAAATGCTCCATGACATTTGTCATCACAAAGATCTATGACTCTTGGCATCACAATGCTCCATTCCATTGTCATCAAAATGCTCCATGCACCCTCTCATCACATTGCTCCATGCACTTGTCATTACAATACTGCATGATCTATGTATCACAGTGTTCTGTGCCCTTGTCATCACAATGCTGCATGCCCACTCTCATCACAATAATCCGTGAAAATTTTCAGACCAATGCCCCATTCCCTTGTCATCACAAAGCTCCATTACCCTGTCATAACAATGCTCCATGACCCCTTCCTTCACAAGGTTCCACGGCCTTCTCATCACAAGCCTCGATGACCCTTGTCATCAAAATGCTCCATGCCCTTGTCATCACAAAGCTCCATGACGCATGTCATCAGAACGCTCCATGGCCTTCTCATCACAATGCTCCATGCCCCTGTAATCACAATGTTCCAACACCCCTGTAATCACAATGCTCCATGACCCTTTTCATCTCAATGCTCCATGAACCCTGTCATCACATTGCACCGTGCCCATGACCATAATATTTCATGCTATTGTCATCACAATGAAATCAAAATGCTCAATGACCTCAGTCATCACAATGAACCAAACACTTCTGATTAAAATGTTCCATAACACTTGTCATCACAATGCCCCATGACGCTGGTCATCACAATGATCCATGCCCTTTTCATCACAATGCTCCAAGACCCCTGTAATCACAATGCTCCATGTCCTTGTCATCACAAAGCTCCATGACGCATGTCATCAGTATGCTCCATTGCCTTCTCATCACAATGCTCCAAGCCCTTGTCATCACAATGCTTCAAAACCCCTGTAATCCCAATGCTCCATGCAACTTTTCATCAGAATGCTCCATGACCCTTTTCCTCAAAATGCTCCATGACCGCTGACATCACAGTGTTTCATAACCCTTGTCATCACAATGTTCCATGACGCTTTTTATCAATTTGCTCCATGCCCCTCTCATCACAATGCTCCCTGCCTTTTTCATCACAGTGCACCAAAAACTTGTCATCAAAATGCTCCATGACCTTTGTCATCACAAAGCTCTATGACCCTTGCACCACAATGCTCCATGACATTTCATCACAATGCTACATGTAACCTCTCATCACATTGCTCCATGCCCTTGTCAGCACAATGCTCCATGACACTTTTCATCACAATGCTCGATACTCTTCTCATCACAATGCTCCATGCCCTTGTCATTACAATCCTCCATGACACATGTATCACAGTGTTCCTTTCCCTAGTCATCACAATGCTCCATGCCGAATCTCATCACAATAATCCATGAAATTTTCAGACCAATGTTCCATGCCCTTGTCATCACAATGCTCCATTACCCCTGTCATAACAATGCTCCATGACGCCTGCCAACACAATGTTCCACTGCCATGTCATCCAACGCTCCATGGCCCTTGTCATCACAATGCTCCAAGACCCCTGTAATCACAATGCTCCATGCCCTTGTCGTCACAAATCTCCATGACGCATGTCATCAGAATGCTCCGTTGTCGTCTCATCACAATGCTCCATGCCCTTGTCATCACAATGCTTCAAAACCCCTGTAATCAAAAAGCTCCATGCACCTTTTCATCAGAATGCTCCATGACCCTTTTCCTCAAAATGCTCCATGACCCCTGACATCACAATGTTTCATAACCCCCGTCATCACAATGTTCCATGACGCTTTTTAACAATTTGCTCCATGACCCTGTCATCACAATGCTCCCTGCCTTTCTCATCACAGTGCACCACAACCTTGTCATCAAAATGCTCCATGACTTTTGTCATCACAAAGCTCCATGACCCTTGGCATCACAATGCTCCATGCCATTTCATCACAGTGCTACATGTAACCTCTCATCACATTGCTCCATGCAGTTGTCAGCACAATGCTCCATGACACTTGTCATCACAATGCTAGATACTCTTCTCATCACAATGCTCCATGTCCTTGTCATTACAATCCTCCATGACACATGTATCACAGTGTTCCATTCCCTAGTCATCACAATGCTCCATGTCGAATCTCATCACAATAATCCATGAAATTTTCAGACCAATGTTCCATGCCCTTGTCATCACAATGCTCCATTACCACTGTCATAACAATGCTCCGTGACCCCTGCCAACACAATGTTCCATGGCCATGTCATCCATGGCTCCATGGCCCTTGTCATCACAATGCTCCAAGACCCCTGTAATCACAGTGCTCCATGCTCTTGTCGTCACAAAGATCCATGCCCCTATTCATCAGAATGATCGATGAGACTTGTCATCACAAGACTCCATGGTTTTCTCATCACACTGCTCCATGAACTTTTCATCGCAATGCTCCATTCCCTTGTCATCACAATGCTCCTTGACCCCTGTCATCACAATACTCCATGAACATTTTCAGCCCAATGCCCCATGACCTTCCAATCACAATGATCCATGACACTTGTCAGCACATTGCTCCATGACACCTCTCATCACAATGCTCCATGTCGCATGTCATCACAATTCTCCACGTCTTTGTCATCACAATGCACCATGACACTTCTTTTCACAATGTTACTTGATTTGTCATCACAATTCTCCACGTCTTTGTCATCACAATGAACCATGACACTTCTTATCACAATGTTACTTGATCTTGTCATCACAATTCTCCATGCACTTGTCATTGCAATGCACTATGACCCCTCTTATAGCAAGCTCTATGCGTTTGTCATCACAATGCTTCACGACGTTGTCATCAAAATTCTCAATGGCCCTTGTCATCACAATGCTCCATGCCCATGTCATCACAATGCTCCATGACCATTTTCATCCGAATGCTCCATGCCCTTGTCAGCACAATGCTCCATGACCCTTGTCATCACAATGTCCCAAGCCCTTGTCATCAAAATGCTCCATTACCTTTGTCATCACATTCCTCCATGACACTTGGTATCACAATGCTCCATGCCATTGTCATCACAATGAACAATGACATATGTCATCACAATGCTCCCTGACACCTGTCTTCATAATACTCCATGACCTTGTCATCACAATGTTCCATGCCCTTGTCATCACAATGTGCCATGCACACTGTCATCACAATAATCCATGAAACTAGTCAGAACAATGTTCCATGCCCCTGTCATCACAATGCTCCATGCCATTGTCATCACAGTGCTCCATGACCACTGTCATCACAATCCTCCGTGACTCCAGTCATCAAAATGCTTCATGACTTTTGTCATCATAATGGTCCATGCCCTCGTCACACAAGGCTCTGTGACCTTTGTCACCACAATGCTCCATGCCCTTGTAATCACAATGCTCCATGCCCACTGTCATCACAATAATCCATGAAACTTGTCACACCAATGATCCATGACCTCTTCACACAAGGCTCTGTGATCTTTGTCACCACAATGCTCCATGAACTATTCATCACAATGCTCTTTGTTCCTTGTCATCACGATGCTCCATGCCTTTGTCAGCACAATGCTCCATGACCCTTGTCATCACAATGCTCCAAGTCCCCTGTAATCACAAAGCTCAATGCATTTGTCATCACAAAGCTCCATGACGCATGTCATCAGAACGCTCCATGGCCTTCTCATCACAGTGTTCCATGCCATTGGCGTCACAGTGCCCCAACACCCCTGTAATCACAATGCTCCATGCCCCTTTTCATCTCAATGCTCCATGAATCCTGTCATCACAATGCACCGGGCCCATCACCATAATATTTCATTCTAATGTATTCACAATGAAATCAAACTGCTCAATGACCTCTGTCATCACAATGCACCAAACCCTTCTGATCACAATGTTGCATAACACTTGTCATCACAATGCCCCATGACGCTGGTCATCACAATTATCAATGGTCTTCTCATCACAATGCTCCATGACATTTGTAATCTCAATGCTTAATACACTTATCATCACAATGCTCCCGGACACTTATCATCAGTATGCGCCTAGAACAATGTCATGACAAGGCTCCATGCATTTTTCATCATAATGATCCATTCCCTTTTCATCACAATGTTCCAAGACCCCTGTAATAACAATGTTCCATGTCCTTGTCATCACAAAGCTCCATGACGCATGTCATCAGAATGCTCCATTGCCTTCTCATCACAATGCTCCATGCCCTTGTCATCACATTGTTTCAAAACCCATGTAATCTCAATGCTCCATGCACCTTTTCATCAGAATGCTCCATGCCGTTGTCATCACAATGCTCCATGACCCTTGTCATCGCAATGTTCCAAGCCCTTGTCATCAAAATGCTCCATTACCTTTGTCATCACAAAGCTCCATGACACTTGGCATCACAATGCTCCATGCCATTTCATCACAATGCTACATGAAACCTCTCATCATATTGCACCATGCCCTTGTCAGCACAATCCTCCATGACGCTTGTCATCACAATACTCGATACTCTTCTCATCACAATGCTCCACATCCTTGTCATTACAGTGCTCCAAAAACCTTGTCATCACAATGCTCCATGCACTTCTCATCAAAATGCTCTCTACGCCCTGTCATCACAATGTTCCATGATCCCAGTCATGACAATGATACATGACCTTATCATCACAATGCTCCATGAACCCTGTCATCACAATGTTCCATAACCCCTGTCATCAAAATGCTCCATGACCCTTTTCATCACAATGCTCCATGACCCCTGACATCACAGTGTTCCATAACCACTGTCATCAAAATATTCCATGATACTTTTCATCAAATTGCTCCATGACCGGGTGATCAAAATGCTCCCTGCCCTTCTCATCACAATGCACCACAACCTTGTCTTCAAAATGCTCCATGAAATTTGTCATCACAAACTCCATGACCCTTGGCATCACAATGCTGCATGCCATTTTCATCACAGTGCTTCATGACCCCTGTAATCACAATGCTCCATGCACCTTTTCATCAGAATGCTCCATGAGACTTGTCATCACAAGGCTCCATGATTTTCTCATCACAATGCCCCAGGATCTTGTCATCAAAATGCCCCTTTACCCTGTCATCACAATACTCCATGAACATTTTCAGCCCAATGCTCCATGACCTTCTTATCACAATGCTCCATGACCCTGTCATCACAATGCTCCCTGACACCTGTCTTCACAATACTCCATGACCTTGTCATCACAATGCGTCAGTCCCTTGTCATCACAAGGCGCCATGCCCACTGTCATCAAAATAATCCATGAAACTTGTCAGACCAATGTTCCATGCCCCTGTCATCACAATGCTCCATGAACCTTGACAACACAATGATCCGGGACTCTTGTCATGAAAATGTTCCATGACCATTGCCATCACAATACTCCATGCCCTTGCCATCCGAATGCTACAAGACACCTGTTATCACAATGCTCCATGCCCCTTTTCATCAGAATGCTCCATGAGACTTGTCATCACAAGGCTCCATGGTCTTCTCATCACAATGCTCCATGAAGCCTCTCATCACATTGCTCCATGCCCTTGTCATAACAAAGGTCCATGATGCTTGTTACAATGCTCGATGCCCTTCTCATCACAATGCTCCATGCCCTTGTCATTACAATCCTCAATGACCCATGTATCACAATGTTCTGTGCCCTTGTCTTCACAATGCTCCAGGCCCACTCTCATCACAATGCTCCATGACACTTCTCATCAAAATGTTACATGCTCTTGTCATCACAATTCTCCATACATCTGTCATCGCAATGCCCCATGACACCTGTCATAGCAAGCTCCATGCCTTTGTCATCAAAATGCTTCATACCTTGTCATCAAAATTCCCAATGTCCGTTGTCATCACAATGCTCCAAGCCCCTGTCATCACAATGCTCCATGACACTCCTCATCACAGTGCTCCAAGCCCTTGTCATCACAATGCTCCATTACCTTTGTCATCACAATCCTCCATGACACTTGGCATCACAATGCTCCATGCCATTGTCATCTCAATGGACCGTGACATATGTCATCACAACGCTCCCTGTCACCTGTCTTCACAATAATCCATGACCTTGTAATCACAATGCTCCATGCCCTTGTCATCACAATGTGCCATGCCCACTGTCATCACAATAATCCATGAAACTTGTTAGACTAATTTTCCATGCCACTGTCATCACAATTCTCCATTCCCTTGTCATCACAAATCTCCATGACGCATGTCATCAGAATGCTCCATTGCCTTCTCATCACAATGCTCCATGCCCTTGTCATCACAATGCTCCAAGACCACTTTAATCACAATGCTCCATACCAATTTTCATCTCAGTGCTCCATGAACCCTGTCATCACAATGCACCATGCCCATCATCATAATGCTTCTTGCTATTGTCATCACAATGAAATCAAAATGCTCCATGACCTCTGTCATCACAATGATCCAAACCGTTGTTATCACAATGTTCCATAACACTTGTCAACACAAAGCCCCATGACGCTCGTCATCACAGTTTTACAGGGGTTTCTCATCACAATGCTCCATGACCTTTGTCATCACAATGCTCAATACACTTGTCATCACAATGCTCCCTGACACTTGTCGTCAGTATGCTCCTTGAACCCTGTCATGACAAGGCTCCATGCCTTTTCCATCACAATGATCCATGCCCTTTTCATCCCAATGCTCCATGATCCATGTAATCACAATGCTCCGTGAGGATTGTTATCACAGTGCTCCGTGACCCTTGTCATCACAATGCTCCATGCATTTGTCAGCACAATGCTACATGGCCTTGTCATCACAATCCTACATGACCCCTGGGATCACATTGCAACATGCTCTTGTCATCTCTGTCTTTATTTTCTGGTTTTTACAGATTTTCGGATGTTCCTTTTCACCGGTGGGAAGTGACAATTCTTTGTAGTGTGGATTTGTATTGTGGGGTTGCTTAATTGGCCAGAAAGGGCGTATGCCTTTTCTCCTGAATATGTTCAGCAGAAAATGCATACACCCTTTTTGGCCAAGTGCATCATTGTCGAAGTTGTTACGCTTTTCCTGTGCTTTAAAGGCGATTCCAGTTTAACTCTTGAAATATGTTTTCTGCAATTCGGCCTCATTTTCAAGTCTGCTTCGCTGCCTTCCCTCAACAGATTTTTGGAAGAGAGTTGTCCTGTATACCTCTGCAGGTTTGTGAATTGCTGTGCCCCTGAGCTCCAATTTTCAACTCGTGTTTTTGTGAGCTAACCGCAAATCTACAATTTTACTACAGGACCTATACTGGTTCCGGGTGTGCAGGCTGACGCTTTGGTTAATTCTTTCTTCCGGACGGGAAATTAGAGTGAAATGTGTCCGTCCAAATGCCTACAACTACTCTCTGATTTGTTCTCCCTCTTTCCTTTCATCCACTGCACAATTTGCAAACTGTGCGAACCAGTATCTTATAGGGGCTGACTCTCCAGGTTGGGAGATTGATAGTAAAGCAGTTGGAATGCCAAACTGGAGCACAAGGAGAGGAAAAATTAGGAGCCTTTTAGAAATCTTTTGCCATCACATGGTGTCCATTCTCTAGGTTTCCCATACATGTTATAACTCTATTGATATTCCCTTCTACCTGGAGAGTTGGGACCCATGGAATGGGTGGCATGCATTACTGCTTTAAAGGATCTGCATTTTCTCATCCAATCTCACAAGTCCTCTCAGCCCCAAGTGTCCAGCCTTATGTCTCATCTGGCTGTCTTTGCAGATAGGGTCGTTCCAGGTTTCATCAGAACCCCTGAAGGAATTGTGTAAGAATTTTGCTGTTTTTTTTTTTTTTTTTGAAATTCATTTTTATAATGGGGTTGAGCTGATTTTCACCGACGTGTTTATGCCTGTCTAGACACACTTGATTCCCTTATGGAGACATATCAATATATAGGTTTTAAGATTCTTACTAGTCAGATATATTCCTCTGTGTTGAATAGGGGTGTTGAGTCCCGTTCACAGAGGAAGGTGTAGGATTTGTCTATTCTGTATTTGCTTCATGCAATGGTACCAGTGCTAATATCAAAGTCTGGTTTTATGCATCACCCCACCTCTCCTTTCCCCTTATCAGGCATAAGAGTGTTTTCTCAATGTGAGACTCTGTTCTCTTTCCTAACTCAGTTCATGTGTAGCCATGTTTACAGGACCTTCATAAGTGATATCTTATGATAAGTTTCTTTTTCTGTGTGACTTATTTCACTTAGAATCATCGTACCTAAATCCACTCATTATGCTGCTACTGGCTTTATGACATTGATTTCATGTCTGAGTGATATTCCGTTGTTCAAAATTACCACAAGTTCTTTATGCAATTTTCTCTTTCCTGGAATACTTAAGTTGTACTGAAGTTGAGGTTCTTGTATGCAGAGCAGCCTTAAATTTTGGGGTACCTGTGTCTTGTTGATATTTAGTCTTCCCAAGTTATATGCCCATGAGTGGAAATGCCCTATGCTTGGTAGCTTTGTATTTTAGATGTTTTATGAAACAGCATACACTTCTTGAGAGTGGGTCTTGGATATTTATACCACACCCATCAGCGTGACTAGCTCCCTGTTCTCCATGGCCTCTCCTGCATTTCTGGTTTGTACACATTTTTTGGATGGCCTTTCTGAGCAGTGGAAATTGAGACTTCTTTGTTGTGCGGATTTGCATTTCCCGCTTGCTTGGTTTGCCAAAAACTCTGTATGTGTTTTTTTCCTGAAGATATTCACGAAAAAAACGCATACACCCTTTTGCCCAACTGCATCATTTTAGAAATTCTGCTGCTTTTCATATGCTTTAACTGTGAGTACAATCTACCTTTTGAAATCTGTTTCCTGCAATTCTGCCGCTCATTCAGATCCCCTTCGTTGCCTTACCTGAATATATTTTTGGATGTTGGTTATCATTTTTATCTTTGCAGCTCTTTGAATTGTTTGCTCCTGAGCCCCATTTTACAACTCGCATTTTTTGTGAGCTGGTCGCCAAACCATTGTATTGCTTCCGGCCCTATTCTGGTTCTGGGGAGGCAGGCTGAGCCTTTGGTTAATTATTCTTCCTAATGGGAAATTAGAGTGGCATGTGCCTGTCAAAACTCCTACAGCTAGTCTCTCATTGGTTCCCCCTCTTCCCGTTTATCCTCTGCACAAATTGCAAACTGTGTGAAACAGGAGGTTAAAGGTGCTGATTCTCCAAGTGGGGAGATTGTTAGTAATTTGGCTGGAATGGCGAACCCCAGCACCAGGAGATCAAAAATTAGGTGTATTTTAGACACCTTTCCTGGTCACACGGTGTACATTCGTCTCGGTTTCCCAGGCATGTTTTCGCTGTCAGAAGATTCCCTTGAACCTGCAGATTTGGGACCCAAGGAATGGGAATCAGGCAGTATTAATTTAAAAGGTCTGCCTTTACTCACACAGCCTCTCTAACATCTCTTAGCGTGCATAGCTTCCAGCCTTATATATCATTCTTCTGTGGGTCTACATGTGTTCAATCCATGTTACATCGTAGCCCTTCAACAAAAGTTGTAAGAAATTTTGGCTGTCTCACTGTTTTTATAAATATTTTTAAATTTATTTTTATATTGGTTACAGCTGATTTTCAAAGCTCTGTTTTTTGCTCCTGTACATCCACTTGATTCATGTACTGTGAGACAAAAATAAATTCTTTTTTAGATGCTTACCAGTCATATATATTATTTTCCAGTGACTTGAGTGTGCTGAGTGCAGTTCTTTGAGGTACCATGTAGGCCTTTTCAGTTATTCAATTTCGTACTTGGAATGGTGTCTTTGCTAATTTCAACCTCCGGGATAATACCTCACCCTTCCCCACCTTTTCATTTAGCAGCCTTATGTCTATTTTCTACATATTTGACTATGTTTCTGTTTTGTAATTTATTTCATGTGTAGCCATTTTTGATTCCACCTTTAAGTGACATCTTATGATATGTGTCTTTTTCTTTCTGTCATATGTCACTTAGAATGATCGTATGTAACTCCTCCAGAGTTGTTACAACTGGCCTTATTTCATTGATTTCTGGATCAGTAATATTCCACTCTACATAAGTACCCCAACTCTTTTATCCATTTTATCCTTCCAGGGACATTTAGGTTATATCCAAGTTGAGGCCCTTTTTAACAGAGAGGTGGTAAACGTTGGGATGCCTGTTTTCTGTCGATTTTTGTTTTCCCCAAGGTATACGCCCATGAGTGCAAGTGCCCTATGCTCTGTAGCTCATTTTTTAGATGTTTTAGCAAACACAATACACTTCTCCAGAGTGGCCGTTGGCAAATTACATTTCCACTATCAGCCTCACAGGGCTACCTTTTCTCCTCACCCTGTCCTACATTTCTGGTGTTTACACTTTATGTTGATGGCCCTTCTGACTGATGTGAAGTGATACATTTTGTAGTATAGATTTCCAGTGCCCACCTGTTTGGTTGGATAAAATGTGTGTATGGCCTTTACTTGAATATATTCAGAAAAAATGCATACGCCCTTTTTGGCCAACTGCATCATTGGCGATGTTCAGCCCCTTTTCTTGTGCTTTAATGGGGAGTCCTTTCTACCTCTTGAAATCTGTTTCCTGCCACTCTCCCTTGCTTACAAGTCCTTTTCTGTGACTTACCTCAAGACATTTTTTGACGATAGATATTTTCAACTCTGCAGTTTCATGAATTTTAGTGCCCCTGAGTTCCATTTTTCAACTTGTGTTTTTGGAAACTGGACACAAAACAGCGGGATTTCCTCTAGCGCTATTCGGTTTCCGTTGGCAATTCTAGCCTTTGATGAATTTGTCTTCCGGATTGGAAATTAGAGTGGCATGTGCCTGTCCGAACACCTAGGACTTGTCTCTAAATTTTTCTCATCCTTCCGCTTCATCCTCCGGACAAATTCCAAACTGTGTGCAACAGGATGTTGACGGTGCTGATATCCCCAAGTGATGAGATTGTTAGGAAAGATGCTGGAGGGGGGAACCCGAGCACCAGGCGATGAGGAGATGAGGTGCCTTTTCCAAACTGTTTCCGATCAAATGGTGTACCATCCTCTAGGTGTGACAGGCATGTTTTAGCCGTAGGAATGGTCCCGTGAATATAAGGAGAACACCAGGAATTTTTCCAAATCAGTGCCTCCCCGAACCCCAAACTGGGGAATTTTTAAGCTACGGCTACACATATGTCCATTAAGGGCCTTGGGAAATAGGCAGAGTCCAAACTTTAGATGGTTGAAATCTTCGGGATCAGAAGTGTTCACCATCGGCCTTGCTTAGTTTACATTTTATCTGTAATTGATAGATGATGTCAATAAAAATATCTATTCTTTTTCAGAGTATTTCCCCTTATAGGTTATTGCAAAATATTCAGTGTAGTTCCCTGTGCTATACAGTAGTTCATTGTTGATGATCTGTTTTATACATAGCAGTGTGTATGTGTTAATCCCAAACTGTTAATTTATCCCTTCTCCTACCTTTCCCCTTTGGTAATAATAAATTATAAGATTTTATACTTCTCAGAAATGGGGAAGCTGAAAGAGTGATATCATTTTCAATGGAAAAGCATTCAAAACAAGATTGAAGCTTCAGCCAAGAGTATTCGATGTACATCCTTGGGAATAAATCACTTCATTTATTTAATGTTGACCTGACAAATAAGACAGACGTCTTCACTGAACTTGCTTATAATAAAGTGATGGAAATATCAAATGTAAGTCTTAGAAACATCTTATTTTACCCGAGCCTTATACACTGCTCTATGTTAACTACAGTTTGGCTCACACATCTGTTCATTGAAGTTACAATGTTCTCAATTTCTGTTACTGATCCTCCAGAGTGGACCCCAACAGGAGTCCCCGTGCCCAGTGTCATTGGAGCCAACAGATCAAGACTGAGTTTGGTACAGAAGCAAAGGAAACTTTATATTTTGAAAACAGAATGGAGAGGTGAGAGCGTGCACTCCCCCGCGGGCTGTGGGCTGGGCTGCTGTGTAGGGATCCCGGCAGCGTCAGCAGGAGGGAGGGGATGGAACTCTCGAGGTCTGTGTTGCCTGCAGCTCAGGCTCTATGTCGCGGAGTCTGCATGGGACCCCACTAGCTGAGGTGTCGACCCAGCCATTCTGCACTAGGAAATCGGGTCTGAAGTGCCGGGTGTGGGACCTCTGCATGTGGAACCCTAGGAGCACGTGAAATTAGACAAAGCACAAAGGAAAAACAGGTTAGACTTTATTTTATTGCCCAGATTCTCTTTTTATCTCCCAGGAATTTTTATGAACGTTGCCGGTAATGAACACCTCCTCTGCTTTTTGTCCCGTTTCTCATTCTTGGGGTGCTGAGGGTGCAGATCCCTCTTTTGTAACTGCTTCATGTTGAGGTGGGAGCCCTCATACACGGGGGGAGGGGAAAAACTTCTCCCCAGCAGCCTCCAGGTGAGGTTGATTGTCCCAAGGCTTCCTGACTCACTGCTCGTCCACCTGAGCACCAGCATTGGAAGTGTTATAGATTCTAATGACCTTTAAGGGTCCAGGAAAGAGAGGCAAAGAGATGCTGCTGTGGCAGGTTTCACCCCACCCCACATTTGTTCAGCGACCTTAGGCTGACGGTTTTTGCCAGCCTAGATGCTCTGACCAGTAGTCTGTGCTTTCTTTAATTAGGTCCCTGAATTAATGTATAAACAGCACCATGTGTCAGAGCCCTGCCTGCTCAACTCCCAGACAGTCCAGGGTCAGTGGTGATCCAGGACCATGACGTCCACTGAGTCAATGGCCTTTTGAAGTAGTCAGCAGTCCAGCCGGTCATATTGGCCACCATCACCGTGGTTTCTGTAGGGTTTTCTATGGTGAAAGCATGATATATGTTTCCCCGCCAAGCTCATTAGCTCCCGTCTGGGTGCAGTAAGTCCTGAAAGCAGTAGTCTGCTCTTTTGGGGCACAGACTTGTTTTCTGAGAGAAACTCCAGGTCAAGTGATGGTCACATGAGTCATCTTGGGGGCCCATTGCCCCCGTTTGTCTCTCTGGAGGTTGGAGTTGGAGGGCCTCCTCACTCGAGGTCAGTGTGTCCACAGAGCGACCCCTGTAACTTCAGGGTATGATGGGTGGTTAGGATCACCACGTGGGGTCCTTTTCCCTTAAGAGGGAGCTGGCCTTGCGGGCTGCTGATTTCCACCTTTTTAGATACCCCAGTATCCTGGCCTGATGGGGCGGGGTGCAAAGCCCTTGGTGAGCATAGTTTATCATACCTGAAGGGCATTATTGTGTTGCTCCATTTCAAGTGGTCCCAGTTTTTGCACTAAGGATCCAAGCGCGATTAACCTTTGACCGGGTATGTAAAGGTCAAAGGGTTTAGCTAAATTAGGGAGTTCCTGGGCAAGTGCCTGAATTGACTGCTCTTTCCATTCTTGAAAGGCTGCTTCTGGATTCTATTCAAAAGAATCATCATCATTTCCTGTCAGTGTTTCATGTAGAGGCCCAGCTATTAGACTGTAGTTAGGGATCCAGATGCATAAAACCTTGGCCTCCCCAGGAACCCCTAAGCTGTCTTCTAGTTTTAGAAGAGGTAAGGCTGCAAATGGCTTCTTCCTTATCCTGGGATGCGTTTCTCCGAATATCTGTGAGAATGAAGCCCAGGCATGTCACCTTAGCCTGGGATATTTGAGCCTTTTCCTTGGACACCTTCTATCCTTTCTTGGCTAGGTAGTTCAGAGGCGTCTTTAGTAGGCCTGGCGATCAGAATGTCATCTGCATATTGAAGGAGGGTTCCCTTTTACAGAGGTAGAACTTTTAGGTCTTTAGAGGACATTTCCCCAATGATGGTGTGGGGATTTTTGAACCATTGGGGCAGGACGGCCCAGCATTATTGCTTTTGTTGCATGTTTTGTCCTGCCACTCACAAGCCAAAAATTCTTGTGATTCTGAGATGAGTGGAATACAGAAGAAGGCATCATTGAAGTCTAATTCAGAATGCCATGGCCTGGTGGATGGTAGACTGACCAGCAGGGTGTAGGAAATAGGAGCTACTTGATGTATATCCTTGGGGGCTTCACTGACTGTCCTGATATACTTTGCCACGTCTCCAGCAGCCCATGGGGCTCTCGTGGTCAGGCCAATCCCAGGATATGGAGCTCGCCTGGGCTGCACCTCCACCCCCACAGCCCACGGGGCTCTCGTGGTCAAGTCCCTCCCAGGGTATGGAGCTCACCTGTGCAGCTACCCAGCAGCCCATGGGGCTCTCATAGTCAGTCCCTTCCCAGGATATGGATCTCCCTTTGGGCAGGTACCCCAGAAGGGCTGGACACACAGGAACCGTGCACCTAGCCCACCTTGCAGAGAAACCCCAGCTCACCTGTCGCTCACAGCTGACACAGAACACCTCAGAGCAGGACTTGAACTATCAAACAGCAGCTCTGACAGGTCTGTGACCCCAGGTATCACTCTGTGCGGCCTCTCTCTGCCTGGTCTTCCAGACACTTCCACTGCAGCCAGGGCACCAGGCCTCTATCTCCACTCACCATCACTCCTCTCTCTGACTCCTGGGTTCCTCTCATTAGGATAGTGTCTTCTTGAAGTTGTTTTCCACTCATGGACCACATAAAATGATAAGAAAACAAGCCGCAGCTGCAGCCCCTTGTATAGCCTGACTCTCAAGAGCCCACACCTGTTCCTTGGTCCTGGCCCGTTTAGCAAGTTTCATTTTCTGCAACTGTGAGCCCCTGAGGTGTGAGGATTGGCTGATTTGGGCAGCCTGACACTGCCTGCCAGCCCTCCCCAGGTGTGCCTGGGTTGAGATCAATATAAGCACCTCTCCAGTCAGCAAGAGCTCCTGTAGCTGTGCCTGACGCCATATTCTCTGCCCCGTCAGCAGTGTCGGGGCTGTGGTGGTGGGAGGGAGTGAGGGGCCGTGGCTTTGTGGGTGGACCAGTGTGAGTGAGGCTCTGCTGGACTTTCTGCAGGAGTTGCCAGGCTGCCACCTGCTAAAGAAGAGGAGGTGTCACCCATACTTGCCGCTGGAATTTCTCCCCAGGCAGAGGTGAGGAAGTAAAAAAGCAGTGGGGGCCGTGGCAGGAGGGGTATCTCAGGCAGGGAAATGGAAAGCTTCCAGAAGAGCATCTGGTTCCAGGACCATCCTGGCTGGCCTGCTGGCACCAAGTCGGCCTGCATGCTGTCGCTGGTGTGGCTCCACAGCCCTTCCTCTAGGCTTGCAAGTTCTTGTACATATTCAGGTGTTTTACCTGGAAAGGGTGGGAAGAATTCAGCTGCAGCAGGACTGGGGTACAGCTCACATTTACTCACAGAGGCCTCGACACAGTCCCCCAGCTTAACAATGAGGATGCTCCTTTTCGGGGGGAGCACTGCTGACTGCATGGGAGATGATTTCCCACTTCTGACCAACTTAAGAATTTTTTACCACTGGAACAAGTTCCCTGATACGATTTTCCTCTGTATAACTGGTGGGTTCTGTTTTTTTTTTTTTTTTTTTTTTCCTTTTTTCTTTTTGGTTCAAGGTAGGTTTTATTTATTCCTCTTTTTCTTTAATTTAGAGATATAAACATGGAAATAATGCATTTATATAAAGACGTCTATATGAAGGGAAAAACTTTTTTTCTGTTTTATTTTATTAAATGTTATTTATTCATTTTTAATTTTTTAAAATTTATTTATTTCTTTTATACAGCAGGTTCTTATTGGATATCTATGTTATACATATAAGTGTGAACATGTGAATCCTAGTCTCCCAATTCATCCCACCACCACCCTCACATGGCTTTCCCCCCTTGGTTTCCATATGTTTGTTCTCTACATCTGTGTCTCTATCTCTGCCCTGCATACCGGTTCACCTGTACCATTTTTCTAGGTTCCACATATATGCATTAATATACAATATTTGTTTTTCTCTTTCTGACTTACTTCACTTTGTATGACAGTCTCTAGATCCATCAAGGTCTCTACAAATGACCCAATTTCATTCCTGTGTATGGCTGAGTAATATTCCATTGTATATATGTACCACATCTTTATCCATTCGTCTGTCTGTGGGCACTTAGGTTGCTTTCATTACCTGGCTATTGTAAATAGTGCTGCAATGAACATTGTGGTGAATGTGTCTTTTTGATTTATGGTTTTCTCTGGGTATATGCCCAGTAGTGGGATTGCTGGATTATATGGTAATTCTATTTTTAGTTTTTTAAGGAACCTCCATTCTGTTCTCCATAGAGACTGTATCGATTTACATTCCCAACAATAGTGGAAGAAGGTTCCTTTTCTCCACACCCTCTCCAGCATTTGTTGTTTGTAGATTTTCTGATGATGCCCATTCTAACAGGTGTGACGTGATACCTCATTGTAGTTTCGATTTCCATTTCTCTAATAATTAGTGATGTTGGGCAGATTTTCATGTGCGTCTTGGCCATCTCTATGTCTTCTTGGAAGAAATGTCTATTTAGATCTGCTTCCATTTTTGTATAGGGTTTTTTGTCTTATTAATGTTGGGCTGCATGAGCTGTTTATATATATTGGAGATTAATCATTTGTCCATTGATTCGTTTGCAAATATATTCTGCCATTCTGAGGGTTGTCTTTTCATCTTGTTTGTAGTTTCCTTTGCTTTGCAAAAGCTTTTACGTTTCATTAGGTCCCATCTGTTTAGCTTCTTTTTTTATTTCATTACTAAAGGAGATGGATCAAAAAAAGATCTTGCTGTGATTTACGTCAGAGTATTCTTCGTAAGTTTTCCTCTCAGAGTTTTATACTGTCCGGTCTTACATTAAGGTCTCTAATCGATTTTGAATATATTTTTATGTATGGTGTTGGGGAGTGTTCTAATTTCATTCTTTTACATATAGCTGTCCATAATTCCCAGCACCACTGACTGAAGAAACTCTCTTTTCTCCATTGTAAAGTCTTGCCTCCTTTGTCATAGATTAGTTGAGCATAGGTGTGTAGGTTTATCCCTGGGCTTTCTTTTTTTTTTTTCCTTTTCCACCTTTATTGGAGTATAAATGCTTTACAATGGAGTGTTAGTTTCTGCTGTATAACAAAGTGAATCAGCTATACATATACAAATATCACCAGATCCCCTCCCTCTTGCATCTCCCTCCCACACTCCATATCCCACCCCTTTAGGTGGTCACAAAGCACCGAGCTGATCTCCCTGTTCTATGTGGCTGCTTCCCAGTAGCTATCAGTATTACATGTGGTAATGTATTTATGTCCATGCCACTCTCTCCCTTCGTCCCATCTTACCCATCCCCCTTCCGGTGTCCTCACGTCCTTTGCCTATGTCTGTGTCCTTAATCCTGTCCTGCCACTAGGGTCTTCAAAATCTTTTTCTTTTCCTCATTAGATTCCGTATATCTCTGTTAACATACATTATTTGTTTTTCCCTTTCTGACTTACTTCACTGTGTAGGACAGATTCTAAGTCCATCCACCTCAGTGCAAATAACGCAGTTTTGCTTCTTTTTATGGCTGAGTGATATTCCATTGTATATATGTGCCATATCTTCTTTATCCATTCATCTGTCGATGGACACTTAGGTTGCTTCCATGTCCTGGCAATTGTAAATAGAGTTGCAATGAACATTTTTGTACATAACTCTTTTTGAATTATGGTTTTCACAAGGCAAATGCCCAGTAGTTGGATTGTTGTGTCGTATGGTACTTCTATTGTTAGTTATTTAAAGGAACCTCCTTACTGTTCTCCCTAGTGCCCATATCAATTTACATTCCCACCCACAGTGCAAGTGTGCTCCCTTTTCTCCAATAAAGGCCTCTCCAGCATTTATTGTTTTGTAGATTTTTTTGTTGATTGCCACTCTGACTGCTGTGAGGTGATACCTCACAGTAGTTTTGATTTGCATTTCTCTAATGATTAGTGATGTTCAGCATCCTTTCATGTGTTTCTTGGTAATCTGTATATCTTCTTTGGAGAAATGTCTATTTAGGTCTTCTGCCCGTTTTTGGATTGGGTTGTTTGCTTTTGTGATATTGAGCTACATGTGGTGCTTGTAAAGTTTGGAGATTAATCCTTTGTCAATTGCTTCATTTGAAAATATTTTCTCGCATTCTGAGGGTTGTTTTTGCATCTTGTTTATGTTTTCCTGTACTGTGTAAAAGCTTTTAAGTTTCATTAGGTCCCATTTGTTGATTTCTGTTTTTATTTCCATTTCTCTAGGAGGTGGGTCAAAAAGGATCTTGCTGTGATTTATGTCATAGAGTGTTCGGCCTATGGTTTCCTCTAAGTGTTTTATAGTGTCTGGTCTTATATTTAGATCTCTGATCAATTTAGAGTTTATTTTTTTGTATGGTGTTATGGAGTGTTCTAATTTCATTCTTCTATGTGTAGGGGTCCAGTTTTCCCAGCACCAATTACTGAAGAGACTGTCTTTTCTCCATTGTATATCCTTAGCTCCTTTGTCATAGGTGAGATAGGCATAGGTATGTAGGTTTATCTCTGCACTTTCTGTCCTGTTCCATTGATCTGTGTTTATGCCAATCTGCATACTCTTGATTCCATTATGGAGACATATAAATACATAGGTTTCAAGATTATTACCAGTCAGATATATTCCTCCTCAGTGAATAGGGTGTTTTGTGTCCAGTTCATTGAGAAAGGAGTAGGTCTTGTCTATTACATATTTGGTATATGGAATGGTATCTGTGCTAATTTCAAACTCTGCTTTTACACATCACCCCACATCACCTTTCCCCTTAAGGATGCATAAGTGTGTTTTCTAAATGTGTAACTCTGTTCTCTTTTGAAATTCAGTTCATGTGTAGCCATGTTTACATTCCCTCTATAAGTGATATATTACAATAAGTTTCTTTTTCTTTGTGGCTCATTTCACTTAGCATCATCGTACCTAAAGCCACTAATTATGCTGATATTGGCCTTATGACATTGATTTTATGTCTGAGTGACATTCCATTGTATATAAGTACCACAATATATTTATCGATTTTTTTCCCTTTCCTGGGATATTTAAAGTGTACCGATGTCGAGGTTCTTGTAAACAGAGCAGCCCTACACTTTGGGCTGGCTGTGTGAAGTAGATTTTTAGTTTTCCCAAAATACACGCCCATGAGTGAAAGTGTGCTATGTTCTGTAGCTCTGTTTTAGAAAACAACATACAGTTCTCCAGAGAGGCTGTTGGCAATTTACATCCTGTCCATCGGCATAACAAGGCTCCCTTTTCTCCATGGCCTGTCCTGTATTTGTGGTTTTTACACTATTTGCAGATGGCCCTTTTGACCGGATGGAAGTGACACTTCTATGTAGTGTGGATTTGCAATGCCTGATGGCTTGCTTGGCCAAAAAGGGCGTATGCATTTTTTCCCGAATATATTCAAGAAAATACACATACTCCCTTTTCGGCCAAGGGCCACATTGTCGAAGATCTGTCGCTTTTCATGTGCTTTAAAGACGACTCCAATCTACCTCTTGAAATCTGTTTCCTTCAATTCTGCCTTGCTTTCAAATCCTCTTCACTGCCTTACCTCAATATATTTCTGGATGATAGTTGTCCTTTATAACTCTGAAAGTCTGTGAATTGCTGTGCCCCTGATTTCCATTTTTCAACTCGCTTATTTGTGAGCTGGCTGCAATACCGCAGGATGGCTTTAGGCCCTAGTCTGGTTCCGCGGTTGCAGGCTGAGCCTGTTTTTAATTCTTTTTCCTGATGGGAAACTAGAGAGATATGTGCCCATCCAAACACCTACAGCTAATGTCTCATTTGTTTCCCCTCTTCCTGTTCATCCTCTGCACAATTTGCAAACTGTGCACAACAGGATGGTAAAGGCAGTGACACTCCAAGGGGGGAGATTTTTAGTAATGCAGATGGAATGGCGAAGCCGAGCACGAGGAAAGGAATAATGAGGTACCTTTTAGAAAACTTTCCCGATTACACAGTGTACCATCCACTGGGTTTCCCATGCATGTTTTAACTGTAGGAAGATTCCCTTAAACATGGAGAGTTGGGGCCACTAGAATGGGTAGCACACAGTATTGCTCTAAGTGGTGTTTTTTTGCTCACACAACCTCAGCAATCTTGTCAGCTCCAAGTGTCCAGTCTTATGTCTCATCCAGCTGTGGGTGTAAAGGTGGTCAATCCACGTTGCATTACAGGCCCTGAACGTAATTTTTAAGACATTCTCTCTGTTTCGCTGTTTTTGCATTTTGCTTTTGAAATTTATTTTTATAAGGGGGTTTAGCTGAATTTCAGTGCTGTGTTCATGCCATTATACACACACATGATTCCTTTATGGAGACATGAGAATACATATTTTTTAAAATTGTTACTAGTCAGATATATTCCTCTGCAATGAATAGGGGTTGTTGAGTCCAGTTCCTTGTGCCGGGAGTAGGTGCTGTATATTATATACTTGATTTATGGAACGGTATCTGAGCTAATTTTGGACTGTAGATTTATGTATCACCCCACCTCGCCTTTCCCCGTAATCAGGCAGAAGTTTGTTTTCTAAATGTGTGACTCTGTTGTGTTTGTAATTCAGTTCATGTGTAGCCATGGGTACATTCCCGCTGTGAATGATAGCTTATGATAAGTTTCATTATTCTGTTCTCTTTCCTAACTGAGTTGATGTGTAGCCACGTTTCCAGGACCTTCATAAGTGATATCTTATGATAAGTTTCTTTTTCTGTGTGACTAATTTCACTTAGAATCATCATACCTGAATCCACTTATTTTGCTGCTACTGGCCTTATGACATTGATTTCATGTCTGAGGGATATTCCATCGTATGTAAGTAACACAATTTTTTGAACCATTTTTGTCTTTCCTGGGATATTTAAGGTGTACCCAAGTTGAGGTTCTTGTAAGCAGTGCAGCCCTAAATTTTGAGGTGGCTCTGTCTTATTGATATTCAGATTTCCCAAGGTATACTCCCTAGACAGGAAGTGCCCTTGGCTCTGTAGCCCTGTTGTTTACTTGTTTTAGGGAACACAATGCACTCCTCCAGAGAGGAAGTTGGCAATTTACATCCTGCCCATCAGCATACCTAGGCTCCCTGTTCTCCAGGGCCTGTCTTGCCTTTCTAGTTTTTACACATTTTGCGTATGTCCCTTTTGACTGGTGAGAAGTGATATTTCTTTGTAGTGCAGGTTTGCATTGCCTGCTTGCTTGGCCAAAAAGGGCGTATGATTTTTCTCTTGAATATATTCAGGAGAAAACACATACGCCGTTTTTGGCCAAGTGCATCATGGTCGAAGTTGTGCCCCTCTTCCTGTGCTTTAAAGGAGATTCCAATGTACCTCTTGAAATCTGTTTCCTGCTATTTTGTCTCACTTTCAAGTCCACCTCGTTGCCTTCCCTCAACAGATTTTTGGACGATAGTTGTCCTTTATTACTCTGCCAGGTTTTGAATTATTGTGCCCCTGAGGTCGATTTATCAACTCGTTTTTTGTGAGCTGACCGAAAGTCCAAAATTTTGGTTCAGGACCTATACTCTTTCCCGGCGCGTGGCTGAGACTTGGGTTAATTCTTCTTCCTGCCTGTAAATTAGAGAGACCTGTGCTCGTCCAAACGCCTAACAGCTACTCTCTCATTGGTTCTCCCTCTTCCCTTTCATCGTCTGCCAAATTGGCAAGCTGTGCGAACCAGCAGGTTAAAGGGGATATTTCTCCAAGTTGGGAGATTGAGAGTAAAGCAGTTGGAAAGTCAAACAGGAGCACCAGGAGAGGGACTGTTAGTTGAGTTTTAGAAACTTTTTGTATTCAGAGTGTGTCCATTCTCTAGGTTTCCCATACATGTTATAGCTGTAGTAATATTCCCTTCAACCTGGAGAGTTGGGACCCTTGGAATGTGTGCCACGCATTAGTGCTTTAAATGGTCTGCATTTGCTCACTGAATGTAACCAATACTCTCAGTCCCAAGTGTCCAGCCTTATGCCACATCCAGCTATCATTGTAGATAGGGTCATTCCAGGTTTCATCAGAGCCACTGAAGGAATTGTAAAGAATTTCCCTGTTTTTTCGTTTTGTTTTTGAAATTCCTTTTTATAGTGGGTTTGAGCTGATGCTCACTGCCATGTTTATGCCAGTCTAGACAACACTTGATTCCCTTACGGAGACATATCAATACATAGGTTTTAAGATTCTTACTAATCAGATATATTCCTCTGCGGGAAATATGGGGTTTGGAGTCCCTTTCACTGAGGAACGTGTAGGTCTTGACTATTCTGTAGTTTGTTTTTGGAACAGTACCTGTACTAATATCAAACTCTGGTTTTATGCATCACCCCACCTCTCTTTATACCTTGAGCAGGCATAAGAGTTTTTTCTAAATGTGAGACTCTGCTCTCTTTCCTAACTCAGTTCATGTGTAGCCATGTTAACTGGACCTTCATAAGTGATATCTTATGATAAGTTTCTTTTTCTCTGTGACTTATTTCACTTACAATCATCGTACCTGAATTCACTCATTTTGCCGCTACTGGCCTTATGACATTGATTTCATGGTTGAGGGCTATTCCATCGTACATAAGTAACACAATTTCTTGAACCATTTTTGTCTTTCCTGGGATATTTAAGGTGTACCCAAGTTGAGGTTTTTGTAAACAGTGCAGCCATAAATTTTGGGGTATCTCTGACTTATTGATTTTCAGTTTTCCCAAGGTATATTCCCTAGACTGGAAGTGCCCTTGGCTCTGTAGCTCTGTTGTTTACTTGTTGTAGGGAACACAATGCACCCCTCCAGAGAGGCAGTTGGCAATTTACATCCCGCCCATCAGCATAACTAGGCTCCCTGTTCTGCAGGGCCTGTCTTGTCTTTCTGGTTTTTACACATTTTGTGGATGTTCCTCTTGACAGGTGGGAAGTGATACTTCTTTGTAGTGCTGATTTGCATTGCCCGCTTGCTTGCTTGGCCAAAAAGGGCGTATGCCTTTTCTCCTGAATATATTCAGGAGAAAACGCATACGCCCTTTTTGGCCAAGTGCATCATTGTCGAAGTTGTGCCACTCTTCCTGTGCTTTAAAGGTGATTCCAATGTACCTTTTGAAATCTGTTTCTTGCTATTCTCACTCGCTTTTAAGTCCGCCTCGTTGCCTTTCCTCAACAGATTTTTGGACGATAGTTGTCCTTTATTACTCTGCCAGTTTGTGAATTGCTGTACCCCTGAGCTCCATTTTCAACTTGTTTTTTGTGAGCTGAACCCAAGTCCAAAATTTTGGTTCAGGACCTATACTGGTTCCCGGTGGGTGGCTGAGACTTTGCTTAATTCTTCTTCCTGCCGAGAAATTAGAGTGGCATGTGCCCGTCCTAATGCCTAACAGCTACTCTCTCATTGTTTCTCCCTCTTCCCTTTAATCCTCTGCCAAATTGGCAATCTGTGTGAACCAGGAGGTTAAAGGGGCTGTCTCTCCAAGTTGGGAGATTGATAGTAAATCAGTTGGAAAGTCAAACCGGAGCACCAGGAAGGGGACTATTAGTTGAGTTTTAGAAACCTTTCATATTCACAGTGTGTCCATTCTCTAGGTTTCCCGTACTTGTTATAGCTGTAGTAATATTCCCTTCAACCAGGAGAGTTGGGACCCTTGGAATGTGTGCCACGCATTATTGCTTTAAAAGGTCTGCATTTGCTCACCGAATCTCACCAATCCTCTCAGTCCCAAGTTTCCAGCCTTATGCCACATCCAGCTGTCGTTGTAGATAGGGTCATTCCAGGTTTCATCAGAGCCCCTGAAAGAAATGTAAAGAATTTTCCGGTTTTTTTTTTTTTGGTTGTTTTTGAAATTCCTTTTTATAGTGTGTTTGAGCTGATTCTCACTGCCATGTTAATGCCAGTCTAGACATACTTGTTTCCCTTATGGAGACATATCAATATATAGGTTTTAAGATTATTACTAGTCAGATATATTCCTCTGCGGGAAATATGGTGTTTTGAGTCCCTTTCACTGAGGAAGGTGTAGGTCTTGACTACTCGATATTTGGTTTTTTGAATGGTACCTGTACGAATATCAAACTCTGGTTTTATGCATCACCCCTCCTCTCCTTTCCCCTTAAGCAGGCATAAGAGTGTTTTCTAAATGACAGGCTCTTTTCTCTTTCCTAACTCTGTTCATGTGTAGCCATGTTTACAGGACCTTCATAAGTGATATCTTATGATAAGATTCTTTTTCTCTGTGACTTATTTCACTTAGAATCATCATACCTGAATCCACTCATTTTGCTGCTACTGGCCTTATGACATTGATTTCATGGCTGAGGGATAATCCGTCGTACAAAAGTACCAAAATTTCTTGAACCAATTTTGTCTTTCCTGGGATATTTAAGGTGTACCCAAGTTGAGGTTCTTGTAAACAGGGCAGCCATAAATTTTGGGGTGGCCCTGTCTTATTGATTTTCAGTTTTCCCAAGGTATACTCCCAACACTGGAATTGCCCTTGGCTCTGTCGCTCTGTTGTTTAATTTTTTTAGGGAACACATTGCACTTCTCCAGAGGCGGTGGGCAATTTACATACTGCCCATCAGCATAACTAGGCTCCCTGTTCTCCAGGGCCTGTCTTGCCTTTCTGGTTTTTTACACATTTAGCAGATGTCCCTTTTGACCGCTGGGAAGTGATACTTCTTTGTACTGCAGAATTGCATTACCCGCTTGCTTGCTTGGCCAAAAAGGGCGTATGCGTTTCCTCCTGATTATATTCAGGAGGAAACACATACGCCCTTTTTGGCCAAGTGCATCATGGTCGAAATTGTGCCCCTCTTCCTGTGCTTTTAAGGCGATTCCAATGAACCTCTTGAAATCTGTTTCCTGCTATTCTGCCTCCCTTTCAGTTTCGCCTCGTTACCTTCCCTCAACAGATTTTTGGACGATAGTTGCCCTTTATTACTCTGCTAGTTTGTGAATTGCTGTGCCCATGAGCTCCATTTTTCAACTCGTTTTTTGTGAGCTGACCGCAAGTACAAAATTTTGCTTCAGGATCTAAACTGGTTCCTGGCTGGTGGCTGAGACTTTGGTTAATTCTACTTCCTGCCGGGAAATTAGAGTGACATGTGCCCGTCCAAATGCCTAACAGCTACTCTCTCATTGGTTCTCCATCTTTCCTTTCATCCTCTGCGTATTTTGCAACCTGTGAGAACCAGGAGTTTAAAGGGGTTGTCTCTTCAAGTTGGGAGATTGATAGTAAAGCAGTTGGAAATTCAAACCGAAGCACCAGGAGAGGGACTATTAGTTGAGTTTTAGAAACCATTTGTATTCACAGTGTGTCCAATCTCTTGCTTTCCTGTACATGTTATAGCTGTAGTAATATTCCCATCAACCTGAAGCGTTGGGACCCTTGGAATGTGTGCCATGCATTATTGCTTTAAATGGTCTGCTTTTGCTGACCCAATCTCACCAATCCTTTCAGTCCCCTGTGTCCATCCTTATGCCACATACAGCTGTCTTTGTAGATAGGAGCATTCCAGGTTTCATCAGAGACCCTGAAAGAATTGTAAAGAATATCCCTATTTTTTTGTTTGGTTTTTGAAATTCCTTTTTATAGTGGGTTTGAGCTGATTCTCACTGCCATGTTTATGCCAGTCTAGACACACTTGATTCCCTTACGGCAACATATCAATACATAGGTTTTAAGATTCTTACTAGTCAGATATATTTCTCTGCGGGAAATATGGTGTTTTGAGTCCCTTTCACTGACGAAGGTGTAGGACTTGTATAATCCGTAGCTGGTTTTTGGAACGGTACCTGTACTAATATCAAACTCTGGTTTTATGCATCACCTCACCTCTCCTTCCCCCTTAGGCAGGCATAAGAATGTTTTCTAAATGTGAGACTCTGTTGTCTTTCCTAACTCATTTCATGTGTAGCCATGTTTACAGGACCTTCATAAGTGATATCTTATGATAAGTTACTTTTTCTCTGTGACTTATTTCACTTAGAATCATCGTACCTGAATCCACTCATTTTGCTGCTACTGGCCTTATGACATTGATTTCATGTATGAGGGATATTCCATCGTACTATAGTAATACAATTTCTTGAACCATTTTTGTCTTTCCTCGGATATTTAAGGTGTACCCAAGTTGAGGTTCTTGTAAGCAGTGCAGCCCTAAATTTTGGGGTGGCTCTATCTTATTGATTTTCAGTTTTCCCAAGGTATATTCCCTAGACTGGAAGTGCCCTTGGCTCCTTAGCTCTGTTTTTTTACCTGTTTTAGGGAACACAATGCACTCCTCCAGAGAGGCAGTTGGCAATTTACATCCCGCCCAGCATCATAACAAGTCTCCCTGTTCTCTTGGCCCTGTCTTGCCTTTCTGGTTTTTACACATTTTGCGGATATTCCTTTTGACCGGTGGGAAGTGATACTTCTTTGTAGTGGAGATTTGCATTGCTGGCTTGTTGCTTGGCCAAAAAGGGCGTATGCTTTTTCTCTTGAATATATTCAGGAGAAAACGCATAAACCCTTTTTGGCCAAGTGCATCATTTTTGAAGTTGGGCCCCTCTTCCTGTGCTTTGAAGGCGATTCCAATGTACCTCTTGAAATCTGTTTCCTGCTATTCCGGCTCGCATTCAGTTCCACCTCGTTGCCTTCCCCCAACAGATTTTTGGACGATATTTGCCCTTTAGTTCTCTGCCAGTTTGTGAATTGCTGTGCCCCTGAGCTCCATTTTTCAACTAATTTATTTGTGAGCTGACCACATGTCTAAAATTTTGGTTCAGGACCTATAGAGGTTCCCAGTGGGTGGCTGAGAATTTGATTAATTCTTATTCCTGCCACGAAATTAGAGTGACATGTGCCCGTCCAAATGACTAACAGCTATTCTCTCATTGGTTCTCCCTCTTCCCTTTCATTCTCTGCCAATTTGGCAACCTGTGAGAACCAGGAGGTTAAAGGGGATGTCTCTCCAAGTTGGGAGATTCATAATAAAGCAGTTGGAAATTCAAACCAGAGCACCATAAGAGGGACTCTTAGTTGAGTTTTAGAAACCTTTTGTATTCACAGTGTGTCCATTCTCTAGGTTTCCCGTACATGTTATAGCTGTAGTAATATTCCCTTCAACCTGCAGAGTTGGGACCCTTGGAATGTGTGCCACGCATTATTGCTTTAAATGGTCTGCATTTGCTCACTGAATCTCACCAAACCTCTCAGTCCCAAGTGTCCAGGCTTATGCCACATCCAGCTGTCCTTGTAGAGAGGGTCATTCCAGGTTTCATCAGAACCCCTGTAGGAATTGTAAAGAATTTCCTTGTTTTGTTTTTGATATTCCTTTTTATATTGGGTTTTAGCTGATTCTCAATGCCATGTTTATGCCAGTCTAGACCCACTTGATTCCCTTACAGAGAAATATCAATACATAGGTTTTAAGATTCTTACTAGTCAGATATAATCCTCTGAGGGAAATATGGTGTTTTGAGTCCCTTTCACTGAGGAAGGTGTAGGTCTTGTCTATTCCATATTTGGTTTTTGGAACGGTAGCTGTACGAATATCAAACTCTGGTTTTATGCATCACCCCACCTCTCCTTCCCCCTTAAGCAGGCATAAGCGTGTTTTCTACATGTGAGACTCTGTTCTCTTTCCTAACTCGGTTCATGTGTAGCCATGTTTACAGGACCTTCATAAGTGATATCTTATGATAAGTTTCTCTTTCTCTGTGACTTATTTCACTTAGAATCATCCTACCTGAATCCACTCATTTTGCTGCTACTCGCCTTATGACATTGATTTCATGGCTGAGGGATATTCCATCGTACGTAAGTACCACAATTTCTTGAACCATTGTTGTCTTTCCTGGGACATTTATTGTGTACCCATTTTGATGTTCTTGTAAGCAGAGCAGCCCTAAATCGTGGGGTGGCTCTGTCTTATTGATATTCATTTCTCCCAAGATATATTCCATAGACTGGAGGTGCCCTCAGCTCTGTAGCTCTGTTTTTTACTTGTTTTAGTGAACACAGTGCACTCCTCCAGAGAGGCAGTTGGCAATTTACATCCTGCCCATCAGCATAACTAGGCTCCCTGTTCTCCAGGGCCTGTCTTGCCTTTCTGATTTTTACACATTTTGCGATGTCCGTTTTGACTGGTGGGTAATGATACTTCTTGTAGTGCAGGTTTGCATTGCCCGCTTGCTTGCTTGGCTGTAAAGGTCGTATGCGTTTTCTCCTGAATATGTTCAGGAGAAAACGCATACGCCCTATTTGGCCAAGTGCATCATTGTCGAAGTTGTGCCCCTCTTCCTGTGCTTTAAAGGCGATTCCAATGTACCTCTTGAAATCTGTTTCCTGCTATTCTGGTTCTCTTTCAAGTCCACCTCGTTGCCTTCCGTCAAGATTTTTGGACGATAGTTGTGCTTTATTACTCTGCCAGTTTGTCAATTGCAGTGCCCTGAGTTCCATTTATCAACTCGTTTTTTTGTGAGCTGACCGCAAGTCCAAAATTTTGGTTCAGGACCTATACTGGTTCCCGGCGGGTGGCTGAGACTTTGGTTAATTCTTCTTCCTGCTGGGAAATTTGAGTGTCATGTGCCCGTCCAAATGCCTAACAGCTACTCTCTCATTGGTTCTCCCTCTTCCCTTTCATCCACTACCAAATTGGCAACCTGTGCTAACAAGCAGGTTAAAGGGCCTGTCTCTCCAATTTGGGAGATTGGTAGTAAAGCAGTTGGAAATTCAAACCGGAGCACCAGGAGAGGGACTCTTGTTGAGTTGCAGAAACCTTTCGTATTCACAGTGTGTCCATTCTCTAGGTTTCCTGTACATGTTATAGCTGTAGTAATATTCCCTTCAACCTAGAGAGTTAGGACTATTGCAATGTGTGCCACGCATTATTGATTTAAATGGTCTGCATTTGCTCACCAAAACTCACCAATCCTCTCAGTCCCAAGTGTCCAGCCTTATGCCACATACAGCTGTCGTTGTAGATAGGGTCATTCCAGGTTTCATCAGAGACCCTGAAGGAATTGTAAAGCATTTGCCTGTTTTTTTTTGTTTTAATTTTGAAATTCCTTTTTATAGTGGGTTTGAGATGATTCTCACTGCCATGTTTATGCCAGTCTAGACACACTTTATTCCCTAATGGAGACATATCAATACATAGGTTTTAAGATTGTTACTAATCAGATATATTCCTCTGCGGAAAATATGGGGTTTGAGTCCCTTTCACTGCGGAAAGTGTAGGTCTTGTCTATTACTCATTTGGTTTTTGGAACGATACCTGTACTAATATCAAACTCTGGTTTTATGCATCACCCCACCTCTCCTTCCCCCTTAAGCAGGCATAAGAGTGTTTTCTAAATGTGAGACTCTGTTCTCTTTCCTAACTCAGTTCATGTGTAGCCATGTTTACAGGACCTTCATAAGTGATATCTTATGATAAGTTTCTTTTTCTTTGTGATTTATTTCACTTAGAATCATCGTACCTGAATCCACTCATTTTGCTGCCACTGGCCTTATGACATTGATTTCATGGCTGAGGGATATTCCATCGTATGTAAGGACCACAATTTTTTGAAACATTTTTGTCTTTGCTGAGATACTTAATGTGTACCTTAGTTGAGGTTCTTGTAAGCAGTGAAGCCCTAAATTTTGGGGTGGCTTTGTCTTATTGATTTTCAGTTTTCCCAATGTTTATTCCCTAGACTTTAAGTGCCCTTGGCTCTGTAGCTCTGTTGTTTACTTGTTTTAGGGAACACAATGCACTCCTCCAGAGAGGCAGTTGGCAATTTACATCCGGCCCATCAGCATAACTAGGCTCACTGTTCTTCAGGGCCTGTCTTGCCTTTCTGGTTTTTACACATTTGCAGATGTCCCTTTTGACCGGTGGGAAGTGATACTTCTTTGTAGTGCCGATTTGCATTGCCTCCTTGCTTGCTTGGCCTAAAAGGGCGTATGCTTTTTCTCCTGAATATATTCAGGAGAAAACGCATACACCCTTTATGGCCAAGTGCATTATTGTCGAAGTTGTGCCCCTCTTCCTGTGATTTAAAGGTGATTCCAATGTACCTCTTAAAATCTGTTTCCTGCATTTCTGAATCGCTTTCAGGTCCGCCTCGTTGCCTTCCCTCAACAGATTTTTGGACGATAGTTGTCCTTTATTACTCTGCCAGTTTGTGAATTGCTGTGCCCCTGAGCACCATTTTTCAACTCGTTTTTTGTGAGCTGACCACAAGTCCAAAATTGTGCTTCAGGACCTATACTGGTTCCCGGCGGGTGGCTGACACTTTGGTTAATTCTTCTTCCTGCCGGGAAATTAGAGTGACATGTGCCCGTCCAAATGCCTAACAGCAATTCTCTCATTGGTTCTCCATCTTACCTTTCATCCTCTGCCAATTGGCAACATGTGAGAACCAGGAGGTTAAAGGGGCTGTCTCTCCAAGTTGGGAGATTGATAGTAAAGCAGTTGGAAATTCAAACCAGAGCAACAGGAGTGGGATTATTAGTTGAGTTTTAAATACCTTTCGTATTCACTGTGTGTCCATTGTCTAGGTTTCCCGTAAATGTTATAGCTGTAGTAGTATTTTCTTCAACCTGGAGAGGTGGGACCTTTGGAATGTGTGCCACACATTATTGCTCTAAATGGTCTGCATTTGCTCACCGACTCTCACCAATCCTCTCAGTCCCAAGTGTCCAGCCTTATGCCACATCCAGCTGTCATTGTAGATAAGGTCATTCCAGGTTTCATCAGAGCCCCTGAAGGAATTGTAAAGAATTTCCCTGTTTTTTTTGTTTTGTTATTGAAATACCTCCTTAGTGGGTTTGAGCTGATTCTCACTGCCATATTTATGCCAGTCTAGACACACTTGATTCCCTTATGGAGACACATAGATACATAGGTTTTAAGATTTATACTAGTCAGATATATTCCTCTACGGGAAATATGGGGTTTTGAGTCCCTTTAACTGAGGAAAGTTTAGGTCTTGTCTATTCCGTAATTGGATTTCGGAACGGTACCTGTATTAATATCAATCTCTGGTTTTATGCATCACCCCACCTCTCCTTCCCCCTTAAGAAGGCATAAGGGTGTTTTCTGAATGTGAGACTCTGTTTTCTTTCCTAACTCGGTTCATGTGTAGCCATGTTTACAAGACCTTCTTAAGTGATATCTTATGATAAGTTTCTTTTTCTCTGTGACTTATTTCACTTAGAATATTTGTACCTGAATCCACTCATTTTCCTGCTAGTGGTCTTATGACATTGATTTCATGGCTGAGGGATATTCCATCGTACATAAGTACCACAATTACTTGAACCATTTTTGTCTTTCCTGGGACATTTATGGTGTACCCAAGTTGAGGTTCTTGTAAGCAGAGCAGCCGTAAATTTTGGGGTGGCTCTGTCTTATTGATTTTCATATCTCCCAGGATATATTCCATAGACTGGAAGTGCCCTCGGCTCTGTAGCTCTGTTTTTTACTTGTTTTATCGAACACAATGCACTCCTCCAGAGAGGCAATTGGCAATTTACATCCTGCCCATCAGCATAACTAGGCTCCCTGTTCTCCAGGGCATGTCTTGCCTTTCTGATTTTAACACATTTTGCGATGTCCGTTTTGACTGGTGGGTAGTGGTACTTCTTTGTAGTGCAGATTTGCATTGCCCGCTTGCTTGCTTGGCCAAAAAGGGCGTATGTGTTTTCTCCTGAATATATTCAGGAGAAAACGCACACGTGCTGTTCGGCCAAGTGCATCATTGACGAAGTTGTGCCCCTCTTCCTGTGCTTTAAAGGTGATTCCAATGTACCTCTTGAAATCTGTTTCCTGCTATTCTGGTCCGCTTTCAAGTCCACCTCGATGCCTTCCCTCAAAAGATTCTTGGACGATAGTTGTCCTTTATTACTCTGCCAGTTTGTCAATTGCAGTGCCCCTGAGTTCCATTTTTCAACTCGTTTTTTGTGAGCTGACCGCAAGTCCAAAATTTTGGTTCAGTACCTATACTGGTTCCCGGCGGTTGGCTGAGACTTTGGTTAATTCTTCTTCCTGCCAGGAAATTTGAGTGTCATGTCCCGTCCAAATGCCTAACAGCTACTCTCTCATTTGTTCTCCCTCTTCCCTTTCATCCTCTGCCAAATTGGCAACCTGTGCTAACAAGCAGGTTAAAGGGTCTGTCTCTCCAAGTTGGGGGATTGATAGTAAAGCAGTTGGAAATTCAAACTGGAGCACCAGGAGAGGGACTATTTTTGAGTTTCAGAAACCTTTCGTATTCACAGTGTGTCCATTCTCTAGGTTTCCTGTACATGTTATAGCTGTAGTAATATACCCTTCAACCTAGAGATTTGGGACCATTTCAATGTGTGCCACTCATTATTGATTTAAATGGTCTGCATTTGCTCACCAAAACTCACCAATCCTCTCAGTCTCAAGTGTCCAGCCTTATGCCACATACAGCTGTCGTTGTAGATAGGGTCATTCCAGGTTTCATCAGAGACCCTGAAGGAATTGTAAAGCATTTCCCTGTTTTTTTGTTTTATTTTTGAAATTCCTTTTTATAGGGTGTTTGATCTGATTCTCACTGCCATGTTTATGCGAGTCTAGACACACTAGATTCCCTTACGGAGACATATCAATACATAGGTTTTAAGATTTTTACTAAGCAGATATATTCCTCTGCGGGAAATATGGTGTTTTAGTCCCTTTCACTGCGGAAAGTGTAGGTCTTGTCTATTCCTCATTTGGTTTTTGGAACGATACCTGTACTACTACCAAACTCTGGTTTTATGCATCACCCCACCTCTCCTTCCCCCTTAAGATAGCATAAGAGTGTTTTCTAAATGGGAGACTCTGTTCTCCTTCCTCAATCAGTTCATGTGTAGCCATGTTTACAGGAACTTCATAAGTGATATCTTATGATAAGTTTCTTTTTCTCTGTGACTTATTTCACTTAGAAACATCGTACCTAAATCCACTCATTTTGCTGCTACTGGCCTTATGACATTGATTTCATGTCTGATGGATATTCCATCGTACGTAAGTAACAAAATTTCTTGAACCATTTTTGTCTTTCCAGGGATATTTAAGGTGTACCCAAGTTGAGGTTCTTGTAAGCAGAGCAGCCGTAAATTTTGGGGTGGCTCTGTCTTATTGATTTTCATATCTCCCAAGATATATTCTATAGACTGGAAGTGCCCTCGGCTCTGTAGCTCTGCTTTTTACTTGTTTTAGCGAACACAATGCACTCCTCCAGAGAGGCAATTGGCAATTTACATCCTGTCCATCAGCATAACTAGGCTCCCTGTTCTCCAGGGCATGTCTTGCCTTTCTGGTTTTAACACATTTTGCTATGTCCATTTTGACTGGTGGGTAGTGATACTTCTTTGTAGTGCAGATTTGCACTGCCCGCTTGCTTGCTCGGCCAAAAATGGCGTATGCGTTTTCTCCTGAATATATTCAGTAGAAAACGCACACGCCCTGTTCGGCCAAGTGCATCATTGTCGAAGTTGTGCCCCTCTTCCTGTGCTTTAAATGTGATTCCAATGTACCTCTTGAAATCTGTTTCCTGCTATTCTGGTCCGCTTTCAAGTCCACCTCGTTGCCTTCCCTCAAAAGATTTTTGGACGATAGTTGTCCTTTATTACTCTGCCAGTTTGTCAATTGCAGTGCCCCTGAGTTCCATTTTTCAACTCGTGTTTTTGTGAGCTGACCGCAAGTCCAAAATTTTGGTTCAGGACCTATACTGGTTCCCGGTGGGTGGCTGAGAGTTTGGTTAATTCTTCTTAATGCCGGGAAATTAGAGTGACATGTGCCCGTCCAAATGTCTAACAGCTACTCTCTCATTGGTTCTCCCTCTTCCCTTTCATCCTCTGCCAAATTGGCAACCTGTGTGAACCAGGTGGTTAAAGGGGCTGTCTCTCCAAGTTGGGAGATTGATAGTAAAGCAGTTTGAAATCAGACCAGAGCACCAGGAGAGGGAATATTAGTTGAGTTTTAGAAACCTTTCGTATTCACAGTGTGTCCATTCTCTAGGTATCCCGTACATGTTATAGCTGTAGTATTATTCCCTTCATCCTGGAGAGTTGGGACCCGTGGAATGTGTGTCACGCATTATTGCTTTAAATGGTCTGCATTTGCTTACCGAATCTCACCAATCCTCTCAGTCCCAAGTGTCCTGCCTTATGCCACATCCGGCTTTCTTTGTAGATAGTGTCATTCCAGGTTTCATGAGAGCCCCTGAAGGAATTGTAAAGAATTCCCCTGTTTTTTGGTTTTGTTTTTGAAATTCCTTTATAAAGTGGGTTTGAGCTGATTCTCACTGCCATGTTTATGCCAGTCTAGACACACTTGATTCCCTTATGGAGACATATCAATACATAGGTTTTAAGATTCTTACTAAGCAGATATATTCCTCGGTGGGAAATAATGGGTTTTGAGTGACTTTTACTGAGGATGGTGTAGGTCTTGTCTATTCCGTATTTGCTTTTTGGAACGGTACCTGTACTAATATCAAACTCTGGTTTTATGCATCACCCCACCTCTCCTTCCCCCTTAAGCAGGCATAAGAGTGTTTTCTCAATGTGAGACTCTGTTCTCTTTCGTAACTCAGTTCATGTGTAGCCATGTTTACAGGACCTTCATAAGTGATATCTTATGATAAGTTTCATTTTCTCTGTGACTTATTTCACTTAGCATCCTCATACCTGAATCCACTCATTTTGCTGCTACTGGCCTTATGACATTGATTTCATGGCTGAGGGATATTCCAACGTACGTAAGTACCACAATGTCTTGAACCATTTTTGTCTTTCCTGGGATATTTCAGGTGTACCCAAGTTCATGTTCTTGTAAGCAGTGCAGCCCTAAATTTTGGGGTGGCTCTGTCTTATTGATTTTCAGTTTTCACAAGGTATACTCCCTAGACTGGAAGTGCCCTTGTCTCTTTAGCTCTGTTGTTTACTTGTTTTAGGGAACACAATGCACTCCTCCAGAGAGGCAGTTGGAAATTTACATCCTGCCCATCAGCATAACTAGGCTCCCTGTTCTCCAGGGCCAGTGTTGCCTTTCTAGTTTTTACACATTTTGCGGATATCCCTTTTGTCCAGTGGGAAGTGATACTGCTTTGTAGTGCAGACTTGCATTGCCCACTTCCTTGCTTGACCAGAAAGGGGGTATGCGTTTTCTCCTGAATATATTCAGGAGAAAACGCATACACACTTTTTGGCGCATTGCATCATTGTCGAAGTTGTGTCCCTCTTCCTGTGCTTTAAAGGCGATTCCAATGTACCTATTAAAATCTGTTTCCTGCTATTCTGGCTCGCTTTCAAGTCCACCTCGTTGCCTTCCCTCAAAAGATTTTTGGACGATAATTTTCCTTTATTACTCTGCCCTTTTGTGAATTGCTGTTCCCCTGAGCTCCATTTTTCAACTCGTTTTTATGAGCTGATCGCAAGTCCAAAATTTTGGTTCAGGACCTCTACTGGTTCCAGGCGAATGGCTGAGAGTTTGATTAATTCTTCTTCCTGCCAGGAAATTAGAGTGACATGAGCCAGTCCAAATGCCTAACAGCAATTTTCTCATTGGTTCTCCATCTTTCCTTTCATCTTCTGACAATTGGCAACATGTGAGAACCAGGAGGTTAAAGGGGATGTCTCTCCAAGTTGGGAGATTGATAGTAAAGCAGTTGGAAATTCCAACCGGAGCAACAGGAGAGGGATTATTAGTTGAGTTTTAAAAACCTTTCGTATTCACAGTGAGTCCATTGTCTAGGTTTCCTGTAAATGTTATAGCTGTAGAAGTATTCCCTTCAACCTGGAGAGTTGGGACCATTGGAATGGGTGCCACACATTATTGCTTTAAATGGTCTGCATTTGCTCACCGAATCTCACAAATCCTCTCAGTCCCAAGTGTCCAGACTTATGCCACATCCTGCTGTCTTTGTAGATAGGGTCATTACAGGTTTCATCAGAGCCCCTGAAGGAATTGTAAAGAATTTCCCTGTTTATTTGTTTTGTTTTTGAAATTCCTTTTTATATTGGGTTTGATCTGATTCTCACTGCCATGTTTATGCCAGTTAGGGCACACTTGATTCCCTTACGGAGACATATCAATACATAGGTTTTAAGATTCTTACTAAGCAGATATTTTCCTCTGTGGGAAATATGGGGTTTTGAGTCCCTTTCACTGAGGAAAGTGTAGGGATGGTCTATTCCATAGTTGGTTTTTGGAACGGTACATGTACTAATATCAAACTCTGGTTTTATGCATCAACCCACCTCTCCTTCCCCCTTAAGCAGGCATAAGAGTGTTTTCTAAATGTGAGACTCTGTTCTCTTTCCTAACTCAGTTCATGTGTAGCCATGTTTACAGGACCTTCATAACTGATATCTTATGATAAGTTTCTATTTCTCTGTGACTCATTTCACTTAGAATCATCGTACCTGAATCCACTCATTTTGCTGCTACTGGCCTTCTGACATTGATTTCATGGCTGAGGGATATTCCATCGTACGTAATTACCACAATTTCTTGAACCATTTTTGTCTTTCCTGGGATATTTCAGGTGTACCCAAGTTGAGGCTCTTGTAAGCAGTGCAGCCCTAAATTTTGGGGTGGCTCTGTCTTATTCATTTTCAGTTTTCCCAAGGTATATTCCCTAGACTGGAAGTGCACTTGGCTCTGTAGCTCTGTTGTTTAGTTGTATTAGGGAACACAATACACTCCTCCAGAGAGGGAGTTGGCAATTTACATCCCGCCCATCAGCATAACTAGGCTCCCTCTTCTCCAGGTCCTGTGTTGCCTTTCTGGTTTTTACACGTTTTGCGGATGTCCCTTTTGTCCGGTGGCAAGTGATACTGCTTTGTAGTGCAGATTTGCATTGCCTGCTTTCTTGCTCGGCCAAAAAGGGCGTATGCATTTTCTCCTGAATATGTTCAGGAGAAAACACATACGCACTTTTTGGCCCATTGCATCATTGTCGAAATTGTGCCCCTCTTCTTGTGCTTTAAAGGCGAATCCAATTTACCTCTTGAAATCTGTTTCCTGCTATTCTGGTCCGCTTTCAAGTCCACCTCGTTGCCTTCCCTCAAAAGATTTTTGGACGATAGTTGTCCTTTATTACTCTGCCAGTTTGTCAATTGCAGTGCCCCTGAGTTCCATTTTTCAACTCGTGTTTTTGTGAGCTGACCGCAAGTCCAAAATTTTGGTTCAGGACCTATACTGGTTCCCGGTGGGTGGCTGAGAGTTTGGTTAATTCTTCTTAATGCCGGGAAATTAGAGTGACATGTGCCCGTCCAAATGTCTAACAGCTACTCTCTCATTGGTTCTCCCTCTTCCCTTTCATCCTCTGCCAAATTGGCAACCTGTGTGAACCAGGTGGTTAAAGGGGCTGTCTCTCCAAGTTGGGAGATTGATAGTAAAGCAGTTTGAAATCAGACCAGAGCACCAGGAGAGGGAATATTAGTTGAGTTTTAGAAACCTTTCGTATTCACAGTGTGTCCATTCTCTAGGTATCCCGTACATGTTATAGCTGTAGTATTATTCCCTTCATCCTGGAGAGTTGGGACCCGTGGAATGTGTGTCACGCATTATTGCTTTAAATGGTCTGCATTTGCTTACCGAATCTCACCAATCCTCTCAGTCCCAAGTGTCCTGCCTTATGCCACATCCGGCTTTCTTTGTAGATAGTGTCATTCCAGGTTTCATGAGAGCCCCTGAAGGAATTGTAAAGAATTCCCCTGTTTTTTGGTTTTGTTTTTGAAATTCCTTTATAAAGTGGGTTTGAGCTGATTCCAACTGCCATGTTTATGCCAGTCTAGACACACTTGATTCCCTTATGGAGACATATCAATACATAGGTTTTAAGATTCTTACTAAGCAGATATATTCCTCGGTGGGAAATAATGGGTTTTGAGTGACTTTTACTGAGGATGGTGTAGGTCTTGTCTATTCCGTATTTGCTTTTTGGAACGGTACCTGTACTAATATCAAACTCTGGTTTTATGCATCACCCCACCTCTCCTTCCCCCTTAAGCAGGCATAAGAGTGTTTTCTCAATGTGAGACTCTGTTCTCTTTCGTAACTCAGTTCATGTGTAGCCATGTTTACAGGACCTTCATAAGTGATATCTTATGATAAGTTTCATTTTCTCTGTGACTTATTTCACTTAGCATCCTCATACCTGAATCCACTCATTTTGCTGCTACTGGCCTTATGACATTGATTTCATGGCTGAGGGATATTCCAACGTACGTAAGTACCACAATGTCTTGAACCATTTTTGTCTTTCCTGGGATATTTCAGGTGTACCCAAGTTCATGTTCTTGTAAGCAGTGCAGCCCTAAATTTTGGGGTGGCTCTGTCTTATTGATTTTCAGTTTTCACAAGGTATACTCCCTAGACTGGAAGTGCCCTTGTCTCTTTAGCTCTGTTGTTTACTTGTTTTAGGGAACACAATGCACTCCTCCAGAGAGGCAGTTGGAAATTTACATCCTGCCCATCAGCATAACTAGGCTCCCTGTTCTCCAGGGCCAGTGTTGCCTTTCTAGTTTTTACACATTTTGCGGATATCCCTTTTGTCCAGTGGGAAGTGATACTGCTTTGTAGTGCAGACTTGCATTGCCCACTTCCTTGCTTGACCAGAAAGGGGGTATGCGTTTTCTCCTGAATATATTCAGGAGAAAACGCATACACACTTTTTGGCGCATTGCATCATTGTCGAAGTTGTGTCCCTCTTCCTGTGCTTTAAAGGCGATTCCAATGTACCTATTAAAATCTGTTTCCTGCTATTCTGGCTCGCTTTCAAGTCCACCTCGTTGCCTTCCCTCAAAAGATTTTTGGACGATAATTTTCCTTTATTACTCTGCCCTTTTGTGAATTGCTGTTCCCCTGAGCTCCATTTTTCAACTCGTTTTTATGAGCTGATCGCAAGTCCAAAATTTTGGTTCAGGACCTCTACTGGTTCCAGGCGAATGGCTGAGAGTTTGATTAATTCTTCTTCCTGCCAGGAAATTAGAGTGACATGAGCCAGTCCAAATGCCTAACAGCAATTTTCTCATTGGTTCTCCATCTTTCCTTTCATCTTCTGACAATTGGCAACATGTGAGAACCAGGAGGTTAAAGGGGATGTCTCTCCAAGTTGGGAGATTGATAGTAAAGCAGTTGGAAATTCCAACCGGAGCAACAGGAGAGGGATTATTAGTTGAGTTTTAAAAACCTTTCGTATTCACAGTGAGTCCATTGTCTAGGTTTCCTGTAAATGTTATAGCTGTAGAAGTATTCCCTTCAACCTGGAGAGTTGGGACCATTGGAATGGGTGCCACACATTATTGCTTTAAATGGTCTGCATTTGCTCACCGAATCTCACAAATCCTCTCAGTCCCAAGTGTCCAGACTTATGCCACATCCTGCTGTCTTTGTAGATAGGGTCATTACAGGTTTCATCAGAGCCCCTGAAGGAATTGTAAAGAATTTCCCTGTTTATTTGTTTTGTTTTTGAAATTCCTTTTTATATTGGGTTTGATCTGATTCTCACTGCCATGTTTATGCCAGTTAGGGCACACTTGATTCCCTTACGGAGACATATCAATACATAGGTTTTAAGATTCTTACTAAGCAGATATTTTCCTCTGTGGGAAATATGGGGTTTTGAGTCCCTTTCACTGAGGAAAGTGTAGGGATGGTCTATTCCATAGTTGGTTTTTGGAACGGTACATGTACTAATATCAAACTCTGGTTTTATGCATCAACCCACCTCTCCTTCCCCCTTAAGCAGGCATAAGAGTGTTTTCTAAATGTGAGACTCTGTTCTCTTTCCTAACTCAGTTCATGTGTAGCCATGTTTACAGGACCTTCATAACTGATATCTTATGATAAGTTTCTATTTCTCTGTGACTCATTTCACTTAGAATCATCGTACCTGAATCCACTCATTTTGCTGCTACTGGCCTTCTGACATTGATTTCATGGCTGAGGGATATTCCATCGTACGTAATTACCACAATTTCTTGAACCATTTTTGTCTTTCCTGGGATATTTCAGGTGTACCCAAGTTGAGGCTCTTGTAAGCAGTGCAGCCCTAAATTTTGGGGTGGCTCTGTCTTATTCATTTTCAGTTTTCCCAAGGTATATTCCCTAGACTGGAAGTGCACTTGGCTCTGTAGCTCTGTTGTTTAGTTGTATTAGGGAACACAATACACTCCTCCAGAGAGGGAGTTGGCAATTTACATCCCGCCCATCAGCATAACTAGGCTCCCTCTTCTCCAGGTCCTGTGTTGCCTTTCTGGTTTTTACACGTTTTGCGGATGTCCCTTTTGTCCGGTGGCAAGTGATACTGCTTTGTAGTGCAGATTTGCATTGCCTGCTTTCTTGCTCGGCCAAAAAGGGCGTATGCATTTTCTCCTGAATATGTTCAGGAGAAAACACATACGCACTTTTTGGCCCATTGCATCATTGTCGAAATTGTGCCCCTCTTCTTGTGCTTTAAAGGCGAATCCAATTTACCTCTTGAAATCTGTTTCCTGCTATTCTGGCTCGCTTTCAAGTCTATCTCGTTGCCTTCCCTCAACAGATTTTTGGACGATAGTTTTCCTTCATTACTCTGCCAGTGTGTGAATTGCTGTGCCCCTGAGCTCCATTTTTCAACTCGTTTTTTGTGAGCTGACCGCAAGTCCAAAATTTTGGTTCAGGACCTATACTGGTTCCCGGCGGGTGGCTGAGACTTTGGCTAATACTACTTCCTTCCAGGAAATTAGAGTGACTAATGCCGGTCCAAATGCCTAACAGCTACTCTCTCATTGGTTGTCCATCTTCCCTTTCATCCTCCGCCAAATTGACAACATGTGAGAAACAGGAGGTTAAAGGGGGGGCTGTCTGTCCTAGTTGGGAGATTGATAGTAAAGCATTTGGAAATTCAAATCGGAGCACCAGGAAAGGGACTATTAGTTGAGCTTTAGAAACCTTTCGTATTCACAGTGTGTCCATTCTCTAGGTTTCCCGTACATGTTATAGCTGTAGTAATATTCCCTTCAACCTGGAGAGTTGGGACCCATGGAATGTGTGCCACACATTATTGCTCTAAATGGTCTGCATTTGCTCACCGACTCTCACCAATCCTCTCAGTCCCAAGTGTCCAGCCTTATGCCACATCCAGCTGTCATTGTAGATAAGGTCATTCCAGGTTTCATCAGAGCCCCTAAAGGAATTGTAAAGAATTTCCCTGGTTTTTGTTTTGTTATTGAAATACCTCCTTAGTGGGTTTGAGCTGATTCTCACTGCCATGTTTATGCCACTCTAGACAGACTTGATTCCCTTATGGAGACATATAGATACATAGGTTTTAAGATTTATACTAGTCAGATATATTCCTCTGTGGGAAATATGGGGTTTTGTGTCCCTTTAAATGAGGAAAGTTTAGGTCTTGTCTATTCCGTTATTGGATTTTGGAACGGTACATGTATTAATATCAATCTCTGGTTTTATGCATCACCCCACCTCTCCTTCCCCCTTAAGAAGGCATAAGGGTGTTTTCTGAATGTGAGATTCTGTTCTCTTTCCTAACTCACTTTATGTGTAGCCATGTTTACAGGACATTCATAAGTGATATCTTATGATAAATTTCTTTTTCTCTGTGACTTATTTCACTTAGAATCATCGTACCTGAATCCACTCATTTTGCTGCTACTGGACTTATGACATTGATTTCATGGCTGAGGGATATTCCATCGTACGTAAGTACCACAATTTCTTGAACCATTTTTGTCTTTCCTGGGATATTTCAGGTGTACCCAAGTTGAGGTTCTTGTAAGCAGTGCAGCCCTAAATTTTGGTGTGGCTCTGTCTTATTCATTTTCAGTTTTCCCAAGGTATATTCCCTAGACTGGAAGTGCCCTTGGCTCTGTAGCTCTGTTGTTTACTTGTTTTAGGGAACACAATGCACTCCTCCAGAGAGGCAGTTGGCAATTTACATCCCGCCCATCAGCATAACTAGGCTCCCTTTTCTCCAGGGCCTGTTTTGCCTTTCTAGTTTTAACACATATTGCGGATGTCCCTTTTGTCTGGTGGGAAGTGATACTGCTTTGTAGTGCAGATTTGCATTGCCCACTTGCTTGCTCGGCCAAAAAGAGCGTATGCGTTTTCTCCTGAATATATTCAGGAGAAAACACATACGCCCTTTTTGGCGCATTACATCATTCTGGAAGTTGTGTCCCTCTTCCTGTGCTTTAAAGGCGAGTCCAATGTACCTCTTGAAATCTGTTTCCTGCTATTCTGGCTCACTTTGAAGTCCACCTCGTTTCCTTCCCTCAACAGATTTTTGAAAGATATTTTTCATTTATTACTCTGCCCTTTTGTGAAGAGCTGTGCCCCTGAGCTCCATTTTTCAACTCGTTTTTTGTGAGTTAACCGCAAGTCCAAAATTTTGGTTCAGGACCTCTACTGGTTCCGGCGAGTGGCTGAGACTTTGATTAATTCTTCTTCCTGCCGGGAAATTAGAGTGACATGTGCCCGTCCAAATGCCTAACAGTTACTCTCTCATTGGTTCTCCATCTTCCCTTTAATCCTCTGCCAATTGGCAACATGTGAGAACCAGGAGGTTAAAGGGGATGTCTCTCCAAGTTGGGAGATTGATAGTAAAGCAGTTGGAAATTCAAAGCAGAGCAACAGGAGAGGGATTATTAGTTGAGTTTTAAAAACCTTTCGTATTCACAGTGTGTCCATTGTCTAGGTTTCCCGTAAATGTTATAGCTGTAGTAGTATTCCCTTCAACCTGGAGAGTTGGGACCATTGGAATGTGTGCCACACATTACTGCTTTAAATGGTCTGCATTTGCTCACCGAATCTCACAAATCCTCTGAGTCCCAGGTGTCCAGACTTATGCCACATCCAGCTGTCATTTTAGATAGGGTCATTACAGGTTTCATCAGAGCCCCTGAAGGAATTGTAAAGAATTTCCCTGTTTTTTTGTTTTGTTTTTGAAATTCCTTTTTATATTGGGTTTGATATGATTCTCACTGCCAGGTTTATGCCAGTTAGGGCACACTTGATTCCCTTACGGAGACATATCAATACACAGGTTTTAAGATTCTTACTAAGCAGATATATTCCTCCACGGGAAATATAGTGTTTTGAGTCCCTTTCACTGAGGAAGGTGTAGGGATTGTCTCTTCTGTAGTTGGTTTTTGGAACGGTACCTGTACTAATATCAAACTCTGGTTTTATGCATAACCCCACCTGTCCTTCCCCCTTAATCAGGCAATGAGTGTTTTCTAAATGTGAGACTCTTTTCTCTTTCCTAACTCAGTTCAGGTGTAGCCATGTTTACAGGACCTTCATAAGTGATATCTTATGATAAGTTTCTTTTTCTCTGTGATTTATTTCACTTAGAATCATCGTACCTGAATCCACTCATTTTGCTGCCACTGGCCTTATGACATTGATTTCATGGCTGAGGGATATTCCATCGTATGTAAGGACCACAATTTTTTGAAACATTTTTGTCTTTGCTGAGATACTTAATGTGTACCTTAGTTGAGGTTCTTGTAAGCAGTGCAGCCCTAAATTTTGGGGTGGCTTTGTCTTATTGATTTTCAGTTTTCCCAAGGTATATTCCCTAGACTGGAAGTGCCCGTGGCTCTGTAGCTCTGTTGTTACCTGTTTTAAGGAACACATTGCACTCCTCCAAAGGCTGGTGAAAGTTTACATCGTGCCCATCAGCATAACTAGGCTCCCTGTTCTCCAGGGCCAGTCTTGCCTTTCTGGTTTTTACACATTTTGAGGATGCCCCTTTTGACCGGTGGGAATTGATACTTCTTTTTAGTGCAGATTTGCATTGCCCGCTTGCTTGCTGGGCTAAAAAGGGCATATGCGTTTTTTCCTGAATATATTCTGGAGAAAATTCATATGCAATTTTTGGCCAAGTGCATCATTGTCGACAATGAGCCCCTCTTGCTGTGCTTAAAAGGCGATTCCAAAGTACCTCTTGAAATTTGTTTCATGCTATGGTGCCTCGTTTTCAAGTCCGCCTCATTGCCAACCCTCAACAAATTTTTGGACGATAGTTGTCCTTTATTTCGCTGCCAGTTTGTGAATTGCTGTGTCCCAGAGCTCCATTTTTCAACTCGTTTTTTGTAAGCTGACAGCAAATCCAAAATTTTGGTTGAGGAGCTATACTGGTTCCTGGCGGGTGGCTGAGACTTTGGTTAATTTTTCTTCCTAACGGGAAATTAGAGTGACATGTGCCCGTCCAAATGCCTAACAGCTACTCTCTAATCGGTTCTCCCTCTTCCCTTTCATCCTCTGCCAAATTGGCAACCTGTGCGAACCAGGAGGTTAAAGGGTCTGTCTCTCCAAGTTGGGAGCTTGATAGTAAAGCAGTTGGAAACTCTAACCGGAGCACCAGGATAGGGACTATTAGTTGAGTTTTAGAATCCTTTCGTATTCACAGTGTGTGCATTCTCTTCGTTTCCCATACATGTTATAACTGTATTGATATTCCCTTTTACCTGTCGAGTTTGGAGCCATGGAATTGGTGGCATGCATTATTGCTTTAAACGGTCTGCATTTTCTCATCCAATCTCACCAATCCTCTCAGTCCCAAGTGTCCAGCCTTAAGTCTCATCCAGCTGTCATTTTAGATGGGGTCATTCCAGGTTTCATCAGAACACCTGAAGGAATTGTGTTAGAATTTCGCTGTTTTTTTGTTTTGTTTTTGAAATTCATTTATATAATGCGTTTGAGCTGATTTTCACTGACGTGTTTATGCCGGTCTAGACACACTTGATTCCCTTACGGAGACATATCAATACGTAGGTATTAAGATTCTTACTAGTCAGATATATTCCTCTGCGGGAATAGGGCTGTTGAGTCCCGTTCACTGAGGAAGGAGTAGGTCTTGTCTCTTCTGTATTTGGATTATGCAACGGTACCTGTGCTAATATCAAACTCTGGTTTTGTTCATCTCCCCACCTCTCCTTTCCCCTTACGTAGGCATAAGTACGTTTTCTCAATGTGAGACTCTGTTCTTTTTCCTAATTCTGTTCATGTGTAGCCATGTTTTCATTTCCTTCATAAGTGATATCTTATGTCAGAATGCTCCACGGCTCTTGTCATCATAATGCTCCATGATGCTCGTCATCACAATTATCCATGGCTTTCTCATCACAATTTTCCACTGTCTTGCCATCACATTGCTCCATGCCCTGGTCATCACAATGCTCCATGTCCCTTGTCATCACAATTCTCCACCTCTTTGTCATCACAATGCTCGATGACACTTCTCATCACAATGTTACATGCTCTTGTCATCACAATTCTCCATGCACTTGTCATCGCAATGCTCCCTGACCCATGTCATAGCAAGCTCCATATGCTTGTCATCACAATGCTTCATGACATTGTAATAAAAATTCTCAATGTCCCTTGTCATCACAATGCTGCATGCCAATGTCATCACAATGCTCCATGACACTTGTCATCAAAATGCTCCAAGCCCTTGTCATCACAATGCTCCATGTCCTTGTCATCACAATGCTCCATGACCTCTGTCATCACAATGTTCCCTGACACCTGTCATCACAATGCTCCATGCCCTTTGTCAGTACAGCGCTCCATGATGTTCGTCATCACAATTACCCAAGGTCTTCTCATCACAATGCTTCAGGGTTTTACCATCACAGTGCTCCATGCCCTGGTCATCTCAATGCTCCATGTCCCTTGTCATCACAATTCTCCACGTTCTTGTCATCACAATGCTCCTTGACACTTCTCCTCACAATGTTATATGCTCTTGTCATCACAATTCTGCATGCACTTGTCATCACAATGCTCCAGGACCCCTGTCATAGCAAGCTCCATGCGCTTGTCATCACAATGTTTCAAGACCTGATCATTAAAATTCTCAATGGCCCTTGTCATCACAATGATCCATGCCCTTGTCATCACAATGCTTCTTTACCTTTGTCATCACAATCCTCCATGACACTTGGCATCACAATGCTCCATGTCATTGGCATCACAATGGAACATGACATATGTCATCACAATGCTCCCTGACACCTGTCTTAACAATAATCCATGACGTTGTCATCACAATGCTCCGTGCCATTGTCATCACAATGCTCCATGACACTTGTCATCACCATGCTCCAAGCCCTTGTCATCACAATACTCCATGCCCTTGTCATCACAATGCTCCATTACCTCTGTCATCACAATGTTCCCTGACACCTGTCATCACAATGCTCCATGCCCCTTGTCAGTACAGTGCTCCATGATGCTCGTCATCACAATTACCCAAGATCTTCTCATCACAATGCTTCAGGGTTTTACCATCAAAATGGTCCATGACTGCTGTCATCACAATGCTCCGTGACTCCATTCATCACAATGCTTCATGATCTTTGTCATCACAATGGTCAATGCCCTCGTCATCACAAGGCTCTGTGACCTGTCACCACAATGCTCCATGACCCTTGTCATCACAATGCTCCATGCCTTTCTCAGCACAATACGCAAAGACACTTCTCATCACAATGCTCCATGCGCTTGTCAACACAGTGCTCCACCAGCTTTTCATCACAATGCTCCATGCACTTCTCATCAAAATGCTCTGTCACCACTGATATCACAATGTTCCATAACTAGTCATCACAATACTCCCTCACCCTTCTCATCACAATGTTCCATGACCCCTGTCATCACAATACTACATGCACTATCATCACAGTGCTCCATGACCCCTGACCTCACAATACTCCATAACACATGTCATCAAAATGCTCCATAACATTTGTCATCACAAATCTCAATGACCCTTGGCATCACAAAGCTCCATGTCATTGTCATCACAGTGCTCCAGCAACCTTCTCATCACATTGCTCCATGCCCTTTTCATCACAAATCTCCATGACGCTTGTCATCACAATGTTCGATGCCCTTCTCATAACAATGCTCCATGCCCTTGTCATTACAGTCCTCCATGAACCCTGTACCACAGTGTTCCAGGCCCTTGTCATCACAATGCTCCAGGCCCACTCTCATCACAATAATCCATGAAACTTTTCAGACCAATGCCCCATGGCCTTGTCATCACAATGCTCCATTACCCCTGTCATAACAATGCTCCATGATCCCAGTCATCACAATGTTCCACAGCGTTGTCATCACAAGGCTCCATGACCCTTGTCATCACAAGGCTCCATACACATGAAATCACAATGCTCCATGCCCTTGTCATCACAAAGCTCCATGATGCATGTCTTCAGAATGCTCCATGGCTTTCTCATCACAATGCACCATTCCCTTGTCATCAGAATGCTCCACGACACCTGAAATCACAATGCTCATTGCCAATTTTCATTAGAATGCTCCATGAGAATGTCATCACAAGGCTCCATGGTTTTCTCATCACAATGCTCCAGGACCTTGTAATCACAATGCTCCTTTCTCTTGTCATCACAATGCTCCATGACTCCTGTCACCACAATACTCCATGAACATTTTCAGCACAGTGTTCCATGACATTCTCATCACAGTGCTCCTTGACCCCTGTCATCACAATGCTCCATGACCAATGTCATCACAGTCCTCCATGACACCTGACAACACAATGATCCGGGACTCTTGTCATCAAAATGCTCCATGACACTTGTCATCACAATGATCCATGCCCTTGTCATCACAATGCGCCATGCCTACTGTCATCACAATAATCCATGAAACTTGTCAGATTAATGTTCCGTGCCCCTGTCATCAAAATGCTCCATGCCCTTGTCATCACAATGCTCCATGCCCTTTGTCAGTACACGGCTCCATGATGCTCGTCATCACAGTTACCCAAAGTCTTCTCATCACAATGCTTCAGGGTTTTACCATCACAATGCTCCATGCCCTGGTCATCTCAATGCTCCATGTCCCTTGTCATCACAATTCTCCACGTCCTTGTCCTCACAATGCTCCTTGACACTTCTCCTCACAATGTTATATGCTCTTGTCCTCACAATTCTGCATGCACTTGTCATCACAATGCTCCAGGACCCCTGTCATAGCAAGCTCCATGCGCTTGTCATCACAATGTTTCAAGACCTGGTTATTAAAATTCTCAATGGCCCTTGTCATCACAATGATCCATGCCCTTGTCATCACAATGCTTCTTTACCTTTGTCATCACAATCCTCCATGACACTTGGCATCACAATGCTCCATGTCATTGGCATCACAATGGAACATGACATATGTCATCACAATGCTCCCTGACACCTGTCTTAACAATAATCCATGACGTTGTCATCACAATGCTCCGTGCCATTGTCATCACAATGCTCCATGACACTTGTCATCACCATGCTCCAAGCCCTTGTCATCACAATACTCCATGCCCTTGTCATCACAATGCTCCATGACCTCTGTCATCACAATGTTCCCTGACACCTGTCATCACAATGCTCCATGCCCCTTGTCAGTACAGTGCTCCATGACGCCCGTCATCACAATTACCCAAGATCTTCTCATCACAATGCTTCAGGGTTTTACCATCAAAATGGTCCATGACCGCTGTCATCACAATGCTCCGTGACTCCATTCATCACAATGCTTCATGATCTTTTTCATCACAATGGTCAATGCCCTCGTCATCACAAGGCTCTGTGACCTGTCACCACAATGCTCCATGACCCTTGTCATCACAATGCTCCATGCCTTTCTCAGCACAATACGCAAAGACACTTGTCATCACAATCATCCATGGCCTTGTCATCACAATGCGCCATGCCTACTGTCATCACAATAATCCATGAAACTTGTCAGATTAATGTTCCATGCCCCTGTCATCACAATGCTCCATGCCCTTGTCATCACAATGCTCCATGACACCTGTCATCACAATGCTCCGTGACTCCAGTCATCACAATGCTTCATGACCTTTGTCATCACAATGGTCCATGCCCTGGTCACACAAGGCTCTGTGTTCTTTGTCACCACAATGCTCCATACCCTTGTCATCGCAATGTTCCATGCCCACTGTCATCACAATAATCCATGAAAATTATCAGACCAATGATCCTCGGCCTCGTCACACGAGGCTCTGTGATCTTTGTCACCACAATGCTCCATGAACTTTTCTTCAAAATGCTCTGTGTCCCTTGTCATCACAATGCTCCATGCCTTTGTCAGCACAATGCTCCATGACACTTGTCATCACAAGGCTCCATGGCCCTCTCATCTCAATGCTCCAGGACCTTCTCATCGCATTGTTCCATTCCTTTCTCATCACAATGCTTCATGACACCTGTCATCACAGTACTCCATGAATATTTTCAGCCCAGTGCTCCATGACCTTCTCGTCACAGTGCTCCATGACCCATGTCATCACAATGCTACATGACCACAGCCATCAAAATGATCCATGCCACTTGTCATCAGAATATTCCATGCGCTTGTCATCCCCATGCTCCATGACCCCTTTAATCACAATGGTCCTTGACGCTTGTTGTCACATAGCTCCATGACACTTGTCATCACGGTGCTCCATGCCTTTGTCAGCAAAATGCTACATGACCTTGTCATCACAATGCTCCATGCACTTGTCCTCACAATTCTCCATTACCAGAGTCATCACAATCCTCCATGAACCTTGGGATCACATTGCTTCATGCCCTTGTCATCACAATGCTCCATGATTCTTGAAATAAAAACGATCCATGACCTCTCTCATCACAATGCTCCAAACACTTGTGATCACAATGTTCCATAACACTTGTCATCACAACGCTCCATAACACTTGTCATCACAGCGCTCCATGATGCCTGTCATCACAATAATCCATGCACTTGTCATCACAATGTTCCATGAACTTTGTCATCACAATGCTCAATACACTTGTCATCACAATGCTCCCGGACACTTTTCCTCAGAATGCTCCTTGAAAACTCTCTTGAAAAGGCTCCATGCCTTTTTCATCACAATGCTCCATGCCCTTTTTCTCACAATGCTCCATGCCATTGTCATCACAATACTGCACAATCTTGTCATCAGAATGCTCCAAGAACCTTGTCATCACAATGCTCTATGACCCCTCTCATCACAATGATCCATGACCCATGTCATCACAATGATACATTCCCTTGTCATCATAATGCTCCATTACCCTTGTCATCACAATGCTCCCAACTCTTGTCATCACAATGCTCCATTACATTTGTCATCACATTTCTCCATGACACTTGGCATCACAATGCTCAATGCCATTGTCATCACAATGCACCATGACATATGTCACCACAATGCTCCCTGACACCTGTCTTCACAATAATCAATGACCTTGTCATCACAATGCTCCATGAGCTAGTTATCACAGTGTGCCATGCCCTCTGTCATCACAATAATCCATGAAACATGTCAGACCAATGCTCCATGCCCCTTTCATCTCAATGCCTCATTCCCTTGTCATCACAATGCTCCATGACCCCTGTCATCACAATGCTCTGTGACTCCAGTCATCACAATGCTTCATGACATTTATCATCACAATGTTCCATGCCACTTTTCATCTCAATGCAGCATGAATCCTGTCTTCACAATGCACCAAGCCCATCATCATAATGCTTCATGCTATTGTCATCAAAATGAAATCAAAATGCTCCATGACCTCTGACACCAAAATGCCCCAAACACTTGTGATCACAATGTTCCATAACACTTGGCATCACAACGCCCCATTACGCTCGTCATCACAATTATCCATGGTCTTCTCATCACAATGCTCCATGACCTTTGTCATTACAGTGCTCGATACACTTGTCATCTCAATGCTCCCTGACACTTGTCCTCAGTGTGCTCCTTGAACCCTGTCATGACAAGGCTTCATGCATTTTTCATCGCAATGATCCATGCCCTTTTCATCACAATGGTCCAAGACCCCGGTAATCACAATGTTCCATGTGCTTGTCTTCACAAAGCTCCATGACGCATGTCATCAGAAAGCTCCATGGCCTTCTCATCACCATGCTCCATGCCCTTGTCGTCTCAGTGCTCCAAGACCCCATTAATTACAATGCTCCATGCCGCTTTTCATCAGAATGCTCCATGAGAATTGTCATCATAAGACTCCATGGTTTTCTCAGCACAATGCTCCAGGACCTTGTCATCACAATGCTCCATTCCCTTGTCATCACAATGCTCCATGACCCCTGTCATCACAATACTCCATGAACATTTTCAGCCCAATGATCCATGACCTTCTCATCACAATGCACCATGACCCCTGTCATCACAATGCTCCATGACCACTGTCATCCCCGCGCTCCATGACCCCTCACAACACAATGATCCGGGACTCTTGTCACCAAAAATCTCCATGATACTTGTCATCAGAATGATCCATGCCCTTGTCATCCCAATGCTCCATGACACATTTAATCAGAATATTCCGTGATGCTTGTCTTCACAATGCTCCATGACCCTTGTCATCACAGTGCTCCATGACCCCTGTATTCACAATTTTCCATGAACATTTTCAGCCCAATGCTCCATGACCTTCTCATCACAATGCTCCAAGACCCCTGTAATCACAATGCTCCATGCCCCTTTCCATCTCCGTGCTCCATGAACCCTGTCATCTCAATGAACCATGCCCATCATCATAATGTTTCATGCTATTTTCATTACAATGAAATCAAAATGCTCCATGACCTCTGTCATCACAATGTTCTAAACCCTTTTGATCACAGTGTTCCATAAAACCTGTCATCACAACGCCCCATGATGCTCGTCATCACAATTATCCATGGTCTTCTCATCACAATGCTCCATGAACTTTGTCATCACATTGTTCAATACACTTGTCATCACAATGCTCCCTGACTCTTGTCGTCATTATGCTCCTTGAACCCTGTCATGACAAGGCTCCATGACTTTTTCATCACAATGAACCATGCCCTTTCCTTCACAATGTTCCAATACCCATGTAATCACAGTTCTCCATGCCCCTTTTCATCAGAATTCTCCATGAGACTCGTCAATACAAGGCTCCAATGTTTTCTTATAACAATGCTTCAGTACCTTCTCATCACAATGCTCCATTCCCTTGTCATCACAATGTTCCATGACACCCGCCTTCACAATACTCCATGAATATTTTTAGCCAAATGCTCTATGACCTTCTCATCACAATGCTCCATGAACCTGTCATCACATTGCTCCATTAGCACTGTCATGACAATGCTTCATGACCCCTGACAACACAGTGATCCGGGAATCTTGTCATCAAAATGCTCCATGACACTTGTCATCACGATGATCCATGCTCTTGCCATACCAATGCTCCATGACCCCTGTAATCACAATGCTCTGTGACGCTTGTCATCACAGTGCTCCATGACTCATGTCATCAAAATGCTCCATGCCTTTGTCAGCAAAATGCTTCATTACATTGTCATCACAATACTCCATGCACTTGACATTAAAATACTCCATTCCCATTGTCATCAAAATCCTCGGTGAACATTGGGTTCACATTGCTTCATGCCCTTGTCATCACAATGATCCATGCTTCTTGAAATGAAAATGATCCATGACCTCTGTCATCACAATGCTCCAAACCATTGTGATCACTATGTTCCATAACACTTGTCATCACAACGCTCCATGATGCCTGCCATCAAAATGCTGCATGAAATTTGTCATCAAAATGCTCAATACACTTGTCATCACAATACTCCATGACACTTGTCGTCAGAATGCTCCTTGAAACCTGTCATGAAAAGGCTCCATGCCTTTTTCATCACAATGCTCCATGCCCTTTTCATCACAATGCTCCATGCTAGTATCATCACAATACTGCACAAGCTTGTCATCAGAATGCTCCATGACCCCTGTCATCACAATGATCCATGACACCTGTCATCAAAATGCTCCATTTCCCTTGTCATTACAGTGCTCCATGACGCTCGTCATCCCAATTATCCATGACCTTCTCATCTCAATGCTCCACTGTCTTGTGATCACAATGCTCAATGCCCTGGTCATCACAGTGCTCCATGTCTCTTGTCATCACAATTCTCCACGTCCTTGTCTTCACAATGATCCATGACACTTCTCGTCACAAAGTTACATGCTATTTTCATCACAATTATCCATGCACTTGTCAACACAATGCTCCATGACACCTGTCATAGCAAGTTCCATGTGCTTGTCATCACAGTGTTTCACGACGTTGGCATCAAAATTCTCAATGGCCTTGGTCATCACAATGCTCCATGCACTTGTCATCACAATGCTCCATGACACTTCTCATCACAGTGCTCCAAGCGCTTGTCATCATAATGCTCCATTACCTTTGTCATCACAATCCTCCATGACACTTGTCATCACAATGCTCCATGCCGTTGTCATCACAATGCACCATGACATAGGTCATCACAATGCTCCCTGACACCTGACTTCAGAATATTCCATGACCTTTTCTTCACAGTGCTCCATGCCCTTGTCATCACAATGTGCAATGCCCACTGTCATCACAATAATCCATGAAATTTTTCAGACCGATGCTCCATGCCCCTGTCATCACAATGCTCCATGCACTTGTCATCACAATGCTCCATGACACATGTCATCACAATGCTCCTTGACTCCAGTCATCACAATGCTTCAAGACTTTGTCATCACAATGGTCCATGCCCTTATCATCACAAGTCTCTGTGACATTTGTCACCAAAATGCTCCATGAACTTTTCATCACAGTGCTCTGTGACCCTTGGCATCACAATGCTCCATGCCTTTGTCAGCAAAATGTTCCATGATACTTGTCAGCACAGTGCTCCATGAGCTTGTCCGCACAATGCTCCATGACTGATGTGATCACAATGTGCCATGTGGTTGTCATCACAATGCTCCACATCCTTGTCATCACAATGCTCCATAAACATTGTCATCACAATGCTCCATGCACTTCTCATGAAAATGCTCTCTCACCACTGATATCACAATGTTCCATCACTAGTCATCACAATACTCCCTCACCCATCTCATCAAAATGTTCCATGACCCCTATCATCACAATGCTACATGCCGTTATCATCACAATGCACCACTCCCCTGTCATCAAAATACTCCATGACCTTTGTCATCACAAAGCTCCATTACTCTTGGCATCACACTTCTCCATGCCATTGTCATCACAATGCTTCATGAAGCCTCTCATCACATTGCTCCATGCCCTTGTCATCACAAAGCTCCATGACGCTTGTCATCACAATGCTCGATGCCCTTCTCATCACAATGCTCCATGGCCTTGTCATTACAATCCTCCATGACGCATGTATCACAGTGTTCCGTGTCCTTATCATCACAATGCTCCATGCCCACTCTCATCACAATAATCCATGAAAATTTTCAGACAAATGCTCCATGCCCTTGTCAGCACAAAGCTCCATGTCGCATGTCATCAGAATTCTCCATGTCCTTCTCATTCACAATGCTCCATGCCCTTGTCATCACAATGGTCCAAGACACCTGTAATCACAATGCTCCATGTCCCTTTTCATCTCAATGCTCCATGAACCCTGTCATCAAAATGCACCAGGCCCATCATCATAATGCTTCATGCTGTTGTCATCACAATGAAATTAAAATGCTCCATGACCTCTGTCATCACAATGCTCCAAACCCTTGTGATCACAATGTTCCATAACACTTGTCATCACAACGACCCATGACACTCGTCATCACAATTATCCATGGTCTTCTCATCACAATGCTCCATAGCATTTGTCATCACAGTGCTCAATACACTTGTCATCAAAATGCTCCCTGACTCTTGCCATCAGTATCTTCCTTGAACACTGTCATGACAAGGCTCTATGCCTTTTTCATCACAATGATCCATGCCCTTTTCATCACAATGCTCCAAAACCCATGTAATCACTATGCTCCTTGCACTGGTCATCACAAAGCTCCATGACGCATGTCATCAGAATGCTCCTTGGACATCTCTCACAATGCTCCATGCCCCTTTCATCACAATGCTCCAAGACCCCGGTAATCACAATGCTCCATGCCCCTTTTCATCAGAATGCTCCATGAGACTTCTCATCACAAGGCTCCATGGTCTTCTCATCAGAGTGCTCCAGGACCTTGTCATCACAATGCTCTATGAGCCCTTTCATTCAGAATACTCCATGAACATTTTCAGCTCAATGCTCCATGATCTTCTCATCACAATACTCCATGACCCCTGTCATCACAATGCTCCATGCTCCTTTATATCAAAATGATCCATGACCTCTGTCATCACAGTGCTCCAAACCCTTGTGATCACATTGTTCCATAACACTTGTCATCACAACGCTCCATGATGCCTGTCATCACAATACTCCATGCCCTTATCATCACAATGCTCCATGAACTTTGTCATCACAATGCTCAATACACTTCTCATCACAATGCTCCCTGACTCTTGTCGTCAGAATGCTTCTCGTACCCTGTCATGAAAAGGCTGTATGCCTTTTTCATCACAATGCTCCATGCCCTTTTCATCACAATGCTCCATGCCATTGTCATCACAATGCTTCAAGAAGCCTCTCATCACATTTCTCAGTGCCCTTGTCATCACAAAGCTCCATGACGCTTGTCATCACAATGCTCCATGACCTTGTCATTACAATCCTCCATTACCCATGTATCACAGGGTATCGAGTCCTTGTCATCACAATGCTCCATGCCCACTCTTAGCACGATAATCCATGAAAATTTTCAGACAAATGCTCCAGGCCCTTGTCATCACAAAGCTCCATGACACATGTCATCAGAATGCTCCATGGCCTTCTCATTCACAATGCTCCATGCCCTTGTCATCACAATGCTCCAAGACACCTGTAATCACAATGCTCCATGCCCCTTTTCATCAGAATACTCCAGGAACATTTTCAGCTCAATGCTCCATTATCTTCTCATCACAATGCTCCATGACCCCTGTCATCACAATGCTCCATGCTCCTTGATATAAAAATGATCCATTACATCTGTCATCACAGTGCTCCAAAGCCTTGTGATCACATTGTTCCATAACACTTGTCATCACAACTCTCCATGATGCCTGTCATCACAATACTCCATGCCCTTGTCATCACAATGCTTCATGACCTTTGTCATCACAGTGCTCAATACACTTGTCATCACAATGCTACCTGACACTTGTCGTCAGAATGCTCCTTGAACCCTGTCATGAAAAGGCTCCAAGCCTTTTTCAAAACAATGCTCCATGCCCTTTTCATCACAATGCTCCATGCCATTGTCATCACAATACTCCACAAGCTTGTCATCAGAATGCTCCATGACACATGTCATCACAATGCTCCATGACCCCTGTCATCACAATGCTCCATGACCCCTGTAATCACAATGCTCCATGCCTCTTGTTATTACAGTGCTCCATGACACTCGTCATCACAATTATCCATCGTCTTCTCATCACAATGCTGCACGGTCTTTCCATCACAATGCTCCCTGCACTGGTCCTCACAATGCTCCATGACCCTTTTCATCACAATTCTCCAAGCAATTGTCATACAATGGTCCATTACATTTGTCACCACAATCCTCCATAACACTTGGCATCACAATGCTCCACGCCATTGTCATCACAATGCACCATGACATGTGTCATCACAATTCTCCCTGACACCTGTCTTCACAATACTACCTGACCTTGTCATAAAAAGGTTCCATGCCCTTGTCATCACAATGTGCCATGCCCACCCTCATACCAATAATCCATGAAACTTGTCAGACCAATTATCCATGCCCCTGTCATCACAATGCTCCATGCCCTTGTAATCACAATGCTCCATGACCCCTCACATCATAATGCTCCGTGACTCCAGTCATCACAATGCTTTATGACCTTTGTCATCACAATGGTCCATTCCCTCGTCATGACAATGCTCTGTAAAACTTGTCATCACAATGCTCCATGCCTTTGTCAGCACAATGGACCATGACATATGTCATCACAATGCTCCCTGACCCTGTCTTCACAATTCTACATGCCCTTGGCATCACAATGCTCCATGCCCTTGTCATCACAGTGCGCCATGCGCACTGTCATCACAATAATCCGTGAAACTTGTCAGACCAATGCTCCATGCCCCTGTCATCACAATGCTCCACGCACTTGTCATCACAATGCACCATGACCCCTGTCATCACAATGCTCCGTGACTCCAGTTATCACAATGATTCATGACCTTTGTCATCACAATGATTCATGACCTTTGTCATCACAATGGTCCATAGCCTCGTAATCACAAGGCTCTGTGACATTTGTCACCACAAAGCTCCATAAACATTGGCATCACAATGCTCCATGCCATTGTCATCACAATGCTCCATGAACCCTCTCATCAAATTGCTCCATGCACTTGTCATCACAAAGCTCCATGACGTTTGTGATAACAATGCTCGGTGCACTTCTCATCACAATGTTCCATGCCCTTGTCATTACAATCCTCCATGACCCATGTAACACAGTGTTCCGTGACCTTGTCATTACAATGCTCCATGCCCCCTCTCATCACAATAATCCATGAAAATTTTCATACCAATTCTGATGCCCTTGTCAACACAATGCTCCACTACCCTGTCATAACAATGCTCCATGACACCTGACATCACAAGGTTTCAGGGCCTTGTCAATACAAGTTTCCATGACCGTTGTCATCACCGTGCACCAAGACCCTGTAATCACAATGCTCAATGCACTTGTCATCACAAAGCTCCATGGCGCATGTCATCAGAATGCTCCATGGCCTTCTCATTCACAGTGCTCCATGCCCTTGTCATCACAATGCTCCAAGACACATTTAATCACAATGCCCCATGCCCCTTTTCATGTCAATGCTCCATGAAGCCTGTCATCACAATGCACCATGCCCATCATCATAATGCTTCATGCTATTGTCATCACAATGAAATCAAAATGCTCCATGACCTCTGTCATCACAATGCTCCAAACCCTTCTGATCACAATGTTCCATAACACTTGTCATCACAATTCCCCATGACGCTGGTCATCACAATTATCCATGGTCTTCTCATCACAATGCTCCTTGACCTTTGTCATCACAAGGCTCAATACACTTCTCATCTCAATGCTCCCTGCCACTTGTCGTCAGTATGCTTCTTGAACCCTGTCATGACAAGGCTCCTTGCCTTTTTCATCACAATGATCCATGCGCTTTTCATCACAATGTTCCAAGACCCCAGTAATCACAATGCTCCTTGCCCTTGTCATCACAAAGCTCCATGACCCATATCATAAGAATGCTCCATGGCCTTCTCATCACCATGCTCGATGCCCTTGTCATCACACTGCTCCCTGACACTTGTCTTCAGAATGCTCCTTGAACCCTGTCATGAAAAGGCTCCATGCCTTTTTCATCACAATGCTCCATGACCTTTCATCACTATGCTCCATGCCATTGTCATCACAATACTCCACAAGCTTGTCATCAGAATGCTCCATGACCCATGTCATCACAGTGCTCCATGACACCTCTCATCACAATGCTCCATGACCCCTGTAATCACAATGCTCCATGCCTCTTGTCATTATAGTGCTCCATGACGCTCGTCATCACAATTATCCATGGTCTTCTCATCACAATGCTGCACGGTCTTTCCATCACAATGCTCCCTGCCCTGGTCCTCACAATGCTCCATGACCCTTTTCATCACAATTCTCCAAGCAATTGTCATACGATGCTCGATTACTTTTGTCATCACAATCCTCTATGACACTTCACATCACAATGATCCATTACATTTGTCATTACAATCCTCCATGATACTTGGCATCACAATGCTCCACGCCATTGTCATCACAATGCACCATGACATGTGTCATCACACCTGTCTTCACAATACTACATGACCTTGTCATAAAAAGTTTCCATGCCCTTGTCATCACAATGTGCCATGCCCACCCTCATACCAATAATCCATGAAACTTGTCAAACCAATTCTCCATGCCCCTGTCATCACAATGCTCCATGCCCTTGTAATCACAATGCTCCATGACCCCTCACATCATAATGCTCCGTGACTCCAGTCATGACAATGCTTTATGACCTTTGTCATCACAATGGTCCATTCCCTCGTCATGACAATGCTCTGTAAAACTTGTCATCACAATGCTCCATGCCTTTGTCAGAACAATGCTCCATGACCCTTGTCATCACAATCCTACATGCGCTTCTCAGCACAATGCTCCACAACCTTGTCATCACAAATATCCATAAAACTTGTCATCACAATGCTCCTTGCACTTCTCATCTAAATGCTCTCTCACCACTGATATCACAATGTTCCATCACAAGTCATCGCAATACTCCCTCACCCCTGTCATCACAATGTTCCATGACCCCTGTCATCAAAATGCTACATGCCCTTATCATCACAATGCTCCATGACCACTGACATCACAATGTTCCATAACTCCTTTCATCAAAATGTTCCCTGACCCTTTTCATCAAATTGTTCCATGACCCTTTCATCACAATGCTCCCTGCCCTACTCATCACAATGCACCACACTCTTGTCATCAAAATGCTCCATGACCTTTGGCATCACCAAGCTCCATGACCCTTGGCATCACAATGCTTCATGCCATTGTCATCACAGTGCTCCATGAACACTCTCATCACATTCCTCCTTGCCCTTGTCATCACAAAGCTCCATGACGCTTGTCATCACAATGCTCGATGCCTTTCTCAACACAATGCTCCATGCCTTGTCATTACAATCCTCAATGACCCATGTATCACCGTGTTCCCTGCCCTTGTCATCACAATGCTCCATGCCCACTGTCATCACAATAATCCATGAAACATTTCAAACCAATGCTCCATGCCCTTGTCATCACAATGCTCCATTAGCCCTGTCATAAAAATGCTCCATGACCCCTGCCATCACAATATTCCACAGCATTGTCATCACCAGGCTCCATGTACCTTGTCATCACAATGCTCCAAGACCCCTGTAATCACAATGCTCCATGCCCCTTTTCATCTCAATTCTCCATGAACACTGTCATCACAATGCACCATGCCCATCATCATAATGCTTCATGCTATTGTCATCACAATGGAATCAAAATGTTCCATGACCTTTGTCATCACAATGCTCCAAACCCTTCTGATCACAGTATTCCATAACACTTGTCATCACAATGCCCCATGACGCTCCTCATCACATTTATCCATGGTCTTCTCATCACAATGCTCCATGACCTTTGTCAACACAATGTTCAATACACTTGTCATCACAATGCTCCCTGACACTGGTCTTCAGTATGCTCCTTGAAACCTGTCATGACAGGGTTGCATGCCATTTCCTCACAATGATCCATGCACTTTTCATTACAATGCTCCAAGGTCCCTGTAATCACAGTGCTCCATGCGCTTGTCATCACAAAGCTCCATGACGCATGTCATCAGAATGCTCCAAGGCATTGTCAGCAAAATGCTACATGACCTTGTCATCACCATGCTCCATGCCCTTGTCATCACAGTGCTCCACGAAACCTGTAATCACAATGTTCCATGCCCCTTTTCATCAGATTGCTCCATGAGACTTGTCATCACAATGATCCATGGTCTTCTCATCACAATGCTTCATGACACCTGTCATCACAATGCTCCATGACCACTGTCACCACAACGCGCCATGACCCCTGACAACACAGTGATCCGGGACTCTTGTCATCAAAAATCTCCATGACCCTTTTCATCTCAATGATCTATACCCTTGCCTTCCCAGTGTTCCATGACCCCTGTTATCACAATGCTCCATGATGCTTCTAATCCCAGTGCTCCATGACCATTGTCATCACAATGCTCCATGCCTTTGTCAGCAAAATGCTACATGACCTTGTCATCACAATGCTCCATGCACTTGTCATCACAATCCTCCATTACCATTGTCATCACAATCCTCCATGAAACTTGGGTTCACATTGATTCATGCCATTGTCATCACATTTCTCATGCTCCTTGAAATCAAAATGATCCATGACCTCTGTCATCACAATGCTCCAAACACCTGTGAACACAATGTTCCATAACACTTGTCATCACAATGCTCCATGATGTCTGATATCACAATACTCCATGCCTTGTCATCACAATGCTCCATGATCATTGTCATGACAATTCTCAATACACTTGTCATCACAATGCTTCCTGACACTTGTCGTCAGAATGCTCCTTGAAACCTTTCATGAAAAGACTCCATGCTTTTTTCATCACAACGCTCCATGCCCTTTTCATCACAATGCTCCATGCCATTGTCATCACAATACTCCACAAGCTTGTCATCAGAATGCTCCATGACCCTTGTCATCACAGTGCTCCATGACCCCTGTTATCACAATGCTCCATGACACCTGTCATCACAATGCTCCTTGCCCCTTGTCATTACAGTGCTCCATGACGCTCGTCATCACAATTATCATTGGTCTTCTCATCAAAGTGATCCACGGACTTGCCATCACAATGATCCATGACATTTCTCATCACAATGCTCCATGACCGATGTCATCACAAGGCACCATGCGCTTGTCATCACAGTGCTCCATAAAATTTGTCATAACAATGCTCCATGCACTTCTCATGAAAATGGTCTCTCACCACTGATATCACAATGTTCCATCACTAGTCATCACAAAACTCCCTCAGGCATGCCATCACAATGTTCCATGACCCCAGTCATCACAATGATCCGTGGACTTTTCATCACAATGCTCCATGCTATTGTCATCACAATACTCCACAAGCTTGCCATCAGAATGCTCCATGACCCTTGTCATGACAATGCTCCATGACCCCTGTCATCACAATGCTCCATGACCCCTGTCATCACAATGCTCCATGCCCCTTGTCATTACAGAGTTCCATGACGCCCGTCATCACAATTATCCATGGTCTTCTCATCACAATGCTCCCTGGTCTTGCCATCACAATGCTCCATGCCCTGGTTATCAGTAGTCTCCACGTCCTTGTCATCATAATGCTCCATGACACATCTCATCACAATGTTCCGTGCACTTTTCATCACAATTATCCATGCACTTGTCATCGCAATGCTCCATGACCGCTGTCATAGCAAGCTCCATGCGCTTGTCATCACAATGCTTCACGACATTGTCATCAAATTTCTCAATGGCCCATGTCATCACAATGCTCCAAGCCCTTGTCATCACAATGCAACATTACCTTTGTCATCACAATCCTCCATGACACTTGGCATCACAATGCTCCTTGCCATTGTCATCACAATGGACCATGACATATGTCATCACAATGCTCCCTGACCCTGTCTTCACAATTCTACATGCCCTTGGCATCACAATGCTCCATGCCCTTGTCATCACAGTGCGCCATGCGCACTGTCATCACAATAATCCATGAAACTTGTCAGACCAATGCTCCATGCCCCTGTCATCACAATGCTCCACGCACTTGTCATCACAATGCACCATGACCCCTGTCATCACAATGCTCCGTGACTCCAGTTATCACAATGACTCATGACCTTTGTCATCACAATGATTCATGACCTTTGTCATCACAATGGTCCATAGCCTCGTAATCACAAGGCTCTGTGACATTTGTCACCACAAAGCTCCATAAACATTGGCATCACAATGCTCCATGCCATTGTCATCACAATGCTCCATGAACCCTCTCATCAAATTGCTCCATGCACTTGTCATCACAAAGCTCCATGACGTTTGTGATAACAATGCTCGGTGCACTTCTCATCACAATGTTCCATGCCCTTGTCATTACAGTCCTCCATGACCCATGTAACACAGTGTTCCGTGACCTTGTCATCACAATGCTCCATGCCCCCTCTCATCACAATAATCCATGAAACTTTTCATACCAATTCTGATGCCCTTGTCAACACAATGCTACACTACCCTGTCATAACAATGCTCCATGACACCTGACATCACAAGGTTTCAGGGCCTTGTCAATACAAGTTTCCATGACCGTTGTCATCACCGTGCACCAAGACCCTGTAATCACAATGCTCAATGCACTTGTCATCACAAAGCTCCATGGCACATGTCATCAGAATGCTCCATGGCCTTCTCATTCACAGTGCTCCATGCCCTTGTCATCACAATGCTCCAAGACACATTTAATCACAATGCCCCATGCCCCTTTTCATGTCAATGCTCCATGAACCCTGTCATCACAATGCACCATGCCCATCATCATAATGCTTCATGCTATTGTCATCACAATGAAATCAAAATGCTCCATGACCTCTGTCATCACAATGCTCCAAACCCTTGTGATCACAATGTTCCATAACTCTTGTCATCACAATTCCCCATGATGCTCCTCATCACAATTATCCATGGTCTTCTCATCACAATGTTCCTTGACCTTTGTCATCACAATGCTCAATACACTTCTCATCTCAATGCACCCTGTCACTTGTCGTCAGTATGCTTCTTGAACCCTGTCATGACAAGGCTCCTTGCCTTTTTCATCACAATGATCCATGCGCTTTTCATCACAATGTTCCAAGACTCCAGTAATCACAATGCTCCATGCCCTTGTCATCACAATGTGCCATGCCCACCCTCATACCAATAATCCATGAAACTTGTCAAACCAATTCTCCATGCCCCTGTCATCACAATGCTCCATGCCTTTGTAATCACAATGCTCCATGACCCCTCACATCATAATGCTCCGTGACTCCAGTCATCACAATGTTTTATGACCTATGTCATCACAATGGTCCATTCCCTCGTCATGACAATGCTCTGTAAAACTTGTCATCACAATGCTCCATGCCTTTGTCAGCACAATGCTCCATGACCCTTGTCATCACAATCCTACATGCGCTTCTCAGCACAATGCTCCAAGACACATGTCATCACAATGTGCCATGCACTTGTCATGACAATGCTCCACAACCTTGTCATCACAAAGCTCCATAAAACTTTTCATCACAATGCTCCTTGCACTTCTCATCTAAATGCTCTCTCACCACTGATATCACAATGTTCCATCACAAGTCATCGCAATACTCCCTCACCCCTGTCATCACAATGTTCCATGACCCCTGTCATCAAAATGCTACATGCCCTTATCATCACAATGCTCCATGACCACTGACATCACAATGTTCCATAACCCCTGTCATCAAAATGTTCCCTGACCCTTTTCATCAAATTGTTCCATGACCCTTTCATCACAATGCTCCCTGCCCTACTCATCACAATGCACCACACTCTTGTCATCAAAATGCTCCATGACCTTTGGCATCACCAAGCTCCATGACCCTTGGCATCACAATGCTCCATGCCATTGTCATCACAGTGCTCCATGAACACTCTCATCACATTCCTCCTTGCCCTTGTCATCACAAAGCTCCATGACGCTTGTCATCACAATGCTCGATGTCTTTCTCAACACAATGCTCCATGCTTTGTCATTACAATCCTCAATGACCCATGTATCACCGTGTTCCCTGCCCTTGTCATCACAATGCTCCATGCCCACTGTCATCACAATAATCCATGAAACATTTCAAACCAATGATCCATGCCCTTGTCATCACAATGCTCCATTAGCCCTGTCATAACAATGCTCCATGACCCCTGCCATCACAATATTCCACAGCACTGTCATCACAAGGCTCCATGTACCTTGTCATCACAATGCTCCAAGACCCCTGTAATCACAATGCTCCATGCCCCTTTTCATCTCAATTCTCCATGAACACTGTCATCACAATGCTCCATGCCCATCATCATAATGCTTCATGCTATTGTCATCACAATGGAATCAAAATGTTCCATGGCCTTTGTCATCACAATGCTCCAAACCCTTCTGATCACAGTGTTCCATAACACTTGTCATCACAATGCCCCATGACGCTCCTCATCACATTTATCCATGGTCTTCTCATCACAATGCTCCATGACCTTTGTCAACACAATGTTCAATACACTTGTCATCACAATGCTCCCTGACACTGGTCTTCTGTATGCTCCTTGAAACCTGTCATGACAGGGTTGCATGCCATTTCCTCACAATGATCCATGCACTTTTCATTACAATGCTCCAAGGCCCCTGTAATCACAATGCTCCATGCGCTTGTCATCACAAAGCTCCATGACCCATGTCATCAGAATGCTCCAAGGCATTGTCAGCAAAATGCTACATGACCTTGTCATCACCATGCTCCATGCCCTTGTCATCACAGTGCTCCACGAAACCTGTAATCACAATGCTCCATGCCCCTTTTCATCAGATTGCTCCATGAGACTTGTCATCACAATGATCCATGGTCTTCTCATCACAATGCTTCATGACACCTGTCATCACAATGCTCCATGACCACTGTCACCACAACGCGCCATGACCCCTGACAATACAGTGATCCGGGAATCTTGTCATCAAAAATCTCCATGACCCTTTTCATCTCAATGATCTATACCCTTGCCTTCCCAATGCTCCATGACCCCTGTTATCACAATGCTCCATGATGCTTCTAATCCCAGTGCTCCATGACCATTGTCATCACAATGCTCCATGCCTTTGTCAGCAAAATGCTACATGACCTTGTCATCACAATGCTCCATGCACTTGTCATCACAATCCTCCATTACCATTGTCATCACAATCCTCCATGAACCTTGGGTTCACATTGATTCATGCCATTGTCATCACATTTCTCATGCTCTTTGAAATCAAAATGATCCATGACCTCTGTCATCACAATGCTCCAAACACCTGTGAACACAATGTTCCATAACAGTTGTCATCACAATGCTCCATGATGTCTGATATCACAATACTCCATGCCTTGTCATCACAATGCTCCATGATCATTGTCATGACAATTCTCAATACACTTGTCATCACAATGCTTCCTGACACTTGTCCTCAGAATGCTCCTTGAAACCTTTCATGAAAAGACTCCATGCTTTTTTCATCACAATGCTCCATGCCCTTTTCATCACAATGCTCCATGCCATTGTCATCACAATACTCCATAAGCTTGTCATCAGAATGCTCCATGACCCTTGTCATCACAATGCTCCATGACCCCTGTTATCAAAATTCTCCATTACACCTGTCATCACAATGCTCCTTGCCCCTTGTCATTACAGTGCTCCATGACGCTCGTCATCACAATTATCATTGGTCTTCTCATCAAAGCGATCCACGGACTTGCCATCACAATGATCCATGACACTTCTATTCACAATGCTCCATGACCGATGTCATCACAAGGCACCATGCGCTTGTCATCACAATGCTCCACATGCTTGTCGTCACAATGCTCCATAAAACATGTCATAACAATGCTCCATGCACTTCTCATGAAAATGGTCTCTCACCACTGATATCACAATGTTCCATCACTAGTCATCACAGTACTCCCTCAGGCATGCCATCACAATGTTCCATGACCCCAGTCATCACAATGATCCATGCACTTTTCATCACAATGCTCCATGCCACCGTCATCACAATACTCCACAAGCTTGTCATCAGAATGCTCCATGTCCCTTGTCATGACAATTCTCCATGACCCCTGTCATCACAATGCTCCATGACCACTGTCATCACAATGCTCCATGCCCCTTGTCATTACAGAGCTCCATGACGCCCGTCCTCACAATTATCCACGGTCTTCTCATCACAATGCTCCCCGGTCTTGCCATCACAATGCTCCATGCCCTGGTTATCAGTATTCTCCACGTCCTTGTCATCACAATGCTCCATGACACATCTCATCACAATGTTCCATGCACTTTTCATCACAATTATCCATGCACTTGTCATCGCAAAGCTCCATGACCCCTGTCATAGCAAGCTCCATGCGCTTGTCATCACAATGCTTCACGACCTTGTCATCAAAATTCTCAATGGCCCATGTCATCACAATGCTCCAAGCCCTTGTCATCACAATGCAACATTACCTTTGTCATCACAATCCTCCATGACACTTGGCATCACAATGCTCCTTGCAATTGTCATCACAATGGACCATGACATATGTCATCACAATGCTCTCAGACTCCTCTCTTCACAATTCTACATGACCTTGGCATCACAATGCTCCATGCCCTTGTCATCACAGTGTGCCATGCCCACTGTCATCACAATAATCCATGAAACTTGTCAGACCAATGCTCCATGCCCCTGTCATCACAATGCTCCACGCACTTGTCATCACAATGCACCATGACCTCTGTCATCACAATGTTCCGTGACTCCAGTCATCACAATGATTCATGACCTTTGTCATCACAATGGTCCATAGCCTCGTCATCACAAGGCTCTGTGACATTTGTCACCACAAACCTCCATAAACATTGGCATCACAATGCTCCATGCCATTGTCATCACAATGCTCCATGAACCCTCTCATCAAATTGCTCCATGCACTTGTCATCACCAAGCTCCATGACGCTTGTGATACCAATGCTCGATGCACTTCTCATCACAATGTTCCATGCCCTTGTCATTACAATCCTCCATGACCCATGTAACACAGTGTTCCATGACCTTGTCATCACAATGCTCCCTGCCCACTCTCATCACAATAATCCATGAAACTTTTCATACCAATTCTGATGCCCTTGTCATCACAATGCTCCACTACCCTGTCATAACAATGCTCCATGACACCTGACATCACAAGGTTTCACGGCCTTGTCAATAAAAGTCTCCATGACCGTTGTCATCACCGTGCACCAAGACACTGTAATCACAAAGCTCAATGCACTTATCATCACAAAGCTCCATGGCACATGTCATCAGAATGCTCCATGGCCTTCTCATTCACAATGCTCCATGCCCTTGTCATCACAATGCTCCAAGACACATTTAATCACAATGCTCCATGCCCCTTTTCATCTCAATGCTCCATGAACCCTGTCATCACAATGCACCATGCTCATCATCATAATGCTTCATGCTATTGTCATCACAATGAAATCAAAATGCTCCATGACCTCTGTCAACACAATGCTCCAAACCCTTGTGATCACAATGTTCCATAACACTTGTCATCACAATGCCCCATGACGCTCCTCATCACAGTTATCCATGGTCTTCTCAGCACAATTCTCCATGAACTTTGTTATCACAATGCTCAATACACTTGTCATCACAATGCTCCCTGACACTTGTCGTCAGTATGCTCCTTGAACACTGTCATGACAAGACTCCATGCCCTTTTCATCACAATGCTCGAAGACACCTGTAATCACAATACTCCATGAATATTTTCAGCCCAATGTTCCATGATCTTCTCATCAAAATGCTCCATGACCCCTGTCATCACAATGCTCCATGCTCCTTGAAATCAAAATGGTCCATGACCTCTGTCATCTCAATGCTCCAAACCCTTGTGATCACATTGTTCCACAACACTTGTCATCACAACGCTCCATGATGCCTGTCATCACAATACTCCATGCCAGTGTCTTCACAATGCTCCATGCACTTTGTCATCACAATGCTCAATACACTTGTCATCACAATGCTCCCTGACACTTGTCGTCACAATGCTCCTGGAACCCTGTCATTAAAAGGCTCCATGCCTTTTTCATCACAATGCTCCATGCCCTTTTCATCACAATGTTCCATGCCATTGTCATCACAATACTCTACAAGCTTGTCATCAGAATGCTCCATGACCCTTGTCATCACAATGCTCCATGACCCCTGTCATCACAATGCTCCATGACACCTGTCATCACAATGCTCCACGCCCCTTGTCATTACAGTGCTCCATGACGCTCGTCCTCACAATTTTCCATGGTCTTCTCATCACAGTGCTCCACGGTCTTGCCATCACAATGCTCCATGACACTTCTCATCTCAATGTTACATGCTCTTTTCATCACAATTCTCCATGCACTTGTCATCGCAATACTCCATGGCCCCTGTCATAGCAAGCTCCATATGCTTGTCATCACAATTCCTCCCGACCTTGTCATCCAAATTCTCAGTGGCCCTTGTCATCACAATGCTCCATGCCCTTGTCATCACAATGCTCCATGACCATTGTCATCACAATGCTCCAAGCCCTTGTCATCACATTGCTCCATTACCTTTGTCATCTAAATCCTCCATGACACTTGGCTTCACAATGCTCTATGCCATTTTCATCACAATGCACCATGACATATGTCATCACAATGCTCCCTGACACCTATCTTCACAATACTCCATGACCTGGTCATAACAATCCTCCATGCCCTAGTCATCACAATGTGCTATTCCCACTATCATCACAATAATCCATGAAACTTATCAGACCAATGCTCCATGCCCCTGTCATCACAATGCTCCATGCCCTTGTCATGACAATGCTCCATGACTCCAGTCATCACAATGCTTCATGACCTTTGTCATCACAGTGGTCCATGCACTCGTCATCACAGGGCTCTGTGATCTTTGTCTCCATAATTCTCCCTGAACTTTTCATCACAATGCTCTGTGACCCTTGTCATCACAATGCTCCATGCCTTTGTCAGCAGAGTGCTCCATGACCCTTGTCATCACAAAGCTCCATGCAATTGTCAGAACAATGCTCCATGACACATGTCTTCACAATGTGCCATGTGCTTGTCATCACAATGTTCCACAACTTTTTCATCACAATGCTCCATAAACCTTGTCATCAAAAAGCTCCATGCACTTCTCATCAAAATGCTCTTTCACCACTGATATCAAAATGTTTCATCACTAGTCATTACAATACTCCCTCACCCCTGTCATGACAGTGTTCCACGGCCTTGTCATTACAAGGCTCCATGACCCTTGTCATCACAATGCTCCAAGACCCCTGTAATAACAATGCTCCATGCTCTTGCCATCACAAAGCTCCATGACGCATGTCATCAGACAGCTCCATGGCCTTCTCATCTCAATGCTCCATGCCCTTTTCATCACAATGCTCCAAGACAACTGTAATCACAATGCTCCATGCCCCTTTTCATATCAATGCTCCATGAACTCTGTCATCACAATGAACCATGCCCATCATCATAATGCTTCATGCTATTGTCATCACAATGAAATCAAAATGCTCCATAACCTCTGTCATCACGATGCTCCAAACCCTTGTGTTCACAATGTTCCATAACACTTGTCATCACAACTCCCCATGACGCTCGTCATCACTATTATCCATGGACTTCTCATCACAATGCTCCATGAACTTTGTCATCGGAATGCTCAATACACTTGTCATCACAATGCAACCTGACACTTGTCGTCAGTATGCTACTTGAACCCTCTCATGACAAGGCTCCATGCTTTTTCATCACAATCATCCATGCTACATTCATCTCAATGCTCCTAGACCCATGTAATCACAATGCTCCAAGCCCCTTTTCATCAGAATGCACCATGATACTTGTCATCACAAGGCTCCATGGTCTTCTCCTTACAATGCTCCAGGGCCTTTTCATCACAATGCTCCATTCCATTGGCATCATAATGCTCCATTACCCCTGCCATCACAATGCTCAATGATTATTGTCAGCACAATGCTCCATGAACTTCTGATCACAATGCTCCATGACCCGTCATCACAATGCTCCATGACCCCAGTCATCACAATGCTCCATGACCACTGTCATCACAACGCTCCATGACACCAGACAACACAATGATCCAGGACTATTGTCATCAAAACGCTCCATGACACTTGTCATCAAAAGGATTCATGCCCTTGCCATCCCAATGCCCCAAGACCCCTGTAATCCCAATGCTCCATGACACATGTCATCACAGTGCTCCATGACCCTTGTCATCAAAATGTAACATGCATTTGTCATCACAATGCTCAATACACTTGTCATCACAAGGCTCCCTGACACTTGTCGTCAGAATGCCCCTTGAACACTCTCATGAAAATGCTCCATGCATTTTTCATCACAATGCTCCATGCACTTGTCATCACAATCCTCCATTACCCTTGGGATCACATTGCTTCATGCCCTTGTCATCTCTCTCTTGCCTTTGTGGTTTTTACAGATTTTCGGATATCCCTTTTTACCGGTGGGAAGTGACAATTCTTTGTAGTGTGGATTTGCATTGTGTGCTTGCTTGATTGGCCACAAAGGGCGTATGCGTTTTCTCCTGAATATATTCAGGAGAAAAGTCATACGCCCTTTTTGGCCAAGTGCATCATTGTCGAAGTTGTGATGCTTTTCCTGAGCTTTAAAGGCGATTCTAATTTACCTCTTGAAATATGTTTTGTGCAATTCTGCCTCATTTTCAAGTCCACTTCTTTGCCTTTCCTCAACAGATTTTTGGAATTGAGTAGTTCGTTATAACTGCAAGTTTGTGAATTTCTGTGCACCTGAGCTCCAATTTTGAAATCCCATTTTTGTGAGCTGACCGCAAATCCACAATATTGCTTCAGGACCTATACTGGTTCCAGGGGTGGCAATACTGGTTCCCTGATGTTGGCTGAGGCTTTGTTTAATTCTTCTTCCAGAACGGGAAATTAGAGTGACATGTGCCCGTCCAAATGCCTTCATCTACTCTCTGATTGGTTCTCCCTCTTCCCTTTCATCCTCCTCACAATTAGCAAACTGTGCGAAACAGGAGGTTATAGTGGTTGACTCTCCAAAGTTGTGAGATTGATAGTAAAGCAGTTGGAATGCCAAACTGGAGCACAAGGAGAGGAAAAATTAGGAGACTTTTAGAAACCTTTCGCCAAAACAGTGGGTTCATTCTCTAGGTTTCCCATACATGTTATAACTGTAGTGATATTCCCTTCTACCTGGAGATTTGGGACTCATGGAATGGTGACATGCATTACTACTTTAAAGGGTCTGCATTTTCTCTCCCAATCTCACCAGTCCTCTCATTCCCCGGTGTCCAGCCTTATGTCTCATCCAGCTGTCTTTGCAGATAGGGTCATTCCAGGTTTCATCAGAACCCCTGAAGGAATTGTGTAAGAATTTCACTGTTATTTTGTTTTGTTTTTGAAATTCATTTTTATAATGGGGTTGAACTGATTTTCACGGACGTGTTTATGCCGGTCTAGACACAATTGATTCCCTTACGGAGACATATCAATACATAGGTTTTAAGATTTTTACTAGTCAGATATATTCCTCTGCGGGGAATAGGGGTGTTGAGTCCCGTTCACTGAGGAAAGTGTAGGTCTTGTCTATTCTGTATTTGGTTTATGGAATGGTACCTGTGCTAATATCAAACTCTGGTTTTATGCATCACCCCACCTCTACTTTCCCCTTAAGCAGGCATAAGAGTGTTTTCTAAATGTGAGACTCTGTTCTCTTTCCTAATTCAGTTCATGTGTTGTGATGTTGACATTACCTCTATAAGTGATATCTTATGATTAGATTCTTTTTCTGTGTGACTTATTGCACTTAGAATCATTGTACCTTAATCCACTCATTATGCTGCTGCTGGCCTTATGGCATTGATATCACGTCTGAGTGATATTCCATTGTACAAAATTACCACAAGTTCTTTATGCATTTCTCTTTATCGTGCGATATTTTATGTGTACCGAAGTGGAGGTTCTTGTATGCAGAGCAGCCCTAAATTTTGGGGTGCCTGTGTCTTGTTGATATTTAGTCTTCCCAAGTCATATGCCCATGAGTTGAATTCCCCTTTGCTCGGGGGCTTTGTATTTTAGATGTTTTAGGAAACAGCATACACTTCTTCAGAGTGGCTCTTGGATATTTATACGCCACCAATCAGCGTGACGAGGTTCCCTGTTCTCCATGGTCTCTCCTGCATTTCTGGTTTGTACACATTTTTGGATGGCCTTTCTGAGCAGTGGAAATTGAGACTTCTTTGTTGTGCGGATTTGCATTTCCTGCTTGCTTGGTTGACCAAAAACTCTGTATGTGTTTTTTTCCTGAAGATATTCACGAAAAAAAACGCATACACCCTTTTGCCCAACTGCATCATTTTAGAAATTGTGCTGCTTTTCATATGCTTTAACTGTGAGTACAATCTGCCTTTTGAAATCTGTTTCCTGCAATTCTGCCTCTCATTCAGATCCTCTTCGTTGCCTTACCTGAATATATTTTTGGACGTTGGTTATCATTTATATCGTTGCAGGTCTTTGAATTGTCTGCTCCTGGGCTCCATTTTTCAACTCGCATTTTTTGTGAGACGGCCGCCAAACCATTGTATTGCTTCCGGCCCTATTCTGGTTCTGGGGAGGCAGGCTGAGCCTTTGGTTAATTCTTCTTCCTAATGGGAAATTAGAGTGACATGTGCCTGTCAAAACTCCTACAGCTAGTCTCTCAATGGTTCCCCCTCTTCCCGTTTATCCTCTGCACAAATTGCAAACTGTGTGAAACAGGAGGTTAAAGGTGCTGATTCTCCTAGTGGGGAGATTGTTAGTAATGTGGCTGGAATGGCGAACCCCAGCACCAGGAGATCAAAAATGAGGTGCATTTCAAACACCTTTCCTGAGCACACGGTGTACGTTCATCTTGGTTTTCCAGGCATGTTTTCGCTGTCAGAAGATTCCCTTGAACATGCAGATTTGGGACCCATGGAATGGGTACCAGGCAGTATTACTTTAAAAGGTCTGCATTTCCTCACCCAGCCTCTCTAACATCTCTTAGCATGCATAGCTTCCAGCCTTATATATCATCCTGCTGTGGGTCTACATGTGTTCAATCCAGGTTACATCATAGCCCTTCAACAAAAATTGTAAGAATTTTTGTCTGTCTCACTGTTTTTCTAAATATTTTTAAATTTATTTTTATATTGGTTTCAGCTGATTTTCAAAGCTCTGTTTTTTGCGGCTGTACATCCACTTCATTCATGTACTGTGAGACAGCAATAAATTCTGTTTCAGATGCTTACCAGTCATATGTATTATTTTCCAGTGACTTGAGTGGGCTGAGTGCAGTTTTTGAGGTACCGTGTAGGCCTTGTCTGTTATTCAATTTGGTACTTGGAATGGTATCTTTGCTAATTTCAACCTCCTGGATAATACCTCACCCTTCCCCACCTTTCCCATTTAGCAGCCTTATGTCTATTTTCTACATATTTGACTATGTTTCTGTTTTGTAATTTATTTCATGTGTAGCCATTTTTGATTCCACCTTTAAGTGACATCTTATGATATGTGTCTTTTTCTTTCTGACATACGTCACTTAGAATGATCGTATGTATCTCCTACAGAGTTGTTACAACTGGCCTTATTTCATTCACTTCTGGGTGAGTAATATAACACTCTACATAAGTACCCCATCTCTTTTATCCATTTTATCCTTCCAGGGACATTTATTTTATATCCAAGATGAGGCCCTTTTTAACAGAGAGTTGGTAAACGTTGGGGTGCCTGTTTTCTGTTGATTTTTGTTTTTCCCAAGGTATACGCCCATGAGTGCAAGTGCCCTATGCTTTGTAGCTCATTTTTTAGACGTTTTAGCAAACATAATACACTTCTCCAGAGTGGCCGTTGGCAAATTACATTTCCACTATCAGCCTCACAGGGCTCCCTTTTCTCCTCACCCTGTCCTGCATTTCGGGTGTTTACACTTTATGTGGATGGCCCTTCTGACTGATGTGAAGTGATACATTTTGTAGTATTGATTTCCAGTGCCCACCTGTTTGGTTGGATAAAAAGTGTGTATGGCCTTTACTTGAATATATTCAGAAAAAATGCATACGCCCTTTTTGGCCAACTGCATCATTGGCGATGTTCAGCCCCTTTTCTTTTGCTTTAATGGGGAGTCCTTTCCACCTCTTCAAATCTGTTTCCCACCACTCTCCCTTGCTTACAAGACCTTTTCTGTGACTTACCTCAAGACATTTTTTGACGATAGATATTTTCAACTCTGCAGTTTCATGAATTTTAGTCCCCCTGAGTTCCATTTTTCAACTTGTGTTTTTGGAAACTGGACACAAAACAGCAGGATTTCCTCTAGCCCTATTCTGTTTCTGTGGGCAATTCTAGCCTTTGATGAATTTGTCTTCCGGATTGGAAATTACAGTGGAATGTGCCTGTCCGAACACCTAGGACTTGTCTCTAAATTTTTCTCATCCTTCCGCTTCATCCTCTGGAAAAATTCCCATCTGTGTGCAACAGGATGTGGACGGTGCTGATATCCCCAAGTAAGGAGATTGTTAGGAAAGGTACTGGAGGGGTGAACCCGAGCACCAGGCGATGAGGAGATGAGGTGCCTTTTCCAAACTGTTTCCGATCAAACGGTGTACCATCCTCTAGGTGTCACAGGCATGTTGTAGCCATAGGAATGGTCCCGTGCATGTAAGGAGAACACCAGGGATTTTTCCAAATCAGTGCCTCCCTGAACCCCAAACTGGGGAAATTTTAAGCTACGGCTACATATATGTCCATTAAGGGCCTTGGGAAATAGGTAGAGTCCAAACTTTAGATGATTGAAATCTTCAGAGTCAGAAGTGCTCACCATCGGCCTTGCTTAGGTTACATTTTATCTGTCATTGATAGATGATGTCAATAAAAATATCTATTCTTTTTCAGATAATTTCCCCTTATAGGTTATTGCAAAATATTCAGTGTAGTTCCCTGTGCTATACAGTAGTTCCTTGTTTATGATCTGTTTTATGCATAGCAGTGTGTATGTGTTAATCCCAAACTGTTAATTTATGCCTTCTCCTACCTTTCCCCTTTGGTAATAATAAATTATAAGATTTTATACTTCTCAGAAATGGGGAAGCTGAAAGAGAGGTATCATTTTCAATGGAAAAGCATTCAAAACAAGATTGAAGCTTCGGCCAAGAGTATTCGATGTACATCCTTGGGAATAAATCACTTCATTTCTCTAATGTTGACCTGACAAATAAGACAGACGTCTTCACTAAACTTGCTTATAATAAAGTGATGGAAATATCAAATGTAAGTCTTAGAAACATCTTATTTTACCCGAGCCTTATACACTGATCTAGGATGACTACAGTTTGGCTCTCACATCTGTTCATTGAAGTTACAATGTTCTCAATTTCTATTACTGATCCTCCAGAGTGGACCCCAACAGGAGTCCCCGTGCCCAGTGTCATTGGAGCCAACAGATCAAGACTGAGTTTGGTTCAGAAGCAAAGGAAACTTTATATTTTGAAAACAGAATGGAGAGGTGAGAGCGTGCACTCCCTGCGATCTGTGGCCTGGGCTGCTGTGTAGGGATCCTGGCAGCGTCAGCAGGAGGGAGGGGGTGGAGCTTTGGAGGCCTGGGTTGGCTGCAGCTCAGGCTCTATGTTGCAGAGTCTGCATGGGACCGCGCTAGCTGAGGTGTCGACCCAGCCATTCTGCACTAGGAAATCGGGTCTGAAGTGCCGGGTGTGGGACCTCTGCATGCGGAACCCTAGGAGCACGTGAAATTAGACAAAGCACAAAGGAAAAACAGGTTAGATTTTATTTTATTGTCCAGATTCTCTTTTTATCTCCCAGGTATTTTTAATGAACGTTGCCGGAGACGAACACCTCCCCTGCTTTTTGTCCCGTTCCTCATTCTTGGGGTGCTGAGGGTGCAGACCCCTCTTTTGTAACTGCTTCATGCTGAGGTGGAAGCCCTCATACACGGGGGGAGGGGCAAAACTTCTCCCCAGGAGCCTCCAGGTGAGGTTGATTGTCCCAAGGCCTCGTGCCTCACTGCTCGTCCACCTGAGCACCAGCATTGGAAGTGTTATAGATTCTAATGACCTTTAAGGGTCCAGGAAAGAGATGCACAGAGATGCTGCTGTGGCAGGTTTCACCCCACCACACATTTGTTCGGTGACCTTAGGCTGACGAATTTTCCATGCTAGATGCTCTGACCAGTAGTCTGTGCTTTCTTTAATTAGGTCCCTGAATTAATGTACAAACAGCACCATGTGTCAGAGCCCTGCCCGCTCAACTACAAGACAGTCCAGGGTCGGTGGTGATCCAGGACCATGACGTCCACTGAGTCAACGGCCTTTTGAAGTAGCCAGCAGTCCAGCCGGTCATATTGGCCACCATCACCGCGGTGTCTGTAGGGTTTTCTATGGTGAAATCATGATATACTTTTCCTCCGCCAAGCTTGTTAGCTCCCGTCTGGGTGCAGTAAGTCCTGCAAGCAGTAGTCTGCTCTTTCGGGGCACAGACTTGTTTTCTGAGAGAAACTCCAGGTCAAGTGATGGTCACACGAGTCATCTTGGGGGCCCATTGCCCCCGTTTGTCTCTCTGGAGGTTGGAGTTGGAGGGCCTCCTCACTCGAGGTCAGTGTGTCCGCAGTGCGACCCCTGCAACTTCAGGGCATGATGGGTGGTTAGGATCACCACGTGGGTTCCTTTTCCCTTAGGAGGGAGCTGGCCTTGCAGGCTGCTGATTTCCAGCTTTTTAGATACCCCAGTATCCTGGCCTGATGGGGCGGTGGGCAAAGCCCTTGGTGACCATAGTTTATCATACCTGAAGGACATTCTTGTGTTGCTCCATTTCAAGTGGTCCCAGTTTTTGCACTAAGGCTCCAAGGGTGATTAACCTTGACCGGGTATGTAAAGGTCAAAGTGTTTAGCTAAATTAGGGAGCTCCTGGGCAAGGGCCTGAATTGACTGCTCTTTCCATTCTTGAAAGTCTGCTTCTGGATTCTATTGAAAAGGATCATCATCATTTCATGTCAGTGTTTCATGTAGAGGCCCAGGTATTAGACTGTAGTTAGGGATCCAGATGCATAAAACCTTGGCCTCCCCAGGAACCCCTAAGCTGTCTTCTAGTTTTAGAAGAGGTAAGGCTGCAAATGGCTTCTTCCCTATCCTGGGATGCGTTTCTCTGAATATCTGTGAGAATGAAGCCCAGGCATGTCACCTTAGCCTGGGATATTTGAGCCTTTTCCTTGGACACATTCTATCCTTTCTTGGCTAGGTAGTTCAGAGGCGTCTTTAGTAGGCCTGGTGATCAGAATGTCATCTGCATATTGAAGGAGGGTTCCCTTTTGCAGAGGTAGAACTTTGAGGTCTTTAGAGGACATTTCCCCAATGATGGTGTGGGGATTTTTTAACCATTGGGGCAGGACGGTCCAGCATTATTGCTTTCGTTGCATATTGTGTCCTGCCACTCACAAACAAAAAGTTCTTGTGACTCTGAGATGAATGGAATACAGAAGAAGGCATCATTGAAGTCTAATACTGAATGTCATGGCCTGGTGGATGGTAGAATGACCAGCAGGGTGTAGGAAATAGGAGCTACTGGATGTATATCCTCGGTGGCTTCACTGACTGTCCTGATATTCTTTACCAGGTTTCCAGCAGCCCATGGGGCTCTCGTGGTCAGGCCAATACCAGGATATGGAGCTCACCTGGGCTGCGCCACCCACCCCACAGCCCACGGGGCTCTCGTGGTCGTCCCTCCCAGGGTATGGAGCTCACATGTGCAGCTACCCAGCAGCCCATGGGGCTCTCCTAGTCAGGCCCTTCCCAGGATAGACAGCTCCCCTGGGCCTGTACCCCAGCAGGGCTGGACATATAGGAACTGTGCACATAGCCCACCTTACAGAGAACCCCCAGCTCACCTGTCGCTCACAGCAGACACAGAACACCTCAGAGCAGGACTTGAACTAACAAACAGCAGCTCTGAGAGGTCTGTGACCCTGGGTATCACTCTGTGCAGCCTCTCTCTGTCCGGACTTCCAGACACTTCCACTTCAGCCAGGGCAGCAGGCCTCTGTCTCCAACCACCATCACTCCTCTCCCTGACTCCTGGGTTCCTCTCATTAGGATGGGGTCTTCTTGAAGTTGTTTTCCACTCATAGACTAGATAAAATGATAAGAAAAAAGCCGCAGCTGCAGCCCCTTGTCTATCCTGACTCTCAGGAGCCGACACCTGTTCTTTGGGTTTGGCCCGTTTAGCAAGTTTCATTTTCTGCAACTGTGAGCCCCTGAGGGGTGAGGATTGGCTGATTTGGGCAGCCTGACACTGCCTGCCAGCCCTCCCCATGTGTGCCTGGGTTGAGGTCAATATAAACACCTCTCCAGTCAGCAAGAGCCCCTGTTGCTGTGCCTGGCGCCATATTCTCTGCCCCGTCAGCAGTGCCGGGGCTGGGGTGGTGGGAGGGCGTGAGGGGACATGGCTTTGTGGGTGGCGCAGTATGAGGGGGGCTCTGATGGACTTTCTGCAGGAGTTGCCAGGCTGCCACCTGCTAAAGAAGAGGATGTGTCACCCATACCTGCCGCTGGAATTTCTCCCCAGGCAGAGGTGAGGAAGTAAAAAAGCAGTGGGGGCCGTGGCAGGAGGGGTATCTCAGGCAGGGAAATGGAAAGCTTCCAGAAGAGCATCTGGAGCCAGGACCATCCTGGCTGGCCTGCAGTCACCATGTCGGCCTGCGTGCTGTCTATGTGTGACTCCACAGCCCTTTCTCTAGGCTTGCAAGTTCTTGTACATATTCAGGTGTTTTACCTGGAAAGGGTGGGAAGAGTTCAGCTGCAGCAGGACTGGGGATCAGCTCACATTTACTCACAGACGCCTCGACACAGTCCCCCAGCTTTGCAATGAGGATGCTCCTTGTTGGGGGGAGCGCTGCTGACTGCATGGGAGACGATTTCCCACCTCTGACCAACTTAAGAATTTTTACCACTGGAGCAAGTGCCCTGATACAATTTTCCTCTGTATAACTGGTAGGTTCTGTTTTTTTTTTTTTTTCTTTTTGGTTCAAGTAGATTTTATTTATTCCTCTTTTTTTTTAATTTACAGATATAAACATGGAAATAATGCATTAATATAAAGACGTCTATATGAAGGGAAAAACTTTTTTTCTGTTTTTTTATTAAATGTTATTTATTTATTTTTATTTTTTTTAAAATTTATTTATTTCTTTTATACAGCAGGTTCTTATTGGATATCTATTTTATACATATAAGTGTGCCCATGTGAATCCCAGTCTCCCAATTCATCCCACCACCACCCTCACATGGCATTCCCCCCTTGGTGTCCATATGTTTGTTCTCTACATCTGTGTCTCTATCTCTGCCCTGCAAACCGGTTCACCTGTACCATTTTTCTAGGTTCCACATATATGCATTAATATACAATATTTGTTTTTCTCTTTCTGACTTACTTCACTCTGTATGACAGTCTCTAGATCCATCAAGGTCTCTACAAATGACCCAATTTCATTCCTATGTATGGCTGAGTAATATTCCATTGTATATATGTACCACATCTTTATCCATTCGTCTGTCTGTGGGCACTTAGGTTGCTTTCATTACCTGGCTATTGTAAATAGTGCTGCAATGAACATTGTGGTGAATGTGTCTTTTTGATTTATGGTTTTCTCTGGGTATATGCCCAGTAGTGGGATTGCTGGATTATATGGTAAATCTATTTTTAGTTTTTAAAGGAACCTCCATACTGTTCTCCATAGAGATTGTATTGATTTACATTCCCAAAAATAGTGGAAGAAGGTTCCTTTTCTCCACACCCTCTCCAGCATTTGTTGTTTGTAGATTTTCTGATGATGCCCATTCTAACAGCTGTGACGTGATACCTCATTGTAGTTTCAATTTCCATTTCTCTAATAATTAGAGATGTTGAGCAGATTTTCATGTGTGTCTTGGCCATCTCTATGTCTTCTTGGAATAAATGTTTATTTAGATCTTCTTCCATTTTTGTATTGGGTTGTTTGTTTTATTAATATTGAGCTGCATGAGCTGTTTATATATATTGGAGATAAAGCATTTGTCCATTGATTCGTTTGCAAATATTTTCTGCCATTCTCAAGGTTGTCTTTTCGTCTTGTTTGTAGTTTCCTTTGCTTTGCAAAAGCTTTTACGTTTCATTAGGTCCCAGCTGTTTAGTTTTCTTTTTTATTTCATTAGTATAGGAGGTGGATCAAAAAAGATCTTGCTGTGATTTACGTCAGAGTATTCTTCGTAAGTTTTCCTCTCAGAGTTTTATACTGTCCAGTCTTACATTAAGGTCTCTAATCCATTTTGAATATATTTTTATGGATGGTGTTGGGGAGTGTTCAAATTTCATTATTTTACCTATAGCTGTCCATATTTCCCAGCACCACTGATTGAAGAGACTGTCTTATCTCCATTGTATAGTTTTGCCTCCTTTGTCATAGATTAGTTGACCATAGGTGTGTAGGTTTATCCCTGGGCTTTCTTTTTTTTTTTTTTTCCTTTTACACCTTTATTGGAGTATAATTGCTTTAAAATGGAGTGTTAGTTTCTGCTGTATAACAAAGTGAATCAGCTATACATATACAAATGCCACCATATCCCCTCCCTCTTGCATCTCCCTCCCACACTCCATATCCCACCCCTTTTGGTGGTCACAAAGCACCGAGCTGATCTCCCTCTTCTATGTGGTTGCATCCCAGTAGCTATCAGTGTTACATTTGGTAATGTATTTATGTCCATGCCACTCTCTCACTTCGTCCCAGCTTACCCATCCCCCTTCCTGTGTCCTCAAGTCCTTTCTCTACTTCTGTGTCCTTAATCCTGTCCTGCCACTAAGTTCTTCAAAATCTTTTTTTTCCTTCATTAGATTCCATATATCTCTGTTAACATACAGTATTTGTTTTTCCCTTTCTGACTTACTTCACTGTGTAGGACAGATTCTAAGTCCATCCACCTCAGTACAAATAACTCAGTTTTGCTTCTTTTTATGGCTGAGTAATATTCCATTGTATATATGTGCCAGATCTTCTTTATCCATTCATCTGTCGATGGACACTTAGGTTGCTTCCATGTCCTGGCTATTGTAAATAGAGCTGAAATGAACATTTTTGTACATAACTCTTTTTGAATTATGGTTTTCGCAAGGCAAATGCCCAGTAGTTGGATTGTTGTGTCCTTTGGTACTTCTATTGTTAGTAATTTAAAGGAACCTCCGTACTGTTCTCGCTAGTGGCCATATCAATTTACATTCCCACCCACAGTGCAAGTGTGTTCCCTTTTCTCCAATAAAGGCCTCTCCATCATTTATTGTTTTGTAGATTTTTTTGATGATTGCCACTCTGACTGCTGTGAGGTGATACCTCACAGTAGTTTTGATTTGCATTTCTCTAATGATTAGTGATGTTCAGCATCCTTTCATGTGTTTCTTGGTAATCTGTATATCTTCTTTGGAGAAATGTCTATTTAGGTCTTCTGCCCATTTTTGGATTGGGTTGTTTGCTTTTGTGATATTGAGCTACATGTGGTGCTTGTAAAGTTTGGAGATTAATCCTTTGTCAATTGCTTCATTTGAAAATATATTCTCCAATTCTGAGTGTTGTTTTTGCATCTTGTTTATGTTTTCCTGTACTGTGTAAAAGCTTTTAAGTTTCATTAGGTCCCATTTGTTGATTTCTGTTTTTATTTCCATTTCTCTAGGAGGTGGGTCAAAAAGGATCTTGCTGTGATTTATGTCATAGAGTGTTCTGCCTATGGTTTCCTCTAAGTGTTTTATAGTGTCTGGTCTTATATTTAGATCTCTAATCAATTTAGAGTTTATTTTTGTGTATGGTGTTATGGAGTGTTCTAATTTCATTCTTTTATGCGTAGGGGTCCAGTTTTCCCAGCACCAATTACTGAAGAGACTGTCTTTTCTCCATTGTATATGCTTAGCTCCTTTGTCATAGATGAGATAGCCATAGGTATGTAGGTTTATCTCTGGGCTTTCTGTCCTGTTCCATTGAACTGTGTTTATGCAAATCTACATACACTTGATTCCATTATGGAGACATATAAATACATAGGTTTCAAGATTTTTACCAGTCAGATATATTCCTCTTCAGTGAATAGGGTGTTTTGTGTCCAGTTCATTGAGAAAGGAGTAGGTCTTGTCTATTAGATATTTGGTATATGGAATGGTATCTGTGCTAATTTCAAACTCTCGTTTTACGCATCACCCCACGTCACCTTTCCCCTTAAGGAGGCATAAGTGTGTTTTCTAAATGTGTAACTCTGTTCTCTTTTGAAATTCAGTTCATGTGTAGCCATGTTTACATTCCATCTATAAGTGATATATTACAATAAGTTTCTTTTTCTTTGTGGCTCATTTCAATTAGCATCATCGAACCTAAAGCCACTCATTATGCTGCTATTGTCCTTATGACATTGATTTTATGTCTGAGTGACATTCCATTGTATATAAGTACCACAACATCTTTATCCATTATTTTTTCCTTTCCTGGGATATTTAAAGTGTACCGAAGTTGAGGTTCTTGTAAACAGAGCAGCCCTAAACTTTGGGGTGGCTGTGTGTTGTGGATTTTTAGTTTTCCCAAAATACACGCCCATGAGTGGAAGTGTGCTATGCTCTGTACCTCTGTTTTAGAAAACAACATACAGTTCTCCAGAGAGGCTGTTGACAATTTACATTTTGCCCATCGGGGTAACCAGGCTCCCTTTTCTCCATGGCCTGTCTTGTATTTGTAGTTTTTACACTATTTGCGGATGGCCCTTTTGACCGGATGGAAGTGACACTTCTATGTAGTGTGGATTTGCAATGCCTGATGGCTTGCTTGGCCAAAAAGGGCGTATGCATTTTTTCCCGAATATATTCAAGAAAATACACATACTCCCTTTTTGCCCAAGGACAACATTGTCGAAGTTCTGTCGCTTTTCATGTGCTTTAAAGACGACTCCAATCTACCTCTTGAAATCTGTTTCCTTCAATTCTGCCTTGCATTCAAATCCTCTTCACTGCCTTACCTCAATATATTTCTGGATGATAGTTGTCCCTTATAACTCTGCAAGTTTGTGAATTGCTGTGCCCCTGATTTCCATTTTTCAAATCGCCTATTTGTGAGCTGGCTGCAATACCGCAGGATGGCTTTAGGCCCTAGTCTGGTTCCGGGGCTGCAGGCTGAGCCTTTGGTTAATTATTCTTCCTGATGTGAAACTAGAGAGACATGTGCCCATCCAAACACCTACAGCTAATCTCTCATTTGTTTCCCCTCTTCCTGTTCATCCTCTGCACAATTTGAAAACTGTGCATAACAGGAGGGTAAATCCGCTGACACTCTAAGTGGGGAGATTTTCAGTAATGCGGATGGAATGGCGAAGCCGAGCACGACGAAAGGAAAAATGAGGTACCTTTTAGAAAACTTTCCCGATTACACAGTGTACCATCCACTGGGTTTCCCATGCATGTTTTAACTGTAGGAAGATTCCCTTAAACCTGGAGAGTTGGGACCACTAGAATGGGTAGCACACAGTATTGCTCTAAGTGGTGTTCTTTTGCTCACACAACCTCAGCAATCTTGTCAGCTCCAAGTGTCCAGTCTTATGTCTCATCCAGCGGTGGGTGTAAAGGTGGTCAATCCAGGTTGCATCACAGGCCCTGAACGTAATTTTTAAGAATTTCTCTCTGTTTTGCTGTTTTTGCATTTTGGTTTTGAAATTTATTTTTATAAAGGGGTTTAGCTGAATTTCAGTGCAGTGTTCATGCCGTTATACACACACATGATCACTTTATGGAGACATGAGAATACATATGTTTTAAAATTCTTAAAGTCAGATATATTCCTCTGCAATGAATAGGGGTTGCTGAGTCCAGTTCATTGTGCTGGGAGTAGGTGTTGTCTATTACATACTTGGTTTATGTAACGGTATCTGTGATAATTCAAAACTGTGGTTTTATGCATTACCCCACCTCACCTTTCCCCATAAGCAGGTAGAAGATTGTTTTCTAAATGTGTGACTCTGTTGTGTTTGTAATTCAGTTCATGTGTAGCCATGTGTACATTCCCGCTATGAGTCATATCTTATGATATGATTCGTTACTCTGTTCTCTTTCCTAACTAAGTTCATGTGTAGCCATCTTTACAGGACCTTCATAAGTGATATCTTATGATAACTTTCTTTTTCTCTGTGACTTATTTCACTTAGAATCATCGTACCTGGTCCACTCATTTTGCTGCTACTGGCCTTATGACATTGATTTCATGGCTGAGGGATATTCCATCGTATGTAAGTATCACAATTTCTTGAACCATTTTTGTCTTTCCTGAGATATTTAAGGTGTACCCAAGTTGAGGTTCTTGTAAGCAGAGCAGCCCTAAATTTTGGGGTGGCTCTGTCTTATTGATTTTCATTTCCCCCAAGATATATTCCATAGACAGGAAGTGCCCTTGGCTCTGTAGCTCCGGTTTTTTACTTATTTAGTGAACACAATGCACTCCTCCAGAGAGGCAGTTGGCAATTTACATCCTGCCCATCAGCATAACTAGGCTCCCTGTTCTCCAGGGCATGTCTTGCCTTTCTGGTTTTTACACAATTTGCGATGTCCGTTTTGACTGGTGGGTAGTGATACTTCTTTGTAGTGCAGATTTGCATTGCCCGCTTGCTTGCTCGGCCAAAAATGGCGTATGCGTTTTCTGCTGAATATATTCAGGAGAAAACACATAAGCCCTGTTTGGCCAAGTGCATCATTGTCGAAGTTGTGCCCTTCTTCCTGTGCTTTAAAGGCGATTCCAATGTACCTCTTGAAATCTGTTTCCTGCAATTCTGGTTCGCTTTCAAGTATGCCTCGTTGCCTTCGCTCAACAGATTTTAGGACGATAGTTGTCCGTTTTTACTCTGCCAGTTTGTGAATTGTTGTGCCCCTGAGTTCCATTTTTCAACTCGTTTTTTGTGAGCTGACCGCAAGTCCAAAATTTTGCTTCAGGACCTATACTGTTTCCCGGCGTGTGGCTGAGACTTTGGTTAATTCTTCTTCCTTTCGGGAAATTAGAGTGTCATGTGCCCGTCTAAATGCCTAACAGCTACTCTCTCATTGGTTCTCCCTCTTCCCTTTCATCCTCTGCCAAATTGGCAACCTGTGCTAACCAGGAGGTTAAAGGGTCTGTCTCTCCAAGTTGGGAGATAGATAGTAAAGCAGTTGGAAATTCAAACCAGAGCACCAGGAGAGGGACTATTTGTTGAGTTTCAGAAACCTTTCATATTCACAGTGTGTCCATTCTCTAGGTTTCCCGTACATGTTACAGCTGTAGTAATATTCCCTTCAATCTGGAGAGTTGGGACCCGTGCAAAATGTGCCACGCATTATTGCTTTAAATGGTCTGCATTTGCTCACCGAATCTCACCAATCCTCTCAGTCCCAAGTGTCCTGCCTTATGCCACATCCAGCTTTCTTTGTAGATAGTGTCCTTCCCGGTTTCATCAGAGCCCCTGAAGGAATTGTAAAGAATTTCCCTCTTTTATTGTTTTGTTTTTGAAAGTCCTTTTTATACCTGGTTTGACATGATTCTCACTGTCATGTTTATGCCAGTCTAGACACACTTGATTTCCTTACAGAGACATATCAATACATAGGTTTTAACATTGTTACTAATCAGATATATTCCTCTGTGGGAAATATTGTGTTTTGAGTCCCTTTTCTGAGGATGGTGTAGGTCTTGTATATTCCGTATTTTGTTTTTGGAACGGTACCTGTAATAATATCAAACTCTGGTTTTATGAATCACCCCACCTCTCCTTCCCCCTTAAGCAGGCATAAGATTGTTTTCTAAATGTGAGACTCTGTTCTCATTCCTAACTCAGTTCATGTGTAGCCATGTTTACAGGACCTTCATAAGTGATATCTTATGATATGTTTCCATTTCTCTGTGACTTATTTCACTTAAAATCATCGTAACTGAATCCATTCCTTTTGCTGCTACTGGCCTCATCACATTGATTTCATGGCTGAGGGATATTCCATCGTACGTAAGTAACACAATTTCTTGAACCATTTTTGTCTTTCCTGGGAAATTTCAGGTGTACCCAAGTTGAGGTTCTTGTAAGCAGTGCAGCCCTAAATTTTGCGGTGGCTCTGTATTATTGATTTTCAGTTTTCCCAAGGTATATTCCCTAGACTGGAAGTGCACTTGGCTCTGTAGCTCTGTTGTTTACTTGTTTTAGGGAACACAATGCACTCCTCCAGAGAGGCAGTTGGCAATTTACATCCCGCCGATCAGCATAACTAGGCTCCCTGTTCTCCAGGGCCTGTGTTGCCTTTCTAGTTTTTACACATTTTGCGGATATCCCTTTTGTCCGGTGGGAAGTGATACTGCTTTGTAGTGCAGAATAGCATTGCCCGCTTGCTTGCTCGGTCAAAAAGGGCGTATGCGTTTTCTCCTGAATATATTCAGGAGATAACGCATACGCCGTTTTTGGCCCATTGCATCATTGTCAAAGTTGTGCCCCTCTTCCTATGCTTTAAGGCGATTCCAATGTACATCTTGAAATCTGTTTCCTGCTATTCTGGCTCGCTTTCAATTCCACCTCGTTGCCTTCCCTGAACAGATTTTTGGACGATAGTTTTCCTTTAATACACTGCCCGTTTGTGAATTGCTGTGCCCCTGAGCTCCATTTTTCAACTCGTTTTTTTGTGAGCTGACCGCAAGTCCAAAATTTTGGTTCAGGAACTATACTGGTTCCAGGCTGGTGGCTGAGACATTGATTAATTCTTCTTCCTGCCAGGAAATTAGAGTGACATGTGCCCATCCAAATGCCTAACAGCTACTCTCTCATTGGTTCTCCATCTTACCTTTCATCCTCTGCCAATTGGCAACATGTGAGAACCAGGAGGTTAAAGGGGCTGTCTCTCCAAGTTGGGAGATTAATAGTAAAGCAGTTGGAAAATCAGACCGGAGCACCAGGATAGTGAATATTAGTTGAGTTTTAGAAATCTTTCGTATTCACAGTGTGTCCATTCTCTAGGTTTCCCGTACATGTTACAGCTGTAGTAATATTCCCTACAATCTGGAGAGTTGGGACCCGTGGAATGTGTGGCACCCATTATTGCTTTAATGGTCTGCATTTGCTCACCAAATCTCACCAATCCTCTCAGTCCCAAGTGTCCTGCCTTATGCCACATCCAGCTTTCTTTGTAGATACGGTCATTCCAGGTTTCATCAGAGCCCCTGAAGGAATTGTAAAGAATTTCCCTCTTTTATTGTTTTGTTTTTGAAATTACTTTTTATAGTGGGTTTGACCTGAATCTCACTGCCATGTTTATGCCAGTCTAGACACACTTGATTCCCTTACAGAGACATATCAATACATAGGTTTTAAGATTCTTACTAATCAGATATATTCCTCGGCGGGAAATATACGGATTTGAGTCCATTTTACTGAGGATTGTGTAGGTCTTGTCTATTCCTTATTTTGTTTTTGGAACGGTACCTGTACAAATATCAAACTCTGGTTTTATGCATCCCCCTACCTCTCCTTCCCCCTTAAGCAGGCTAAGATTGTTTTCTAAATGTGAGTCTCTGTTCTCTTTCTTAACTCAGTTAATGTGTAGCCATGTTTACAGGACCTTCATAAGTGATATCTTATGATAAGTTTCTTTTTCTCTGTGACTTATTTCACTTAGAATCTTCGTACCTGAATCCACTCATTTTGCTGCTACTCGCCTTATGACATTGATTTCATGGCTGAGGGATATTCCATCGTACGTAAGTAGCACAATTTCTTAAAGCATTTTTGTCTTTCCTGGGATATTTCAGGTGTACCCAAGTTGAGGTTCTTGTAAGCAGTGCAGCCCTAAATTTTGGGGTGGCTCTGTCTTATTGATTTTCAGTTTTCCCACGGTATATTCCCTAGACTGGAAGTGCACTTGGCTCTGTAGCTCTGTTGTTTACTTCTTTTAGGGAACACAATGCACTCCTCCAGAGAGGCAGTTGGCAATTTACATCCCGCCCATCAGCATAACTAGGCTCCCTGTTCTCCAGGGCCTGTCTTGCCTTTCTAGTTTTTACACATTTTGCGGATGTCCCTTTTGTCTGTTGGGAAGTGATACTGCTTTGTTGTGCAGATTTGCATTGCCCGATTGCTTGCTTGGTCAAAAAGGGCGTATGCGTTTTCTCCTGAATATATTCAGGAGAAAACGCATACGCCCTTTTTGGCCAAGTGCATCATTGTCGAAGTTGTGCCCCTCTTCCTGTGCTTTAAAGGCGATTCCAATGTACCTCTTGAAATCTGTTCCCTGCTATTCCGGAACGCTTTCAAGTCCGCCTCGTTGCCTTCCCTCTACAGATTTTTGGACGATTGTTTTCCTTTATTACTCTACCAGTTTGTGAATTGCTGTGCCCCTGAGCTCCATTTTTCAACTCGTTTATTTGTGAGCTGACCGCAAGTCCAAAATTTTGGTTCCGGACATAAACTGTTTCCTGGTGGGTGGCTGAGACTTTGGTTAATTTTTCTTCCTGTCGGGAAATTAGAGTGACATGTGCCTGTCCAAATGCCTAACAGCTACTCTCTCATTTGTTCTCCCTCTTCCCTTTCATCCTCTGCCAACTTGCAACCTGTGCAAACCAGGAGGTTAAAGGGGCTGTCTCTCCAAGTTGGGAGATTGATAGTAATGCAGTTGGAAAATCAGACCGGAGCAACAGGAGAGGGAATATTAGTTGAGTTTTAGAAACCTTTCGTATTCACCGTGTGTCCATTCTCTAGGTTTCCCGTATATTTTACAGCTGTAGTAATATTCCCTTCATCCTGGAGAGATGGGACCCGTGAAATGTGTGCCACACATTATTGCTTTAAATGGTCGGCATTTGCTCACCGAATCTCACCAATCCTCTCAGTCCCAAGTGTCCAGCCTTATGCCACATCCAGCTGTCGTTGTAGATAGTGTCATTCCAGGTTTCATCAGAGCCCCTGAAGGAATTGTAAAGAATTTCCCTGTTTTTTTGTTTAGTTTTTGAAATTCCTTTTTATAGTGCGTTTGAGCTGATTCTCACTGCCATGTTTATGCCTGTCTAGACACACATGTTTCCCTTATGGAGACATATCAATACATAGGTTTTAAGATTCTTACTAATCAGATATATTACTCGGTGGGAAATATTGGATTTTGAGTGCCTTTTACTGAGGATGGTGTAGGTCTTGTCTATTCCGTATTTGGTTTTTGGAACGGTACCTGTACTAATATCAAACTCTGATTTTATGCATCACCCCACCTCTTCTTCCCCCTTAAGCAGGCAAAAGAGTGTTTTCTAAATGTGAGACTCTGTTTTCTTTCCTAACTCAGTTCATGTGTATCCATGTTTACAGGACCTTCATAAGTGATATCTTATGATAAGTTTCTTTTTCTCTGTGACTTATTTCACTTAGAATCATCGTACCTGAATCCACTCATTTTGCTGTTACTGGCCTTATGACATTGATTTCATCGCTGAGGGATATTCCATCGTACGTAAGTACCACAATTTCTTGAACCATTTTTGTCTTTCCTGGGATATTTAAGGTGTACCCAAGTTGAGGTTCTTGTAAGCAGTGCAGCCCTAAATTTTGTGGTGGCTGTGTCTTATTGATTTTCAGTTTTCCCAAGGTATATTCCCTAGACTGGAAGTGCCCTTGGCTCTGTAGCTCTGGTGTTTACTTGTTTTAGGGTACACAATGCACTAGTCCAGAGAGGTAGTTGGGAATTTACATCCTGCCCATCAGCACAACTAGGCTCCCTGTTCTCCAGGGCCTGTCTTGCCTTTCTGGATTTTACACATTTTGCGGATGTCCCTTTTTACCGGTGGGCAGTGATTCTTCTTTGTAGTGCATATTTGCATTGCACGCTTGCTTGCTTGGCCAAAATGTGTGTATGCGTTTTCTCATGAATATATTCAGCGGAAAACGCATACGCCCTTTTTAACCAAGTGCATCATTGTCGAAGTTGTGCCCCTCTTCCTGTGCTTTAAAAGTGATTCCAATGTACCTCTTGAAATCTGATTCCTGCTATTCTGGCTCCATTTCAAGTCTGCCCCGTAGGCTTCCCTCAACAGATTTTTGGACGATTGTTGTCCTTTATTACTCTGCCATTTTGTGATTTGCTGTGCCCTGAGCTTCATTTATCAACTCGTTTTTTGTGAGCTGAGGTCAAGTCCAAAATTTTGGTTCAGGACCTATACTGGTTCCAGGTGGGTGGCTGAGACTTTGGTTAATTCTCCTTCCTGCCGGGAAATTAGATTGACATGTGCCCGTCCAAATGCCTAACAGCTACTCTCTCATTGCTTCTCCCTCTTCCCTTTCATCCTCTCCCAAATTGGCAATCTGTACGAACTAGGAGGTTAAAGGTGCTGTCTCTCCAAGTTGGGAGATTGATAGTAAAGCAGATGGAAAGTCAAACCGGAACACCAGGAAAGGGACTATTAGTTGAGTTTTAGAATCCTTTCTTATTCACAGTGTGTGCATTCTCTACGTTTCCCATACATGTTATAACTGTAGTGATATTCCCTTTTACCTGGCGAGTTGGGACCCATGGAATTGGTGGCATGCATTATTGCTTTAAACGGTCTGCATTTTCTCGTCGAATCTCACCAATCCTCTCAGTCCCAAGTGTCCAGCCTTATGTCTCATCCAGCTGTCATTTTAGATAGGGTCATTCCATGTTTCATCAGAACACCGGAAGGAATTGTGTTAGAATTTCGCTGTTTTATTTTTTTGCTTTTGAAATTCATTTATATAATGAGGTTGAGCTGATTTTCACTGACGTGTTTATGACGGTCTAGACACACTTGATTCCCGTACGGAGACATATCAATATATAGGTTTTAAGATTCTTACTAGTCAGATATATTCCTCTGCGGGAATAGGGCTGTTGAGTCCCGTTCACTGAGGTAGGAGTAGCTCTTGTCTATTCTCTATTTGGATTATGCAACGGTACCTGTGCTAATATCAAACTCTGGTTTTGTGCATCTCCCCACCTCTCCTTTCCCCTTAAGCAGGCATAAGTATGTTTTCTAAATGTGAGACTCTGTTCTCTTTTCTAATTCAGTTCATGTGTAGCCATGTTTACATTTCCTTCATAAGTGATATTTTATGTCAGAATGCTCCACGTCTCTTGTCATCATAATGCTCCATGATGTTCGTCATCACAATTTTCCATGGTCTTCTCATCACAATGCTCCACCGTCTTGCCATCACGTTACTCCATGCCCTGGTCATCACAATGCTCCATGTCCCTTGTCATCACAATTATCCACCTCTTTGTCATCACAGTGTTCCATGACACTTCTCATCAGAATGCTCCATGCTCTTGTCATCACAATGCTCCATGACCCCTGTCATCACAATGCTCCGTGACTCCAGTTATCAGAATGCTTCATGACCTTTGTCATCACAATGGTTCATGACCTTGTCACACAAGGCTCTGTGACCTTTGTCTCCACAATGCTCCATGCCCTTTTCATCACAATGCTCCAAGCTCACTGTCATCACAATAATCCAAGAAACTTGTCAAACCAATGTTCAATGCCCCTGTCATCACATTGCTCCATGCCCTTGTCATCACAATGCTCCATGACCCCTGTTATAACAATGCCCTGTGACTCCAATCATCACAATGCTTCATGACCTATCTCATCACAATGGTCCATGCCCTCGTCACACAAGGCTCTGTGATCTTTGTCACCACAATGCTCCATGAAATTTTCATCACAACGCTCCATAAACCTTGTCATCACAATGCTCCAAGCCCTTGTCATCACAATGCTCCATTACCTTTCTCATCACAATCCTCCATGACACTTGGCATCACAATGCTCCATGCCATTGTCATCACAATGGACCATGACATATGTCAATAGAACGCTCCCTGACAACTGTCTTCACAATACACTTGACTTTGTCATCACAATTTTCCATGCCCTTGTCATCACAATGTGCCTTGCCCACTGTCATCAAAATAATCCATGAAAATTGTCAGACCAATGTTCCATGCCACTGTTATCACAATGCTCCATGCCCTTGTAATCACAATGCTCCTTGCCTTTGTCTGCACAATACTCCAGAAGCTTGTCATCAGAATGCTCCATGTCCCTTGTAATCACAATGATCTATGACACCTGTCATCACAGTTCTCCATGCCACGTGTCATTACAGTGCTCGATGACACTCGTCATCAAAATGCTCCATGGTCTTGCCATCACAATGCTCCACGGTCTTGCAATCACAATGCTCCATGCTCTGGACATCACAATGCTCCATGTCCCTTGTCATCACAATGCTCCATGACACTTCTCATCACCATGTTACATGCTCTTGTCATCACAATCCTCCATGCCATTGTCATCACAATGGACCATGACATATGTCATCACAATGCTTCCTGACACCTGTCTTCACAATACTCCATGACCTTGTCATCACAATGATCCATGCCCTTGTCATCACAATGCTCCATGCCCTTGTCTTCACAATGCACCATGCCTACACACATCACAATAGTCCATGAAAGTTGTCAGACAAATTCTCCATGCCCCTATGATCACAGTGCTCCATGCCGTTGTCATCACAATGCACCAGGAACCCTGTCATCACAATGCTCCGTGACTCCAGTCATCACAATACTTCATGACCTTTGACATCACAGTGGTCCATGCCCTGGTCATCAGAAGTCTCTGTGACTTTTCTCACCACAATGCTCCATGAACTTTTCATCACAATGCTCCATGACCCTTGTCATCACAAAGCGCCATGCGCTTCTCAGGACAATGCTCCATGACCCATGTCATCACAGTGTATCATGTGCTTGTCATCACAATGCTCCACAACCTTGTCATCACAGTGCTCCATAAACCTTGTCATCACAATACACCATGCACTTCTCATCAAAATGCTCTCTCACAACTGATATCACAATGTTCCATCACTAGTCATCATTATACTCCCTCACCCCTCTCATCACAATGTTCCATGACCCCTGTAATCACAATGCTCCATGCCCTTGTCATCACAAAGCTCCATGATGTATGTCATCAGAATGCTCCATGGCCTTCTCATCACAATGCTCCATGCCCTTGCCATCACAATGCTCCATTACCCCTGTCATCACAATGTTCCATGACCACTGTCAACATAGCGCTCCATGACCACTGACAGCAAAATGATCTGGGATACTTGTCATCAAAATGCTCCATGACACTTGTCATCACAATGATCCATGCGCTTGTCATCCCAATTCTCCATGACCCCTGTAATCAGAATGTTCCATGACGCTTGTGATCCCAGTGCTCCATAACCCTTGGCATCACAATGCTCCATGCCATTGTCATCACAATGCTCCATGAACCCTCTCATCACATTGCTCCATGCCCTTGTCATCACAAAGCTCCATGACTCTTGTCATCACACTGCTCGATGCCAATCTCATCACAATGCTGCAGGCCCTTGTCATTACAATGTTCCATGGTCCCTGTATCACCGTGTTCCGTGCCCTTGTCATCACAATGCTCCATGCCCACTCTCATCACAGTAATCCATAAAACTTGTCACATCAATTCTCCATGCACTTGTCATCAAAAGGCTCCATTACCCGTGTCATAACAATGCTCCCTGACCCCTGCCATCACAATGTTCCACGGCCTCATCATCACAAGGCTCCATGACCCTTGTCATCACAATTCTCCAAGAAACCTGTAATTGCAATGCTCCATGCACTTGTCATCACAGAGCTCCATGACGCATGTCATCAGAATGCTCCATGGCCTTCTCATCACAATGCTCCATGCCCTATTCATCACAATGCTCCAACAACCCTGTAATCACAATGCTCCATGCCCCTTTTCATCTCAATACTCCATGAACCCTGTCATCACAGTTCACCGTGCCCATCACCATAATATTTCATGCTATTTTCATCACAATGAAATCAAAATGCTCAATGACCTCTGTCATCACAATGCACCAAACCCTTCAGATCACAATGTTCCATAACACTTGTCATCACAAATCCCCATGACGCTGGTCATCACAATTATCCATGGCCTTCTCATCACAATGCTCCATGGCCTTTGTCATCACAATGCTCAATACACTTGTCAGCTCAATGCTCCCTGACACTTGTCCTCAGTATGCTCCTTGAACCCTGTCATGACAAGGCTCCATGCCTTTTTCATCACAATGATCCATGCACTTTTCATCACAATTCTCCAAGACCCCTGTAATCACAATGCTCCATGCCCTTGTCATCACAAAGCTCCATGACCCATATCATCAGAATGCTCCATGGCCTTCTCATCACCATGCTCCATGCCCTTTTCATCACAATGTTCCCTGACGTTTGTCTTCAGAATGCTCCTTGAAACCTGTCATGAAAAGGCTCCATGCCTTTTTCATCACAATGCTCCATGCCCTTTTCATCACTATGCTCCAGGCCATTGTCATCACAAAACTCCACAAGCTTGTCATCAGAATGCTCCATGACCCATGTCATCACAATGCTCCTTGACCCCTGTCATCACCGTGCTTCATGACACATGTCATTACAATGTTCCATGCCCCTTGTCATTATAGTGCTCCATGACTTTCATCATCACAATTATCCATGGCCTTCTAATCACACTGCTCCACGGTCTTGCCATCACTATGCTCCATGCCCTAGTGTTCACTATGCTCCATGTCCCTTGTCATCACAATTCTCCACGTCCTTGTCATCACAATACTCCATGACACTTCTCATCACAATGTTACGTGGTCTTGTCATCACAGTTCTCCATGCACTTTTCATAGCAATGCTCCATGTCCCCTGTCATACCAAGCTCCGTGTGCTTGTCATCACAATGCTTCACGACGTTTGCATCAAAATTCTCAATGGCCCTTTTCATCACAATGTTCCATGTCCTTGTCATCACAATACTCCATGACCCTTTTCTTCACAATTCTACATGAAATTGTCATCACAATGCTCCATTACCTTTGTCATCACAATCCTCCACGACAATTGTCATCACAAGGCTCCATTACATTTGTAATCACAATCCTCCATGACACTTGGCATCACAATGCTCCATGACAAATGTCATCACAGTGCTCCCTGACACCTGTCTTCACAATACTACATGACCTTGTCATAACTATGTTCCATGCCCTTGTCATCACATTGTGCCCTGTCCACTCTCATAGCAATAATTCATGAAAATTGTCAGAGCAATGCTCCATGCCCCTGTCATCACAATGCTCCATGCCCTTGTAATCACAATGCTGCATGACCCCTCATATCATAAAGCTCCGTGACTCCAGCCATCACAATGCTTTATGAACTTTTTCATCACAATGGTTAATTCCCTCGTCATCACAATGCTCTGTAACACGTGTAATCACAATGCTCCATGCCATTGTGAGCACAATGCTCCATGACCCTTGTCATCACAATGCTCCATGCGCTTGTCAGCACAATGCTCCAAGACGCATGTCATCACAATGTGCCATGCACTTGTCATCACAGTGCTCCACAACCTTGTCATCACAATGCTCCATGCACTTCTCATCTAAATGCTCTCTCACCACTGATATCACAATGTTCCATCACAAGTCATCACAATACTCCCTCAACACTGTCATCACAATGTTCCATGACCCCTGTCATCAAAATGCTACATGCCCTTATCATCACAATGCTCCATGACCACTGACATCACAATGTTCCATAACCCCTGTCATCAAAATATTCCCTGACCCTTTCCATCAAATTGTTCCATGAACCTGTCATCAGAATGCTCCCTGCCCTACTCATCACAATGCACCACGCCCTTGTCATCAAAATGCTCCATTACATTTGTCGTCACAAAGCTCCATGACCCTTGGCATCACAATGCTCCATTCCATTGTCATCACAATGCTCCATGAAACATCTCATCACATTACTCCATGCATTTGTCCTCCCAAATCTCCATGATGCTTGTCATCACAATGCTCGATGCCTTTCTCATCACAATGATCCATGCCTTGTCATTACAATCCTCCATGACCCATGTATCACCGTGTTCCCTGCCCTTGTCATCACAAAGCTCCATGCCCACACTCATCACAATAATACATGAAACTTTTCAAACCAATGCTCCATGTCCTTGTCATCCAATGCTCCATTACCCCTGTCATAACAATGCTCCATTACCCCTGCCATCACAGTGTTCCATGGCGTTGTCATCACAAGGCTCCATGAACATTGTCATCACAATGCTCCAAGACCCCTGTAATCACAATGCTCCATACCCCTTTTCATCTCAATTCTCCATGAAAACTGTCATCAAAATGCAGCATGCCCTTCATCATAATTCTTCATGCTATTGTCATCACAAAGAAATCAAAATGCTCCAAGACATCTGTCATCACAATGTTCCAAATCCTTCTGATCACAATGTTCCATAACACTTGTCATCACAATGCGCCATGACGCTCGTCATAACAATTATCCATGGTCTCCTCATCAAAATGCTCCATGACCTTTGTCAACACAATGCTCAATACACTTGTCATCACAATGCTCCCTGACACTTGTCTTCAGTATGCTACTTGAAACATGTCATGACAAGGCTCTTTGCCTTTTCCTCACAATGATCCATGCACTTTTCATCACAATGCTCCAAGACACCTGTAATAACAATGCTCCATGTGCTTGTCATCACAAATCTCCAGGACGAATGTCATCAGAATGCTCCATGGCATTGTCATCACCATGCTCCATGCCCTTGTCATCACAATGCTCCAAGACCCCTCTAATCACCATGCTCCATGCACTTGTCATCGCAGTGCTCCATGACCCATATCATAGCAAGCTCCATGCGCTTGTCATAACTATGCTTCACGACCTTGTCATCAGAATTCTCATTGGCACTTGTCACCAAAATGCTCCAAGCCCTTGTCATCACAATGCTCCATTACATTTGTCATCACAATGCACCAGGACATATGTCATCACAATACTCCCTGATACCTGTCTTCACAATAATCCATGACCTGGTCATAAAGATGCTCCATGCCCTTGTCATCACAATGCTCCGTGACTCCAGTCATCACACTGCTTCTTGACCTTTGTCATCAAAATGGTCCATGCCCTCGTAATCACAGGGCTCTGTGAACTTTGTCACCATAATGCTCCATGAACTTATCATCACAATGCTCTGTGACCCTTGTCATCACAATGCTCCATGCCTTTGTCAGCAGAGTGCTACATGTCCCTTGTCATCACAATGCTCCATGTGCTTGTCAGCACAATGCTCCATGACCCATGTCATCACAATATGCCATGTGCTTGTCATCACAATGTTCCACATCATTGTCATCCCAATGCTCCATAAACCTTGTCATCACAAAGCTGCCTGCACTTCTCATTAAAATGCTCTTTCACCACAGATATCAAAATGTTCCGTCACTAGTCATTACAATACTCCCACACCCCTGTCATGACAATGTTCCACGGCCTTGTCATCACAAGGCTCCATGACCCTTGTCATCACAAGGCTCCATGACCCCTGTCATCACAATGCTCAATACACTTGTCATCACAATGCTCCCTGACACTTGTCATCAGTATTCTCCTTGAAGCCTGTCATGACAAGGCTCCATGCCTTTTCCTCACAATGATCCATGGACTTTTCATCACAATGCACCAAGACCCCTGTAATCACAATGCTCCGTGCACTTTTCATCACAAAGCTCCATGACACATGTCATCAGAATGCTCCTGGCATTGTCATCACCATGCTCCATGCCCTTGTCATTCCAATGCTCCAAGAACCCTGTAATCACAATGCTCCATGCCCTTTTTCATCAGAATGTTCCATGAGACTTTTCATCACAATGCTCCATTCCCTTGTCATCACAATGCTCCAAGACCCCTGCCACCACAATACTCAATGGATATTGTCAACCCAATGCTCCATGAACTTCTCATCACAATGCTCCATGACCCCTGGCATCACAATGTTCCATGATCACTGTCATCACAACGCTCCATGACACCAGACAACACAATGATGCGGGACTCTTGTCATCAAAATGCTCCATGACCCTTGTCATCACAATGATCCATGTCTTTGCCATCCCAATGCTCCATGACCCCTGTAAAAACAATGCTCCATGACCCTTGTCATCAAAATGCTCCATGCATTTGTCCGCAAAATGCTACATAACCTTGTCATCACAATGCTCCATGCGCTTGTCATCACAATACTCCGTTCCCATTGTCATCAAAATCCTCCATGAACCTTGGGTTCACATTGGTTCATGCCCGTGTCATCACAATGCTCCATGCTCCTTGAAATGAAAATGATACATGACTTCTGTCATCACAATGTTCCATAACAATTGTCATCACCATGCTCCATGATGCCTGTCATCACAGTGCTTCATGACCTTTGTCATCACAATGCTCAATACACTTGTCATCACAATGCTCCCTGACACTTGTCGTCAGAATGCTCCTTGAACACTGTCATGAAAAGGCTCCATGCCTTTTTCATCACAATGCTCCATGCCCTTTTCATCACAATGATCCATGCCATTGTCATCACATTACTCCACAAGCTTGTCATCAGAATGGTCCATGACCTTTGTCATCACAATGATCCATGACACCTGTCATCACAGTGCTCCATGACCCCTGTCATCACAATGCTCCGTGACTCCAGTCATAACAATGATTCATGACCTTTGTCATCAAAATGCTCCATGCCCTCGTCATAACAAGTCTCTGTGACCTTTGTCACCACAACGCTCCATGAACTTTTGATCACAATGCTCCGTGACCCTTGTCATCACAATGCTCCATGCCTTTCTCAGCACAATGCTCCATGACCCTTTTCATCACAATGCTCCATGCGCTAGTCAGCACAATGCTTCATAACACATGTCATAAGAATGCACCACGCACTTGTCATTACAATGCTCCACAACCTTGTCATCACAACGCTCCATAAACTTTGTCATCACAATCCTCCATACACTTCTCATCAAAATGATCTCTCACCACTGATATCACAGTGTTACATCACTAGTCATCACAATACTCCCTCACCCCTGTCATCACAATGTTCCATGACCCCTGTAATCACAATGCTACATGCCTTTATCACCACAATGTTCGATGACCCCTGATATCTACAACGTTCCATAATCCCTGTCATCTAAATGCTCCATGACGCTTTTCATCACAATGCTCCATGACCCCTGACAACACAATGTTCCATAACCCCTCTTATCAAAATGTTCGATGACCCTTTTCATCAAATTGCTCCATGACCCTGTCATCACAATGCACCCTGCCCTTCTCAACATAATGCACCACGCACTTGTCAACAAAATGCTCCATGACCTTTGTCATCACAAAGCTTCATGATCCTTGGCATCACAATGCTCCATGCCATTGTCATCACAGTGCTTCCTGAAGCCTCTCATCACATTGCTTCCATGCCCTTGTCATCACAAATCTCCACGATGCTTGTCATCAAAATGCTCGATGCCCTTCTCATCACAATGCTCCATGCCCTTGTCATTACAATCCTCCAGGACCCATGTAACACAGTGTTGTGTGACCTTGTCATCACAATGCGCCATGCCCTCTCTCATCACAATAATCCATGAAACTTTTCAGACCAATGCTCCATACCCTTGTAATCACAATGCTCCATTACCCCTGTCACAACAATGCTCCATGACCCCTGCCATCACAATGTTTCCCAGCCTTGTCATCACAATGCTCCATGACACTTGTCATCACAATGCTCCAAGACCCTGTAATCACAATGCTCCATGCCCTTGTCATCACAAAGCTCCATGATGCATGTCATCAGAATGCTCCATGGCCTTCTCATCACAATGATCCATGCCCTTGTCATCACAATGCTCCAAGACCCCTGTAATCACAGTTCTCCATGCCCCTTTTCATCTCAATTTTCCATGAACCCTGTCATCACAATGCACCATGCCCATCATCATAATGCTTCATGCTATTGTCATCACAATGAAATCAAAATGCTCCATGACATCTGTCATCACAATGCTCCAAACCGTTGTGATCACAATGTTCATAACACTTGTCTTCACAACGCCCCATGACTCTCGTCATCACAATTATCCACGGTCTTCTCATCACAATACTCCATGACCTTTTTCATCACAATGCTCAATACACTGGTCATCACAATGCTCCCTGACACTTGTCATCAGTATACTCCTTGAACCCTGTCATGACAAGGCTACATGCTTTTTCATCACAATGATCCATGCCGTTTTCATCACAATGCTCCAAGACCCCTGTAATCACAATGCTCCATGCCCTGGTCATCACAGTGCTTCATGACGCATGTCATCAGAATGCTCCATGGCCTTCTCATCACAATGCTCCATGCCCTTGTCATCACAATGCTCCAAGGCTCCTTTAATCACAATGCTCCATGCCCCATTTCATCAGAATGCTCCATGAGACTTGTCATCACAAAGCTCCATAGTCTTCTCATCACAATGCTCCAGGATCTTGTCATCACGATGCTCCATTCCCTTGTCATCACAATGCTCCATGACCCGTGTCATCACAATACTCCATGAACATTTTCAGCCCAATGCTCCATGAACTTCTCATCACAAATCTCCATGACCCTTGTCATCACAATGCTCCATGACCACTTTCATCACAATGCTCCATGACCCCTTACAACACAATAATCCGGGACTTTTATCATCAAAATGCTCACTGACCCTTGTCATCACAATGATCCGTGCCCTTGCCATGCCAATTCTCCATGCCCGATGTAATCACAATGCTCCATGATGCTTGTCTTCACAGTGCTCCATGAAACTTGTCATCACGATGCTCCTTGCCTTTGTCAGCAAAATGCTACATGACATTGTCATCACAATGCCCCATGCGCTTGTCATCAGAATCCTCCATGAAACTTTGGATCACATTGCTTCATGCCCTTGTCATCACAATGCTCCATGCTCCTTGAAATCAAAATGATCCATGACATGTCATCACAATGCTCCAAAACCTTGTAATCACAATGTTCCATAACCCTTGACATCACAATGATCCATGATGCCTGTCATCACAATACTCCATGCCATTTTCATCACAATGCTCCATGACAATCGTCATCACAATGCTCAATACACTTGTCATTACAATGCTCCCTGACACTTATGGTCAGTATGCTCCTTGAACCCTCTCATGACAAGGCTCCATGCTTTTCCATCACAATCATCCATGCCCTATTCATCACAATGCTCCAAGACCCATGTAATCACAATGCTCCATGCCCCTTTTCATCAGAATGCTCCATGGTACTTGTCATCACAAGGCTACATGGTCTTCTCCTCACAATGCTCCAGGACCTTGTCATCACAATCCTCCTTTCCATTGTCACCACAATGCTCCATGACCCCTGCCGTCATTATACTCAATGAATATTTTCAGCCAAATGCTCCATGAAATTCTGATCACAATGCTCCATGACCCCTGTCATCACAATGTTCCATGACCACAGTCATCACAACGTTCCATGACACCAGACAACACAATGATCCGGGACCCTTGTAATCAAAATGCTCCATGACACTTGTCATCAGAATGATACATGCCCTTGCCATCCCAATGCTTCATGACCCCTGTAATCACAATGCTCCATGACGCATGTCATCACAGTGCTCCATGACACTTGTCATCAAAATGCTCCATGCATTTGTCAGCAAAATACTACATTACATTTTCATCACAATGCTCCATGCCTTTGTCAGCACAATGCTCCATGACAGGTTTCATCGCAATGCTCCAGGCCCCCGTCAGCATAGTGTTCCGTGACCCTTGTCATCACAATGCTCCATTACCTTTGTCATCACAAACCTCCATGACAATTGGCATCACAATACTCCATGGCATTGTCATCACAATGGGCCACGACTTATGTCTTCACAATGCTCCCAGACACCTGTGTTCACAATACTGCATTACCTTGTCATAACCATGCTCCATGCCCTTGTCATCACAATGCACCATTCCCACTGTCAGTGCAGTAATCCATGAAACTTGTAAGACCAATGTCCCATGTCCCTGTCTTCACAATGCTCCATGCACTTGTCTTCACAATGCTCCATGACCCGGCATCACAATGCTCCATGACCCCTTTCATCACAATGCTGCATGCTCCTTGAAATCAAAATGATCCATGACCTCTGTCATAACAGTGCTCCAAAACCTTGTGATCACATTGTTCCACAACACTTGTCATCACAACGCTCCATGATGCCTCTCATCACAATACTCCATGCCGGTGTCATCACAATGCTCCATGAGCTTTGTCATCACAATGTTCAATACACTTGTCATCACAGTGCTCCCTGACACTTGTTGTCAGAATGCTCCTTGAACCCTGTCATGAAAAGGCATCATGCCTTTTTCATCACAATGCTCCATGCCCTGTTCATCACAATGATCCATGCCATTGTCATCACAATACTCCACAAGCTTGTCACCATTATGTTGCATGACCCTTGTCATCACAATTCTCCATGACCCCTGTCATCACAATGCTCCGTGACTCCAGTCATCACAGTGCTTCATGAACTTTGTCATCACAATGGTCCATGCCCTCATCATCACAATTCTCTGTGACCTTTGTCACCACAATGCTCCATGAACTTTTCATCACAATGCTCTCTGACCATTGTCATCACAATGCTCTATGCCTTTCTCAGCACAATGCTGCATGACCCTTGTCATCACAATGCTCCATGTGCTTCTCAGCACATTGCTCCATGACCCATGTTATCAAAATGTGCCATGCGCGTGTCATCACTGTGCTCCCCAATATTGTCATCACAATGCTCCATAAACCTTGTCATCAATATGCTCCAGGCACTTCTCAACAAAATGCTCTCTCACAACTGATATCACTATGTTCCATCACAAGTCATCACAATACTCCCTCACCCCTGTCATCACAATGTTCCATGACCCCTGTCATCACATTGCTACATGCACTTATCATCACAATGTTCGATGACCCCTGACATCACAATATTCCATAACCCCTGTCATCAAAAACTTCCATGACATGTTTCATCAAATTGCTCCATGACCCTGTCATCACAATGCTCCCTTCCCTTCACAACAAAATGCACCACGAACTTGTCATCAAAATGCTCCATGACATTTGTCGTCACACATCTCCATGACAATTGGCATCACAATGCTCCATGTCATTGTCATCACAAGGCTCCATGAACACTCTCATCACATTGTTCCATGCCCTTGTCATCACAAGGCTCCATGACGCTTGCCATCACAATGCTCGATGCCCTTCTCATCACAATGCTCCATGTCCTTGTCATTATAATACTCCATGACCCATGTATCACAGTGTTCCTTGACCTTGTCATCAGAATGCTCCATGCCCACTCTCATCACAATAATCCATGAAACTTTTCAGACCAATGCTCCATGCCCTAGTCATCACAGTGCTCCATTACACCTGTCATAACAATGCTCCATGACCCCTGCTATCACAATGATCCACGGCCTTTTAATCACAAGGCTCCATGGCTCTTGTCATCACAATGCTCCAAGACCCCTGTAATTACAATGCTCCATGCAATTGTCATCACAAAGCTCCTTGACGCATGTCATCAGAATGCTCCATGGCCTTCTCATCACAATGTTCCTTGCCCTTGTCATCACAATGCTCCAAGTCCTCTGTATTCACAATGCTCCATGCCCTTGTCATCACAAAGATCCATGACGCATGTAATCAGAATGCTCCTTGGCCTTCTCATCACAATGCTCCATGCCCTTGTCATCACAATGTTCCAAGACCCCTGTAAACACAATGCTCCATGCCTCTTTTCATCAGTATGGTCCATGAGACTTGTCATCACAAGGCTCCATGGTCTTCTCAACACAATGATCCAGGACTTTGTCATCACAATGCTTCACGTCCTTCTCATCAAGATTCTAAATGGCCCTTGTGATCATAATGTTCCAAGCCCTAATCATCACAATGCCCCATTATCTTTGTCATCACATTCCTCCATGACACTTGGCATCACAATGCCCCACGCCATTGTCATCGCAATGGACCATGACATATGTCATCACAATGCTCCCTGACACCTGTCTTCCCAATACTCCATGACCTTTTCATCACAATGCTCCATGCCCTTGTCACCACAATCCACCAAGCCGAATGTCATCACAATAATCCATGAAACTTGTCAGACCAATGCTCCATGCCCTTCTCATCACAATGCTCCATGCCCTTGTCATCACAATTCTTCATTACCCCACACATCATAATTCTCCGTTAATCCAGTCATCACAATGCTTTATGACCTTTGTCATCACAATGGTCCATTCCCTCATCATCACAGTTCTCTGTAACACGTTTCATCACAATGCTCCATGCCGTTGTCAGCATAATGCTCCATGACTCTTGTCATCACAATGATCCATGCGCTTGTCAGCACAATGCTCCACAACCTTATCTTCACAACGCTCCATAAACCTTGTCATCACAATGCTCCTTGCACTTCTCACCTAAATGCTCTCTCACCACTGATATCACAATGTTCCATTACTACTCATCTCAATACTCCCTCACCCCTTTCATCACAATGTTCCATGACCCCTATCATCAAAATGCTACATGCCCTTATCATCATAATGCTCCATGACCACTGACATCACAATGTTCCATAACCCTGTCATGAAAATGTTCCCTGACGATTTTCATCAAATTGCTCCATGACCCTGTCATCACAATGCTCCCTGCTCTTCTCATCACAATGCACAACGCTCTTGTCATCCAAATGCTCCATGACCTTTGTCATCACAAACTCCATGACCCTTGGCATCACAATGCTCCATGCCATTGTCATCACAATGCTCCATGAAACCTCTCATCACATTGTTCCTTGCTCTTGTCATCACAAAGCTCCATGATGCTTGTCATCACAATGCTCGATGCCTTTCTCATCACAGTGATCCATGCCCTTGTCATTACAATCCTCCATGACCCATGTATCACCGTCGTTCTGTGCCCTTGTCATCACAATGCTCCATGCCCACTCTCATCACAATAATCCATGAAACTTTTCAAACAAATATTCCATGCCCTTGTCATCACAATGCTCCATTACCCCTGTCATAACAATGCTCCATGACCCATGCCATCACAATGTTCCACGGTGTTGTCATCAAAAGGCTCCATGACCCTTGTCATAACAATTCTCCAAGACCCCTGTAATCACAATGCTCCATGCCCCTTTTCATAAGAATGCTTCATGAGACTTGTCATCACAATGCTCCATGGTCTTCTCATCACAATGCTCCAGGACATTGTCATCCGAATGCTCCATTCCCTTGTCATCACAATGATCCATGACCCCTGCCATCACAATACTCAAGGAATATTGTCAGCTCAGTGCTCCATGAAATTCTCATCACAATGCTCCATGACCCCTGTCATCACAATGCTCCATGACCACTGTCATCACAACGCTCCATGACACCAGACAACACATTGATCTGGGAATCTTGTCATCGAAATGCTCCATGACCCTTTTCATCACAATGATCCATGCCCTTGCCATCCCAATGCTCCATGACCCCTGTAATCACAATGCTCCATGACGCTTGTCATCACAATGCTCCATGACACTTGTCATCAAAATGCTCCATGCATTTGTCAGCAAAATGCTACATGACCTTGTCATCACAATGCTCCATGCGCTTGTCATCACAATACTCCATTCCCATTGCATCAAAATCCTCCATGAACCTTGGGTTCACATTGCTTCATGCCCTTGTCATCTCAATGATCCATGCTCCTTGAAATGAAAATGATACATGACTTCTGTCATCACAATGCTCCAAAGCCTTGTGATCACAATGTTCATAACACTTGTCATCATAACGCATCATGATGCCTGTCATCACAATGCTCCATGAAATTTGTCATCACAATGCTCAATACACTTGTCATCACAATGCTCCCTGAGACTTGTCATCAGAATGCTCCTTGAACACTGTCATGAAAAGGCTCCATGCCTTTTTCATCACAATGCTCCATGCCCTTTTCATCAAAATGCTCCATGCCATTGTCATCACATTACTCCACAAGCTTGTCATCAGAATGGTCCATGACACTTGTCATCACAATGCTCCATGCCCCTTGTCATTACAGTGCTCCATGACGATCCTCATCACAATTATCCGTGGTCTTCTCATGACAATGCCCCACGGTCTTGTCATCCCAATGCTCCATGACTTGGACATAACAATTCTACATGTCCTTTTCATCACAATGCTCCATGACACTTCTCATCAAAATGTTGCATGCTCTTGTCAATACAATTCTCCATGCACTTTTCATCGCAATGCTCCATGACCCCTCTCATAGCAAGCTCCATACGCTTGTCATCACAATGCTTCACGACCTTGTCATCAAAATTCTCAAAGTCCCTTGTCATCACAATGCTCCATGATGTTGTCATCACAATGCTTCATGACCTTGTCATCACGAAGCTCCAAGCCCTTGTCATCACAATGCTCCATTACCTTTGTCATCACAATCCTCCATGACACTTGGCATTCCAATGCCCCATGCCATTCTCATCACAATGGACCATGACATATATCATCCCAATACTCCCTGACACCTGTCTTCACAATACTGTATGACCTTGTCATCACAATGCTCCATGCCCTTGTAATCACAATGTGCCATGCCCACTGTCATCACAATAATCCATAAAACTTGTCAGAGCAATGCTCTATGCTCATGTCATCACAATGCTCCATTCCCGTGTCATCACAATGCTCCGTGACTCCAGTCATCACAGTGCTTTATGAACTTTGTCATCACAATGGTCCATGCTTTCATCATCACAAGTCTCTGTGACTTTGTCACCACAATGCTCCATGAACTTTTCATAACAATGCTCTCTGAACCTTGTCATCAAAATGCTCTATGCCTTTCTCAGCACAGTGCTCCATCCCCCTTTTAATCACAATGTTCCATGTGCTTGTCAGCACATTGCTCCATGACCCATGTTATCACAATGTGCCATGCGCTTGTCATCACAATGCTCCACAACCTTGTCATCACAATGCTCCATAAACACTTGTCATCACAATGCTCCATGCACTTTTCAACAAAATGCTCTCTCACAACTGATATCACTATGTTCCATCACTAGTCATCACAATACTTCCTCACCCCTGTCATCACAATGTTCCATATCCAATGACATCACAATGTTCCATAACCCATATCATCAAAATCTTCCATGACACTTTTCATCAAATTGCTCCTCGACTCTGTCATCACAATGCTCCCTTCCCTTCACAACACAATGCACCACGCCCTTGTCATCAAATGCTCCATGACATTTGTCGTCACATATCTCCATGACACTTGGCATCACAATGCTCCATGCCATTGTCATCAAGATGCTCCATGAACCCTCTGATCACATTGTTCCATGCTCTTGTCATCACAAAGCTCCATGACATTTGTCATCACACTGCTCGATGCCCTTCTCATCACAATGCTCCATGCCCTTGTCATTACAATCCTCCATGACCCATGTATCACAGTGTTCCCTGCCCTTGTCATCACAATGCCCCATGCCCACTCTCATCACAATAATCCATGAAATTTTCAGAACAATGCTCCATGCCCTTGTCATCACAATGCTCCATGACGCCTGATATCACAATGTTCCATAACCCCTGGCATCAAAATGCTTCATGACCCTATTCATCACAAAGCTCCATGACCCCTGACATCACAATGTTCCATATCCCCTGTCATCAAAATGATCCATGACCCTTTTCATCAAATTGATCCATGACCCTGTCATCACAATGTTCCCTGCCCTTCTCATCACAATGCACAACGCCATTGTCATCAAAATGCTCCATAACCTTTGTCATCACAAAGTTCCATGACTCTCGTCATCACAATTTTCCATGGTCTTCTCATCACAATGCTCCATGACCATTGTCATCACAATGCTCCATGACCCCTGTCATCACAATGTTCCATGACCCCTGTCATCACAATGCTCCATGACAACAGTCATCAGAATGCTCCATGCCCCTTGTCATTACAATCCTCCATGAGGCTCGTCATCACAGTTATTCATGGCCTTCTCATCACAGTGCTCCACGGTCTTGCTATCACAATGCTCCATTCCCTGGTAATCACAATGCTCCATTCCCTGGTAATAACAATGCTCCATGTCCCTTGTCATCAGAATTATCCACGTCATTGTCATCAAAGTGCTCCATGACACTTCTCATCACAATGTTACATGCACTTGTCATCAAAATTTTCCATGAAATTGTCATCTCAATGCCATATGACCACTTTCATAGCAAGCTCCATGCCATTGTCATTAAAATTCTTCACGATATTTTCATCAAAATTCTCAATTTCCGTTGTCCTCACAATGCTCCATGCCCTTGTCATCACAATGCTCCATGACCCTTGATATCACAGTGCTCCAAGCCATTGTCAACACAATGCTCCATTACCTTTGTCATCACAATACTCCATGACACCTGGCATCACAATTCCCCATGCCATTGTCACCACAATGGGCCATGACATATGTCATCACAATGCTCCCTGACACCTCTCTTCACAATACTCTATGACCTTGTCATCACAATGCTCCATGCACTTGTCATCACAATGCGCCATGCCCACTCTCATCACAATAGTCCATAAATCGTGTCAGAGCAATGCTCTATAACACTTTTATCACAATGCTCCATGCCCTTGTCATCACAATGCTCCATGACCGTGTCATCACAATGCTCCATGAACCTGTCATCACGATGCTCCGTGACTCGTCATAACAATGATTCATGATCTTTGTCATCACAGTGGTCCATACCCTCGTCATCACAAGTCTCTGTGACTTTGTCACCGCAAAGCTCCATGAACTTTTCATCACAATGCTCTCTGACACTGGTCATCAACATATTCTATGCCTTCCTCAGCACAATGCTCCCTAACCCTTGTCATAAGAGTGCTCCATGTGCTTGTCAGCACATTGCTCCATGACCCATGTTATCACAATGCGACATGCACTTGTCATCAAAATGTAACCAAGTTGAGGTTCTTGTAAGCAGTGCAGCCCTATATTTTGGGGTGGCTCTGTCTTATTGATTTTCAGTTTTCCCATGGTATATTCCCTAGACTGGAAGTGCCCTTGGCTCTGTAGCTCTGGTGTTTCCTTGTTTTAGGGAACACAATGCACTCCTCCAGAGAGGCAGTTGGCAATTTACATCCCGCCAATCAGCATAACTAGGCTCCCTGTTCTACAGGGCATGTCTTGCCTTTCTGTTTTTACACATTTTGTGGATGTCCCTGTTCACCTGTGGGAAATGATACTTCTTAGTAGTGCAGATTTGCATTGCCCGCTTTGTTGCTTGGCCAAATGGGCCTATGCGTTTTCTCCTGAATATATTCAGGAGAAAACGCATATGCACTTATTGGACAAGTGCATCATTGTCGAAGTTGTGCCCCTCTTCCTGTGCTTTAAAGGCGATTCCAATGTACCTCTTGAAATCTGTTTCCTGCTATTCTGCCTTATTTTCAAGCCCGCCTCATTGTCTTCCCTCAACAGATTTTTGGACGATAGTTGTCCTTTATTACCCTGCCAGTTTTTGAAATGCTGTGCCCCGGTGCTCCATTGTTCAGCTCTTTTTTTGTGAGCAGACCTCAAATCCACAATACTGGTTCAGGACATATACTGGTTCCTGGCGGGTGGCTGAGACTTTGGTTAATTTTTTCTTCCTTAACGGAATTTAGAGTGACAAATGCCAGTCCAAATGCCTAACAGCTAATCTCTCATTGGTTCTCCCTCTTCCCTTTCATCCTCTGCCAAATTGGCAACTTCTGCGAACCAGGAGGTTAAAGGGGCTGTCTCTGCAAGTTGGGAGATTGATAGTAAAGCAGTTGGAAATTCAAACCGGAGCACCAGGAGAGGTACTATTAGTTGAGTTTTAGAAAGCTTTCGTATTCACAGTGTGTCCATTCTATATGTTTCCCGTACATGTTATAGCTGTAGTAATATTCCCTTGAACCTGGAGAGTTGGGACCCTTGGAATGTGTGCCACTCATTATTGCTTTAAATGGTCTGCATTTGCTCACTGAATCTCACCAAACCGCTCAGTCCCAAGTGTCCAGGCTTATGCCACATCCAGCTGTCCTTGTACACAGGGCCATTCCAGGTTTCATCAGAGCCCCTGTAGTAATTGTAAAGAATTTCCCTGTTTTTTTGTTTTGTTTTTGAAATTCCTTTTTATAGTGGGTTTGAGCTGATTCTCACTGCCATGTTTATGCCAGTCTAGACCCACTTGATTCCCTTATGGAGACTTATCAATACATAGGTTTTAAGATTCTTACTAGTCAGATATATTCCTCTGCGGGAAATATGGGGTTTTTAGTCCCTTTGACTGAGGAAGGTGTAGGTCTTGTCTGTTCCATATTTGGTTTTTGGAACGGTAGCTGTACTAATATCAAACTCTGGTTTTATGCATCACCCAACCTCTCCTTCCCCCTAAGCAGGCATAAGAATGTTTTTTAAATGTTAGACTCTGTTCTCTTCCCTAACTCAGTTGACGTGTAGCCATGTATACAGGATCGTCATAAGTGATATCTTATGATAAGTTTCTTTTTCACTGTGACTTATTTCACTTAAAATCATCGTACCTGAATCCACTCATTTTGCTGCTACTGGCCATATGACATTGATTTCATGGCTGAGGGATATTCCATCGTACCTAATTACCAGAATTTCTTCAACGACTTTTGTCTTTCCTGGGATATTTTAGGTGTACCCAAGTTGAGATTCTTGTAAGCAGTGCAGCCCTAGATTTTGGGGTGGTCCTGTCTTATTGATTTTCAGTTTTCCCAAGGTATATTGCCTAGAAATGAAGTGCCCTTAGCTCTGTAGCTCTGTTGTTTACTTCTTTTAGGGAACACAATGCACTCCTCCAGAGAGGCAGTTGGCAATTTACATCCCGCCCATCAGCATAACTAGGCTCCTTGTTCTCCAGGGCTTTTCTTGCCTTTCTGGTTTTTACACATTTTGTGGATGTCCCTGTTCACCTCTGGGAAATGATGCTTTTTGTAGTTCAGATTTGCATTGCCTGCTTGGTTGCTTGGCCAAATGGGCATATGCGTTTTCTCCTGAATATATTCAGGAGAATACGCATATGCACTTTTTGCCAAGTGCATCAATGTCGAAGTTGTGGCCCTCTTCCTGTGCTTTATAGGCTATTCCAATGTACATCTTGAAATCTGTTTCCTGCTATTCTGCCTCGCTTTCAAGTCCACCTCGTTGCCTTCCCTCAACAGATTTTTGGACGATAGTTGTCCTTTATTAATCTGCCAGTTTGTGAATTGCTGTGTCGCTGTGCTCCATTTTTCAACTCGTTTTTTGTGAGCTGACCAGAAATCCACAATTTTGATTCAGGACCTCTACTGGTTCCCGGCGGGTGGCTGATACTTTGATTAATTCTTCTTCCGACCGGGAAATTAGAGTGACATGTGCCCGTCCAAATGCCGTACAGCTGCTCTGTCATAGGTTCTCCCTCTTCCCTTTCATCCTCTGCCAAATTGGCAACCTGTGCGAACCAGGAGGTTAAAGGGGCTGTCTCTCCAATTTGTAAGATTAATAGCAAAGCAGTTGGAAAGTAGAACTGGAGCACCAGGAGAGGGACTGTTAATTGAGTTTTAGAAACCTTTTGTATTCACAGTGTGTCCATTCTCTAGGTTTCTCGTACATGTTATATCTGTAGTAATATTCCCTTCAACCTGGAGAGTTGGGACCCATGGAATGTGTGCCACGCATTACTGCTTTAAAGGGTCTGCATTTGCACACCCAAGCGCACCAATCATCTCAATCCCAAGTGTCAAGCCTTATGACACATCGACCTGTTGTTGTAGACATGGTCATTCCAGGTTTTATCGGAGTCCCTGAAGGAAATGTAAAGAATTTCCTGTTTTTTTGTTTTATTTTTGAAATTCATTTTTATGGTGGTTTTCAGCTGATTCCCACTGCCATGTTTATGACAGTCTAGACACACTTGATTCCCTTACGGAGACATATCAATAAATACGTTTTAAGATTCTTACTAGTCAGATATATTCCTCTGCGGGAAATATGGGGTTTTCAGTCCCTTTCACTGAGGAAGGTTTAGGACTTGTATAATACGTAGTTGGTTTTTGGAACGGTACCTGTACTAATATCAAACTCTGGTTTTATACATCACCCCACCTCTCCTTTCCCCTTAAGCAGGCATAAGAATGTTTTCTAAATGTGAGACTCTGTTCTGTATCCTAACTCAGTTCATGTGTAGCCATGTTTACAGGACTTCATAAGTGATATCTTATGATAAGATTCTTTTTCTCTGTGACTTATTTCACTTAGAATCATCGTACCTGAATCCAATCATTTTGCTGCTACTGGCCTTATGACATTGATTTCATGGCTGAGGGATGTTCCATCATACGTAAGTACCACAATTTCTTGAACCATTTTTGTCTTTCCTGGGGTATTTAAGGTGTACCCAAGTTGAAGTTCTTGTAAGCAGTGCAGCCCTAAATTTTGGGGTGGCTCTGTCTTATTGATTTTCAGTTTTCCCAAGGTATATTCCCTAGAGTGGAAGTGCCCTTGGATCTGTAGCTCTGTTGTTTACTTGTTTTAGGGAACACAATGCACTCCTCCAGAGAGGCAGTTGGCAATTTACATCAGGCCCATCAGCATAACTAGGCTCCCTGTTCTCCAGGGCTTGTCTTGCCTCTCTGGTTTTTACACATTTTGTGGATGTCCCTGTTCACATGTGGGAAATGATGCTTCTTTATAGTGCAGATTTGCATTGCCCGCTTGCTTGCTTGGCCAAAAAGGGCATTTGCGTTTTCTCCTGATTATATTGAGGAGAAAACGCATATGCCCTTTTTAGCCAAGTGCATCACTGTCGAAGTTGTGCCCCTCTTCCTGTGCTTTAAAGGTGATTCCAATGTACCTCTTGAAATCTGTTTCCTGCTATTCTGGCTCGCTTTCCAGTCTGCCTCATTGCCTTCCCTCAACAGATTTTTGGAATATTGATGTCCTTTATTACTCTGCCAGTTTGTTAATTGCTGTGCCCCTGAGCTCCATTTTTCAACTTGTTTTTTGTGAGCTGACCGCAAGTCCCAAATGTTGGTTCAGGACCTCTACTGGTTCCCGGCGGTTGGCTGAGACTTTGGTTAATTCTTCTTCGTGCTGGGAAATTAGAGTGACATGTGACCGTCCAAATGCGTAACAGCTACTCTCTCATTGGTACTTCCTCTTCCCTTTCATCCTTTGCCAATTTGGCAACCTGTGCGAACCAGGAGGTTAAAGGGGCTGTCTCTCCAAGTTGGGAGATTGATAGTAAAGCAATTGGAAAGTGAAACCGGAGCAAGAGGAGAGGGAATATTAGTTGAGTTTTAGAAACCTGTCGTATTCACTGTGTGTCCATTTTCTAGGTTTCCCGTACATGTTATTGTTGTAATAATATTCCATTCTATCTGGAGAGTTGGGACCCAAGGAATGGGTGCCATGCATTATTGCTTTAAAGGGTCTGCATTTGCTCAACGAATCTGACCAATCTTCTCAGTCCCAAGTGTCCAGCCGTATGCCAAATCCAGCTGTCGTTGTAGATAGGGTCATTCCATGTTTCATCAGAGCCCTTGAAGGAATTGTAAAGAATTTCCCTGTTTTTTTGTTTTGTTTTTAAATTCCTTTTTATCGTGGGTTTCAGCTGATTCTCCCTGCCATGTGTATGCCAGTCTAGGCACACTTGATTCCCTTATGGAGACATATCAATACATAGGTTTTAAGATTCGTACTAGTCAGGTATATTCTTCTGCAGAGAATAGGGGTGTTGAGTCCCGTTCACTGAGGAAGGAGTAGGCCTTGTCTATTCTTTATTTTGATTATGGAATGGTTCCTGTGTTAATATCAAACTCTGGTTTTATGCATCTCCCCACCTCTCCTTTCCCCGTAAGCAGGCATAAGTATGTTTTCTATATGTGAGAATCTGTTCTCTTTACTAATTCAGTTCATGTGTACCCATGTTTATATTTCCTTCATAAGTGATATCTTATGTCAGAATACTACATGGCTCTTGTCATCATAATGCTCCATGATGCTTGTCACCAAGATTATCCATGGTCTTCTCATCACAATGCTCCACGGTTTTGCCATCACAATTCTCCATGTACCTTGTCATCACAATTCTCCAACTCTTTGTCCTCACAATATTCCATGAAATTTCTCATCACAATGTTACATGCAATTGTCATCACAGTGCTCCCTGAACCTTGTCATAGCAAGCTCCATATGCTTGTCATCACAATGCTTGATGACATTGTTATAAAAATTTTTAATGTCCCTTGACATCACAGTGCTCCCTGCCATTGTCATCACAATTCTCCATGACACTTGTCATCACAATGCTCCAAGCACTTGTCATCACAATGCTCCATGACCCTTGTCATCACAATGCTCCAAGACCTCTATAATCACAATTCTCCATGCCACATTTCATCTCCATGCTCCATGAACAGAGTCATCACAATGCAACATGTCCATCATCAAAATGATTCATGCTATTGTCATCACAATGAAATCAAAATGCTGCATGTCCTCTGTCATCACAATGCTCCAAACCTTTCAGATCACAATGTTCCATAACACTTGTAATCACATGCCCATGACGCTCGTCATCACAATTATGCAAGGTCTTCTCATGACAATGCTCCATGACCTTTGTCAGCACAATGCTCAATACACTTGGCATCACAATGTGCCATGCTCTTTTCCTCAAAATGTTCCAAATACTTTTCATCGCTATGCTCCATAAAACTTGTCATCACAATGCTCCATGCACTTCTCATCAAAATGCTCTCTCACCACATATATCACAATGTTCCATCACTGGTCATCACAATATTAGCTCACCCATGTCATCACAATGTTCCATGACCACTGTCATCACAGTGCTACATGCCCTTATCATCACAATGCTCCATGACCCCTGACATCACAATGTTCCATAACCCCTGTCACAAAATGATCCATGACCCATTTCATCACAATGCTCATGACCCCTGACATCACAATGTTCCATAACCCCTGTCATCAAAATATTCCATGACCCTTTTATTCAAATTGCTCCATGACCCTGTCATCACAATGCTCCCTGCCCTTCTCATCACAATGCACCAGGCCTTTGTCATCACAAAGCTCCATGACCCTTGGCATCACAATGCTCCAAGACATTGTCATCACAATGCTCAATGAAATCTCTCATCATATTGCTCCACGCCCTTGTCATCACAATGCTCCATTACACCTGTCATAAAAATGCTCCATGACCACTGCCATCACAATGTTCCACGGCCTTGTCATCACAAGGCTCCATGACCCTTGTCATCACATTGCTCCAAGACCTCTGTAATCACAATTCTCCATGCCACTTTTCATCTCAATGCTCCATGAACCCTGTCATCAAAATGCACCGTGCCCATCATCATAATGATTCATGCTATTGTCATCACAATGAAATCAAAATGCTCCATGTCCTCTGTCACCACAATGCTCCAAACCCTTCTGATCACAATGTTCCATAACACTTGTCAACACATGCCCCATGACGCTCATCATCACCATTATGCTAGGTCTTCTCATCACAATGCTGCATGACCTTTGTCACCACAATGCTCAATACACTTGGCATCACAATGCTCGCTGACACTTGTCATCAGTATGCTCCTTGAACACTGTCATGAAAAGGCTCCATGCCCTTTTCATCACAATGATCCATTCCCTTTTCATCACAATGCTCCAAGACCACTTCTATCACAATGCTCCGTGACTCCAGTCATCATAATGCTTCATGACATTTGTCATCACAATGGTCCATGACCTGGTCACACAAAGCTCTGTGACCTTTGTCACCACATTGCTCCATGAAATTTTTATCACAATGCTCTGTGACCCTTGTCATCACAAAGCTCCATGCCTTTGTCAGCACAATGCACCATGCCCTTGTCATCTCAATGCTCCCTGCCCACTGTCTACACAATAATCCATGAAACTTGTCAGACCAATGTTCCATTCACCTGTCATCACATTGCTCCATGCCCTTGCCATCACAATGCTCCATGACCCCTGTCATCACAATGCTCCGTGACTCCAGTCATCACAATGCTTCATGACCTTTGTCCTCACAATGGTCCATGACCTCGTCACACAAGGCTCTGTGACCTTTGTCACCACAATGCTCCATGCCCACTCTCATCACAATAATCCATGAAACTTGTCAGACCAATGTTCCATGAACCTGTCATCACATTGCTCCATGCCCCTGTCATCACAATGCTCCATGTCCCCTGTCATCACAGTGCTCCGTGACTCCAGTCATCACAATGATTCATGACCTTTCTCATCACAGTGGTCAATGCCCTCGTCACACAAGGCTCTGTGATCTTTGTCACCACAATGCTCCATGAAATTTTCATCACAATGCTCTTTGTCCCTTCTCATCACAATGCTCCATGCCTTTGTCAGCACAATGCTCCATGACATATGTTATCAAAAGGTTCCATGTGCTTGTCAGCACAATGCTCCATGACACATGTCATCACAATGTGCCATGAACTTTTCATCACAATGCTCCTCATCCTTTTCATCGCTATGCTCCATAAAACTTGTCATCACAGTGCTCCATGCACTTCTCATCGAAATGCTCTCTCACCACATATATCACACTGTTCCATCACTAGTCATAACAATACTCGCTCACCACTGTCATCACAATGTTCCATGACCACTCTCATCACAGTGCTACATGCCCTTATCATCACAATGCTCCATGACCCCTGATATCACAGTGTTCCATAACCCCTGGCACAAAATGCTCCATGACCCATTTCTTCACAATGCTTCATGACCCCTGACATCACAATGTTCCATAACCGCTGTCTTCAAAATATTCCATGAAGCTTTTATTCAAATTGCTCCATGACCATATCATCACAATGCTCCCTGCCCTTCACATCACAATTCTCCACGCCCTTGTCTTCAAAATGTCCAATGATATTTGTCATCACAAACTCCATGACCCTTGGCATCACAATGTTCAATGAAATCTCTCATCACATTGCTCCATGCCCTTGCCATGACAATGCTCCATTACACCTGTCATAACAATGCTCCATGACCCCTGCCATCACAATGTTCCACGGCCTTGTCATCACAAGGCTCCATGACCCTTGTCATCGCAATGCTCCAAGACCAATGTAATCACAATTCTCCATGCCACTTTTCATCTCAATGCTCCATGAACACTGTCGTCACAATGCACCATGACCATCATCATAATGATTCATGCTATTGTCATCACAATGGAATCAAAATGCTCCATGTCCTCTGTCATCACAATGCTCCAAACCCTTCTGATCACAATGTTCCATAACCCTTGTCATCACATGCCACATGACGCTCATCATCACAATTATGCAAGGTCTTCTCATCACAATGCTCCATGACATTTTTCACCACAATGCTCAATACACTTGGCATCACATTGCTCTCTGACACTTGTCATCAGTATGGTCCTTGAACACTGTCATGACAAGGCTCCATGCATTTTTCATCACAATGATCCATTCCCTTTTCATCACAATGCTCCAAGTCCCCTGTTATCACAATACTCCATGACTCCAGTCATCACAATGCTTCATGACATTTGTCATCACAATGGTCCATGACCTCGTCACAAAAAGCTGTGTGACCTCTGTCACCACAATGCTCCATGAAATTTTTATCACAATGCTCTGTGACCCTTGTCATCTCAAAGCTCCATGCCTTTGTCAGCACAATGCTCCATGACCCTTGTCTTCACAATGCTCGATGCGCGTGTCAGCACAATGCTCCATAACCCATGTCATCACAATGCACCATGCACTTGTCATCACAATGCTCCACATCCTTGTCATCAAAATGCTCCATAAAGCTTGTCATCACAATGCTCCATGCACTTCTCCTCAAAATGCCTTCTCAACACTGATATCACAATGTTCCCTCACTAGTCATCACAATACCCCCTCACCCTAGTCATCACAATATTCCATGACCCCTGAAATCACAATTCTCCATGCCCTTGTCATCACAAAGCTCCATGACGCATGTCATCAGAATGCTCCATGGCCTTCTCATCACAATGCTCCATGCCCTTGTCATCACAATTCTCCAAAACCCCTGTAATCACAATGCTCCATGCCCCTTTTCATCTCAATGCTTCATGAACCCTGTCATCACAATGCACCGTGCCCATCACCATAATATTTCATGCTATTGTCATCACAATGAAATCAAAATCCTCAATGACCTCTGTCATCACAGTGCACCAAACCCTTCTGACCACAATGTTCCATAACACTTGTCATCACATTGCCCCATGATGCTGGTCATCACAATTATCCATGGTCTTCTCATCACAATGCTCCATGATCTTTGTCATCACAATGCTCAATACACTTATCATCACAATGCTCCCTGACAGTTGTCATCAGTATGCTCCTTGAAGCCTGTCATGACAAGGCTCCATGCATTTTTATCACAATGATCCATTCCCTTTTCATCACAATGCTCCAAGACCCCTGTAATCACAATGCTCCATGTCCTTGTCATCACACAGCTCCATGACGCATGTCATAAGAATGCTCCATTGCCTTCTCATCACAATGCTCCATGCCCTTGTAATCACATTGCTTCAAAACCCCTGTAATCACAATGCTCCATGCACCATTTCATCAGAATGCTCCATGCCCTTGTCATCACAATGTTCCATGACCCTTCTCATCGCAATGTTCCAAGCCCTTGTCATCAAAATACTCCATCACATTTGTCATCACAATCCTCCATGACACTTGGTACCACAATGCTCCATGCCATTGTCATCACAATGGACAATGATATATGTCATCACAGTGCTCACTGACACCTGTCTTCACAATACTCCATGACCTTGTCATCACAATGTTCCATGCCCTTGTCATCACATTACGCCCTTCCCACTGTCATCACAATAATCCATGAAACATGTCAGACCAATGTTCCATGCCCCTGTCATCACAATGCTCCATGCCCTTGTCATCACAGCGCTCCATGAACCCTGTCATCACAATGCTCCGTGACTCCAGTCATCACAATGCTTCATGACCTTTGTCCTCACAATGGTCCATGCCCTCGTCACACAAGGCTCTGTGACCTTTGTCACCACTATGCTCCATGCCCTTGTCATCTCAATGCTCCATGCCCACTGTCATCACAATAATCCATGAAACTTGTCAGACCAATGTTCCATGCCCCTGTCATCACATTTCTCCATGCCCTTTTCATCACAATGCTCCATGACCCCTGTCATCACAATGCTCCGTGACTCCAGTCATCACAATGATTCATGAGCTTTGTCCTCACAATGGTCCATGCCCTCGACACAAGGCTCTGTGATCTTTGTCACCACAATGCTCCATGAAATTTTCATCAAAATGCTCTGTGTCCCTTGTCATCACAATGCTCCATGCCTTTGTCAGCACAATGCTCCATGACACTTGTCATCAAAGTGCTCCATGCGGTTGTCAGCACAATGCTGCATGACACATGTCATCACAATGTGCCATGCTCTTTTCATCACAATGCTCCACATCATTTTCATCGCTATGCTCCATAAAACCTGTCATCACAATGCTCCTTGCACTTTTCATCAAAATGCTCTCTCACCACATGTATCACAATGTTCCATCACTAGTTATAACAATACTCGCTCACCACTGTCATCACAATGTTCCATGACCACTCTCATCACAGTGCTACATGCCCTTATCATCACAATGCTCCATTACCCCTGACATCACAATGTTCCATTACCCCTGTCACAAAATGCTCCATGACCCATTTCATCACAATGCTTCATAACCCCTGACATCACAATGTTCCATAACCTCTGTCATCAAAATATTCCATGACCCTTTTATTCAAATTGCTCCATGAACCTGTCATCAAAATGTTCCCTGCCCTTCTCATCACAATGCACTATGCCCTTGTCATCAAAATGCCCCATGACATTTGTCATCACAAAGCTCCATGACCCATGGCATCACAATGCTCCATGCCATTGTCATCACAGTGCTCAATGAAATCTCTGATCACATTGTTCCATGCCCTTGTCATCACAATGCTCCATTACACCTGTCATAACAATGCTCCATGACCCCTGCCATCACAATGTTCCACAGCTTTGTCATCACAAGGCTCCATGACCCTTGTCATCACAATGCTCGAAGAACTCTGTAGTCACAATTCTCCATGCCACTTTTGATCTCAATGCTCCAAGAACACTGTCATCACAATGCACCATGCCCATCATCATAATGATTCATGCTATTGTCATCACAACGAAATCAAAATGCTCCATGTCCTCTGTCATCGCAATGCTCCAAACCCTTCTGACCACAATGTTCCATAGCACTTGTCATCACATGCCCCATGACGCTCGTCATCACAATTATTCATGTCTTCTCATCACAATGCTCCATGACCTTTGTCACCACAATGCTCAATACACATGGCATCACAATGCTCGCTGACACTTGTCATCAGTATGCTCCTTGAACACTGTCATGACAAGGCTCCATGCCATTTTCATCACAATGACCCATTCGCTTTTCATCACAATGCTCCAAGACCCCTGTTATCACAATGCTCCGTGACTCCAGTCATCACAATGCTTCATGACATTTGTCATCACAATGGTCCATGACCTCGTCACACAAAGCTCTGTGACCTTTGTCACCACAATGCTCCATGAAATTTTTATCACAATGCTCTGTGACCCTTTTCATCACAAAGCTCCATGCCTTTGTCAGCACAATGCTCCATAACACAAGTCATCACAATGCACCATGCACTTTTCATCACAATGCTCCACATCATTGTCATCAAAATGCTCCATAAACCTTGTGATCACAATGCTCCATACACTTCTCCTCAAAATGCCTTCTCACCAATGATATCACAATGTTCCATCACTAGTCATCACAATACTCCCTCACCCCTGTCATCACAATATCCCATGATCCTTGTAATCACCATTCTCCATGCCCTTGTCATCACAAAGCTCCCTGACTCATGTCATCAGAATGCTCCATTGCCTTTTCATCACAATGCTCCATGCCCTTGTAATCACATTGCTTCACAACCCCTGTAATCTCAATGCTGCAGGCACCTTTTCATTAGAGTGCTCCATGCCCTTTTCATCACAATGCTCCATGACTCTTGTCATCGCAATGTTCCAAGCCCTTGTCATCAAAATGCTCCATTACCTTTGTCATCACAATCCTCCATGACACTTGGTATCACAATGCTCCATGCCATTGTCATCACAGTGGACAATGACATATGTCATCACAATGCTCCCTGACACCTGTCTTCACAATAGTCCATGAGCTTGTCATCACAATGTTCCATGCCCTTGTCATCACAATGCACCATGCCCACTGTCATCACAATAATCCATGAAACATGTCAGATCAATGTTCCTTGCCCCTGTCATCAGAATGATACATGCCCTTGTCATCACAATGCTCCATGACCCCTGTCATCACAATGCTCCGTGACTCGAGTCATCACAATGCTTCATGACCTTTGTCCTCACAATGGTCCAAGCCCTCATCACACAAGGCTCTGTGACCTTTGTCACCACAATGCTCCATGCCCTTGTCATCTCAATTCTCCATACCCACTGTCATCACAATAATCCATGAAACTTGTCAGACCAATGTTCCATGCCCCTGTCATCATATTGCTCCATGCCCCGTGTCTTCACAATGCTCCATGACCCCTGTCATCACAATGCTCCGTGACTCCAGTCATCACAATGATTCATGACGTTTCTCATCACAATGGTCCATGCCCTCGTCACACAAGGCTCTGTGATTTTGTCACCACAATGCTCCATGAAATTTTCATCACAATGCTCTGTGTCCCTTGTCATCACAATCCTCCATGCCTTTGTCAGCACAATGCTCCATGACACTTGTCATCAAAATGCTCCATGCACTTGTCAGGACAATGCTCCATGACACATGTCATCACAATGTGCCATGATCTTTTCAAAACAATGCTCCACATCCTTTTCATCGCTATGCTCCATAAAACTTGTCATCACAATGATCCATGCACTTCTCAGCGAAATGCTCTCTTACCACATACATCACAATATTCCATCACTAGTCATCACAAAACTCGCTCACCCCTGTCATCACAATGTTCCATGACAACTGTCATCACAGTGCTACATGCCCTTATCTTCACAATGTTCCATAACCCCTGTCACAAAATGCTCCATGACCCATTTCTTCACAATGCTTCATGACCCCTGACATCACAATATTCCATAACACCTGTCATCAAAATATTCCATGACACATTTATTCTAATTGCTCCATGACCCTGTCATCACAATGCTCCCTGCCCTTCTCATCACAATGCACCACGCCCTTGTCATCAAAATGCCCCTTGATATTTGTCATCACTAAGCTCCATGACCCTTGGCATCACAATGCTCCATGCCATTGTCATCACAATGCTCAATTAAATCTCTCATCACATTGTTCCATGCCCTTGTCATCACAATGCTCCATTACAACTGTCATAACAATGCTCCATGATCCCTGCCATCACAATGTTCCACGTCCTTGCCATCACAAGGCTCCATGACCCTTGTCATCACAATGCTCCAAGACCTCTGTAATCACAATTCTCCATGCCACTTTTCATCTCAATGCTCCATGAACACTGTCATCACAATGCACCATGCCCATCATCATAATGATTCATGCTATTGTCATCACAATGAAATCAAAATGCTCCATGTCCACTGTCATCACAATGCGCCAAACACTTCTGATCACAATGTTCCATAACACTTGTCATCACATGCCCTGTGACGCTTGTCATCACAATTATACAAGGTCTTCTCATCACAATGCTCCATGACCTTTGTCACCACAATGCTCAATACACTTGGCATCACAATGCTTGCTGACACTTGTCATCTGTATGCTCCTTGAACACTGTCATGACAAGGCTCCATGCCTTTTTCAACACAATGATCCATTCCCTTTTCATCACAATGCTCCAAGACCCCTGTTATCACAATGCTCCGTGACTCCAGTCATCACAATGCTTCATGACATTTGTCATCACAATGGTCCATGACGTCGTCACACAAAGCTCTGTGACCTTTGTCACCACAATGCTCCATGAAATTTTTATCACAATGCTCTGTGACTCTTGGCATCACAAAGTCCCATGCCTTTGTCAGCACAATGCTCCATGATCCTTGTCATCACAATGCTCGATGTGCGTGTCAGCACAATGCTCCATGCCCTTGTCATCTCAATTCTCCATACCCACTGTCATCACAATAATCCATGAAACTTGTCAGACCAATGTTCCATGCCCCTGTCATCATATTGCTCCATGCCCCTGTCTTCACAATGCTCCATGACCCCTGTCATCACAATGCTCCGTGACTCCAGTCATCACAATGATTCATGACCTTTCTCATAACAATGGTCCATGCCCTCGTCACTCAAGGCTCTGTGATCTTTGTCACCACAATGCTCCATGAAATTTTCATCACAATGCTCTGTGTCCCTTGTCATCAAAATGCTCCATTACTTTGTCAGCACAGTGCTCCATGACACTTGTCATCAAAATGCTCCATGCGCTTGTCAGCACAATGCTCCATGACACATATCATCACAATGTGCCATGCTCTTTTCCTCACAATGCTCCACATCCTTTTCATCGCTATGCTCCATAAAACTTGTCATCACAACGCTCCATGCACTTCTCAGCAAAATGCTCTCTCACCACATATATCACAATGTTCCATCACTAGTCATCACAATACTCACTCACCCCTGTCATCACAATGTTCCATGACCACTGTCATCACAGTGCTACATGCCCTTATCTTCACAATGTTCCATAACCCCTGTCACAAAATGCTCCATGACCCATTTCTTCACAATGCTTCATGACCCCTGACATCACAATATTCCATAACCACTCTCATCAAAATATTCCATGACACTTTTATTCAAATCGCTCCATGACCTTGTCATCACAATGCTCCCTGCCCTTCTCATCACAATGCACCATGCCCTTGTCATCAAAATGCCCCATGACATTTGTCATCACAAAGCTCCATGACCCTTGTCATCACAGTGCTCCATGCCTTTGTCAGCACAATGCGCCATGACCCTTGTCAGCACAATGCTCGATGCGCGTGTCAGCACAATGTTCCATAACCCATGTCATCACAATGCACCATGCACTTGTCATCACAATGATCCACATCCTTGTCATCAAAATGCTCCATAAACCTTGTGATCACAATCCTCCATACACTTCTCCTCAAAATGCCTTCTCACCAATGATATCACAATGTTACATCACTAGTCATCACAATTCTCCCTCAACCCTGTCATCACAATATCCCATGACCCCTGTAATAACCATTCTCCATGACCTTGTCATCACAAAGCCCCATGACGCATGTCATCAGAATGCTCCATGGACTTCTCATCACTATGCTCCATGCCCTTGTCATCACAATGCTCCAACACCCCTGTAATCACAATGCTCCATGCCCCTTTTCATCTCAATGCTCCATGAACCCTGTCATCACAATGCACCGTGCCCATCACCATAATATTTCATGCTATTGTCATCACAATGAAATCAAAATTCTCAATGACATCTGTCATCACAATGCACCAAACCCTTCTGACCACAATGTTCCATAACACTTGTCATCACAATGCCCCATGACGCTGGTCATCACAATTATCCATGGTCTTCTCATCACAATGTTCCATGATCTTTGTCATCACAATGCTCACTACACTTATCATCACTATGCTCCCAGACAGATGCCATCAGTATGCTCCTTGAACCCTGTCATGACAAGGCTCCATGCATTTTTCATCACAATGATCCATTCCCTTTTCATCACAATGCTCCAAGACCCCTGTAATCACAATGCTCCATGTCCTTGTCATCACAAAGCTCCATGACGCATGTCATCAGAATGCTCCATTGCCTTTTCATCACAATGCCCCATACCCTTGTAATCACATTGCTTTAAAACCCCTGTAATCTCAATGCTCCAGGCACATTTTCATTAGAATGCTCCATGCCCTTGTCATCACAATGCTCCATGGCCCTTGTCATCGCAATGTTCCAAGCCCTTGTCATCAGAATGCTCCATTACTTTTGTCATCACAATCCTCCATGACACTTGGTATCACATTGCTCCATGCCATTGTCATCAGAGTGGACAATGACATATGTCATCACAATGCTCCCTGACACCTCTCTTCACAATAATCCATGACCTTGTCATCACAATGTTCCATGCCCTTGTCATCACAATTCGCCATGCCCCCTGTCATCACAATAATCCATGAAACATGTCAGACCAATGTTCCATCCCCCTGTCATCACAATGATCCATGTCCTTGTCCTCACAATGCTCCATGACCCCCGTCATCACAATGCTCCGTGACTCCTGTCATCACAATGCTTCATGACCTTTGTCCTCACAATGGTCCAAGCCCTCGTCACGCAAGGCTCTGTGACCTTTCTCACCACAATGCTCCATGCCCTTGTCATCTCAATTCTCCATACCCACTGTCATCACAATAATCCATGAAACTTGTCAGACCAATGTTCCATGCCCCTGTCATCATATTGCTCCATGCCCCTGTCTTCACAATGCTCCATGACCCCTGTCATCACAATGCTCCGTGACTCCAGTCATCACAATGATTCATGACCTTTCTCATAAAAATGGTCCATGCCCTCGTCACTCAAGGCTCTGTGATCTTTTTCACCACAATGCTCCATGAAATTTTCATCACAATGCTCTGTGTCCCTTGTCATCAAAATGCTCCATTACTTTGTCAGCACAGTGCTCCATGACACTTGTCATAAAAATGCTCCATGCGCTTGTCAGCACAATGCTCCATGACACATATCATCACAATGTGCCATGCTCTTTTCCTCACAATGCTCCACATCCTTTTCATCGCTATGCTCCATAAAACTTGTCATCACAATGCTCCATGCACTTCTCAGCAAAATGCTCTCTCACCACATATATCACAATGTTCCATCACTAGTCATCACAATACTCACTCACCCCTGTCATCACAATGTTCCATGACCACTGTCATCACAGTGCTACATGCCCTTATCTTCAAAATGTTCCATAACCACTGTCACAATATGCTCCATGACCCATTTCTTCACAATGCTTCATGACCCCTGACATCACAATATTCCATAAACCCTGTCATCAAAATATTCCATGACAATTTTATTCAAATTGCTCCATGAACTTGTCATCACAATGCTCCCTGCCCTTCTCATCACAATGCACCATGCTCTTGTCATCAAAATGCCCCATGACACTTGTCATTACAAAGCTCCATGACCCATGGCATCACAATGCTCCATGCCATTGTCATCACAGTGCTCAATGAAATCTCTCATCACACTGTTCCTTGCCCTTGTCATCACAATGCTCCATTACACCTGTCATAACAATGCTCCATGACCCCTGCGATCACAATGTTCCACGGCTTTGTCATCACAAGGCTCCATGACCCTTGTCATCACAATGCTCCAAGACCTCTGTAATCACAATACTCCATACCACTTTTCATCTCAATGCTCCAAGAACACTGTCATCACAATGCACCTTGCCCATCGTCATAATGATTCATGCTACTGTCATCACAATGAAATCAAAATGCTCCATGTCCTCTGTCATCGCAATGCTCCAAACCCTTCTGACCACAATGTGCCATAACACTTGTCATCACATGCCCCATGACGCTCGTCATCACAATTATGCAAGGTCTTCTCATCACAATGCTCCATGACATTTGTCACAACAATGCTCAATACACATGGCATCACAATGCTCGCTGACACTTGTCATCAGTATGCTCCTTGAATACTGTCATGACAAGGCTTCATGCCTTTTTCATCACAATGATCCATTCCCTTTTCATCACAATGCTCCAAGACCCCTGTTATCACAATGCTCCGTGACTCCAGTCATCACAATGCTTCATGATATTTGTCATCACAATGGTCCATGACCTCGTCACACAAAGCTGTGTGACCTTTGTCATCACAATGCTCCATGAAATTTTTATCACAATGCTCTTTGACCCTTGTCATCACAAAGCTCCATGCCTTTGTCAGCACAATGCTCCATGACCCTTGTCAGCACAATGCTCGATGCGCGTGTCAGCACAATGCTCCATAACCCATGTCATGACAATGCACCATGCACTTGTCATCACAATGATCCACATCATTGTCATCAAAATGCTCCATAAACCTTGTGATCACAATGCTCCATACACTTCTCCTCAAAATGCCTTCTCACCAATGATATCACAATGTTACATCAGTAGTCATCACAATACTCCCTCAACCCTGTCATCACAATATCCCATGACCCCTGTAATCACCATTCTCCATGCCCTTTTCATCACAAAGCCCCATGACGCATGTCATCAGAATGCTCCATGGACTTCTCATCACAATGCTCCATGCCCTTGTCATCACAATGCTCCAACACCCCTGTAATCACAATGCTCCATGCCACTTTGCATCTCAATGCTCCAGGAACCCTGTCATCACAATGCACCGTGCCCATCACCAAAATATTTCATGCTATTGTCATCACAATGAAATCAAAATGCTCCATGTCCTCTGTCATCGCAATGCTCCAAACCCTTCTGACCACAATGTGCCATAACACTTGTCATCACATGCCCCATGACGCTCGTCATCACAATTATGCAAGGTCTTCTCATCACAATGCTCCATGACCTTTGTCACCACAATGCTCAATACACTTGGCATCACAATGCTCGCTGACACTTGTCATCAGTATGCTCCTTGAATACTGTCATGACAAGGCTTCCTGCCTTTTTCATCACAATGTTCCATTCCCTTTTCATCACAATGCTCCATGACCCCTGTTATCACAATGCTCCGTGACTCCAGTCATCACAATGCTTCATGACATTTGTCATCACAATGGTCCATGACCTCGTCACACACAGCTCTGTTTCCATTGTTAACACAATGCTCCATGAAATTTTTATCACAATGCTCTGTGACTCTTGGCATCACAAAGCTCCATGCCTTTGTCAGCACAATGCTCCATGACCCTTGTCATCAAAATGCTCGATGCGCGTGTCAGCACAATGCTCCATAACCCATGTCATCAGAATGCACCATGCACTTGTCATCACAATGATCCACATCCCTGTCATCAAAATGCTCCATAAACCTTGTGATCACAATGCTCCATGCACTTCTCCTCAAAATGCCTTCTCACAACTGATATCACAAGGTTCCATCACTAGTCATCACAATACTCCTCACCCCTGTCATCACAATATTCCATGACCCATGTAATCACAATTCTCCATGCCCTTGTCATCACAAAGCTCCATGACGCATGTCATCAGAATGCTCCATGGCCTCCTCATTACAATGCTCCATGCCCTTGTCATCACAATGTTGCAACACACTTGTAATCACAATGCTCCATGCCCCTTTTCATCTCAATGATCCGTGAACCCTGTCATCACAATGCACCGTGCCCATCACCATAATATTTCATGCTATTGTCATCACAATGAAATCAAAATGCTCAATGACCTCTGTCATCACAATGCACCAAACCCTTCTGAGCACAATGTTCCATAGCACTTGTCATCACAATGCCCCATGACGCTGGTCATCACAATTATCCATGGTCTTCTCATCACAATGCTCCATGATCTTTGTCATCACAATGCTCAATACACATATCATCACAATGCTCCCTGACAGTTGTCATCAGTATGCTCCTTGAACCCTGTCATGACAAGGCTCCATGCATTTTTCATCACAATGATCCATTCCCTTTTCATCACAATGCTACAAGACCCCTGTAATCACAATGCTCCATTTCCTTGTCATCACAAAGCTCCATGACACATGCCATCAGTATGCTCCATTTCCTTCTCATCACAATGCTCCATGCCTTTGTCATCACATTGCTTCAAAACCCCTGTAATCTCAATGCTCCATGCACCTTTTCATCAGAATGCTCCATGCCCTTGTCATCACAATGCTACATGACCATTTTCATCGCAATGTTCCAAGCCCTTGTCATCAAAATGCTCCATTACCTTTGTCATCACAATCCTCCATGACACTTGGTATCACAATGCTCCATGCCATTGTCATCACAGTGGACAATGACATATGTCATCACAATGCTCCCTGACACCTGTCTTCACAATACTCCATGACCTTGTCATCACAATGTTCCATGCCCTTGTCATCACAATGTGCCATGCCCACTGTCAACAGAATAATCCATGAAACATGTCAGACCCATGTTCCATGCCCCTGTCATCACAATGATCCATGCCCTTGTCATCACAATGCTCCATGACCCCTGTCATCACAATGCTCCGTTACTCCAGTCATCACAATGCTTCATGACCTTTGTCCTCACAATGGTCCAAGCCCTCGTCACACAAGGCTCTGTGACCTTTGTCACCACAATGCTCCATGCCCTTGTCATCTCAATTCACCATACCCACTGTCATCACAATAATCCATGAAACATGTCAGATCAATTTTCCATGCCCCTGTCATCATATTGCTGCATGCCCTTGTCATCACAATGCTCCATGACCCCTGTCATCACAGTGCTCCATGACTCCAGTCACCACAATGATTCATGACTTTTCTCATCACAATGGTCCATGCCCTCGTCACACAAGGCTCTGTGATCTTTGTCACCACAATGCTCCATGAAATTTTAATCACAATGCTCTGTGTCCCTTGTCATCACAGTGCTCCATGCCTTTGTCAGCACAATGCTCCATGACACTTGTCAGCAAAGCGCTACATGCGCTTGTCAGCAAAATGCTCCATGACCCATATCAGCACAATGTGCCATGCTCTTTTCATCACAATGCTCCACATCCTTTTCATCGCTATGCTCCATAAAACTTGTCATCACAATTCTCCATGCACTTCTCATCAAAATGATCTCTCAACACATATATCACAATGTTCCATCACTAGTCATCACAATACTCCCTCACCCCTGTCATCACAATGTTCCATGACCACTGTCATCGCAGTGCTACATGCCCTTATCATCACAATGCTCCATGACTGCTGACATCACAATGTTCCATAACCCCTGTCACAAAATGCTCCATGACCCATTTCATCACAATGCTTCATGACCCCTGATATCACAATGTTCCATAACCCCTGTCATCAAAATATTCCATGACACATTTATTCAAATTGCTCCATGACCCTGTCATCACAATGCTCCCTGCCCTTCTCATCACAATGCACCACGCCCTTGTCATCAAAATGCCCCATGACATTTGTCATCACAAAGCTCCATGACCCTTGGCATCACAATGCTCCATGCCATTGTCATCTCAATGCTCCATGGCCACTGTCATCACAATAATCCATGAAACATGTCAGACCAATGTTCCATGACCCTGTCATCATATTGCTCCATGTCCTTGTCATAACAATGCTCCATGACCCCTGTAATCACAGTGCTCCGTGACCCCAGTCACCAAAATGATTCATGACCTTCCTCATCACAATGGTCCATGTCTTCGTCACACAAGGCTCTGTGATCTGTGTCACCACAATGCTCCATGAAATTTTAATCACAATTCTCTGTGTACCTTGTCATCACAGTGCTTCATGCCATTGTCAGCACAATTCTCCATGACACTTGTCATCAAAATTCTCCATGCGCTTGTCAGCACAATGCTCCATGACACATGTCATCACAATGTGCCATGCTCTTTTCATCACAATGCTCCACATCCTTTTCATCGCTATGCTCCATAAAACTTGTCATCACAATGCTCCATGCACTTCTCATCAAAATGCTCTCTCACCACATATATCACAATGTTCCATCACTAGTCATCACAGTACTCGCTCACCCCTGTCATCACAATGTTCCATGACCACTGTCATCACAGTGCTACATGCCCTTATCATCACAATGCTCCATGACCCCTGACATCACAATGTTCCATAACCCCTGTCACAAAATGCTCCATGACCCATTTCATCACAATTCTTCATGACCCCTGACATCACAATATTCCATAACCCCTGTCTTCAAAATTTTCCATGACAGTTTTATTCAAATTGCTTCATGACCCTGTCATCACAATGCTCCCTGCCCTTCTCATCACAATGCACCACGCCCTTGTCATCAAAATGCGCCATGACATTTGTCATCACAAAGCTCCATGACCCTTGGCATCACAATGCTCGGTGCGCGTGTCAGCACAATGCTCCATAACCCATGTCATCACAATGCACCATGCACTTGTCATCACAATGCTCCACATCCTTGTCATCAAAATGCTCCATAAACATTGTCATCACAATGCTCCATGCACTTCTCCTCAAAATGCCTTCTCACCAATGATATCACAATGTTCCATTACTAGTCATCACAATACTCCCTCACCCATGTCATCATAATATTCCATAACCCCTATAATCACAATTCTCTGTGCCCTTGTCATCACAAAGCTCCAACACCCCTGTAATCACAATGCTCCATGCCCCTTTTCATCTCAATGCTCCATGAACCCTGTCATCACAATGAACCGTGCCCATCACCATAATATTTCATGCTACTCTCATCACAGTGAAATCAAAATGCTCAATGACCTCTGTCATCACAATGTACCAAACCCTTCTGAGCAAAATGTTCCATAACTCTTGTCATCACAATGCCCCATGATGCTGGTCATCACAATTATCCATGGCCTTCTCATCACAATGCTCCATGATCTTTGTCATCACAATGCTCAATACACTTATCATCACCATGCTCCCTGACAGTTGTCATCAGTATGCTACTTGAAACCTGTCATGACAAGGCTCCATGCATTTTTCATCACAATGATCCAATCCCTTTTCATCACAATGCTCCAAGACCCCTGTAATCACAATGCTCCTTGTCCTTGTCATCACAAATCTCCATGATGCATGTCATCAGAATTCTCCATTGCCTTCTCACAACAATGCTCCATGCCCTTGTCATCACATTGCTTCAAAACCCTTGTAATCTCAGTGCTCCATGCACTTTTTCAGCAGAATGCTCCATGTCCTTGTCATCACAATGTTCCATGACTCTTGTCATCGAAATGTTCCAAGCCCTTGTCATCAAAATGCTCCATTACCTTTGTCATCACAATCCTCCATGACACTTGGTATCACAGTACTCCATGCCATTGTCATCACAATGGACAATGACCTATGTCATCACAATGCTCCCTAACACCTGTCTTCACAATATTCCATGACCTTGTCATCACAATGTTCCATGCCCTTGTCGTCACAATGCGCCATGCCCACTGTCATCACAATAATCCATGAATCTTTTCAGACCAATATTCCATGCCCCTGTCATCATATTGCTCCATGCCCTTGTCATCACAATGCTCCATGACCCCTGTCATCACAGTGCTCCGTGACTCCAGTCATCACAATGATTCATGACATTTGTCCTCACAATGGTCCATGCCCTCTTCACACAAGGCTCTGTGACCTTTGTCACCACAATGCTCCATGCCCTTGTCATCTCAATTCTCCATGCGCACTGTCATCACAATAATCCATGAATCTTTTCAGACCAATATTCCATGCCCCTGTCATCATATTGCTCCATGCCCTTGTCATCACAGTGCTCCATGACCCCTGTCATCACAGTGCTCCGTGACTCCAGTCATCACAGTGATTCATGACATTTCTCATCACAATGGTCCATGCCCTCGTCACACAAGGCTATGTGATCTTTGTCACCACAATGCTCCATGAAATTTTCATCACAATGCTCTGTGTCCCTTGTCATCACAATGCCCCATGCCTTTGTCAGCACAATGCTCCATGACACTTGTCATCAAAATGCTCCATGCACTTGTCAGAACAATGCTCCATGACACATGTCATCACAATGTGCCATGCCCTTTTCATCACAATGCTCCATGACCACTGACATCACAGTGTTCCATAACCCTTGTCACAAAATGCCCCATGACCCATTTCATCACAATGCTTCATGACCCCTGACATCACAATGATCCATAACCCCTGTCATCAAAATATTCCATGACACTTTTATTCAAATTGCTGCATGACCCTGTCATCACAATGCTCCCTGCACTTCTCTTCACAATGCACTGTGCCTTGTCATCAAAATGCCCCATGACATTTCTCATCACAAAGCTCCATGACACTTGGCATCACAATGCTCCATGCCATTGTCATCACAATGCTCAAAGAAATCTCTCATCACATTGCTCCATGCCCTTGTCATCACAATGCTCCATTACACCTGTCATAACAATGCTCCATGACCACTGCCATCACAATGTTCCACGGCCTTGATATCACAAGGCTCCATGACCCTTGTCATCACAATGCTCCAAGACCTCTGTAATCACAATTCTCCATTCAACTTTTCATCTCAATGCTCCATGAACACTGTCATCACCATGCACCGTGCCCATCACTATAATATTTCATGCTATTGTCATCACAATGAAATCAAAATGCTCAATGACCTCTGTCATCACAATGCACCAAACCCTTCTGATCACAATGTTCCATAACACTTGTCATCACAATGCCCCATGACGCTGGTCATCACAGTTATCCAAGGTCTTCTCATCACAATGCTCCATGATCTTTGTCATCACAATGCTCAATACACTTATCCTCACAGTGCTCCCTGACAGTTGTCATCAGTATGCTCCTTGAACCCTGTCATGATAAGGCTCCATGAATTTTTCATCACAATGATACATTCTCTTTTCATCACAATGCTCCAAGACCCCTGTAATCACAATGCTCCATGTCCTTGTCATCACAAAGCTCCATGACGCATGTCATCAGAATGCTCCATTGCCTTCTCATCACAATGCTCCATGCCCTTGTAATCACATTGCTTCAAAACCCCTGTAATCTCAATGCTCCATGCAACTTTTCATTAGAATGCTCCATGCCCTTGTCATCACAATGCTCCATGACCCGTGTCATCACAGTGCTCCGTGACTCCAGTCATCACAATGATTCATGACCTTTCTCATCACTATGGTCCATGCCCTCGTCACACAAGGCTATGTGATCTTTGTCACCACAATGCTCCATGAAATTTTCATCACAATGCTCTGTGTCCCTTGTCATCACAATGCTCCATGCCTTTGTCAGCACAATGCTCCATGACACTTGTCATCAAAATGCTCCATGCGCTTGTCAGCACAATGCTCCATGACACATGTCATCACAATGTGCCATGCCCTTTTCATCACAATGCTCCATGACCCCTGACATCACAATGTTCCATAACGCCTGTCATAAAATGCTCCATGACCCATTTCATCACAGTGCTTCATGACCCCTGACATCACAATGTTCCATAACCCCTGTCATCAAAATATTCCATGACCCTTTTATTCAAATAGCTACATGACCTCTGTAATCACAATGCACCAAACCCTTCTTATCACAGTGTTCCATAACACTTGTTATCACAATGCCTCATGACGCTGGTCATCACAATTATCCATGGTCTTCTCATCACAATGCTCCATGATCTTTGTCATCACAATGCTCAATACACTTATCATCACAATGCTCCCTGACAGTTGTCATCAGTATGCTCCTTGAACCCTGTCATGACAAGGCTCCATGCATTTTTCATCACAATGATCCATTCCCTTTTCATCACAATGCTCCAAGACCCCTGTAATCACAATGTTCCATGTCCTTGTCATAACAAAGCTCCATGACGCATGTCATCAGAATGCTCCATTGCCTTCTCATCACAATGCTCCATGCCCTTGTAATCACATTGCTTCAAAACCCCTGTAATCTCAATGCTCCATTCACCTTTTCATCAGAATGCTCCATGAGAATTGTCATCACAAGGCTCCATGGACCTCTCATCACAATGCTCCAGGACCTTGTCATCACAATGGTCCATGCCCACGTCATCAAAAGGCTCTGTGAAATATGTCACCACATTGCTCCATGAAATTTTCATCACAATGCTCCGTGACTCCAGTCATCACAATGCTTCATGACCTTTGTCCTCACAATGGTCCAATCCCTCGTCACACAAGGCTCGGTGACCTTTGTCACCACAATGCTCCATGCCCTTGTCATCTCAATGCTCCATGCCCACTGTCATCACAATAATCCATGAAACTTGTCAGACCAATGTTCCATGCCCCTGTCATCACATTGCTCCATTCCCTTGTCATCAAAATGCTCTATGACCCCTGTCATCACAATGCTCCGTGACTCCAGTCATCACAATGATTCATGACCTTTCTCATCAAAATGGTCCATGACCTCGTCACACAAGGCTCTGTGATCTTTGTCACCACAATGCTCCATGAAATTTTCATCACAATGCTCTGTGTCCCTTGTCATCACAATGCTCCATGCCTTTGTCAGCACAATTCTCCCTGACAATATTCATCACAATGCTCCATGCGCTTGTCCGCACAATGCCCCTTGACCTGTGTCATCACAATGTGCCATGCGCTTGTCATCACAATGCTCCACAACCGTGTCATCACAGTGCTCCATAAACCTTGTCATCACAATGCTCCATGCACTTCACATCAAAATGCTCTCCCACCACTGATATCATAAAGTTCCATCACTAGTCATCACAATACTCCCTCACCCCTGTCATCACAATGTTCCAGGACCCCTGTCATCAAAATGCTCCATGACCCTTTTCATCATAATCCTCCATGACCCCTGACATCACAATGTTCCATAACCCCTGTCATAAAAATGTCCCATGACAATTTTCATCAAATTGCTCCATGACCCTTTCATCACAATGATCCCTGCCCTTCTCATACACAGTTCACCACGTGCTTGACATCAAAATGCTCCATGAGCTTTGTCATCACAAAGCTACATGACACTTGGCATCACAGTGCTCCATATCCTTGTCATCAAAATGCTCCATGAACACTCTCATCACATTGTTCCATGCCCTTGTCATCACAGGCTCCGTGATGCTTTTCATCACAATGCTCGATGCTCTTCTTAACACAATGCTCCATGCCCTCGTCATTACAATCTGCCATGACCCATGTATCACTGTGTTCCGTGCCCTTGTCATCACAATGCTCCATGCCCCCTCTCATCACAATAATCCATGAAGCTATTCAGACAAATGCTCCATGCCCTTGTCATCAAAATGCTCCATTACCCCTGTTATAACAATGCTCCATGACACCTGCCATTACAATGTTCCACGGCCTTGTCTTCACAAGGCTCCATAACCCTTGTCATCACAATGCTCCAAGTCTTTGCCTTCAAATAGCTCCATGACGCATGTCATCAGAATGCTCCATGGCCTTCTCATTCACGATGCTCCATGCCCATGCCATCACAATTCTCCTAAACCTCTCTAATCAAAATGCTCAATGCCCCTTTTCATCTCAATGCTCCATGAACCGTGTCATCACAATGCACCATGCCCATAATCATAATGCTTCATGCTATTGTCATCAATATGAAATCAAAATGCTCCATGACCTCTGTCATCACAATGCTCCAAACCCTTGTGATCACAATGTTCCATAACACTTGTCATAACAACGCCCGATGATGCTCATCATCACAATTATCCATGGCCTTCTATTCACAATATTCCATGACATTTGTCACCACAATGCTCAATACAATTGTCATCACAATGCTCGCTGACACTTGTCATCAGCATGCTCCTAGAACCCTGTCATGACAAGGCTCCATGAATTTTGCATCACAATGATCCATGTCCTTTTCATCACAATGATCTGTGACCCTTGTCATCGCAATGCACCATGCCTTTGTCAGCACAATGATCCATGACACTTGTCATCACAATTCTCCATGTGCTTTTCAGCACAATGCTCCTTGACCCATGTCATCACAATGCACCATGCGCTTGTCATCACAATGCTCCACATCCTTGTCATCACAATGCTCCATAAACCTTGTCATCACAAGGCTCATTGCACTTCTCATCAAAATGCTCTTTTACCACTGATATCACAATGTTCCATCGCTAGTCTTCACAATACTCCCTCAACCCTGTCGTCACAAAGTTCCATGACCACTATCATCACGATGCTACATGCACATATCATCAAAATGCTTCATGACCAATGACATCACAATGCTCCATAATCCCTGTCATCAAAATGCTCCATTACCATTTTCAGCACAATGCTCCATGACCCCTGACATCAAAGTTTTCCATATCTACTCTCATCAAAATATTCCATGACATTTTCACCAAATTGCTCCATTACCCTGTTATCACAATGCTCCCTGCCATTCTCATCACAACACACCACGACCTTGTCATCAAAATGCTCCATGACCTTTGTCATCACAAAACTCCATGACACTTGGCATCACAATGCTCCATGCCATTGTCATCACAATGCTCCATGAAGCCTCTCATCACATTGCTCCATGCCCTTGTCACCACAATGCTCCATGACACTTGTCATCACAATGCTCGATGCCCTTCTCACCACAATGCTCCATGCCCTGTCATTACAATCCTCCATGACCCATGTATCATAGTGTTCTGTGCCCTTGTCATCACAATGCTCTATGCCCACTATCATCACAATAATCGATGAAACATTTCAGACCAATTCTCCATGCCCTTGTCATCACAATGCTCCATTACCCCTGTCATAACAATGCTCCATGACACCTGCCTTCACAAGTTTCCACGGCCTTGTCATCACAAATCTCCATGACACTTGTCATCACAATTCTCCAAACTCTGTAATCACAATTCTGCATACATTTGTCATCACAAAGCTCCATGACGCATGTCATCAGAATGCTCCATGGCCTTCTCATTCAAGATGCTCCATGCCCTTGTCATCACAATGGTCCAAGACACCTGTAATCACAATGCTCCATGCCCCTTTTCATCTCAATGCTCCAAGAACCGTGTCATCACAATGCACCATGCCCATCATCATAATGCTTCATGCTATTGTCATCAAAATGAAATGAATATGCTCCATGACCTCTGTCATCACAATGCTCAAAACACTTGTGATCACAATGATCCATAACACTTGTCATCACAATGCCCAATGATGCTCATCATCACAGTTATCCTTGGGCTTCTATTCACAGTACTCCATTACCTTTGTCATCACAATGCTCAATACACTTGTCATCACAATGCTCCCAGACACTTGTCGTCAGTATGCTCCTTGAACCTTGTCATGACAAGGCTCCATGCATTTTTCAACACAATGATCCATGCCCTTTTCCTCACAATGCTCCAAGACCCCTGGAATCACAATGATCCATGCCATTGTCATCACAAAGCTTCATGACACATGTCTTCAGAATGCTCCATCGCCTTCTCAGCACCATGCTCCATGCCCTTTTCATCACAATGCTCCATTCCCATGTCATCAAAATACCCCATGATCCCTGTCATCACAATACTCCATGAACATTTTCAGCCCAATGCTCCATTACCTTCTCATCACAATGCCCCATGAACCCTGTCATCACAATGCTCCATAAACCCTCTCATCACAATGAACCGTGACTCCAGTCATCACAATGCTTCATGACCTTTGTCATCTCAATGGTCCATGCCACTGACACACAAGGCTCTGTGACCTTGGTCACCACAATGCTCCATGAACTTTTCATCACAATACTCTGTGACACTTGTCATCAAAATGCACCATGTCTTTGTCAGCACAGTGCTCCAAGACCCATGTCATCACAATGTGCCATGCACTTGTCATCACAAATCTCCATGAGGCTTGTCATCACAACGCTCGATGCACTTCACATCACAATGCTCCATGACCTTGTCATTACAATCCTGCATGATCTATGTATCACAGTGTTCCGTTCCCTTTTCATTACAATGCTCCATGCCCTTGTCATCACAATGCTCCATGACCCTTGTCATCACGGAGCTCCAAACCCTTGTCATCAAAATGCTCCATTACCTTTGTCATCACAATCCTCCATGACACTTGGCATCACAATGCTCCATGCCATTGTCATCACAATGGACCATGACATATGTCATCACTATGCTCCCTGACACCTGTCTTAACAATACTCCATGACCTTGTCATCACAATGCTCCATGCCCTTGTCATCACAATGAGCCATGCCCACTGTCATCACAATAATCCATGAAACTTGTCAGACCAATGTTCCATGGCCCTGTCATCACAGTGCTCTATGCCCTTCTCATCACAATGCTCCATGAAACCTGTCATCACAATGCTCCGTGACTCCAGTCATCACAATGCTTTATGACATTTGTAATCACAATGTTCCATGCCCACGTCACACAAGGCTCTGTGACCTTTGTCACCACAATGCTCCATGCTCTTGTCATCACAATGTGCCATGCCCACTATCATCACAATAATCCATGAAACTTGTCAGACCAATGTTACATGCCTCTGTCATCACAATGCTCCATGCCCTTGTCAACACAATGCTCCAAGACCCTTGTCATCACGATGCTCTAAACCCTTGTCATCAAAATGCTCCATTACGTTTGTCATCACAATCCTCCATGACACTTGGCATCACAATGCTCCATGCAGTTGTCATCACAATGGACCATGACATATTTCAACAAAATGCTCCCTGAAACCTGTCTTCACAATACTCCCTGACCTTGTCATCACAATGCTCCATGCCCTAATCATCACAATGCGTCATGACCACTCTCATCACAATAATCCATGAAACTTGTCAGACCAAAGTTCCATGCCCCTGTCATCACAATGCTCCATGCCCTTGTCATCACAATGCTACAAAACCCCTGTAATCACAATGCTGCATGCACCTTTTCATCAGAATGCTCCATGACACTTGTCATCACAAGGCTCCATGGTCCTCTCATCACAATGCTCCAGGACCTTGTCATCACAGTGCTCCATTCCCTTGTCATCACAATGCTCCATGACCCCTGTCATCACAATACTACATGTACATTTTCAGCCCAATGCTCAATGACCGTCTCATTACAATGCTCCATGACACATGTCTTCACAATGCTCCATGACCACAGTCATCAAAATGCTCCATGACCCCTGTCATCACAGTGGTCCATGCGCTCGTCATCAAAAGGCTCTGTGACATTTGTCACCACAATGCTCCATGAAATTTTCATCACAATGTTCTCTTACTCATGTCATAACTATGCTCCATGCCTTTGTCAGCACAATGCTCCATGACACTTGTCATCACAATGCTCCATGCGCTTTTCCGCAAAATGCCCCATGACCTGTGTCATCACAATGCGACATGCACTTGTCATCACAATGCTCCACAACCTTGTCATCACAGTTCTCGATAAACCTTGTTGTCATAATGCTCCATGCACTTCCCATCAAAATGCTCTCCCATCACTGATATCATAATGTTCCATCACTTGTCATCACAATACTCCCTCACCCCTGTCATCACAGTGTTCCATGACCCCTGTCATCACAATGCTCCATGACTCTTTTCATCACAATGCTCCCTGGCCCCTGACATCACAATGATCCATAACCCCTGTCATCAAAATGTCCCATGACACTTTTCATCAAATTGCTCCATGACCCTTTCATCACAATGCTCACTGCCCTTGTCATCACAGTACACCACACACTTGTCATCAAAACCCTCCATGACTTTTGTCGTCACAAAGCTCCGTGACCCTTGGCATCACAATGCTCCATGCCATTGTCATCAAAATGCTCCATGAACCCTCTCAACACATTGTTACCTGTCCTTGTCATCACAGGCTCCATGATGCTTTTCTTCACAATGCTCGATGCTCTTCTTAACACAAAGCTCCAAGGCTTGTCATTACAATCCACCATGACCCATGTATCACAGTGTTCCGTGCCCTTGTCATCACAATGCTCCATGCCCCCTCTCATCACAATAATCCATGAAAATTTTCAGACCAATGCTCCATGCCCTTGTCATGAATATGCTCCATTACACCTGTTATAACAATGCTCCATAAAAACTGTCATTACAATGTTCCACGGCCTTCTCATCACAAGGCTCCATGACCCACGTCATCACAATGCACCATGTTCTTGTCATCACAAAGCTCCACATCCTTTTTATCACAATGCTGCTTAAACTTTGTCATTACAGTGCTCCATGCACTTCTTATCAAAATGCTCTCTCACCACTGATATCACAATGTTCCATCACTATTCATTCCAATACTCCATCACCCCTGTCATCACAATGTTCCATGACCCGTGTCATTAAAATGCTACATGCACTTATCATCACAATTTTCGATGACTCCTTACATCACAATATTCCATAACCCCTGTCATCAAAATGCTCCAGGACACATTTCATCACAAAGCTCCATGACCCCTGACATCACAATATTCCATAACCACTGTAATCAAAATGTTCCATGACACTTTTCAGCAAATTACTCAATGACCCTGTCATCACAATGCTCCCTGCCCTTCTCATCACAATGCACGTCACACTTGTCATCAGAATGCTCCATGACATTTGTCATCACAAATCTCCATAACCCTTGGCATCACAATGCTCCATGCCATTGTCATCACAATGCTCCATGAAACCTCTCATCACATTGCTCCATGCCGTTGTCATCACAAAGCTCCATGACGCTTTTCATCACAATACTCCATGCCCACTCTCATCACAATAATCCATGAAACTTTTCACACCAATGCTCCATGCCTTGTCATCACAATGCACCATTCCCCCTGTCATAAGAATGCTCCATGACACCTGCCATCACAAGGATCCACAGCCTTGTCATCACAAGACTCCATGACCCTTTTCATCACAATGCTCCAAGACCCTGTAATCACAATGCTCCATGCAATTGTCATCAGAAAGCTCCATGACGCATGTCATCAGAATGCTCTGTGGACTTCTCATTCACTATGCTCCATGCCCTTGTCATCACAATGCTCCAAGACCCATGTAATCACAATGCTCAATGCCCCTTTTAATCTCAATGTTCCAAGAACCCTGTCATCCCATGCACCATGCCCATCATTATAATGATTCATGATATTGTCATCACAATGAAATCAATATGCTCCATGACTTCTGTCATCACAATGCTCCAAACACTTGTGATCACAATGTTCCATAACACTTGTCATCACAATGCCCCATGACGCTCCTCATCACAGTTAACCATGGTCTTCTCATCACAATGCTCCATGAACTTTGTCATCACAATGCTCAATACAATTTTCATCACAATGCTCCCTGACATTTGTCCACAGTATGCTCCTTGAACCCTGACCTGACAAGGCTCCATGCCTTTTTCATCACAATGATCCATGCCCTTTTCATCACAATGCTCAAAGGCCCCTGTAATCACAATGCTCCATTCCCCTTTTCATTACAAACATCCATGACACATGTCATCAGAATGCTCCATGGCCTTCTCATCACAATGTTCAATGCCCTTGTTATCACAGTGCTTCAAGACCCCTGTCATCACAATACTCCATGAATATTTTCAGCCCAGTGCTCCATGATCTTCTCATCACAATGCTCCATGATCCTTGTCATCACAACGCTCCGTGCTCCTTGAAATCAAAATGATCCATGACCTCTGACATCACAATGCTCCAAACACTTGTGATCACATTGTTCCACAACACTTGTCATCACAACGCTCCATGATGCCTGTCATCACAATACTCCATGCCCGTGTCATCACAATGCTCCATGACCTTTGTTATCACAATGCTCAATACACGTGTCATCACAATGCTCCCTGACACTTGTCGTCAGAATGCTCCTTGAACGCTGTCATGAAAAGCCTCCATGCCTTTTACATCACAATGCTCCATGACATTGTCATCACATTACTCCACAAGCTTGTCATCAGAATGCTCCTCGACACTTGTCATCACAATGCTCCATGACCCCTGTCATCACAATGCTCCATGATCCCTGTCATCACAATGCTGCATGCCCCTTGTCATTACAGTGCTGCTTGACGCTCGACATCACAATTATCCATGGTCTTCTCATCACAGTGTTCCACGGTCTTGCCATCACAATGCTCCATGACACTTCTCATCACAATGTTACATGATCTTGTCATCACATTTCTCCATGCACTTGTCATCGCAATGCTCCATGTCTCCTGTCATAGCAAGCTCCAAGTGCTTTTCATCACAGTGCTTCACGACATTGTCATCAAAATTCACAATGGCCGTTGTCATCACAGTGCTCCATGCCCTTGTCATCACAGTGCTCCATGACCATTGTCATCAAAAAGCTCCAAGCCTTTGTCATCACAATGCTCCATTACCTTTGTCATCACAATCCTCCATGACACTTGGCTTCACAATGCTCCATGCCATTGTCATCACAATGCACCAAGACATATGTCATCACAATGCTCCCTGACACCTGTCTGCACAGTACACCATGACCTTCTCATAACAATGCTGCATGCCCTTGTCATCACAATGTGCCATGCCCACTGTCATCTCAATAATCCATGAAACTTTTCAGACCAATGCTCCATGCCACCGTCATCACAATGCTCCATGCCCTTGTCATCACAATGCTACGTGATTCCAGTCATCACAATGCTTCATGACCTTAGGCATCAAAATGGTCCATGCCCTCGTCATCACAGGGCTCTGTGAAATTTGTCAACATAATGCTCCATGAACTTTTCATTCACAATGCTCTGTGACCCTTGCCATCACAATGCTCCATGCCTTTGTCAGCAGAGTTCTCCATGACCCTTGTTATCACAATTCTCCATGCACTTGTTATCAAAATTTTCCATAAACTTCTCATCAGAATGCTCCATAAAACTTGTCATCACAATGCTCCATGTACTTCTCATCAAAATGCTCTCTCACCACTGATATCAAAATGTTCCATCACTAGTCATCACAATACTCCCTCACCCCTGTCATGACAATGTTCCACGGCCTTGTCATCACAAGGCTCCATGACCCTTGTCATCACAATGCTCCAAGACCCCTGTAATCACAATGCTCCATGCTATTGTCATCACAAAGCTCCATGACGCATGTCATCAATCTGCTCCATGGCCTTCTCATCACAATGCTCCATGCCATTGTCATCACAATGCTCCAAGACAACTGTAATCAAAATGCTCCATGCCACTTTTCATCTCAGTCCTCCATGAACTCTGTAATCACAATGAACCACACCCATCATCATAATGCTTCATGCTATTGTCATCACAATGAAATCCGAATGCTCCATAACCTCTGTCAACACAACGCTCCAAACCCTTGTGATCACAATGTTCCATAATACTTGTCATCACATCGCCCCATGATGCTCATCATCACAATTATCCATGGTCTTCTCATCACAATGCTCCATGACCTTTGTCATCACAATGCTCAATACACTTGTCATTACAATGCTCCCTGACACTTGTCGTCAGAATGCTCCTTGAACCCTGTCATGACAAGGCTCCATGCTATTTGCATCACAGTCACCCTAGCCATTTTCATCACAATGCCTCAAGACCCATGTAATCACAATGCTCCACACCCCTTTTCATCAGAATGCTCCATGACACTTGTCATCACAAGGCTCCATGGTCTTCTCCTCAAAATGCTCCAGGACCTTGTCATCACAATGCTCCATTCCATTGTCATCGCAATGCTCCATGATCACTGCCATCACAATACTCAATGAATATTGTCAGCCCAATGCTCCATGAACTTGTCATCACAGTGCTCCATGACCCCTGTCATCACAATTCTCCATGCCCCTTGTCATTACAGTGCTGCATGACGCTCGACATCACAATTATCCATGGTCTTCTCATCACAGTGCTCCACGGTCTTGCCATCACAATGCTCCATGACACTTCTCCTCACAATGCTCCAGGACCTTGTCATCACAATGCTCCATGACCACTGTCATCACAGTGCTCCATGACACCGGACAACACAATGATCCAGGACGCTTGTCATCAAAATGCTCCATGACCCTTGTCATCACAATGATCAATGCCCTTGCCATCCCAATGCTCCATGACCGCTGTAATCACAATGCTCCATGACGCTTGTCATCACAGTGTTCCATGACATTTGTCATCAAAATGCTCCATGCATTTGTCAGCAAAATGCTACATGACCTTGTCATCACAATGCTCCATGTGCTTGTCATCACAATACTCCATTCCCATTGTTATCAAAACCCTCCATGAATCTTGGGTTCACAATGCTTCATGCTCTTGTCATCACAATGCTCCATGCACATTGAAATGAAAATGATACATGACTTCTGTCATCACAATGCTCAAAACCCTGTGATCACAATGTTCCATAACATTTGTCATCACAACGCTCCATGATGCCTGTCATCACAATGCTCCATGACCTTTGTCATCACAATGCTCAATACACTTGTCATCACAATGCTCCCTGACACTTGTTGTCAGAATGCTCCTTGAACCCTGTCATGAAAAGGCTCCAAGCATTTTTCATCACAATGCTCCATGCCCTTTTCCTCACAATGCTCCATGCCATTGTCATCACATTACTCCACAAGCTTGTCATCAGAATGGTCCATGACACTTGTCATCACAATGATCCATGACACCTGTCATCACAATGCTCTATGCCCCTTGTCATTACAGTGCTCCATGACGCTCATCATCACAATTATCCATGGTCTTCTCATCACAGTGCTCCACCGTCTTTCCATCACAATGCTCCATGCACTGGTCATTACAATTCTACATGTCCTTATCATCAAAATGCTCCATGATACTTCTCATCACAATGTTACATGCTCTTGTCAATACAATTATCCATGCCCTTGTCATCACAGTGCTCCAAGACCACTTTAATCACAATGCTAAATGCCCCTTTTCATTTCAGTGCTCCATGAACCCTGTCATCACAATGAACCATGCCCATCATCAAAATGCTTCATGCTATTGTCATCACAATGAAATCAAAATGCTCCATGACCTCTGTCATCACAATGTTCCAAACCATTGTGATCACAATGTTCCATAACACTTGTCATCACAACGCCCCATGACGCTCATCATCACAATTATCCATGGTATTCTCATCACAATGCTCCATGAACTTTGTCATCACAATGCTCAATACACTTGTCATCACAATTCTCCCTGACACTTGTCATCAGTATGCCCCTTGAACCCTGTCATGACAAGGCTCCATGCCATTTCCATCACAATGATCCATTCCCTTTTCATCTCAATGCTACAAGACCCCTGTAATCACAGTGCTCCATGCCCTTGTCATCACAAAGCTCCATGACGCATGTCATCAGAACGCTCCATGTTCTTCTCATCCAAATGCTCCATGCCCTTGTCATCACAATGTTCCAAGACCCCTGTAATCACAATTCTCCATGCCCATTTTCATCAGAATGCTCCATGAGACTTGTCATCACAAGGCTCCATGGTCTACTCATTACAATGCTCCATGACCCATGTCATCACAATACTCCATGAACATTTTCAGCCCAAAGCTCCATGACCTTCTCATCTCACTTCTACATAACCCTTGTCATCACAATGCTCCATGACCACTGTCATCACAACCCTCCATGACCCCTGACAACACAGTGATCCGGGACTCTTGTCAACAAAATGCTCCATAACACTTGTCATCACAATGATCCATGCCCTTGTCATCACAGTGCTCCGTGACGCTTGTCATCACAGTGCTCCGTGACCCTTGTCATCACAATGCTCCATGCCTTTGTCAGCAAAATGCTCCATGACGTTGTCATCACAGTCCTCCATGACCCTTGGGATCACATTGCAACATGCTCTTGTTATCTCTGTCTTTATTTTCTGTTTTTTCCAGATTTTCGGATGTCCCTTTTGAGTCGTGGGAAGTGACAATTCTTTGTAGTGTGCATTTGCATTGCGTGCTTGCTTGATTGGCCAAAAAGGGCGTATTCATTTTCTCCTGGATATATTCAGCAGAAAATGCATACGCCCTTTTTGGCCAAGTGCATCATTGTCGAAGTTGTTACGCTTTTCCTGTGCTTTAAATGTGATTCCAATTTACCTCTTGAAATATGTTTTGTGCAATTCTGCCTCATTTTCAAGTCTGCTTCGTTGCCTTCCCTCAACAGATTTTTGGAAGAGAGTTGTCCTTTATAACTCTGCAGGTTTGTGAATTCCTGTGCCCCTGAGCTCCAAATTTCAACTCGTGTTTTTGTGAGCTGACCGCAAATCCACAATTTTGCTACAGGACCTATACTGGTTCCGGGGGTGCAGGCTGACACTTTGGATAATTCTTCCTTCCAGACGGGAAATTAGAGTGACATGTGTCCGTCCAAATGCCTACAGCTACTCTCTGATTGGTTCTCCCTCTTCCCTTTCATCCACTGCACAATTTGCAAACTGTGCAAAGCAGGAGCTTATAGGGGCTGACTCTCCAAGTTGGGAGATTGATAGTAAAGCAGTTGGAATGCCAAACTGGAGCACAAGGAGGGGAAAAATTAGGAGCCTTTTAGAAATCTTTTGCCATTACAGGGTGTCCATTCGCTAGGTTTCCCATACATGTTATAACTGTAGTGATATTCCCTTCTACCTGGAGAGTTGGGACCCATGGAATGGGTGGCATGCATTACTGCTTTAAAGGGTCTGCATTTTCTCACCCAATCTCACCAGTCCTCTCAGCCCCGAGTGTCCAGCCTTATGTCTCATCTAGCTGTCTTTGCAGATGGGGTCATTCCAGGTTTCATCAGACCCCTGAAGGAATTGTGTAAGAATTTCGCTGTTTTTTTTGTTTTGTTTTTGAAATTCATTTTTATAATGGGGTTGAGCTGATTTTCACCAACATGTTTATGCCGTTCTAGACACACTTGATTCCCTTATGGAGACATATCAATATATAGGTTTTAAGTTTCTTACTAGTCAGATATATTCCTGTGCTGGGAATTGGGGTTTTGAGTCCCGTTCACTGAGGAAGGTGTAGGTTCTGTCTATTCTGTATTTGCTTCATGGAATGGTACATGTGCTAATATCAAACTCTGGTTTTATGCATCACCCCAACTCTCCTTCCCCCTTAAGCAGGCATAAGAGTGTTTTCTCAATGTGAGACTCTGTTCTCTTTCCTCAGTTCATGTGTAGCCATGTTTACAGGAACTTCATAAGTGATATCTTATGATAAGTTTCTTTTTCTGTGTGACTTATTTCACTTAGAATCATCGTACCTAAATCTACTTATTTTGCTGCTACTGGCCTTATGACATTGATTTCATGTCTGAGTGATATTCAATTGTACAAAATTACCACAAGTTCTTTGCGCAATTTTCTCTTTCCTGGAATATTTATGTTGTACTGATGTTGAGGTTCTTGTATGCAGAGCAGCCCTAAACTTTGGGGTGGCTGTGTCTTGTTGATATTTAGTCTTCCCAAGTTATATGCCCATGAGTGGAAGTGCAGTATGCTCGGTAGCTTTGTATTTTAGATATTTTAGGAAACAGCATACACTACTTCAGAGTGGCTCTTGGATATTTATACCCCACCCATCAGCGTGACTAGCTCCCTGTTCTCCATGGCCTCTCCTGCATTTCTGGTTTGTACATATATTTTGGATGGCCTTTCTGAGCAGTGGAAATTGAGACTTCTTTGTTGTGCAGATTTGCATTTCCCGCTTTCTTGGTTGGCCAAAAACTCTGTATGTGTTTTTTTCCTGAAGTTATTCATGAAAAAAACGCATACACCCTTTTGCCCAACTACATCATTTTAGAAATTCTGCTGCTTTTCATATGCTTTAAAAGTGAGTCCAATCTACCTTTTGAAATCTGTTTCCTGCAATTCTGCCTCTCATTCAGATCCTCTTCGTTGCCTTACCTGAATATATTTTTGGACGTTGGTTATCCTTTTTATCTTTGCAGGTCTTTTAATTGTCTGCTCCTGAGCTCCATTTTGCAACTCGCTTTTTTTGTGAGCTGGCCGCCTGACCATTGTATTGCTTCCGGCCCTATTCTGGTTCTGGGGAGGCAGGCTGAGCCTTTGTTTAATTTTTCTTCCTAATGGGAAATTAGAGTGACATGTGCCTGTCAAAACTCCTACAGCTAGTCTCTCATTGGTTCCCCCTATTCCCGTTTATCCTCTGCAAAAATTGCAAACTGTGTGAAACAGGAGGTTAAAGGTGCTGATTCTCCAAGTGGGGAGATTGTTAGTAATTTGGCTGGAATGGCGAACCCCAGCTCCAGGAGATCAAAAATGAGGTGCATTTTAGACCTCTTTCCTGATCACACGGTGTACATTTGTCTCGGTCTCCCAGGCATGTTTTCGCTGTCAGAAGATTCCCTTGAACCTGCAGATTTGGGACCCATGGAATGGGAATCAGGAAGTATTTCTTTTAAAGTTCTGCATGTCCTCACCCAGCCTCTCTAACATCTCTTAGCGTGCATAGCTTCCTGCCTTATATATCATCCTGCTGTGGGTCTACATGTGTTCAATCCATGTTACATCATAGCCCTTCAACAAAAGTTGTAAGAAATATTGTCTGTCTCACTGTTTTTCTAAATAATTTTTAATTTATTTTTATATTGGTTACAGCTGATTTTCAAAGCTCTGTTTTTTGCTGCTATACATCCACTTGATTCATGTACTGTGAGACAACAATAAATTCTTTTTCAGATGCTTACCATTCATATGTATTATTTTCCAGTGACTTGAGTGTGCTGAGTGCAGTTCTTTGAAGCACCGTGTAGGCCTTGTCAGTTATTCAATTTTGTACTTGGAATGGTATCTTTGCTAATTTCAACCTCCTGGATAATACCTCACCCTTCCTCACATTTCCATTTAGCAGCCTTATGTCTATTTTCTACATATTTGACTATGTTTCTGTTTTGTAATTTATTTCATGTGTAGCCATTTTTGATTCCACCTTTAAGTGACATCTTATGATATGTGTCTTTTTCTTTCTGACATATGTCACTTAGAATGATCGTATGTAAATCCTCCAGAGTTGTTACAACTGGCCTTATTTCATTGATTTCTGGATGAGTAATATTCCACTCTACATAAGTAAACCATCTACATAAGCAGCCCTAAATTTTGGGGTGGCTCTATCTTATTGATTTTCAGTTTTCCCAAGGTATATTCCCTAGACTGGAAGTGCCCTTGGCTCTGTAGCTCTGTTGTTTCCTTGTTTTAGGGAACACAATGCACTCCTCCAGAGAGGCAGTTGGCAATTTACATCCTGTCCATCAGCATAACTAGGCTCCCTGTTCTCCAGGGCCTATCTTGCCTTTCTGGTTTTTACACATATTGCGGATGACCCTTTTCACCTGTGGGAAGTGATACTTCATAGTAGTGCAGATTTGCATTGCCCGCTTGCTTGCTTGGCCAAAAAGCACGTATGCGTTTTCTCCTCAATATATTCAGGAGAAAACGCATACGCCCTTTTTGGCCAAGTGCATCATTGTCGAAGTTGTGCCCCTATTCCAGTGCTTTAAATGTGATTCCAATGTACCTCTTGAAATTTGTTTCCTGCTATTCTGGCTCGCTTTCAAGTCCGCCTCGTTGCCTTCCCTCAACAGATTTTCGGACGATTGTTGTCCTTTACTACTCTGCCAGTTTGTGCATTGCTGTGCCCCTGAGCTCCATTTTTCAACTCGTTTTTAGTGAGCTGACTGCAAGTCCTAAATTTTGGTTCAGGACCTATACTGGTTCCCGGCGGGTGTCTGAGACTTTGGTTAATTCTTCTTCCTGCCTGGAAATTAGAATGACATATGCCCGTGAAATGCCTAACAGCTACTCTCTCATTGGTTCTCCCTCTTCCCTTTCATCCTCTACAACATTGGCCACCTGTGATAACAAGGAGGTTAAAGGGGCTGTCTCTCCAAGTTGGGAGATTGATAGTAAAGCAGTTGGAAAGTCAAACCGGAGCACCAGGAGACGGATTATTAGTTGAGTTTTAGAAACCTTTCATATTCACATTGTGTCCATTCTCTAGGTGTCCAGTACATGTTATAGCGGTAGTAATATTCCCTTCAACCTGGAGAGTTGGGACCCTTGGAATGTGTGCCACATATTATTGTTTTAAATGGTCTGCATTTGCTCACCGAATCTCACCAATTGTCTCTGTCCCAAGTGTCCAGGCTTATGCCACATCCAGTTGTGGTTGTAGATAGGCTCATTCCAGGTTTCATCAGAGCCCCTGAAGGAATTGTAAAGAATTTCCCTGTTTTTTTGTTTTGTTTTTGAAATTCCTTTTTATAGGGGGTTTGAGCTGATTCTCACTGCCATGTTTATGGCAGTCAAGACACACTTAATTCCCTTACGGAGACATATCAATACATAGGTTTTAAGTTTCTTACTAGTCAGATATATTCCTCTGCAGGAAATATGGGGTTTTCAGTCCATTTCACTGAGGAAAGTGTAGGTCTTGTCTATTCCGTAGTTGGTTTTTGGAACGGTACCTGTACTAAAAACAAACTCTGTTTTTATGCATTACCCCACCTCTCCTTCCCCCTTAAGCAGGCATAAGAGTATTTTCTAAATGTGAGACTGTGTTCTCTTTCCTAACTCAGTTCATGTGTAGCCAGGTTTACAGGACCTTCATAAGTGATATCTTATGATAAGTTTCTTTTTCTCTGTGACTTATTTTACTTAGAATCATCGTACCTGAATCCACTCAGTTTGAAGCTATTGGCCTTATGACATTGATTTCATGGCTGACTGATATTCCATCGTACGTAAGTAACACAATTTCTTGAAACATTTTTGTCTTTCCTGGGATATGTAAGGTGTACCCATGTTGAGGTTCTTGTAAGCAGTGTAGCCCTAAATTTTGGGGTGGCTCTGTCTTATTGATTTTCCATTTTCCCAAGGTATATCCCCTAGACTGGAATTGCCCTTTGCTCTGTAGCTCTGTTGTTCTCTTGTTTTAGGGAACACAATGCACTCCTCCAGAGAGGCAGTTCGCAATTTACATCCTGTCCATCAGCATAACTAGGCTCCCTGTTCTCCAGGGCCTATCTTGCCTTTCTGGTTTTACACATTTTGCAGATGGCCCTTTTGACCAGTGGGAAGTGATACTTCATTGTAGTGCAGATTGAATTGCCCGCTTGCTTGCTTGGCCAAAAAGGGCATATGCATTTTCTCCTGAATATATTCAGGAGAAAACGCATACGCCCTTTTTGGCCAAGTGCATCATTGTCGAAGTTGTGCCCCTATTCCTGTGCTTTAAAGGTGATTCCAATGTACCTCTTGAAATCTGTTTCCTGCTATTCTGGCTCACTTTCAAATCCACCTCGTTGCCTTCCCTCAACTGATATCTGGACGATTGTTGTCCTTTATTTCTCTGCCAGTTTGTGAATTGCTGTGGCCCTGAGCTCCATTTTTTACTTGTTTTATGTGAGCTGACCGCAAGTCCAAAATTTTGGTTCAGGACCTATACTGGTTCCTGGCGGGTGTCTGAGACTTTGGTTAATTCTTCTTCCTGCCGGGAAATTAGAATGACATGTGTCCGTCCGAATGCCTAACAGCTACTCTCTCATTAGTTCTCCCTCTTCCCTTTCATCCTCTACAAATTTGGCCACCTGTGAGAACAAGGAGGTTAAACGAGCTGTCTCTCAAAGTTGGGAGATTCATAGTAAAGCAGTTGGACAGTCAACCTAGAGCACCAGGAAAGGGATTATTAGTTGAATTTTAGAAACCTTAAGTATTCACAGTGTGTCCATTCTCTAGGTTTCCCGTACATGTTATAGCTGTAGTAATATTCCCTTCAACCTGGAGAGTTGGGACCCTTGGAATGTGTGCCACGCATTATTGCTTTAAAGGGTCTGCATTTGCTCACCGAATCTCACCAATCCTCTCAGTCCCAAGTGTCCAGCCTTATGCCACATCCAGCTGTCATTGTAGATAGGGTCATTCCAGATTTCATCAGAGCCCCTGAAGGAATTGTAAAGAATTTCCCAGTTTATTTTTTTTGTTTTTGAAATTCCTTTTTATAGTGGGTTTGAACTGATTCTCACTGCCATGTTTATGCCAGTCTAGACAAACTAGATTCCCTTACGGAGACATATCAATACATAGGTTTTAAGATTCTTACCAGTCAGATATATTCCTCTGCAGGAAATATGGGGTTTTGAGTCCCTTTCACTGAGGAAAGTGTAGGTCTTGTCTATTCTGTAGTTGGTTTTTCGAACGGTACCTGTACTAATATCAAACTCTGATTTTATGAATCACCCCTCCTCTCCTTCCCCCTTAAGCAGGCATAAGAGTGTTTTCTAAATGTGAGACTCTGTTCTCTTTCCTAACTCAGTTGATATGTAGCCATGTTTACAGGACCTTCATAAGTGATATGTTCTGATAAGTTTCTTTTTATCTGTGACTTATCTCACTTAGAATCATCGTACCTGAATCCACTCACTTTGAAACTACTGGCCTTATGACATTGATTTCATGGCTGACTGATATTCCATCGTACGTAAGTAACACAATTTCTTGAAACATTTTTGTCTTTCCTGGGATATTTAATGTGTACCCAAGTTGAGGTTCTTGTAAGCAGTGCAGCACTGCGGTGGCTCTTTCTTATTGATTTTCAGTATTCCCAGGGTATATTCCTTAGACTGGAAGTGCCCTTGGCTCTGTTGCTCTCTTGTTGCCTTGTTTTAGGGAAAACAATGCACTCCTCCAGAGAGGCAGTTGGTAATTCACATCCTGCCCATCAGCATAACTTAGCTCCCTGTTCTCCAGGGCCTGCCTTGCCTTTCTGGTTTTTACACATTTTGAGGATGTCCCTTTTGACCGTTGGGAAGTGATACTTCATTGTAGTTCAGATTTGCATTGCCCGCTTGCTTGCTTGGCCAAAAAGGACGTATGCGTTTTCTCCTGAATATATTCAGGAGAAAACACATACAGCATTTCTGGCCAAGTGCATCATTGTTGAAGTTGTGCCCCTATTCCTGTGCTTTAAAGGCGATTCCAATGTACCTCTTGAAATCTGTTTCCTGCTATTCTGGCTCGCTTTCAAGTCCACCTCGTTGCCTTCCCTCAACAGATTTTCGGACGATTGTTGTCCTTTACTACTCTGCCAGTTTGTGCACTGCTGTGCCCCTGAGCTCCATTTTTCAACTCGTTTTTTGTGAGCTGACCGCAAGTCCAAAATTTTGGTTCAGGACCTATACTGGTTCCCGGCTGGTGTCTGAGACTTTGGTTAATTCTTCTTCCTGCCGGGAAATTAGAATGACATGTGCCTGTCCAAATTTCTAAAAGCTACTCTCTCATTGGTTCTCCCTCTTCGCTTTCATTCTCTTCCAATTTTGCCACCTGTGAGAACCAGGAGCTTAAATGGGCTGTCTCTCCAAGTTGGGAGATTGATAGGAAAGCAGTTGGAAAGTCAAACCAGAGCAGCTTGAGAGGGATTATTAGTTGAGATTTAGAAACCTTTCGTATTCACAGTGTGTCCATTCTCTCCGTCTCCTGTACCTGTTATTGCTGTAGTAATATTCCCTTCAACCTGGAGAGTTGGGACCCTTGGAATGTGTGACACGCATTATTGCTTTAAATGGTCTGCATTTGCTCACTGAATCTCGCAAATCCTCTCAGTCCCAAGTGTCTAGCCTTGTGCCACATCCAGCTGTCGTTGTAGATAGGGTCATTCCAGGTTTCATTAGAGCCCCTGAAGGAATTGTAAAGAATTTCCCTGTTTTTTTTTTTTGTTGTTTTTGAACTTACTTTTTATAGTGGGTTTGAGCTGATTCTCACTGCCATGTTTATGCCAGTCTAGACACACTTGATTCCCTTATGCAGACATAACAATACATATGTTTTAATATTCTTACTAGTCAGATATATTCCTCTGCGGGAAACATGGGGTTTTGTGTCCCTTCACTGAGGAAAGTGTAGGTCTTGTCTATTCCATATTTGGTTTTTGGAACGGTACCTGTACTACTATCAAACTCTGGTTTTATACATCACCCCACCTCTCCTTACCCCTTAAGCAGGCATAAGAGTGTTTCCTAAATGTGAGATTCGGTTCTCTTACCTAACTCACTTCATGTGTAGCCATGTTTACAGAACCTTCATAAGTGATATCTTATGATAAGTTTCTTTTTCTTTGTGACTTATTTCACTTAGAATCATCGTACCTGAATCCACTCATTTTGCTACTACTGGCCTTATGACATTGATTTTATTGCTAAGGGATATTGCATCGTACGTATGTAACACAATTACTTGAACTATTTTTGTCTTTCCTGGGATATTTAAGGTGTACCCAAGTTCATGTTCTTGTAAGCAGTGCAGCCCTAAATTTTGGGGTGGCTCTGTCTTATTGATTTTCAGTTTTCCCAAGGTATATTCCCTAGACTGGAAGTGCCCTTGGCTCTGTAGCTCTGTTGTTTACTTGTTTTAGGGAGCACAATGCACTCCTGCAGAGAGGCAGTTGGCAATTTACATCCCGCCCGTCAGCATAACAAGGCTCCCTGTTTTCCAGGGCCTGTTTTGCCTTTCTGGTTTTTACACATTTTGCGGATGTCCCCTTTGACCGGTGCAAAGTGATATATTTTTTAGTGCAGATTTGCATTGCCCGCTTGCTTGCTAGGCCAAAAAGGGCGTATGCGTTTTCTCCTGAATATATTCAGGAGAAAATGCATACGCCCTTTTTGGCCAAGTGCATCCTTTTCGAAATTGTGCCCCTCTTCCTGTGCTTTGAAGGCGATTCCAATGTACCTCTTGAAATCTGTTTCCTGCTATTCCGGCTCGCTTTCAAGTCCGCCTCGTTGCCTTCCCTCAACAGATTTTTGGACGATAGTTGCCCTTTAGTACTCTGCCAGTTTGTGAATTGCTATGCCCCTGAACTCCATTTTTCAATTCGTTTTTTGTGAGCTGACCACAAGTCCAAAATTTTGGTTCAGGACCTATACAGGTTCCCAGTGGGTGGCTGAGAATTTGATTAATTCTTCTTCCTGCCGGGAAATTAGAGTGACATGTGCCCGTCTGAATGCCTAACAGCTATTCTCTAATTGGTTCTCCATCTTCCCTTTCTTCCTCTGCCAAACTGGCAACCTGTGAGTACCAGGAGGTTAAAGGGGCTGTCTCTGCAAGTTGGGAGATTGATAATAAAGCAGTTGGAAATTCAAACCGGAGCACCAGGAGAGGGACTATTAGTTGAGATTTAGAAACCTTTCGTATTCACAGTGTGTCCATTCTCTAGGGTTACCGTACATGTTATAGCTGTAGTAATATTCCCTTCAACCTGGAGTGATGGGACCCTAGGAATGCGTGCCACACATTATTGTTTTAAATGGTCTGCATTTGCTCACCGAAACTCACCAATCCTCTCAGTCCCAAGTGTCCAGCCTTATGCCACATCCAGCTCTCGTTGTATATTTGGTCATTCCAGGTTTCATCAGAGCCCCTGAAGGAATTGTAAAGAATTTCCTTGTTTTTTTGTTTTGTTTTTGAATTTCCTTTTTATAGTGGGTTTGAGCTTATTCTCACTGCCATGTTTAAGCCAGCCTAGACACACTTGATATCCCTTATGGAGACATATCAATACATAGGTTTTAAGATTCTTACTAGTCAGATATATTCCTCTGCGGGAAATATGCGGTTTTGAGTCCCTTTCAATGAGGAAGGTGTAGGTCTTGACTATTCCATAGTTGGTTTTTGGAACAGTATCTGTACTAATATCAAACTCTGGTTTTCTGCATCACCCCACCTCTCCTTTCCCCTTAAGCAGGCATAAGAGTGTTTTCTAAATGTGAGACTATGTTCTCTTTCCTAACTCAGTTCATGTGTAGCCATGTTTACAGGACCTTCATAAGTGATATCTTATGATAAGTTTTTTTTTTCTCTGTGACTTATTTCACTTAGAATCATCGTACCTGAATCCACTCATTTTGCTGCTACTGGCCTCATGACATTGATTTCATGGCAGGGGGATATTCAAATATCCGTAAGTAATAAAATTTCTTAAACCATTTTTGTCTTTCCTGGGAAATTTAAGGTGTACCCAAGTTGAGGTTCTTGTAAGCAGTGCAGCCCTAATTTTGGGGTGGCTCTGTCTTATTGATTTTCAGTTTTCCCAAGGCATATTTCCTAGACTGGAAGTGCCCTTGGTTCTGTAGCTCTCTTGTTTACTTGTTTTAGGGAATACAGTGAACTCTTCCACAAAGGCAGTTGGTAATTTACATCCCGGCCATCGGCATAACTAGGCTCTCTGTTCTCCAGGGCCTGTCTTGCCTTTCTGGGTTTTACATATTTTGCGGATGTCCCTTTTGACCTGTGGGAAGTGACACATTTTGTAGTGCAGATTTGCATTGCCCGCTTGCTTGCTTGGCCAAAAAGGGCGTATGTGTTTTCTCCTGAATATATTCAGGAGAAAACACATACGCCCTTTTTTGCCAAGTGCATCATTGTCGAAGTTGTGCCCCTCATCCTGTGATTTGAAGGCGATTCCAATGTACCTCTTGAAATCAGTTTCCTGCTATTCTGGATCGCTTTCAAGTCCGCCTCGTTGCCTTCCCTCAACAGAGTTTTGTACGATGGTTGCCCTTTAGTACTCTGCCAGTTTGTGAATTTCTGTGCACCTGAGCTCCATTTTTCAACTCGTTTTTTGTGAGCTGACTGCAAGTCCAAAATTTTGGTTTAGGACTTATACAGGTTCCCAGTGGGTGGCTGACACTTTGATTAATTCTTCTTCCTGCCTGGAAATTAGAGTGACATGTGCCCGTCCAAATGCCTAATAGCTACTCTCTCATTGGTTCTCCCTCTTCCCTTTCATCCTCTGCCAAATTGGCAAGCTGTGCGAACCAGGATGTTAAAGGGCCTGTCTCTCCAATTTCGGAGATTGATAGTAAAGCAGTTGGAAATACAAACTGGAGCACCAGGAGAGGGACTTTAGTTGAGTTTTAGAAACATTTCGTATTCACAGTGTGTCCATTCTCTAGGTTTCCCGTACATGTTATAGCTGTAGTAATATTCCCTTCAACCTGGAGGGTTGGGATCCTTGGAATGTGTGCCACGCATTATTGCTTTAAATGGTCTGCATTTGCTGACCCAGTCTCACCAGTCCTCTCAGCCCCAAGTGTCCAGCCTTATGCCACATCCAGCTGTCATTGTAGATAGGGTCATTCCATGTTTCATCAGAGCCCCTGAAGGAAATGAAAAGATTATCCCTGTTTTTTTGTTTTGTTTTTGAAATTCCTTTTTATAGTGGGTTTGAGGTGATTCTCACTGCCAAGATTATGCCAGTCTAGACACACTTGATTCCCTTACGGAGACATATCAATACATATGTTTTAAGATTCTTACTAGTCAGATATATTCCTCTGCGGGAAATAAGGGGTTTTGAGTCCCTTTCACTGAGGAAGGTGTAGGTCTTCTCTCTTCCGTATTTGGTTTTTGGAAAGGTAGCTGTATGAATATCAAACTCTGGCTTTATGCATCACCCCTCCTCTCCTTTCCCCTTAAGCAGGCATAAGAGTGTTTTCTAAATGTGAGACTCTGTTCTCTTTCCTAACTCAGTTCATGTGTAGCCATGTTTACAGGACCTTCATATGTGATATCTTATAATAAGTTTCTTTTTCTCTTTGACTAATTTCACTTAGAATCATCGTACCTGAATCCACCCATTTTGCTGCTACTGGCCTTATGACATTGATTTCATGGCTGAGGGATATTCCATCTTACGTAAGTACCACAATTTCTTGAACCAATTTTGTCTTTCCTGGGATATTTAAGGTGCACCCAAGTTGAGGTTCTTGTAAGCAGTGCAGCCCTAAATATTGGGGTGGCTCTGTCTTATTGATTTTCAGTTTTCCCATGGTATATTCCCTAGACTGGAAGTGCCCTTGGCTCTGAAGCTCTGGTGTTTACCTCTTTTAGGGAACACAATGCACTCCTACAGAGAGGGAATAGGCAATTTACATCCCGCCCATCAGCATAACAAGACTCCCTGTTTTCCAGGGCCTGTCTTGCCTTTCTGGTTTTTACACATTTTGTGGATGTCCCTTTTGACCGGTGGGAAGTGATACTACTTTGTAGAACAGATTTGCATTGCCTGCTTTTCTTGCTTGCCCAAAAAGGGCGTATGCATTTTCTCCTGAGTATATTCAGGAGAAAACACATAGGCCCTTTTTGGCCAATTGCATCATTGTCGAAGTTGTGCCCCTCTTCTTGTGCTTTGAAGGCGATTCCAATGTACCTCTTGAAATTTGTTTCCTGCTATTCCTTCTCGCTTTCAAGTCCGCCTCGTTGCCTTCCCTCAACAGATTTTTGGACGATAGTTGCCCTTTAGTACTCTGCCAGTTTGTGAATTGCTGTGCCCCAGAGCTCCATTTTTCAACTCATTTTTTGTGAGCTGACCACAAGTCCAAAATTTTGGTTCAGGACCTATACAGGTTCCCAGTGGTTGACTGAGAATTTGATTAATTTTTATTCCTGCTGGGAAATTAGTGTGACATGTGCCCGTCCAAATGCCTAACAGCTATTCTCTCATTGGTTCTCCATCTTCCCTTTCATCCTCTGCCAAACTGGCAACCTGTGAGTACCAGGAGGTTAAAGGGGCTGTCTCTGCAAGTTGGGAGATTGATAATAAAGCAATTGGAAATTCAAACCGGAGCACCAGGAGAGGGACTATTAGTTGAGTTTTGAAACCTTTCGTATTCACAGTGTGTCCATTCTCTAGGTTTCCCGTACATGTTATAGCTGTAGTAATATTCCCTTCAACCTGGAGAGTTGGGACCCTTGGAATGTGTGCCACGCATTATTCTATTAAATGGTCTGCATTTGCTCACCGAAACTCAACAATCCTCTCAGTTCCAAGTGTCCAGCCTTATGCCACATCCAGCTGTCGTTGTATATATGGTCATTCCAGGTTTCATCAGAGCCCCTCAGGGAATTGTAAAGAATTTCCCTGTTTTTTTGTTTTGTTTTTGAAATTCCTTTTTATAGTGGGTTTGAGCTGATTCTCACTGCCATGTTTAAGCCAGCCTAGACACACTTGATTCCCTTACGGAGACATATTAATACATAGGTTTTAAGATTCTTACAAGTCAGATATATTCCTGTGTGGGAAATATGCGGTTTTGAGTCCCTTTCCTTGAGGAAGGTGTAGGTCTTGTCTATTCCCTACTTGGTGTTTGGATCAGTATCTGTACTGATATCAAACTCTGGTATTATGCATCACCACACCTCTCCTTCCCCCTTAAGCAGGCATAAGAGTGTTTTCTAAATGTGAGACTCTGTTCTCTTTCCTAACTCAGTTCATGTGTAGCCATGTTTACAGGACCTTCATAAGTGATATCTTATGATAAGTTTCTTTTTCTCTGTGACTTATTTCACTTAGAATCATCGTACCTGAATCCACTCATTTTGCTGCTACTGGCCTCATGACATTGATTTCATGGCTGGGTGATATTCCATCATCTGTAAGTAATACAATTTCTTAAACCATTTTTGTCTTTCCTGGGATATTTAAGGTGTACCCAAGTTGAGGTTCTTGTAAGCAGTGCAGCCGTAATTTTGGGGTGGCTCTGTCTTATTGATTTTCAGTTTTCCCAAGGTATATTTCCTAGACAGGAAGTGCCTTTGGTTCTGTAGCTCTCTTGTTTACTTGTTTTAGGGAACACAGTGAACTCCTCCACAAAGGCAGTTGGTAATTTACATCCCACCCATCAGAATAACTAGGCTCCCTGTTCTCCAGGGCCTGTCTTGCCTTTCTGGTTTTTACACATTTTGCAGATGTCCCTTTTGACCGGTGCGAAGTGATATATTTTGTAGTGCAGATTTGCATTGCCCGCTTGCTTGCTTGGCCAAAAAGGGCGTATGTGTTTTCTCCTCAATATATTCAGGAGAAAACTCATACACCCTTTTTCGCCAAGTGCATCATTGTCGAAGTTGTGCCCCTCTTCCTGTGCTTTGAAGGTGACTCCAATGTACCTCTTGAAATCTGTTTCCTTCTATTCTGGATCGCTTTCAAGACTGCCTCGTTGCCTTCCCTCAACAGATTTTTGGACGATAGTTGCCTTTTACTTCTCTGCCGGTTTGTGAATTGCTGTGCCCCTGAGCTCCATTTTTCAACTCGTTTTTTGTGAGCTGACCGCAAGTCCAAAATTTTGGTTCAGGACCTATACAGGTTCCCAGTGGGTGGCTGAGATTTTGATTAATTCTTCTTCCTGCCGGGAAATTATAGTGACATGTGCCCGTCCAAATGCCTAATAGCTACTCTCTCATTGGTTCTCCCTCTTCCCTTTCAACCTCTGCCAATTTGGCAACCTGTGCGAACCAGGAGGTTAAAGGGCCTGTCTTTCCAATTTGGGAGATTGATAGTAAAGCAGTTGGAAATACAAACTGGAGCACCAGGAGAGGGACTTTAGTTGGTTTTAGAAAACTTTCGTATTCACAGTGTGTCCATTCTCTAGGTTTCGCGTACATGTTATAGCTGTAGTAATATTCCCTTCAACCTGGAGAGTTGGGACCCTTGGAAAGTTTGTCACGCATTATTGCTTTAAGTGGTCTGCATTTGCTCACTGAATCTCGCAAATCCTCTCAGTCCCAAGTGTCCAGCCTTATGCCACATCCAGCTGTCATTGTAGATAGGGTCATTCCAGGTTTCATTAGAGCCCCTGAAGGAATTGTAAAGAATTTCCCTGCTTTTTTGTTTTGTTTTTGAATTTCCTTTTTATAGTGGGTTTGAGCTGATTCTCACTGCCATGTTTATGCCAGTCTAGACACACTTGATTCCATTATGGAGACATATCAATATATAGGTTTTCAGATTATTACTAGTCAGATATATTCCTCTGCGGGAAATATGGGGTTTTGAGTCCCTTTCTCTGAGGAAGGTGTAGGTCTTGTCTATTCCGTAGTTGGTTTTTGGAACGATACCTGTACTAATATCAAACTCTGGTTTTATGCATCACCCTACCTCTCCTTCCCCCTTGAGCAGGCATAAGAGTCTTTTCTAAATGTGAGACTCGCTCCTCACGGATACACCAGAAATACAGCTACACGTGGAACAACTCCTACAGAACACCTACTGAACGCTGGCAGAAGACCCCAGACCTCCCAAAAGGCAAGAAACTCCCCACATACCTGGGTAGGGCAAAGCGGAGAGATTCCCGCACAGAGGATCGGTGCCGAGCGGCACTCACCAGCCCGAGAGGCTTGTCTGCCCGCCCGCCGGGGCGGGCGGCGCTGGAAGCTGAGGCTCGGGCTTCGGTCAGAGCGCAGGGAGAGGACTGGGGCTGGCGGCGAGAACTCAGCCTGAAGGGGGCTAATGTGCCACAGCTAGCCGGGAGGGAGTCCGGGAAAACTCTGGAGCTGCCGAAGAGGCAAGAGACTTGTTCTTCCCTCTTGGTTTCCTGCTGCGCGAGGAGAGGGGATTAAGAGCGCTGCTTAAAGGGGCTCCACAGACGGGCGCGAGTCGCGACTGAAAGCGCGGAGCCCAGTGACGGGCGTGGGACGCTGGGGCTGCTGCTGCCGCCGCCAAGAAGCCCGTGTGCGAGCGCAGGTCACTGTCCACACCGCCCTTCCGGGAGCCTGTGCAGCCCGCCACTGCCGGGGTCCCGGGATCCAGGGGCGGCTTCCCTGGGAGAACGCACGGCGCGCCTCGGGCTGGTGCAACGTCACGCCGACCTCTGCCGCTGCAGGCTCGCCCCGCACTCCGTGCCCCTCCCTCCCGCCCGGCCTGAGTGAGCCAGAGTTCCCGAAGAGGCTGCTCCTTTAACCCTTTCCTGTCTGAGCGAAGAACAGACGCCCTCCGGCGACCTACACGCAGAGGCGGGGCCAAATCCAAAGCTGAGACCCGGGAGCTGTGAGAACAAAGAAGAGAAAGGGAAACCTCTCCCAGCAGCCTCAGAAGCAGCGGATTAAAGCTCCACAATCAACCTGATGTACCCTGCATCTGTGGAATACATGAATAGACAACAAATCATCCCAAATTGAGGAGCCAGGAGTCAGTACTGTGCCTCTGAGGTGGGAGAGCCAACTTCAGGACACTGGTCCACAAGAGACCTCCCAGCTCCACATAATATCAAACGGCGAAAATCTTCCAGAGATCTCCATCTCAACACCAGCACCCAGCTTCACTCAACGACCAGCAAGCTACAGTGCTGGACACCCTATGCCAAACAACTAGCAAGACAGGAACACAACGCCACCCATTAGCAGAGAGGTGGCCTAAAATCATAAAAAGTCTGCAGACACCCCAAAACACACCACCAGACGTGGACCTGCCCACCAGAAAGACAAGATCCAGCCTCATCCACCAGAACACAGGCACTAGTCCCCTCGACCAGGAAACCTACACAACCCACTAAACCAACCTTAGCCACTGGGGACAGACACCAAAAACAACAGGAACTACGAACCTGCAGCCGGCAAAAAGGAGACCCCAAACACAGTAACATAAGCAAAATGAGAAGACAGAAAAACACACAGCAGGAGAAGGAGCAAGATAAAAACCCACCAGACCTAACAAATGAAGAGGTAATAGGCAGTCTATCTGAAAAAGAATTCAGAATAATGATAGTAAAGATGATCCAAAATCTTGGAAATAGAATAGACAAAATGCAAGAAACAGTTAACAAGGACCTAGTAGAACTAAAGATGAATCAAGCATCGATTAAAAACACAATAAATGAAATGAAAAATACTCTAGATGGGATCAATAGCAGAATAACTGAGGCAGAAGAACGGATAAGTGAGGTGGAAGATAAAATAGTGGAAATAACTAATGCAGAGCAAAATAAAGAGAAAAGAATGAAAAGAACAGAGGACAATATCAGAGACCTCTGGGACAACATTAAACGCACCAACATTCGAATTATAGGGGTTCCAGAAGAAGAAGAGAAAAAGAAAGGGACTGAGAAAATATTTGAAGAGATTATAGTTGAAAACTTCCCTAATATGGGAAAGGAAATAGTTAATCAAGTCCAAGAAGCACAGAGAGTCCCATACAGAATAAATCCAAGGAGAAATACGCCAAGACACATATTAATCAAACTGTCAAAAATTAAACACAAAGAAATCATATTAAAAGCAGCAAGGCAAAAACAACAAATAACACACAAGGGAATCCCCATCAGGATAACAGCTGATCTCTCAGCAGAAACTCTACAAGCCAGAAGGGAGTGGCAGGACATAATTAAAGTGATGAAGGAGAGAAACCTGCAACCAAGATTACTCTACCCAGCAAGGATCTCATTCAGATTTGATGGAGAAATTAAAACGTTTACAGACAAGCAAAAGCTGAGAGAGTTCAGCACCACCAAACCAGCTTTACAACAAATGCTAAAGGAACTTCTCTAGGCAAGAAACACAACAGAAGGAAAAGACCTACAATAACGAACCCAAAACAATTAAGAAAATGGGAATAGGAACATACATATCGATAATTACCTTAAATGTAAATGGACTAAACGCTCCCACCAAAAGACACAGATTGGCTGAATGGATACAAAAACAAGACCCATATATATGCTGTCTACAAGAGACCCACTTCAGACCTAGAGACACATACAGACTGAAAGTAAGGGGATGGAAAAAGATATTCCATGCAAATGGAAACCAAAAGAAAGCTGGAGTAGCAATTCTCATATCAGACAAAATAGACTTTAAAATAAAGACTACTAGAAGAGACAAAGAAGGACACTACATAATGATCAAGGGATCGATCCAAGAAGAAGATATAACAATTGTAAATATTTATGCACCCAACATAGGAGCACCTCAATACATAAGGCAAACACTAACAGCCATAAAAGGAGAAATCGACAGTAACACAATCATAGTAGGGGACTTTAACACCCCACTTTCACCAATGGACAGATCATCCGAAATGAAAATAAATAAGGAAACACAAGCTTTAAATGATACATTAAACAAGATGGACTTAATTGATATTTATAGGACATTCCATCCAAAAACAACAGAATACACATTTTTCTCAAGTGCTCATGGAACATTCTCCAGGATAGATCATATCTTGGGTCACAAATCAAGCCTTGGTAAATTTAAGAAAATTGAAATTGTATCAAGTATCTTTTCCGACCACAATGCTATGAGACTAGATATCAATTACAGGAAAAGAGCTATAAAAAATACAAACACATGGAGGCTAAACAATACATTACTTAATAACGAAGTGATCACTGAAGAAATCAAAGAGGAAATAAAAAAATACCTAGAAACAAATGACAATGGAGACACGACGACCCAAAACCTATGGGATGCAGCAAAAGCAGTTCTAAGAGGGAAGTTTATAGCAATACAATCCCACCTTAAGAAACAGGAAATATCTCGACTAAACAACCTAACCTTGCACCTAAAGCAATTAGAGAAAGAAGAACAAAAACATCCCAAAGTTAGCAGAAGGAAAGAAATCATAAAAATCAGATCAGAAATAAATGAAAAAGAAATGAAGGAAACAATAGCAAAGATCAATAAAACTAAAAGCTGGTTCTTTGAGAAGATAAACAAAATTGATAAACCATTAGCCAGACTCATCAAGAAAAAAAGGGAGAAGACTCAAATCAATAGAATTAGAAATGAAAAAGGAGAAGTAACAACTGACACTGCAGAAATACAAAAGATCGTGAGAGATTACTATAAGCAACTCTATGCCAATAAAATGGACAACCTGGAAGAAATGGACAAATTCTTAGAAATGCACAACCTGCCAAGACTGAATCAGGAAGAAATAGAACATATGAACAGACCAATCACAAGCACTGAAATTGAAACTGTGATAAAAAATCTTCCAACAAACAAAAGCCCAGGACCAGATGGCTTCACAGGCGAATTCTATCAAGCATTTAGAGAAGAGCTAACGCCTATCCTTCTCAAACTCTTCCAAAATATAGCAGAGGGAGGAACACTCCCAAACTCATTCTACGAGGCCACCATCACCTTGATACCAAAACCAGACAAGGATGTCACAAAGAAAGAAAACTACAGGCCAATATCACTGATGAACATAGATGCAAAAATCCTCAACAAAATACTAGCAAACAGAATCCAACAGCACATTAAAAGGATCATACACCATGATCAAGTGGGGTTTATCCCAGGAATGCAAGGATTCTTCAATATACGCAAATCAATCAACGTGATACACCATATTAACAAATTGAAGGAGAAAAACCATATGATCATCTCAATAGATGCAGAGAAAGCTTTCGACAAAATTCAACACCCATTCATGATAAAAACCCTGCAGAAAGTAGGCATAGAGGGAACTTTCCTCAACATAATAAAGGCCATATATGACAAACCCACAGCCAGCATCGTCCTCAATGGTGAAAAACTGAAACCATTTCCACTAAGATCAGGAACAAGACAAGGTTGCCCACTCTCACCACTCTTATTCAACATAGTTTTGGAAGTTTTAGCCACAGCAATCAGAGAAGAAAAGCAAATAAAAGGAATCCAAATTGGAAAAGAAGAAGTAAAGCTGTCACTGTTTGCAGATGACATGATACTATACATAGAGAATCCTAAAGATGCTACCAGAAAACTACTAGAGCTAATCAATGAATTTGGTAAAGTTGCAGGATACAAAATTAATGCACAGAAATCTCTGGCATTCCTATATACTAATGATGAAAAATCTGAAAGTGAAATCAAGGAAACACTCCCATTTACCATTGCAACAAAAAGAATAAAATATCTAGGAATAAACCTACCTAAGGAGACAAAAGACCTGTATGCAGAAAATTATAAGACACTGATGAAAGAAATTAAAGATGATACAAATAGATGGAGAGATGTACCATGTTCTTGGATTGGAAGAATCAACATTGTGAAAATGACTCTACTACCCAAAGCAATCTACAGATTCAATGCAATCCCTATCAAAATACCACTGGCATTTTTCACAGAACTAGAACAAAAAATTTCACAATTTGTATGGAAACACAAAAGACCCCGAATAGCCAAAGCAATCTTGAGAACGAAAAATGGAGCTGGAGGAATCAGGCTCCCTGACTTCAGACTATACTACAAAGCTTCAGTAATCAAGACAGTATGGTACTGGCACAGAAACAGAAAGATAGATCAATGGAACAGGATAGAAAGCCCAGAGATAAACCCACGGACATATGGTCACCTTATCTTTGATAAAGGAGGCAGGAATGTACAGTGGAGAAAGGACAGTCTCTTCAATAAGTGGTGTTGGGAAAACTGGACAGGGACATGTAAAAGTATGAGATTCGATCACTCCCTAACACCATACACAAAAATAAGCTCAAAATGGATTAAAGACCTAAATGTAAGGCCAGACACTATCAAACTCTTAGAGGACAACATAGGCAGAACACTCTATGACATAAATCACAGCAAGATCCTTTTTGACCCACCTCCTAGAGAAATGGAAATAAAGACAAAAATAAACACATGGGACCTAATGAAACTTAAAAGCTTTTGCACAGCAAAGGAAACCATAAACAAGACCAAAAGACAACCCTCAGAATGGGAGAAAATATTTGCAAATGAAGCAACTGACAAAGGATTAATCTCCAAAATTTATAAGCAGCTCATGCAGCTCAATAACAAAAAAACAAACAACCCAATCCAAAAATGGGCAGAAGACCTAAATAGACATTTCTCCACAGAAGATATACAGACTGCCAACAAACACATGAAAGGATGCTCAACATCTTTACTAATTAGAGAAATGCAAATCAAAACTACAATGAGATATCATCTCACACCAGTCAGAATGGCCATCATCAAAAAATCTAGAAACAATAAATGCTGGAGAGGGTGTGGAAAAAAGGGAACACTCTTGCACTGCTGGTGGGAATGTGAATTGGTACAGCCACTATGGAGAACGGTATGGAGGTTCCTTAAAAAACTACAAATAGAACTACCATATGACCCTGCAATCCCACTACTGGGCATATACCCTGAGAAAACCATAATTCAAAAAGAGACATGTACCAAAATGTTCATAGCAGCCCTATTTACAATAGCCCGGAGATGGAAACAACCTAAGTGTCCATCATCGGATGAATGGGTAAAGAAGATGTGGCACATACATACAATGGAATATTACTCAGCCATAAAAAGAAATGAAATTGAACTATTTGTAATGAGGTGGATGGACCTAGAGTCTGTCATACAGAGTGAAGTAAGTCAGAAAGAGAAAGACAAATACTGTATGCTGACACACATATATGGAATTTAAGAAAAAAAAAAGGTCATGAAGAACATAGGGGTAAGACAGGAATAAAGACACAGACCTACTAGAGAATGGACTTGAGGATATGGGGAGGGGGAAGGGTAAGCTGTGACAAAGTGAAAGAGCGGCATGGACATATATACACTACCAAACGTAAGGTAGATAGCTAGTGGGAAGCAGCCGCATAGCACAGGGAGATCAGCTCGGTGCTTTGTGACCGCCTGGAGGGGTGGGATAGGGAGGGTGGGAGGGAGACGCAAAAGGGAGGGGATATGGGAACATATGTATACATATAACTGATTAAATTTGTGATAAAGCAAAAAATAAAAAAAAATAAAAAAAAAAATAAAAAAAAATAAAAAAAAAAAAAAAAAAAAAAAAAAAAAAAAAAAATAAATGTGAGACTCTGTTCTCTTTCCTAACTCAGTTCATGTGTAGCCATGTTTACAGGACCTTCATAAGTGATATCTTATGATAAGTTTCTTTTTCTCTGTGACTTATTTCACTTAGAATCATCGTACCTGAATCCACTCAGTTTGAAGCTACTGTCCTCATGACATTGAGTTCATGGCTGGGGGATATTCTATCTTACGTAAGTACCACAATTTCTTGAACCAATTTTGTCTTTCCCAGGATATTATGGTGCACCCAAGTTGAGGTTCTTGTAAGCAGTGCAGCCCTAAATATTGGGGTGGATCTGTCTTACTGATTTTCAGTTTTCCCATTGTATATTCCCTAGACTGGAAGTGCTCTTGGATCTGTAGCTCTGGTGTTTACTTGTTTGAGGGAACACAATGCACTCCTCCAGAGAGGCAGTTTGCAATTTACATCCTGCCCATCAGCATAACTCGGCTCCCTGTTCTCCAGGGCCTGTCTTGCCTTTCTGGTTTTTACACATTTTGCGGATGTCCCTTTTGACTGGTGGGAAGTGATACTTCTTTGTAGTGCAGATTTGCATTGCCTACTTGCTTGCTTGGGCAAAAAGGTCGTTTGTGTTTTCTCCTAAATATATTCAGGATAAAACACATACACACTTTTTGGCCAAGTGCATCATTGTCGAAGTTGTGCCCCTCTTCCTGTGCTTTAAAGGTGATTCCAATGTACCTCTTGAAATCTGTTTCCTGCTATACTGGCTCGCTTTCAATTTCCCCTGGTTGCCTTCCCTCAACAGGTTTTTGGACTATAGCTGTCCTTTATTACTCTGCCAGTTTGTGAATTGCTGTGCCCCTGAGCTCCATTTTTCAACTTGTTTTTTGTGAGCTGACCACAAATCCAATATTTTGGTTCAGTACCTATACTGGTTCCCGGCGGGTGGCTGAGACTTTGGTTAATTCTTCTTCCATCTGGGAAATTAGAGTGACATGTGCCCGTCCAAATGCCTAACAGCTACTCTCTCTTTGGTTGTCCATCTTCCCTTTCATCCTCCGCCAAATTGGCAACATGTGAGAACCATGAGGTTAAAGGGGGTGCTGTCTCTCTAAGTTGGGAGATTGATAGTAAAGCATTTGGAAATTCAAATCGGAGCACCAGGAAAGGGACTATTAGTTGAGTTTTAGAAACCTTTCGTATTCACACTGTGTCCATTCTCTAGGTTTCCCGTACATGTTATAGATGTAATAATATTCCCTTCAACCTGGAGAGTTGGGACCCTTGGAATGTGTGCCACACATTATTGCTCTAAATGGTCTGCATTTGCTCACCGAATCTCACCAATCCTCTCAGTCCCAAGTGGCCAGCCTTATGCCACATCCAGCTGTCATTGTAGATAGTGTCATTCCAGGTTTCATCAGAGCCCCTGAAGGAATTTTAAAGAATTTCCCTGTTTTTTTGTTTTGTTATTGAAATACCTCCTTAGTGGGTTTGAGCTGATTCTCTCTGCCATGTTTATGCCAATCTAGACACACTTGATTACCTTATGGAGACATATCGATACATAGGTTTTAAGATTTATACTAGTCAGATGTATTCCTCTGTGGCAAATATGGGGTTTTGAGTTCCTTTAACTGAGGAAAGTTTAGGTCTTGTCTATTCCGTATTTGGATTTTGGAACGGTACCTGTACTAATATCAATCTCTGGTTTTATTCATCACCACACCTCTCCTTCCCCCTTAAGAAGGCATAAGGGTGTTTTCTGAATGTTTGACTCTGTTCTCTTCCCTAACTCACTTCATGTGTAGCCATGTTTACAGGACCTTCATAAGTGATATCTTATGATAAGTTTCTTTTTCTCTGTGACTTATTTTCCTTAGAATCATCATACCTGAATCCACTCATTTTGCTGCTACTGGCCTTATGACATTGATTTCATGGCTGAGAGATATTCAATCGTACGTAAGTACCACAATTTTTTGAACCATTTTTGTCTTTCCTGGGATATTTCAGGTGTACCCAAGTTGAGGTTCTTGTAAGCAGTGCAGCCATAAATTTTGGGGTGGCTCTGTCTTATTGATTTTCAGTTTTCCCAAGGTATATTCCCTAGACTGGAAGTGCACTTGGCTCTGTAGCTCTGTTGTTTACTTTTTTGGGGGAACACAATGCATTCTTCCAGAGAGGCAGTTGGCAATTTACATCCCGCCCATCAGCATAACTAGGCTCCCTGTTCTCCAGGACCTGTGTTGCCTTTCTAGTTTTTACACATTTTGCAGATGTCCCTTTTGTCCAGTGGGAAGTGATACTGCTTTGTAGTGCAGATTTGTATTGCCCGCTTGCTTGCTTGGCCAAAAAGGGCATATGCATTTTCTCCTGAATATATTCTGGAGAAAACTCATATGCACTTTTTGGCCAAGTGCATCATTGTCGACAATGAGCCCCTCTTGCTGTGCTTAAAAGGCGATTCCAAAGTGCCTCTTGAAATTTACTTCATGCTATTGGGCCTCGTTTTCAAGTCCGCCTCATTGCCATCCCTCAAAAGATTTTTGGACGATAGTTGTCGTTCATTACGCTGCCAGTTTTTGAATTGCTGTGCCCCAGAGGTACATTTTTCAACTCGTTTTTTGTAAGCTGACAGCAAATCCACAATTTTGGTTGAGGACCTGTACTGGTTCCTGGCGGGTGACTGAGATTTTGGTTAATATTTCTTCCTGACGGGAAATTAGAGTGAGATGTGCCCGTCCAAATGCCTAACAGCTACTCTCTCATTGGTTCTCCCTCTTCCCTTTCATCCTCTGCCAAATTGGCAACCTGTGCGAACCAGGAGGTTAAAGGGTCTGTCTCTCCAAGTTGGGTGGTTGATAGTAAAGCAGTTGGAAACTCAAACTGGTGCACCAGGATAGGGACTATTAGTTGAGTTTTAGAATCCTTTCGTATTCACTGTGTGTCCATTCTCTTCGTTTCCCCTACATGTTATAACTGTAGTGATATTCCCTTTTACCTGTCGACCTGGGACCCATGAAATTGGTGGCATGCATTATTGCTTTAAACGGTCTGCATTTTCTCATCCAATCTCACCAATCCTCTCAGTCCCAAGTGTCCAGCCTTAAGTCTCATCCAGCTGTCATTTTAGATAGGGTCATTCCAGGTTTCATCAGAACACCTGAAGGAATTGTGTTAGAATTTCGCTGTTTTTTTATTTTGTTTTTGAAATTCATTTATATAATGAGGTTGAGCTGATTTTCACTACGTGTTTATGCCGGTCTAGACACACTTGATTCCCTTATGGAGACATATCAATACATAGGTGTTAAGATTCTTACTAGTCAGATATATTCCTCTGCGGGAATAGGGCTGTTGAGTCCCGTTCACTGAGGAAGGAGTAGGTCTTGTCTCTTCTGTATTTGGATTATGCAACGGTACCTGTGCTAATATCAAACTCTGGTTTTGTTCATCTCCCCACCTCTCCTTTCCCCTTAAGCAGGCATAAGTAAGTTTTCTAAATGTGAGACTCTGTTCTCTTTCCTAATTCTGTTCATGTGTAGCCATGTTTACATTTCCTTCATAAGTGATATCTTATGTCAGAATGCTCCACGGCTCTTGTCATCATAATGCTCCATGATGCTCGTCATCACAATTATCCATGGCCTTCTCATCACAATGCTCCACCGTCTTTACATCACATTGCTCCATGCCCTGGTCATCACAATGTTCCATGTCCCTTGTCATCACAATTCTCCACCTCTTTGTCATCACAATGCTCGATGACACTTCTCATCACAATGTTAAATGCTTTTGTCATCACAATTCTCCATGCACTTGTCATCGCAATGCTCCCTGACCCATGTCATAGCAAGCTCCATATGCTTGTCATCACAATGCTTCATGACATTGTTATAAAAATTCTCAATGTCCCTTGTCATCACAATGCTGCATGCCAATGTCATCACAATGCTCCATGACACTTGTCATCACAATGCTCCAAGGCCTTGTCATCACAATTCTCCATGCCCTTGTCATCACAATGCTCCATGACCTCTGTAATCACAATGTTCCCTGACACCTGTCATCACAATGCTCCAAGCCCCTTGTCAGTACAGTGCTCCATGATGCTCGTCATCACAATTACCCAAGGTCTTCTCATCACAATACTTCAGGGTTTTACCATCACAATGCTCTATGCCCTGGTCATCTCAATGCTCCATGTCCCTTGTCATCACAATTCTCCACGTCCTTATCATCACAATGCTCCTTGACACTTCTCCTCACAATGTTATATGCTCTTGTCATCACAATTCTGCATGCACTTGTCATCACAATGCTCCAGGACCCCTGTCATAGCAAGCTCCATGCGCTTGTCATCACAATGTTTCAAGACCTGGTCATTAAAATTCTCAATGGCCCTTGTCATCACAATGATCCATGCAGTTGTCATCACAAAGCTCCTTTACCTTTGTCATCACAATCCTCCATGACACTTGGCATCACAATGCTCCATGTCATTGGCATCACAATGGAACATGACATATGTCATCACAATGCTCCCGGACACCTATCTTAACAATAATCCATGATGTTGTCATCACAATGCTCAATGCCATTGTCATCACAATGTTCCATGACACTTGTCATCACAATGCTCCAAGCCCTTGTCATCACAATACTCCATGCCCTTGTCATCACCATGATCCATGATCTCTGTCATCACAATGTTCCCTGACGCCTGTCATCACAATGCTCCATGCCCCTTGTCAGTACAGTGCTCCATGATGCTCGTCATCACAATTACCCAAGGTCTTCTCATCACAATGCTTCAGGGTTTTACCATCACAATGCTCCATGCCCTGGTCATCTCAATGCTCCATGTCCCTTGTCATCACAATTCTCCACGTCCTTATCATCACAATGCTCCTTGACACTTAGCCTCACAATGTTATATGCTCTTGTCATCACAATTCTGCATGCACTTGTCATCACAATGCTCCAGGAACCCTGTCATAGCAAGCTCCATGCGCTTTTCATCCCAATGTTTCAAGACCTGGTCATTAAAATTCTCAATGGCCCTTTTCATCACAATGATCCATGACCTTGTCATCACAAAGCTCCTTTACCTTTGTCATCACAATCCTCCATGACACTTGGCATCACAATGCTCCATGTCATTGGCATCACAATGGAACATGACATATGTCATCACAATGCTCCCTGACACCTATCTTAACAATACTCCATGCCCTTGTCATCACAATGCTCCATGACCTCTGTCATCACAATGTTCCCTGACACCTGTCATCACAATGCTCCATGCCCCTTGTCAGTACAGAGCTCCATGATGCTCATCATCACAATTACCCAAGGTCTTCTCATCACAATGCTTCAGGGTTTTACCGTCAAAATGCTCCATGCCCCTGTCATCACAGTGCACCATGCCCTTGACATCCCAATGCTCCATGGCCGCTGTCATCACAATGCTCCGTGACTCCATTCATCACAATGCTTCATAATCTTTGTGATCACAATGGTCAGTGCCCTCGTCATCACAAGGCTCTGTGACCTGTCACCACAATGCTCCATGAACTTTGCATCACAATGCTCCATGACCCTTGTCATCACAATGCTCCATGCCTTTCTCAGCACAATACGCAAAGACACTTGTCATCACAATGCTCCATGCGCTTGTCAACACAATGCTCCACCAGCTTGTCATCACAATGCTCCCTGCACTTCTCATCAAAATGCTCTGTCACCACTGATATCACACTGTTCCATAACTAGTCATCACAATACTCCCTCACCCTTCTCATCACAATGTTCCATGACCCCTGTCATCACAATACTATATGCACTTATCATCACAGTGCTCCATGACCCCTGACCTCACAATGCTCCATAACACATGTCATCAAAATGCTCCATAACTTTTGTCATCACAAAGTTCAGTGACCCTTGGCATCACAATGCTCCATGTCATTGTCATCACAATGCTCCAGGAACCTTCTCATCACATTGCTCCATGCCCTTGTCATCACAAATGTCCATGACGCTTGTCATCACAATGTTCGATGCCCTTCTCATAACAATGCTCCATGCCCTTGTCATTACAGTCCTCCATGAACCCTGTACCACAGTGTTCCAGGCCCTTGTCATCACAGTGCTCCAGTCCCACACTCATCACAATAATCCATGAAACTTTTCAGACCAATGCCCCATGGCCTTGTCATCACAATGCTCCATGACCACTGTCATAACAATGCTCCATGATCCCAGTCATCACAATGTTCCACAGCCTTGTCATCACAAGGCTCCATGACCCTTGTCATCACAAGGCTCCATACACATGAAATCACAATGCTCCATGTCCTTGTCATCACAAAGCTCCATGATGCATGTCTTCAGAATGCCCCATGGCTTTCTCATCACAATGCACCATTCCCTTGTCATCAGAATTCTCCACGACCCCTGTAATCACAATGCTGCATGCCCATTTTCATTAGAATGCTCCATGAGAATTTCATCACAAGGCTCCAAAGTTTTCTCATCACAATGTTCCAGGACCTTGTCATCACAATGCTCCTTTCTCTTGTCATCACAATGCTCCATGACACCTGTCATCACAATACTCCATGAACATTTTCAGCACAGTGTTCCATGACATTCTCATCACAGTGCTCCTTGACACCTGCCATCACAATGCTCCATGACCAATGTCATCACAACCCTACATGACCTCTGACAACACAATGATGCGGGACTCTTGTCATCAAAAGGCTCCATGACACTTGTCATCACAGTGGTCCATGCCCTTGTAATCACAATGTGCCATGCCCACTGTCATCACAATAATCCATGAAACTTGTCAGATTAATGTTCCATGCCCCTGTCATCACAATGCTCCATGGCCTTGTCATCACAATGCTCCAAGAACCCTGTAATCACAATGCTCTATGCCCCTTTTCTTCAGAATGCTCCATGAGACTTTTCACCACAAGGGTCCATGGTCTTCTCATCACAATCTTCCAGAACCTTGTCATCACAATTCTCCATTACCTTGTCATCACAATGTTCTATTACACCTGTCATCTCAATACTCCATGAACATTTTCAGCCCAATGCTCCATGACCTTCTCATCACAATGTTTCATGACCCATGTCATCACAATGCTCCATGAACACTGGCATCAAAATGCTCCATGATCATTATCATCACAATGATCCATGCCCTTGTCATCCCAGTGTTCCATGGCCCCTGTAATCACAATGCTCTGTGACGCTTGTCATCACATTGCTCCGTGACCCTTGTCATCACAATGCTCCATGCCTTTGTCAGCAAAATGCTACATTACCTTGTCATCACAATGCTCCATGCGGTTGTCAAAATAATTCTCCATTACCATTGTCATCAAAATCCTCCATGAACGTTGGGATCACATTGCTTCATGCCCTTGTCATCAAAATTCTCCATGCTACTTGAAATCAAAATGATCCATGAACTCTGTCATCACAATGCTCCAAACACTTGTGATCACAATGTTCTATAACACTTGTCATCACAACACACTTTGATGCCTGTCATCACAATTATCCATGGACTTCTCATGACAATGCTCCATGACATTTGTCATCACAATGCTCAATACACTTGTCATCCCAATGCTCCCTGTCACTTCTCATCAGAATGCTCCTTGAACCGTGTCATGAAAAGGTTCCATGCCCCTTTCATCACAATGCTCGATGCCATTGTCATCAAAATACTTCACAAGCTTGTCATCAGTATCCTCCATGACCCTTGTCATCACAATGCTCCATGGCCCCTGTCATCAAAATGCTCCATGCCCCTTGTCATTACAGTGCTCCATGATGCTCGTCATCACAATTATCCATGGTCTTCTCATCACAATGCTCCACGGTCTTGCCATCACAATGCTCCATGTGCCTTGTCATTACAATAATCCACGTCCTTGTCATCACAATGATCCTTAACACTTCTCATAACAATGTTACATGATCTTGTCTTCACAATTCTCCATGCACTTGTCATCGCAATGCTCTATGACCACAGTCATAGCAAGCTCCATGTGCTTTTCATCACAGTGCTTCACGACGTTTTCATCAAAATTCTCAATGGCCCTTGTCATCACACTGCTCCATTCCCTTGCCATCACAATGCTCCATGACCATTGTAACCACAATTTTCCAAGCCCTTGTCATCAAAATGCTCCATTATCTTTGTCATCACAATCCTCCATGACACTTGGTATCACAATGCTCCATGCCATTGTCATCACAATGGACAATGACATATGTCATCACAATGCTCCCTGACACCTGTCTTCAAAATACTCCATGACCTTGTCATCACAATGTTCATGCCCTTGTCATCACAATGCTCCATGACCCCTGTCATCACAGTGCTCCATGACTCCAGTTATCACAATGCTTCATGACCTTTGTCATCACAATGGTGCATGACCTCATCACAAAACGCTCTGTGACCTTTGTCACCACAATACTGCATGCCATTTTCATCACAATGCTCCAAGCTCACTGTCATCACAATAATCCATGAAACTTGTCAGACCAATGTTCCATGCCCCTGTCATCACATTGCTCCTTGCCCTTGTCATCACAATGCTCCATGCACTTCTCATCAAAATGCTCTCTCACCACATATATCACAATGTTCCATCACTAGTCATCACAATACTCCCTCACCCCTGTCATCACAGTGTTCCATGACTCCTGTCATCACAGTGCTACAGGCCCTTATCTTCACAATGCACCATGACCACTGACATCACAATGTTCCATAAACTCTGTCAGAAAATGCTCCATGACCCATTTCATCACAATGCTTCATGACCCCTGACATTACAATGTTCCATAACCCCTGTCCTCAAAATATTCCATGACACTTTTCATCAAATTTCTCCATGACCCTGTCATCACAATGCTCCCTGCCATTCTCATCTCAATGCACCACGCCCTTGTTACCTAATGCCCCATGACTTTGTCATCACAAAGCTCCAAGACCCTTTGCATCACAATGCTCCATGCCATTGTCATCACAAAGATCAATGAAACCTCTCATCACATTGCTCCATGCCCTTGTCATCACAATGCTCCATTACACCTGTCATAACAATGCTCCATGAGCCCTGCCATCACAATGTTCCCCGGCCTTGTCATCACAAGGCTCCATGACCCTTGTCATCACAATGCTCCAAGACCCCTGTAATCACAATGCTCCATGCCCTTGTCATCACAATGCTCCATAATCCCTGTCATCACAAAGCTCCGTGACTCCAGTCATCACAATGCTTCATGAAATTTGTCCTCACAATGGTCCATGCCCTTGTCACACAAGGCTCTGTGACTTTGTCACCACAATGCTCCATGCCCGTAACATCTCAATGCTCCATGCCCACTGTCATCACAATAATCCATGAAATTTGTCAGACCAATGATCCATGCCCCTGTCATCACATTGCTCCATGCCCTTTTCATCACAATGCTCCATGCCATTGTCATCACAATGCTCAATGAAAACTCTCATCACATTGCTCCTTGCCCTTGTCATCAAAATGCTCCATTACACCTGTCAAAACAATGAACCATGACCCCTGCCATCACAAGGTTCCACGGCCTTTTCATCACAAGGCTCCAAGACCCTTGTAATCTGAGTGCTCCAAGACCTCTGTAATCACAGTTCTCCATGCCACTTTTCATCTCAATGCTCCATGAACACTGTCATCACAATGCACCATGCCCTTCATCATAATGATTCATGCTCTTGTCATCACAATGAAATCAAAATGCTCCATGTCCTCTGTCATCACAATGCTCCAAACCCTTCTGATCACAATGTTCCATAACACTTGTCATCACCTGCCCCATGACACTCGTCATCACAATTACGCAAGGTCTTCTCATCACAATTCTCTATGACCTGTGTCACCACAATGCTCAATACACTTGGCATCACAATGCTCGCTGACACTTGTCATCAGTATGCTCCTTGAACACTGTCACAACAAGGCTCCATGCCTTTTTCATCACAATGACCCACTCCCTTTTCATGACAATGTTCCAAGACCCCTGTTATCACAATGCTCCTTGACTCCAGTCATCACAATGCTTCATGACATTTGTCATCACAATGGTCCATGACCTCATAACACAAAGCTCTGGGACTTTTGTCACCACAATGCTCCATGAAATTTTTATCATAATGCTCTGTGACCCTTGTCATCACAAAGCTCCATGCCTTTGTCAGCACAATACTCCATGACCCTTGTCATCAGAATGCTTGATGCGCGTGTCAGCACAATGCTACATAACCCATGTCATCACAATGCTCCATGCACTTGTCATCACAATGCTCCTCATACTTGTCATCAAAATGCTCCATAAACATTGTCATCACAATGAAACATGCACTTCTCCTCAAAATACCTTCTCACCACTGATATCACAATGTTCCATCACTAGTCATCACAGTACTCACTTACCCCTGTCATTACAATATTCCATGACCCCTGTAATCACAATTCTCCATGTCCTTGTCATCACAAAGCTCCATGACGCATGTCATCAGAATGCTCCATTGCCTTGTCATCACAATGCTCCATGCCCTTGTAATCACATTGCTTCAAAACCCCTGTAATCTCAATGCTCCATGCATCTTTTCATCAGAAAGTTCCATGCCCTCGTCATCACAGTGCTCCATGACCCTTGTCATCGCAATGTTCCAAGCCCTTGTCATCAAAATGCTCCATTACCTTTGTCATCACAATCCTCCATGACACTTGGTATCACAATGCTCCATGCCATTGTCATCACAATGGACAATTGCATATGTCATCACAATGCTCCCTGAAACCTGTCTTCACAATACTCCATGACCTTGTCATCACAATGTTCCATGCCCTTGTCATCACAATGTGCCACGCCCACTGTCATCCCAATAATCCATGAAACTTGTCAGACCAATGTTCCATGCCCCTGTCGTCACAATGCTCCATGCCCTTGTCATCACAATGCTCCATGACCCCTGTTATCACAATGCTCCGTGACTCCAGTCATCACAATGCTTCATGAACTTTGTCCTCACAATGGTCCATGCCCTCGTCACACAAGGCTCTTTGATCATTGTCACCACAATGCTCCATGCCCTTGTCATGTAAATGCTCCATGCCCACTGTCATCACAATAATCCATGAAACTTGTCAGACAAATGTTCAATGCCCCTGTCATCACATTGCTCCATGCCCATGTCATCACAATCCTCAATGACCCCTGTCATCACAATGCACTGTGACTCCAGTCATCACAAAGGTTCATGACCTTTGTCCTCACAATGCTCCATACCCTCGTCACACAAGGCTCTGTGATCTTTGTCACCACAAAGCTCCATGAAATTTTCATCACAATGCTCTGTGTCCCTTGTCATCACAATGCTCCATGCCTTTGTCAGCACAATGCTCCATGACACTTGTCATCACAATGTGCCATGCTCTTGTCAACACAATGCTTCACATCATTTTCATCGCTATGCTCCATAAAACTTGTCATCACAATGCTCCTCGCACTTCTCATCAAAATGCTCTCTCACCACATATATCACAATGTTCCATCACTTGTCATCACAATACTCCCTCACACCTGTCATCACTATGTTCCATGACCACTGTCATCACAGTGCTCCATGCCCTTATCATCACAATGCTCCATGACCCCTGACATCACAATGTTCCATAACCCCTGTCACAAAATGCTCCATGACCCATTTCATCACAATGCTTCATGACCCCTGACATCACAATGTTCCATAACCCCTGTCATCAAAATATTCCATGACCCTTTTATTCAAATTGCTCCATGACCCTGTCATCACAATGCTCCCTGCCCTGCTCATCACAATGAACCACGCCCTTGTCATCAAAATGCCCCATGACATTTGTCATCACAAAGCTCCATGACGCTTGGCATCACAATGCTCCATGCCATTGTCATCACAATGCTCAATTAAATCTCTCATCACATTGCTCCATGCCCTTGTCATCACAATGCTCCATTACACCTGTCAAAACAATGCTCCATGACACCTGCCATCACAATGTTCCACGGACTTTTCATCACAAGGCTCCATGACCCTTGTCAACACAATGCTCCAAGACTTCTGTAATCACAATTCTCCATGCCACTTTTCATCTCAATGCTCCATGAACACTGTCATCACAATGCACCATGCCCATTGTCATAATGATTCATGCTATTGTCATCACAATGAAATCAAAATGCTCCATGTCCTCTGTCATCACAATGTTCCAATCCCGTCTGATCACAATGTTCCATAACACTTGTCATCACATGCCCCATGACGCTCGTCATCACAATTATGCAAGGTCTTCTCATCACAATGCTCCATGACTTTTGTCAACACAATGCTCAATACACATGGCATCACAATGCTCGCTGACACTTGTCATCAGTATGCTCCTTGAACACTGTCATGACAAGGCTCCATGCCTTTTTCATCACAGTGATCCATTCACTTTTCATCACAATGCTCCAAGACGCCAGTTATCACAAAGCTCCGTGACTCCAGTCATCACAATGCCTCTGACATTTGTCATCACAATGGTCCATGACCTCATCACACAAAGCTCTGTGACCTTTGTCACCACAATGCTCCATGAAAGTTTCATCACAATGCTCTGTGAACCTTGTCATCACAAAGCTCCATGCCTTTGTCAGCACAATGCTCCATGACCCTTGTCATCACAATGCTCGATGCGCGTGTCAGCAAAATGCTCCATAACCCATGTCATGACAATGCACCATGAACTTGTCATCACAATGCTCCACATCCTTGTCATCAAAATTCTCCATAAACCTTGTCATCACAATGCTCCATGCACTTCTCCTCAAAATGCCTTCTCACCTCTGATATCACAATGTTCCATCACTAGTCATCAAAATACTCCCTCACCCCTGTCATCACAATATTCCATGACCCCTGTAATCACAATTCTCCATGCCCTTGTCATCACAAAGCTCCATGACGCATGTCATCAGAATGCTCCATGGACTTCTCATCACAATGCTCCATGCCCTTGTCATCACAATGCTCCAACAACCGTGTAATAACAGTGCTCCATTCCCCTTTTCATCTCAATGCTCCATGAACCCTGTCATCACAATGCACCGTGCCCATCACCATAATATTTCATGCTATTGTCATCACAATGAAATCAAATTCTCAATGACCTCTGTCATCACAATGCACCAAACCCTTCTGAGCACAATGTTCCATAACACTTGTCATCACAATGCCCCTTGACGCTGGTCATCACAATTATCCATGGTCTTCTCATTACAATGCTCCATGATCTTTGTCATCACAATGCTCATTACACTTATCATCACAACGCTCCCTGACAGTTGTCATCAGTATGCTCCTTGAACCCTGTCATGACAAGGCTCCATGCATTTTTCATCACAATGATCCATTCCCTTTTCATCACAATGCTCCAAGACCCCTGTAATCACACTGCTACATGTCCTTGTCATCACAAAGCTCCATGACGCATGTCATCAGAATGCTCCATTGCCTTCTCATCACAATGTTCCATGCCCTTGTAATCACATTGCTTCAAAACCCCTCTAATCTCAATGCTCCATGCAACTTTTCATCAGAATGCTCCATGACCCTTTTCATCAAAATGCTCCATGACCCCTGACATAGCAATGTTCCATAACACCTGTCATCAAAATGTTCCATGACACTTTCCATCAATTTGCTCCATGACCCTGTCATCACAATGCTCCCTGCCCTTCTCATCACAATTCACCACGACCTTGTCATCAAAATGCTCCATGACCTTTGTCATCACAAAGCTCCATGACCCTTTGCATCACAATGCTCCATGCCATTGTCATCACAATGCTCAATGAAATCTCTCATCACATTCTCCATGCCCTTGTCACCACAATGCCCCATTACACGTGTCATAACAATGATCCATGACCCCTGCTTCACAATGTTCCACGGCCTTGTCAACACAAGGCTCCATGACCCTTGTCATCACAATGCACCAAGACCTCTGTAATCACAATTCTCCATGACACTTTTCATCTCAATGCTCCAAGAACACTGTCATCACAATGCACCATGCTCATCATCATAATGATTCATGCTATTGTCATCACAAAGAAATCAAAATGCTCCATGTCCTTTGTCTTCACAATGCTCCAAACCCCTCTGATCACAGAGTGCCATAACACTTGTCATCACCATGCCCCGTGACGCTGCTCATCACAATTATCCATGGTCTTCTCATTACAATGCTCCATGATCTTTGTCATCACAATGCTCAATACACTTATCATCACAATGCTCCCTGACAGTTGTCATCAGTATGCTCCTTGAACCCTGTCATGACAAGGAACCATGCATTTTTCATCACAATGATCCATTCCCTTTTCATCACAATGCTCCAAGACCCCTGTAATCACAATGCTCCATGCCCTTGTAATCACATTGCTTCAAAACCCCTGTAATCTCAATGTTCCATGCACCTATTCATCAGAATGCTCCATGAGCCTTTTCATCAAAATGATCCGTGACCCCTGACATCGCAATGTTCCATAACCACTGTCATCAAAATATTCCATGACACTTTTCATCAATTTGCTCCATTACCCTGTCATCACAATCCTCCCTGCCCTTCTCTTCACAATGCAGCACGACCTAGTCATCAAAATGCTCCATGACCTTTGTCATCACAAAGCTCCATAACCCTTGCATCACAATGCTCCATGGCATTGTCATCACAATGCTCAATGAAATCTCTCATCACATTGCTCCATGTCCTTGTCATCACAATGCTCCATTACACCTGTCATAACAATGCTCCATGACCCCTGCCTTCACAATGTTCCATGGCCTTGTCAACACAAGGCTCCATGAACCTTGTCATCACAATGCTCCAAGACCTCTGTAATCACAATTCTCCATGTCACTTTTCATCTCAATGCTCCATGAACACTGTCATCAAAATGCACCATGACCATCTTCATAATGATTCATGCTATTGTCATCACAATGAAATCAAAATGCTCCATGTCCTCTGTCATCACAATGCTCCAAACCCTTCTGATCACAATGTTCCATAACACTTGTCATCACATGCCCCATGACGCTCGTCATCTCAGTGATGCAAGGTCTTCTCATCACAATGCTCCATGACCTTTGTCACCACAATGCTCAATACACTTGGCATCACAATGTTCGCTGACACTTGTCATCAGTATGCTCCTTGGAGATGGTCATGACAAGGCTCCATGCCTTTTTCATCACAATGATCCATTCCCTTTTCATCACAATGCTCCAAGACCCCTGTTATCACAATGCTCCGTGACTCCAGTCATCACAATGCTTCATGACATTTGTCATCACAATGGTCCATGACCTCGTCACACAAAGCTCTGTGATCTTTGTCACCACAATGCTCCATGAAATTTTTATCACAATGCTCTGTGACCCTTGTCATAAAAAACCTCCATGCCTTTGTCAGCACAATGCTCCATGACCCTTGTCATCACAATGCTCGATGCGCGTGTCAGCACAATGCTCCATAACCCATGTCATCACAATGCACCATGCACTTGTCATCACAATGCTCCACATCCTTGTCATCAAAATGCTCCATAAACCTTGTCATCACAATGCTCCATGCACTTCTCTTCAAAATGCTTTTTCACCGCTGATTTCACAATATTCCATCACTAGTCATCACAATACTCCCTAACCCCTGTCATCGCAATATTCCATGACGCCTGTAATCACAATCCTCCATGCCCTTGTCATCACAAATCTCCATGACGCAAGTCATCAGAATTCTCCATGGCCTTCTCACCACAATGCTCCATGTCCTTGTCATCACAATGCTCCAACACCCCTGTAATCACAATGCTCCATGCCCTTTTCATCTCAATGCTCCATGAATACTGTCATCACAATGCACCCTGCCCATCACCATAATATTTAATGCTATTCTCATCACAATGAATTCAAAATGCTCAATGACCTCTGTCATCACAATGCACCAAACCCTTCTGATCACAATGTTCCATAACACTTGTCATCACAATGCCCCATGACGCTGGTCATCACAATTATCCATGGTCTTCTCATCACAATGCTCCATGATCTTTGTCATCACAATGCTCAATACACTTATCATCACAATGCTCCCTGACAGTTGTCATCAGTATGCTCCTTGAAGCCTGTTATGACAAGGCTCCATGCATTTTTCATCACAATGATCCATTCCCTTTTCATCACAATGCTCCAAGACCCCTGTAATCACAATGCTCCATGTCCTTGTCATCACAAATCTCCATGACGCATGTCATCAGAATGCTCCATTGCCTTCTCATCACAATGCTCCATGCCCTTGTAATCACATTGCTTCAAAACCCCTGTAATCTCAATGCTCCATGCACCTTTTCATCAGAATGCTCCATGCCCTTGTCATCACAATGCTCCATGACCCTTGTCAGCGCAATGTTCCAAGCCCTTGTCATCAAAATGCTCCATTACCTTTGTCATCACAATCCTCCATGACAGTTGGTATCACAATGCTCCATGCCATTGTCATCACAATGGACAATGACATATGTTATCACAATGCTCCCTGACATCTGTCTTCACAATACTCCATGACCTTGTCATCACAATGTTCCATGTGCTTGTCCTCACAATGCGCCATGCCCACTGTCATCACAATAATCCATGAAACATGTCAAACCACTGTTCCATGCCCCTGTCATCACAATGCTCCATGTCCTTGTCATCACAATGCTCCATGACCCATGTCATCACAATGCTCCGTGACTCCAGTCATCACAATGCTTCATGACCTTTGTCCTCACAATGGTCCAGCCCCTCGTCACACAAGGCTCTGTGACCTTTGTCGCCACAATGCTCCATGACCCATGTCATCTCAGTGCTCCATGCCCATGGCATCACAATAATCCATGAAAATTTTCAGACCAAAGTTCCATGCCCCTGTCATCACATTGCTCCATGCCCTTGTCACCACAATGCTCCATGACACTTGTCATCACTATGCTCAATACTCTTCTAATCACAATGCTCAATGCCCTTGTCATTACAATCCTCCATGACACATGTATCACAGTGTTCCGGGCCCTAGTCATCACAATGTTCCATGCCGAATCACATCACAATAATCCATGAAATTTTCAGACCCATGTTCCATGCCCTTGTCATCACAATGCTCCATTACCCCTGTCATAACAATGCTCCATGACCCCTGCCATCACAATGTTCCACCGTCATGGCATCCAAGGCTCCATGACCCTTGGCATCTCAATGCTCCATGCCATTGTCATCACAATGCTCAATGAAATCTCTCATCACATTTCTCCATGCCCTTGTCATCACAATGATCCATTACACCTGTCATAACAATGCTCCATGACCCCTGCCATCACAATGGTCCACGGCCTTGTCATCACAAGGCTCCATGACCCTTTTCATCACAATGCTCCAAGACCTCTGTAATCACAATTCTCCATGCCACTTTTCATCTCAATGATCCATGAACACTGTCATCACAATGCACCATGCCCATCATCATAATGATTCATGCTATTGTCATCACAATGAAATCAAAATGCTCCATGTCCTCTGTCATCACAATGCTCCAAACCCTTCTGATCACAATGTTCCATAACACTTGTCATCACATGCCCCATGACGCTCGTCATCACAATGATGCAAGGATTTCTCATCACAAAGCTCCATGACCTTTGTCACCACAATGCTCAATACACTTGGCATCACAATGCTCGCTGACACTTGTCATCAGTATGCTCATTGAACACTGTCATGACAAGGCCCCATGCCTTTTTCATCACAATGATCCATTCCCTTTTCATCACAATGCTCCAAGACCCCCGTTATCACAATGCTCCGTGACTCCACTCATCACAATGGTCCATGACCTCGTCACACAAAGCTCTGTGATCTTTGTCACCACAATGCTCCATGAAATTTTTATCACAATGCTCTGTGACCCTTGTCATCACAAAGCTCCATGCCTTTGTCAGCACAATGCTCCATGACACTTGTCATCACAATGCTCGATGAGCGTGGCAGCACAATGCTCCATAACCCATGTCATCACAATGCACCATGCACATGTCATCACAATGCTCCACATCCTTGTCATCAAAATGCTCCATAAACCTTGTCATCACAATGCTCCATGCACTTCTCCTCAAAATGCTTTCTCACCGCTGATATCACAATGTTCCATCACTAGTCATCACAATACTCCCTCACCCCTGTCATCACAATATTACATGACCCCTGTAATCACAATTCTCCATGCCCTTGTCATCAAAAAGCTCCATGACGCATGTCATCAGAATGCTCCATGGCCTTCTCACCACAATGCTCCATGCCCTTGTGATCACAATGCTCCAACACCACTGTAATCACAATGCTCCATGCCCATTTTCATCTCAATGCTCCATGAACCCTGTCATCACAATGCACCGTGCCGATCACCATAATATTTCATGCTATTGTCATCACAATGAAATCAAAATGCTCAATGACCTCTGTCATCACAATGCACCAAACCCTTCTGATCACAATGTTCCATAACACTTGTCATCACAATGCCACATGACGCTGGTCATCACAATTATCCATGGTCTTCTCATCACAATGTTCCATGATCTTTGTCATCACAATGCTCAATACACTTATCATCATAATGCTCCCTGACAGTTGTCATCAGTATGCTCCTTGAACCCTGTCATGACAAGGCTCCATGCATTTTTCATCACAATGATCCATTCCCTTTTCATCACAATGGTCCAAGATCCCTGTAATCACAATGCTCCATGTCCTTGTCATCACAAAGCTCTATGACGCTTGTCATCAGAATGCTCCATTGCCTTCTCATCACAATGCTCCATGCCCTTGTAATCACATTGCTTCAAAACCCCTGTAATCTCAATGCTCCTTGCAACTTTTCATCAGAATGCTCCATGACCTTGTCATCACAATGCTCCATGACCCTTGTCATCGCAATGTTCCAAGCCCTTGTCATCAAAATGCTCCATTACCTTTGTCATCACAATCCTCCATGACACTTGGTATCACAATGCTCCATGCCATTGTCATCACAATGGACAATGACATATGTCATCACAATGCTCCCTGACAACTGTCTTCACAATACTCCATGACCTTGTCATCACAATGATCCATGCCCTTGTCATCACAATGCACCATGCCCACTGTCATCACAATAATCCATGAAACATGTCAGACCACTGTTCCATGCCCCTGTCATCACAATGCTCCATGCCCTTGTCATCACAATGCTCCATGACCACTGTCATCACGATGCTCCGTGACTCCAGTCATCACAATGCTTCATGACCTTTGTCCTCACAATGGTCCAGGCCCACGTCACACAAGGCTCTGTGAACTTTGTCACCACAATGCTTCATGACCCCTGTCATCACAATGCTCCGTGACTCCAGTCATCACAATGCTTCATGACCTTTGTCCTCACAATGGTCCATGCCCTCGTCATACAAGGCTCTGTGACCTTTGTCACCACAATGCTCCATGCCCTTGTCATCTCAATGCTCCATGCCCATGTAATCACAATAATCCATGAAACTGGTCAGACCAAAGTTCCATGCCCCTGTCATCACATTGCTCCTTGACCTTTTCACCACAATGCTCCATGACACTTGTCATCACAGTGCTCGATACTCTTCTCATCACAATGCTCCATGCCCTTGTAATTACAATCCTCCATGACACATGTATCACAGTGTTCCGTGCCCTAGTCATCACAATGTTCCAGGCCGAATCTCATCACAATAATCCATGAAATTTTCAGACCAATGTTGCATGCCCTTGTCATCACAATACTCCATTACCCCTGTCATAACAATGCTCCATGACCCCTGCCATCACAATGTTCCACCGTCTTGGCATCCAAGGCTCCATGACCCTTGTCATCACAATGCTCCAAGACCCCTGTAATCACAATGCTCCATGCCCCTGTCATCACAAAGATCCATGACTCATGTCATCAGAATGCTCCATGGCCTTTTCATCCCTATGCTCCATGACCTTGTCATCACAATGCTCCAAGACCCCTTTAATCACAATGCTCCATGCCCCTATTCATCACAATGCTCCATTAGACTTTTCATCACCAGGCTCCATGGTCTTCTCATCACACTGCTCCAGGACCTTGTCATCAAAATGTTCCATTCCCTTGTCATCACAATGCTCCTTGACCACTGTCATCACAATACTCCATGAACATTTTCAGGCCAATGCTCCATGAACTTCTCATCACAATGCTCCATTACCCTTGTCATCACAATGCTCCATGACCCCTGTCATCACAATGCTCCATGACAACTGTCATCAAAATGCTCCATGCCCCTTGCATTACAGTGATCCATGACGCTCTTCATCATAATTATCCATGGTCTTTTCATCACAATGCTCCACGGTCTTGCTATCACAATTCTCCTTGCCCTGTTCATCACAATGCTCCATGTCCCAAGTCATTACAATTCTCCACGTCCTTGTCATCACAATGCTTCGTGGCACTTCTCATCACAATGTTTCATGATCTTGTCATCACAATTCTCCATGCACTTGTCTTCACAATGCTGTATGACCACTGTCATAGCAAGCTCCATGCGCTTGTCATCACAATGCTTCACAACGTTGTCATCAAAATTCTCAATGGCCCTTGTTATCACAATGCTCCATGCCCTTGTCATCACATTGCTCCATGAACCTAGTCATCACAATGTTCCAAGCCCTTGTCATCAAAATGCTCCATTACCTTTGTCATCACAATCCTCCATGACACTTGGTATCACAATGCTCCATACCATTGTCATCACAATGGACAATGACATATGTCATCACAATGCTCCCTGACACCTGTCTTCACAATACTCCATGACCTTGTCATCAAAATGTTCCATGCCCTTGCCATCACAATGCACCAGGCCCACTCTCATCACAATAATCCATAATCTTCTCAGAGCAATGCTCCCTGAATCCTGTCATCACAATGCTCCGTGACTCCAGTCATCACAATGCTTCATGACCTTTGTCATCACAGTGGTCCATGTCCTCTTCAAACAAGGCTCTGTGATCTTTTACACCACAATGCTCCATGAATATTTCATCACAATGCTCTGTGTCCCTTGTCATGAAAATTCTCCATGCCTTTGTCACCACAATGCTCCATGCCCTTGTCATCACAATGCTCCATGCCCACTGTCATCACAATAAACCATGAAACTTGTCAGACCAATGTTCCATGCCCCTTTCTTCACATTGCTCCATGCCCTTGTCATCACAATGCTCCATGACCCCTTTCATCACAACGCTCCCTGACTCCAGTCATCACAATGCTTCATGACCTATCTCATCAATATGGTCTATGACCTCGTCACATAAGGCTCTATGATCTTTATCACCACAATGCTCCTTGAATATTTCATCACAATGCTCTGTGTCCCTTGTCATCAAAATGCTCCATGACTTTGTCAGCAGAATGCTCCATGACACTTGTCATCAAAATGCTCCATGTGCTTGCCAGCACAGTGCTCCATGACCCCTGTCATCACAATGCTCCTTGACTCCAGTCATCAAAATGCTTCATGACCTTTGTCCTCACAATGGTCCATGCCATTGTCACACAAGGCTCTGTGACCTTTGTCACCACAATGCTCCATGCCATTGTCATCACAATGCGCCATGCCCACTGTCATCACAATAATCCATGAAACATGTCAGACCAATGTTCCATGCCCCTGTCATCACATTGCTCCATGTCCTTGTCATCACAATGCTCCATGACACCTGTCATCACAATGCTCCGTGACTCCAGTCATCACAAAATTTCATGACCTTTGTCCTCACAATGGTCCATGCCCTCGTCACACAAGGCTCTGTGATCTTTGTCACCACAATGCTCCATGAAATTTTCATCACAATGCTCTGTGTCCCTTGTCATCACAATGCTCCATGCCTTTGACAGCAGAATGCTCCATGACACTTGTCATAAAAATGCTCCATGCGCATGTCAGCACAATGCTCCATGGCACATGTCATCACAATGTGCCATGCTCTTTTCATCACAATGCTCCACATCCTTTTCATCGCTATGCTCCATAAAATTTGTCATCACAATGCTCCATGCACTTCTCATCAAAATGCTCTCTCACCACATATATCACAATGTTCCATCACTAGTCATCACAATACTCGCTCAGCCCTGTGATCACAATGTTCCATGACCACTGTCATCACAGTGCTACATGCCCTTATCATCACAATGCTCCATGACCCCTGACATCACAATTTTCCATAACCCCTGTCACAAAATGCTCCATGACCCATTTCATCACAATGCTTCATGACCCCTGACATCACAATGTTCCATAGCCCCTGTCATCAAAATATTCCATGGCCCTTTTATTCAAATTGCTCCATGACCCTGTCATCACAATGCTCCCTACTCTTCTCATCACAATGCACCACGCCCTTGGCATCAAAATGCCCCATGACATTTGTCATCACAAAACTCCATGACCCTTGTCATCACCAAGCTCCATGCCTTTGTCAGCACAATGCTCCATGACGCTTGTTATCACAATGCTCGATGCGCGTGTCAGCAGAATGCTCCATAACCCACGTCACCACAATGCACCATGCACTTGTGATCACAATGCTCCACATCCTTTTCATCAAAATGCTCCATAAACCTTGTCATCCCAATGCTCCATGAACTTCTCCTCAAAATGTCTTCTCACCACTGATATCACAATGTTCCATCACTAGTCATCACAATACACCTTCATCCCTGTCATCACAATATTCCATGTCCCCTGTAATCACAATTCTCCATGCCCTTGTCATCACAAAGCTCCATGACGCATGTCATCAGAATGCTCCATGGCCTTCTCATCACAATGCTCCATGTCCTTGTCATCACAATGCTCCAACACCCCTGTAATCACAGTGCTCCATGACCATTTTCATCTCAATGCTCCATGAACCCTGTCATCACAATGCACCGTGCCCATCACCAAAATATTTCATGCTATTGTCATCACAATGAAATCAAAATGCTCCATGACCTCTGTCATTACAATGCACCAAACCCTTCTGATCACAATGTTCCATAACACTTGTCATCACAATGCCCCATGACGCTGTTCATCACAATTTTCCATGGTTTTCTCATCACAATTCTCCGTGATCTTTGTCATCACAATGCTCAATACACTTATCATCACAATGCCCCCTGACAGTTGTCATCAGTATGCTCCTTGAACCCTGTCATGACAAGGCTCCATGCATTTTTCATAACCATGATCCATTCCCTTTTCATCACAATGCTCCAAGCCCCCTGTAATCACAATGCTCCATGTCCTTGTCATCACAAAGCTCCATGACGCATGTCATCAGAATGCACCATTTCCTTCTCATCACAATGCTCCATGCCCTTGTAATCACATTGCTTCAAAACCCCTGTAATCTCAATGCTCCATGCACCTTTTCATCAGAATGCTCTAAGACCCTTTTCATCAAAATTCTCCATGACCCCTGACATCGCAATGTTCCATAACCCCTGTCATCAAAATGTTCCATCACACTTTTCATCAATTTGCTCCGTGACCCTGCCATCACAATGCTCCCTGCCCTTCTCATCACAATGCACCACGACCTTGTCATCAAAATGCTCCATGACCTTTGTCATCACAAAGCTCCATGACCCTTGGCATCGCAATGCTCCATGCCATTTCATCACAATGCTACATGAAACCTCTCATCATATTGCTCCATGCCCTTGTCACCACAATGCTCCATGACACTTGTCATCACAATGCTCCATGCCCTTGTCATTACAATCCTCCATGACACATGTATCACAGTGTTCCGTGCTTTAGTCATCACAATGTTCCATGCCGAATCCCATCACAATAATCCATGAAATTTTCAGACCAACGTTCCATGACCTTGTCATCACAATGCTCCATTACCCCTGTCATAACAATGCTCCATGACCCCTGCCATCACAATGTTCCACCGCCTTGGCATCCAAGGCTCCATGACCCTTGTCATCACAATTCTCCAAGACCCCTGTTATCACAATGCTCCATGCCCCTGTCATCACAAAGATCCATGACACATGGTATCAGAATGCTCCATGGCTTTCTCATCACAATGCTCCATGACCTGGTCATCACAATGCTCCAAGACCCCTGTAATCACAATGCTCCATGCCCCTCTTCATCAGAATGCTCCAATAGATTGTCATCACAATGCTCCATGGTCTTCTCATCACACTGCTCCAGGACCTTGTCATCAAAATGCTCTATTCCCTTGTCATCACAATGCTCCTTGACCACTGTAATCACAATACTCCATGAGCATTTTCAGGCCAATGCTCCATGACCTTCTCATCACAATGCTCCATTACCCTTGTCATCACAATGCTCCATGACCCCTCTCATCACAATGCTCCATGACACCTGTCATCACAATGCTCCATGCCCCTTGTCATTACAGTGATCCATGACGCTCTTCATCATCATTATCCATGGTCCTTTCATCACAATGCTCCACGATCTTGCTATCACAATTCTCCATGCCCTGTTCATAACAATGCTCCATGTCCCAAGTCATTACAATTCTCCACGTCCTTGTCATCACAATGCTTCCTGACACTTCTCATCACAATGTTACATGATCTTGTCATCACAATTCTCCATGCACTTGTCATCGCAATGCTGTATGACCACTGTCATAGCAAGCTCCATGCGCCTGTCATCACAGTGCTTCACGACGTTGTCATCAAAATTCTCAATGGCCCTTGTCATCACAATGCTCCATACCCTTGTCATCACAATGCTCCATGAACCTAGTCATCACAATGTTCCAAGCCCTTGTCATCAAAAAGCTCCATTACATTTGTCCTCACTATACTCCATGACACTTGGTATCACAATGCTCCATGCCATTGTCATTACAATGGACAATGACATATGTCATCACAATGCTCGCTGACTCCTGTCTTCACAATACTGCATGACCTTGTCACCAAAATGTTCCACGCCATTGTCATCACAATGCGCCATGCCCACTATCATCACAATAATCCATAATCTTGTCAGAGCAATGCTCCATGACCCCTGTCATCACAATGCTCCGTGACTCCAGTCATCACAATACCCCGTGACTCCAGTCATCACAATGCTTCATGACCTTTGTCATCACAGTGGTCCATGTCTTCTTCAAACAAGGCTCGGTGATCTTTTACACCACAATGCTCCATGAATATTTCATCACAATGCTCTCTGTCACTTGTCATGAAAATGCTCCATGCCTTTGTCACCACAATGCTCCATGCCCTTGTCATCACAATGCTCCATGCCCACTGTCATCACAATAATCCATGAAACTTGTCAGACCAATGTTCCATGCCCCTGTCTTCACATTGCTCCATGCCCTTGTCATCACAATGCTCCATGACCCCTTTCATCACAATGCTCCGTGAATCCAGTCATCACAATGCTTCATGACCTTTCTCATCACTATGGTCCATGCCCTCGTCACACAAGGCTCTGTGATCATTTTCACCACAATGCTCCATGAATATTTCATCACAATGCTCTGTGTCCCTTGTCATCAAAATGCTCCATGCCTTTGTCAGCACAATGCTCCATGACCCATGTCTTCACAATGTGCCATGCGCTTGTCATCACAATACTCCACATCCTTATCATTGCTATGCTCCATAACACTTGTCCTCACAATGCTCCATGCACTTCTCATCAAAATGCTCTCTCACCACATATATCACCATGTTACATCACTAGTTATCACAATACTCCTTCACCCCTGTCATCACAGTGTTCCATGACCCCTGTCATCACAGTGCTATATGCCCTTATCATCACAATTCTCCATGACCCCAGACATCACAATGTTCCATAACCCCTGTCAGAAAATGCTCCATGACCCATTTCATCACAATGCTTCATAACCTCTGACATCACAATGTTCCATAATCCCTGTCATCAAAATATTCCATGACACTTTTCATCAACTTGCTCCATGACCCTGTCATCACAATGTTCCCTGTCTTTCTCATCTCAATGCACCATGCCCTTGTCGTCAAAATGCCCCATGACCTCTGTCATCACAAAGCTCCATGACACTTGGCATCACAATGCTCCATGCCATTGGCATCACAATGCTCCTTGCCATTGTCATCACAATGCTCAATGAAATCTCTCATCACATTGATCGATGCCCTTGTCATCACAATGCTCCATTATACCTGTCATAACAATGCTCCATGACCCCTGCCATCACAATGTTCCTCGGCCTTGTCATCACATGGCTCCATGACCCTTGTCAACACAATGCACCAAGACCTCTGTAATGACAATTCTCCATGCCCCTTTTCATCTCAATGCTCCATGAACACTGTCATCACAATACACCATGACCATCACCATAATGATTCATGCTATTGTCATCACAATGTAATTAAAATGCTCTATGACCTCTGTCATCACAATGCTCCAATCCCTTCTGATCACAATGTTCCATAACACTTGTCATCACATGCCCCATGACGCTCGTCATCACAATTATGCAAGGTCTTCTCATCACAATGCTCCATGACCTTTGTCACCACAATGCTCAATACACTTGGCATCACAATGCTAGCTGACACTTGTCATCAGTATGCTCCTTGAACACGGTCATGACAAGGCTCCATGCCTTTTTCATCACAATGATCCATTCCCTTTTCATCACAATGCTCCAAGACCCCTGTTATCACAAAGCTCCGTGACTCCAGTCATCACAATGCTTCATGACATTTGACATCACAGTGTTCCATGACCTCGTCATACAAAACTCTGTGACATTTGTCACCACAATGCTCCATGAAATTTTTATCACTATGCTCTGTGACCCTTGTCATCACAAAGCTCCATGCCTTTGTCAGCAAAATGCTCAATGACCCTTGTCATCACAATGGTCGATTCGTGTGTCAGCACAATGCTCCATAACCCATGTCATCACAGTGCACCATGCACTTGTCATCACAATGCTCTACATCCTTGTCATCAAAATTCTCCATAAACCTTGTCATCACATTGCTCCATGCACTTCTCCTCAAAATGCTTTCTCACCACTGATATCACAATGTTCCATCACTAGTCATCACAATACTCCCTCACCCCTGTCACCACAATATTCCATGACCCCTGTAATCACAATTCTCCATGCCCTTGTCATCACAAAGCTCCATTCCTTTGTCAGCACAATGCTCCATGACCTTGTCATCACAATGCTCAATACACTTGTCATCACAATGCTCCCTGACACTTGTCGTCAGTATGCTCCTTGAACCCTGTCATGACAAGGCTCCATGCCTTTTCCATTACAATGATTCATGCCCTTTTCATCACAGTGCTCCAAGACCCCTGTAATCACAATGCTCCATGCCCTTGTCATCAAAAAGCTCCATGATGCATGTCATCAGAACGCTCTATGGTCCTCTCATCCAAATGCTCCATGCCCTTGTCTTCCCAATTCTCCAAGACCCTTGTAATCACAGTGCTCCTTGCCCCTTTTCATCAGAATGCTCCATGAGACTTGTCATCACAAGACTCCATGGTCTTCTCATCATAGTGCTCCAGGACCTTGTCATCAGAGTGCTCCATGACCCCTGTCTTCACAATACTCCATGAACATTTTCAGCCCAAAGATCCATGACCTTCTCATCTCACTTCTCCATTACCCTTGTCATCACAATTCTCCATGACCTCTGTCATCACAACCCTCCATGACCCCTGACAACACAGTGATCCGGGACTCTTGTCATCAAAATGCTCCATAAACCTTGTCATCACAATGATCCATGCCCTTTTCATCCCAATGCTCCATGATCCATGTAATCACAATGCTCCGTGAGGATTGTCATCACAGTGCTCCGTGACCCTTGTCATCAAAATGCTCCATGCCTTTGTCAGCACAATGCTATATGGCCTTGTCACCACAATCCTCCATGACCCCTGGGATCACATTGCAACATGCTCTTGTCATCTCTGTCTTTATTTTCTGGTTTTTCCAGATTTTCGGATGTCCCTTTTGAGTGGTGGGAAGTGACAATTCTTTGTAGTGTGGATTTGTATTGCGGGGTTGCTTGATTGGCCAGAAAGGGCGTGTGCCTTTTCTCCTGAATATATTCAGCAGAAAATGCATAAGCCCTTTTTGGCCAAGTGCATCATTGTCGAAGTTGTTACGCTTTTCCTGTGCTTTAAAGGCGATTCCAGTTTAACTCTTGAAATATGTTTTCTGCAATTCGGCCTCATTTTCAAGTCTGCTTCATTGCCTTCCCTCAACAGATTTATGGAAGAGAGTTGTCCTTTATAACTCTGCAGGTTTGTGAATTGCTGTGCCCCTGAGCTCCAATTTTCAACTCGTGTTTTTGTGAGCTGACCGCAAATCTACAGTTTTGCTACAGGACCTATACTGGTTCCAGGGGTGCAGGCTGACGCTTTGGTTAATTCTTCCTTCCGGATGGGAAATTAGAGTGACATGTGTCCGTCCAAATGCCTACAGCTACTCTCTGATTTGTTCTCCCTCTTTCCTTTCATCCACTGCACAATTTGCAAACTGTGCGAAACTGGAGCTTATAGGGGCTGACTCTCTAAGCTGGGAGATTGATAGTAAAGCAGTTGGAATGCCAAACTGGAGCACAAGGAGAGGAAAAATTAGGAGCCTTTTAGAAATCTTTTGCCATCACATGGTGTCCATTCTCTAGGTTTCCCATACATGTTATAACTCTATTGATATTCCCTTCTACCTGGAGAGTTGGGACCCATGGAATGGGTGGCATGCATTACTGCTTTAAAGGATCTGCATTTTCTCATCCAATCTCACAAGTCCTCTCAGCCCCAAGTGTCCAGCCTTATGTCTCATCTAGCTGTCTTTGCAGATAGGGTCGTTCCAGATTTCATCAGAACCCCTGAAGGAATTGTGTAAGAATTTCGCTGTTTTTATTTGTTTTGTTTTTGAAATTCATTTTTATAATAGGGTTGAGCTGATTTTCAGCGACGTGTTTATGCCTGTCTAGACACACTTGATTCCCTTATGGAGACATATGAATATATAGGTTTTAACATTCCTTCTAGTCAGATATATTCCTCTGTGTGGAATAGGGGTGTTGAGTCCCATTCACAGAGGAAGGTGTAGGATTTGTCTATTCTGTATTTGCTTCATGGAATGGTACCAGTGCTAATATCAAAGTCTGGTTTTATGCATCACCCCACCTCTGCTTTCCCCTTATCAGGCATAAGAGTGTTTTCTCAATGTGAGACTCTGTTCTCTTTCCTAACTCAGTTCATGTGTAGCCATGTTTACAGGACCTTCATAAGTGATATCTTATGATAAGTTTCTTTTTCTGTGTGACTTATTTCACTTAGAATCATCGTACCTAAATCCACTCATTATGCTGCTACTGGCTTTATGACATTGATTTCATGTCTGAGTGATATTCCGTTGTACAAAATTACCACAAGTTCTTTATGCAATTTTCTCTTTCCTGGAATACTTAAGTTGTACTGAAGTTGAGGTTCTTGTATGCAGAGCAGGCTTAAATTTTGGGGTGCCTGTGTCTTGTTGATATTTAGTCTTCCCAAGTTATATGCCCATGAGTGGAAGTGCCCTATGCTCGGTAGCTTTGTATTTTAGATGTTTTAGGAAACAGCATACACTTCTTCAGAGTGGGTCGTGGATATTTATACAACACCCATCAGCATGACTAGCTCCCTGTTCTCCATGGCCTCTCCTGCATTTCTGGTTTGTACACATTTTTTGGATGGCCTTTCTGAGCAGTGGAAATTGAGACTTCTTTGTTGTGCGGATTTGCATTTCCTGCTTGCTTGGTTGGCCAAAAACACTGTATGTGTTTTTTTCCTGAAGATATTCAAGAAAAAAACGCATACACCCTTTTGCGCAACTGCATCATGTTAGAAATTCTGCTGCTTTTCATATGCTTTAAATGTGAGTCCAATCTACCTTTTGAAATCTGTTTCCTGCAATTCTGCCTCTCATTCAGATCCTCTTCGTTGCCTTACCTGACTATATTTTTGGACGTTGGTTATCATTTTTATCTTTGAAGGTCTTTGAATTGTTTGATCCTGAGCCCCATTTTGCAACTCGCATTTTTTGTGAGCTGGTCGCCAAACCATTGTATTGCTTCCGGCCCTATTCTGGTTCTGGGGAGGCAGGCTGAGCCTTTGGTTAATTCTTCTTCCTAATGCGAAATTAGAGAGGCATGTGCCTGTCAAAACTCCTACAGCTCGTCTCTCATTGGTTCCCCCTCTTCCCGTTTATCCTCTGCACAAATTGCAAACTGTGTGAAACAGGAGGTTAAAGGTGCTGATTCTCCAAGTGGGGAGATTGTAAGTAATTTGGCTGGAATGGCGAACCCCAGCACCAGGAGATCAAAAATGAGGTGTATTTTAGACACCTTTCCTGGTCACACGGTGTACATTCGTCTCGGTTTCCCAGGCATGTTTTCGCTGTCGGAAGATTCCCTTGAACCTGCAGATTTGGGACCCAAGGAATGGGAATCAGGCAGTATTACTTTAAAAGGTCTGCCTTTACTCACCCAGCCTCTCTAACATCTCTTAGCGTGCATAGCTTCCTGACTTATATATCATCCTGCTGTGGGTCTACATGTGTTCAATCCATGTTACATCGTAGCCCTTCAACAAAAGTTGTAAGAAGTTTTGTCTGTCTCACTGTTTTTATAAATATATTTAAATTTATTTTTATATTGGTTACAGCTGATTTTCAAAGCTCTGTTTTTTGCTGCTGTACATCCACTTGATTCATGTACTGTGAGACAACAATAAATTCTTTTTCAGATGCTTACCAGTCATTTATATTATTTTCCAGTGACTTGAGTGTGCTGAGTGCAGTTCTTTGAGGTACCGTGTAGGCCTTGTCAGTTATTCAATTTGGTACTTGGAATGGTGTCTTTGCTAACTTCAACCTCCCGGATAATACCTCACCCTTCCCCACCTTTTCCATTTAGCAGCCTTATGTTTATTTTCTACATATTTGACTATGTTTCTGTTTTGTAATTTATTTCATGTGTAGCCATTTTTGATTCCACCGTTAAGTGACATCTTATGATATGTGTCTTTTTCTTTCTGTCATATGTCACTTAGAATGATCGTATGTAACTCCTCCAGAGTTGTTACAACTGGCCTTATTTCATTGATTTCTGGATGAGTAATATTCCACTCTACATAAGTACCCCAACTCTTTTATCCATTTTATCCTTCCAGGGACATTTAGGTTATATCCAAGTTGAGGCCCTTTTTAACAGAGAGGTGGTAAATGTTGGGTTTCCTGTTTTCTGTCGATTTTTGTTTTTCCCAAGGTATACGCCCATGAGTGCAAGTGCCCTATGCTCTGTAGCTCATTTTTTCGATGTTTTAGCAAACACAATACACTTCTCCAGAGTGGCCGTTGGCAAATTACATTTGCACTATCAGCCTCACAGGGCTCCCTTTTCTCCTCACCCTGTCCTACATTTCTGGTGTTTACACTTTATGTGGATGGCCCTTCTGACTGATGTGAAGTGATACATTTTGTAGTATAGATTTCCAGTGCCCACCTGCTTGGTTGGATAAAATATGTGTGGCCTTTACTTGAATATATTCAGAAAAAAATGCATACGCCCTTTTTGGCCAACTGCATCATTGGCGATGTTCAGCCCCTTTACTTTTGCTTTAATGGGGAGTCCTTTCCACCTCTTCAAATCTGTTTCCTGACAATCTCCCTTGCTTACAAGTCCTTTTCTGTGACTTACCTCAAGACATTTTTTGATGATAGATATTTTCAACTCTGCAGTTTCATGAATTTTAGTGCCCCTGAGTTCCATTTTTCAACTTGTGTTTTTGGAAACTGGACACAAAACAGCGGGATTTCCTCTAGCCCTATTCTGTTTCCGTTGGCAATTCTAGCCTTTGATGAATTTGTCTTCTGGATTGGAAATTAGAGTGGCATTTGCCTGTCTGAACACCTAGGACTTGTCTCTAAATTTTTCTCATCCTTCCGCTTCATCCTCCGGACAAATTCCAAACTGTGTGCAACAGGATGTTGACGGTGCTGATATCCCCATGTGAGGAGATTGTTAGGAAAGATGCTGGACGGGTGAACCCGAGCACCAGGCGATGAGGAGATGAGGTGCCTTTTCCAAACTGTTTCCGATCAAACGGTGTACCATCCTCTAGGTGTGACAGGCATGTTTTAGCCATAGGAATGGTCCTGTGCATGTATGGAGAACACCAGGAATTTTTCCAAATCAGTGCTTCCCCGAACCCCAAACTGGGGAATTTTTAAGCTACGGCTACACATATGTACATTAAGGGCCTTGGGAAATAGGCAGAGTCCAAACTTTAGATGATTGAAATCTTCGGTATCAGAAGTGCTCACCATCGGCCTTGCTTAGTTTACATTTTATCTGTCATTGATAGATGATGTCAATAAAAATATCTATTCTTTTTCAGATTATTTCCCCTTATAGGTTATTGCAAAATATTCAGTGTAGTTCCCTGTGCTATACAGTAGTTCCTTGTTGATGATCTGTTTTATACATAGCAGTGTTTATGTGTTAATCCCAAACTGTTAATTTATGCCTTCTCCTACGTTTCCACTTTGGTAATAATAAATTATAAGATTTTATACTTCTCAAAAATGGGGAAGCTGAAAGAGAGGTATCATTTTCAATGGAAAAACATTCAAAACAAGATTGAAGCTTCAGCCAAGAGTATTCAATGTACATCCTTGGGAATAAATCACTTCATTTCTCTAATGTTGACCTGACAAATAAGACAGACGTCTTCACTGAACTTGCTTATAATAAAGTGATGGAAATATCAAATGTAAGTCTTAGAAACATCTTATTTTACCCGAGCCTTATACACTGCTCTATGTTAACTACAGTTTGGCTCACACATCTGTTCATTGAAGTTACAATGTTCTCAATTTCTGTTACTGATCCTCCAGAGTGGACCCCAACAGGAGTCCCCGTGCCCAGTGTCATTGGAGCCAACAGATCAAGACTGAGTTTGGTTCAGAAGCAAAGGAAACTTTATATTTTGAAAACAGAATGGAGAGGTGAGAGCGTGCACTACCCCGTGGGCTGTGGGCTGGGCTGCTGTGTAGGTATCCCGGGAGCGTCAGCAGGAGGGAGGGGATGGAGCTCTCGAGGTCTGGGTTGGCTGCAGCTCAGGCTCTATGTCGCGGAGTCTGCATGGGACCCCAGTAGCTGAGGTGTCAGCCCAGACATTCTGCTCTAGGAAATCGGGTCTGAAGTGCCGGGTGTGGGACCTTTGCATGCGGCACCCTAGGAGCACGTGAAATTAGACAAAGCACAAAGGAAAAACAGGTTAGACTTTATTTTATTGCCCAGATTCTCTTTTTATCTCCCAAGAATTTTTAATGAACGTTGCCAGTGAGAACACCTCCTCTGCTTTTTGTCCCGTTCCTCATTCTTGGGGTGCTGAGGGTGCAGACCCCTCTTTTGTAACTGCTTCATGCTGAGGTGGGAGACCGCATACACGGGGGGAGGGGCAAAACTTATCCCCAGCAGCCTCCAGGTGAGGTTGATTGTCCCAAGGCTTCCTGCCTCACTGCTCGTCCACCTGAGCACCAGCATTGGAAGTGTTATAGATTCTAATGACCTTTAAGGGTCCAGGAAAGACATGCACAGAGATGCTGCGGTGGCAGGTTTCACCCCACCCCACATTTGTTCGGCGACCTTAGGCTGATGGTTTTTGCCAGCCTAGATGCTCTGAGCAGTAGTCTGTGCTTTCTTTAATTAGGTCCCTGAATTAATGTATAAACAGCACCATGTGTCAGAGCCCTGCCCGCATAACTCCCAGACAGTCCATGGTCAGTGGTGATCCAGGACCATGACGTCCACTGAGTCAACGGCCTTTTGAAGTAGCCAGCAGTCCAGCCGGCCATATTGGCCACCATCACCGTGGTTTCTGTAGGGTTTTCTATGGTGAACGTGTGATATACGTTTCCCCCGCCAAGCTTATTAGCTCCCGTCTGGGTGCAGTAAGTCCTGCAAGCAGTAGTCTGCTCTTTTGGGGCACAGACTTGTTTTCTGAGAGAAACTCCAGGTCAACTGATGGTCACACGAGTCATCTTGGGTGCCCATTGCGCCCGTTTGTCTCTCTGGAGGTTGGAGTTGGAGGGCCTCCTCACTCGAGGTCAGTGTGTCCGCAGAGCGACCGCTGCAACTTCAGGGCATGATGGGTGGTTAGGATCACCACGTGGGGTCCTTTTCCCTTAGGAGGGAGCTGGCCTTGCAGGCTGCTGATTTCCAGCTTTTTAGATACCCCAGTATCCTGGCCTGATGGGGCGGTGGGCAAAGCCCTTGGTGACCATAGTTTGTCATACGTGAAGGGCATTCTTGTGTTGCTCCATTTCAAGTGGTCCCAGTTTTTGCACTAAGGCTCCAAGGTCGATTAATCTTTGACCGGGTACGTAAAGGTCAAAGGGTTTAGCTAAATTAGGGAGTTCCTGGGAAAGGGCCTGAATTGACTGCTCTTTCCATTCTTGAAAGGCTGCTTCTGGATTCTATTCAAAAGGATCATCATCTTTTCGTGTCAGTGTTTCATGTAGAGGCCCAGCTATTAGACTGTAGTTAGGGATCCAGATGTAGAAAACCTTTGCATCCCCAGGAACCCCTAAGCTGTCTTCTAGTTTTAGAAGAGGTAAGGCTGCAAATGGCTTCTTCCCTATCCTGGGATGCGTTTCTCCGAATATCTGTGAAAATGAAGCCCAGGCATGTCACCTTAGCCTGGGATATTTGAGCCTTTTTCTTGGACACCTACTATCCTTTCTTGGCTAGGTAGTTCAGAGGCGTCTTTTGTAGGCCTGCTGATCAGAATGTCATCTGCATATTGAAGGAGGGTTCCCTTTTACAGAGGTAGAACTTTTAGGTCTTTAGAGGACATTTCCCTAATGATGGTGTGGGGATTTTTAAACCATTGGGGCAGGACGGCCCAGCATTATTGCTTTTGTTGCATGTTGTGTCCTGCCACTCACAAGCCAAAAATTCTTGTGACTCTGAGATGAGTGAAATACAGAAAAAGGCATCATTGAAGTCTAATACAGAATGCCACGGCCTGGTGGATGGCAGACTGACCAGCAGGGTGAAGGAAATAGGAGCTACTTGATGTATATCCTCGGTGGCTTCACTGACTGTCTTGATATACATTACCAGGTCTCCAGCAGCGCATGGGGCTCTCGTGGTCAGGCCAATCCCAGGATATGGAGCTCACCTGGGCTGCACCTCCACCCCCACAGCCCACGGGGCTCTCGTGGTCAAGTCCCTCCCAGGGTATGGAGCTCACCTGTGCAGCTACCCAGCAGCCCATGGGGCTCTCATAGTCAGGCCCTTCCCAGGATATGGAGCTCCCTTTGGGCAGGTACCCCAGAAGGGCTGGAAACACAGGAACCGTGCACATAGCCCACCTTGCAGAGAACCCCCAGCTCACCTGTCGCTCACAGCTGACACAGAACACCTCAGAGCAGGACTTGAACTAACAAACAGCAGCTCTGACAGGTCTGTGACCCCAGGTATCACTCTGTGCGTCCTCTCTCGGCCTGGTCTTCCAGACACTTCCCCTGCAGCCAGGGCACCAGGCCTCTATCTCCACCCAACATCACTCCTCTCCCTGACTCCTGGGTTCCTCTCATTAGGATAGGGTCTTCTTGAATTTGTTTTCCACTCATGGACCAGATAAAATGATAAGAAAACAAGCCGCAGCTGCAGCCCCTTGTCTATCCTGACTCTCAAGAGCCCACACCTGTTCCTTGGGACTGGCCCGTTTAGCAAGGCTCATTTTTTGCAACTGTGAGCCCCTGAGGAGTGAGGATTGGCTGATTTGGGCAGCCTGACACTGCCTGACAGCCCTCCCCAGGTGTGCCTGTGTTGAGATCAATATAAGCACCTCTCCAATCAGCAAGAGCTCCTGTAGCTGTGCCTGACGCCATATTCTCTGCCCCGTCAGCAGTGTCGGGGCTGGCGTGGTGGGAGGGAGTGAGAGGCCGTGGCTTTGTGGGTGGCCCAGTGTGAGTGGGGCTCTGCTGGACTTCCTGTAGCAGTTGCCATGCTGCCACCTGCTAAAGAAGAGGATGTGTCACCCATACCTGCCACAGGAATTTCTCCCCAGGCAGAGGTGAGGAAGTAAAAAAGCAGTGGGGGCCATGGCAGGAGGGGTATCTCAGGCAGGGAAATGGAAAGCTTCCAGAAGAGCATCTGGGGCCAGGACCATCCTGGCTGGCCTGCTGGCACCAAGTCGGCCTGCATGCTGTCGCTGGTGTGGCTCCACAGCCCTTCCTCTAGGCTTGCAAGTTCTTGTACATATTCAGGTGTTTTACCTGGAAAGGGTGGGAAGATTTCAGCTGCAGCAGGACTGGGGTACAGCTCACATTTACTCACAGAAGCCTCGACATAGTCCCCCAGCTTTGCAATGAGGATGTTCCTTGTGGGGGGGAGTGCTGCTGACTGCATGGGAGATGATTTCTCACTTCTGACCAACTTAAGAATTTGTTACCACTGGAACAAGTGCCCTGATACGATTTTCCTCTGTATAAGTGGTGGGTTCTGTTTTTTTTTTTTTTTTTCCTTTTTTTCTTTTTGGTTCAAGGTAGGTTTTATTTATTCCTCTTTTTTTTTTAATTTAGAGATATAAACATGGAAATAATGCATTTATATAAAGACGTCTATATGAAGGGAAAAACTTTTTTTCTGTTTTATTTTATTAAATGCTATTTATTTATTTTTAATTTTTTAAAATTTATTTATTTCTTTTATACAGCAGGTTCTTTTTGGATATCTATGTTATACATATAAGTGTGCACATGTGAATCCCAGTCTCCCAATTCATCCCACCACCACCCTCCCATGGTGTACCCCCTTGGTGTCCATATGTTTGTTCTCTACATCTGTGTCTCTATCTCTGCCCTGCAAACCGGTTCATCTGTACCATTTTTCTAGGTTCCACATATATGCATTAATATGCAATATTTGTTTTTCTCTTTCTGACTTACTTCACTCTGTATGACAGTCTCTAGATCCATCAAGGTCTCTACAAATGACCCAATTTCATTCCTATGTATGGCTGAGTAATATTCCATTGTATATATGTACCACATCTTTATCCATTCGTCTGTCTGTGGGCACTTAGGTTGCTTTCATTACCTGGCTATTGTAAATAGTGCTGCAATGAACATTGTGGTGAATGTGTCTTTTTGATTTATGGTTTTCTCTGGGTATATGCCCAGTAGTGGGATTGCTGGATTATATGGTAATTCTATTTTTAGTTTTTTAAGGAACCTCCATTCTGTTCTCCATAGAGACTGTATCGATTTACATTCCCAACAATAGTGGAAGAAGGTTCCTTTTCTCCACACCCTCTCCAGCATTTGTTGTTTGTAGATTTTCTGATGATGCCCATTCTAACAGGTGTGACGTGATACCTCATTGTAGTTTCGATTTCCATTTCTCTAATAATTAGTGATGTTGAGCAGATTTTCATGTGCGTCTTGGCCATCTCTATGTCTTCTTGGAAGAAATGTCTATTTAGATCTGCTTCCATATTTGTATTGGGTTTTTGTCTTATTAACGTTGAGCTGCATGAGCTGTTTATATATATTCGAGATTAATCATTTGTCCATTGATTTGTTTGCAAATATATTCTGCCATTCTGAGGGTTGTCTTTTCATCTTGTTTGTAGTTTCCTTTGCTTTGCAAAAGCTTTTACGTTTCATTAAGTCCCATCTGTTTAGCTTCTTTTTTTTATTTCATTACTATAGGAGATGGATCAAAAAAAGATCTTGCTGTGATTTACGTCAGAGTATTCATCGTAAGTTTTCCTCTCAGAGTTTTATACTGTCCGGTCTTACATTAAGGTCTCTAATCGATTTTGAATATATTTTTATGTATGGTGTTGGGGAGTGTTCTAATTTCATTCTTTTACATATAGCTGTCCATAATTCACAGCACCACTGACTGAAGAAACTCTCTTTTCTCCATTGTAAAGTCTTGCCTCCTTTGTCATAGATTAGTTGAGCATAGGTCTGTAGGTTTATCCCTGGACTTTCTTTTTTTTTCCTTTTCCACCTTTATTGGAGTATAATTGCTTTACAATGGAGTGTTAGTTTCTGCTGTATAACAAAGTGAATCAGCTATACATATACAAATATCAGCAGATCCCCTCCCTCTTGCATCTCCCTCCCACACTCCATATCCCACCCCTTTAGGTGGTCACAAAGCACCGAGCTGATCTCCCTGATCTATGTGGCTGCTTCCCAGTAGCTATCAGTATTACATGTGGTAATGTATTTATGTCCATGCCACTCTCTCACTTCGTCCCATCTTACCCATCCCCCTTCCGGTGTCCTCAAGTCCTTTCCCTATGTCTGTGTCCTTAATCCTGTCCTGCCACTAGGGTCTTCAAAATCTTTTTTTTTTCCTCATTAGATTCCGTATATCTCTGTTAACATACATTATTGGTTTTTCCCTTTCTGACTTACTTCACTGTGTAGGACAGATTCTAAGTCCATCCACCTCATTGCAAATAACTCAGTTTTGCTTCTTTTTATGGCTGAGTGATATTCCATTGTATATATGTGCCATATCATCTTTATCCATTCATCTGTCGATGGACACTTAGGTTGCTTCCATGTCCTGGCTATTGTAAATAGAGTTGCAATGAACATTTTTGTACATAACTCTTTTTTGAATTATGGTTTTCACAAGGCAAATGACCAGTAGTTGGATTGTTGTGTCGTATGGTACTTCTATTGTTAGTTATTTATTCATTTATTTTATTTATTTTTTTTTTTTGTGGTACGCGGGCCTCTCACTGTTGTGGCCTCTCCCGTTGCAGAGCACAGGCTCCGGATGCGCAGGCTCAGCGTCCATGGCATACAGGCCCAACCTCTCCGCAGTATGTGGGATCTTCCCGGACCGGGGCACGAACTCGTGTTCCCTGCATTGGCAGGTGGACTCTCAACCACTGCGCCACCAGGGAAGCCCTATTGTTAGTTATTTAAATGAACCTCCTTACTGTTCTCCCTAGTTCCCCTATCAATTTACATTCCCACCCACAGTGCAGGTGTGTTCCCTTTTCTCCAATAAAGGCCTCTCCAGCATTTATTGTTTTGTAGATTTTTTTGATGATTGCCACTCTGACTGCTGTGAGGTGATACCTCACTATAGTTTTGATTTGCATTTCTCTGATGATTAGTTATGTTCAGCATCCTTTCATGTGTTTCTTGGCAATCTGTATATCTTCTTTGGAGAAATGTCTATTTAGGTCTTCTGCCCGTTTTTGGATTGGGTTGTTTGTTTTTGTGATATTGAGCTACATGAGGTGCTTGTAAAGTTTGGAGATTAATCCTTTGTCAATTTCTTCATTTGAAAATATTTTCTCCCATTCTGAGGGTTGTTTTTGCATCTTGTTTATGTTTTCCTGTACTGTGTAAAAGCTTTTAAGTTTCATTAGGTCCCATTTGTTGATTTCTGTTTTTATTTCCATTTCTCTAGGAGGTGGGTCAAAAAGGATCTTGCTGTGATTTATGTCATAGAGTGTTGTGCCTATGGTTTCCTCTAAGTGTTTTATAGTGTCTGGTCTTATATTTAGATCTCTGATCAATTTAGAGTTTATTTTTGTGTATGGTGTTATGGAGTGTTCTAATTTCATTCTTTTATGTGTAGGGGTCCAGTTTTCCCAGCACCAATTACTGAAGAGACTGTCTTTTCTCCATTGTATATCCTTAGCTCCTTTGTCATAGGTGAGATAGGCATAGGTATGTAGGTTTATCTCTGAGCTTTCTGTCCTGTTCCATTGATCTGTGTTTATGCCAATCGGCATACACTTGATTCCATTATGGAGACATATAAATACATAGGTTTCAAGATTATTACCAGTCAGATATATTCCTCTTCAGTGAATAGGGTGTTTTGTGTCCAGTTCATTGAGAAAGGAGTAGGTCTTGTCTATTACATATTTGGTATATGGAATGGTACCTGTGCTAATTTCAAACTCTGCTTTTACACATCACCCCACATCACCTTTCCCCTTAAGGAGGCATAAGTGTGTTTTCTAAATGTGTAACTCTGTTCTCTTTTGAAATTCAGTTCATGTGTAGCCATGTTTACATTCCCTCTATAAGTGATATATTACAATAAGTTTCTTTATCTTTGTGGCTCATTTCAATTAGCATCATCGTACCTAAAGCCACTCGTTATGCTGCTATTGGCCTTATGACATTGATTTTATGTCTGAGTGGCATTCCATTGTATATAAGTACCACAACATATTTATCCATTTTTTTTTCCCTTTCCTGGGATATTTAAAGTGTACCGAAGTCGAGGTTCTTGTAAACAGAGCAGCCCTAAACTTTGGGCTGGCTGTGTGTTGTGGATTTTTAGTTTTCCCAAAATACACGCCCATGAGTGGAAGTGTGCTATGCTCTGTAGCTCTGTTTTAGAAAACAACATACAGATCTCCAGAGAGGCTGTTGGCAATTTACATCCTGTCCATCGGCATAACCAGGCTCCCTTTTCTCCATGGCCTGTCCTGTATTTGTTGTTTTTACACAATTTGCGGATGGCCCTTTTGACCGGTGGTAAGTGACACTACTATGTAGTGTGGATTTGCAATGCCTGATGGCTTGCTTGGCCAAAAAGGGTGTATGCATTTTTTCCCGAATATATTCAAGAAAATACACATACTCCCTTTTCGGCCAAGGGCAACATTGTCGAAGATCTGTCGCTTTTCATGTGCTTTAAAGACGACTCCAATCTACCTCTTGAAATCTGTTTCTTTCAATTCTGCCTTGCTTTCAAATCCTCTTCACTGCCTTACCTCAATATATTTCTGGATGATAGTTGTCCTTTATAACTCTGCAAGTTTGTGAATTGCTGTGCCCCTGATTTCCATTTTTCAACTCGCTTATTTGTGAGCTGGCTGCAATACCGCAGGATGGCTTTAGGCCCTAGTCTGGTTCCGCGGTTGCAGGCTGAGCCTGTTTTTAATTCCTTTTCCTGATGGGAAACTAGAGAGATATGTGCCCATCCAAACACCTACAGCTAATGTCTCATTTGTTTCCCCTCTTCCTGTTCATCCTGTGCACAATTTGCAAACTGTGCACAACAGGATGGTAAAGGCAGTGACACTCCAAGGGGGGAGATTTTTAGTAATGCAGATGGAATGGCGAAGCCGACCACGAGGAAAGGAAAAATGAGGTACCTTTTAGAAAACTTTCCCGATTACACAGTGTACCATCCACTGGGTTTCCCATGCATGTTTTAACTGTAGGAAGATTCCCTTAAACATGGAGAGTTGGGGCCACTAGAATAGGTAGCACACAGTATTCCTCTAAGTGGTGTTCTTTTGCTCACACAACCTCAGCAATCTTGTCAGACCCAAGTGTCCAGTCTTATGTCTCCTCCAGCTGTGGGTGTAAAGGTGGTCAATCCAGGTGGCATTACAGGCCCTGAACGTAATTTTTAAGACATTCTCTCTGTTTTGCTGTTTTTGCATTTTGCTTTTGAAATTTATTTTTATAAGGGGGTTTAGCTGAATTTCAGTGCTGTGTTCATGCCATTATACACACACATGATTCCTTTATGGAGACATGAGAATACATATGTTTAAAAATTGTTACTAGTCAGATATATTCCTCTGCAATGAATAGGGGTTGTTGAGTCCAGTTCATTGTGCCAGGAGTAAGTGCTGTCTATTACATACTTGATTTATGGAACGGTATCTGTGCTCATTTTGGACTGTAGATTTATGTATCCCCCCACCTAGCCTTTCCCCTTAATCAGGCAGAAGTTTGTTTTCTAAATGTGTGACCCTGTTGTGTTTGTAATTCAGTTCATGTGTAGCCATGGGTACATTCACGCTATGAATGATAGCTTATGATAATTTTCATTATTCTGTTCTCTTTCCTAACTGAGTTCATGTGTAGCCACGTCTCCAGGACCTTCATAAGTGATACCTTATGATAAGTTTCTTTTTCTGTGTGACTTATTTCACTTAGAATCATCGTACCTGAATCCACTTATTTTGCTGCTACTGGCCTTATGACATTGATTTCATGGCTGAGGGATATTCCATCTTACTTAAGTAACACAATTTCTTGAACCATTTTTGTCTTTCCTGGGATATTTAAGGTGTACCCAAGTTGAGGTTCTTGTAAGCAGTGCAGCCCTAAATTTTGAGGTGGCTCTGTCTTATTGATATTCAGTATTCCCAAGGCATATTCCCTAGACAGGAAGTGCCCTTGGCTCTGTAGCTCTGTTGTTTACTTGTTTTAGGGAAAAAATGAACTCCTCCAGTGAGGAAGTTGGCAATTTACATCCAGCCAATCAGCATAACTAGGCTCCCTGTTATCCAGGGCCTGTCTTGCCTGTCTAGTTTTTACACATTTTGCGGATGTCCCTTTTGACTGGTGAGAAGTGATACTTCTTTGTAGTGCAGTTTTGCAATGCCCGCTTGCTTGGCCAGAAAGGGCGTGTGAGTTTTCTGCTGAATATATTCAGGAGAAAACGCATACGCCATTTTAGGCCAAGTGCATCATGGTCGAAGTTGTGCCCCTCTTCCTGTGCTTTAAAGGAGATTCCAATGTACCTCTTGAAATCTGTTTCCTGCTATTCTGTCTCGATTTCATGTCCACCTCGTTGCCTTCCCTCAACAGATTTTTGGACGATAGTTGTCCTTTTTTACTCTGCCAGTTTTTGAACTATTGTGCCCCTGAGCTCGATTTATCAACTCGTTTTTTGTGAGTTGACCCCAAGTCCAAAATTTTGGTTCTGGACATATACTGTTTCCCGGCGGGTGGCTGAGACTTTGGTTAATTCTTCTTGCGGCCGGGAAATTAAAGAGACATGTGACCTTCCAAATGCCTAACAGCTACTCTCTCATTTGTTCTCCCTCTTCCCTTTCATCCTCAGGCAAATTGGCAAGCTGGGCGAACCAGGAGGTTAAAGGGGATGTCTCTCCAACTTGGGAGATTCAGAGTAAAGCAGTTGGAAAGTCAAACAGGAGCACCAAGAGAGGGACTGTTAGTTGAGTTTTAGAAACTTTTTGTATTCAGAGTGTGTCCATTCTCTTGATTTCCCATGCATGTTATAGCTGTAGTAATATTCCCTTCAACCTGGAGAGTTGGGACCCTTGGAATGTGTGCCACGCATTATTGCTTTAAATGGTCTGCATTTGATCACCGAATCTCACCAATACTCTCAGTCCCAAGTGTCCTGCCTTATGCCACATCCAGCTGTCGTTGTAGATAGGGTCATTCCAGGTTTCATCAGAGCCCCTGAAGGAATTGTAAAGAATTTCCCTGTATTTTTGTTTTGTTTTTGAAATTCCTTTTTATAGTGGGTTTGAGCTGATTCTCACTGCCATGTTTATGCCAGTCTAGACACACTTGATTCCCTTACAGAAACATATCAATACATAGGTTTTAAGATTCTTACTAAACAGATATATTCCTCTGCGGGAAATATGGGGTTTTGAGTCCCTTTCACTGAGGAAGGTGTAGGTCTTGACTATTCCGTAGTTGGTTTTTGGAACGGTAACTGTACTAATATCAAACTCTGGTTTTATGCATCACCCCACCTCTCTTTCTACCTTGAGCGGGCATAAGAGTTTTTTCTAAATGTGAGACTCTGCTCTCTTTCCTAACTCAGTTCATGTGTAGCCATGTTAACAGGACCTTCATAAGTGATATCATATGATAAGTTTCTTTTTCTCTGTGAGTTATTTCACTTAGAATCATCGTACCTGAATCCACTCATTTTGCCGCTAGTGGCGTTATGACATTGATTTCATGGCTGAGCGCTATTCCATCGTACATAAGTAACACAATTTCTTGAACCATTTTTGTCTTTCCTGGGATATTTAACGTGCACCCAAGTTGAGGTTCTTGTAAACAGTGCAGCCATAAATTTTGGGGTAGCTCTGTCTTATTGATTTTCTGTTTTACCAAGGTATATTCCCTAGACTGGAAGTGCCCTTGCCACTGTAGCTCTCTTGTTTACTTGTTTTAGGGAACACAATGCACTCCTCCAGAGAGGCTCTTGGCAATTTACATCCTGCCCATCAGCATAACTAGGCTCGCTGTTCTCCAGGGCCTGTCTTGCATTTCTGGTTTTTACACATTTTGCGGATGTTCCTTTTGACACGTGGGAAGTGATACTTCTTTGTAGTGCTGATTTGCATTGACCGCTTACTTGCTTGGCCAAAAAGGGCGTATGCCTTTTCTCCTGAATATATTCAGGAGAAAATGCATGTGCCCTTTTTGGCCAAGTGCATCATTGTCGAAGTTGTGTCCCTCTTCCTGTTCTTTAAAGGTGATTCCAATGTACCTCTTGATATCTGTTTCCTGCTATTCTGGCTCGCGTTCAAGTCTGCCTCGTTCCCTACCCTCAACAGATTTCTGGACGATAGTTGTCCTTTATTACTCTGCCAGTTTTGAATTGCTGTCCCCCTGAGCTCCATTTTTCAACTCTTTTTTTGTGAGCTGACGGCAGGTCTAAAACTTTGGTTCAGGAACTATACTGTTTCCCGGCGGGTGGCTGAGACTTTGGCTAATTCTTCTACCTGCTGGGAAATTAGAGTAACATGTGCCCGTCCAAATGCCTAACAGCTACTCTCTCATTGGTTCTCCCTCTTCCCTTTCATCCTCTGCCAAATTGGCAACCTGTGCGAACCAGGATGTTAAAGGGGCTGTCTCTCCAAGTTGGGAGATTGATAGTAAAGCAGTTGGAAAGTCAAACCGGAGCACCAGGAGAGGAACTATTAGTTGAGTTTTAGAAACCTTTCATATTCACAGTGTGTCCATTCTCTAGGTTTCCCATACATGTTATAGCTGTAGTAATATTCCCTTCAACCTGGAGATTTGGGACCCTTGGAATGTGTGCCAAGCATTATTGCATTAAATGGTCTGCATTTGTTCACCGAATCTCACCAATCCTCTCAGTCCCAAGTGTCCGGCCTTATGCCACTTCCAAGTGTCGTTGTAGATAGGGTCATTCCAGGTTTCATCAGAGCCCCTGAAGGAATTGTAAAGAATTTCCCTGTTTTTTTGTTTTGTTATTGAAATTCCTTTTTATAGTGGGTTTGAGCTGATTCTCACTGCCATGTTTATGCGATTCTAGACACACTTGATTCCCTTACGGAGACTTATCAGTACATTGGTTTTAAGATTCTTACTAGTCAGATATATTCCTCTGCGGGAAATATGGGTTTTTGAGTCCCTTTCACAGAGGAAGGTGTAGGCCTTGTCTATTCCGTAGTTGGTTTTTGGAACGATACTTGTAGTAATATCAAACTCTGGTTTTATGCATCACCCCACCTCTCCTTCCCCTGTAAGCAGGCATAAGCGTGTTTTCTAAATGTGAGACTCTGTTCTCTTCCCTAACTCAGTTCATGTGTAGCCATGTGTGCGGGATAGTCATAAGTGATATCTTATGAAAAGTTTCTTTTTCTGTGTGACTTATTTCACTTAGAATCATCGTACCTGTATCCACTCATTTTGCTGGTCCTGCGCTTATGACATGGATTTCACGGCTGAGAGATATTCCGTCGTACGTAAGTAACACAATTTCTTGAACCATTTTTGTCTTTCCTGGGATATTTAATGTTTACCCAAGTTGAGTTTCTTGTAAGCAGTGCAGCCCTAAATTTTGGGGTGGCTCGGTCTTATTGATTTTCACTTTTCCCAAGGTATATTCCCTACACTGGAAGTGCCCTTGGCTCTGTAGCTCTGTTGTTTACCTGTTTTAGGGAAGACAGTGCACTCCTCCAGAGAGGAAGTTGGTAGTTTACATACCGCATATCAGCATAACAATGCTTCCTGTTCTCCAGAGCCTGTCTTGCCTTTCTGGTTTTTACACATTTTGCGGATGTCCCTTTCGACCAGTGCGAAGTGATACTTCTTTGTAGTGCAGATTTGCATTGCCTGCTTGCTTGCTTGGCCAAAAAGTGTGTATGCATTTTCTCCTGAATATATTCAGGAGAAAATGCATGTGCCCTTTTCGGCCAAGTGCATCATTGTCGAAGTTGTGCCCCTCTTCCTGTTCTTTAAAGGTGATTCCAATGTACCTCTTGAAATCTGTTTCCTGCTATTCTGGCTTGTGTTCAAGTCCGCCTCGTTGCCTACCCTCAACAGATTTCTGGACGATAGTTGTCCTTTATTACTCTGCCAGTTTTGAATTGCTGTCCCCCTGAGCTCCATTTTTCAACTCTTTTTTTGTGAGCTGACGGCAGGTCTAAAACTTTGGTTCAGGAACTATACTGTTTCCCAGCAGGTGGCTGAGACTTTGCCTAATTCTTCTACCTGCTGGGAAATTAGAGTAACATGTGCCCGTCCAAATGGCTAACAGCTACTCTCTCATTGGTTCTCCCTCTTCCCTTTCATCCTCTGCCAAATTGGCAACCTGTGCGAACCAGGATGTTAAAGGGGCTGTCTCTCCCTGTTGGGAGATTGATAGTAAAGCAGTTGGAAAGTCAAACCGGAGCACCAGGAGAGGGACTATTAGTTGAGTTTTAGAAACCTTTCTTATTCACAGTGTGTCCATTCTCTAGGTTTCCCATACATGTTATAGCTGTAGTGATATTCCCTTCAACCTGGAGATTTGGGACCCTTGGAATGTGTGCCACGCATTATTGCATTAAATGGTCTGCATTTGTTCACCGAATCTCACCAATCCTCTCAGTCCCAAGTGTCCGGCCTTATGCCACTTCCAAGTGTCGTTGTAGATAGGGTCATTCCAGGTTTCATCTGGGCCCCTGAAGGAATTGTAAAGAATTTCCCTGTTTTTTTGTTTTGTTATTGAAATTCCTTTTTATAGTGGGTTTGAGCTGATTCTCACTGCCATGTTTATGCGATTCTAGACACACTTGATTCCCTTACGGAGACTTATCAGTACATTGGTTTTAAGATTCTTACTAGTCAGATATATTCCTCTGCGGGAAATATGGGTTTTTGAGTCCCTTTTACTGAGGAAGGTGTAGGCATTGTCTATTCCGTAGCTGGTTTTTGGAACGGTACTTGTACTAATATCAAACTCTGGTTTTATGCATCACCCCACCTCTCCTTCCCCCATAAGCAGGCATAAGAGTGTTTTCTAAATGTGAGACTCTGTTCTCTTCCCTAACTCAGTTCATTTGTAGCCATGTGTGCGGGATAGTCATAAGTGATATCTTATGAAAAGTTTCTTTTTCTGTGACTTATTTCACTTACAATCATCGTACCTGAATCCACTCATTTTGCTGCTCCTGCGCTTATGACATGGATTTCACGGCTGAGAGATATTCCATCGTACGTAAGTAAAACAATTTTTTGAAACATTTTTGTCTTTCCTGGGATATTTAATGTTTACCCAAGTTGAGGTTCTTGTAAGCAGTGCAGCCCTAAATTTTGGGGTGGCTCGGTCTTATTGATTTTCACTTTTCCCAAGGTATATTCCCTACACTGGAAGTGCCCTTGGCTCTGTAGCTCTGTTGTTTACCTGTTTTAGGGAAGATAGTGCACTCCTCCAGAGAGGAAGTTGGTAGTTTACATACCGCATATCAGCATAACAATGCTTCCTGTTCTCCAGAGCCTGTCTTGCCTTTCTGGTTTTTACACATTTTGCGGATGTCCCTTTCGACCAGTGCGAAGTGATACTTCTTTGTAGTGCAGATTTGCATTGCCCGCTTGCTTGCTTGGCCAAAAAGTGTGTATGCGTTTTCTCCTGAATATATTCAGGAGAAAACGCATACGCTCTTTTTGGCCAAGTGCATCATTGTCGAAATTGTGCCCCTCTTCCTGTGCTTTAAAGGTGATTCCAATGTACCTCTTGATATCTGTTTCCTGCTATTTTTCCTTGATTTCAAGTCCGCCTCATTGCTTTCCCTCAGGAGATTTTTGGACGATAGTTCTCCTTTATTAATCTGCCGGTTTGTGAATTGCTGTGCCCCGGAGCTCGATTTTTCAAAACGTTTTATTTGAGCTGACCGCAAATCCACAATTTTGCTTCAGGACCTATACTGTTTCCCAGCGAGTGGCTGAGACTTTGGTTAATTCTTCTTCCTGCCGGGAAATTAGAGTGACATGTGGCCGTCCAAATACCTAAGAGCTACTCTCTCATTGGTTCTCCCTCTTCCCTTTCATCCTCTGCCAGATTGGCAACCTGTGCGAACCAGGAGGTTAAAGGGTTTGTCTCTCCAATTTGGTAGATTGATAGTAAAGCAGTTGGAAATTCAAACCAGAGCACCAGGTGAGGAACAATTAGTTGAGTTTTAGAAACCTTTTGTATTCACATTGTGTCCATTCTCTAGGTTTCCCGTACACGTTATAACTAGGTAATATTCCCTTCAACCTGGAGAGTTGGGACCCTTTGAATGTGTGCCTCACATTATTGCTTTAAATGGTCTGCATTTGCTCACTGAATCTCACCAATCCTCTCAGTTGCAAGTGTCCAGCCTTATGCCACATCCAGCTGTCGTTGTAGATATGGTCATTCAAGGTTTCTTCAGAGCCCCTGAAGTAATTGTAAACAATGTCCCTGTTTTTTTGTTTTGTTTTTGAAATTCCTTTTTGTAGTGGGTTTGAGCTGATTCTCACTGCCATGTTTATGCCAGTCTAGACACACTGGATTCCCTTATGGAGACATATTGATACATAGGTTTTAAGATTCTTAATAGTCCGATATATTCCTCGGCGGGAAATATGGGATTTTGAGTCCCTTTCACTTTGGAAGGTGTAGGTCATGTCTATTCTTTATTTTGTTTTTGGAACGGTACCTGTACTAATATCAAACTCTGGTTTTATGCATCACCCCACCTCCCCTTCCCCCTTAAGCAGGCATAAGAATGTTTTCTAAATGTGAGACTCTGTTTTCTTTCCTATCTCAGTGAATGAGTAGCCATGTTTACAGGACCTTCATAAGTGATATCTTATGATAAGTTTCTTTTTCTCTGTGACTTATTTCACTTAGAATCATCGTACCTGAATCCACTCATTTTGATGCTACTGGCCTTATGACTTTGATTTCAGGGCTGAGGGATATTGCATCGTATGTAACTACCACAATTTCTTCAACCACTTTTCTCTTTCCTGGGATATTTAAGGTGTACCTAAGTTAAGATTCTTGTAAGCTGTGCAGCCCTATATTTTGCGGTGGCTCTGTCTTATTGATTTTCAGTTTTCCCAAGGTATATTCCCTAGACTGGAAGTGCCCTTGGCTCTGTAGCTCTGGTGTTTACTTGTTTTAGGGAACACAATGCACTCCTCCAGAGCAGTAATTGGCAATTTACATCCTGACCATCAGCATAACTAGGCTTCCTGTTCTACAGGGCCTGTATTGCCTTTCTGGTTTTACACATTTTGTGGATGTCCCTGTTCACCTGTGGGAAAAAATACTTCTTAGTAGTGCAGATTTGCATTGCCCGCTTGGTTGCTTGACCAAATGGGCCTATGCGTTTTCTCCTGAATATAATCAGGTGAAAACGCATATGCACTTTTTGGCCAAGTGCATCATTGTCGAAGTTGTGCCCCTCTTCCTGTGCTTTAAAGGCGATTCCAATGTACCTCTTGAAATCTGTTTCCTACTATTGAGGCTCGCTTTCAAGTCCACCTCGTTGCCTTCCCTCAACAGATTTTTGGAAGATTGTTGTCCTTTATTACTCTGCCAGTTTGTGAATTGCTGTGCCCCTGCGCTCCATTTTTCAACTCGTTTTTTGTGAGCTGACCGCAAGTCCCAAATGTTGGTTCAGGACCTATACTGGTTCCCGGCGATTGGCTGAGACTTTGGTTTATTCTTCTTCGTGCTGGGAAATTAGAGTGACATGTGCCCGTCCAAATGCCTAACAGCTACTCTCTCATTGGTACTCCCTCTTCCCTTTCATCCTTTGCCAATTTGGCAACCTGTGCGAACCAGGAGGTTAAAGGGGCTGTCTCTCCAAGTTGGGACATTGATAGTAAAGCAGTTGGAAAGTGAAACCGGAGCACGAGGAGAGGGACTATTAGTTGAGTTTAGAAACCTTTCGTATTCACATTGGGTCCATTCTCTAAGTTTCCCGTACATGTTATAGCTGTAGTAATATTCCCTTTTATTTGGAGAGTTGGGACCCAAGGAATGGGTGCCACGCATTATTGCTTTATAGGGTCTGCATTTGCTCACCCAGTCTGACCAATCGTTCAGTCTCAAGGTTCCAGCCTTATGCCACATCCAGCTGTCGTTGTAGATATGGTCATTCCACGTTTCATCAGAGCCCCTGAAGGAATTGTAAAGAATTTCCTTGTTTTTTTTGTTTTGTTTATAAATTCCTTTTTATCGTGGGTTTCCGCTGATTTTCACTGCCATGTTTATGCCAGTCTAGACACACTTGATTCCCTTACAGAGACATATCAATATGTAGGTTTTAAAATTCTTACTAGTCAGATATATTCCTCTGCAGAGAATAGGGGTGTTGAGTCCCGTTCACAGAGGAAGGAGTTGGTCTTGACTATTCTGTATTTGGATTATGGAATGGTACTGGTGCTAATATCAAACTCTGGTTTTATGCATCTCGCCACATCTCCTTTCCCTGTAAGCAGGCATAAGTATGTTTTCTATATGTGAGACTCTGTTCTCTTTACTAATTCAGTTCATGTGTACCCATGTTTACATTTCCTTCATAAGTGATATCTTATGTCAGAATGCTCCATGGCTCTTGTCATCATAATGCTCCATGATGCTTGTCACCACGATTATCCATGATCTTCTCATCACAATGCTCCACGGTCTTGCCATCACATTGCTCCATGTCCCTTGTCATCACAATTCTCAACTCTTTGTTACCACAATAAACCATGACTTTTCTCATCAAAATGTTACATGCACTTGTCATCACAATTCTCCGTGCACTTGTCATCGCAATGTTCCCTGAACCCTGTCATAGCAAGCTCCATATGTTTGTCATCACAATGCTTCATGACATTGTTATAAAAATTATCAATGTCCCTTGACATCACAATGCTCCCTGCCATTGTCAAAACAATTCTCCATGACACTTGTCATCACAATGCTCCAAGCACTTGTCATCACAATGCTCCATGACCCTTGTCATCACAATGCTCCAGGACGTCTGTAATCACAATTCTCCATGCCCCTTTTCATCTCAATGCTCCATGAACACTGTCGTCACAATGCACCAGGCCCATCATCATAATGATTCATGCTATTGTCATCACAATGAAATCAAAATGCTCCATTTCCTCTGTCATCAAAATGCTCCTAACCCTTCTGATCACAATGTACAATAACACTTGTCATCACATGCCCCATGACGCTCGTCATCACAATTATGCAAGGTCTTCTCATCACAATGCTCCATGACCTTTGTCACCACAATGATCAATACACTTGGCATCACAATGCTCCCTGACACTTGTCATCAGTATGCTCCTTGAACACTGTCACGACAAGGCTCCATGCCTTTTTCATCACAATGATCCATTCCCTTTTCATCACAATGCTCCAAGACCCCCGTTATCAAAATGCTCCGTGACTCCAGTCATCACAGTGCTTCATGACATTTGTCATCACAATGGTCCATGACCTCGTCACACAAAGCTCTCTGACCTTTGTCACCACAGTGCTCCATGAAATTTTTATCACAATGCTCTTTGACCTTTGTCATCACAAAGCTCCATGCCTTTGTCAGCACAATGCTCCATGACACTTGTCATCACAATGCTCGATGCATGTGTCAGCACAACGCTCCATAACCTATGTCATCACAATGCACCATGCACTTGTCATCACAATGCTCCATAAACATTGTCATCACAATGCTCCATGCACTTCTCCTCAAAATGCCTTCTCACCAATGATATCACAATGTTCCATCACTAGTCATTACAATACTCCCTCACCCCTTTCATCACAATATTCCATGACCCCTGTAATCACAATTCTCCATGCCCTTGTCATCACAAAGCTCCATGACGCATGTCATCATAATGCTCCATGGCCTTCTCATCACAATGCTCCATGCCCTTGTCATCACAATGCTCCAACACCCCTGTAATCACAATGCTCCATTCCCCTTTTCATCTCAATGCTCCATGAACCCTGTCATCACAATGCACCATCCCCATCATCATAATGATTCATGCTATTGTCATCACAATGGAATCAAATTGCTCCATGTCCTCTGTCATCACAGTGCTCCAGAACCTTCTGATCACAATGTTCTATAACACTTGTCATCTCAATGACCCATGACGCTGGTCATCACAATTATCCATGTTCTTCTCATCACAATGCTCCATGATCTTTGTCATCACAATGCTCAATACACTTATCATCACAATGCTCCCTGACAGTTGTCATCAGTATGCTCCTTGAACCCTTTCATGACAAGGCTCCATGCATTTTTCATCACAATGATCTATTCCCTTTTCATCACAATGCTCCAAGACCCCTGTAATCACAATGCTCCATGTCCTGGTCATCACAAAGCTCCATGACGTATGTCATCAGAATGCTCCATTGCCTTCTCATCACAATGCTCCATGCCCTTGTAATCACATTGCTTCAAAATCCCTGTAATCTCAATGCTCCATGCAACTTTTCATCAGAATGCTCCATGCCCTTGTCATCACAATACACCATGACCCTTGTCATCACAATGTTCCAAGCGCTTGTCATCAAAATGCTCCATTACCTTTGTCATCACAATCCTCCATGACAATTGGTATCACAATGCTCCATGCCATTGTCATCACAATGGACAATGACACATGTCATCACAATGCTCCCTGACACCTGTCGTCACAATGCTCCATGCCTTTGTCAGCACAATGCTCCATGACACTTGTCATCAAAATGCTCCATGCGCTTGTCAGCACAGTGCTCCATGACACATGTCATCACAATGTGCCATGCTCTTTTCATCACAATTCTCCACATCTTTTTCATTGCTATGCTCCATAAAACTTGTCATCACAATGCTCCATGCACTTCTCATCAAAATGATATCTCCCCACATATATCACAATGTTCAATCACTAGTCAGCACAATACTCGCTCACTCCTGTCATCAAAATGTTCCATGACCACCGTCATCCCAGTGCTACATGCCCTTTTCATCACAATGCTCCATGACCCCTGACATCACAATATTCCATAACCCTTGTCATCTAAATGTTCCATGACACTTTTCATCATTTTGCTCCATGACCCTGTCATCACAATGCTCCCTGCCCTTCTCATCACAATGCATCACGACCTTGTCCTCAATATGCTTCATGACCTTTGTCATCACAAGGCTCCATGACCCTTGGCATCACAATGCTCCATGCCATTTCACCACAGTGCTACATGAAAGCTCTCATCACATTGCTCCATTCACTTGTCACCACAATGTTCCATGACGCTTGTCATCACAATGCTCGATACACTTCTCATCACAACGCTCCATGCCCTTGTCATTACAATCCTCCATGACACATGTACCACAGTGTTCCGTGCCCTAGTCATCACAATGCTCCATGCTGAATCTCATCACAATAATCCATGAAATTTTCCGACCAATGTTCCATGCCCTTGTCATCACAATGCTCCTTTACCCCTGTCATAACAATGCTCCATGATCCTTGCCATCACAATGTTCCACCGCCTTGGCATCCAAGGCTCTATGACCCTTGTCATCACGATGCTCCAAGACCCCTGTAATCACAATGTTCCATGCCCTTGTCATCAAAATGATCCATGACACATGTCATCAGAATGCTCCATGGACTTCTCATCACAGTGCTCCATGCCCTTGTCATCACAATGCTCCAAGACCCCTGTTATCACAATGCTCCATGCCCCTATTCATCAGAATGCTCCTTGAGACTTGTCATCACAGGGCTCCATGGTCTTCTCATCACACTGCTCCAGGACCTTGTCATCACAATGCTCCATGACACTAGTCATCACAATGCTCCAAGACCCCTCTCATCACAATGCTCCATGACACCTGTCATCACAATGCTCCATGCCCCTTGTCATTACAGTGATCCATAACGCTCTTCATCATAATTTTCCATGGTCTTTTCTTCACAATGCTCAATGGTCTTGCTATCACAATTCTCCATGCCCTGTTCATCACAATGCTCCATGTCCCATGTCATTACAATTCTCCAAGTCCTTGTCATCACAATGCCTCGTGACACTTCTCATCACAATGTTACATGATCTTGTCATCACACTTCTCCATGCACTAGTCATCGCAACGCTCTATGACCCCTGTCATAGAAAGCTCCATGCGCTTGTCATCACAATGCTTCACGACGTTGTCATCAAAATACTCAATGGCACTTGTCATCACAGTGCTCCATGCCGTTGTCATCACAATGCTCCATGACCCTTGTCATCACAATGTTCCAAGCCCTTGTCATCAAAATGCTCCATTACATTGGTCATCACAATCCTCCATGACACTTGGTATCACAATGCTCCATGCCATTGTCATCACAATGGGCAATGACATATGTCATCACAATGCTCCCTGACACCTGTCTTCACAGTAGTCCATGACCTTGTCATCACAATGTTCCATGCCCTTGTCATCCCAATGCGCCATGCCCTCTCTCATCACAATAATCCATAAATCTTGTCAGAGCAATGCTCCATGATCCCTTTCATCACAATGCTCCGTGACACCAGTCATCACAATGATTAATGACCTTTGTTCTCACAATGGTCCATGCCCTCGTCACACAAGGCTCTGTTATCTTTTTCACCACATTGCTCCATGAAATTTTCATCACAATGCTCTCAGTCCCTTGTCATCACAATGCTCCATGCCTTCGTCAGCACAATGCTCCATGACACTTGTCATCAAAATGCTCCATGCGCTTGTCAGCACAATGCTCCATGACACATGTCATCACAATGTGCCATGCCCTTTTCATCACAATGCTCCACATCCTTTTCATCGCTATGCTCCATAAAACTTGTCATCACAATGCTCGATGAACTTCCCATCAAAATGCTGTCCCACAAAGGATATCATAATATTCCATCAATAGTCATCACAATACTCCCTCACCCCTTTCATCACAATGTTCCAGGACCCCTGTCATCAAAATGCTCCATGACCCTTTTCATCATAATGCTCCATGACCCCTGACATCACAATGTTCCATAACCCCTTTCATCAAAATATCCCATGACACTTTTCATCAAATTGCTCCATGACCATTTCATCACAATGTTCTCTGCCCTTCTCATCACAGTGCACCACGCCCTTGTCATCAAAATGCTCCATGACCTTTGTGACCACAAAGCTCCATGACCTTTGGCATCAAAATGCTCCAGGCCATTGTCATCAAAATGCTCCATGAACACCCTCATTGCATTGTTCCATGCAATTGTCATCACAGGCTCCATGATGCTTTTCATTACAATGCTCGATGCTCTTCTTAACACAATGCTCCATGCCCTTTTCATTAAAATCCGCCATGACCCATGTATCACAGGGTTCCATTCCCTTGTCATCACAATTCTCCATGCCCACTCTCATCACAATAAGCCATGAAACTTTTCAGACCAATGCTCCATGACCTTGTCATCAAAATGCTCCATTACCCGTTATAACAATGCTCCATGACACCTGCCATTACAATGTTCCACGGCCTTGTCATCACAAGGCTCCATAACCCTTGTCATCACAATGCTCCATGTCCTTGTCATCACAAAGCTCCATGACGCATGTCATCAGAATGCCCCATGGCCTTCTCATTCACGATGCTCCATGCCCTTGTCATCACAATTCTCCTAGACCCCTATAATCACAATGCTCCATGCCCCTTTTCATCTCAATGCTCCATGAACCGTGTCATCACAATGCACCATGCACATCATCATAATCCTTCATGCTATTGTCATCAAAATGAAATCAAAATGCTCCATGACGTCTGTCATCACAATGCTCCAAACCCTTGTGATCACAATGTTCCATAACACTTGTCATCACAACGCCCCATGACGCTCATCATCACAATTATCCATGGCCTTCTATTCACAATACTCCATGAACTTTGTCATCACAATGCTCAATACACTTGTCATCACAATTCTCCCTGACAGTTGTAGTCAGTATGCTCCTTGAAAGCTGTCATGACAAGGCTCCATGCCTTTTTACTCACAATGATCCATGCACTTTTCCTGACAATGCTCCAAGACCCCTGTAATCACAATGCTCCATGCCCTTGTCATCACAAAGCTTCATGACATATGTCATCAGAATGCTCCATGCCCTTGTCATCACAATTCTCCTAGACCCCTGTAATCACAATGCTCCATGCCCCTTTTCATCTCAATGCTCCATGAACCGTGTCATCACAATGCACCATGCCCATCATCATAATCCTTCATGCTATTGTCATCAAAATGAAATCAAAATGCTCCATGCCCCTGTCATCACAATGCTCCATGCCCTTGTCATCACAATGCTCCATGACCCGTCATCATACTGCACCGTGACTCCTGTCATCACAATGCTTCATGACATTTCTCATCACAATGGTCCATGCCCTCATCATCACAAGTCTCTTTGACATTTGTCACCACAATGCTACATGGACTTTTCATCACCATGCTCTGCGACCCTTGTCATCACAATGCTCTAGGACACTTTTCATCACACTGCTCCATGACCCCTGACATCACAATATTCTATAACCCATGTAATCAAAATGTTCCATGACCCTTTTCATCAAATTGCTCCATGACACTGTCATCACAATGCTCCCTGCCCTTCGCATCACAATGCACCATGCCCTTGTAATCAAAATGCTCCATGACACTTGTCATCACATAGCGCCATAACTTTGGCATAACAATGCTCCATGCCATTGTCATCACAATGCTCCAAGACCCCTGTAATCACAATGCTCCATGCATTAGTCATCGCAATGCTCCATGACCCCTGTCATAGCAAGCTCCATGTGCTTGTCATAAAAAAGCTTCACGACCTTGTCATCAAAATTCTCAATGGCCCTTGTCACCACAGTGCTCCAAGCCCTTGTCATCACAATGCTCCATTACCTTTGTCATCACAAACCTCCATGACACTTTGCTTCACAACGCTCCATGACATTGTCATCACAATGCACCAGGACATATGTCATCACAATGCTCCCTGATACCTGTCTTCACAATAATCCATGACCTGGTCATAACAATGCTCCATGCCCTTGTCATCACAATACTCCATGCCCTTGTCATCACAATGCTCCGTGACTCCAGTCATCACACTGCTTCTTGAACTTTGTCATCACAATGTTCCATGCCCTCGTAATCACAGGGCTCTGTGAACTTTGTCACCATAATGCTCCATGAACTTATCATCACAATGCTCTGTGACACTTGTCATCACAATGCTCCATGCCTTTGTCAGCAGAGAGCTCCTTGACCCTTGTCATCACAATGCTCCATGCGCTTGTCAGCACAGTGCTCCATGAGCCATGTCATCACAATATGCCATGCGCTTGTCATCACAATGTTCCACAACTTTGTCATCCCAATGCTCCATAAACCTTGTCATCACAAAGCTCCATGCACTTCTCATTAAAATGCTCTTTCACCACAGATATCAAAATGTTCCGTCACTAGTCATTACAGTACTCCCACATCCCTGTCATGACAATGATCCACGGCCTTGTCATCACAAGGCTCCAAGTCCCCTGTAATCACACTGTTCCATGCTCTTGTCATCACAAAGCACCATGACGCATGTCATCAGACAGCTCCATGGCTTTCTCATCACAATGCTCCATGCCCTTTTCATCAAAATGCTGCATGAACTCTGTCATCACAATGAACCATGCCCATCATCATAATGCTTCATGCTATTTTCCTCACAATGAAATCAGAATGCACCATAAACTCTGTCATCACAATGCTACAAACCCTTGTGTTCACAGTGTTCCATAACACTTGTCATCACAACTCCCCATGACGCACATCATCACAATTATCCATGGTCTTCTCATCACAATGCTCCATGACCTTTGTCATCACAATGCTCCATACACTTGTCATCACAGTGCTCCCTGACACTTGTCGTTAGTATGCTCCTTGAACCCTCTCATGACAAGGCTCCATGTTCTTTCATCACAATCATCCATGCCCTATTCTTCACAATGCTCTAAGACCCATGTAATCACAATGCTCCATGCCCGTTTTCATCAGAATGCTCCATGATACTTGTCATCACAAGGCTCCATGGTCTTCTCCTCACAATGCTCCAGGACCTTGTCATCACAATGCTCCATGACCCCTACCATCACAATACTCAATGAATACTGTCAGCCCAATGCTCCATGAACTTCTGATCACAATGCTCCATGACCCCTGTCATCACAATGCACCATGACCCCTGTCATCACAATGCTCCATGACCACTGTCATCACAACACTCCATGACACCAGACAACACAATGATCCGGGACACCTGTCATCAAAATGCTCCATGACACTTGTCATCACAATGATCCATGCCCTTGCCATCACAATGCTCCATGACCCCTGTAATCATAATGCTCCATGACTCCAGTAATCACAATGCTTCATGACCTTTGTCATCACAATGGTCCATGCGCCGTCTTCACAATTCTCTGTGAAATTTGTCACCACAGTGCTCCATGAAATTTTCATCATAATGGTCTGGGACCGTTGTCATCACAATGCTCCAAGCCTTTCTCAGTACAATGTTCCATGACCATTGTCATCACAATGCTCCATGCCGTTGTCAGCACAGTGCGGCATGACCCTTGTCAACACAAGGCTCCAAGCCCTTGTCATCACAATGCTCCATTACCTTTATCATCACAAACCTCCATGACACTTAGCATCATAACGCTCCATGGAATTGTCATCACAATGGGCCATGACTTTTGTCTTCAAAATGCTCCCAGACCCCTGTCTTCAAATACTGCATGACTTTGTCATCACAGTGCTCCATGCCCTTGTCATCACAATGCGCCATTCCCACTGTCTTCACAATAATCCATGAAATATGTAAGACCAATGTTCCATGCTCCTGTCATCACAATGCTCCATGCCCCTGTCATCACAATGCTCCATGCCCTTTTCATCACAATGCTCCATGACCCGTTATCACAATGCTCCGTGACTCCTGTCATCACAATGCTTCATGACCTTTCTCATCATAATGGTCCATGCCCTCGTCATCACAAGTCTCTGTGACATTTGTCACCACAATGCTCAATGAACTTTTCATCACAATTCTCCATGACCCTTGTCATCACAATGCTCTATGTGCTTATCAGCACAATGCTGCATGACCCATGTCATCACAATGCACCATGTACTTGTAATCACAATGCTCCACATCCTTGTCACCACAATGCTCCATAAAACTTGTCATCACAGTGCTCCATGCACTTCTCATCAAAATGCTTTCTCACCACTGATATCACAATGTTCCATCACTAGTCATCCCAATACTCCATCACCCCTGTCATCACAATGTCCCATGACCCCTGGCATCACAAGCTTCCACGGCCTTGTCATCACAAGACTCCATGACCCTTGTGATCACAATGCTCCAAGACCCTGTAATCACAATGCTCCATGCACTTGTCATCACAAAGCTCCATGGCGCATGTCATCAGAATGCTCCATGGCCTTCTCATTCACAATGCTCCATTCCCTTGTCATCACAATGCTTCAAGACACCTGTAATCACAATGCTCCATGCCCCTTTTCATCTCAATGCTCCATGAACCGTGTCATCACAATGTACCATGCCCATCATCATAATGCTTCATGCTTTTGTCATCACAATGAAATCAAAATGCTCCATGACCTCTGTCATCACAATGTCCCAAACCCTTGTGATCACAGTGTTTCATAAGACTTGTCATCACAAAGCCCCATGACGCTCGTCATCACAATTATCCATGGTCTTCTCATCACATTGCTCCATGACATTTGTCATCACAATGCTCAATACACTTGTCATCACAATGCTCCCTGACACTTGTCATCATTATGCTCCTTGATCCCTGTCATGACAAGGCTCCATGCCTTTTTCATCACAATGATCCATACCGTTTTCTTCACAATGTTCCAAGACCCATGTAATCACAATTCTCCATGCCCCTTTTCATCAGAATGCTCCATGAGACTCGTCAATACAAGGCTCCAAAGTTTTCTCATCACAATGCTTCAGTACCTACTCAACACAATGCTCCATTCCCTTGTCATCACAATGTTCCATGACCCCCGCCTTCACAATACTCCATGAACATTTTTAGCCCAATGCTCTATGACCTTCTCATAACAATGCTCCATGAACCCTGTCATCACAATGCTCCATTACCACTGTCATCACAATGCTCCATGAGCCCTGACAGCACAATGATCCGGGACTCTTGTCATCAAAATGCTCCATGACACTTGTCATCACGATGATCCATGCACTTGCCATCCCAATGCTCCATGACCCCTGTAATCACAGTGCTCCATGACGCTTGTCATCACAGTGCTCCATGACACTTGTCATCAAAATGCTCCATGCCTTTGTCAGCAAAATGCTTCATGACCTTGTCATCACAATGCTCCATGCGCTTGTCATCACAATACTCCATTCCCATTGTCATCAAAATCCTCGGTGTACCTTGGGTTCACATTTCTTCATGCCCTTGTCATTACAATGTTCCATGCTCCTTGAAATGAAAATGATCCATTACCGCTGTCATCATAATGCTACAAACCCTTGTGATCACAATGTTCCTTAACACTTGTCATCACAACGCTCCATGATGCCTGTCATTACAGTGCTGCATGAACTTTGTCATCACAATGCTAAATACACTTGTCAACACAATGCTCCCTGACACTTGTCGTCAGTATGCTCCTTGAACCCTGTCATGACAAGGCTCCATGCCTTTTCCATCACAATGATCCATTCCCTTGTCATCACAATGCTCCAAGACCCCTGTAATCACAATGCTCAATTCCCCTTTTCATCTCAAATCTCCATGAACCGTGTCATCACAATGCACCATGTCCATCATCATAATGCTTCATGCAATTGTCATCACAATGAAATCAAAATGCTCCATGACCTCTGTCATCACAATGCTCCAAATCCTTCTGATCACAATGTTCCATAACACTTGTCATCACAACGCTCCATGATGCCTGTCATCACAATACACCATGCCCTTGTCATCACAGTGCTCCATGACCTTTGTCATCACAATGCTCAATACACTTGTCATCACAATGCTCCCTGACACTTTTCGTCAGAATGCTCCTTGAACCCTGTAATGAAAAGGCTCCATGCCTTTTTCATAACAATGCTCCATGCCCTTTTCATCACAATGCTCCATGCCAGTGTCACCACAATACTCCACAAGCTTGTCATCAGAATGCTCCATGACCCCTGTCATCACAATGATCCATGACACCTGTCATCAAAATGCTCCATTTCCCTTGTCATTACAGTGCTCCATGATGCTCGTCATCACAATTATCCATGACCTTCTCATCACAATGCTCCACGGTCTTGCGATCACATTGCTCAATGCCCTGGTCATCACAGTGCTCTATGTCCCTTGTCATCACATTTCTCCACGTCCATGTCATCACAATGCTCAATGACACTTATCGTCACAAAGTTACATGCTATTGTCATAACAATTATACATGCACTTGTCATCACAATGCTCAATGACACTTGTCATAGCAAGTTCCATGTGCTTGTCATCACAGTGTTTCACGACGTTGGCATCAAAATTCTCAATGGCCCTAGTCATCACAATGCTCCATGCTCTTGTCATCACAATGCTGCATGACACTTCTCATCACAATGCTCCAAGCGCTGGTCATCACAATGCTCCATTACCTTTGTCATCACAATCCTCCATGACACTTGTCATCACAATGCCCCATGCCATTGTCATCACAATGCACCATGACATAGGTAATCACAATGCTCCCTGACACCTGACTTCACTGTACTCCATGACCTTTTCTTCACAGTGCTCCATGCCCTCGTCATCACAATGCGCAATGCCCACTGTCATCACAATTATCCATGAAATTTTTCAGACCGATGCTCCATGCCCCTGTCATCACAATGCTCTATGCACTTGTCATCACAATGCTCCAGGACACCTGTCATCACAATGCTCCATGACACATGTCATCACAATGCTCCGTGACACCAGTCATCACAATGCTTCAAGATTTTGTCATCACAATGGTCCATGCCCTCATCATCACAAGTCTCTGTGACCTTTGTCACCACAATGCTCCATGAACTTTTCATCACAATGCTCTGAGACCCTTGGCATCACAATGCTCCATGCCTTTGTCAGCACAATGTTCCATGAACATTTTCACCTCAATGCTCCATGGTCTTCTCATCACAATGCTCCAGGACTTTGTCATCACAATGCTCCATGACACTTTTCATCAGAATACTCCATGAATATTTTCACCTCAATGCTCCATGATCTTCTCATCACAATGCTCCATGAAACCTGTCATCACAATGCTCCATGCTCCTTGATGTCAAAATGATCCATGACCTCTGTCATCACAATGCTCCATAACAGTTGTCATCACGACGCCCCAAGAGGCTCGTCATCACAATTATCCATGCACTCCTCATCAAAATGTTCCATTACCTTTGTCATCACAATTCTCAATACACTTGTCATCACAATGCTCCCTGACACTTGTCGTCAGTATGCTCCTTGAACCCTGTCATGACAAGGCTCCATGCCTTTTTCATCACAATGATCCATGCCCTTTTCATCACAATGCTCTAAGACCACTGTAATCACAATGCTCCATGCCCTAGTCATCACAAAGCTCCATGACGCATGTCATCAGAATGCTCCTTGGACATCTCTCACAATGCTCCATGCCCTTGTAATCACAATGCTCCAAGACCCCTGTAATCACAATGCTCCATGCACTTTTTCATCAGAATGCTCCATGAGACTTCTCATCATAAGGCTCCATGATCTTCTCATCACAATGCTCCATGACCCCTGTCATCACAATGCTCCATGCTCCTTGATATCAAAATGATCCATGACCTCTGTCATCACAGTGCTCCAAACACTTGCGATCACATTGTTCCATAACACTTGTCATCACAGCACTCGATGATGCCTGTCATCACAATACTCCATGCTCTTGTCATCACAATGCTCCATGACTTTTGTCATCACAATGCTCAATACACTTGTCATCACAGTGTTCCCTGACACTTGTCGTCAGAATGCTTCTCGAACACTTTCATGAAATGGCTCTATGACTTCTTCATCACAATGCTCCAGGCCCTTTTCATCACAATGCTCCATTCCATTGTCATCACAATACTCCACAAGCTTGTCATCAGAATGCTCCATGACCCTTGTCATCACAATGCTCCATGACCCCTGTTATCACAATGCTCCATGACACCTGTCATCACAATGCTCCATGCCCCTTGTCATTACAGTTCTCCATGACGCTCGTCATCACAATTATCCATGGTCTTCTCATCACAATGCTCCACCGTCTTGCCATCACAATGCTCCATGACACTTCAAATCACAATGTTACATGCTCTTGTAATCACATTCTCCATGCACTTGTCATCGCAATGCTCCATGACCCCTGTCATAGCAAGCTCCATGTGCTTTTCATCACAGTGCTTCACGAACTTGTCATCAAAATTCTCAAAAGCGCTTGTCATCACAATGCTCCATGATCATTGTCATCACAATGCTCCAAGCCATTGTCATCACAATGCTCCATTACCTTTGCCATCACAATCTTCCATGACACTTGTCATTACAATGCTCCATTCCACTGTCATCACAATGCACCATGACATAGGTCATCACAATGCTACCTGACACCTGACTTCACAATACTCCATGACTTTTCTACACAGTGCTCCATGCCCTTGTCATCACAATACGCAATGCCCACTGTCATCACAATAATCCATGAAATTTTTCAGACCGTTGCTCCATGCCCCTGTCATCACAATGCTCCATGCAGTTATCATCACAATGCTCCATGACCCCTGTCTTCACAATGCTCCGTGACTCCAGTCATCACAAGGCTTCAAGACTTTGTCATCACAATGGTCCATGCCCTCATCATCACAAGTCTCTGTGACATTTGTCACCACAATGCTCCATGCCATTGTCATCACAATGCTTCATGAAGCCTCTCATCACATTGCTCCATGCCCTTGTCATCACAAAGCTCCATGACGCTTGTCATCACAATGCTCGATGCCCTTCTCATTACAATGCTCCATGACCTTGTCATTACAATCCTCAATGACCCATGTATCACAGTGTTCCGTGATCTTTTCATCACAATGCTTCATGCCCACTCTCATCACTTTGTTCCATGACCCCTGTCAACACAATGCTCCATGACACCTGTCTTCAGAATGCTCCATGACCCTTGTCATTACAGTGCTCCATGATGCTCGTCATCACAGTTATTCATGGTCTTCTCATCACAGTGCTCCATGGTCTTGCCATCACAATGCTCCATTCCCTGGTAATAACAATGCTCCATGTCCCTTTTCATCACAATTCTCCATGTCCTTGTCATCATAATGCTCCATGACACTTCTCATCACAATGTTACCTGCTATTCTCAACACAATTCTCCATGAACTTCTCTTCGCAATGCCCCATGACCCCTGTCATAGCAAGCTCCATGCCTTTGTCATCAAAATGCTTCAAAACCTTGTCATAAAAATTTTCAATGTCCGTTGTCATCACAATGCTCCATGCCCTTGTCATCATAATGTTCCATGACCCTTGTTATCACAATGCTCCAAGCCGTTGTCATCACAATGCTCCATTACATTTGTCATCACAATCCTCCATTACACTTTGCATCACAATGCTCCATGCCATTGTCATCTCACTGGACCATGACATATGTCATCACAATGTTCCCTGTCGCCTGTCTTCAGAGTATTCCATGACCTTGTCATCACAATGCTCCATGCCCTTGTCATCACAATGCGCCATGCCCACTGTCATCACAATAATCCAAGAAATTTGTCAGTCCAATGTTCCATGCCACTGTCATCACAATGCTATATGCCCTTGTCATCAAAAAGCTGCATGACGCATGTCATCAGAATGCTCCATTGCATTCTCATCACAATGGTCCATGCCCTTGTCATCACAATGCTCCTAGACCACTTTAATCACAATGCTCCATGCCCCTTTTTATCTCAATGCTCCATAAACCCTGTCATCACAATGCTCCAAATCCTTGTGATCACAATGTTCCATAACACTTGTCATCACAACGCCCCATGACGCTCATCATCACAATTATCCATGGTTTTCTCATCATGATGCTCCATGAACTTTGTCATCACAATGCTCAATACACTTGTCATCACAATGCTCCCTGACACTTGTCGTCACTATGCTCCTTGAACCCTTTCATGACAAAGATCCATGCATTTTCCATCACAATGATCCATGCTCTTTTCATCACCATGCTCCAAGACCCCTGAAATCACAATGTTGCATGTCCTTGTCATCACAAAGCTCCATGACGCATGTCATCAGAATGCTCCATGGCCCTCTCATCACAATGCTCCATGATGCCTGTCATCACAATGCTCCATGAGCATTGTTATCACAATGCTCAATTCACTTGTCATCACAATGCTCCCTGACACTTGACGTCAGAATGCTCCTTGATCACTATCATGAAAAGGTTCCATGTCTTTTTCATCACAATGCTCCTTGCCTTTTTCATCACAATGCTCCATGCCATTGTCATCATAATACTCCACAAGCATGTCATCAGAATGCTCCATGACCCTTGTCATCACAGTGATCCATGACACCTATCATCACAATTCTCCATGCCCCGTGGCACTACAGTGCTCGATGAAACTCATCAACAAAATGCTCCATGGTCTTGCGATCACAATGCTCCACGGTTTGCCATCACAATGCTCCATGCCCCGGACATCCCAATGCTCCCTGTCCCTTGTCATCACAATGCTCCATGACACTTCTCATCACCATGTTACATGCTCTTGTCATCACAATCCTCCATGACACATGACACCACAATGCTCCATGCCATTGTCATCAAAATTGACCATGACATATATCATTACAATGCTCCCTGACACCTGTCTTCACAATACACCATGACCTTGTCATCACAATGCTCCATGCCCTTGTCATCACAATGCTCCATGCCCTTGTCTGCACAATGCGCCATGCACTCACTCATCACAATAATCCTTGAAAGTTGTCAGACCAGTTGTCCATGCACCTATCTTCAAAATGCTCCATGCCATTGTCATCACAATGCACCGTGAACTCTGTCATCACAATGCTCCATGACTCCAGTCATCAAAATGCTTCATGACCTTTGTCATCACAATGGTCCATGCCCTCGTCATCACACGTCTCTGTGACCTTTGTCACCACAATGCTCCATGAACTTTTCATCACAATGCTCCGTGACCATTGTCATCATAATGCTCCAAGCCTTTGTCAGCAAAATGCTCCATGACCCTTGTCATCACAGTGCTCCATGCGCTTCTCAGCACAATGCTCCATGACCCATGTCATCACAATGAGCCATGCGCTTGTCATCACAATGCTCCACAAACTTGTCATCACAATGCTCCTTAAAACTTGTCATCACAATGCTCCATGCACTTCTCATCAAAATGCTCTCTCACCACTGATATCACAATGTTCCATCACCAGTCATCACAATACTCCATCACCCTTGTCATCAAAATGTTCC